>NW_024429199.1:40287377-41487377 GCF_017639785.1 Mesocricetus auratus | reverse complement strand
ACCCTTTGTGAGCCAGGGGGGAAGTTCTCATAAGAGGTTGAGTCTCCTGGTACGTACTTTGATGTCAAGAAATAAAATTCCTGGTGTCCATTGTTCATAGCTATCCCACTCATGACATTTTAAAAAATAGAAGCCATAATAGACCAAGGCACTTGAGTGCATTTACTATAGACAAAACCAAGAACCATCCTGAAAAAGATTCTACTGTTTCTTTTAGGATTTGGTTCTTCCAGTGCAATGGCTACCCTCTAGCATCATACTGTGACTTCTCTGATGGCTAAACTCTTTGCTATGGAGGAAAGGTTGGGCACTCAGGAAAATTATTTCCACCCTGACTTCAGGGAATCTCTTTGAAGTTCCTGGGAGTTCAAGGTTGACAGAGCCAAGAGCAGGGGGATTGCACATAGCCTTGAATCAGGCTGTGCCCTTTTGGGCAGTTAGTTGACTGTTAAAGCTGATGCATTTTATTTCCATTTATGTGACAGATTGGCTAATTTTTATATGAACTAACTTGGACCAAAATTACTTTGAATTTGTCCCCTTCCCGATTTTGGAAGATTTGCTATACATAAGATCTTGGAGATGGGACTAAAGTCTAAACATGAAGTTGAATTATGTTCTTATATATCTTTTGCACATAGCCTGAGGGTAACTTTATATGATATTTATAGTAAGACACACTTTCAGTGAAACCTCTCAGATGAGGTCAAGTATGGAATTTTCCACTTGTGGTACCATGGTGTTATTCAAAGTATTTCAGATTTTGGAGCATTTCAAATGTGGGATTAGGGATAGTCAGCCTGTATTAGCAGACTATTGTCTCTCTTCCAGCTCCTTTTTACACTGTTATTTACTGATGAATGTACAAGTTTTCTCTTCCTGAATGAAGCATTCAGGTGGTTAGTGTGTGACTCTTATGCATATACTCCGTGTTTCGCTGTGTACAGGGCAAATCAACATGTGAGCCTTAATGCTTTGCTTCGCAAACTGTGCTCCCAGACTCCAAAGCATCACACAGGGGTGTCTAGGTGTCACCTGCTCTACTGAGGAGTGTGGGACTGGTTCCCACTCCTGTGTCTGCTTGTTCGCCTCATAAGAGATCACATTGTATCTGCTTCCTCTATTAGAGATGTTTGAAGAAAAGGGTTCTGAAGCTGGAAGATAAAATCAATGGAAAAGTTTTGGCACAGGGAAAACTCATCAGTATTATCAGAAAAGTAGCCTCCGATATGTTTCCCATCCAGTATGGATAAATATTATCAGCCTATGGAGCATGACAAGACTGTTTCCATCAGTTTTTGTGTGTTGTGGGTCAAAGGAATGGAATCAGCTGCTGCTTATTTCTTAGCAACAGAGTCATGTTCTCACACTTTGTGAGCTGGGAATGTCAGGAGGATGGAGTCTGGATGCAGGACATAGGGATGTAGGAAGGACTAGCCTGCCCAGTTGCTACAGCAACCAGGAAACCCTTCGTATGTAATATGTAGTAAGTAATGTATGTAGTATTAATGAAAGAGAAATGAACTCATTGAACTCTGTGGAGTCTAGACATAGAATTATTCATATTTTTCTTAAGAAAAGAGAGTTTTGAGCATATCTATATATCTCATTTTAGTTAGGGAATGAGTTGGGTTCAGGAATTAGTTAAAATATAATGAACTTTAAGTTCCAATTCAAGTTAAGGCTTTATCCACAGCGAGATCTAAAGCCTCATGAGATCATGGAGAGAGATGGTTAAGGTGGACTAAATTTCCCAGGGACACTTCCATGTTGCTTCAGGAAACTACAGGGATTTTCCAAGGGAAGTCCTCTGAACTGTACACAGTACAGCATAATGTATTTAATATACTAATTTTGTTTCCCTAAGAATTTATATACAATTTTGTTATACCTATAACACATAAGTAAAACATGAAAGTAAGAAACCATATTATAGTGAATTTTTTAAAATTCTGTTGTTACTGCTGTCGTTATTATTGGCCAGTGAATAGAGGAGGATTGGTGACTATCAAAGACAGCAAAACTTAGGGCAAGTCATTCAGATAATGTTTTCCTATATTATCTTTATACAAAGAGCTTTCCTGTCTATAAGTTCATTCTGATTGTTATTCAAAAGTTTAAATTTTAAAAATAGTTTTGAACAAGAGTATTGCATTTACATCATTTCTGCCAATGCTTCCTACTCTTCCCACTTTAGGATGAGGAGACAAAAAGTAGAAGAAGTTATATAGCCTCTTCCAAGAGATGGACCTTGGCTAGCCTTTCCTCTCACCCAGAGGAGATCAAGGCTGAAAAGTTTGCATGGAATATATTGAAGATCTAGACATTGGCTAGCCCTACCTCCTATCTTGAGTGTGTGTGGGGGGGGGAGAGAGGGAGGTAGAGAGAGGAAGGGAGAGAGAAAGAGAGAGTCAGACAGACAGACTCTACTGAGCCTGTTTAGTACTGTTCATTTATATGTGTGTGTGTGTGTGTGTGTGTGTGTGTGTGTGTGTGTGTGTGTGTGTGTGTGTTTAGGACTGAAGCCCTGGGATTGGTTAACCTATCAGAAAGTTGATCTGTAGAGAAGACTGATTCTCTGGACAGGCACTGATTGTCTTTAGCTCTTCCTCTTAGGGGTGGAGCCTTGTTAAATCTCCCCAATCCACACTGGCATGTTGACTGGTGTGATTACTGCACAAGTTTTATTTAAAATACTCCTGTTGAGAATACATGGGTGCGGCTTCCATATCATGACTAGAAGACTTTATCTTGCAGCAGACATTTTGGTCCTCTGGCTCTTAGACTGTTTCTTCTCACCTTCTTTTCCTGGTATTTCTTGAGCCTTAGCTGTGCGGTTGTGTTGTAGATGTACTGGTTTGAGTTGCGGACCCTATAGGCACCCATTCTTTGCATTTTTCCCAGTTGTGGGTCTCCATGTTGGTCTCTGCTGCACAAAGTTCTTATTCCTCATCATAGCTCATTATTTTAATCTTGAGCCATGAAGGAAGAGGTAAAGGAAATAACATTTGTGATTAGAGAAGTGGCATAGTGACACTCCTGACAAAAGCTGACTGGGAATAGATTTGAGAACACTGCTAGCCCATTAATAGCAAAAGAAATATTAGAACCCATGCCACCTTGGGTGAGTCTAATTCCCAATAGCAATAAGAATAGACATTTTTATGGGGATAGTTGTAGATATATCTGCTATAATTACATATTTCAGGGAAAAGCATTTTCTCCCAATATGAACCTATCTACCATCACTGGAAGCCGTAAGATTTTCTCTTCATTTGCAAGCATTCACAGAACACGGGTTTAACAGTGAGTGGCCAAGGGGAAACCAGACAGTTAAGATCAGACGTCCAAAGGGTCACGAGTGCGACGGAGTTGGGTGAAGGAACGCGGGTAGAGGACCACATGGCAATTGTCGAATTACTTTGGAGGTGGGGTGCGGGGAGGGGGCGTGGAGAGAGTATCCCAGAGTGGGATAACATTTCAGCTGGCTTGGAGGAGATGAGCCAGGAATTACTCTGCAGGAGTCTGCCAGGTACAGAAAAGAGCAAGCGGCAGGCAGGCAGACCTACTACACACAAAACCATGTTTATGGAAAAGCACATGGCACACTTGGAAGCAGTAGTGCTCCAGCATGGCAGGAGCCAAAGTAAGTTGAGAGCGGAATGGAGGTGCAGCTTAAGAGAGAACGTGAGAAAAGTGACACGTATTTAGTTTCGCACGGCTAAGATGTTGACATCTAGAAAACTCCAAGGAGAGATGTCACCTGTGCATTGGGGCGGGTCTCCAGGTCGCTGCATGTTCAGAACAGGTATGCGTTCCAGGTAGCTGTGCACCCAAGGCATGCCTTGCCCTCTCTCCCCTTCCCCCTGCATTTCTGATGAAAGTTCTAGTCCTTCTGATGAGAACTAGCTCCCTGGATGTAGCACAGATTTCCTTTTATTTGCATTTCCACTCCCTTGCCTGCCAACAACTCAGATGGTGCCGTAGGCCTCATGAAGCCTTCACTCAAGAGAGACTTGGAGGACACTTGGAGGGGTATGAAAAGTGAGACCCTTTCCAAGGGGCAGTATGGGTATGATCAAGCCCACCCATGCTTTATAAGGCTAAGCAAGTTCATCAAAGAAAGACCTAGTTTTTTGGGCCTAGGGTATCTATTGACTCCCAGACCCAGAAAATTTTCTTCCTCCATCCTCCCAAAAGGGATGATGGGGGATGGGAGAAGAAAAACACAACCATTCCTTCAAACAGGATAACATTTATGGAATACATCGTTCCCAAAATAAGATCCTCCAATTTGGAAAAAAATCTAGCTGAAATAAATGAAAATAACAGATGGAAGAGAAATAACAGAAGCTATCCAAAGAACAGCAAGAGATACAGAGTGGGGAGTCATCTGTCTAGAAAATGGTACTCAGTTGTACTTTTGAAATTAAAGGTACATTGGCTTCTGAAGAGAGTGCAATTTTTCTCCCGACAGTTCCCCCTTCCACATTATGTCCTTTCTGGGCCAAGGTTAGCACAGAAGAGGCTTCATTTTCTTTTCTATTCCTGCATCTCCCATTTGTCTGGTTGCCATCTGTTCAAAGGTGTTAAGATCAAGTGTTCTGGTCCCTTGGATAAAGGTTTGGGCTCCTGATAGAGGGCTGGGTAAATACAGAGTTGTGCTATTAGCATAGGGATGTCTAATAACGCACCATTTATGTTCTTTTTGGCTTATCTGAGAGCAACTGCAGCAAGGTGGGCCCCTGGCAGGCGGCACAGCACTCCCCCCCCCCTGCCCACAGCAGGCTGAGCCTGCTGCTCCTAGCCTGATGACTGGGAGCCTCATGTACAGCGAGCATCTGCCTACTGTGCATGTTCAGGTCTCATTCTGGGGAGCTCAGTTTTGCTGCTTTATTGTCGCTGGAAATTATTCAAGTTACGTAAGTCATCACGTCATCCCTGCCTGGGGCTTCTTTTTTCTTTTTTAGCTATGTTCTGAGTTGCCCTTTTCCCGGGAGCGTCCCTCAGGATCTCCACTCTGACCAGGTAGTTTGGACTCTGACTCTGTCTACACCGTGTACAGCTGCTCACTCATCCTCTGGCCTCATGCAAGGGGTAAGATAGGAGCTTTGGCAAGACAATTAGAGCTTCCACTCTGGGTTTTGGTCAGGCCTAGGGAACTGAGTCTACCTCACACTGTCAATCACAAGTGACTAGCATCTCATCCCTGCCCACTGATGCCACTCACCCTCAACCTCCTGTAACTCTCCCAGTCCCTCCTGAGTCAAACCAAAGGAACAACCTAAATGGCAACCCTTCCCGACCCTAAACCTATGTAAATTGTCACAGTTGAAGGAGAAAGACAGGGGAGGGAAGAGGAGGCAGGATCTCCTCACTAGGCCAGTGCTCGTCCACTTACACCTGGACTCACCCCTCAACAACTCTGGTTTAGAATGCCCGGCAAGAGGGCCACTAGTCAGTCCTGGGAGAGGTCAGTTTCCATGCTTGGGCCACTATACCTCTGCTAACACTTCTAAGGAGGCTGGTTGGTGCAACCATAGAGAAGTGGGCAGCAACTCTGACTCTCATCCATTTTATGGTTACTTTTAAAAATGTACATCATACAACTTCAGAAAACTAAGATGGGGGACTCTGTAGCCCACCTTCAAGCCTTTAAGGATGAATCCATTCCTGAGTGGGAGTCAGGAAGACCCAGGAAACTATACACTAAATACCTTTGAACTTTTCTCCACTCTCCCTATACACGTTCTTAGAAGTCTGAGTAAGAGGTGTTGGGGGATGTACCCTGGCAACCCACCATCAGATTCGACTTCAGTTCCGTGCTTACTGGGCAATGGTTGAGTTGGGAAGCAATGGTCAGTTCTCAGTTTTCTGCAGAATTCTGAGTCCTGCTGTCTCACTGTCTTGAGGAAGCAGGTATTGACTGTGAAATGAGAAGGAAAGGAGGGAGTTGACGATGAGAAACACCCTGGAGTTGGGGGTAGAGAAGAAAGATAGGCACAGTCAACTGACTTCCCAAGCAGTGACATCGTCACATCCAAGTCACGGCTCCTAAGTTTGAAAGTTAGGCTGTGGTGGCATATCAGCTCATACTCAGAGACTCCCAGACTGTGGGTTTGTTCCTTCCAAGCCCAGTTATCAGGGAAAACATGGTTTTTATTCTCTTGTTTATGCATCTTTGGAGTGTGGTGTCATTCATTTTCCTTCTGGGGCAATATAACCCAATAAAGCCTGGGGCTGGGGGAACAGATCATATTCTGATATGTGATGAGAGAGATCTTTGAAGGAAAGAAAAATCCTTACTGGTCTGTGAGGAAAACTAAGCATCTGACACCCTCATTTCTTGTTTTCCACATCACCTTGGCTTTGGTTATCAACAATAACTGACACAATTGGACTTCCCTCAAATCATTGACAGACAATTTTCTTTCTGAGTGGATCTACCTGAGTCAGAAAGAGAAAGATGTCTGCTTCAGGTACAAGTGATGGACAGCCACATTGGTCTCAGGTTAGCCTGTGGAATGCAGGTCTTCATTCCAGGAGTTTTTCAAGAGCCCTGGTACCTGTCTTGCTCAGTTTCAGCCCCTGATCTTTATCTGTGGCATCCCTGCTTGTGTTGCCATTTTTTTGAGATTGCTGTTGTCGTTGCCTTCCCTGGCCAGCCAGTTGCTTACATTATTCAGCTGCCCAACTCCTCACTGTACCGGCTCTCCTAAAATTGGTATTTTCCCCATCTTCTCACATGTCATAGGGAATCGACAGTGCCTCCTCACATCTAAGTGTCTCTCTCTCTCTCTCTCTCTCTCTCTCTCTCTCTCTCTCTCTCTCTCCCTTCCTTTGCCTTCTTTCCTAAAAGGACAGGTATTTCCAATAGCTTTCTTTTTCTTTTCTCCCACCTCTTCAGAAAATGTATACTTAGACTCTCCAAATTTACCCTCCTAATTTCAGAGGCGACTCTTCTCTATGCTTTTAATCTTTTCTTTTCACTCAATTAATATCTATAATAGACTGTATTACAATAACACAAGCTCAACATTTTAAAATTAACTTGTTTACTTTCTTAAAATTAAAATTTTATTAATTCATTTATTTAAGTGTATATGTGCATGCCTTCATGTATCTGTACAGGTGCACATGGGTAGGAGTAGGAGGACAACTTACAGGAGTTGGTTATCTACTTTAACAATGTGGATCCTGGGGACTGAATTCATGTCTTCAGTCTTGGTAGCAAGCATCTTTATCAACTGAGCCATCTTTCCTGTACTTATTTACTTTTCTGCCCTGCCCCAAAACCACCTTATCATGCTCCATTTTCTAGGTGTTCAGGGACATCATATATTATCCTCTCCATTATCTTGGCCCCATTATATTTAAGTATCTTTACCATAGATAGTCAATTGCTGGCTCATGTCAAGATAATTTTATCACCCAAAATCCTAGATTCCTCCCAACTGAAACATCAAAGTTCACAATCTACAGGGGGTCTTTCTTCTAAAAAATTACAGCTCCAAGAATGCACTTTTCTTGCTCAACAACCTTGAAGTCTGGCTTTTTAATAACTCCAACATTATAGTTTTCTTCTTTCCTGTAACTTTTAATACTCTAGATGACCTGGTTCTAGCAAATTTTACAATGTCATCTCTTACTGTGGGCTATGTGACATTATCTTTCTTTGCTTCATGTATGTCTGTTTCTTCCAAGCTACTCTATTGTCTGCACTTTTATCCCAAGCATTGCACTCAACAGTTCCATCCTTTCATAATCATTTCATTCTCCATTTCCTCGCATTATAGCCATTGTGGTTTATAGTAACTATTTTCAGCATTATCACTTTTATACTTCCTTTAAAGTAATGCTGTGTAAGTTATTTTTCCAATAAAACTCCTAAGAAACATGTCGCATACATTTTTGAAACCTCCAGTGTGTAGCCTAGCAGTTATTGAAGAAATGGAATTCATTTTGCCTTCTTACCATACTTGGTTAACAATCAAAGCTACTACTTCCATTTCCCTATTCTCATTCCTCCTCCTCCTGCTCCATTTAGATCTAAAACACAGACTGCCACCATATGGTGTCTTTCTAATCACAGTCTTGCAGAAGAGGAAGAGGCATGTTATTGCAGACTACAGATCCTTCAGATGCATGAAGTACTAGTCTCACTTAAGAACAAGTACTTGCACTGAGCCCTAATACTTTTCATGTTATCCTGTTGGGCTTTTCATCCTCCTTTAAGACTGTGCTAATTTAACTTTGCAAAGGTTTTCGTAGGAGACCTTTTTTTTTTGTTTTTAACCAAACTATAAACTTCAATGTCTACTCCAGACAGGTAGGTTTCATTCTGGGAGGAACACCACTTTTTCATCACTTTAATATACCAGCATATTCTGATAGAACATTAATTGTCATTTAGTTGATCAATAAGGAATAAAAATAGAACAGGCTAAGAAGTGAACTTTTGGAAATAATGATTCTACAATAGACCGTTGGGACTGATCAAGATGGAGTAAGCACACTATTTATTATCCGTTCCATTGGTTGAAGCTTAAGCATTTGGATGGAACACAAAAGGTAAAGGACTCAGAAAAGCAAGCAACAGCAGGGAGGTAATGGGGAGAGCTTAGAGTTTAAAGGTCAATGCGATGCATCTGAGTCAATTTGGGATGTTAAAATAGAATGGAGTAGACTGGGCAGCTAGGATTACTAAAAATATATTCCTTGAAGCTTTAAAGGTTGGAAAGTCTAAGAGTAAGTTACCACAGGCAGGTATGTCTGTTGTGAGACTTCTTCGTGTTTAGGTGTTTTCTTTTGGACTGTATAATCTCACCACAGATGGAGGAGCAGGGAGGGAGAAGGAATATGAGCTGGTTTTTACACTAGCAGTATTGCTGTAGCTCCCCCAAACCTTACCTCCTAAGATCATCACAGCGGGCATTAGGATTTTAACATGTAAAATTTGGGGATGCATAAAAAGCCAGTGCTAACACAGTCCCTATTTCACCCTCCTTTGTGCCTCAGCTCTTATTCGAAGAGTGTCCACAGTCTGAGAGGTAGAGCTACTCAACAGCAGAGAGTAAGGTCCAAAGGAATGCCATCCTGTGACCAGGAGTCCAGTTACAGTTCTCTGGCAGCTAGAAGATGTTGTGACTTACAATCTACATTGTTTTTATTGTTTCTCGTTTTCCTTCTTGACTGTGCATAAGCCTGATTCACATCATGGGGCTGAATTTCCTAGATATGCTGGTGATGGTGAGATGATTAAATTCTGAGAGAGAAGCTGTCTTCACTTTCAGGAACAAGAGGTCTACAGTGCTCTGAAGCATGAGTGTGTGCGTGTGTGTGCGCGCGCATGTGTGTGTGTGTGTGTGTGTGTGAGCCTTCTTTCCTGCCTTTTTACAGTCCCATCCTTTCATACTAATTGTAGCTTTCATTGCAAAGAGCTCTCTAAAACCTAGAGAGAGAGACTCATCTTTCCAGCCAAAGGGCTCACAGAGATTTCTCTGGAACATGAAGAGTTGGGAATCATTGAGCAGTGACAGCTAGAAAGGGTATATCCTAACAATAGGGAAAGGACTTGGTCCAAGTCATCTCCTAAGGTATCTCTACAGAATGTGTTGGGTACACCCAAAGAAGCATGGTCAAGGCTCTGCCGTGACTCATGGAAGATGAGGCAGCATTTCCAGTCTCATCTGAATCAAATGCTGATGACACAAACATACATATTACTCAGTTTTCTGTCATTATAGGGAAGGACCCGAGAGAGTCAGTGCATTACTTTGACTCACTGTTCCTGAAGCTCTAGCCATGAGGCAGCACACCATGACAGGCAAATGTAGAGAAGCATTCAGCTCATGGCCAGGAAGCAAGAGAGAATAAGCAGAGGGCACCATGGCACCACGATTTCCTTTAAGAGAGTATGCCCAGTGACCCAAGGACCCATTCTACAAGCCCAGATCCCCTAAGTACCAGTGCTTCCCAGTAGGACCACTTCACAGACCCCCGAGCCCTTTAATGCATAAACGTTCAAGGAATGTTCAGTATCCATACTGTGGCAAGAAGCCACAATTAAGGTTCTCCAGAGGAAGATTACAAGACACCGTCACCCAACCCTGCAGTCTGTGTATCCACGATTCAGTACAAAACCTCCCAGCCTGCAGAATCAGGAACAATTTAATAAGACTCAAGGGCAATGACAATATCAAGAAGGACCAAGCATTGACATTAACAAATGAAGTTTCTTAAGAACTTTATGTCCATGTACCTTGAAGTAAAAGCAAACACTCTTGAAGTAAGTACATGATAAAATTTCTCACTAGAAAAAGAAATAGCTAAAAGGAAATTCAGGTAAAAACTTTATAACACAAACAATATATACAATATTAAAAGGCATTATTTGGTCCCACTAGAATGATGGAGATGCTGGGACAAGAACTAGATAACATTTAATGATAGAAACTGTACTGAAGAATGAAGAGGACAAAGAATGAAAAGAAATGGGGTAGAGGCCGAAGAATTTGTATAAAACCTTCAGAATTTGTGTCATTGACTTTCCTGGAGGAAAGGCAATAAACTCCCCCCAAGATCAAGTTATAAAATAAGGAAAAGAATCGGACAGACATTCCTCTATGGTAGTCAACCAATAACCAATGACTTTCTGAGAAAATGCTTAACATCCATAATCATCAGTCAACGCTGCACTGAGTTTGGCTTTTATCAGCAGAACAATATCAAATGCTAGCAAGAATGTGGGGAAATTGAAGCTCTTTTATGCACTTCAAAAAATTTAAAATAGAGTTTCCATATGCTCCAGCAATGCAAATTCTAAGTGTGTGTATGTATTTAAAATTTAATGCTATAAAGTTCCCTCTGAGTGCTATTTTAGATGGGTTTCACAAATTCTGATATTTCATATTTTTGCTTTTGTTAGACTCAACATATTTCCTATTTTTTAAAGGACTGGATTTGTTTTTGTTTATTTTAGAACAGAAGAAACCATAAGGTAAATGTCTATGAATCTACTCTGGAAACTTGGAAAATAAAGAAGAGTAGGATAAAAATGAAAGGCAATGATTAAGTTAATCAAGTTGAAGGGCAGCCATGACATTGAAAATACGATAGTAATTAAAAAACTGAAAGACTCTGGGCTGGAGAGATGTCTCAGCGGTTAAGAGCACTGACTGTTCTTCCAAAGGTCTTGAGTTCAATTCCTGGCAGCCAAATGGTGGCTCACACTACCTTGAATGAGCTCTGAAGCCCTCTGCTGGCATGCAGGCAGAGGATTGGTATACATAATAAATAAATAAAATATTTAAAAAAACCTGAAAGACTCTTGAAGCAAACCTGTAGGCATACTGACTAATAGAAAAGAGAGCACATGCAAGTCACCAAAATGGAGAACTAAAGAGGGGACATTGAAAGGATAAGTTAAGATTATTTATGATGTTATTAATTTTATATCATGTAGGCCAGGCTAAGAGAAATCGAGATAAGCTGGTAAAACATTATTTCTGGGTGTGTCTGTGAGGAGAATGTTCCCGAAGTGATTAGCATTTGGATAAGTAGAGAAGGTGGACATAAATGGACCAGAATGGATCAAAAAGGTGGAAGAAAGGCAATGTCTTGTTCTCTTTTTAAGCTCGGCACCAGTCTCCTCCTGTTCATGCACATTTGCTCTTCTGGTTGTTAGGCCTTTGGATCTAGGCCAGGACTTGTACTATTGGCACTATTTTAAAATACGTATTTTGCACTGCAATTGTCTTCATAGACTGGTTTCCCCTCCCCCAGTTTGTCCCAGATCTTCAACACTGTCTACCCAACTCCATCTCCTCTCTCAGCATGGACACTCTTTGAATAAATATATAATTCCACCTACTCCATTGGGTAATGAACACACTGTGATGTATCCATCCAATGGGAAGCAGAAATAAATAGGGGCAAAATGTGCCTGTGTACAATGCCATAGGTAAGTCTGAAGTGTGTTAGGCCTGTGGGAAAGTCAGACTCACATAGCTAAGTCCTGTATGGATCCACTTATATGAAGTTCTGGAAAAGCAAAACTGTAAGGGCAAAGAGCTGATGATTGTGGGGAGTTAGAGGAGGGGAGGCTTTGACTAAAAAGAGACAGCACGAGAGAAAGTTCAGGCTGACGTGGGAATGAGGGGTGCACACCACTATGCATTTGTTAAAAACTATGCACTAGACTCTAAGAAGATGAAACTCAAGTCAAAGTAAGAGGTAGATGGACAGATTTGCAGAGTGTAGGGACAAAAGGAAAACAAAACAGAAAGGCAGACAGACATTCAAGGAGAGCTCCAGTGTGGTCAAAACTGGAGGTGAACCTGCCATACGGGATGAGGTGTAACGAAAAAGAATTAATGAAGAAAGGTGTTTTCAAAGTCCCATGGAATGCTGCTAAACAGTATGGCTCCTGCCTCTAACTCCTGTTTACCTGTGCATGTATAAACAGAATGAGCCAGACTTTCCTTTTTCTGTGGAAGTGTGTGTGTGTGTGTGTGTGTGTGTGTGTGTGTGTGTGTGTGTGTGTGTATGTTCAGGGTGTAAGTTATCTTTTGGTTATAAAGTAATTCAGGACCTAAATGAATTTTAGTTTTTTCGGGGGAATACTTCTGGTAACAACATCTGTTTTCAGATGAGCCCCTACAAGTTAAGCACTGGATTGTTGTTAGATACATAGCAAGTCCAGGTCAGAGTAGCTGAGCGTGTCTATCACTGAAATAAACATAATTTCAAGCTAGTTGACCACACACTTTGGAAAATTTTAAAAAATCAAAATATAAGGAGTTGGGATAAAACATGAAAATCAGTAATTAATATTACTGTAATTCAATAAAGATTCAGTAATTAAAAATATCGACAGATGTTTTAAGAACTAAATGTGACTTTTAACTCACCTAAGAGATGCCATATCATCTAAAACTACAATTTGGTGTGACTCCATGAGCATCAAACATGAAAATACATTTGTGCATGAGTGGGCCCCTGAGCAGGTCTTGGAAAGACAACCCCGCTGTCTCATTCTTAGCTTTCACAGTCCCTAATGGAAGCCATTCAGTCTCAGAGGCTTTCGGATACTGTATTTTGATCACACTCATCACCTCAGTCATCTCCTCCCTGGCTCACCTGTTTATTCCATGACTTCCCTGGTCTGCCAGGTCTGCCTCTGTTCCATAGTCACCCCACTTTGCATCCTTATTTTCAAAAGCTCTCCAGCAATCATGCTTCTCATACACTCTTGTGTGTGTGGCCATCCATTTGCTCCTGTTAGACCCAGCAGTATCCCCACCCTTAAGGAAACTGTCTTTCCCTCTAGAGCTCTGTCAGTACCCATAGGTTCTTCAGGTACTCACGGGATTCCATGCCCATCTCCCTTGATGCCACTTTCACAGTCTTAGGAAGGCTCTTGTGAGAGTCTTAATCATTTGGCTGACATGAACTCTCTTATCCTTACCAGCAAAAACCCAGGTATGCATGATAGAAAACTGTGTGGGATTAAAATAGAGTGTAATAAACAGAGGATAGTAAATAGAGGATCAAACAAATAAACAAACATTTTCCAGCCTCCTTGGACCTAGAGGTGGCTCTGGAAATTTTTTTTAAGAAGTTGGATGGGGGTGGGGCTGGAGAGGTGGCTCAGAGGTTAAAAGCACCAGCTGCTCTCTCTTCCAGAGGTCCTGAGTTCAATTCACAGCACGTACATGGTAGCTCACAATTATCTCTAATGAGATCTGGTGCCCTCTTCTGGCCCGCAGGCATACATGCAGGCAGAACCCTGTATACATAATAAATAAATCTTAAAAAAAAGGAAGTTGGATGGAGTTTCCCCAGTTAGCTTTATAGACAGCAATAGACAGCAGCAGCTTTCTTCTTGTTTCTTCTCTGGTCCTCTTCCTCCTCCTCCTCCTCCTCTTTCCTTGATATGCGGACACAGGCTGCAGGAGCAGCCACATTTGGAACACTGAGCAATCCTCATCCCATGGGATTATATTTTAAGATTAGGATGACAGAGAAGACCCTGAAGAAGGGCTTGGAAACCTGAAATGAGCCCTGAGACCTATAACCCCACTTCCTGTGACATGAGAACACCAAGTCCCAGATCTGTGTGGCCATTCTGAACAATGTTCTATTTCAGGCAGCTCAGTCCAGTTGCTAACTAACAATGTTTATGAAAGCATAAATCTAATCATTAATAGAATCATAAATAAAAATTCATACTGAAAAGACTACAGAAGCTAAACCCAGCAAGATCCTGACATATCCTAGGTAACAAGCCCCAAAGATAACAGCAGAAAAAATCATTAAAGGATGACAAAAAAGGCCCATATGTGCTGTGTATGAGAGGAGGATGAAAATAAGATAAAATTCTACTATAGTCTCAAAAATGACTTATCTGTAAAGGACCCCCCCAAAAAAGCTAGGAATTAAATGTTTGACAACAAAAAGCAGTGCGTAGGACAGAATTATCATCAGACCCAACAGAAATGAAGGCAACGTCATTAAGTCAAAGATCTTTCATTTGATAAAAGGTAACTATGAAAGATCCATCTACCAGAAATACATATACCAACCAAAATTTCTTAGAACAAAGGTAAATTGTTGAAGGTCTGCTATAAGACCTGGACATTTGTTAAGTCTTCAAAGGTCAGGAAGGTATGAGACATAAGGGCATAGAATTTTTTAATGATGTCCAGCTATGAGCGTGCTTATAATGCCACTTCGGGGAGAACACACAGAACTCCTTCTCAGGGTCTTTTCTTGTTCTCTTCCATCCTTCATTCATTCTCTTGATCTTTTTTCTTCTCACTCCTTTTCTCTCTCTTTTATTCTCTCATCTCTTTCCCTCATTTCATCCCCTCTCTTTTGTCTATTTTTTGCTTCTTTTCCTTTTCTTTCATCTTGCTATACGAGCTAGGCTAGTCTCCAGCTTCCACTCCCCCAATGGAAATCTCCAGAATATGTATGTACTCTTACAAGTATGTACGGTCACACCTATGTAAAACATGTTCTCAATAGTTGAGTACATTTTCTTTTTTTTTCTGGTTTTACGAGACAGGGTTTCTCTGTTTTGTTTTGGAGGCTGTCGGTCCAGCCCGGCCTCGAACTCACAGAGATCCTCCTGCCTCTGCCACCTGAGTGCTGGGATTAAAGGCGTGCACCATCACTGCCCAGCTAGTTGAGTACATTTTCAAAGACAAGACTTTTATAAAATCATGAACTATATTAACTAAATTGTATGTTCTTATTTTTATCAAGAAAACACCTATTTTAATAAAAGAGATGTGCAGTTTTTTTCTTACACACGCATATGCACACACACAAACAAATTATATTTTTTATGATCTGGAAAATTTTCATAATATTATGCTTAAAAAGTCATTGTGCAGAACTCTAGGCCTTTTCATCTCAAACTTTAGAATGTATAGAATGAAGGGATAGTTTACTCTTCACAGTGAGCTATCATAGAGGGAAGTATTGAAGAAGACATACTTTTCTTCTGTTTTAGAATTTTCTATAGTCAATTAGTATTGTATTTAGAACTCTTGAAGAGCCAGTAATTGGTGATAAATGCTGAAAACCAAACTGAATACATATGAGGAATGGGCCTGTAAGCATGTGTGTGTGAATCTTAGAGCCCAAGGTTTAAAAACACTAAACTATTAACCATAGTTATCTCAGAGTGATGGGGTTTATAATTTCATCTCCTCAGACTTTCCACAATGAGTATCCATCATCTCTGTAATTAGGGAAAGTGTAAATAAAAATATTAAGTCTCCATTGGGAGTTTCCCTCAAGATGGCATAGGTATTCATGACCCAGAGTTGATCTCTGCCCAAGTATATGGCAATTCAAATAATTATGATTTAAAATAATTATATGTATATATGCACACACATCTATGTGTATATACATACATACACACATGCATATATAAATGCGTAGACACATACACACTGAGAGAGAGAGAGAGAGAGAGAGAGAGAGAGAGAGAGAGAGAGAGAGAGAGAGAGAGAGAGAGAGAGAGAGAGATTTATAGTTTAGAGGTGCAGAGTGATGACAGCCTTTACATCCCAAAGTCAATAGAAGGGCCCGGCATTTGACTGAGGATTTATGATTTTTTTGGAAATATCTTCTAAACATGTTCCTGTGACATGGGTTGTACTAACCAAGCTCATCCTTCAAAACTGGAGGGAGCATCTGCTGACATTTTATCTTGTTTTTATTCTTTTCCTCTTTCTTCTCACACATGACACAAGTAGACTTAACTTCTGAACGCATGGTAAAAGTAGCAGAACACTAACTTGTCCTTATGGATAAAGATCTAGAATGAGATGGGTGGTTGGCTAAACGGCTAGCTGGATTGTAATATAACCTTTCTTTCAACCCCAGAGACCCTTAGCTTAGTCAAAATACAGCTTACCCTCTCTTTTGGGGGCCCTGAGGTAGGTATAGAGGAATCTCATTATCAATCTTCAAGGATCTTTGGGGGAATCCTCCCAACCTGTGGACCTTCGGGATATAAATGATCCCTTGTATGGCTTGATTCCATATGCCAAGGTTCAAATGATGAGTGTCAAAATTGTGAAGGCGTTACACAGCCCAAAGTGTGGGCAGCCTTCTGCCGTCTTCACCAAGGACCAGTCTAAGAAGACAGTGTTTAATTAATTGTCCCTAAGAAGAATTCCAGTTACATTGTCAGTAACAGACTTTTTGCTATGTAAATAACCAACATCATGAGATTGCCAATGTGAGGTTAAGTAATAAAGACTTACACAAAAACGATTAGATGCCAGGCAGTATTCTGAGAGACAAGGATGCAGAGATATCTAAGAATGAATCAGATGAGCTCATAGCGATTGATTGATGGTTGGTTTAATCTAAAAGTATCTGTTTGTCTCAACTCCTTACTGTTGGCTCTTGGAACTAGATGACTTTCCTATGGGGTGGGTCTTCTGCATTGCAGTAGGGCTAAGCAGCACAATGGTCTCTAAGTAGTTGTAACAGTGGCCTCTGTCTTCAAGTTGAGGCAACTAAAGATGTCTTCCAGTATTGCCAACTTTCCTTCCTGGGTATGAGTGTAAGTGGTAGCAAAATTGCCCAGGACTGAGGTCTACCAGTCAGTGAATTAATATCACCGAGTCCCAACATTTTGTTTGGCCTTCTCTTCAAGACAGGATCTCAATCATTCTGCTCCCGTTTCCTTAGTGGTGGAATTACAAGTCTGTGCAACCATATTTTTTTTGATTATACTAATTAACTCAGGGCTGCATTTACATTAGGCAAGCACTCTACCAACTGAGGGACATACCCAGCTCCCAGTTTATTCACTCAATATGATCCTATGAAAGAATTTAGTAATCTTTGTCATGTGTGACTTCATTCTGAAATGAAGTGGGAGACAGAGGAAGTGGAGACCTGGGAGACTTTTAAAAGCTATAGTCCCACCAGGCGAGTTTGTTCTGCCCTGAAATGAGGAAGGAGGATAAGGAGGGGGGTTTCCCCTTTCCCAGTTAATATGTCTGTTGGTGTCACCCTTGTTCAGGTCTTGTTAAAGTAACCATGTAGATGAGACTTCATGGGTATAGCCTCTCTGACATTTCTATAAGGTGAAATCTCACAGAAACTTCCTATCTCTTTTTTTGTTACCATCTTTTCACACCTCTTTTAATTGGATTCCTGTGCCTTAGGTGCAGGAGTTGTGCTGTGGTTGTATCAGCTGGGATTAGGTACTGCATGGTCACTGCATTTTGACTGGTTGTGGTTTCCTTTACTGGTCTCTGTATGTTGACATTTTTTGATGGGAAGAGTAGGAAAAATGGTCTCCCCAGGACAAGCCCCCAAATTCATTATCTAATAGCAAATGAACAGCCATGGAATCTCATTTATCTATATTAAAGTAACGCTGTATAGACTAAGCATGGTGTGTGTGTGTGTGTGTGTGTGTGTGTGTGTACATGTGGGTGTGTGTTTATAGTTATATTTAAAGAAATATAGGACATGAAAGAAAACCAGGGAGAGGGTTCATGGGAAGGGATAGAGGGAGGAAAGGGAGAAATGGTGTAATTATATTTTAATTTCAAACAATATTTTAAAATATATGGAAGTAACTTGGGAAAGTCCATAGAAGAGGAGAAGAAAGAATCGAAGGAGGAGGAGGAGGAGGAGAGGGGAGGAAGAAGAGGAGAGAGGCAGAAGAAAGTTATGTACTTACAGGGATAGAAAAGGAGCCAAGAATGATGAGTTCAATCCAAGGTAGCAAGGAAGCCTGAGAAGGCACACTGTGAAAACAGGTCCTAACTGGCATGAAATAAAAGGGTTTTAACCACACAGAGCAAATCAGTCTCCAGACTGTGCCAAGAAGGAATCTGGAAGGGACACAATTATGGAGATGAGGACTAGAAAGGTGATTAGGGGCTCTGGGAGTTCCTTGTTCAAGGACTTGCTAAGGAAATGGAGCTGTAATTAGAATAGGGAGGAGGCTTTTCTCTCTTTCTTTCCCTTTTAGGCGATCTAAAAAGCTTCAGTAAATACATACCAGGAATCTATGAAATGTCCAAATCGGGAGGAAAATATTCTAACTTCAAAAATCACTAATGACTACATCCTAAAACAGAGCGAAGGTGCATTTGAAAACCAGCCTCCCAGATACCTGTCAAGTCTGGGAGCTTCAGGAGTTTCAGGTATGTCCTGAAGCAGAAGCTGACAAGCCATTGAAATGAAATTCTGAATAAAACGAGGACAGCCCATTAGCCCAAGCATGGGAAGGCACTCAGCAGCAGGCTTGTGAGCAGGGGCCTTCCCTCTTTCATTTTGTGGCTGATATTCTTACATTGAGAAGGGTAAAAAGTGACTTCTCTCTCTCTCTCTCTCTTTGCCTTTTTGGCAAGAGAATAAAAACCTAAACTGAGATCTGAGGCTTTTATAGTTTGGCAAATTTCAGAGCTATGAAAGAAGCATTTTTGGCACTTAGGGATGGGGAGGCAAGTGACATCATATGGCTTAAGGGAGAGAGCTAAAAGAGTGCACTTGGGCAACTTCAGAAGCTGGCTGACACTGAAAGAAGCCTTAATACTTTCCCTGTGAATTTAGTTGTCACAAAAGGCATTAGATTGAGGGCTGTACACTGAAGATGGCAGGTCCCAGGAGATGAGAGGCCAGGTCTGCATTGAGTGAAACTAGATTGGATGGGCAGCAGTTGATTCTGGTGTGTACGTGTGTGTGTGTGTGTGTGTGTGTGTGTGTGTATGTGTGTGTGTGTGTGAAAATGTACATGTGTGAATGAATGTGTGTAAGGGTCCGTATGCACATGGAGGTCTTATTATCCTGTCCATAGCTACTCCTATTCCTTGAGATAGGGTCTCTCATTGGCTGAAATCTACCAAGTACATTACGCCAGTTGGTCAGTGAACATCAAGGATCTGCCTGCTTCTACCTCATCAGCACTGACATCCTTGCCTTTGTGCTCAGCGCTTCTTACACAGGAATCAAAGTCATATTCTTGACTGGTGAGACAAGTGCTTTACCAGCTAAACTCTCTCCCAGTGTACTTGTCACCTTCTTGTTGATCTATGATGCTTGGGTCATCAACAAGACTTCATTCTGCTTCTGTCCCATCCCCAGTCACACCCTTTTCACAGAAATAGCTCTGGGAGCTAACTTGGATAATTGAGCTGCGATCCCAATGGCTCATGGAGATGCAGGAGCAGTCCTCTATCCAGGCTCCCTTTCTTGGGCATCTCGGCATCCCAAGTTATTCTCAGGATGATTTTTCAGATCATATATTTGAAAGATGTAAGTAGACATCTCTGAACATCTCTGCTCTTGTGCAGCCCCCTGATAAGGCATTATGGAAATCATACTATGCTCAGTAAATTAAGGACAACTGCAAAGATGATAGACAAAGAAGAAAGGATGAGTGAGAAAATCATCCATCCTTCTAACGGTTCAGACCACCCCTGTACCTTTTAGGGGGGGGAAACAGGGGTGTGTCTAGAGAAGGAAGCAGTTCTCAACCTAGGACATCACGGCCCCCCTTGGGGTTTGAACAACCCTTTTACAGGGGTCACCAAAGGCCATTGGAAAATACAAATATTTACGTTGCAATTCATAATAGTAGCAAAATTAATTATGATGTAGCAACAAAAATAATTTTGTGATTGGGGATCACCACAAAATAAGGAACTGTATTAAAAGGTCACAGCATTAGAAAGGTTGAGAATCACTTATCTAGATCAAGGAATACAGAAGGGAGACTGATAGCTCATGGTCCCATTCTTTGTTCTTTCTAAGCCTGTTGCTTTTCAATGACCATTATGAGGTGTGCAACTTAACTCTGGAGAGTATGGCAAAATAGGTAAATGAAACATTTTATTAAAGACTTTTAATAAAGGCAAATATTATCATGTAATGATAAAAAAGAAAAAAGGATTGAAAATATTCTCTTTGCTGCAAACTCACAAGTCAGAAAAGTCTAACTAAAGGCAACAAATTAAAACAAAAATCAGGATAATACTATGAAATGGCTTTTTAAGGTCTTATCTGTGGGTTTTCTTTTTGTTTCTGTGCTTGCCATCTGTATAGCCCTGGTTGGCCTAGCACTGGCTGTGTAGACCAGGCTTATTTTGAATTCATAGAAATCTTCCTGCCTCTGCCTCTGAGTTCTGGGAATTAAAGGTGTGCACCACAATAACCATCTTATGTGTATTTTGATGTCAATTATCTGTCAAATCAACTTTGTACTGCTCACTAAATTAACCTTCATGTTGAGTCTTAAACTGGGAAAATAACATGTGGACATGAGTTATATCCATCTACATACAATGTCCAGTTCACTTACTGCTTGTTTTCAAGTTTTGATGCAGGACACTCCCTTTTCTTTTATTGGCTGTGTTTGGGACTGATGACCCACGTGCTTTCTGAGCATGGGGTCCACTCTGTAACTCTTCTTGAGTCTCCCTCTTCCTTTCCCTCTTGCTCCAGCATGTCACTCAGCATAGGTGAACGGGAGAGCTTGCTGCTATGTCTTTCCTCTATTCTGCTACTGATACTATGAAGAGAAAATTCTGTCCACTTCTTTGTTCTGATTTATCTGTGTCCCCTCATTCCTTCTCTTTATCCTTGTAGGCTCACCCTGGCTCATGTGAGCTCTTGGTCTCATCTCCATTTGTTTCCCCCAAGACTGTACTACATCAATTCTTCTCTCTGTTTCTTAAATCTTTAGTTACATTTTCTGTACAGGTTCCTTCTCCCTCAGGCTAGAAGCATACTTATATTTTCTTCATCTTAGGAGAAAAACACATCCTCCAAAAACTCCCATGTCTCGTCAACTGTTACCCATTTCCAATGCCCTCTAAAACAAACACCTCTTATTTCCTCACTAACATTTGACCCAACTAGATTTGATTTTGCTCCTGTTACATCTTCAGCCTATATCTTTTCACAGGAATGGCTTTGGAAAAGTCAGTGATGGTTAGCATCTAATTATCAAACATGGAAGCAGTTATTCCCTTTCCACCACCACCACCACCACCACCACCACCACCACCACCACCACCACCACCACCACCCTCGTCTTCCTCTCACCTCTCCTGAATCTTGTATTAACTCTTCCTCTTGGAGCTCTCTGCTCCCATTTTTTTGATACCAACTCTTCCTGTTGTTTTTCTTTTATCATCTTTCTCTTTACCATCAATGAAAGCATGAATTTCCCTGGGAGCCATCTTTACCCTCATGCTAGCTCCACATGTTTTAGTCTCCCCAGGTCCATGACCATGTCTTCTCCATGGATGACTTTGACATAGCCTCATTGTTGAACTTGCCTCTAGTGTTAGCAGTTGTCTTCTGGTATTTGAAACTCAGGCTGTCCAAAAGTGAGTTAGCTTTTTACAGAAAATGCAGAGGTGAAGGCTCATCCTTTGAATAGTACCAAGCAGGTTAGAAGCTAGAATACCAGGGCTGAACCATATCTGCAGTGTCATCCAGTATCTAGAGAATTCTAAACAAGGTGAATGCAAGCTAGAAACTCCCACTCTTACTTAGCTTCAGATCCTCCATCAGTTCCCATAGCTAAAGGACACAGAGAAGGTGTGATGACGTGACTCATGTACAAATGGATGTGTCAGCCAGCTCTCTGGTGGAGGTAGTAGGTATCAGACCATCAGCATCTCATCCATAATCACTAGGTCCTGTCTGAGTTAGGTCCCAGCATCTTCATTTGTTATTAAGTTTCATTTTAAGTTTCTTTCCATCATGTGTATTTGTGTGCGTTTTGTGTATACAGATATGAGCATGGCATGACCTGTGTATAGAGGTCAGAGGACAGATGTCAGTCCTCGCTTTCTCCCTGGTTTGAGATAGGGTCCCTTGTCATTTACCTGCTGTGTATGCCAGGCTGTCTGGCCCATGAGCTATTGTAGCTTCTCTTGTCTCATTTCATCTGGCTGTGTGAGTTCTGGGATTGTAGATGTCCATTGCCGTGTCCAGCTTGACATATTTCTGGGGTTGTGAACTCAGGTTCTCATATGTGCATGGCAAGCGCTTGAACACTCTAGGTCATCATCCCAATCCACCTACTAGTTTCTTGGTGGGTAGGAATGAAGACATTCTAGAAGTTGAAGCCCTCAGTCTTGCTATGGAGATTGCAGAGGGGCCAATGCCATGTAGTAAGGATTGTCTGGACCAATTACTTACTATTATGTATTTTATTCATGTTCTTTTATTTGAAGTCCATTATCCCCTCTGATAGAGGCTGGCCTTCAGGGAACTTCAGTCAGAGGTAGTTCTAGTGGGGTCATCAGACACGATCCAGAAAGCAGAGTGGAAGAAAGCTGTTAGAGGAGAGGGAGTCTTAAAGCCACCAGGCAACCCCAATCTCTTGTAGAATGTAATTACACAAGTAGTAGCATCAGCTGTTATCCATTCATATTAAAAGTTTTGACAGTGCTCAGTTGATGACTTGAAGTATTCTGTAGTTTCTCCACAGAACAGAATTATGCCTGATATAAAGGGGGAATGCTAGGCCAGGAAAGACACATGAGTCATTTAGGGACATAGTATTTTACTAGGCTCAGAAAACTCAGTCAGAGATTTCTGAGTCCTCTTGTTGTGGTACCGTGGGCAGTGGAGACAGCATCAGTGGAGAAATGGTTCATCCTCCCTCAGGAGAAGCTCTGATTGCCATCAGATGAGTGTAATACTCAAGATAATCAAAGGACGTTTGCATTGCTGCACCTTGGTAAAAGACACTGGTGGATGGCATCCCAGGGCTCTTGCTCATGGCACCCCTGAATGTCTCACCTGGGTAGCAGTGGATGTTGGAGTCATTCTGAATTTCAGAGACCTGCCCGTGTTCATGGGAAGAAAATTCAGACAGAGATTAAAACATGGAGTGATTTGTGACCTAAATTCTGCTTTGGTTTGCATGTGTATACCTTGGTTGTGATGTAAGTATGGAGACCAGAGGACCACCTCAGGTGTCCTTCTACCTTGCTGTAAACA
Organism: Mesocricetus auratus; assembly: GCF_017639785.1. Taxonomy (NCBI): domain Eukaryota; kingdom Metazoa; phylum Chordata; class Mammalia; order Rodentia; family Cricetidae; genus Mesocricetus; species Mesocricetus auratus. The sequence goes on along the minus strand of NW_024429199.1, from coordinate 41,463,866 downwards.
GAGTTTCTTGTTTGTTTACAGTGTGCTTCCACTCGCCAATGTGCGAGAGATGCTCCTGTCTCTACTTCTCTCGGTATTGGAGCACTGAGATTGCAAAGGCCTGCCGCCCTGCTCAGGTCCTAGGGATTCTGATTCAGGTCTGCATGCTCGTCTGGCAAGTGCTTCATCCAGAGTCCTCTCTTTAGAATCTGCCTTTGATATTTTTATTCAGACCTGCATTTGAAGTGGATTTAAAGAGACCCATGGAATCAGAAGGGGATCATGCCTCCGTGGACGTGCAGAGGATACGGGAAGGGATGTGTGCTGTCCTCACAGATTAGAAGACACTGTAATAGGATACAGGGAGTCTTGTCCATTCTGAGGGTTTTCTGCCTGGGTGCTTGCCGGTCCCTCAAACTAAGGCTTTTATTTTACATCCACTTAGTCAATGGAGACGAGAAAGTCCCATGAGGCAGTCATGTCACCACAACACTCTGTCCTGAACTCACATGGTTCTAATTGGATCTGGAAGGCCTTGGAATTGACACAGCCCAATCAATACTAGCTACTTTTAAGTGAGGAACCATTCTTGGAGACACTGTCTTAATGTTTCAGATTTGCAGATATTTTCACATTCAATTAAGAAGATGGAGACCATTCAACCATTGCTGGTCAGAGGCCTAGAATTCCTGTAATAAACTTCAGCCCAACTGAATCTGGCTGCAGAATTACTCTATAAGAGGAAATTTGGGTCTTATCCCCTGACTTGATGCCCAGTGTTAGAAATATGCAAAGCCACTGCACGTAGTGGAGAACACACTGTCCTTCCTGTGTGCTGGGAAGAGGCACTCAGCCCAAATTCTTAAATTTTGCTTTCATCAGGGAAATGGCTGGCCAGCTTGTGTCTACCACTAGGGGGAAATGCACATCAGAGGTGTGCCACGCCCAAACACAGTCTCAGGATGTCTCGGCGGTCACTGTGAATGGATCAGTTTCTAAGAGTACCTGGCCAGAGGCCAGGGGCCACTAACATACCTATGACTCCCAGGGGCTGCTCTAGTTCACTTTTTATTGCCATGATAAAACAGGATGTCTACAAACAACTTAAGAGGGGGGAGGGTCTATTTTGTCTTACACATTGACACCATAGTCCATTATCCAGGGAAGCCAGGTAGGAGCTCAAGGGGGAACCTGGAGTAAAAAAAAAGGAAGCAGAGGCCTTGGAGGAGTGTGCTTACTGGCTTGATCCAGGCTGGCATCCAGCTTCCTTCGGTATAGCTCCAGGACTTCCTGCCTAGAAGTGGTACCACCTCCAGAGCTGGGTCTCCCACATCAATCATAAGTAACACAAATGCTCCATTGATTTGCTTACAGGCTAATCTGATTGATACATTTTCTCAATTAAGGTTCCCTCTTCCCAGATGACCTTTGTGTGTGTCAAGTTGACAAAGAGCTAGCCTAGTGCAGGTACTAAAGCCATTGAAATAAATCCACTTTTATTGATGACTGATGTGTACAATAGAGTACATAACTATTGAATACATATCGTCATGGGCCTATCCACACACAAATCAAGTTCTAGGCTGTTGATTGCAGCATTGCAGAAGGCTAACCCCTGCCATCTGCCAGAAGATGCCCCCCCAAAGCTTACCACTATTTTTGATCCTTAGGATGAAGATTAGCTTTGATTGTTTTGCATTTTTGCCTTCTTTTCCTGGATCAGTATTGTGTTTGTGAGACTCATCAGGGATGCCGTCCTCAGGATGTTTGTTCATTTTTTTAAAATCACTGTACAGTACAGGTCCACTGTGTGAATCCAGCAGGCGTATTTACCCATCAGACTGTCGACGAGCAGGCTTCTCAGTTCCAGAAAAAAAATCCTGTTCTGATCACACCTATGGGTCTCATTCACAATCTAGAATGATTTCTATTGTTTGTAATAAGCTTTGTTGCTTCCAGCAATAGAGAATAGAACATTCTGATTGCATTTTCTAGCTCTTATCTTCCCTTTTCACTGTTTCTTACCATGTCTTACTACAGTCAATATCTTCAGCTTTAGCTTTCAGTGTGAGCCCGTCTTCCTGATGAACATAGTCACTCTGCCTCAAGCTTCTCCTGCTCACACTGTCCACTCGGGTGGCCCTTTGTGAAGCAGTTATTCAAAAGTTTGCTCACTTTGAAAACTGGAGTCATCACAGGTCTGCAGCAATGGTGTGCACATGCTAAGACTCTTTTGTCAAATAGATGTTACAGATGTCGTCTTCCAGACTGTCAGTTGTCTCAGAAGTTGTGTGTATGTATGTGTGTGAACATGTTTACACTTATATGCAGAGGCCAGAGGTCAATGTTGTATATTTTCCTCAATCACCTTCCTTCTTAATTTCTTTGATACAGCGTTTCTTACAGAACCTATTAGTTAACTCAACTAGATGGCTAGCTATGAGCCCAAGATAACCTCTTGTTTGTTTTTAACTTGGATATTGGGGACCTGAACTCAGGTTCTTATGTTATCATGGCATTCAGCCATCTCCCCAACCCTGAGGCTTCTTTTTTTTCTTTTTACTGTCGAAGGTTATGTCCCACATCAACCTTCTAGCACTGAAGTCTAAGGGAATCAATGGGAATCCAAGGAGCTATAGGACTGACCACTGAGGTTGTTCATTAGAGAGGCAAGCCTTCTGAAACTTCCCAGGCCCTCTGCTCCTTTCTATCTTGGGGTGACTTGCACTTACATCCATTATGCCCCAAAGTCACATTTGTTTTGCAGCTGATGTCATGTCCACCTCTGTGGTTAACTGAGTTTCTTGAAGACAGATATATCTTGTCTGTGTCTTTAGCAACAAACTCAGGGCTTGGCACAATTCCATTTAGTCCTTGCTCAAAAAATGTATATACTAAACAAATAAATGATTGAATGATATTATGCATAGAAATGACAAGACCATATTCATATTTTAAGGTCATTCTAGGAGGAGGAGGAGGAGGGGAAGGAGGAGAGAGAGAGAGAGAGAGAGAGAGACAGAGAGAGAGAGAGAGAGAGAGAGAGAGACAGAGAGAGAGAGAGAGAGAGAGAGAGAGAGAGAGAGAGAGAGAGAGAGAGAGTGAAAGTCAAATATCAGGTTGTAATTTAGATCACACTTGTTTAGACAGCAAATCCAGGGAAAATATGCTGAACAGTAACAGCAAAAGTCGCCTGTGTTTTTCTTCTGTAGCCAAGAGGTGCTCAATCAACCCCAAGGCAACAGTGATGTCAAGTTTTGTTAGTGAATTTACTGAATCTGACTCAGTGATATATGACAATACAAGGAAACAAAAAGGTATGTCATGCAGCCCTAGATGACAAATGCCAATTGGATAGGAAACATAGGAGCCATTAAGAGTTTAGAGGATCAGACAATTACCATGAGTCACAGGATTCAGACCTACTGCAAAAGTTTCCCCTTAATATTAAAATGTTAGGACAACGTGATTTTTATTATGATGATAGAAATGTTATCACAAATGTAAATTTTGAGCAAATTGACTGAGGACACATAAAGGATAAAGCTTGCATTTTTTACTGTCTCTACTGAGGAGAGAGAAGCTAGAAACCTCACATGCTAGCACAGCTGAGCTCCGAATGGAGGCAGGGATGTAGGACACAGCATGTTTCAGGCTAAACCCATCGTGAGCTGTCAGTCTGCCTTTACATTGGGCAACACACCTGCCAAGAGGCAACTGCAAGACCCTAGCAGAACTGAGCCTGAAGATTTTGTCGACGGTCAGGCTGCAGAGCTTTCAAATCTTCAGGTGAGACTTTCAAATTGGAACCGGGAGTATTCAGAAACACCACAAAGTTTATTTTAACTTTTTATTTACTCTGTGTATGTGTGCAAGTGTGCATGCATGCATGCATGCATGTGTGTAAACATGTGTAAACATAAATATGCTTGTTGCAGCGTGTGTTTGATAGCCAGAGGATGGAATGGGTTCTTGCCCTCTGCCTTATTGAAGCAGGATTTCTCTTGCTAATTGTACTGCCGTGCTTGGTGGGTCAGTCAAACTGGCCCTGAAGCTTGTGGATGCTTTTAAGGTGTTGGTCAACCATCTCCCCAAGATTGCAGATGGACACTACCACATCGGGCTTTTTCTTTGTTTTGTTTTGTTTTGTTTATGAAGCTTCTGAGGATCAAACTCTCAATGTTAGGCTTCTAAGGCTATTGCCTCTATCTGCTGATCCATCTCCCCAAGCTCCAGGTATATCTTTTCTAGAAGGACACTGCTTACTGCTGTAAGAGACACACTATGTAAAAGCTGCAACTCTAACCTTTGTTGGTGTGCAGCACCAAGACATTAAGCCCATAGACATTGCTGTGCCTCCCTTACCACCAACTCTCCAGTCTTCTCAAACTGAAAGTCTCTACTCAGTAAACCACTAAATTCTCTGTTCTCTTCTTTCCTGGACCTCGAAAAGCACCACCCCGCTGTCAGTCTCCGAGTCTTATGACCCCAGGGCCTGTATGGGTAGAATCCTGTCCTTTGGACATTGGTTGACCCTTCTGTGTTTATCTTATACCATATAGCAAGAATTCCATCAGGTTTCTTCTATGCTGCAGCCCTTGTCAGAATTTCTTTCCTTCTTATGGTTGGCAAATTCTCCACTGTACATATATATATATATATATATATGTATATATCACTTTCTCTTTATCCATTCATAGAACTTAAAGATTATCCCTGCCTTTCCAGGGCAAAGGGAGGACGTTTCTTTATATTTCCTTTGTCTAACAGTTTCATGCATTGACATAATACATTTTAGTCATTGTGTCCTATGTCCCTCCCTTACTTCTTTCCCGTGCCCTCTGAAATGCTTCTCCTCAACAGGCCAGGCCTTCCGTCTGTGGCCCAAGGAGTTTAATCAGAGTTTCCTGTACAAGCATGGGTAGGGAGCTAGTTACTAGAACAAGGGCAATTCATCAGTGGCTACAACGTTGAAGAGAATGGTACTCCTCCCCCAGCAACCTGTAACTGCCGATAGTCCCTTGTGGAAAGGTGAGGCCTTATGAACCTGTACAAATTGAGAATTTTTTAAAACTTTTTGCAATGTATTATCAGTAGGAGAAGTAAAGTTGGATGGGACTGGAACTAGCCTTCACTGAGAAATGACTTTTGTGCCTTTTAGTTGCCATAATCACGGTGTGGAGCATTCTGTGAGTAGGCACTGCCCTGATGATCCGGGAAAGCAGTCAAGTGACCTCAGCTCATGTCTCCACAGAGATGATTCACCACTCTCACCTCTGTGTGGAGAGCATCCAGGGAAAGTTCCACCGTGGTTTCATCGTCTGCCAAGGACATCTTTACGCTTTTACTACCTCCTACTTCTAATACACCCCACCCTCTCTCCAGGTTACACATCATCTAAATCAGCACTTGTCTGGCATATGTAAAGGAAATAGCACTTTCATTTATTGAAGACTGGCATAGCAGAATAAGAAAAGAAACACCTGACCATTTCAATGAATACTTGGAAACACTTTAATTCCTCCCATTCATTATTTAAAAATAACAAAGAGCTTAGACACTTAATCAATGGGATGATGGTAGCCAACTCCCTCACATAGACACGTCATCTAGAAAATGAGCTCTAAACCACCCCACTCTCTGCTAGTCAGCATAATATTTGATATTTGTGAATTACATTGTCATTTTTTCCATTATGTTTTACAATCCTGGAGATATTTCCAAGGCAGGAACACTCAGTCAGAGAATTGTGGTGGAGCTGGGAGGTTATAGCCTAGATCAAACATCTGCACTTGAACCTTCATAGCTTAGACACTCAGGAGGGAGGTTTGGGCTCCTGTGAGCAAACCAAGGGCGCCTCTGAGCTTGATCATTACTGTGCTTGGTTCCTGCTCCCATTTCTGATTCTCCTGCTTTCCCTACAAGAGAGAAACTCTGCCCTCTCATCATGACTCCCACTTACAGCTAAAGTATAGAGAAGGATTCTCTTCACTCCATGAACTAAGTTCCCAGGAGTGTAATTGTCTTTGGTCAGGTGCCACTGGAAACAAGATGCTAGAGACAGGAAGTAGACAGATTAAAGGCCAGTGACTTATGCATATGTTTTAATGTGTGTGTGCACATGCATGTTCGTGTGGATGTAAATATGGAGACCAGAGTTTGCCACCAGATTGTGTCATCAAGGGCTATCTTATTGATTTGGTAAGGCTGTCTATCAAGCCTCAGGTGTCCCCCTGCCTCTGCTTCCTTAGAGATGACAGCGTACACATGATGCTGTACCCGTTTGTTTGTGGGACTGCTGAGGATCTGAGCTCAGATCTTCATGCTCACATGACAAGTGCTTCACGGACTGAGCCATCCTCTCACCTCCACCCCAGCCCATGGTTATAACTTGTCTAGAACAAGAGGAGACGTCCATTGGAGTGTGTAAAATGAGATGAACTCAGGGGGTTGTTGACTTTAGAGGTGACAGTAGTGGATGGCTACACGACGTTGATCAGAGCTAAAAGTCTTCCATGGTGGAAAGAAAGTATTCAAAGAGATGACAGGAAGACGCTGTCTCTTCCTCACTGGTCAGGTCAGCTCTCACCACATTTGGTCCTTGTCATCGTGCTTCAAAACTGATGTTAACAACTTAGAAACAGGAGTGCTCTGGGAGCAGTGAAGAAAGGCGTGCACGAATTAATGAAGACTTGGGAATATTTGTCCCAAAGGAGACACTGCTCGCGAGACACATAAGGTGTCTGTGCTGGGAGCTGAGGAGGCTCTGTGCCACCCTGTGTCACCTCCAATGCCTGTGACTTTTCATCAGCAAGCCCTGCTGTGCAGGGGAAGGAACACAGGCCTAGTGACAGACAGAGCGGCCTGTGTATGAACTCTGCCGTGATTGGCACCTTGCTTAATGTCTTACATGAACACCCAAGTGTTTTTGCATGGCTGCATCAATGATTCCACGAGATAAGGAATGGGTGGGTTGCTGTATGTAGAGTGCCCTGAACATGGCATTTGGGTCCACCCAAGGTAGCCTGGGTATTAGCAGACTTTGAATAAGCATAACAAAGGTATTGTCAACAGGAAGAGTTATTAGCTGCAGAAAAATGTCTTTCTAGGAAGTGCACATGGCATCACCAGAGGTGTTTAAGTGGTGGCTTAAAAGCCACTTGGCAGGGTGGAGTCGCTTGCCTGTCCCTGCGGGAGGTGGGCCACAGGTCACATCTGAATCAGGATGGTGGTGATTCTAGACCCTCGCCTTAAGATATTTCTTCATATCCATATTCATAATTTATCTGTTTTTGAAAATTTAACAAGTAGCAGTTCTAGTGATAATTATTGCGTTTCTATATTTATAGATAACGGGCACATATGGAGTAGCACAATTTGATATTTTCGCATGTGCCAATTTTTTTTAATAAATATAGAAGAATCCTATAGTTATGAAAAAAACTATTTGTTAAAACTAAATGTATATGCAACTGGGCATCTGTTCTGACACACCACATCTCAAGAACACTTTCCCTTCTGCTCTTAGAGAGAATCCAGAATCAGCCCAGAGCTATGGGACTGTGATTCTCAGAGTCGCCAAATAGGAACGGAATAAAAACCTTTACTAATTCCTGTACAGAATGCGCTTCTACTTATTCAGGCTAAAATTAAACTTTCTATCTATAAAGCTGAAAATGATCTTCTTCCCCCCATCCACAGAAAGCGATAGTGGGATTTTTTTTCTTTCTCAATACTAAGAATTTCAAGTAGATTGTATGGTACAGAAAGACTCAATTTTAGAGTCAACTGGATTTGGGGTAGAAGCCCTGGCTCTCTGTGTTTTAACTAGTATGACAGTGAGCATGTTGCTCAGTGTCTAAGGACTCTCGCACCTATCTGTGAAAGGCAGAGGGTAGGGCTACCTTTCAGGAGTATCACAAGGATGAAAACCACCAGCAGTGATGCGTGCATCTAGTCATGCAGGCTGGCCAGGCGAGACTGCACACTTAGAACTGTGGATGTGCTTACCCGCTTGACAGGAATAGTCATTAAAGTCATACATACGCTTTGACTGAGTGATTCCCATCTACTGGGTATCAGATCAACACATCCTCTCTGCCTGTGCCATCCACAGCTACAGGAGATGCAGGCAGCAAGCGAGGAAACCACACTCAGGGAAGGCGGCTTCCCAAAGAGCTCCCCGCCCCTTGCAAATGGCACAGCTGCATCTCAGACCCAGGACAGGCTCCGGGAGGAGCCTGCGTGTTTAGCTCCTGTTCTGTGCTGTTTAGCTGATTCTGTGGCAGAATCTTGAATAGAGGTAAAGCTGGATTTTTGTGCCCTGCTGTCCCTGTGTAGTCACTGTGTATACAGACTTTGATAAGCATGGCAGTGGACAGCAGATCCCTTAGGATTAATGTACAATAAGGTCTATTTCTGCCACTCCATTTCCTTCCCGTGAGTTAGAACCCCCCAAATATCCATTTCTTGTTTTCTGGCTATTAATTTGCATATTCGGATACCTGTGAGATTGTGATCTCAGCAGCATCAGGGGTTACCTGTGAATTGCTTGTCTTCATTACCCTGGGAAATGTTCACTTGTGGCTCACAGTGCCTTCTATCTGCCATGGTGGCCAACTCCAGCTGCCCAGACTCCACCAGAGTGTCAGAGTGCCAAAAAGCTGAAGCCACCCCATGGCAGGCAGGGTGTCTGGCAATTAGGCCTCCTGTGATCCCCAAGAATTTTCAGAGATGCCTGCACTGTTCTTCTTAAGACACAGCTCCTGGCTTGTCCCTGAATGTCAGTGTTTAACATCCCATCTCTACAATCCAGGCTTATTTTTGACCATTCAAATCTTCTTCCAGGCAAATTAGGTTAAAGAATGATGAGGGATGAGGGGATGGCTTAGCCTTCAATAATTTTCTCTTTTCACTTTTTTTTTTGGAAGAGAGATGACAAAGGAGTTAGCAGGTAAGATTAAACACACTTCAGACGTGACCACGAGAAGTTCCTGAGTGCAGCTCTCTGGAGGAGAGAATGGGTGCAGAAATTAGATGCAGGTGCTATTAGAACAGGGTAATCCTCACTCGGTGACTCTTCTCCACTCCAGTACAAATGTCTCCAAATGTAATTTCATTTTCTAATAATCACTGAGTTAGTTGTTCGATATTTAACAGATTTGAAACACTATTTAGATGAAAAACACAAAAGGTAGGAACAGAAATTCAAAAACATCAAGTTTAATGTTTCACTTAAAATATAATTATGTATCTTCATTCTTTTAGTTCAATGAAAGTATCCCATGTGTCTACTAGTAAATGGGAGTCCCCAGACCTACACAGTTCTCTTGTCTTCAGTGTACCCAGAAGGTCCAGAAAGAGTCACTTGGTATTTTGGTCTCAAATTATAAACAGATTGTAAACCAATAGGGGGACACGATTTTAAAGGAATGCAAGTTTGACAGGCCTTATAGAGGACAGTAGCCCTCGGTTTAACACTATCCAGTAACACCGATAGAGTTTGTAAAGCAAGCTATGAGGACTCATCGATGGATTTGTGGCCTCCTCTCCTTTTCCATGAACACCAGATGTACCGATGCTTGAGTCCCTTTGATAAGATGGCACAGATCTGTGTGCATCTCTGCACATCCCTGGGATGCTTCAGATCAGCTCGGTTCATGCCACGTGGATGCCCTGTGAACAGCTACAGAGTGAGGACAAGAGAGAGCTACACGCATGTGGATTGGTGATGAATGTTCGTGAATTATGATGTTTCTGTAAAGTCTTTTCTGGTATTCTGTTGTATAGAATTTAGTATATTTAATATATTTTCCCCTTTGAATTTTTTCCGGGTCTTACCTTGTGTGCGTATGGCACACATATCGAGGTCTGAGAATGACTTTCAGGAGTGAGTTCTCAACATGAACCATGTGGGTCTAAGGGATCGAACTTAGGTCATCATGCTTGGCAGCAAGTGCCCTTGCCTGCTGAGCCATCACACTAGCCAGGCATTCGATATATGGTTTGAACTTCAGATCCCAAAGCATTGAAACCTTTGCTGCTGCTCCTCACTCTTTTCTTCTTAACTAATTTGAAATGCAAGACTCATATTCTGGTGCCTTACCCAAACTGTTCTGTTCTAGCTGACTTTCTGTATACTTCAAACTCACTAAAAAAGAAAACAGGTGGGAATTTCGGTCTCACTTACCTGATGTTAATGGTATCAGGTCTACCTAACTTTGTTGATTATTTATGTATTCTTGCTTTTATAGTCCTCAAGGTTGACCTTAGAATCCTGGTGCTAAGAGTCTTGTCCTTAAAACACTTTCCTGCAATTTTCTATTTTTGAATGTGTGGATTAAATGAAGTGTTCTAGAAAAAGTCTGCTCAAATTCACCAAATTATTGAATTGGTTAAGTCTTCCCTGGCAACTCTGAGCAGCTGGCTGGGAGGTAGAAAATTTGAAAGATACCAGTCTTTGTGTTTGGTCACCATATACTAGATTCATATCAACAACAAAAGGTGGATGTATAGGTCTGGTTTTATAAGTAGGACTTATTAAAGAGAAAAGCAATATGGAGCACATCATGCCCTCCAAGGTTTGGGGGTACATGCTGGATGGTGATGCAGAAGTGTGGTGTATGTATTCCCAAGCATCAGTATACTACAATAGCATGGTCAAGACCTGACTACAGATAAAATCAGGGCCAACTTGTGTGAGCCAAGCCATAGTATTTTTGAATGAAGTAAGGACGGCTATTTCCTTTAGGGATCGTAGGCCCAGAGAGGTCGTTCGAAGGCATTAGGGTAGAGGAGACTCGGATGACTTCCATTTACATTATACAGAACGGAGTGAGAAGATACACAGAATGTGGTTTCACATCACCTGCAAATAAGGATATGGTGAGAGTAAAGATACTGCTCCAGCTTCGTCTAAGTGGTTTGCTCCCCAGAATCCTTGGAGTTGCCACCTCAAGCCGTGTCTTTCTAGAGGTCTGAGGGATGTGTGACGAGGGCGAGAAAGGTGACTTCTTGCTTCTTCCTACGCTTTTCCTTTTGCTTCTCCCCATGAATGTCTGTGGGTGGAGTTCCAATGACCATCCTCTACCTGAATAGTTGCTGTGTAGCAAAAAACGCTCTTGAGTTCCTGGACAACAACTGATCACCCCCAATAGACCTTCAGCGCTGACACAGCAGGGGCCATATTCCTGATTGTATTCTCAGCACTGGGACAGCTCCTAGCCCACCAGTCCTAGAATACCTCATCACAGGGACAGATGGGCCCCAGTTCTGCAGGGGTTAAGGTTAGGCCATTCTTTGAAAACTGACCCCATCTGGCTGGGGATTTTTCCTTAGTCGTAGAACTGTCTCAATCCCACACACTTATCAGCTGTGGATTTCTGAGACAGAAGCAGAAAAGGGGAGGAGTCAGATTTCAGAGACAATTGAAGTCAATGCCAGGGCTTGTAAGTTTGAGGGGCTTTGCGAACACAGTGGAAACAGTGGAGGGGTGACTTTCAGTTAGGAATGATAATTGGAAGACTTGAGAGGAATTTTCTGGAAACATGTTATCTGAGATCAGGGCAATGTGTGCAATCAGAGACCTGTCTGCCTGTCGAGTACAAGTTGGAAAACTGGGGATTATCTTCATAGGAGTGATAAAACGTAGATAATGAGTTTGCATTGAGAGAATAAAACAAAGTATTAGAGAAGGGGTTGGAAGTTGGTGGATAGGAAGGAAAAATATTTGAAAGAACTGACGGGGATAAGGGAGTGACTCAGAGAAAACAGCCACATAAGGAAGAAAGAATCCCATGGATGGTGTGCAGAAGCAAAGCATCAGTACTTACCGGTAAGAAGTTGAAGTTTCTCTTGGCTGAATCCTCCAGCTATTCACAAGCCACAGGTTAGTGTGACCCCCTTGTTACTACAACCTCACAGAGCCACTGACACAAATCCTATCTGGTGTTTTGGTTTTTGTTTTGTGCCATGGAGGATCTCATGTAGCCCAGGCTTGCCTCAAACTTATTTAGTTGAGGATGACCTCAAACATTGGATCTCCCAAGTGAGGGTACAACAGGCCAGCACCACCATGCCCAGTTTATATGGTGCTGCGGATGGAACCTGGGGTTTTGTGCGTGCTAGGCAAAGCACTCTCCCAGGGAATCTATATTATCTTTTAACTTTTTGGAAAGCATATGCTAAATATCTCAAGTGGAGTTTTTCATGGAGTACTCCTAAAGCAAGACAACGATGTCAAAAGGGAACTAATAGAACGTTGTCCAAACCCAAGGACATATCCAGTGTTCTTCCTCTAACAGCTGCTTGGTGTAATGCCATGTGAGAGGAACTAAATCTACTTCTTCGGAGAAGAAATGAAAGCCACTTTCCTCAATAGTAGCGTGACTGGAAGCTGAAGGGCAGCAGGACTCTGGGGTACAAGCTGACATCCAGGCACACAGTCCCCCAAGTTTTGCCAGCCAGATTAGCTACCACTGGGAATCAGATGTGTGGTTTTGAAGAAAAACTAGAAATTTGGAAGGAATTTGGTAAGATGTCTTCAGTCACCCTCAGTTGATATTCTAGAACTTGTTGATTTAGTTTTTTTTCTAAATCCAGCCATCTGTGGGTTTCAAGGTATGCCATTATGACATAATGGGGTGGGAGGTGGGGGAGGGGGGACCATGCCCAGGTGTTTCTCCCCCTTATCTTCAGGAAGGGACACGGTGTCCCTGCAAGCCCTTCAAAGCAGAGGGTGATGAAGATGGTCTGTGTGCTGAGACGTCTTTGTATACAGTGTGAGCCTCAATATGGAGAGCTACAGAGACAGTCCGAGAATTGTGCAAAATGCTGAGTGTGCACAAATGCTATGCACAGACTCAGAAGGAGTCAAAGAACACATTTCCAAAAGGGGGAAACAGGCCAGCAAAGAGCACCTCACAGGAATCAACACGGAAGCAGTGGCCGATCTAATCACTGCTACGGGAACAAATGCGTGCTCCCTTCAACTCTGGTGGCCTATTATCCCCCTGAATACCCTGCCTGACAGTGCCTCCCGCCCTCCCTCCTGGTTCAGAAGTGTCAGGCAGAGAGACACAGTGCCAGCAGAACACCTCCTCGAGTTCTTGTTAGCTAACTGCGGTGTTTTGTTCCGGGGCTGCATGTCTGCACAAGCCAACACCGTTGTCAGTCATAATTACCACCTGTTCGCATGCTCCCTTCAGGTCCCATCACCTCGGAGACATTAAGCAGCCAGCTCAGGAAGCAGTGTTGATTTCCCAAGAAGCACGACTGTCAGGTCCCGGGTTTCAGAGTATAATTGCTGCCTGTGCACAAATAGCCCGGGCCTCCACACTCCTCCCCCCCTACCCTGAATCAGGCAGGAAAAGACCCCAGCTGTAAGTTCTCACTGACACTAACTCGAATTCTTCAGGCCCAGTAGATCACATGCATATCAAATGTCATTTTTATGCCATGGATTGGACTTGAACTCTCAGACTGATGTGTCATCAGATAGAAGGCAAAGTTTAAACTTTCAAAACGGCATAGACCACAGTCTCCTGATGTTTGTGTTTCTATTTCCAATGGCATCAACTTCCAAAGGGGGAAAAACAAAGCATTTAAGGCTGTCATTTACATGATGCCTACCTAATGTAGTTGCATCTTTCCCCATTCATGCTAATATCATGCAAGAGGCATGACACACAATGGTGCCACCCTTTGTGTTAAATGAACAATTTTCCTCTTTCCTACTTTCCTATTAGGTTAAGTTCTATTGCTATCCCTTCATGAAGCTGAGTCCTGTGTATACTAAAAGTCATTTCAAGTATCAGTTGCTTGGGGGCATAAGCCTTGACTCTGCAATCTGAATGAGACACCTGTGATCCTGGCTCCCACTCGATGGATCACTTTCCTGTGAATGTTGGTGGTGTAGCTGTTACTTCCAGGGTGCCAAGACTCTCACTCCCCATGAAATCAGCTCCTGGGACAACTGTCTTATGAGGCAGCATACTTTGGTAGTTATTTAACTATCCACTAGAAAAAGATAAGGGATGGGGTCATCATATTTCTTTGCTGCTATGTTTTTCCCTTCAATTTGCCAAAAGTCAACAGTTATCATGATGCCTCATCCTGAAGTGTTTACTAGGGACAGACTATTCAGGAGAATAGCATGCTTAGAGTTTTGTTCTTTTGTTGTTGTTGTTATAACTAAAGAGTCATGTGAACAAAATCTGCATGTCCTAAACTCCAATGTTGGACACTCCCAGAATTAGAGTTACTTGGCCTTCTAGCCATCCCCACAAGGTGAAAATGAACCCTGCTGGGTGAGCCAGTGGTTCCAAAGCTTGTTATGACAAAAACTTGAGAAACTCTGGGGGAAAGAACCCCAAACGATGAACAAACAAAACATACAACAAAACCCCAAACCAAGCAAAGACTCCCAGGAATCATTCCACCTTCCATCTATTAGGTCACGATGTTTGGAGTTGAAGCTCAGAAACAGCGTTTTTCAAACAGTTCTTTGTTAATTTTGGTGATCAGTGGTATTGGGAAGCAATATTAAAACCACTGGGGTGGTTTAAAGCTTTTAGTTTGTGACTGGAAATATGGGATAGCTAGCCTCAGCTGAGTGGACAGAGGAATGCAAGGTCAAGACTCAATGGAGTAGCCTGGGAGAGGTGGTATGTATTGGGGCGGGTAGCTGGTTTTTCGTGTGTGGATACATGTTTCTGTGTAGGTGAGTGAATGAGAACAGCCTTGATACTCACATGCAGGGTGTGTGGGCAGACCCGTTCCAATGTAACTGCTAACTTGGCTTAATCCAGTAGTGTTCACAGGAAGTTTTGAATTTGAAGTATACACTTTCTTTTTCTGGTCACTGACCTCTTGCCTTATGTTCATTTACATAACACCAGCTAACTTCCTTAGAAGCTCCAGTAACACATTTCAAGGTCAAAGGAATGAGTCCTGGACCTGCATGAGGCTCCTTATTAGTGATAGGTGGTAGAGCGATCTAGAACCCAGAATCAAAGTTTGGTGTTTTGGTTTTTGCAAAGTTGATTGCATAAGAGTGGTGGTGTCATACTACTATCAGGATGAATGAGTCCTCCCTGTTCAGGGATGTTTTCATTTATTAGGTCACATTACCTTTAGTGGACCACATAAAACTCCCTTCCCCACCTTCAAAGAAACAAAAGTCACTAGCATTGGTGTGGAAGCCATACTGAATGTGGCTATGACCATTGACTTATTCTGGCCATTGAGTTCAAGCTCATATAGTCAGTTTAAGCAGAACTCCCCAGCGCCCTTGTGTGGCTGATCTTCTCTCTGCCCTGAGAACAACATAGCCCTGGGGGCAGTTGGCCATTCAGCATGCCCAGAGGAACCGGTGTAGTGCTAATGTGACACGAGAAAGAGACAAATGCTTTGGGTAAACAAAAGAGGCTTTGGTGTAGTTTATTATACTCAAATGCAATCTACAAACCTAATTTGTCTCCTGATACAAAGAAACCCCCCAATTAGAGATAATGAGTGGAATTTATATATGGGCATTAAGAACTGGTGTCATATTTGTGGGATGTAATAAAACTCTTTCTCTGGTGTTTACATAAGTAATCCTTTTATTTAACGGTGCACATCGAAATACTAACACACGAGGCAATGACATCTGAAGGCAGGGAGGTGGGTAATGCTACATGTGAAGCAAGAAAGTCTAGAATTTGAACTTTCGTAAAAAAAAAAAACACTGCCTAATAGATAATCAAGGGTCACTGTGTTTTTCTTTTGTATTTATTTACATATTTTTCTAAAACAAAGGGAAATACAATGACCGGCATTCTCACAAACAGTTATTTATAGGTTGGGAAAGGGGTTGGATTACCTTACTAGAATTATTCTAATCTTCTAATTGGGTAGCAGCAGCAATGAGTCGTCCTTGACTTAAAGAGCCAGTTGTCTCCCACAGACACTTAGTACCACTGTTCATGTCCATAGAACCATCCACCAATCTGTAGTCAGAAGTCTCCAAAAGAAGATGCAGAGAGCCTAAAGGATAATTATCCTTTTTGAATATTGACATACATATTGTTCCAGACATATGTAGATTTTGTGTAGGAGAAAACTATTTGATTATGAAAGATCCAGTTTCTCCAAATTTTGTAGAGGTTAAAAAAAACTTGATTAATTAGCTTGAAGGAAAATGGAGCATCTGTTACTTTTTTGTCAACAGATTTTAATAATATTGAACACCGCTAATTGGAAAGAACTGAAATGTAGCTCTTTGTATGTTAAATGAAGATGTTTTCCTCCATTGCCGCCCCCATCCCAAAAATGTTATCTAAAATGTGGCAAATATTCAGAGTTCTTCTTAATCACTCAGGCTGATGTGGTTCTGAATACATACAGGCAAAAAGGATTCATGAGGCCATTGTTATTTTTGTGATTGTTACTCTACCCCAGGAGAAGAAAGCCAATTGAAGTTGTTGGCGTTGTACCTCAAGGCTCTCTCCAGTGGGGCTGCAGGCAGAAGATGAAACACAAAGCTCTAACAGACTTGATGAGAAACTGCGGGGAAGCCAAGACAGCCAACAGAGTGATGGGGATGAGAGGCAGTGGATGTCTGCATCTTCAAACATTCATGGTTCTTGCCAGCAGATGGTGAATTGACCATGAAGAACTGAAGCTAAACTTTGGGCTCAATTAGTCTCAGCTCTGACTAAGGAATCAAAACAAGGGGCACTGTTAAGTGAATCAGGATCTGCATATGAGGGAGGACAGGAGCCCAGTGGGCAGGAAGGTGAGAAGAGGAGTCAGGTAGCCAAAGGTGCAAGCAGACTTGGGTGGGTTTAGCTGTGTGCCTTTGAGCAGGTGACTCAGAAGCACAGCTTCTTTCCTTGTGTCATGATGATGGAAAGACCTTATGGGATGGGTGGAGGAGGTCTCTACAATGGTGGTTACTGTCCTCCACCTTTGCCTTATATCATTGGAGCATCAGAGGATGCCTTCTAGGTTTTCCCTCCTCATTAAAACCTCATCCATCTTCTTCATATTCTTCCATGCCATAGTTACAGTTAGTTCTTGAATCTGCATTTTTCTGTATGGACTATAGAATTTTATTCAAGATTCTGAAAGGGCTGCCAGTGTTTTTGGAAATTCTATTTTATAATGGATGTTTATAGAGACAAGGGGATGTTTTAAGACATGGTCATCCATCTTAACAGGATGAGCAGCTTTAGCTGTAAGTGCAACCTACAGAGATATGCACTTCCAACTCCCTTCAGTAAAAGCACCATGTCTCACGCTGACATCACACCTTTTCATTTAGCTCTTCTGTGACCACACAAGCATGCATCACCGCTAGCTTCCACCTATAGAGTGTGGTGTGCGTCTACCCTATAGGTTCTCAGAGTGGGGTTAAACAAATGGCAGAACTCCTACCCAGTCACCGCACTATCCAGTAGAAGAGGAAAAGGAAAAAAACCAGCAATTCCAACAGTGTGTGTTAGGCTAGATATTAGAGTTTAAGAACCAGGTTTCTCAGAAAGAATGGTCAAGCACATAAAACCAACCAGAATCCAACATGGTGAGTGAGGAAGGGCAAAGTGGCATGGCTACAAAAGAAAGGACTAGAACTGGAGGCAGGCACTCAAGGTTCAATTTTGAACTTTAGTCACTAACTGTGTGCTCTAGGGAAAATGACATAGGGTGGTCAGGGTAGGCACAGGTCACAAAGCTCATGTGGGGGCAATACTTAGAGGAGGGAGCTCTTGAGAGCATGCTATGCTTTGTTCCAAGTAACTCCATATTGTATAAGCCATTGACTGTTTTTTTCAGACCTTACCAGAGAGACTAGGTTTTGTAGGTAATATTTGCCTCCAGTTCTAGGATAGAAGTTGTCTCTATACTTGAATTGATGTATAAATGCCACTATCTGTCTGGAATCACCCATACAAGACAGACTCATAAATGGTTTGTTCCTAGGAATAGAAAGAATGACAGCAGGCAAATGTATCAGGGTGAATTGGGACATTAGATGACTGTTACATCACACCAAGAAAACTAAGTCTGAGAACTTATTGGATATACAAGACAAAGAAAGGAGATAGATCCCTAATACCAGCCCCATATAGGGTGGGGGATAGACACCTAAGCACCAAGCCAGCAGCAGTTTCCTCTGACCCTCACCTAATAGCCAATATATACGTCAGGAACTGAGAGATAGAGAACTCCTGACTGTCCCAGGGTCTTCAACTTGGTTTGCTCCCTACTGTTGATATTGCCATTTGCCCATCCTCTTGTTGACCAATTTAGACTAGCCATCCATCCATGCAAGCACTCATTCATTTGGTCTCCATCCTGCCTTTTGCCTCTCCATGCTCCTGCAGTTCAACTCTGAACCTGTAGCCTCAGTCTGTGGTCGGCAGCCAACAACCCCAGCAGTTCTCTGGATTCTCCATTCTAGGTTGGTTTCCTTATCAATGAAGACTATGTAGTACATGTCTTTTAGCTTTCCTGCTTTTCAAACTTGCATTTCCAAACCCTCATGAATTCCTCTGCAGTCTCATAGCCTTTCATGGTCACTCTGTAGCCTGCATAGGTCTATTTATTATGTGACATGTAATGTGTGATCTGAGAGTTGATATTAGTAATTGAGATTGAAAAGGCAACTGTATTTTCTTGACTAGGGTTATCAAAGAAAGCAAGGGTATCTCGCAAGTTTCTATATGGAGATGATCATAGTTTGTGAATTCACTGTTATTCAATACATTCTGGCATTGTGGGAAGGCAAAAACATGTTTGCCTATATTTCTGGCATGATACACTCATGATAGGGTCAATGGAGGATAGATCTTGCTATGTAAGCTGAGGAGGTCAGTAGGGATGAGTGTGTTGGGGCTGGGATGTGGATTTAGGGTAGAGTGTTGGGTTAGAAGAGCTGGTAGGCACTGAGGCTAAACTATTTTAAGTCAAGCTAAAAGAATTCCTACATCAGGTTCAGCAGGCTTCCTGCAGTTGTGGCCATTACCCCAACACTCCGTAATGGACTTGAGTCAGTGAAGGTTGTCTGGAGAAAGGGGACCTCTTGAGAGGCTGCAGGAACCTTCATGGCAGAAATGAGAGAGAGAGGCTGGGCCACTTTGGGAATAGACAGCAAAGGCGGAGAGAATTCCCCTGGAAGTATTTAGTGCCTTCTGAATGCGAGGCATAACAGATTGGGCATGCGCTTGACATACGCAGGTCGATCTTCTCCCGGCATTTTTCCTACACCAGCTTTTTTGACCTCTGCCCATCCTGAACCCCCAAATAATTTTTTTCCGTACATACAGTTAGTATGTTAAATTCAAATTTGAACCTCAAACTGTCTGCTTCTCAACCTAGCCCTTTCTGTTCCCTTCATGCTGTCTGCTTCTTTTTGAACATCACAATGGATTCTGATTAGCTTCACACATATCTCTTATTTCTATTTCTGTAGCAGAGAAGAGGCTGAACTGGGCGAGAGGAATTCTCCATGGAAACCTAGTTTATAACCAGGGATGGTCCCACTTAATGATCTTTTGACTTTGATGGCGTGATGGCATCACACATTTGGACATTTTCTCAAGTTGGTGATATTTCATGCGTTCTCTCACGTTGTTGGACAGACGTAGAAGCCTTTCATCTTCACATCTGCAGTGGGAAATAGTCTCTGTGCTGTGTTGCCCATTTGGTTTTCAGGTCCCATTGTCCGTAGTATGCCTATCAGACGGTATCCATGGTGGTGTGGCAAGTTACCGTGTGAGATTGGTGTCTTTGCCAGTCTGTGGGCTACCATCCATGTTCTGAGCATGTTAAGGAAAGCAAGGATAAACTGTGATTTGCTTAGCATATTAGATTTACTTGATGTGTTTTATGAGTCATCATGATATTCTCAACTTAGGATGTTTATAAGGATATAACCCTAGATGCGGAAATTTTTTTACATTATTTAATCTTCAAAATAGAATTAGAAACAAAATTAGCCATGAGCAAGGATGCAGATAATAAACATACCACTGCATAGAGACAGACGTGTGCCTGCTAGGTGTGGGTATATGACTTTGGAGGACATGGCATCATTTACTCCCAGTGAGTGAAGCCCACACCATGTTAGGGAGCTGGCCAGTTCCCCAGGGCCAGATGGGGAGAAGATTTCCACTCTTACTCGGTTCTTGTGCTGGATGTCTTTGTGCAGTGCCAACTCATACAATGTGTCTGACAATCTTTCCAATGAGCACATTGAGGGTCACATGTGGTCATTAGTTAGCTTGTCCTAGCTGATGAGGGAGGGAAGAGCCAGAGTTCAAAGCTTGGCCATCTTTCCACAGTTGTGGTTGCATCGTTACACACAATTTGAAAGATAAAGAGACTTGATCTCGGAGTATTGAAATTTACCCGTCCCAGATAAATCAAGGGTCATGGGGAAGGAAATTAAACTCAAGTGATCTTCTTTAATTCCACTCTGCTATTAAAATCCAAGATAGATCGAGTCATTTTAGATGTCAAAAACATGAGAGTCCGAAGAAGGACTAACTAGTCATTTACGAACTGAAATCACAAACTGGATGTTTCAAAATATGATATTGAAGCAATTAAAGTATCATAATCTTTCTTGGGTTCAAGTTTTGAATGCTGGAAGGAAAAGGATGAATCATTACCCATGAAATAGGATGTGATTTTTGCATTATTGCAAGTTATAGAAAACATATTAGGGTATGGTAAACACGGTCATATATTTCTTTAAATGGTCCTTGAGGTATGGAGATTTCCCATAGCCTGTGCCCCATGAGTTTTGACTCATTTCCAAAGCACTTGTTATATGCTTCAGGGTGCATTGCCTATACACACCCAGAATTCATGCATATTCAGCTTCAGACAAACATAGCCATGATTGCTCAGTGACAGCCACCAGGTGTTTTTGCAGTCCTCCCAGACAGTGACTGATAGGTCCCTTTCCCACCCACTCACTAGGACAAACGGCTCTCCTATTTTTATGAGGAGACTGAGATTTGGAGTAATTGTGAGCCATTTACTACTACGACCATGACCATGGGGGCTAATAATGAAAAAGCCCTTCCTTATGTGGTTCTTAGTTAAAGGAAAATATGCACACCTATGTCTCCTTTGATACTGACCAGGACCCTGTGCGGTCATAGTAAGATGGCCTTCCTTCCTATAGGACCTGTAGATCACTCACCTCTTCACTATTTGTCCAGGAAATGTCAAGTGTATGCCCATCTCCTGCCAGAGATAGTCTAAGTACCCAAGACCAGGGCTTGTCACATCAATGTCTGCTTTGGGGAGCTTGTTCTCCAGTCATTTGTCTTATAAATCTGTGTAAGCTGCTATAACAAGACTGAGAGATGAAACACTATGTGTCTATGGTCCCATGGTTGTAGAGGCTAGATACTCAAGATCAAGATGTCCCAGGGGTTGTTTCTCTTAAGACTCCTTTCCTTCAGATCTTCTCCACATGTCCTCTGCAAGGACACTCCCCTGAGACTTAGTAATGTGCCCAGTCTCTTCTTATTAGGATCCATGGAGTTATTTTAGTTTTCCCATCTTTTAAAGGTCCTGTCTTCAAGTACAGTCACAGGGTGAGGAGCTGAGATTTGAACCTATATTCCCTGAATGTCTGATGAGTTTGTGACACTTGTCTACGGTGAAGTGGGTGGCCGGTGTCAGGTCATGATTGAGTTATGCCTTTCTGATCTGTCATCAAAAGACACAATGTGTCTTCCATGTAGCATAGTCAGACTAGAAATCGTCTGGTTGTGTGTGTGTGCTTGCACGTGTATGCATGAGTGTGTGTGTGTGTGCGCATGTGTGTGTGCATGCGTGTGTTTGGTATGTTTTTATGTTACTATGACCTAACTTCTTAGAGAAAGGATGAGTCTGTAGTTTTGGACTTGGAGAGCAACTTAGTGAGCACTCTCCTTACAGTGCTCACGTCTCACTAAGAATCCCGTCCCCTTTTGCTTTCATCTCTGAATTCTCTGGTTTTACCCTTGTCTCTTCCAATGATTGCAGAACTGATTCCATTTCAATGCAGTAACCTCAACAGTTCTTTAAAATAGAGCTTTTTATTTTTTCATTTTCTTTTTTAACATCCTAACTTTACATGTTTTCTCCATACAAATACTCGCCATTTGCCAGTGGCTTCTTGAGTGCATTAATAGCAATGCATTTTATGTTTATCTTTTAAAAAGACCAGCTTTTGCTATGCATTTCTGTCTGTTGTGCTGGTATAAACAAGACTATTAGCCGAATAGTATTTTTTTTTGAAAGGCAATGTCTTAAGTCTTAGTACCTTTCCTTCCACTGTTGCTGCTAAGCACAGGGAAATCTGTAAAACTGCAATTTCCTCCTGTGTTCCAGTCTCGTAACAGCCAGATGAATAAAAGGCAGCCTTTGCATCGGTAACTCTGATGTTCTCAGAGCAATTTTCCTACCAAGGTGGGGTAAGTGAAAAGTTTCAAGTGGCTTGAGAAGACCAGAGCGAGGGTGAGCACGCCCAGGGAATGAGCTAGACATGAAAGATCCAGGCTGAGGGTACTCTCACCCCAGAAGTGAGCAGACACAAGGATAGAACAACAGAGGAATGACTGGGCAACCTGAGATGCACGTAATGCAGGATTTCAGTATTTCCTGGTGCACTCATCGCTTGTCTTCTCTGAGAAGGGTGGCTGACTTCGTGTCTGCTGTTTCTCATTCCACCATTTCAAGCAGTACTTGTGTCTCAAGGGTGAGATGGGACCATCATCCAGTAGGAAATAACCGGGCGTCTTCAGTGAGAAACAGAAGGGCATCAGGAACCCAGCTGAAATAATGAAGACTGTCATTCATGCAAGTTAATTCTGGCCTTGCTGTTGACAAAATTGCTGTTAAAAAAAATCACAATTTTTAGGTCTTTGACTCTGTTTTAATAAAGACAAAATTAGTAACTAGAGCACCCAGGGCTCACTCTTTCTCCTTTAAATATGCACTCTCTTCATATACCCAGCCACTCTGAGGCTTGGGAGTTTTCAGGACAGTGATGCTGTGGCATCCTGTTTTCCCCTAGGATGGAAAAGTTCATGTTAGCTCCCTCCAGTGACCTTTTGCTGTCTAAATATTAAACAGACATTAGTGTAACTTCCTGGACCAGATGAGATGAGAGTGTTAGGGAACAAGCTGGGGTCAGCAAACGTTTTCTATAAAAGGCCAGATAGTGGCTATTTCGGGCTCTGCAAGTCACCGTGACTCTCCTCACTCACCTCTGCAGTCAGAGTGCAAATTCAGGAAAGGGTGCGTATGGCTGGGTTCCAATCAGACTTATTTATGGCTACCGACATTTGGGTTGTAATTGAAATGTGCTTTCAATGTGTCACAAACTATTACTTTTCTTTTGACTCTTTTTTCTTTTAACTCAAGCACTTAAAAACTGTAAAAGATAGTCCTTACTTACGGACTGCCACCAAACAGGCTGTGCCTCTTGCTTATCTTCCTCTGGGGTAAAGCTTGTGTGGCATGCATGATTGAATCATTGTCCTTAGGATCTGGCACATTATGGTGTGAACTGGAGAGTGACAGTACTGATTCTCATGAAGTATTAATACTTTTGAACATTCTAGATAATCAGATTGACTTCTTCGTAGGATTTTGATGTCCTTCAACAGGCAGTCAAAACTTACAAAGTTGACCACTATCACTTACTTCTCATTCTGTTACTCTGTATAGTATCACCTTAGTCTGTTTTGTGCCTCTTGAACAGAATTCCACAGATAGAGTGACATAGAAATGAAAGCTATTTGTTTGGCTTAGTGTCCTAGGGCTTGGGGGTTCAAGTGCCAGCATTTGGCAAAGGTCCCATTTTGAGTCATAGTATGGGGAGGAGAAATGGAAGGGTGTAAAAGAGGCGTGTGGAGGTGGGGGAGAGCAAATCCAGTCTCAAAACCCCACTCCTGGAACAATGGCATTGAACATGTGTTTGACCTCTTGAAGGACCTGCTTCACAAACACTGCCTTGATAGTTTATGTTTCCAGCTCATGAACTGGGGGGAGACACGCTTCACCCATGCCAAGGAAGAATGTACATTTTCACCAAACTCCTCATCTAGTCCCTCCCTAGCCTGATTACTGAATTATTAATGCTTTTGAGTTAGGAGAAAGATAGAGTCGCAGAGACCTAGGGAGTGGAAGAAAGAGAAAAGCAGAACAAATTCTGAGATGAGAGGGTGTGAGATAGTGTGTGTGTTTGTGCGTGTGTTTGCACCATTGTGTGGCAGGGGTTATTACTATGGCTGAGAACTTGGAGTTGGTTTTAGACATAAGGCTCTGAGAAACTGTGTAGAAGAGAAATAAGGACCGGAAGAAAGGAATTTGAATAATGCTGTTTGGTACTATTAATTAGTTAATTTGTTCACTTTTTGATGTTGTAGGAACATAAGTATATTAGAACTTCTTTTTTAAAGTTTTACTTTTAACAATTTTATTGCATTTTTGGTGTGTGTGTGTGTGTGTGTATGCATATGTGTGATACCATGTATATGTGGAGGTCACAGGACAATTTTTGGGAATCAGTTCTTTCTTCCTACCATATGGGTCCCAGGGATTTACTTAGGCTTATGGAAAGTGCTTTTCCTTGCAGAGCCCTCTTTCTAATCCTAAACTTACTTTGTAGCTGGTTGACTGTATTTCTTTAAGCTTCTATACAGAGAGAATATGATGTAAGACTTCAGATGTATAACTTTCATAACTATCTAATTTACCATACAAAGAATAACAGCACAAGTGAAAGGTAACATACTGTTTACTTTTGTACTCTTTATTTGCTGGATTACATGGAATTTTGATTTTGTGGACTTTAGCAAAGAATACATTTGTTTACAGTGGTTGGGGTTATAAACATTTAGAAGAGCTGGCATTTAAACTTTTGGTGTTGATGGTAAGAATTATTTACTTTTCACAAGAAGGAGGGCTGAACATTTGTTTGGGTTCATACAAAAGTCCAATGATCCTAGTTGGATTCCCTGTTGACTCCTATATTCTCTGATCCATCTAAGAAGAGCATTAAAGCAACAATTCATTTTAAATAGCAATTGTCATCTTAAAAATTAGGTACCTATATGAATAGATGTAGAAGAATTATGATTCTAAGCCACTGGGGCCTTTCATGACTAATAACATGAGAAAACAGAACACAGCCTTCACAGACTGAGAGCAACATAGATTTCTGTGTAATAAATGTGAGTATCTATAGATATGTAAGCAGCATAAATTATTTGAGAGAAGCTGCTAAAACTGCAAACTTTATTTGAAATGCAGAAGTCAATAAAATGAATGCATGCATGCCTGAATATAATTGTCTTTCTTTACCATGTCTTGGACTTGAAGCCAAGGGTCAGCATTCACCCAGAACATATAGTTGCCATGGGTAAGAGTTCCTGTTTCTTTATAACCTTCCATGTGCTCATGAGCTCTGATAGGATCACTACATAGAAATATCTCTTTGGCATGCAGTTACTTTCTTAAATATTTATTACCATATGTTAAGGACTGGAATTGGTATGTTCAATTGTTTATAACTTCAGTAAACACATCATTATGGAGATCTTTACCAAACAAAAGTAAGGAATGACTTTTAATAATCCAACACCTTGCAAACACATGAAGCTGTGCTTCCCAAATCTCTGGTCATCAAGGGATGGCGAAGGATTTTGGTGGAGAAAGGTCATGACCATGCTTGTATTCCAGAATTGCTTAGCCCAGTCAAAATTCTGGGTGTAGTTTTATAAGCACAGCTGACAACAATAGCAGAACACGCCTTAGTCATAAATCAGACAAACAGCCGCAGACAGTACATTTTCTTTGCATTTTCTCTTTGAGTACACAGAAGTCTTAATTATAAACTATATGAGGTAATTCATCATCTTCTCACATAGGAAAATCTTCATAAATGCCTCAGAAGACTGGAAATATGCTGACCAAGTCCTCATACTCTATTGAAGATATATCATGTCTTGAACATTTAAAAAATTCTGTGTATTTCAGTACTGATGGGTAGTTTACAAACACAGGGACACAAGCCAAGGATGGCAGAAGTTCAACTCTCGTTTCTAGCCAGTCTCTGATCTTCAGCTAGTCTTCGTCCTCCAGACTTGATGTCTCCAGTGCTAGGGTTGCCTGAAATATTCCTGGCACCTGATCCTTATCTAATTTGCCATGCTGGTCATTTGGGTAGTTCATTTGCTAGTGTATTTTCACAGGATTACATTCTTTTCCTGGATTCATATGCTGCTTCATGGGGCACGAACCACTTGGGAAGATTGGAAAGTAGCTCCCTTCAATGTAGAAAAGGGCCAGCCTGAAATCAATGTCCAATAGTATATCTTTCAAGATTTATTTGTTTGTTTATGTGTGTGTGTGTGTGTGAGCATGTGTGTGTGTGTAGTACCCATGGAGACCAGAGGAAGATGTAATATCCTTTGGAGCTGGAGCTAAAGGTGGTTATCACCTTCCCAATATGGGTGCTGGGACCTTAACTCAGATCTGCTGAAAGAGCTGTGTGCTTTTAATATGAAGTCATCTCTCCATCCTTGATGATATCTTTCAAAATCAAAATAAAGAGTTCTTCATATGTGCAAAACCTAAAGGTATTCATCACCATCAGAAATAAATATATGATCTATAACAAAATAATGATATTGAATGATATATTGATTCGAAGAAATTAAAGTTACCTCAAAGAGTAACTACACTGATAAATACCAAGTTTTAAAAATGTGGTTATTTAAGCCTCTAAAAAATGTAATAGAGTGCTTATGTGAAAACAACAACAATGTAAATGAAATTGAATCCATTCAACTATGATGGGACATATTGAGGAAGCTTAATTGTTGAAAGAATTTTGTAAAATATCATTTAAAAACATTTTACCATTTTATATAAAACTATGATGAATTGAGTAGTTTAATTATTACCACTGTTTAGATATCAATAGCTAATAAGTCAATCAGAGAGGTCAAATAAAATTATAAAATTGAAGGAAAGAGAGAAAATAAGTCAGACAGAAAAAGTATAAAGCAAATAGCAAGGAAATACTATAACCTGTGGAAAAATGATAATAAACAATACTGGGCTAAACACCACATACATATTGTCAAATATGATACAAAAGTAAGAGCCAATGGGTTAGTGGTGCTTGCAAGAAACATTTTTAATATAATGACTAACTAGATAAAATGTAAAATGAATAAACATTAAAATAATATTTAGCAACATAAATAAGGGAAGCCAAGAGTGACTAATATTATCACTTAAAATTTGTCAAAGCAAAGAGATTCCTAGGGACAAAGAAAATCACTTCATAATAGTAAAGGATCAGTTTATAAAGAGGGGATAGTATGCTAAATGCTTATTGTGCAATAGCAGACCTTTAGAATGCATGATGAAAAACCGGGCAGCTTCAGGGAAGAATCACCAGATCACTAAGTAAAGGCAGGAAGTACAATGCCTCTCTCTCAATAACTCATGGAATAAGTAGACAGAAGATGAGTGGGGAAGCAGAAGACTTAGAAATCTCCATCAGCCAACTTTGTCAGATTAATATTTGCTGAATTCCACCAAATAGCAGCACCGTGTTCATTATCTTCAAGTGTGCACAGGGTATTTACTGAGGGAGACCATATTCTGGGCTATAAAACAAACCTTAATAAATCTGAAAGGACACAAGTCATATAAAGTGGGTTTGCTTGCATACTTGAATTACTCTGGAACGAAGTAACAGACAGAGCTCTGGAAAATCCTCAAATATTTGGAAATCAAATAACACATCTCTAAACAAACTGTGGTTTAGAGATGAAAGCAGAAGTGAAATTAGAAAGAATTAGAAAATAGTTTGACTTTAAAAATATCTAAAACATAGTATCAATATTGGTGAGATACAAAATTGTGTTTATATTACAAATTATCATGTTAAGTACTTCAATCGGGAAAGAAAGCCTCAAGTCAAAAGCTTCAACTTTCATCTTTGGAGATGAGAGGAAGTGTATGTGATGGTTAATTCTAGTTGCCAACATAGGCTGTATCAATAACTATGCAGAGAAAGGGTAGAGCATTATTTCTGAACATGTATGGGAAGATGTTCCCAAATGGGGCTGGCTTGTGAGTGAGTGGACTGAGACTGAGTGAGCTCCCCTCAAGATGTTTGGACACTATGTAATCGTCTAGCAGCCCAAATGGGACAAAAAGTAGAGAATGATAATTTTCTTTACTCACTCTTAGAGGTAGAATGCCTCCCCAACATCATAATTCTGGACTCTTTAGTAATTGGACAACCATACTTATAGCAGAAGTCCTGCAGATTCTAGATGTTGAGATGCCTTGTCATGAAACTTCTCAGCTTCCATATTCTGAGACCATCCCTTGAGCAAATCACCTTTGATCTACCATCTAACAACTGCAACTGTCTATATATATATATATATATATATATATATATATATATATATATATCTTTCATGTAACATCCATCAATTTATCTATAATCTCTTTGTCTTGGTTTATTTTCCTGTTGCTTTGATAAAATACTCTAACCAACATAACTTAATGGAGAAGGTCCACAGTTCAAAGAATAGTCTATCATATTGTCACGTTATGTCCATGGTCAGAAAAAGTGACCAGTATATAAATGAATGAATGAATGAATGAATGAATGAATAGATGCTGCATTCCCCTGCCTCTAACCCTACTCCATTTATGGTAAATTTTACACAGTCCAGAATCCCCGTCAGAGAATGGTGCACCCATATTTGTTGAGAGTTCCCAATTCAAATATCATAATCAAGATTATACCCATAGACATGTTCAATAGCCTATCTCCCAGGTGACTGTAAACCTATAAAACTGACAACATTGACTGTCATTCTGTCTACCCATCTGTCTGTCTATATATTATTTATCCATCTTTTTTGTTGCCTCTTTGTCTCTGGAGAACCCTGCTTAATACTAAGACCCATTGTGCATCTATCATGATGACTAATGTTGAGGAGATTGACAGTAGTAATCTCTGAGGACATGAATGATTTGAAACTCTGGTGAGCTGCTTCTGAAAAAAAATATATAATAAGTGAGGATCTTTTCTTAAGACCTTCATCGGATACATAGACTATGCCTTGACCATTCTACTACAAGGTATTTACCTAAGAGAAAGGGAACATAGGAAGGTTTGAACACAACCATTATAGTAGCTTTATTTGTAAACCATCAATGCTACAACATGGGGAAGAGATAAGCAAATATGTGTTTTTATATCATGTTACTCAGCCTTGAAAGCAATCAGTTAGATACATGCAACAACATGATTGAATGTCAAAATAAATATGTAAGATGAAAATGCAGATACAAAGTACTTAATTTATTATTTAATTTGTAGGTTATTATAGAATCTGCAGTGGCGAGAAGCAAACCAATAATTTCATGAGAAACAGGAAGTAGAGTAGAGAAAGGAAGAATGAAATGGATGGATGGGGACGTGGGAGACAATTACTATGCACACATCTCCATAGTAGTGATGGTTTCACAGTGTGATGGTTAGTTTCAACTTGATAGAAGTTAGAATCATCAGGAAGGCGGGCAGGCCTCTTGGCATGCCTGTGATGATTATCTTGATTGGCTTAATTAGGATGGGAAAATCTGCCCTCTGTGGGTCTGTAACATTTCCTGGAGGATCCTGGAATGTATAAGGTTGGAGAAAGAAAGTGGAGTAATAGAATACATATAATCAAGATCTATGCTTCCCAGAGGTGGATATAACATGGCCATTTCCTCCAGTATCTGCCATCATGACCTCCCAGCTATGATGGACTGTGACTTGGAAACCAGAGCTTATCCCTTGTGTTGCTTTTTATAATATTTCATCATAGCAACAAAAGAATAGCAAAGATACGTGGTGCTGTGCACGTAATCAAATGGATATAATTTTACACTTAAATAAGTAACTTAAATTTTATTGTTTGTACTTAACCACCATTTTTCTCTGCCTATGCAATCCTTCTGAAACATCCATTGTAATGTAAACTATTTAATTTATCAGGAGTATGTGGTTCAATAGATAGGGCACCATATTGGATGTGGCCTTTGCTCTTAGTAATCTTTCTGTTCAAAAAAGCATATGGAAGTGACTTGTATGTACTACTTGGAAATCTGAAAAATGTTGGATTTTCACAATATCGCTTCATCTGAGAGTGAATAAGGTTACTAAGAGATAAATCAGGGACTCCAACTCCAAGGCTTGATTTTAAACATGTGCCTTAAGTCAGCACAGTATTCAGTAAAAGCAAAGAGCAAAAATATGTACATATTTATTACATACTACTATGTATTTAATATATATGAATATATAGTAAATATCACACACACACACACACAGAGAAAGAGAGAGAGAGAGAGAGAGAGAGAGAGAGAGAGAGAGAGAGAGAGAGAGAGAGAGAGAATTACCCCCAACATATCCAAGTAACCATTTAAAGAATTTCAAGAAACATGGAAGGCTAAACAAATTGAAACTCCTCAGAGATAAATAACTGCTCAGATTGTATTTTGAAGATCTTAATCTCATCTATGTAGGACTCTCCTCAATTTGCACCGAATACACATGCTTTTAAAATATATGCCAACAACATGCAAATGTTTACTGATTTCCGTTTACAGCAACAGCAAAAAGAAATGAGAGCCCAGAATAGCCCTGTAGATCAGACACAGGCTGGTGGATCTGAAGGGAGGGAGTTTGACAAAGAGAAGGAAAAGGCAGGAGGGAGATTGAAAGAGACTGAGGGTGAAACAGGAGGCCTGAAGCAGAGGGAGAGATATGCAAATGCACATCGACTCTGTAATGAAAAATCTCCTTATTAAAGTGTGCTTTATCTGAGAACAGCCTTCCCTTTAGGAACATATCCAAGCAGAGATAAAGGCATCTTACTACCCTCATTAAACTGTGCATGGCTTGATGCAATCAGGCTTGTATAATTTGCATATGGAGCAGTTTAATCTAGCTCATCCTGCCTTGCACCTATTGTTAATCATGCCTGGCTCCCCATCCTCCCCCCACTCTTCCACTAACCCTTTGATTCAGCAGATAAATGAATAGACATCAGGACATCAACATCTTTGTGAGTGATCATGAGCCTTGTTCATGCAGAATATCCCCTGCTTCAGTGATTATGTCTTCCTTGACATTTCATAATTTTTTATACTGTCCCTCTTTGTTGATTAAGTTTTAAAAAAAGGAACCTGTATACAGACATATGAAGATGGTACAGAGGAAGATAGTATCATGAATGTCCAACTCTGGCCTAAGTCTCTGCTCTCCTTTAGCCACAAATGATGAATGGGTATGATTACTTTATCGGATGAGGCCTGTCCTCCACACAGGTCCTCAGAGTCTCTATGCAGAGTTTCACTGTAGAAGAAGGCTATTAAAAGTAGATGGGACTTTTATAATTAATCTTGGCTGTTAAGTAGTGCGCAGTTTTGAGGATGGCTGCAATTTGGTATTCAGTGTGCTTGTCTCTAGCAAGTGTAGGAAGAGTAATTCAGAGCCTTGGTTTAAGTCCTGTGAAGTGAGAAATCCTTCGCAGGGTAAGGTTCTGCCACTTCCTCTGTTTACTGAGCTTGTTTCCCATGAGTTTTCTCAGCTATCCCTCATCCCTGTGGTCATGTATTCTCCTAGCATTAGAGATAGGGAAGACATGTAGGAACAAAGATGCTGGGAATTTCTCTCTGGAGTCAATTATAGCCATCAGAAACGAGGACGGTCAGTGAAAGTGTGTCCATGGCAAAGCCTTCCTCCAACCCTGCCCAACCAAAGGACTTTTTTCAGCTGCCGCTTCCTTGTGATATCCACCCCCCTGGGATAATGTGTGGAAGTATATGCACATCTCACAGGCATGGGTTTGTGAATTTTTCAGAAGTTTCAGAGAGAATACTCTCACATTTTTAAAATACAGTTGTACCTGCTCCGTTATGTTGAGTTGGATGCTGGGTCAACACGCACTCAAAGGGTTGCTTAGAGGGCAAGCATGGAGTGCTCAATGGAGTGGAGATTAGCCACCTTGTACCTGTCTGAGGAAGCCCTCCCAAGGATAAACAGCTGTCCTGTCCTTTGAAGAGGGGATGTAAAAGCAACACAAGGTAAAGCAATTGAGAGAACTTCATCACAAGGCCGGGATAGCTTTGATAGTGACCTAAGCTGCGAGATACTGTGGCTTCCCTGGTTCTACATGCTTTCCAATCACCGTTTTTATAGTGTTACTTGATTCCAGGAAGCCTATTTATTTGTTTTTCTTCATATGGGTTCTTTTCCCAGTGTAGACAGGACAACTGATATCCTCATTGTTATTTCTAGGACATCACACTATTCTCCTACAATAGTACCTCATTTATGCCTGATCTGATGACGTCACTCACCCTTTGCTTGCTTCCTGTCCATTTGTCAAGTTCTAGTTCAAGCGCTCTCATAGCAGCAATCCCAGTTTCTAGTTACATGGACCTTTCTTCTCTGTACTTCACTGCATCCAGGTAGGCTCAGCACACTGTTTTACAGTACTCTGCTCCACCCACACCCTATTTCTTCTCATTAACCCATTCGTTTATCTTAAAGTATTACTAGGTGACAGATAGATAGCTCTAGACAAATTGGGAACTCAAAGCATATATTTCCAAAGAATGAGGAAAGGCCGTAGGAAAATGTGATGAGAGCTTCACCCTCATCTTGGGATGTGGAGGTCCCAGTAAGGATGCCAACCTATAAAATGAAATAGGGTTACATGTGTGCTTGAATTCTTGGTTATTGTCATCAGAGTCTCTAATGGGAGTGTGCCCCCAAAATGTGATGGGCTAGAGACTGAATACGGGTTCTCCTCCCCTTTGCTAGTTAGTGAAATCTCTCAGAGTAAGGAAACTAATTCTTAACTATACTTGTCTGCTTGTCTGTTGCTGATGCTCTACACCATCAATGTTAAGTGTATAGTAGGTTCTTAACAGATTCCTATTAACTACTAGGATCCTGAGAAAAATGAAAATAATGATTATTTCAACACATAGGTCAAGTATGCTCATATGGCCATATATTTTTTCTAAAATTCAAGTTTCATCATCATGAATATTGTTTGAAAATCATTTTCTTCATAGCTATGTTGCCAGGATGGGTGCCTAATAAGAACAAAAAATGACTCACTACTCAACATTTGATCATGAATCTGGTTTCAAAGCCACCTTGAAGTACCTATTGGCCCACCCTTTAGCTATTAGACCACTTTTGCCCCACACCTTTTGTGACCCTCCCAAGGTGAGAAGAGGTATAAGAGCTTTAATCCCAACCTAGCCTTAGTGTGGTGTGAGCCCAGCTCCATCTATCTGCTGGCAAGCAGAGAAGAATACAAAATGCCTTTTCTCATTCATAACGATTGCTATCAGACCTCTGGGAGATCTGATTGAAAACACCAAGTCCTTCTAGCCAAGCTGGAATCTGGAAATGAGCTTTTTATAGTTTCCAGAAGTCTTGGAATGAAAGAAGATGTTAGGGGAACAAGTGGCAACCAGGTCGGAATCAATATTTATTGGCTTATTAAAGGAAGGGTATGTCAGGAGCCAGCGTCTCTCCACGGGTGGGGGCTGGGGAATACGAGTCTATGAATGCCAACTGCTGGCTGCCTGTGAATCCCAACTGGTAGGGTCAAGTAGTCTCATCATTCTTCTATTTACAGTCTTTGAAATTTCTCATTTAACATGCCACCAGGCATGTATGTTAGGCATTCAGGTATTAATACAGCAATTATTACACCAGAAACGATGGCTAGTTTTTGTTTCATCTCTTTCTCCTCACCCTGCCCTTACCCTGCATGCTTGTCTTTTCTCCCTTTCAGCATTTATCTCTGTGGGGAGCATGCTGTTAGGATTTTCATCTTCAAAGACACTCTGCCTCGGTGTTATAGAAGTCACGGATGGTCTCTTGAGTGAGTCTCTCACTCTATTAGGCACCTAGACACGTGGACAAGTGGGGTTCTAATGAGACTGGATTCCCACAGAGTGTAGGGAGGCCTGGGAGATGCCCTCCCCACCCATTCCTCTCCTTTGCCTTTCCTTCCATTGACAGTGAAAATATCCTTCATTGCCGCTGATGCTAGAAATTTCTCCTGCAAAGCTTTCTCCTCTGGATCAAAGTGTTCTCTTGGGAAGAAAGGGGTTAAGTACTGAACCTTACATGAGCCTTAGCACTCTTGATTAATTCATGCAATTCAAGCACTCAAAACAACTTGTATCAAGAAACCAGTCTGTACCTGACACTGTGCTACACACTATATAAATCAGTGCTTATCATTTTCTCCAAAACCTTGAGTGGTAGCAAAGCTCCCTCATTACATCAATTTCATAGTTGGCTATGAAAATTTTCTGAAGACTATTTAGGTGACAAGTGACATGACCAGAATTTGACATCAGTCTTACCTGGCTTCCAATATAAGGCCCTTTTCACTGTTCAATACAAAAATAAATCACAATCACTGTAACTAAAATACTGAGACAAAGGTATTACTCCTTTCTCTGTTTAGTCCCCCAACTAATATTAGATGAGATTGGACACATTCAGGGCGGTATGGCTGCAGACATTCCACAACTTATATTAGAGCAGTTCATCATTTACTATAATACTTGGGCATTATTGGAATATTGAAAAAGAGAAATTCATTCATTGAATAAAATTGAGTGTCCATTATGTGCCAGAAAATCTCCTATTTGCTAGAGATACAGCATTACACAAATAAAATCCAACAGTCAAAACAACAACAACAACAAAAACTGTTTAGCTTACATTGTAATGAAGCTAAGTAGAGCTAACAGTGTACATATGTAATACAGCATCTGTGTGTCAGAAGGATGTTGGTCTACAGAATCAGGAATGCGCAATGTGGCAAACATGGATGGCTGAATTGTAATTATAAAGTAGAAATAGTAATGCTTCCTGAGAAGGTGAGAGTTGATTAATACGTGAAAAATGGTAAAAGAAAGCCACAGGCAGAGTTCCAGGCAAAGGGTATAATTGGTAATACGCTGAAAGGCAACAATATATTGAACATGTTCCAGGAGCAAACAGGCCTGGATGGTGAATGGCCAGAGATGATTGAGTAAAGTACATGAGATATAATTGGAAGTGAGACCAAGGAAGAGTTTATGTGGCTGCTTTTGGCCACAAAGAAAATTCTGACTTCTAAACTGAGTGAGAGGAAATTATTATAGGCTTTTATACAGAGAAATCGCCTCATTTGAAGTACCTCATGATAGATCCACAAGGTTGTGATATTAATCATAATCTATGGAAAGTAAAAATGAAAATAGGTAAACCTGTCCGAAGAAGGAGATTGCATTAATTGATAGAGTATGTGTGTAGTAGAGGTGATATTATTAAAGCTATATTCTGAAAGTAAAGCCAATGTAGTTTGTTAACTGGTTATTTATGGGATGATAAAGGGAGTATTCATTGTTCTTAGCTCCACATCTGGAAGGATAAAAAAGCCCTTACTGAGATGGGACAAATTTAAGTAGGGATATCAAGGGTTTAATTTTGAATATTTTAAATCAGTAATTCTGCTATGTATTCAGACATCAATAAACAGATAAATATTTGAGTATGGAATTAAGATTATATAGCTGGAGATAAAAGGGGGGTCTCCTCTCTTTGTACCTTGTTTAAAGTAAGGGTGTATCTTTAGATCATCCTTGAAGTATATCCTTCATAAGAAATCAAAGTGATAGAGAGAGTGTGGAAGAATGACAAGAAAAAAAGTGGGAAATGGAACCAAGAGTCTTGTGTGGTGGAATCTAAGTAGAGACATTATTTAAAAGATGAGGAGATGCATCAAATGAGATGGAAACTGGGAATTTACACTTGGGTTTCTCTCTGTGGAGGGTTTTGCTGGCTTTGGCAAGAATATGACTTCAGTGAGGTAGAGTGGTGGATGTCAAACCCTACTTGTAATGATTATAAGGATGAAGAAGGTCTATGCATCCATCCTCAACAGTTCAGATCTTTTCCTCCCAACTTTCATCTGTAGTCATCACTCTAATACCATGCCAGCATTCTGATCACCCAGTCAGCTTTGGCTATGTCTATTTGGAAAGAATGAAAAGTAAAATCCAATAGGTTCCCATGGAGTTTCTTGGGCCAGTATCACAGAATGCTAGCAACACTGTAGAATGTTAAGGCTGGAGGGTGCTTAGCAAAGGCCTGGCCTCTTCTTGCCAGTAAGACAACAGAAGCCAAGAGAAAAGAAGTAATTTACATAAACTCATCTAATTTGGAACAAGAATGGAAGCTGGTACCCGCATCTAAGTCTCCTGCCCACTGCTCCTTCTGGTACATAGCATCATTGGTTTCCTGGACTTAAGACAACTGCATGGGCCTCTCGATTGTGAAGTAAAAGCGGTTCTTGTAATGAATTTTGCAATGTCACTTTGTGTCAGATTTGAAATTAATTTCATTTGATGGTCAATGCTCTAATAATAAGTCATTTAAATAATGAGACCTGGGAGAACTAGCATAGATGTCAAATTGTAATTTCATCACTGAGCAGTGGGAGTCTTCAAAGACTTCTCCTGCTCTTCATATTATGTAGTGCTCTGTAGCTACTGTCTAAAATTAAGGGTAGTATTTCTCATATGTCCAGTGTCCACTCAAATCTAGTTAGCTGTGCCAATTGTAGACCTTCTATTAGGCCAGTTGTTATTAGATGTGAAATTAGGAGAGTAGCATACTATTATGTACTATATAATTAGGGAGACAAGCCACAAAAAATACTGTTTGGTCTTCCATAATCATGCACTCTATTTTTGTCATCCATATAACAAAATGAGATAAAGGGATGCACGTTTTCTGTAATGTGTTTTCTCTTCATTCCACAGGAGGAGGAACTTGCTTGGTTCAACCAGTTAGAATTTGGATTTTGGGTGGGGAGGCAAATCATGGAAGAATGGAGGTATGGGTTGCTCCCTGAATCTTGTGACCAATGACTTGACTACTTGATGGGGCTCTGCTGCACTAGTGACTGTTCTAAAATGAGCCGTGGGTGTGTCAACTTGGGTACAAAGTTTCCAGAAGAGAGTGAATACTGCTGAATCAGAATGACAGGTTGAGACTTTATTGGATCTTCTAGATGCAGGAAACACCAGTGATGATTTGTTTCCAAATTAAACCTTTATCTAAGTGTGGGTATGGACAGCTATGCTATGAGCATCTGTTGGCAGATGTGAAGCTTTCCATGGCACTGTAGACATACATGACATGTAGTGTGCATGCATGCAGGCATTGATTGTCTAGTATGGAGAGAGTGGAGGGAGGGAAGGCTATCATTCACATTGCAATGTCATAATCATGACACTTATGGTATAGAACAGAAGTCGAACAAAAATTATTTTTCCACTCCCCAACATCTCACATGGTTTTACAAGCTAGATCATAACAGCTCCCCAAAGTTGGAGGTTTACCACAATGCCTTTTCCAAAACCCCTTCCTGTCTGAGTTTATATATCTAAAGGACTGGTCAGAAATAACAGGTGCTCAATAAGTGTGTCCTGCTTTAATGCTATGAACTCTAGTCCTTTCTCTAAAAAATTTGCCATCTTTTCTAACTTTGTGTAACACTTTCATCATAGATGTCACTATTCTTTCTGAACTGTTGGAAACATGTACATATGGATACCTGCTATGAATGGCGTGTTACACAATTTTTATTTCCCAAACACTCTGTGGCATGGTGACCTAGCCAATAAATCAGTATTAGAAAAATGTTTGTAGAAGTGTGGAAAGGCTTTAAGAGTTGTCTAAGCGGGGGCAGGGGAAATGGCTCAGTGGTTAAGAACACATGCTGTCCATGAATTGATTCCCAGGATCATCACAGCAGCTCGCAGCAATATGTAATTCTGGTTTCAAGCTGTCACATGCCATCTCTGACCTCCATGGGTGTTGGCCATACATAAAAACAAATGGGGGGAAATCTCACAGGGTTTCTCTCCTAGATAAAAAGCGATAGGAAATTAATACCCAGTGAGATGGGGGAAATTAGTCTTCCCCAGAATGAGTTCCCTACTTGGTTATCCAATACCATGATATCAAGTCTAAAAACATATATATACAAGGAATGCTAAACAGATCCAGCAGATTCTATTTATTTATTGATTGATTATTTATTTGTATCTGTATGAATATAATAATAGTAATTAATAAAAAGAGACCCATGACTTTGATAGGCAACAGAGATGAAGAAAACATGAAAGGGGCTGGAGGAAGAGACAGGGGAAAGAAAATGATGTAATTATAATTTAATTAAAACTAAAGTAAATTTAGCAGGATAAATTATCCAAAAAAAGTTAGGCACGCAGAGGATCGAATCTTAGGCTTCAGTGTCTGAAATGGTATATATGTGTGTCTCACCATAATAAAGAATGCAATCACAGTATCACAGAAAAAAAAAGATTTACACACACGCACACACACACACACACACACACACACACAAAGTATTGAAGCTATCCTTCTCATGTATAATGTAAAGGCATCAATTCACTAGTTAATTCTGAGAAATCTCCTTGTCAAACCACTGTGCTGGATGGTGGGGATAAACAAAGTTGACTGCGACAGGCTTTTGTGTGCAAAGGACTGACAACCTGGAGAAAGAGAGCCACTCACTGCATCTGTGGTGATTCCTCATGTGATACAAGGCATGTGTAAGGGTATCGCAGATGTGAGCCACCGCCCGGCTGTACTGACTACTTTAAATGGAGCTCCTGGAGTCTGTATAGGGCTGGGCCCTTCTACCTACAAAAGGACAGTCCAAGCAGAGATGACAGATAACCCACTGGTTCAAGACAACAGAGGTCACACAGCATGTGGATTACTTGCAGTGGACACTGATACAGGTGCCCCATCCAACTGACAAGGCGCCATTACTGGGGAAAGACTTGAGTCAGCTGATGAAACTTGTCTTTCTTGTATACGAAGATAGCGGAATAGAAGAAATGGCGGGGGAACCTGTCTATGCTCTGAACTCGGTGTCTGTGATCACAAAGACTCGTCTGAAATGCTGGGGGGACTGACTTGGGAACATTTTGAAAATGGGAAGGTACCTCACACCCTCTCAGAGTGGACAGTTTCTAAGGCATCCTCAGCTAGATCTTCACAACTCTCAAAGTGGGGGGACTACACAAGGAAATAATGAGACCCGAGGGAGGCTGCTGTGACAGGCCACAGCTTCGGGTGAAGGGCTTGCCATCCCTCCGTTCCCAGAGGCCGGTCTGACCCTGTCTTGTGATTCAGTTGGGATGTGCTGACTGAAGTTTTCATTTGGAGAGGAACCAGAACACTGGTCCAGCCTTGAGAAGATGTAGGCATTCTCATTTGCTTCACAACATACAAGTTTAGGGAATCTGAGCTGCTTCCTAGACCCAGCATTGTGGGCCAGTTTCTTTGCGTTTTCCAGCGTCACCTTCAGGGTCATTTGGAGTTGCATAGGGCATCCAAGAAGTGGATGCCCACTTGGGTCACCCCAGAGTTTCATTGCAACCAGCCAGGTCATGGGTAACCTGGCTGGTTGCATCTTATCTTATCTCAATCCCTTCATGTTCTCTTTCTTCCTCCCTAGCCTTGCTTACCAACTCCTTTCCCTGCCTCTATCACTCCTCTTTATAACAGCACACACACAATCGCTCTGAGGCACCCTACTCCATCTCTAACACAATGGATGTTGCTGTCAGTTCAGATAAGAGCACCCGCTGCATAGAATGGCAATATTTCCAGTCCTGGCAAACACGATCATAAGTTCAGTTTATTAATATTGCAACAGTTGCACTAAATGAGATCACTTGGCTAACAAAACATTTATCAACAAAACGCTGCCACCTACTGAAGTTTTGCAAACAGCCCAGATGATTGGATAAGATCACAAATTCACTCTGTCACAAGCTTATGGTCTCCTCTGAAATCCTTCGGAAACAAGAATGATAACCAGCTAAAGCAGACAAGACGTCCTCTCCACATAGTCTGCTTAGAACTAGGCAGGGTAGATCCCAGAGAGAGGCATCTGAATGGAGATGGGGTGTTTATCGTGGAATTTTCTAGCAGGTTTGGGGAATGGCCCCACACACCTGCAGGAGTCATTTCTACAGAGTGATTTGCAGCACAAGGGCTCTGTCTGCAGTGAAGGCGCATGAAAACAACTGATTCTTATTTTCATCCATGGGAAAATAAATATATTTGGTTTGAAAAGACAATCCATGAAACTTACAATGAAAAAAAATACACAGCAATTTTTCTTTGTGGCTCTAAAGTGTGAGAATGCAGTTTTATTTAAAGGCCATTTAAAATGTAGAAACCACTTTAAAAAGGGAGAGTTAAGCCATTTGCTTTGCATTTATAAAGTTCAGAAGACTTTAAAAAGTAGTATGATAACTAATCTGTAATGCCAAGGGGGAGCTTAATGGGGGAAAAAAACAGAAGTGGGTTTTTTTTTTTTGGCTCTATCTTTCTCCTAAAGTCAATAGTCCCTCTCCTTTGAAAGATAATTTCAGGATATAATTTTCAACATGGGATGACAACAGAGGGCTCTAAATACCACCCCCGAGTCCCCTAGCTTAATTCTGAAGCCAGCTGGGCTGGCTAACAAAGAAAATAGAGTAGGTAGCCGCTCCTAGAAGGAGACTTTGACTTGCATCCTAGGTGTGTCAAGGTATCTTTCCTACAGTATGATGTAGGTTCCCAAGAGTAGGCTTTGGTTACTTGGGGCTAGAGTGGTGCTTTGTATATGACAGGGACCCATGAGATGGGGCAGCTAAATAGTTAAGGGCATTTAGATTGAGTTTTCAGGAGGGTTCTTCAGTTACTAATGTTCTACCTGCCTCATACAAGCAGTTTTCAAGGACTGTCTGTTTTTCTTCTGGAATTGTCTGTACTTTCCAGGACAGTTAGGGGTAAGGAATTGGCAGCTGAATAACTCTGAATGTGTGAACACAGCTTCTCAAGTGTCTGTGGAGAGTACAGGAAGGAAGGACCCTGACACCTGCTTAGGGCTAGGTTGGGAGAGTGACACTGGGACTCTCATGTGTGTGTCCACACTCAGGCTCTGAATTTCTAAATTTAGCTCACAAAGTGTGCTGGAAAGGGTGTAAAAGTCTGAGTGAGAATGGGCGACGAGAAGCAGGCACGATGCTGGGCTTAGGCTCAACTAAATACGTCTGAACAAGTGTCACGGTCTTTCTCACATCAAGTGTATGGCCAATCTGAGGGACATTGTACCTGTGACAATTCTGTTTCATATAATTCTGTCAGGTGGTCATCACTGTACACATTTCACACACAAAGAAACCGAGGCTTGGAAAGGTGCAATGGCTTGGTGAAGTCCACCCAGAGTCAACTCACATATATCTTACGGCTGGAAAGATGGAAGGTTTGGCTTTGGTTTGGTTTTCCCTCCATGCTGGGGATTGGACTTGAGGCCTCGCATTAAACTCTGACTCCATGCAACTTTTTTACTTTAAGACAGAGTCTCACTAATTCTCCAAGGTTGGACTTGAACTCACTTTTAGCTCAGGCTGGCCTCAAGCTTGGCAGTCCTTCCCTGTCTGCCTTCAGAGTAGCTGTGATTACTCTGTCATGCCGTATTGCGGGACTGAATGATCCTGCTGTTTTATGGGAATATTAGATCTGGCCAGCCACTCAGCATATTTTTCGGCCTGTGTGGAGTGGATTAAATAGAGTGGGGTGGAATAGAGGAAGCGTGTCTCTCTCTTCTACCCAGGGAAGTGGCACTTCTCTTGCACACGGGGCAACACTGTTCCCAGCATGCTAGTAAATGAGCTCATGGGTAGGAAGCCCTTGGACCTCCTTAGAAGTAAGTGAATATAAAAAAAATCCAAGCCATTTGTATTACCCTTGTAGGTGATATGATTTCAAATGGACAGAGAGCACAGTTTGTCTTCTGTTCAAATTGGCATCCCTTCATGCCATTCTGGGAATTAGCTCAGAACCGACTACAGGAAACATAAATCACCTTTCATGCCCGTACTATTTCCTAGCAGGGCCCTATTTTCCCAGGAGGTTCTTTCTCTGTAGTAGATAAAAGTTTGCCTGTATTTCATGTGATCTCACTTCATTTTCTTCCTCCGCAGATACCAGCCTGTGTCCGTCATTCTGGGCAATGCAGATCCTGTCCCAGGCACTTAAATTCAAGGTGGTCCCGCTCTAAACCTTGCTTTTTCCATCGAGCGTCTCCATCACTTCTATTGTTATCAGGGGGCACATTCTCCTTCTCCATGAAAGGAGAGGCACATTCTGAATATGTAACAATAGCCTGCATGCAGCTCTCTGATTACAAATATCAAGTGTTATGAAAGCCCCATCAGTGTACTGATCAAAGGCACAGGGACTCACTGCTGGGGCAGCAGGTGACCTAGTACAACCGGAATAAAGGAAAATGCTGAGTAGACACGGGCTCCCAGGAAATTCACATTAAAGACTGTCGTCGTCTGTTGCCTTCTCAGCTATGCTTATGAAAGGGTCTAACGGAAAGCAGACAAAGCCATTGATGTCACACTGCTACCTGATAATTAACAGTACGTTCAAGGTTTACGGATCATGAGCATTTCCTATTTTCAGCCACAACAGGAACAATAAGTGTTTGTTATAACAGTCACCTTTGGCCATAAGTTACTCAGAGTATTTCCACTGACCCCATCCCTCAGAATGCTACATGCCTGGGAGAGGTTCAGGTCATAGATAGGAGTGCAGAAGCCAATGTGGAGCATATACTTAGCATATGCTTAATCAGTGGGCATAATATAGCTTTTCTCATTGCTATAGCAAAAGATCCCAACCAAAGAAACAGGGAAGGGAAGGAGGGAAGGGTAATTTAGAAGCACAGTCCATCAAGGTGGAAGACACGGTAGCTAGATCTCTCTGGTGTGTAGCAGTTAGAGGTTTTAGCAGATGGTCACATCACCACAGCAGACAGAGAAGAGGCAGAAGCAGAGGCCAGCGATCACCCTCAATGCCTGGCCTCAGGGTTCAACTTTTCCAACCCCTCCTTCAACTTCTAAAGGTTCCACAGCCTCCCTAAAACTACACCACCAGCTGGGCACCAAGGGCTCAAACACAGGAGCCAGTGAGAGCCTGGGAGAGCCTATTGGGGGTGTCACACTCAAACCACCACAGAGTAAATAGTCCTATCCTGAGAGCCACTGGCCATGCAGATAGAACACAACCATCGTTGTCTCCTCCAAAGCGAGCGGGCGGAGACAGTTAGCAGAAGCAACACTTTACTTTCTGAAGGGCACCGATTAAGTTTGTAGTTAAAAACAGATTTGTCTCTCACAAAAACACCTCCACAGGAAGCAAACCCCAGTAAGAACGACTCAGAATTAGTCCAAAACTGGAGGCCTCTGTGACAACAAACAGTTTCATGGTGACTTCACAGCACACACTCTGGGGACAGAGGTAGTGTCAGGCTGAAATGATAGGACACAGAGAGCCAGCTGCTGCCGGAGCTTAGAAGGTTAAACCGATGGTTGGTGCTGGAGGAAGCTTTGGCGGGATGGAGGAGGCCAGGAGGCTTCTTTCTGCTTCTCTTCGTGTGACTGACATCCTCAGACATGCTCCGTGGTGGCTCTGTGTCCTTCTAGGTCTGGCTCTGCTGGCTGGTCTCTTCATCCATGCAGACCCGAAGAGTGCTGGTGCTGGTACCCATGCCGTCTCCCACCTGAGCCTTCTGGATCCGGGAATGACATCAGGTCCCTGCTGTGCGTATCTGAGTTTTATCATCACTCCCCTTTTGAACCTGGAGTTCAGCGTCCCTGTGTAGCACATGTCCCTGGCTTAATGTCTCCAAGTTCCGCATGCCTAAATGTCAGTGCCATACTGGATTATGAATGTCAACCCAAGGGAAGTGACAGGATTAGTATCAGGCCACCCACAAACCAGTGCGTGACTGTGGTTCCAACACACAGGTGTCAGGGGCCTGTCCCTGGGAACCAGCCAGGTTGGTTATTTGGCTCCAGCCAACGCATCTGTGTGAGCAGACACCAGTTTCTCTACCTCACCCAGTTGTGAAAAAATAAAAATAATAACTATGTCATATCATGGGTGAGATACGAGATCAGCTACACATAAAAAATGTTCAGCATTGGTCTTGTCACAGAACTAGTTTTCCATAACGGATGTGTAGGCAGAACTGTACCTTTTGGCTGCTTTCCACGGACTCTATAGTTC
Organism: Mesocricetus auratus; assembly: GCF_017639785.1. NCBI lineage: Eukaryota > Metazoa > Chordata > Mammalia > Rodentia > Cricetidae > Mesocricetus > Mesocricetus auratus. The sequence continues at coordinate 41,419,609 of NW_024429199.1, read as the reverse complement.
TTTCCCTTTTGTTTCTTTAGACAGAAGGCACCTGTCATGTTTCGTATGTGATGCCTGGGTCATGCCCTGATAATCACAAACCCTCACTAGGGCTCAGATACAAATCAAAGGCTCAGAGAATGCATAATGCAATGCTACCAGACAAGGCACATTTTAGAGGTTTTGTGCTATCTCTCTTGGAAAGATCCTGGTATGAAACTCTTGTCTGGAACTGAGTGTTTCTATCCAATATTCTAAAACTCACCCATTAACTCTACTGCCAAACTTAGGGAGCATGTGTTATGTATTCAACTTATTATCTGGTGGATTGAGTCAAGTTCCTGGCAACGCAGAAGGTTGTTGTCCATTCCACGACTAGATGCGGATGTTACCATGGGGGACTCTGGATTTCCAGAAGATTCCCAATTGAGACTTTGGTCCTTCTGCAGGTCTGCTAATGTTGTGCCATCTTTTCATAGTAGCTTAGGATTGAATCTTGTGTGTTGTTTTCAAAATATGTATCAGTTACTTTTCCCATTGCTGTGATGAAATGCCTGGTGATACTTGAGTGTGGGAAGTGATAGGAGGTGTCCCTCTGTGTATATGTTTCTCTTATTGGTTGATGAACAGAACATTGATTGGCCCATGGCCAGGCAGGAAGCATAGGCAGGGCTACCAGATCAAGAGAAGACTGGAGAGAGAGACGAGAGAGAGAAAAGCTGTGAGGAGGTGCCATGTAGAGACCGGGAATAAAGGATGTGCCAGATGTTCTTTGGTAAGATAAGGCCATGTAGAAATACATAGATTAGTAGTTATGGGCTAATAATTAAGAGAGAAGTAGCCAGTAAGAAGCCTTACCCATTGGCCAACGGTTTTATAATTAATGTAGCCTCTGTGTGTTTATTTGGGGCCAGTCAGCTGTGGGACCAGACTGGAAATTCCAGCTACAGGGAAGGCTTATTTTTACCTCACATTTTGAAAGTATGCTACCCATCCCGGAGGAAAGAACAAAAACCATGGTGGCAGACAGCTTCCCGGTGGCAGGAATATGCAGTTGTCACTTCTTGCTCCTCCTTCCTTGGTGGAACAGGAAACAGAGTGGACAAGAAGTGGTCCCAGGTCTTAACAGATCAAAATCCACTCCCAGTATAACCCACTTCCTCCAGTTCTGAAGGTTCCAACCACCTTCCAAAACAGCATTGTCAGCTGAGGCCCAAGAGTTCAAACACAGGACATCTCACATTCAAGCCAGGGAGCAAGAGCCAAGGATTTATAAGACATTTCATTCCATGACAGTTAGCAGCTGGGGAAAAGATAAGCCAGAGGATGATTCCTGATGTCCAATACTTGTTGAACTTGCATGAGACCAGAACAAACCCTCCTGAAGCTCCAAAAAAGCCATCTAGCCCAAGAGAGCCCAAGGGTGCAACATGAAATGTGCCCAGTCCCTAGGGACAAAACTCAGTCACTATTCTCTTTGCGGAAGTCCTAGGCAGTCGCTCCATAAATGAGGACAGGGGAGGTTCTGGAAAGGCTACCTTTTGGTTTTATTTTCTTTTGCTTTTATTGCCAGGCCCCTTTGAAACAGAGTTGAAATAGAGTACTTTCCCTCTAATAGTGTTTTCTCCTCAATCTGATCATGCTCTCCTTCTTTCACCCGCTTTTAATGGTTTCATCTTCTAGCTATTATGATCTCTTTCTATCAGTTCAGCTCTCCCAGTACTCTTAATTGGCCTGAACCATCTCTTCACCTGCAGGCTGAGCAGCCGCCTCGGTCCTCTCTGACCTGGAGAAGCTGGGTCCAGCCAAATCAGGTGTCTTTCATGTGACATCAGTGAATGCTTATAATCCCGCACAGAGTGTATGCCCTTAATGCAATTCCATTAGAGGACTCCATGTCCTTCATCCCAGCAAGGTGCACTTTGCTCTAACTCTGGCCATCCTGCAATCCTACTAATAGCCTTTTACTGTAGGGAGGCCATCTATAGCAGCATCTAAGAGTACCCATCCTAAGCAAGGACAAATGGGGAGCTAAGGAAAGGACAAACGCATTGGTCTCCCACGATAATTGCAGTTAAGTAACTACTCATCTGCAGAAGCCCTAGGTCTTCTACTCTGAACCATGTGTTCCTACCCTATGCCTTCCTCCCCACTGCATACCCTAGATATAGGCGCAAAGCTACGCATTTTATATGTTCATGACATTTGTGACTCCGGATATAGAGTAATTTCACCGTCAATATTGATACAGTTTACCATCTGAAGTTTAAGAGAGAACAGAGCAGAGCCATGCAGTGTCTAAAGGTGTCTGTTAGAGTTCTTCTTTAAGCACTGAGGCTGGTGCTATGTGGGAATGAGTTTTCATCTCAAACCAGAGCGTGGCTTCTCATCTTCTGTAATTAGAGGGAAAGCTGCCTGCAAAAAGACAATGGATTAAGGCTCCCTAGAGTTTATCTACTTTCCCTTAGATAAAAGAGGATTTTCTGTGCTCACAGTGGGGGTATCCTCCTCAGGCGAGTAGGGTCCCCTGTATCTTGCTGAGAATGAAGTCCATACTGGTGTTTCCACAGAAGTAATACACACCCTTTTCTTGACATGACCAACACCTCTGACCTTGACATTGGTCAACTCTCCTGTGGATAATAGCTATGCCTCATGTCTAGTTTCTAGATTAGCTGACCTCCTTGTGGCAGCTGCTACAGTCTGACCTCACTGTCAGTAGACTTGACCCAGACAAGGTTATGTCCTCCAGGTCTTCCTCCACTAGGTTCTCTGAGCACTTTCCCTGGAACAAACAGAACACTCTAGGAATGAATGATGCTAAAGATACTGGAAAGAAATACTATGGCCAGAGCAAGGGTTTCAAAGTAGGACCAATTCCTAGGGAGACAGAATCGTCTTAGAATGAGCCTGCTTGTAGCTTTATGATGATGTCTCTGTGTCTGAGGCTCTAAGGTTCTTCCACTGGTGCCTCAGCTTCAGGGAAACATAAACACTGCAGCACATTGTATGTACCTTTGACCTGGATATCCAAATCATTTCCATGTACTATTGGAACTGAGGAGACACAAGAAACTCTATCTCTTGTCCTCCCTAAGACAAGATTCTTCTCTGTCACCACTCTGGTGCCATGAAGGGCATATGTGTCATACTTATGTGAGGCTATTCATATTGTCATCCTTTGTGCCTGAGGAAATGATGCAGAGGTCCACACTTCTGGGTATCTCCTACTGCCCTCACCATTTACCCTGTCAGCCAAAGGAACAAGACCAAGTCCTTAACCTCTTCTCTGTCTTTTTTGTGTCTTACTGTTCTCCACATCCAAGACTACTTCTTCCCCTTTCCCTATTGTACTTGTTGCTGAAGCAGAAAGGCAACTCTCTAAGGGAGCAAGGCCTCTACCTGATAAGCAAACGGGAGGTTGAAGAACCTGGAAACTAGCTTTCTGATATCAAACCCCTGTTTCCAAGACAATTGTCTTCCTTTTCCTTCCTTTTCACTGAAAGACACAATTTGAAACCAGAGCTGAACAATAATTGCCTTGCCATAGCTGCAGCGACCCACTTCCGAAGCCACTATTGAAGGACGACCCTCAAAGCATTGTGACTTTTCAGCTCAATATAGATGTATTGATTTATTTATTTATGTGTCATATTTGGAATACATTAAAACTCATAATAAAAGAATGAATATCGTTGCTATTAAATCTTCTCTTACTGCAACAAAATAGCTGAGATAATCTAATTATAAAGCTCATGGCTTTGTAAGTTCCAGTCTGAGATGAAAAAGCCCCGTTTGGGGGATCTCTGGCATATATGTGGAATGGAAAAGCTGGGTAAGACACATACTACATGATGGAAAACATGGATCACTCCATTACCAGTAAACACAAAGGAAAGAGGAAGATGTTGGGGTGCTTTAATTCCTGCTAGGGGTACACCCCTAGTGACCTAAAGTCCCCTCTTTTAAATGTCCTGTGGACATCCTCGAGGACAAAGCCTCTTTGTACTCAGTACATACACCTTTTAGGGAACTTTCCGTATCCAAACTTTAACAACTGTTAGGACCTGTGAGTGGGGAAGGCTTTCTTAGACCCTCAAACAAGCCCCAAGTGGAGGTAGCTGTGGTAGAAGTTGAGGCACAAGGAGCATGAACTGCTTTGTGCTTCACTTCAACCAGAATGACAGTGGATGTTCTGCTGTGTTCCTCTTGGGATTTGGAGATAAGGGACCCATGGGAGCAGTGTTTGAACATTTCCTGAGAAGCTGGAAGGTTCGCAAATGCTCTCTTGGGGCTTCAGAAAGTGCTCATGCTGGTGTGACACTATGCTTGCCCTCGGAGGAAGCAACGGTTTGCTTTCTTGCTGGAATGGGGCTTTCTAAATGTCTTTTTAATCCTCTACATTTATTAGGTTTACTGGTTGACCTGAATCTTTAAAATGACACTGCCCAGGAAGAGACCCTAAGCAGCAGTACTGTCCCTAACCCCAACCAAGAGAGCATGTGTGGTTGCCCCAGGATGATGGGCAACCACAGTTCTTCACTGCCAAAGAATTGCAGTTGGAGCTCAAGCAGATCCCACCAAATGACACAGTGTTACTCCACCCACCCAGGGAGCCTTATTACTTTTGTGTCAATCAGATAAAACGTTCCTGGCTTTTGATGCTGCTCACAGCGCTTGTGTCGGCTACTTCCAATAGGAAACGTGTCAGAAACTGTGGCTAAGGAGTTGGTGTTTAGAGGAGAACCAGAGGAAAGGTCAGGAAAATATGGGTGGTGGTGCCAATGAGGAACTTCCCATTATAAATAGACGAGGTAGGAGGCATGTCAAGATAAACTAAGATAAACAAACATATTGGACCTACTAATCCCAAAGCTCTAGGTAGGAAACATGGAAAATGAGAGAAGTGAAATCCAGGGGAATAGAATTAGCAGAGAGAAAGGCTTAGCATGGTTCCCAGGAAGTGTATCCTGAGAGAAGAATTCATGAGCACATAATGCATTTGGAAAGGAAGGAGACAGGGGGAGAGAAGGAGGATGGGACACAAAGAAGGAGTATTACTGTAATTGTGCAACCAACATGTTCCACTTGAATCCAGAAACTCAGGACCAGGGTAGAAACATGGAGTTGGAGTTACCCTTCCCAATGGCCATGATGGGAATGGTCATACCTACTTCCCTGATTCATTGGCTGGGGGATGCTTTAGGGCAAGTTCCATCCTCATTAATTCCTCCCTACATTTTGGCTTCATAAGACCAGAGGAAGCCCTCAGGCAGAGAAATATAGGCACTGACAATTGTCACGGGAATATTTTGAGTTAAGAATAAGGAGAGAAATGGGCACAGAAAAAGAACCCTGCCACGGAGGCATGCCCACGGACTTTTACAATAAATTAATATCCTCAGAAAGATGCGAAGAGAAATTGCATTCACTCACTTGTGAAAAAAAATCAAATAGAAGATTTGGAAATAGCAGACAAAAGCACAAATGAACAGTAAATTAGTGCAAAAATTAAATTGAAGAATTCTCCCAGAGAATAATGGAAATGCATGGAGAGTTAGAAGGCATGAAATGAAAGTTGAGGTATAGGGCTTGATCCAAAAGTTCTAATCTCTATCTTTTCCAGAAGAGAATAGAGACAGAAAACAATAACAGAGATGGCACTGAAAGAAGCCAAGATCATCGACCAGTATTGTGTCAATAGTTGACAGGAATAATGTTAGAAACACCTGGACCTAAAAGTTTCCTACTGGGACATTTTAATCAGAGCTCCAGAGAGAAATATGGTATGATGAAGAAAATTTTTAAGTTGGCCAAGAAAGATAATCTATGCTTCAATTATGATATTGTAGCAACCAACTATATATTTGGAAACTAACAGAGTAGATCTGTAACTATCTCACAGCTTCAAAATAATAGAAGTAATAATAGACGCTTCCTCCCTGTTGGCTAACCATAGCACTGGCAGGTAGCTAGAGAAGGCAAGTCAGCAATAGTCCTCTCTACTTTTACACTTTGCCTGCTATAATGCCAACTTCAGACAAGAGATGCTTGCTGATACAATAGTGTCCTCAACTGTTGTGGGGTAGCCAACTGGTTTTTGATTGGATCTAAGGCCCCCTCTATACAGGGAAGAGCTTACACCTCGTACAATGGGCCTGGTCAAAGGTCCCATGATTAGGCAGGTCATTGGCACTAGGGGTGAACATTGGCACTAGAACTGGAGAAAAAAACAACAACTAGAACTCCATTCTACTTACTGTTGACGAGAAGGCAAAGCAGCACACAGCTGCCTAGGAACACTTCCTGGTAGGGCCTCAAAAACAGAGTCAGCATCTGACCCGTTGGTTCCTAGGACCTAGCTAAGAAAGTGGAAGATGTACCGCTATCCAAAAGCACACACACACAAATGGTCACAGTGATGCTATTCATAGTAGCAGGAAGGTGGGGGCAGCTGGTGACCGTGTGGGTAAATGTGGTCTGTCCACACAGCAGAACACTAATCTGCCATCGAGAGTGACAAGGGCCAAGACACAGGCTGCAGCAAGCACCAGAAGTTCTGAGTTTTAGAAAGATATAGAGAAGCCCGTGCACCATGATTCTGTTTGTGAGTCAACCATACTGGTTACCATGGAGACAGATAAACAAGTGTTAATCTAAAAACTAGGGGTAATGGGGACATTGGGGAGTGATAGCTGAAGTGCTTGTTTCTAAAGAGGTAAAAAAAGTTCTAAAACTGTGCTAAGCATTGTTAAAACTGTCAACACGTAGGCTGAATAACCCCTATTTCAAATGATCAGACAGGTTTGTGGTTATTTTGCTCTAAATTTTGGAATAATTGATTATATACTGGAATATCCTAGGGAATACTAGGCACATGGCAAAAATGTTGGATGTTTTTAGTCATATGGCAAAATACCCCCCCATTGGCTAGGAGTAAAAAAAGCAAACCAACCGCAGCACTGGGCTGACGTGACAAACTCTCATGGAGTGGACCTCAGATCTGAAGACAGCATTCTCTGGCGTTCTGTGTGTACTAGATCTACATTGCTTGAAGGGAATTCTATGCAATATTTCTAAGTGCCTGCATTTTCACTGCAACCTACCACAGGATGTCAGTTATGGAATTTTCCACTTGTGAACCATGCCAGGGTGCAAACGTTTGGGCTTTGGGAGCATTTTAGTTAGTTTTGTTGCTATTTTTAAATCAAGGACATTCACTCTTCTTTTTAAAAAAAAACTGGTTCAGTGGGTGAAATGCTTGCCATATCAGCACAAGAATCTCAAATAAGAGTCCCAGAACCCATAAGAAAGCTGGACACAATGGTACAACTCGATAATTTCAGCACTAGGGGGTAAGACAGGCAGATGCCAGAGTCTAACTAGTGTAACTGACTTTGCAAGTCCCCATCAGACCCTGAGTCCCAGAGTGACCCTGTCTCAAAAAGTAGCTAGAGAGAAATACAGGATATATAAGAAGACATCAACATTGACCTTTGAAACACACACATACACACACGCATGCTCTCTCTCTCTCTCTCTCTCTCTCTCTCTCTCTCTCACACACACACACACACACAAGTACCCTCACAAATACTCTGCATCTACAAAACACACATACTACACACAGCACACAGACATATGATCACTGATTGTCTGAGGGTTCTAATGTATGTGAAATACATCTCAATAATGGTTTTGCAAAAATAAAAATAGGAGTCTATTTCTGTACTTCTGAAGTATAGAAAGCTTTGCTAAGCACACAAACCACAGAAGTTAAGAACAGCTTGATAAATCAACATTCAAAACTCTATATTTGGTAAAAGATATAAAGTTGAAAAAAGTGGAAGTTTAGGACAAAATATTTAAAACACGTGTCATTTATATCTTTGTATCTACAGACACACATGTATGTCATACAGCGAATTGATTTCTAGACTATACAAAGAGTCTCTATGGGTCCTAACATAGTACTGTATGCAGTTAATGACAAAATTATGTGAAGAGCAAGAGGATTGACAAGGGGTAGCTGGGCCTCCGAGAGTTGGCGGAGAGGAAGAGAATATGTTGGAGTAAAGAATAGACTCTGTGCTCCAAGTTGGCACTGAACATCTTTATTCCTGAAGCATGGCTGCTTCTATGATTGCAAGAAGATAGACAGCTCAGCTGTGTTACTGGAGCAAAAAAGGGGCTTCTTATTTATTTTCTTGCTTATTTCGAGATTTCATCCAAAAAGTGAGGACACAGAGGAAAATACGAAAAAGTCAGGATGCTAATTTGGGATTTGAACTTGAAGTTGGAGAATGGAGAAATTTTTTTCTGCTTAGAAATTGAACTAGTTGAAAGGAGGGGCTGGTGGGGTGGAGGCACCCAACCCAAACAGTTATAAGAAAAAATGAATCTAAATGACAAGAGAGCAATGAATGAATCTGGAAAAAATCTCAAAGATCAGCAAAAATATAGACAATTTAATATTTGCATACTTGGTTGCAATATAATTTGAGTACTTTTTTAAAGATTTTCTTGCTGAAATTAAAAATCCTCTTGCCTGGCATAGTGGCACATGATTGAAATCCCAGCACTTGGGAGGCCGAAACAAGAGTGTCATGAGTTCCAGGCTAGCTTGTGCTACATAGGAAGTTCTACATAGGCTAGCCTGGACAACATACATAGTCTGCTTATAAACAATAAAAAGTCCTTATTACCTCTGATCTTGTATTCCATGTGTACTGCATTCATGTTATTGCAAAGTAAAAAGTATGGTAAACCTATGATCTGTCAAAAGGATGATGGAAAGAGAATTTGGAGGGTGGTAATGTAACTTCCATATAACCGTAACGAAGAGAGAAGTGTATGTTTCACCAACAACAAACCATCACCTAGACATACCGTTAGGAGAGAACAGACTCATTTTCAGGAAAACGCATATGAGATTCTTAAAGTGCATGTGTATGAGAGCGTTTGTGTAATGTGGAGGTCTGATGTTCACGTGGAGTGACTTCTTCAGTCATCCCTACACTTTACAGATTGAGGCAGTCTCCCGGTTAACAAGGGCTCACCTACAAAACTCCATGCTTCCATGCAGCCTGCAGAGCCAATGTCCAGGCTTATGCTTGCCCAATCCTCATCCATCGAGCCATCGCCCCAGCCCTGCTTTGTTTCCATTTGTGTCTATAACAAAGAAAATCTCCAAGAAGAGAGGAAATGTGTCATATGCTTATCCCACAAACAGAAATGCTGGAAGTGAAGGGTTCTGGTTCAAGACTACTCAGGGAAAAATGTAACCAGAGCCACGGATCTAAGCCACTTATTTAATTTAAATTTTTCTCATGGCCATATTAAAAGAGCAAATAAAGATAGATGGTGCTGGATTTAGTAGTATATATTTTAATATGATCTATATGACATGCTACCATTTATATACAGTCTTATAAAATGGTTATTAGTGTGGTATATTTTTCAATCTTGCTTTTGCCCCCAGAGACTTTGAAATCCAGCTGTATTAGACTCACAGCACTGGGCAACATTCCCTCTGCTGGGAACTACATGTTGTGCTTGTGACTGTGATATTGGACACCGATAGTCTGTACTTTATGTACTTCTGCCTAGCTTTTGAATTATTTATGAATTATTTCTGCACCTCTTTTATTATTAAAAAATATCTAAAAGGCAACTCCTGAAGCACCTGCCTTGGGCCTGTCATTCACCAAGAGTCAGCTTCCCCTCTGGGCTCCGGGACACAGCCATGGCCTCTGTGAGTCTTTCTGGAGGCTGAGGAGTAGGACCAGCAAAAGAACAAGAATGCTCTTCTTGCCTTAGGGGACTGTGACAGGGGACATGTGGCTCCCAAGGGTTTTGGACATCTCTCCCTGTGCTCAGCAGGCCAGACTGTTTTTGCCAGGCAGTAATGGAATCATCTCTTCCAGTGCGCTGACCTCTCCAAGCCCAAGGTGTGGGGAAGTGATTGCGTCTGGGAGCAGTGTAACCCTGTCCTCTGCGACGTCTGACACTTTCACCTTGTCCTGTCCCCTCTGCCTGGCCCTCTTCTTTATTATGCCCACACACATGCTTAATGCTGTCTCCTAGCTTTGTTTCCACGACGCAAGCACCGCCAGTCCCTGGAGCCTGTGGGATACAGACGCTGTGTCCTCTGGATACTTTCCAAACTTCCCTTTCTTTTCCGGGCCAAGCCCCAGCACTGTCGCCTAATTAGTGCAGTGGAGGCTCACTTGAGGTCCTCATCGCCCGTACCTGGGCTGGTGCATGAAGACAGTTGTCAGCTTTGCATTTTCCCTCCACCAGCTATCCCCACACTGTGTTCAGGAAGCGCCCAAGCCAGAGTTCTGCCCCTGCTCGCAGGCTAATTGACTCCCCTGGCAGAAATAAGATAAATCAGTCTCTCTTGAATTGTCCCGCAGCCCTTAAACCTCCAAGCTGATGAAACTGGAATTAAAATTTGAGAGAGGCCCAGGATAACTGTTCAGATTAGATTTTTTGACTTGAGTGAGGAAGGAGATGGCCTTGTGGAACCTTAAGCACTGTTTTCCTTGTGGCAACTTAACTCTTAGGTCTGTTGAGACCCAAGACTCACCTGGAAGTTGAGAGTGGGCCTGGAAGTTCTCCTGGGGTCTGCTCCCCCAGTTTGGTCTTCTTCTTCCACCTCAAGCACTGAACATGAACTGTTCCATTCCCGAGGCCAGCAGTACACTGAGGCCACTTTACCTGTGGGTGCATTTTTGTGTGTTATGTGTGTGTATAGGTATGTATGTATTGTGTAACTACGATATATATATGTATGGTGTACACACTGGCAAGTATGACTTCGAGCACACATGGAGGACAGAAGAGGCCTAACCCTTGTCACTTCTTACATTATTCCCTTGAGATAGGGTCTCTCACTGAACCTGGGCACAGTTTCCTGATCCACAAGCAACAGTGATCCCTATGTTTCTGTTCCCTACCCCCACAGCATTGTGGTTACAGGTTTGTGTGGCCACCTTTAGTTCTTTTACTTGGGTGGTGTATGGGGTTCAAACTCAAGCCATCAAACTCGGCCAGTGCGTGCTAACCCACTGAGCCGTCTCTCCAGCACCACGGGTAGACGGTGATCTAGAAATTCTTAAAGATGAGAGACCCTTTGTGGTAGCCTGTTCCGCTGTGCCTCATGGTGCTTAATCCCCATGATAAACCAGGCCTATACCCTTATCAAAGGACTCCAGAAATATCTTTGCCTACTCACAAAGAAGCCCAGAAATTCAATCTTGTTTTTACCCATACTGGGCTGAGGTTTGACCACTATTAATGGTGGTAGTTCTACTATAACATCTTAACTATATGTCAGTATCCCATTCAGCTCTTGGTTCCTTGAGGGCTGTGCTTCCTTCAGAGGCTCTGTCCATTTGAGGTTCCCAGCGCAGCACCTGGAAGGTAACTATCAGAATGGGATTATTGAGTAAGTAAGGTTACTTCAATGAAATAATGATAGGAAGGGAGATCATTGGTTTTGCGTTCCTGTTTAAAGGTCATTTCAAGGTACTTAGGTAGTTTTACTCATAGACTATCATTTTAAATGTGCAGAGGTCAACATAACAATCAGCATGTACCCTTTGTTTGTTTGTTTTTGCTATAATGTTAGCCTGATGCATGGTGTTTATGCTCGTGAAATATGACCCATTCGAGGCCTTAATCACAATCAAGATACATATTCTTGTTTCACAATGAATTTTTCTTCCCATTTATTAATGCTCAAAATACTCTAGAGGACTCCAGTTGGACATGTTCTAGTTTCGCTCTGTTGCTGTGAGAAGCACCAGGACCAAAGCGACATGGTGGGGAGGGGAGCGGTGTTTAACTTGCTCTTTCAGGTCACAGTCTGAGGGAATTTATGCAGGAACTCAGCAGAAACTTGAAACACACACCACGGAGCAATGCTGCTTTCCAGTTCACATATAGGCTCACGCTCAGTTAGCTTTCTTATGTCACCTAGACCCACCTGCCTAGAGAATTGTCCCTCCCACAGTGGACTGTGCCATCACATATCTATAAGCAATTAAGGCAATTCCCCCCAGGGACGTGCTAACAGGCCAATCTGATTTGGGCAATCCTTCATTTGAAACTCCCACCTGGGGTGACTCTAGGCTGTGTCAAATTGATAGTTAACTAGGGGGGATTCTCAATCAAGTTTGGCTCTTTTTATATTTACTCACTTGTGAGGATGAATCAGTTTCGTGGGACTGACCCAGTCAACCTTATACCAAACATTATGTTACATTAGCATCAGTAATTTACTTGCTCAACACCATGCATCCAGGAGAAACTTGGAGTTGGAAGAGAAGTTGCATACCTATCAGGCTCATTTTTTTTCTGTGATGTTAAATCAAATCAAAACATGTTTGGCATAAGGACCCCTTTGAAAGTAGTTGTCTTCTCTAAAAGTTGCAATAACTTAGAATATGAACCATTTAAATTAGAAAAACAAAAGCAAAACCTCCATAGTCATTGAGATGCTTTATTTGAACAATGCTAAAGCCTGGAAATGGTTGCATGTTGGGTGACTAATGGGCTCAAGAATATGAAGTATTGAGCTTGAGCTTTCAGTATCAAATGTCTTATTGTTACAAATTGAATGGCTGATAGTTATTCACTTTCTCATTTAGAGTTGGAAGCCAGCTCAGTGGTCAAGAGCACATATTGCTCTCCCAGACTGTATTTGTCCAGTTCCCAATATCTGTGTCAGCTGACACATAGATACCTATAACTCGAGCTCCAGGAGATTTGATGTCCTCTGCTAGCCTCTTCAGCTACGTGCACACATGTAGAACACACACACACATACACACACACACACACACACACACACACATACCTCAATCTTTAAAGTATAGAAGACTGTAATCTCACTTAGTTTTTCCGTTTTCTGGTTCTAAACTTCTACCTTTAGAATATTATTCCTAGGAGGAGAAGAAAAAGTAAATTATTCAGGCAGCATATTTACCCAACAGTAATGAGAATAAAACACTTTTATTGAGGGATTGGTATGGTTGTTTAACACCTAGAGTGATGTATGAATGCTATAGTGTCTCACAGTGTATTTACAAAGGGGTGGGCCATAATGAATTATCTGCTTTATGAATTAGCTGGTAAAAATAATGCAATTGCTATTGAAGCTATAATGCCTCCTGGAATTTACTCTGCTTGTTTGTTTTGACAAGTGAGGTTTAGTTTTATGATGATCTTTCAGAGCACGCAAGTAAATGCCCCGTAGTCTGTTCTGAAAAGGTAATGAAGCTGTAGTGATCCGCTATCTCACTGCTCGTCCCAAACATTCAATCTTCACTTGAAAGCTGAATAAGAGTGCATGTTCACAAGAATTCTAAAGTCTATCTAAACGAGACAATCCCGCTGCAGATACTGTTTCAGCAAATCTATTCTAGTCATTATCTCAAGTGGTAAAGACAACACTTGAGGAGTGCTACTCGAAGGGCCAATGACCCATTGAATAACAACAATGAGTATTTATCAAGTGTGTTCTCCCATTCCAGACACAGTTAGGCCCTGGAAGTGCAGTGGGGGAATAAAACCAAACAAGAGGACTTACAATCTGGGGGGTCACCCAAAGGAAACAAGACCAGGAAGACATGCTATCTTCCCCTCGGTTTGTTTCTCTCTGGCTTCCCTGAGCCATGAGCCACACAGCATCAAGAACATTCTTCCTAAGATAGGAATCATGTTGAATCGCTTCTCAGATTGCATACCAAAAACATCCAAAAACAAACAAACTAAGAAGGAACAACAGCCCCTGAAGTCATTGCCAAGACCTGGATGACTTTCCCATGACACAAATCCCACATTCCATCCCACCGTTTGTAGTCGGTGGTCTCCCACATCCATCCCTGGCTCTGCTCATGCAGCTTTTGGTCACAATGTTTTACCTTCCCTTTCATCAGACACTTTATTCTTTTTCATCTCTTGGGGCTCCTTTTAAACACTTGTTTCTCAAAGAAGCATTATCTGGCAATCCTGCTTAAGGTGGTTTCCTCATAGTGTGGTTATGGGTCATTTTGAGAGTTAGGGTTTTTCCTATCCCTTGCATATGCCAATATCTTATATTGCTTTTTTTTAACTTTGTGTTTTTATTTCTTGTGTCTTAGCAATGGGATATAAACTTCATGCTGGGAGGTTCCTGTTTGTTTTGTCATTGCATTTCTAGTGCCTCATATGGTCATTCCTATAGTTTGTGTACAGAGAAATGCATTGACTGGTAGACTCTAACTAACTGAATGAGTGTAAAGGGAAAGATATGAGGACATCTATTCCATCTCCACTCCCCCTTTCTGCACATAACTCTCCACACTCCTTCCTGATCAATCCATTCCCATTATCTACCCCTCCGCAGCATACGCAAAGGGATCTTTATCAGACTCCCTTGCTGCTAGCTATTAAAGTGTCAAACCCTTCAGAGTTTTAATTATACCCAGCACATGTTCATGTTGAAATTACATTTCTATCTAGTTAGTTGTGACCTGACTAGAGATAACAAGCACCATGGTGACCAAAGCCCTGGGTGATGCTCCTACTTTTTCTGTCAAACCTGGCAGAAACTATAAGCTCTCAGTACAGATTTATGAGATGAATGGATGAACAAATGAAGGGAACCTACCTAATTCCTGTGAGGGTGTTCTTGGTGCCCTTGTTTGCAAAAGAGTCTGTGGGTCAATACCATAGCTAAATGCTCCTCAGTTCAAACTATTAAACATGGAAAAGTTGTTATTTCTTTAATTTGCACCCAAATTAGCTAAAGGTTCAGAAGAAACCTGTATCTGAGTTAGAAGTCATTTTCTAAGACTAATTATTCCTGTTCCTGCCCTAGCAAGGAGTGTATGACTCACACACCATCATGTTCACTGGAAGGCTGGCTCTCCGGTAGACTGAGAAAGAAGTTGCTGAGGTCTGTGGGACTAGAGAAGACCTGCCATGCCTAAAGATGGTCAAAATGGGAACAAGCAAATGGAAACCCAAGGTGGGATTTACCATCCAGAGACATGTGACCCAAGTGTCACATTGATAATATGCCACAAAGACATAAAGTGAGACATTATATCGCCTAAAATGGAAGGAAAGCCTGACACGGGGTGAGTGCCTAGGTCATTGTGCTTAGTTGAATAAACTGGTGACAAAAAGATAAACAACAGCACACGGTCTCAATAAGGTGTGGGA
Source organism: Mesocricetus auratus (assembly GCF_017639785.1). NCBI lineage: Eukaryota > Metazoa > Chordata > Mammalia > Rodentia > Cricetidae > Mesocricetus > Mesocricetus auratus. The sequence continues at coordinate 41,404,414 of NW_024429199.1, read as the reverse complement.
TTGGTCTGATGCCATCTTAAGAACTAGACACAAGACTTAAAGCCATAGAGATAGAAAGTTGGGTGGTAGTTGTCTGGGGCTGGGAGGAAATGTGGATTTCTGTCTAATGGGTACAAATGCTTACTCAAAATCATAGAGATGGAGGGTTGAGTGGTGGTTGTCTGTGGCTGAGAGGAATTAGGACTTCATGTCTGATGGGCACAGGAGTTTCAGTTCGGCAAGATAACAAATGTTCTAGCCATAGATGTTGGAGGTGGTAACAAGATAATTTTACCACTGTTAATGTACTGACCTGTGTATTTTGACATGCTTACAGTACACACACACACACACACACACACACACACACACACTCAGAGTGACAATTAAAACAAACAAAAACACACCTGTAAAGGGGACAGCCTAGGGCAAAGCGGTATAGAACTGTCATTTATACTGGCCATGATATTCCAAGACCATATATGCAAAGAGCTGGAGGGAATACCCCAACAACACTTTCCTGCACATCTGAGAGATAAGCAGCTATGAAGAACCTAGACAATGGGGCGCAAGAGGGAATAGAAGCAGCCTGGCCTCAGTTTTCAGAGTTGACAAACAAGCACATTGAACAAGAAAGTACCTGGCAGTGACACAAAGCTTCAAAAGTTAAATGTATCCTGCAGTTCTGGTCCATTTCATTTTATTTTTATCTCGGTTGGTAAAAATATCCTTTCTTTCTCTCACACATGTCTATGTATACACACTTGCCCTTGATCCATTTGCAGGGTGTGCCGGTTAACCTACATCTTACTGTAAGTGGTTTGATTGGTGGCAATGTTGAAACTTTGCAACACTGGTCTTGCTGTCTGGGTTATAGAAAGTAAGATGCATGAATAATAAAGTGTGTAATAATATAATTAAATCACATTTATGGAATGTTCTTTGTTTTGCAAATTAAAATGTACAAACAGCAGAATCCTTTTGTCTTTATTAAACAGTTTTCTGAACTGCCTCAACTTGAAACATGTACATAAATATTCAAATTGGGTTTTTCACTCTGAGGCAATTTTGACATTTCCATACTATATTCTTTGGCATTTTATCTAAGGAAAATTAACCACACGTGACCAAAATATGATCCCTTATGTTTGTATTACATTTCTCCCAGTTGCATATCTCACAGGTGGGGGGGGCTTCCCAAGTTTTTCTAAATGAAAGTTTATTACTGAATTAATTAATAATAAAATGTTTATAGAAAGATAAAGTGACCGTTGTCTCACATAGTGCAGTTGGGGTCTCCACAGCTCTGTGTCTATTCTCTTGTGTGTGAGGTGTTTTAGACGCTAATGCTTTTACTCCAGCAGAACACCGTGTCAGCGCCCTGCTTAGCCTGAACTCCACTGCACGCATGGACCACCGTTGAGATGGGAGCTGCGGCAGCCTGGTGCCTGTGTCTGTAGAAATAGAACCAGTCCTGATCCAGCCCTCCTTGGCATTCACAGAAACGCCTCAGTGACGAGACTTGGCATCCCCCTTGCCATGTGGGGTCTCAGCTGTTTTGCAGGGTACAGAGGGGCCGTGTGTAGTACATCAGACTTCCCCATAGACAGGAGAACTGGACCAGAGCGGCAGGATTTTAGCCCCGGGGGTAGAATGTCGGAGACCCAGCCGGAGAAGAGTTTCCTTTAGGTTCTGTGTCTGGCTCTGCACACCACTAGGTCAGGATGAGCAAGCATATTGCCTGGCCAGGTCTCAGCTTCTTCACCTGGAGGAAGGAGAAGAATGGGAAGATTGCCTCAGAGCCTCTCTCATGGTAGCTGGGACAAACAGCCTTCCATTGCCCGGCCCCCTATTGTCTGTGTGGCCTCAGTCAGACTGTGGCCTCTCCTGGCTGTTAGCCTGATGCAGAGCAGTCTCTTGGAAGTCCAAGGAGAACATTGCAGTCCACACAGCACAGCTCGGGACCCTGGCAGAGAGAGGACTGCAGGAGTTAGAGTTATTAGCATAGGAAAAGCACCTTTGTCCACACACACACACACACACAGACACACACACACACACACACACACACACACACACTAGGCCCCTTTAACCTGTCACATATCTGCAACCTCCATATATTAGAAAAATATCTGATGAAGGGATGCCCATCATACGCCTGAGTCAAATCGTCTCTTGCCTTTGTTGAAGCAAATCCAAGGACAAGCTTTTGGCTTCGGTCGTTTTCAATTGTCAATGTGATAGTCTGAAGCTAGCCTGGGAGGGGTTGTGTGTGTAAGGCTGGCCTGCAGGCGTGTCTGTGGGGGTGTCTTGATTGCTTTAACTTCTCTGCGGAGAGAAAGCTGGCTAAGGTCTGAATCTGTATATGCTCATTTCTCTCTGCTCTTCACTATGGATGTAAGCAGCCAATTGAAGTTCCTACCCCAAGTTTCCCATGGTGGAGAACCTCATGCTGGATTTGTAAGCCCAATAACTCCCTTCTCTGGTGAAGTCACTCTTTGTTGGGGTGTTTTATCACAGCATCAGAAATGAAACTAGAATGTTATATGTGCAGTAAGGTTTGTAAATCCAGTGTTCTGTCACCGTCGTCCAGTGGGGCTCCTCTGCTGCTGTCTACCTGCGTCTCTCTGTGTCTACAAATAGGCCTGGATATGATGAAATGATAGTATTCATTTTGCCTGAGGTGACTAAATTTTTAGACTATATAAATTTAGGGTATTTTTTGTTTTAGGCTTCATGTTGCCTTAGCATTTTGTTTGCCTGAATGAGTTACACCCAGTCCATGCTTGAATCTGTTCATGAAGATTTCATGAAGTCAGCTCCTGATGAATTCACAAGTCGGAGCTGCAACTTTCTCCCTGTTTTCTTTCCTTTTTCATATTAAAAAGCGCAGAACCAGCTTTTCATACTGGTGGATGGCGGAGATAAATTGTCGTGTGCCAGCTTGTCACCTGGGAGTGACAGAATCGCGTCTACAGGAGTCTTAGGAGAAGTGACTTGAGTGAAGCAAATGGATGATTTACTGTGCAGCAGACTAGGAAGGAACTCTTTCAAAATGGTAAACATCACAGTACATCACATCCGGAAAGACTGTTTTTTTTTTCTGTGTCTGTTGGAGATTTCTGTGATTGATGTGAAGGCTGAAAATCTAAGGCACAGATTCCTTTGAAGGGGGGAGAGTCAGGGCGTGGGGATGACACCCATCCCTGGGGGCTGTCAGAGGATGTGGTCCAGCACCAGTCTTGTTCCTGTTGAGAAGTTATTTCCAGGCAGTTCCTCACTGAGTCTTTTAAACCACAGACATCCTGTTTGGAGCATCATGGAGGTATGACTTTGTCTTTAGTGTATAGCCTTTTGAGCTAAAGGGGAATTACAGGACTTGAGCGTTGGGAAAGCACGCCGTGCAGTAATGGATTGTGGGACTAGAGAATAGCCACGTATAACTAACTAAGATGAAGAAAGCTCATGGCGGCCATACAAACTCTCCCTGCTGACACCACGCAGGGATGGCACCACCAATGGGATAGCATCAAGGGGTTTGTGCTGAGCAAACAACCCAAGTAGTGAGGAAAGACAATATGAGCAAAGTAATAAATTGACCCAAAGACCTCACTCTCCTCTTTCATTCCACACTTCTGCTAGACACAGTTTCGCATGTGTATATTTATGATATCCTTGTGTGTGTGTTCGCAGATGTGTGTACAGGCACACATGATTCTATATGTGAACCTGTGTGTGGAGGCTGGACATTGATGTCAGGTATCTTCCTCAGTCATGATCCACCTTCTGTAATGTGGCGGGCGGGGTCTTTTGCTATACTGGTACCTCATCATGCTGGCAAGTATCGCTAAACTGATCACCACGGGGATTGGGATAATAGGTGAGCTACCACATCCACCCAGCCTTTACAGGGGTATGGAGGTTACAAACTCTATCTCTCGTGCTTGCAGAGCAATTAATTTACCAACTGAGACATCGTCTCAGCCCCGTGGTGGGCATTTTCGTGTGCCCAATATAATCAATAATAATTATTTCAGTTGACTGAAATCGAGGATGAGATACAGAGCATAGTGTAAAGTTGTAAGTGTACCCCCATGTTGAGGAGTGTATGATATCATTTCAGGGAAACAGATTTGGGGCCACAGGACTATCGGATGGCAAGTCTGAGCTATTAAGATCAAGGCAGATGTTGAGGGACAGTGAAGTCCATTTGCCAGCAGAGTAAGGGAAGAAGGGGTGGGAAATGGGGTCAGAGAGCCAAGGTGGACCTTGAGTTTTATTGGGTAAGATAAGAAGTTATTCAAATATTTTGAGCAGGGAAGTTTTAAAAATGACCTAATTTCACACTCTGAGAGTCACTCCTTCCTGGACATCTCTCACCTTCCATCTGCCATAATCTGATGGTCACATATTTCAGCTCCAACTAAGTGAGAAGAATCCATACAAGACTTCAAAAGTAAAGTAAAAAAAATCACTGGGGCTACCATGGAGGCTGGCTCACTCCTGCTCATCTAACTGCCTTGACTGAATTTGTTGAAGAAAATCACCCTTTTACCAGTGAATTGTATCATTTACTGAATCACTTTAGCCAAAATTAATTAACCATATATTTGTAGGTTCCTTATTGGATTTTTATTTTACAATATGGATCTCTATATCTATAAACTATACCAATAACAAGCCTTCCTAAAAGATATTGTAAAATAAGGTAGTGTTAAGAGTATGATTCTGGTCTGTCTTATTGTTCAAATCTTGAGGGGTAGTTTAGACGCTTTCTACTTCTGTATACTCTTTTGAATCAACATCTTGACGTCTATAGTTAAAAATAAGTATGTTAGAATTTGATCAAACACACTTCCTCCAAGGCTCAGGGAACATCAATAAAGGTGTGTGTGTGTGTGTGTGTGTGTGTGTGTGTGTGTGCAATGATTGTAACAGCCAGGTATGAGGGAGGGCCCAAACAAAACAGTGTCTTCTAGACATGACAGTACTGCCTCACTCGTAAACTCAAAATAGCTGTGATTGCTTGCATAAGAGCTGGATGAGACCAAGCCAGTCAACATCCTAGCACGGGTCTGGGGAGAGACTGAGGACCACATCCCACCTGCAGCTGAGGGCTATTGGGGAGGAAGAGTACGTTTTTATTATCAGTGTGGCCCCTGGTAGGTCAGCTATGCTCTAATGATGTCCCCACATCCTTGTATGTGCTGGTAGCGAAAAGTGAACTCAGCAAGTCATTAAAAAGAAATACAAAATAGGACATACAGTTTGGAGGGGTGGGATGGGAATCTGGATGGAGTTAGAGGGAAGAGTGGGAAGTGAATATGATCAAAACATGTTTTATGCAAATCTCAAATTCTCAAAGAATTCATGAAATTATTATATTAAAAAGACTTTAATTTTCCATTGAGCCTGTGTACAACTTTGGAAAGAAATTGCATTCTGATCCATTTGGGCCTTCACAGCCATGTGCAGGATACAATTGTTCAGGTAATTTGATGAGACTCAAAGCCACGTTTTACGATTTATAAGTCAAGGCACTTGCTCACACTTTGTTCGATTCATCCCATCTTATGTCTTCCATCCTTTTCATAGGCTTTTCTTTACTCTAAATTTTTCATCTCTGTTACTAACGTGGAAATGTGATAAAAAATTTTACTGACATTTTAACCGTGTGCTCCTGCAAATTTGCTTGTTAGTTACAATCTTTCTTCTTTCTAATTTAATGGCTTTTATTTATTTTTCTTGCCTTATACAATGACAAGGTCCCCCAACACAATATTCAGTACAAATAGTGACAGCAGAAAATGACCTTGTACCCACTTCTCAGGGAGAGACCACAGTTCCCCCATCCAGCACAGTTTCAGGTGTAGGAGATTTACAAATGCCCCTTTTTAGATTAAGGAAGGTGCTTCTGCACTGGTTTGCTGAGACTATTAATATGATTGCTCATTTTTATACTATGGAAAGAACACAGTAATGGCCACCAATATACAGCCTCTGTCTCCTTTTACTACATCTATAGAAACAAATATTTTTTCTTCAGCTGTTCATATGATAAACTGGGTTGATTAAAATAAAATCTACCCTTTCTGTTGATGTCTTATATAAACCCCAATTTGTCTTAGTATTTCAAATTTTCACTTACCTCCAAATTTAAATTTTAGAAATTAAAAAAAATGAAACAATGTCTCATTCTGCAGCCCAGGCTGGCCTTGAACTCAAGATCTTCCTGCCTCACCCCACTGAGTGCTGGGGTTATAGCATGCAAAACTAGATCCAGATCAATGTTTTTAATATTTGCTAAAGCTATTTGTCAGTGTGGTTCTTTGGTACTGGGGTTGAGTTTTATTTTCGTAGAACTACTCCTGTTTCTAATAGCAAGGCTGTGAGCTTCATGAGGTAGAGTGGAAAAGAGTACGTTCTTGTCTCTCCAGCTTTCCAGGAAGTGTGTGAGGGATCTGCTCAGGGCTTCTTTGTTAGAACTCACTCAGGAAGTCATCTAGATCCTGAACTTCCTTTGAAGAAAAAAAAATCTACCCATAAGTTCAACAGATGGGACTACTCAATTTACCTGTTTCTTTTGGAATGTGTTTTGTTAGTTTGTGTGTCTCAGGAATGTGGGTCTATTTCACTCAACTTCTCAAAACTACTGACATTAAATTGTACATAGAATTCTTTCATGCTAATTAATGAGCCATAATATACTTATAAATTTATAAAAACTAATACAGTATCTTTACTTCTGTTTAGGTTGACAAGTTTTGTCTTCTTGTTTATTACTCATTGGAGGTTTCCTTATTGATCTTTAAAAGAACTCAATAGCTTTTTATGCTAAAGATTTTCCTTAATTTTTTTATTTTGGTGCTTCATACTTGCGCCTTCTTATTCTTTTCTTCTACTTTGGGCTCTTTCCCACTTCCTTTATGTCTAAGATGAAATAACTGACATCAGAGATTTTGAAAATATTCTAATGGAGGAACTTACTGAAATAAATTTCCCTATAAACAATTTACTAGTTGTTTCCCACAGATTTTGATGTAGCCTGTGTTCATTTTCATTGGGTAAAAACATTTCCCTCTTTACTTGTTGAGTTTTGAAAAAATTCCTGTATTTTGAGATTTCTTTTAAAGACGTCTGCCTTTTATTACTTCTACTTTAGTTTCAATATGGGTGACAAGATTTTTATATTTTTAATCATCATTGTGTTGTGGTTTATGATCTATTTTTAATCATTGTGTTGTGGTTTATGATCTATTTTGGTAAATGTTTCTCACGCACTTGAAAAGACTTCTCTGTCTTTTGTCTGAGGTGATGTCCTACTAATGCCAGTTAGAATTTTTCTTTAAGTCTTACTTAAGTAACAATGTCTTTGTCTCACTGATATCCTATCAGTTATGGAATGCAGCAGACACTATAGAAGAAAAGATGAGAGACTTTGTAGGAAGATAAACAAAAACTGATAAAGATGAGTGTGCTAAAGTGGGGAAGAGATTTTAAATGACACGGGAAGAATTGAAGAAACATACTTGAAAAAATATCTGAGAAAAAAAACTCACTGATAAAAAAAAGGTCTCTTTGGTCTGGGCTTAGCCCTCCAGTATTAACTTTCTTAGTGTCTTTATCTGAATCATTTACTCAGGGACACTTTTCCGTGTGCTTTGCCTTGGATCTGTCTGGCTGCAGTAGGCCAGGGAGGCCAGTAGACTCTTGACTGATTTGTCTTCTCTCTGAGAACAAGGTACGAAGTTGGTCAATAGCTGAAAACACCTCGTTGATTATTCTGCCTCTTTGTCTAGCTGTTTGTGCCACACGGGAAACTTAGACAGCACAAGAATTTTTACAGAGGGAGAGGAATCGCTCAGGGGTCCTTCTGAGTTCCCCTCATGCTGGACCATATTGGCCGTCACCTCCGTGTGCTCTTGGTGCTTGGTGTTTTACCCGCTGTGGCTGTACACTGAATTTTACTAATAATTTCCAGGCCCATGGCCTCTGGTTTCTGAACACCTTGTGTGGGGTGGACTGTTCTGCTGGTTCTCCTGTTTCAGCATGCAGCATAAAATCAAGTACCTAAACCTTTTCAAAGTCATTCTTCAAGTTTGCTAGCCTTCTGACCTGTTTCCTGGATTCTTTGGAACACGAATGATTGCAAAACTCATAGGTGTATGGGAATATAGCAGAAATGGGGAGTGTACCTTTACATTATTGGAGATCACGGCTTACATCATCGGTTGCTAGGATCCTAGAGACTTGGTTGCAAATGTGGCTTTGAGCATCCTATCAGGGCTTCAGATGTCTCCTGCCAGCACACACCAGTGCACTCTTGGACTAAAGCTTCACCCTGGAAGTCGCATGACCCCTTTCTCAGAAACAGCAATGTATTTATTTATTCAGGGAACATTCACATGCCAATATTTATACACTGGTGTCATCCCAAACAGTTCAAAATAATAGCCACTTTATCTCTATTGCAACACATGATTTAAGAGCTTTTATGGTCCCTGTTTTACTGACGAGGAGATTGAAGCACAGAAAGGTTAAAGAGCAGGTAAGTGGCACACGGGGATCCAACCCCTGAGATCTGGCTTCTGAATCCACACTCTTCACAGTTAACACTATGTGGCCTATGTCGAAGCAATTGTGCCTGCTTACTAGGGAGCAAGTGGCAGTAAGGGACAGGCTGAAACAGATGGGACCTAGAGTTAAAAGACTCTCGGGCCACTTAGCATGCAGGGGGATAATACCAACCACCGTCTTGATTTATGCATTTAAACACACACACACACACACACACACACACACACGCACACACGCACACACGCACACTGCCCTTTCTGTGTTCTAGGTATGGCTGGGAAGGACAAACAGACAGTGAGCCAAGCAAAGCACCAGACGTTGGCCTGCTGCCAGGTGTCACCAGCGACACACAGACAATAGTGTTTATGAGCGCACAGCCGAATCCAGGACCTGGCAGCCACAGCAGCGGAGTGGATGCCCTTAGCTGGATGCTTAGGGAAATAAGAATGGCCAAGACCCTGGAGCACAGCTGGGAGAGGCCGGGGTAGTCAGCGGGTGACCTGCCTCTTTATCCTCACACATCCACCAATGGTCACAGGAGCCTCCAGCACGAGGTGAACCTCTACTCTCCTGCAGCTCTTTTCTAGGGCACAGAGATTTCGTCTGGTCCCCTGCAGACTGGAGTCGAGCTGTGGCAGGAGACAGAGCACTTAAAGAGGCCAATATCCTAGGCAGCATTTTATGTCACGCAGAAGAATCCGGAAACACACAAGCTTGCATGGCAGCCAGCGGGCAAAAAAAGCTCTTCTCTCTTCATTTTCTTGTTTGGGTTAAATATGCTAGCTGCCCCCGTGCAATGGAAAAAAACAACACCAGAGCAATTTTATCCCTCTACTTAGGGAATACCTGAGGCTCTGTTGCAGGAGACCAGACTGCTTGGGTGAAAGGAGTTAAAATTCTTCACCTTGCCATCAGATCTTGAGAATTGGCTAGTCAGCCTGGCCTTTGTCCACTCCTCACTGTCGGGTGCTGCACAGCACTCTGCAGAAGTGCTGACCAGGAACTTAGGTGGCATGCTTAATTATTAAGCACCGTGGTTACCTGGACTGAAGGGAAAGGGGCTGCCTTATATGTCATTGCTCAAGGTCATTCATGCTGAGGTCTACTGTGTGTGTGTGTGTGTGTGTGGGGTGGCAGCAGTGCTCCACCAGATACTTAAGGAAACGCTTTTTGTGGAATTCTACTTTTCTCTTCAAAGCCCATTAGACAGTTTGTTTTTCAGGAGCCCCAGAGCAAAATAATGTCAGTGACACGCTTTAATGGGTTGTTCTAGCTCTCCTTTTTCTTGCTTGACAAGGAACGTTGCCTGTGGATATACATATATACAGTCTGGTACCCCAGGAGGTTCTGTGGGGTGGGGAGTCCCTGCATGACTTCCTCTCCCAGAAAACAAAATCTCAGTGGCCTCGTGAAATGTCAGGTCTGGGGTGGGACACGTGGATTTAGAAGAAGCTGCCCTGTATTCTTTCGCCTTTTCAGACAACAAGGTGAAATTTAGGCAGCAATGCCCATTGTGCATATTATATAATCTTAAGTGTGTATTGGTAGGATTTTGGTGATTTGAGTCACAAAATCAGGCTTATATACATGTGTGACATATATGGGTATATATGCATACATGACATATATATATATGTGACAGAATATTCATTCACATAATAAAAAGCAAAACAAGGGGATAAAATGAGGTGAACATGATTTCTCTTCTATAACCCTAGTTCTATTTACTGTCCTATGTTTTAGAAATAGTCATTTTTGGATGACTGGTTAGTTTTACACATATAAACTTATAGGAACATACTAAATTGAACACACACACACATATATAGTTATATGTTAACATATGTTATTTATAAAATATAGGATATACATAATTTGCTTACTCCACACACATTGTTGTAGGCCTTGTTTGGTGAGGGAAGGCCCAGGATGCTTACATAAAACCATTGGTTAGGAAGTTACTGTCTTTAGATGCAATCTCTTTAGAGACAAATATACTGTTTTTACAATTTTATTCTGAAAGGAAAGATGGTGAGTAGATACCTATTGTCATTTATATCTACTATGTATCAAACAACATTCAAAAGTTTTATGGATATAGGACTCAGTACATTGCCTGTGGGGTCCCAGGATAAAATTAAAAATGCAGGTCCCCTTGCTCAAAACTTCAGCAGTCAGGAAAGACAGCATCATGGCAAATGGGAGGCTTGCTTATCTGAGTACAGGTTGTATGTGCGTGAAGCACCCCTCATATGTCCTGTGTAGACATTGAAGCATGGCTGTTTTTACTATACAGATGGGAAGCTGAGAGGCAGGTGCCTCAATCCCAGAGCTTCCTGCCATGGCATTTACCTGTAGGACATCACAGTTTAGAAAGAGCATCATAACCAAACAATATCAGTTCCCAAAAGAAAAAAAAATGACCCTGATATTGGTCATCTGGACAATATGAATTTGATATACCAGAGCTGTTCCAACTTCCAGCTACCAGATGTCTGTAAAAATTCATAGCAGGCTATTAAATTTAGCAGATCCTGTCTTAATTAGATTAGCTTTTGCACAGCATGAGGGCAGAGCATCTCTCTGATGGAGGGTTTCTAAAGATACCTGATGGGATTTCTTTATGGAGGATGGGCTTTCTTATCCATAGAGACTGATGAATAGGGGGGAAAAGATCTCCTACTGTATAATAGTATAGAAATGTGATCATGATGTATCAAAGGAGAAGCAGGGCTTTATTTCATTAATGTTGCCTCTTTATTTGGCTTCAAAACAGAGGAGGGGGGGCAAAGACAGGAGAGGGACGTTCAAAATAACCAGCTAGGAAAACAGCAGAAGGGAGTTGGGAACCTACAGGCAAATTCTTGTCTTCAAATCTCTAATAAATCTAGAGCCAGAGAATGCTGAGTGTTCAGGAGCCCTTTAGTGTCTGGTTTCTTCTCACCCCTTCCCCCCCCCCCCCCCGTGCTCCCCTGCCCTAGCCTCCCTCCCTTCTTCCCTCCATCCCTCCCCCACCTCTCTCCCCAGAAAAGAAACAACGCTGCACAGTTTATTTTGGGCTGGTCTCTTATGTGATTAAACTCAGTGTCTATCCTCTCTTCTTAAGATCACTAAAACAACAACCCCCATGACTGAAGGGACAGCTGGAAGCTCCCTTTATCTTGCCTTCCCTAGCCCGTCATAGGCAGAAGCCCTAGCTTACCACGTTTTGTGGAAACCTCACTGGGTGCATAGGGGATAATGGGTCTGAGAGCCAAGCAGCTGGCGCGGGGGCCACTCCATCAAGAAAACGGATGTGGGTGAGTTTTCCTAGCCTCAGATACGCCAGCAGGATGGTCACATTCTCAGGGACCTTCTTCCTTGACTGTGGGGGTCAGCGAAGAGACTGTGAGAACAGAGACAACAGAACAACAGGCATTTGCTTCCGTCTCACAGCTGCCCTGCTCACGGGCAGGGGAATTCAGATTTCTCAAGGCTGAAAGCACATGAAAACGGGCAAGGAATGCTGGTAGAAAGAATGGCCCATCATTTGTTCCTGAGGCTGCCTGATCAGATTCCCATCATACCCAGGCAGGGTTACTAGGCAACTGATTAAATAAACGTGCTGGTCCTACAAGCGAGCTTGCAATTAATTAACTTAACCATTTTCATTGCGACTGTTTTCTTCCCTCCTCCACCTCAGCCCACGTGGAGGTTCGGAAATGTGAGAGGCATCAAGGATCTTCACGCAGTTTGGAGGAGGAGGCGGCTGAGACCATTTTGCCTTCCTTCCTGACTCCACTTAGCTCTTCCCACAAGCAGAATAAGAGACCTTGCCCAGCAGGTAATTGGCGTTTTAAGTAAATAAGGAAAGTACATGAAAGGCCTGAAAAAGTGCTGGGCATATAACTATCCAGACTCTGAGGTGCTTCCTAATCATGCTTGTTGCTGGGTAGAGCAAGATGAAAAGGAATTTGTACTACGGAAAATCATTTTAGTAGATTGATCATTTCAACATGGTGTGGCAGATGCCAAGTGTGGTAGTTTGAATGTAATTGGCCACCATAATCTCATAGGGAGTGGCACCTGCTTCAACTAGGTGTGGCCGTGTTGGAGGAAGTGTGTCACTGTGGAGGTGGGCTTTGAGATCGCTTTTGCTCAGGCTTCCCTCATAATGACAGGAGACCATTTCCTGTTGCCTGCAAGATGTCCGACTCTCGGCTACTTCACCATTGTGTCTGCCATGCTCCCTGCCATGATGATAATGAACTGAACCTTTGAAACTGTAAGCCGCCATCCCAGTTAAATGTTTTCCTTTATAAGAGTTGCTGTGGTCATGGTGTCTCTTTACAGTAATAGGCACCCTACATAAGACGCCAAGTAAGACCCAGGCACAGGCTGGATACATGTCTCCCTGTGCTATGAAATGGAGATACAAATTCCTTCCCAGCCCAGGTAGCCAGGGAAGCATTTAAGCCATGTGCTGAAAACCGATTGAGTGGATCAGGGCAAAGCCACTGTGGATAGGCATTCCTAGAGAGGGTCTGCTGGAAAAAGCCAGTAATCCTGGTAATTTTGCCACTAGTTTGGTCTTGCAGCCATCTGATTTGAAGTAAGCAGCAACTGGTGTGGGTGTTCCTAGAGTAATGGGCAGGGTCAGGAAATCAAGGCCATTTTTGTGGATCTGGAACTCTGACAGGGTGGCAGGGGGGCGGGCGGAATCTAGCAAGGGGAGGAAATGGATGTGACTTCTCCTGTCACCTGACATTAGGAGAAAAGAAGGTGTTGAGAGGGAGAAGACACTGCCTGGGAATTCATGTAGACCAGGAAGAGTGAGGAGACGCTAAAGGCACAAGAGCAGTTTGGTCCACGGCCCTGGTTAGGAATGGGTGGTAGGAGGGGAAGGCTCACAGCCGGCATCTGGATTGCGTAGATGGAGGGGGTGTTCACTGAAAACAAGAGAACAGAAGGAGAAAGAGGGAGGCTGGGGAAAGAATTCTATTTTATACTCACTGAATTTGGGGGTTTCTACATTCTGTAGACTATGGGTTACACAGCACAATTCCTTAGCATTTCCCTTAGAGGCAAGGGTTAAGAGGGCCCCTTTGACAATCTATGTTCCAAACCAAACTCCTGTGTTGTGCTGGATTTCGGGGCAGGGGTTGTTCTCTTTTTTTTTCTGGTTTTTTGAGACAGGGTTTCTCTGTGGCTTTGGAGGCTGTCCTGGAACTCGCTTGGTAGTCCAGGCTGGTCTCGAACTCACAGATCTGCCTGCCTCTGCCTCCCAAGTGCTGGGATTAAAGGCATGCGCCACCAACGCCCGGCCTGCAGGGGTTGTTCTCTATCTTTTAAAATTAGCATGTATTGATAGTATGGAATAATGACCTACATTGGTTGTTTTCTCTCTATCTTTTAAAAATAGCATGTATTGAAAGTATGGAATAATGACTTACATTGATATTTTCCCTTATGCATGTTATACATCTTGAGTGTATCGCCCCTCCACCCCTCTTGCTCCCCTTCTTTTCTTCCTCTTTGGCTTGCAACTTCTCCCTTCATGTATGACTCCAACCATAGGGGACTACACATGGTATGTATTTCTAATGGGTCTCTGTGTCTGGCTTATTTTGCTTAATGGGTGCATTTTCTGGCAAAGGTACGGTTTTGTTCTTAATGTTTTCATAATAGCATGTTCATGCTACATTTTCTTTAACCACCCACCATTCAGTGTATACCAAGACTGACATGGATAGCACTGTGGTTCAGTGTTCAGGCATTTCTGTTGCATGCTGGACCTGATTCCTTTAGGGTGCATACCCAGAAGTGACAGTCTGGATCCCACGAGCCTTCTAAAATTTTAGTGAGCTTCTATACTGATTTCTGTCGAGACTGCACCTGTATACATTCCCACCAGAACTGTATGAATGTTTCTTTCCCCCTCTATTGGCAACATTTGTTCTACGCTTTCTTGGTGATAGCTTTCTGATTGGGGATAGAGAGGATCTTATTGGAGTTTGATTAATTTCCCCTATTGGCTAAAGATGGGTACCAATTCTAGCAAGTATTTAGTGCCCATTTGTACTCCTTTTGAAAAGTATCTATTGAATTTTTGCACACTTATTGATCTCATAATTTGCTAATCTGATGGTTAATTTTTTGTGTGTTCTTCTGATATGCATCTTCTCTAAAACAAATAATTGCCAAAGATTTCCCCCTTTCTATAGTCTGTCTCTTTGTTTTGTCAATCATCTCTACTGTGCAGAAGTGTTTAAATTTCATGCAATCTGTTTGTGACTATTAGAGGAAGGTGGGACAAAACCTTCCGGCTATGAAATGAAGTTGCTATATTAAAAGTGGAACAGTCTGGAATCACCCACAGATAGCAGCAATCACTCTGGATGATGCATTGTGTGCCAAGTGCTGGATCACATGAAGTACCCAGCATCTACCATGGCATCCCTGATGGGGAGAAGCATTTATGACATCTGGGACCACATGGGATGCTCCTAACCTTTGTGGGTGGTGGGAGTTACACAAATTTTGGGATCCTCCAGGCTTCAGATCCAAGGCTCCTTGCTTTTGTAAAAATAAAATAATTACAGTCTTGCTCCACCTGGCTGTCTCTATGTGTAGGTACCTCCTCGGGGATCTTTGGGTGAAATGTCAAGGATAGTACTGTAACCAGGTAACTCTACCCAGGATGGTCAGTGAAACTCTGTAATACACAGGGTCTACCAGCTATAGGAAGATGCTTTTGTGGTTACTGTTCATCTATGACACAAACCTAATGCACCCAGGACCATATGTTTGCTTCTTCCTTTTTACAAATCTTTAGATCAGTAAATCTATGAGAATACCTCAAACCAGGTGCTGTATACTTAACAGAAGCTTGTATCTCAGGCCTAGATGCTGTAAGGCCAAGGTGCTGCTAGGTTGCGTGAAGACCCAACGTGTAATGAGAGTTTGTGTTCTTACCCATGGATGGTGCCTTCTAGCTGTGCCCTCACGTGACAGAAGAGGCAAGGGGTCCCACAGCAAGGGAAGTGCCATTCATGAAGACTCCACCCTCCTGATCACATCTGATAACCTTCTCACAGTTCCACCAGACAATGACATCATACTGACGATTAAGTTTTAAAAATAGCAAAGGAACTGAGGGGACATGCATTCAGGTTGTGACATTGTGTATTTGCCATTGTTTTCTGAGCTTGCTGTTTGATACTCTGTGAATACTATCCTGTGACCAAAATAATTACTTGTTCATTCTTCATTTTTCCCTCTCTCTCCCTCCTCCCTTTCTTCTTCCATTCCTCCATCTCTCTCTGGACTCTGTCTCATCCCTCTGTGTGTCTGTCTCCCTCCCCCTATCTCTCATTCGCTCTCCTTCCCCTTTCTTTCCTCCCCTCATTGATTGCTTCCCTCCAACACAAACGCCTGCTAAAAATCACAAAGAGAATTCATTCATTCATTCATGCATGCATGCATGCATGTATAGACACCATTTTGTTCACGACTGATGTTCAAGCCCTCTTTGCCCTGGCCACTTAAAATTCACATCCTTTCAATGCGCATTTGTCGGATGGGCAGATGCTTGTACCCTTTAAAAGTCCCTCCCCTTCTGCAGAGAGCTTGAAGAAGAGGCAACTCTTCAACGTTCAGGGAGAGAAGCTTCAAGAGGGTTGACTAGAATGGAAACAACTTGTCATTTGTTTTTAAATATAATACTAAAAGTGTCATGGCTTATTTTGATTTTCAATTATTTGATTTTTTTCTCTCTCTCCTGTGCCAGTATTTTTAAATTTTGTATTTTCTTTATAAAATCCACTTATGTATTGAGTGTGCTCCAGGGCTGGAACTCACATCATTAGGCTTTGTGGCAAGCGTCTTTATCCAGCATGCATTCAGATCTCTCCCTGTGTGCTTCATTTCCTCTCCTCCTTCCTCTTCCCCTTCTTCCACACTTCCCTCCGTCCCTTGGCTATGTATAACCCTACCAGAGGAACAAACTTAACTCCATAACACGTCTCCATCTTCATCCTTCCTCTCTCCAGCCACAGACCCTGGTCACTAATCAACAATATGATTTTCTTGTTGTTCCTATGATTTTCCTTTTCCTGCAGTATTGTATAAATTGGAATATGTGTGTGTAACCATTAGGAACTGACTCTACCTCCCTGAGCATTTTTCTCTCTATGTTCACCTGGGTTGTATGTAATATTTGTGACTACGTAGTGTTCTGTGGGATAGCTTATGACTGTTCACACACTGAAGAACATAGATGCAGTTAACGTTCAGGACTATTGTGAATGGCTGTGGCCACTGCATATGTGGTTAGGCTTTGCCACTATATGAGAATGGAAGACCATTCCCCAAGGCCCAAGTGGTGGAGTAGTTATTTTCCTTCAGGGGCCAATGATTTAGAGAGGTCATAGACTTACAGGAGAGTGTGACTTGCTGGAAGAAATGGATTATGGGGAGAAGAGTTCTATTTTATTCCCTTTCCATGATGCTCTCCATGTCCCTACTTCCTGACCAGTCCAGATGT
The DNA here is from genome assembly GCF_017639785.1 of Mesocricetus auratus. NCBI lineage: Eukaryota > Metazoa > Chordata > Mammalia > Rodentia > Cricetidae > Mesocricetus > Mesocricetus auratus. Next base: position 41,387,334 of record NW_024429199.1, on the reverse strand, counting down.
GAGCCATAACCCCCTCCCCCATAGTCAAGAGTTGCCTCTCCTACCATGATAAACTTTTATCTGTTTGAATTCCAAGGCAAAATAGCTTTTCTAAGTCCGTTCAGTCAGGCACTCTATCACAACCAGGAGAAAGTAATTAATCAGGAATACAATTGTCTGTATAGACATAGCTTTCTCTGGGACAAAGCATAGCTTACCTATAGCACAACTGAAAAGTCATATTCATCATCTATGACTTTTGAGATGTTTAGCTGTTGGTTAATTGTTGTGTGAAATATACATAATTTGTTCTATGCTATCCTCATTGCTATTAAAGGTCTTTTACTTTAATTACTTTTCTACTTTAAGTAGATTCATTTTCTTTGGACTTATTGTCTTTTCTGTCTGAGAATTTTTAAAAATTTAATTTTTACATTTAAAAAAAATTTATGTGCATTCACTCATGTAAGTATATGTGTAACACATGTGTTCAGGAGTTCATGGAACCTTGAAAAAAGCATCATTGGATCTCCTGCAACTGGATTTACAAAGAATTATAAGTCAGCCTGTGGTTGCTGGGAACCAAATCTGGATCCTCTGCAAGATCAGCAAATGCTCTTTACTGCTGAGCTATATTTCTAATTACTAAAATCTCTACTTATATTTATTTGTTTGTTTATGCATCACTCTCTATGTGTATATGAGAGGGAGGGGAGGAGGGAGTGAGGGAGGGAGAGACAGATAGGGAGAGAGAGAGAGAGAGAGAGAGAGAGAGAGAGAGAGAGAGAGAGAGAGAGAGAGAGAGAGAGAGAGAGAGAGAGAATATGTATGTGTGTGTCTGTCTCCGTGTTTGCCTCTCTCTCTCTAGGAGTAGGATAAGGAGGTCAGAGGATAGGTTGCAGGATTTGATTCTCTCCTTCCAGTTCATGGTTGTCAGGATTGGAAGTGAGATCTTCAAACTGAACTTTCTCAACAGCCCTATTTGGAATCTCTAAATTCCATCAATTGTAGAATTAATTGTTTCATTTGTGGACGCCTTCAGTCACAATCACATTTTTATTTGTTTCCCTTACTATTCTCTTTAAATTTGGGAGGTTAGAGTTTTCTCCTTGTATTTTCTATTATTTAAACAGACGTTTTCAGATATGTTCATTTCTTTGCTTCTGTTGACTTTCCAATATTTTCAATTAGGAAACTCCTCTTTTGTGTCTCATGTCCTACAACAGTTTCCTTTGCTCGCCTGTCCTTAGTAGCTTGGTTATGTGGGTTTTATGGTATCTAATGTTTGCTTGTCCGTTCTTTTTGCCATTGTGAACTCATGCTTTTGGGTGCCTCATCTATGTGGCTCCCTTGCTGCCTGGGTTAAAGATGTGTCCTTGCCTAGGGATCCCTGTTTGCCTAACAGTAGTACTCATGGGAATGACCGGTCTGCATCTGCTTTGTACTTGACTGCTTCGGAACTGTCTGGCCAATTAAATGGGGTCAACTAAGACCTAGAAGCCACACAAAAGCAGAAGCTGTTAAAGGAATAATTCCAGGGGTTTATTTTTAGGTTTTGGTCTATTCAGTGTGGAAAGGCAGACTAAAACATCACAATGTACACTGCATGGATGTGCTTTAAAACCCAGCAAACTGGTGCTGATAGAAAGTAGGTTTATCAAGATGTCTTTACCATTTCAGGACCACGGCATTTATTTTCTCAGTTACTGGGAGTTCTGCAGACTAAAAGCAGACGCCTAGGAATTGTCCTCAGCTCAAAGGCATGCCAAAGGTCAACCTACATCCAAAGAGAGAGGAAATCTGTGTCCTCTATACTCCAATATAGGACACTTTTGAAGACCCTTCCACTGTGAGAGCAGCCTGTGAAATCTGGAGTGCTCCTTGTGATGGGTGGTTTTAAATGTAGACTTGGTACTACCTGGAATCACCTAGAAAGAGAGGCTTCAGGATGAATTATCTACATCATGTTGGCCTTTGACCATGTCAGTCAGGGATTGTCTTGATTGTTAATTAGTGTAGGAAGATTGAACTACTGTCAGTGGTACCACTCTCTAGGCTTGGCCTTGTGTAAGTGAGGGAAGCTAGCTGAGTATATAAACATGTTGAAGGAAGGAAGGAAGGGAGGAGGAATGAAGGGAGGGAGGGAAGAAGAGGTACTTATTCTCTTTGATCTTTTGATCTTGACTGCTCGAGTTTTTGCCTTGGCTTTCTGAAACAAGAGTCTGTATTCTGAAACTGTCAACTAAATAAACCCTTCCTCCTCTATGTTGCTTCTGGTCAAGATATTTTATTTTTCTCACAGCAGCAGAATTGAAACCAGAACACTCTCCTTTTATGAACATATCTCTGGATGACTTGAGATATTTCTGGTTATACTTCATGAGTCATGTATCCAGAGGTCCTCATTTTCTGTCACTCTATGGCTAATAAGGCTTTTGTTACATCAGGGCCAATCACCACTTTATTTTCACTTCTTTCTGAGAGAGAGAGAGAGAGAGAGAGAGAGAGAGAGAGAGAGAGAGAGAGAGAGAGAGAGAGAGAAACAGAGACAGACAGAGACAGAGAGAGAGAGTAAAATATCCAGCACCTATGTATATATACATGTATGTGTATATGCATGTGTATACAGGTGTATGTGCATGTGTGTGGAAGCCAGAGATCAAAATTGATCAGAGTGACTTTCTTGGTAACCCCCGTTATTTTTTTAGATGGATTCACTGGACCTGGAACTAACTGGATGGCTAAAGAGCCTCAGCATTTCTTTGGTTACCTTCTCCCTCCTTAGTGCAAAGGTTGCAGATATCCCCAACTCTGATGATGATGCTTCTGTGTCAATCATTTTACCCTAGCCCATTTCCACCTTAGTTTTTAAGACAGTCTCACTGAACCTTGCCAAATTAGCTAGACTGTCTGGCCAGCAAGCCCCAGAGATCCCCTGATTTCTGTGTCCCTGGTGCTGGGATTACATGCATGTGCTGTGTCACCTGGCTTATTTTATGTATGTCTTGGGGATAAAAACTAAAGTCATCATGGTTGCACAACAAACAGACTACTGACTGAGCCATTTCCCCAGGCCCAGTTTCTACTCCTTAACACCTTACAGGGATTTGACTTATAAGTCCAGCTTTGCAAGAAAGGGGTGTCGTCCATTGTTGATTTAATGTTTCTAGGTGCAATGTCATGACAGGACTTTGAGGTTACATGGTTTTCACATGTCAGCACAGATGCCTGGCATGAGGGTGTCTGATGGAACCATTGTGTATAAAGCTGTTATTGTTGTCATTGAAGGTCCCAGTGGTCCTTCCTAAAAACAACCACATTCGTTCGCTTTGCTGATTTTGTGGGTGTGCTTTGTAGATGATTTTTTTGTAGACATTGATCTTTGTGAGCAACGCTCTCTCAATCCAGGGAGTGAAGGATATGGTCCACCTCAGGGTGGGTTCCTCTCATAGCAGCTCCCCCACCTCTCTGGTGGTGAAATATTTTCTCCATCCATCTAGTTTGACTCAAGGCAGTCAATCACTTTATCTTTTCCATAGACACCCTAAGGGATACCTGTAGCTGTAGCCAGCACCTTAAGTAGAGCATACATTTAAAAATAGATTTGATCAAGTTTAAAATTGAACATAATAAAGCACACCAATATCAAATACACCTTTGGACGTGTTTTGACAAATTCCTGGGCCCACGTGGCTATCACCACGTGAAAATAAAACAAGTTCCCCACCCTGATTCCCTGTGCCTTTCTGGGTCACTGTCATTGACACCACTGGCTACCAAGTGACCACTGGTGTGTGCTGTTTCCATCAATTCTATGCACTTCTATAAATGCTGTCAATTAGATCATGCATAATATGTGCCTGTGGGTCTGTTCTTTCTTGCTCAACAGCATGTTTGGGGGGTCTCTCATGTTGGGGTCCCTCCATGCTGTTGGGGTCCCTCCATGTTGTTGGGGTCCCTCCATGTTGTTGGGGACCCTCCACGTTGCATCTGTTGGTAGTATTTTCCTCTGCATCCCTGAGTCTTGTTTTATGGTACCTATGCATCCCAATTCTTCATTTTGTCTTCTCATCAACTGATGGACAGTTGGGCTTTTTATGGTTTGTGATGGATAAAATAGCTGCAAATATTTAAATTCCCCTGTAAACTCTTTTTCTATGTTCCAAATATTGTTTGTTTGCTGGTTGGTTTTTAATCTATACCACATCAAGCTGCTCACATTTTAATCTATACCACATCAAGTTTGCTGCTCACATTTCCCTTGTGTTTGCTTCGGTGTGTTTTGTTGTTACTGCTTTTGTTATTGTTCAGAAATGACTTTGTTGCATAGTCCAGGTCGGCCTTGAACTCATGATCCTCCTGACTCAGCCTCCTGATTTGAGGCACTTGACACCATTAGGCTATGTTATACCACTGAGTTTAAATTTTCTGTAAGAAAAAATTTCTGAGCCACATCTGAGAATAAAAAAGCAACAACAAAGAAGTTTTTGCCAAGATTTTTCAAATATTACTCTAATTATTGCTTTAAATTTGCCTGTCATTTTCTGCACAGTTAATTGCTTCTAGATATCTGTGTGTAGTGCTGAACAATTTCGAAACCATTTTGTTTCTCATTGGATTTACTTCTTTCAACGAAACTGTAAATAAAGGTTTTTTTTTTCACTCTTGCATTTCTCTCCTTTCTGCTACCTGTCTCTCTTGTCAGTTGGACTCAGATGATTGCTGCCGGGTGTTCGGAGCTCCTTATCAGATAACAGGCAAAGGAAACCTTGTATAGCTGGGGAACAGGACTGAAAAACAAAGAAGTAGATAGGACTGTGAATGAGGAAGATGGAGCATCCCAAACTAGAGGACACAGAAAGAACTCCCTGACTTACTGAAGGCAGTAGGTGTGGGGAGACATTATTCAGAGTTTAAAGAAGAATAAAGCCAGGCCAGCGTTATACGAATTTCACTGCTCTGTTTGCTTCTCATCTTCTCTCATGCTTGCATCCTGGAGTGTGACTTCTGCCTGGAGTCTCTCCCATTCATTCTGGGGGTTGGAAGAGACAATCCATTCCTTGCCTCTTCTCACTGCTGTTGGGTTTCAGCATCCCTTGGCTTGTAGCTATATCCCTTAGTTCTTCAAGGCAGACCTTCAGATCTTTCTCTGTTGGGTCTTCACATGCCCCGTCATCCTCTTCACATGTGTAGTCCTCCTCTTCACATGTGCAGTCCTCCTCTTCACGTGCCCCGTCCTCCTCTTCACATGTGCAGTCCTCCTCTTCACATGCCCCGTCTTCCTCTTCACATGCCCCGTCCTCCTCTTCATGTGTGCAGTCCTCCTCTTCACGTGCACTGTCCTCCTCTTCACATGTCCCGTCCTCCTCTTCACGTGCCCTGTCCTCCTCTTCACATGTGCAGTCCTCCTCTTCACGTGCCCCGTCCTCCTCTTCACATGCCCCGTCCTCCTCTTCACATGCCCCGTCCTCCTCTTCACATGCCCCGTCCTCCTCTTCACGTGCCCCGTCCTCCTCTTCACATGCGCAGTCCTCCTCTTCACATGTGCAGTCCTCCTCTTCACATGCCCCGTCCTCCTCTTCACGTGCCCCGTCCTCCTCTTCACATGCTCTGTCCTCCTCTTCACGTGCCCCGTCCTCCTCTTCACATGCTCTGTCCTCCTCTTCACATGCCCCGTCCTCCTCTTCACATGCTCTGTCCTCCTCTTCACATGCCCCGTCCTCCTCTTCACGTGCCCCGTCCTCCTCTTCACGTGCCCCGTCCTCCTCTTCACGTGCCCCGTCCTCCTCTTCACATGCCCCGTCCTCCTCTTCACGTGCCCCGTCCTCCTCTTCCCATGCTCTGTCCTCTTCTTCACATGCCCCGTCCTCCTCTTCACATGCCCCGTCCTCCTCTTCACATGCTCTGTCCTCCTCTTTACATGAGCAGTCCTCCTCTTCACATGCCCCGTCCTCCTCTTCAAATGCTCTGTCCTCCTCTTCACATGCTCTGTCCTCCTCTTCACATGCCCCGTCCTCCTCTTCACATGCCCCGTCCTCCTCTTCACGTGCCCCGTCCTCCTCTTCACATGCGCAGTCCTCCTCTTCACATGTGCAGTCCTCCTCTTCACATGTGCAGTCCTCCTCTTCACATGTGCAGTCCTCCTCTTCACGTGTGCAGTCCTCCTCTTCACATGCCCCGTCCTCCTCTTCACATGCCCCGTCCTCCTCTTCACGTGCCCCGTCCTCTTCACATGCTCTGTCCTCCTCTTCACATGCCCCGTCCTCCTCTTCACATGCCCCGTCCTCCTCTTCACATGCCCCGTCCTCCTCTTCACATGCCCCGTCCTCCTCTTCACATGCCCCGTCCTCCTCTTCACGTGCCCTGTCCTCCTCTTCACATGCTCTGTCCTCCTCTTTACATGAGCAGTCCTCCTCTTCATATGCCCCGTCCTCCTCTTCACATGCCCTGTCCTCCTCTTCACATGCCCTGTCCTCCTCTTCACATGCTCTGTCCTCCTCTTCACGTGCCCCGTCCTCCTCTTCACATGCCCCGTCCTCCTCTTCACATGCCCCGTCCTCCTCTTCACGTGTGCAGTCCTCCTCTTCACGTGCCCCGTCCTCCTCTTCACATGCCCCGTCCTCCTCTTCACGTGTGCCGTCCTCCTCTTCATGTGTGCAGTCCTCCTCTTCACGTGCGCTGTCCTCCTCTTCATATGTCCCATCCTCCTCTTCACGTGCCCTGTCCTCCTCTTCACGTGCCCCATCCTCCTCTTCACGTGCCCCATCCTCCTCTTCACATGTGCAGTCCTCCTCTTCACGTGCGCTGTCCTCCTCTTCATATGTCCCATCCTCCTCTTCACGTGCCCTGTCCTCCTCTTCACGTGCCCCATCCTCCTCTTCACGTGCCCCGTCCTCCTCTTCACATGTGCAGTCCTCCTCTTCACGTGCCCCGTCCTCCTCTTCACGTGCCCCGTCCTCCTCTTCACATGCCCCGTCCTCCTCTTCACGTGCCCCGTCCTCCTCTTCACATGCGCTGTCCTCCTCTTCATGTGCCCCGTCCTCCTCTTCACGTGCCCCGTCCTCCTCTTCACGTGCGCCGTCCTCCTCTTCACATGCGCCGTCCTCCTCTTCACGTGCCCCGTCCTCCTCTTCACGTGTGCAGTCCTCCTCTTCACGTGCCCCGTCCTCCTCTTCACATGCCCCGTCCTCCTCTTCACATGCCCCGTCCTCCTCTTCACATGCCCCGTCCTCCTCTTCACATGCTCTGTCCTCCTCTTCACGTGCCCCGTCCTCCTCTTCACATGCCCCGTCCTCCTCTTCACATGCCCCGTCCTCCTCTTCACGTGTGCAGTCCTCCTCTTCACGTGTGCAGTCCTCCTCTTCATGTGTCCCGTCCTCCTCTTCACATGCCCCGTCCTCCTCTTCACATGCTCTGTCCTCCTCTTCACGTGCCCCGTCCTCCTCTTCACGTGTGCAGTCCTCCTCTTCACGTGTGCAGTCCTCCTCTTCACGTGCGCCGTCCTCCTCTTCACGTGCCCCGTCCTCCTCTTCACGTGCCCCGTCCTCCTCTTCACATGCCCCGTCCTCCTCTTCACGTGCCCCGTCCTCCTCTTCACATGCCCCGTCCTCCTCTTCACGTGTGCCGTCCTCCTCTTCACGTGCGCTGTCCTCCTCTTCACGTGCGCTGTCCTCCTCTTCATATGTCCCATCCTCCTCTTCACGTGCCCTGTCCTCCTCTTCACGTGCCCCATCCTCCTCTTCACGTGCCCCATCCTCCTCTTCACATGTGCAGTCCTCCTCTTCACGTGCGCTGTCCTCCTCTTCATATGTCCCATCCTCCTCTTCACGTGCCCCATCCTCCTCTTCACGTGCCCCGTCCTCCTCTTCACATGTGCAGTCCTCCTCTTCACGTGCCCCGTCCTCCTCTTCACGTGCCCCGTCCTCCTCTTCACATGCCCCGTCCTCCTCTTCACGTACCCCGTCCTCCTCTTCACATGCGCTGTCCTCCTCTTCATGTGCCCCGTCCTCCTCTTCACGTGCCCCGTCCTCCTCTTCACGTGCGCCGTCCTCCTCTTCACATGCGCCGTCCTCCTCTTCACGTGCCCCGTCCTCCTCTTCACGTGTGCAGTCCTCCTCTTCACGTGCCCCGTCCTCCTCTTCACATGCCCCGTCCTCCTCTTCACATGCTCTGTCCTCCTCTTCACGTGCCCCGTCCTCCTCTTCACATGCCCCGTCCTCCTCTTCACATGCCCCGTCCTCCTCTTCACGTGTGCAGTCCTCCTCTTCACGTGTGCAGTCCTCCTCTTCATATGTCCCGTCCTCCTCTTCACATGCCCCGTCCTCCTCTTCACATGCTCTGTCCTCCTCTTCACGTGCCCCGTCCTCCTCTTCACGTGTGCAGTCCTCCTCTTCACGTGTGCAGTCCTCCTCTTCACATGCGCCGTCCTCCTCTTCACGTGCCCCATCCTCCTCTTCACGTGCCCCGTCCTCCTCTTCACATGCTCTGTCCTCCTCTTCACGTGCCCCGTCCTCCTCTTCACATGCCCCGTCCTCCTCTTCACGTGTGCCGTCCTCCTCTTCACGTGCGCTGTCCTCCTCTTCACGTGCGCTGTCCTCCTCTTCATATGTCCCGTCCTCCTCTTCACGTGCCCTGTCCTCCTCTTCACGTGCCCCATCCTCCTCTTCACGTGCCCCGTCCTCCTCTTCACGTGCCCCGTCCTCCTCTTCACATGCGCTGTCCTCCTCTTCATGTGTCCCGTCCTCCTCTTCACATGCGCTGTCCTCCTCTTCACGTGTGCCGTCCTCCTCTTCATGTGTGCAATCGTCCTCTTCACGTGCGCCGTCCTCCTCTTCACATGCGCCGTCCTCCTCTTCACGTGCCCCGTCCTCCTCTTCACGTGTGCAGTCCTCCTCTTCACGTGCCCCGTCCTCCTCTTCACGTGCCCCGTCCTCCTCTTCACATGCCCCGTCCTCCTCTTCACATGTGCAGTCCTCCTCTTCACGTGTGCAGTCCTCCTCTTCACATGCGCAGTCCTCCTCTTCATGTGCACTATCTGTGTTGTCTCCTCTGTGACAGGGTATTTATAATGGCATTTCAGGGTCAACTGTTAATCTAGGAAAGTATTTCCATATCAAGACATTTAAATAAATCACATCTACAGATTAATCATACTATTCCTACTCTAATATCTCTCTCATGCACTATATGGAGTCTTCCTTTGGCCTGACTCTTAAAGTGAGGATATAATTATAGAAGAAGCATCAATTCCTGTCCAAAACGCACAGTTTTTGCCTGATTAGGGCATGTCCTCCCCTTATACTTGTGAGTGCCCTGTCCTAACAATTTGTTCTTTTCATGGTAATGGTCCCCACATTGCTGCCCTGTGAGATCTCTATAAGGTATCAACTCCTTCCTTCAGGTATAAGGTTCCAAATTCTAACCTCATTAGACATCCTAGTCCATCTGGTGAGGTCATCAAGGGTGAAGAACACATGAAACTCTCTTCTTTTTCTTTCTGTGTAAAGGATGCATTCATGCCTAGAGCAGGAGCAGAGGGTCCCAATCTGAAAGTAGTAATGCCATTCTTAGGTGCCTTAAGTCCAGTAAAACTCAAAATCACAGTTACCTTACAAAACAAACGGAGTCCTTGAGAGTGAAAACAGCTCAGACGTCATGGCAGAAGTAACGAGTTAGCAATCAGTGATCAGTCTAAGACCACAGTCTGCCTTCTGCCCCACACAGTGGATGGGCATAGGCGAGGGCAGGGACTATTTTTGCTTTTACTACATTTGAGTCTTCTGCAGTAGCTGGTGCCCTTCTGAGCCCATGGTGATTGATTCAAGGACTTCTTGAACTGATTTAAAATTGCCAGCATGAGACTTAATTCAATATTAAATAAGCCTCGGCAATTAATAAATGATGAACACACGGCTCCGTACCCCACATTTACTTGCCAAAGGTTTGGCATATGTCTGGGTGTGCTTAAAGCTGCAGAAGACAAATGCTTTTGTTCTGGTCCAAATATGGGCATTAGGTAAAAGACAGTCTGGACCTCAGAAGGTCTGGACCGAGGAGAGTAGTAGAATTTAGCTATATCTGTAGCCAGCATCATGAGTTACCTAGTGCCTTTGCCCCTGATTCCCTGGTTTGAGGAAATTGAATCTCAAGTGTTGTTTACAGCTGCACCAACCTCACTGTGCACCTCGTTGTGATCAGACACTTCATTTGTTTTCCACCCCACACAAATAACATTATAATATATTGATGAAAACTGAAATGAAAGAAAAGCTTGGCCTGTGATTCATCCTTGCAACGAGTGGCTGTTTTCATTTCTCTGAATTCCGTGCAAACATTTTCATAAAGTGGCCACTGAACTGTGGGCACAATCCCACCCTCTATTTTTAATTTAATGGTTTATCATAGTCATTTCTTTCTCTCATGACAGTGACTCCTGGCCCGCAACATGGATTGTGTCATCTGAACCCAGTAGTGTCATTTTGTGAGGACAGGCATGGTATGGGTAGAGTTGTATGTTATTAGGAACCAGCAAACTCCTCCCACTGGTTGGAGCCTCTGAGTGCTCAGTGGAGGCTTGTGTGATCATGGAGGCTGGAGGCCGAGGGAATGCAGTTCTTGAAACTGCACTGAAAGACAAATTTTCTTTCCTTTCCAGCAAAGGCCTGGTTGGGGCTTGCCAGGGTTCTAGTGCTTGGACCTGGAGAAAAGTAGAGACCCAGAGACCCCCGAATGTGGAGCTGCACCAATAGCTCTGGGCAGAGGCTTCAGAGGAACAGCTGTGTCACCACTGGACCAGTCAAGATACCTGTGTATGTTCTGTGTGGCCAGGTCTAGGAGCTCAGACAGCCCCTGGCTGACTCTGGCAAGATGAGCGTCTAGAGCAGAATGCTCTGATAGACCTTGGGGATTCCCCGATGTTTTTTGCTCATTTATCCTGACTTCAGTGTCTGCTGCACAGACCATGTCATTTATTTACTGTAGAGTCCCCCTCTGCTTGCTTCCATAAAAGATTTGAAAGATCATACCTACTACACCAGACACAGACGCAGCTTGCGAATTGTATCCGTGTCCCTTTCGTGTGGGCCTGTGTAGTGTGCCATGCGCACGAGGAGCAGGGGAAAGACAAACAAAGCTTAGGAGGGTTGTAAAACGCACAGAAGGAAGCAGGTGAGCACGGCCATTATTTCTGAGCCAGGACACACCAGGAATAAGAAATACACAGTGTACTATTCCTCTGAGGAAATGATGCATGAAGTCAATGTTATTACAGGCCCTGGGGGATACCTCTCCTTATTTGTTAATGTATCTCAGGCAGAAATATGCCAAGGGCTGACAGCGCAGGGTGGAAGAGTTATAATATCCTTTCCCTCCAGGAGCTTCCGCTGTGGAAGTACCTTCACGTTTGCCTAACCAAAGGCCTGCACCATAGTGAACATTCCGTTTCTCCTGTCCGCATGGTCTCTTCATCCCCTTCTTTCCTGGACAGTGTTTAGCACTGGTACACATGTCCAGGATAAATGAAACATCTCCCCTAACCATCTTGACCACTTTGCGTCTTGCCTAAGACACTTGTCTTAACCTCAATTTGGGGACATGGCTCTCATGGCTGAGGTTACCATGTTGGGGAAAAGCTTGTGTTGGAGGATGGACGTGGTGGGTGTTGCTGGTATTTCTTAGGACATTTCTGGAGTGTTGGCACCATGTCTGTGATTGATGGCAAGGAACCCACCCAAGCACAGTGAGATTTTCAGGATCTCCTCAGGGCTAGCTAGCCATGGGGAGCTCCTGCTGTTTGCTCATTGGCCTGGCAGGTTGGGGACTGGCTGTGCTCCCCCTGTTTGGTTCCACTTTGCATTCAGTGCTCCCTGATTACATTTCTCCTCCTTTCACCTGCCGACAGCCGTGTCCCACTTAAGAAAGGAAAGGCAGTTTGCCAAGGACTTGTGTCTAAGGGAACCAGCGACCATGTTGTGCGTGCTCTCTCTCGTTATTTCTCTGTGTGTATTTCTCTCTGTGGTATGTATGTATGTGAGATAGAGAGAGAAAATCTCTCTCTCTGTGTGTGTGTGTGTGTGTGTGTGTGTGTGTGTGTTTCTCTCTGTGGTGTGCATGTATACGACATAGAGATAGAAAACCAAACTGACTTTCTCTCTCACTCCTCTCTCTCATTCTCCCTCTGAGATCAGACTTAGGATATTGCTTCTTCAGTCTTCAATAATAATGCAGTGGCCTGTATCTTGTATTCCCTACTTTTCTGTTGCTATAATAAAACATCATAACTAGGGTAACTTACAGAGAAAAAGGGTTTTATTTGCATTCCAATTACAAAGGGATGCGAGTCCTTCGTGGGGCAGGGAGAGGCGTGCCAGGCAGCTATTCCAGAAGCAGTATCAGGAAGCTGGGCGCTCACACCTTCACGCTGTAAGCACAGGGCAGAGAGAGCAAACTGGAAATAGCTGAGGATCTTTATTCTCAGTCCTGAAGCTGACTCCCGTGACACACTTCCTCCAGCATGTCCGTACCTCCCTGAAACTCCCCAGACAGCGCCATTAACTGGAGAAAAAGTATTCAGATACCCAAGCCCATGGGAAACAATCTCCCTCAACACGCTAAATGGTTCCATTCTGGTAAACGTGTGACGCAAGTGTCATATGTTGTCTGGTCTTCCATGGCTTTGTCTGTGTAGTAACGCAGTGTGTGCCTGTCAGTCATAGCTGTTAAGAATGTGCTCATGACCAGTCTTTCCCTCTAGTTTCACTTCACTTTCATTGTGGGGAGGGTTTAAGTGGCAGGTGATGCCCCTTCCTCTGCAGCCCAGGTATTATCTATACAGCTAGTAAATTTCCATGCCCTGGATTCTGAGAGGGGAGAAGTAACTTTCTCCAGGAAGAACACACCAATTGGTTATCAAGTACCCAGTGAACATCTCTGAAAACATGTATGTACAAAAAACATGCATATAGGCAGGTTATATCTATATATTTAGGAGTGTGTATGTGTGTGCACACATGAGCACACACATGTATTTATGTAACAACCGTTCATGAGAAAAGAGACCATGAATTTAAAAGGAACCAAAGAGGATTATATGGGAGGATTTGGAGTGAGGAAAGGGAAGGGGGGATAATATTTGTCTAAAAATTAAGTGTGTGTATGTGTGTGCGTGTGTGTGTAATAAAGTTATGGTTCTGGTGGGGCATAGTTCTTTTAAATGGTATTTTGATATTTATATTAGTAATGCATGTGATTGTCTTGGGGTACAATGTACAGAAAAAAATGTGACTATATGTGATCTCACAAGTAACCTACTATTTGAGCTAATTTCTAAATTTGGAATAAACTCACTTAAGCATATATGTGTTATATGCATGCACACACACACACACACACACTTGTATGCAGATATATAGTATGGACAGGCATGGTTTTCTTTTTGTTCCTGGCTGGCCACAAGAGACTGAGTCCAGGGTCTTGCCAAATATATTGGACAAATGAGCTGCCCCTAAACAGCATTCTCATCCCTGTTTTAACTGTTTATTTTAGAAAGATTCTCACTACGTGCCTAGCCTGGTTTAGAACTGACCCTACGCTGTGGCCCTTCAACCTGAGCCCCCTGCGTAGCTAAAATATTGGGTCTATGCTACAAGATCCAACTGCTTTATGTATTTATTCTGATAGCCTTTTACTACAAAGTGCTGAAAGTGACCAGATCTATTTATATCTGTGAGGTTTTACTTTTTATCTAAACAGAAAACACTACCTAGCACTCTTAGTTGTAAAGCCAGGGAGTCAAAAGGGTGATTTTCTAGGAATTAAACAACACTGGACTGGTAGAGATGGAGAGGATTTGGATACGGTCCTTCTGTGAAGCACTATGAAAGGGACATTTTGCCTTGGTGTGCCTTCAGCCCTCTCTCCCTTCTGTTGACAACTGAATGTTAACTGGAAGGGTTCATGGAACCGAGCACCCGTTTTTGTAGGTACAATCCAGAATTTTGGAGTAACTACACTCAGAAAGAGCCATTTAAGACACAAGTAGCCTACAGCAATTGTGTTCAATTTTTCACCCCACTTCTTAGAGACAAATGTATCATGTCGAACTTAGTCTCTGCCTATATCCCTTCCCAGAACAGCAAGTCTAAGCTTTTTCCCCCTTTCTGTTATTACTTGGGACATCCTTTTCAGACTAATTCTGAATTCTGCTGTGTCTGGTTTAAATTGACCTGGCTAAAAACCGAACTCGGCCATTAGAATCAAGATGAGCTGTGCTTTTCCAGCGTGTTTAACCTGTCATCTCTTACTCCCTTTAAAGGATTTGGGGAAGATGATCAGAAATGGGTCTTAGCATGGGACCACTTTCCCTTAGCTAAGCTGTATCTCTCTTTCTCTCTTCCTAGTCTTCTTGGTGACTCTTTTGTGTCCTCTTCACAATTTCTCCCACCCTTGACAAACTGTAATTATTTTTTATCAGCACATTTTACACTTCCAGGTTGTTAATAAATACGTTGAAGGAAATTAGTGCTAGATTATTAGCTAAAATCAAATTCTTAAGGCCATGCTATTAACTTCATCAGAGGCTGAGAAATGACCATTGATTTCTGCTCCTGACTTTCCATCCTTAACCAGTTCTTAAAAAAAAAAAACCACGATGGTACTTTATATCATGCTTTACCATGATCACCAAATTTTCCTTTGTAACAATCACCAAATTCTTCTGGAAGCCTCAATTAGAAAATAATTATCACACTCATTTTTCCCTCCAGCTTCCCCCACCCCTTTTTTCCCAGACACTTGCTTACAAAATTCTCTAAGCAAAACAATCACTGTAATATAGAAATAAGCATGTCTTTTTAATAGAAAACATTCTGAAGGTGCTTCATAGCACAATTATTGGCATCCTGTATTCCTAGAATCCCCCCAGGTTGCACATGTTAAAGCCAGGGAAGGTCTATTTTGTGGCAGGCTTCCAAGGGGGTAGTTAATGTGTCCCTGAACCCCCAGCTAAGGAAGCAGAAAAACAGATTTACAGACCTCATGCTTTCCCCAGAGATCTTCAGAGATAAACACAGCCCAGGGCATTTAGAATGTTGAATTTACTATATCTTACAAAGGTTTCTGAAACATCATGTCCACATAATGTGAAATTCTGCAGCAGCCAGCCTGTGTGTCTTTAATCGTTGTCACTTTTTATCTAAGAACATCCTAAACCCAGGTGCCTGGATTTAGAAAAGAGAAATGTTTAGGTTGGAAACAATCTTGGCATGGCTTTATGACAAGTGATATCTCTTTCCAGGCATCAACATGAATTTGACTTGGAACCAAAAGACATTTCCAGGGAGAGATCAGCACAAGCATGGATGCCAGTGCGTGATGCGCTCATCCCGGAAAACAGCAGGGGTGAGAAGGTTGGTGTAGATAGAGTAATAAGTCCCTTAAGTCTCATCAAGGCCTTCCCTGAATCACCCTCTCCCACTGTTTGAAAAACCTAGGGAATGGTAGCTCGCATAAGCTCTTACTTAAAGTCACACTACAAATCTTGCCTCCCACTTCAGACTTGTTTTATTAACCATTTGAATTCATTGCACAGCAGTTATGGTAAAAGTGACTGTTAGTTTCCAGTACTGCAGAGATACCTGAAAGGAACAGCTTAAAGAAAGAATTGGCCTTAGTTCACCGTCTTAGAGATTCTAGTCCTTGGATACACAGTCCCACAATTGGGGGCCTGCAGATGGACTGGCATAGCATCATGATGGAGAAGGCATAGTTCAGAAGTGTGGAATCATTCTCCCAAGTTCGACCTCTGCATGGTGCTACACTGTGAAGAGCTCTTGGGGATATCTCATACACAAACTCCAAACCCAGGTTGCCTAACTTTTGTGTTCTCTTTATGTGAGGACCCTGGCTTTTCTATAGAGCATTAAGGAGGGAATCTGTGCCTCTTTTCAGGGCCTACTGACATGCATATTTCTCAGTCCCTAGCTGATGGGACTGCAAATAACAGTTATCGCTGTGCCCTTACTCACTGGTCTGTCTGTATTTCTCCTGAGGGTCTAAAACTTCCCTTGTAAAATCGCTACGACTCTTTCCAAGGCAAGTCTTTAAGGATGTATAGTCTTCTATTGAAAGAAGAAAGTAACGTAGGAACATTTAAAGATTTGTTTTTATAAATCACTGTAGAATTAGAATGCAAGGCAGCACTGCTGTTGTCTCTGTTGAATCCGGGTGACTCTCACAGATCTTGCCAGAGGTCCCTCTGGAAGTAGTGCAGCTGTCCCTCAGCAGTTCATGGTTACAGTGAACCAAAGTCAACAGCAGCTCTGGAGGTGTCAGGGAGAACTGTTCGGAGTAACGGAAGTCTTCATTACTTCTACCCAAGCCCTAGTTTGGGAAACTGGGTGGTGAGGTACTGAAACCTTAGTTTGCTTACCTTTTGTTTGTACAAGCCCCCTCTCAAATTCTTTGAACCTTAGTTTGCTTACCTTTTGTTTGTACAAGCCCCCTCTCAAATTCTTTGAAGGATTTTATCTGAGCCTTAACCACTCAGCACCCCTAATATCTATTCCAGACTTGGAAAGGTTCATGTTTAGTGACCAGATACTTTTCTCAGGAAGTGAGAGACGGGAGTTAGGAATTAATAATTGCTGCTGGTTCGGCTTCCAGTTCTCTACTTAAGACAAGAGCGTCTCCCTCCTCCACTTCCGTTCCTCTTTTCTCTGTTTCATGAATATCGTTCAGTATGAAACAAAGTTAATGTCAATGTCAGTCCAATGTACAAGTTTAATAAGTTAATCTCACTAACTGGGATTATGACTGGGTGGGTGAGGGTTTTTTTTTTTTTGTCAACTTGACACAAGCAATGAGAGAACATCCAGTGGGGGGAATGACTTCCTCCATTAGACTGACCTATAAGCAAGTCCACGGGTCATTTTCTTGATTAATTATGATGTGTGAGGGCCTTCCGTGTTGTGGTGTAAGAAAGGTGGCTAAGCAAGCCAGGGAGAACGAGCTAGTAAGCAACATTCTTCCGTGGTTCTGTTTAAGTTCCTGCCTCTGGCTTCCTGCTCAGACTTCCCTCGACGACGGACGTCAATAAGGAAGGGTAAGTAAGCTAAGTGAATCATTTTCTCTCCAAGTTGATATTTACCATGGGCTTGAGCACAGGACTAGAACTAGGACAATGACTAATACTGCACACTTTCAGTGGACTTGCTAGATAGACAAGGTTAGAGGGGACACATAGGCATGATTTTAGGTTTAGCTAATGATACATGTCGGTGAAATTAAAATGTTGCTTACCAGGTGATTAATTAAAGTTGTTGATCTTTTTATATACAACTGAGTGGCCAAGGGAAGGGTGTCCCTTGATTGGAGCAAGTTGGAATGAATTCCTACAACAACAAAAGGTGTTTTTAGAACTGTGTGCACTGCCTTATTGTCTCAACAGTCTGTATCCTCATTTACATTGTAAAGCTGAGGAGACATGGTTAGAAACTGCTTAAGAAATCATAGAGAACTCATAGGAAACATTAGTCAAGTCTGCACTAATGTTGTGTTAGAGTCTTGTATGAGACTCCTGATCTTTGCCACGTGGACTTCACTGTGGACCGCTCTTCATGAGACATCCCAAAATGCTGTATTTTGAATAACTCTGAGTAGACATGAAGGGGTAATACACACTTAGTTTCAACCCTTGTGTTTATCAAATGGAGCTTAATACCATCTTTTGCATGAGGCTTCGTGCATTTATGTTATGGATGTTTCTGTTCAGCACTATGTATCTCCCTGTGGTTATAGTTCATCATTGCATGTGATTTCTGAGGCATTGGTGATTTGTTGTATATGTATTATTTGGGACATTTCTGAAAGTTCTCAGACAACATTGCCAGGGTTACAGTGCTATTTATGTCTCATATTTGTTTGTTTTATTTATCTATTTATTCTTTTCTGTCACATGTTCTCAGGAAGAAAGTGCTGATGTTGAGAACATAACCCGATGAGGGTCGGGGAAGTAAACAGTCTGAAAGTTTCAGTTCATGATGGAGAATTGCTTTCATGAATGTGTCTCCTAGGAAATCTAGGATCAATTAGGGCAAGCCTATCACAGTCAGGACAGTGCCTACCTATTTACAGTGATACGAAGGTAACAATCATGGAAGTCAAACAATCTCACATTCATAATCAAACATATGCCTCAGTTATGCATGTATTCATACCTGGTCTTTCTGGTCGTAATTTTTTTTGGGGGGGGAGACACTTTGTGATTGAACATTGCAACCAAAGAAAATTGCCTTCCTCAAGAAATATGCAAGTAGGCTTCTTGTCACATTGGTGAGCAGATCTGTGCTGGTCTAAACTGTGTCTTTTCCCCTGACATTAGTCCAAGATGCTTTCATCAAAATTACTTTGTTTGTTCTCCTAGTTTAATCTTTAAACAGAATCCAGAAGCTCATGAATTCAGTAAATATTGTTTAGCGTACAAGTGTGTCATAAGAAGACATGGTTCATTTTCATTCCTAAATGCTTCTGTGCTTTGATATAACTTATGAAAGGACTTTGTGATATAACTTTGCAGTTTTCAGTGGTGGTGAAGCATTTTGTGCCTGTTTAGACATGGGCTTGCATTGGTTAAAAAGGCATAGCTCATGATAGAATCCTGTGAGTTTTAGACGCATATGGTTCTCTTTCATCTCATAGAGTAATGCAGCTAAAGAATGGCAAGTTATAGTCTTACATTTCTTCTTCTGCCCTCACAAGCAAAATAAAAGAGAAGTTCTATAGGAATGAACAGTAATGTAATTTTATATAATAATTTATAATGCATACATTAAAATCTAATGCAGATATACTGAGCCGCTGAACAGGACTTAACAAATTCAATAAGATTGAAGTCACATCAAGCATCCTTTCTGTTCACAATGTTACAAGCATAGAAATCAGTGACAGGAAGAGGATTGGATATTTGCAAATACATTGGAATAAGCAATACTTTTCTTTTTATAGAAACCAGGTCATAGAATAAATAACAAAGAGGGATAAACATGAATATTAGCACAAATACAAATTGAAACATGACTAACATGCTTATAGTTAGTCATGGACTGCATGCCAAGCAGTCCAAGAAGGAAGTTTATAGTGAAAAGTACCAATGTGAGAAAATGACAAGATCCCCAATGGGCAGCTCTCCTTTATACCTCAAGTAACTAGAGAAAGGAAACAAAGGAATCCCAGAGATTTAGGAAGGAAAGAAGCAACACGTTAGAGCAGAAATAAGTGAAACAGACTAAAACTGCAAAGAGGAATCAGAAAATAGAAGGTGTTTTTAAGGCCCAGTAGAGTTGACAAACACCTCCTAAATTAAGGAAAAGACAATAAAGACCCAGATCAGTCAGAAATCAATGCAGAGACATTGGACCTGATACCACAGATGTACAAAGGCTCTTTGGAGGACAGAGTGAGCGGATACAAGTGAAAATATTGGCATAAGAGAAATGGACAAAACCTGGGCATAGGTATCCTGCCATGATTGGACCACAAACCACCACAGACCACTAATGTGGTAATCAAGAACCTCCTAGCATTGAAAAATCCAGCCCCAAACCAAACCCAGATAGTTTCATAAATAAATTCTACCAAACATTTAAGGAAGAATTAGTACTAATCTTTCTCAAAGTCTAACAAAAATTTGAAGAGGAAGGAATATTTCACACAAATATAACCAGATCAGAACAATACAGGGAAATGAAATTATACTCTCAACTCCTTGTTAAAAAATAGGTGCAAAAAGTCACAGTCAAACACAAACAAAGTGAGTTCAACAGCATATTAGAAAGATCATACATACTATGAACAAATTGAATTTTTTTCAAGATAAAAAGATGGTTCAGCATAAAGAAATCATAAATGTGGTGGACCACATTAAGGGAATGGAGAATAAAATTCATCTGATCATTCCAATAGACATAGAAAATCACTTTACAAATTTTAAAACCCTTTATTGTGGGAAAAAATCCAGATTTACAAGATTGTACCTCAATAAAATGAAATGATATATTATTGTTCCACAGATAATGTTAGATGCCCCAGAGAAAGAGTATGCAAGGGTGTATAATCTTACCACCTCTACCTAAGGAAATTATGCAAAAAAGAGAATGAATTCAAACTATAAACAAGGGTTAAATCATCTAAGTTTGCACGCACCATGATCTTATAAAAATTACCCTAAATATTTTTATTTAAAACTCTTCAACTAACAAATCAATTCAAGTTACAAGATACAAACAACACACAAAAATTATTTATGCCTCCAAAACGTACAACAAACTGCCCAGAAAGGAGATTTAAAAAACGAAGCATTATTTGTGATGGCTTAGGAAAGAATAGATTTGACTAATAAAGTGAAATGTTTGTGTGCTAACAACTATAAAACATGGATAAAACAATTTTTTACATACAAGTAGTATATATCCTGTATTCATGAACTAGTAGAATGACTACTGTTGAAATGTTCATACTGTCTAAAGTGATCTCCAGTCCAAACTATTCCTTATTACAATGTCATTAATATTTTCATAAAAATAAAAAGATCCTAAAATTGTAGGTAACCATTCAGTGTCATGAAAGAGCAGAGCTATCAGAGGAACAAAGCCTGGATCACTCTTCCTGGGCAAACCCTATTACAAATAATTCTGTAAAACCGGTACTGTCATAAAAACAGATACATAGAACAATAGAACAAACACAGTCAAGAGATAATGTCGTATCCATGTGTTCAAACTTTCTTCTGCAAGGGTGCCAAGAATCCACAGTGAGGAAATGACAGTATCTTATAAAGGTATTGGGAAAACTAGATAACCACACTGAGAAGAATGAAATTGGATTTTTATCTCTCTCTATGCACAAAAATCAAACTGAAAATGAACAAAAGACTTACATATGGAGGCTGAAATGGTAAAACTTCTGGAAGAAACCATTGGAAGGAAGAAAGCTCCTTGGCAGTGGCCTTGTCAATGACTTTTTAAAAATTATATCCCACTAAATCCACAAGCAACAGAACCAAAAATGAATGAGTGGGACAAAAAACTTCTGTACAGCAAAGAAAACAGAACATGGTTGATGGAACTGGAGAAACCATTTTCAGTCCACAGATTGTATATTTTAGGAAATATTTTAGGAATATTTAGGAAAGCCTAACAAATAAATACTTCTTGATGAAAACAAAGAGCTCAGTTTAAAATGGGCAAGACATGAATATTTATTAAAAGGCTATGTAACTAGCCAACAAGCAAATGAAAAATGTTCATCACCATTCATCATCAAGGGAGTGCAAATCAAAGCCTCTCGAGTTATCACTTTGCTCATATAAGGATGGCTGTGTTAAACAATGCCAGAGATCATAATCATTGGCCACAGTGGATAAAAGGAACCCCACCACCACCACCACAGTGTAGGAATGTAAAATTATGCAACATCTATAGGAAGTTCATCATACCAAAACTAGAACTATTATATGAAGTAACAAACCCACCTGAGTACCCAGGAAAAAATGGAATTAAGTTCAAGAGGTATCAGCTCGGGCTGGAGAGATGGTTCAGCCATTAAAGGCTAGGCTCACAACCAAAAATATAAGAGGCACCAGCTCATTGCATTATCATTCACAGCAGACAACATAGAAACAAGGCAAAAATCTATGGAGAGATGAATGAGTAGCAAAAAAGCAGTATGCAGTATGCAGAAATGAGCCAGGTACAAACTGCATTATCTCATTTATATGGATTGTGGAATCTAAACCCTGGAACCTACAGATACAGAGTGTAGAGCAGTGGCTGCCAGGTGCTAGGAGTTGGGGAGACTAGGTGATGTTTCTCAAGTCAACTACTAGGAGCCTTTAAAATTTAGATGAATGAATTTGGAGGATTTAATGCACTGTGTGATGACTAGAGCTGAATATACAGTATTGTCAAATTGAAACTTGTGAGGAAGATCTTAACATGTTCCCATCACACCAAACTAGTAATTCTGAGAGATCATAAGAGGGTTGGTTAATTTGATGGTGGTAATGATTTTACTATGTATCAAGTCATCATATCATATATTTTAAATATCTACAAATGTTGTTTGCCAATTGTTTTTCAATAACTCCAGAAAGAATTACCCTGTAATAAAGACCAATTGCTTGAACAATAGAAAGTTCAGTGTAGAATGAATTTTATAATGTTATCGAATGTCTCTTTGTTGTTGATCTGATTAGTTCTAGCTACTACTCATAGCACCTGCATTTTCACAGTGAATGAAAAATAAACTATGGTGGTGTTTCTCCTTTGAGTGGAGGACAGAGTGAACTACCAAATGTGGGTTGTGTCAGGGAGTGGTGGCAAGTGCTTCTGTCATAATCAAGCTAAGAGGCATGAGCAACGAGGACTCTGACATGATTGCAACTCAAGACTTTGACTCCAGAATTGATCAGCATTCCCACAAAACCCGGCTCATATTGACTCACAGATTCACAACTCCTTATAAAGTTCTGCTGCCTCTGGAGCTTTCTAATGCTTTCACTTCTCGACTATTCCATATAGTGTCTGCAAACATCTTATCGTTTCCATTCCTTACTACAGATGCAACTGTAAGCTGTTTTCAGTGGCCTGTGTCAGAGGTCTTCCTGATCCAGTAGACCCACGGTTCTCTGCATCTCCCATACAGCCTTCTCAAGCCTTCCTCAGATCTTCCTCTGGGAACTTTCCATGTCTCTCTCCAGCATCCACTGAAACCTACTCATGCCTTCCTCTCCTTTTACTTGTGTTCTGTTCCATGAAGCACAGCTTCTACACACTAAGCTCTGACGCATGATACCATCTGAAAGTATCTTGCTGCATTTCTCGGCATTAGGGATTTGGAGGCATGGGAATTCTAGGTTAGAAATAAATTTTCATTGAAATTTGAGGGGATGTCTCCACATCATCCTGCTTCCGGTGACGACTTGGAGATGTGACTTACAAGTTACAACTCATATCCCTAGACCCTTTTCATGTAGTTTGTTTTGGCCACTGACCCAAGAAATTTCTAAGATTCTTTTCTCTATTATATATTTCAGCACAATTTCAAAACTATATAAATGGGGGGGAGATGGTTTGTAACTTGATGTATTTGGATCAATGATAATTTTTTAATGCTTGGTATGCATGTGTGTGTGTGCATGCATAATGCCTGCACTCATATATGCTGTGTGAGTGCTAGAAGGTTCCGGCCACAATGTTATAGAAATCAGAGAAGAATCTTGTGTGTTCTCCTTGCCTGCCACCTTATTTGAAATAAGATGTCTCTGTTCACCAATGAGTATGGCAGATGAGCTGGCCCACATGCATCCAGTCATGTTGATATATTGTTTATGATTTATTAAAGCTTGCCTGAGGATTCAGAGACCAAATCCAGCCTCAGGCTATAGAGACCAGGTTGTGGTGGTACACACCTTTAATCCCAGGACTCAGGAGACAAAGACAGATGGATCTCTCTGAGTTCAAGCCCACACAGGGCTACACGGGATTGAATCAGACTAAAAGAGTAACAGAGCTCACTCGTTTAATTCCAGCATTAGAGAGATATAAAATACAGGAGCAGGGTCTTTGGTAGTTAGTCTCAAGATTCTTCAGCCATGTTGAGGAGAGCATAGCAGTCTGAGGTTTGATACAGCAAGGATCTTTTAGTCTGAGGTAGAGTAAGAGTTTATGGCTGACTACTTTACTTTTCTAATCTTCTGTTTGAAGCTTGAAGCCCAATATATGTCTCCAGGTCTTTCATTTATCATGCTACAACTAGTAACTTCCTGCGTCTGCATCCTGTCTTGTAATAGGAACACAGAGATAATAGATGTGTGTCAACATATGTGACTTTCATATGGATTCTGGGCATTTGAATTTAAGTTCTCATTTTTACAAGGCAAGATTTACCCCTAGCCCCCTCTGTAGTTCTTCTAAAGCAGAAACAAATACAAGAAGTTTTCATTATATCTCCTTTTTGGCGGCTGTCCTTTCTTTATAAAATTTCTAATACTTAGATTTTGAAACATTCTGCACCAATCTAATTCTATGCCATTCATGTTGGCCATCTCTTCGTCCTTCTACTCTACCTTCTGGAATACTTTCCAAGGTTCTTGTTCATCCTTTCTCTAACTATGTTTTCTAATTTCCTGCCATGTTTTAAGGTCTAGAGCATTTTCTCCCTTGAGTATTAATTTTATAGCTTACAGATCATATCTGCTGTGTTAATGTCTCCTCTTATCTGGCAGAGACATTTTTGGAAGCATTCTCCCACTTCCTCTGTGTTCATTGTGTCTTTTTGCCAAATCCATCTTGACTTGTCTGGTTCTGTCTCTATCCATCTTTCATGTTACAACCTCCATAGGATGTCTGGTGGTCCTGTGTGTTTATTTAGATACAAGGCAAGGCATGAAGATTGGAGTCTTCCTGGCTAGCAGCCTATACTCTGGGAAACTAGGACAACAGCCTGCCTTTTTTTCAAATGAATGGATCTCACAAGGATAATGTATTTTTCTTGGGCTCTTTTGTCCCTTGGAGGGGGTTGCTTCCAATATTTTGCCTGTAAAACACAAGCTTCTCCATTCTTTCCCTTCCCTGGAAGACAATGTAAGATGGGCTTCTCACTGTTGGTATGTAGGTTTTCACTCACATCCTGTTTCTGCAGTGGCTGCTACCATGACCCAAGAGGTGTCTGGAGTCTATGAATCCAGAGGTTATTCTGATTCTAATTCTTCTGAGAGCATCTTTTTAGTCCTTTGCCAGGTGTTGCCTGGACAATGAATCTCATAGTAGGTATAATTCTTTTAGGGCATCAGAGTCTGGAATGCTTCAGGTTCTTGTCTGTCTTTTGGGTTCCCGGTGAGACGACAGATACTGATTTCATTCCTGTTTCTGTAATCCAGAAACTACAGATGTGGCCTGCCAATTTTTAATATACTGACGATGTATAAGGGTGTGTAGTCACTCTATGGAGGCTCTCGGTGGGTCCTTCCTTCTCAAGACTCATGTGCTGCTAGACCTCCAAGAAATATGGCTTATGTTACTTTTTCAATATCTTCAATTTTGTTTTCTGTATTCCTATTCTGAAAAAAATCTACTTTATCACTTGCTGGGGAGGACGAGTTTTGCCTCGATTATTTATCTCATTTCCTTTTCATCTCTCTTTCTTTATATAAGGACAATTTTACCTTTTAATCATTCTAAACTTCTGTCTTTAAAGTTGTTTTTCCTACCAATTATTACTTGTTTCCTTGTCTTCCCCCCATATTTTTTAGTTTGCCTGTGTATATATGTTCATATGTGTGCAGAAGAGTGCGTGTGTATGAGGGTGATCTTGCCTATGTGTGCATGTTTACATAAAGGCCAGAAGTCAACTTCAGATGTCAGAAATCATCTGTCTGCTTTGTTCATACCATGTCACTGCTCACTGGCCTGGAACTTGCAGACTCAGCTAGGCTGGACGACCAGGGCATGCAAGGGATCCACCCTACTCTGCAGCCTTATCACTGGGATTCCAATTACATGCCCCCATGCCTGTTTTTTTCACATGTCCTGGGCATTGAACTCAGATCCTCATGCATAGCAAGCAGTTGCCGACTGAGCCTTCTCCCAGCTTCCCTCTGTTTTTGTTTGTTTGTTGTGTTTTTTAGCTATACTATTTTTATTTTGTAAGTTAACACTTGAATTTATTCAAGGATGCTAATGATGCCATTATTTCTCTGACACCTTTGGTTTCCATGCCCATTTATTGCTTCACTGGCTGCCCTCCTTGTCTGGAACACAGGGAGTGCTGTGGGCTAGCAGCTTTTCATGGAACAGAGAGATGACATTTAAGCTTTGAGAATCACCAAAAGAAGGGGGGTGTGCCCTACAGAATTAAAAAATCTGTTTAATTTAATGAAGCTGTGGTGGTTTTTAATGCCTAGCAGCTGAAAACTCGACTGATGGGAGCAGCAGTGAGGATAAAAAGAATTCAGTATTGTACAGTCTGACTTCAGTTAAGCTTCCTGTCTTCAGGCCTAACCTCATCCCCAGCTCCTTGGTTTGGAATGGGGAGGCTAGCAGCAGTTTTGTGACGTAGCTTTCTGTACTGCTTCTTCTTATTCTTCTGTTTTGACTTGTACTGACACATTAGTGGAATGCTTTGTTTTTAATCATACTTTCCTGTTATCTTAACACAAACTCTTCCTGGTTCTGGATGAATTGCTTTGGAATGTAGGCACACAGTCTTTTTCTTCATGTCTTTATCAACAGGGTGTTCATTCTCAGATGCCAGTGGAAGCCAGAGTAAGGGAAGTAAGGGGCTTACCACCTAATACCATTATTAGCTTCACTGAATCTTTCCCAGGCACGGACACCATAACTTCAGCAGTTAGGAGTCTGACCCCATGCCAATTATGAAATTTTTTCTCTTTCCACATAATTTCACAGAAAAAAAGATGATTCATTCTTACTGTAAATCTTAGAGCTTCAGCATGTTTTCCTTCCCATTCATTATTAAGTCAAGACCTTTCACCTTCCCTTTAAAGGAAGAAGACCATCACTGTCTTTGTTTGCAGTGTCTGAACAGTGACTTCACATGCTCAGGAGCTTCGTGTGAACATAAGTACCGCGACACTGTGGCTGTCTGTCTGCTCTGTGTCTCAGGAGTGGGTGCTGTACACAGGAGGGGATGGGTTTGAAAGAAAAGTGTCACCCACAGGCTTAGGCATTAAACACTGATTTCCCAGTTGGTAGGGCTGTTTGTGGAGGTTATGCGAGGTGTAGAGCCAATGGAGTAAGTACATCACTGGGGGTGGGCTTTGAGAGTTTAAAGCCTTGTTTCAGGTGCAGCTCACTCTCTGTTTCTCCTCCTACCCCCAGTCTTCCTCCTCCTCTTCCTCTTCCTCCTCCTCTTTCTCCTCCTCCTCCCTCACAGCTAAAGATGTTATCTGTCAACTTCCAGCTCCCGCCAGCCTCTCTGCCATTTGCTGCCATTCTTCTGCCCAGTCATGAGGGACTCTTATTCCTCTGGAACTATAGACATATTAAACTTTCTTCTCTAATTTGCCTTTGATGCTGGTGTTTTAGTACAGTAACAGAAGCAGTGCATTGGACATGATGGGAAAGGGATGGAATGCAAGACCGGAAACTGGGTCCCAACTAAGTCATTCTTCTCAAAACAGTTAAACACCTATAAGTCTACTTACTTCTGGAACTTTCCATTGAAGGTTTTCTAGACCTCCTCTGCTCACACCTAACTGAAACTATATAAAGTAGGGGATGGTTTGCTATAACTTACACAATTGTATTTTATGAAATTTTCTATGATGCAGATTTGATTTTTTCCTGTTTAGTTATATAATTTTCAAAATAATAATTCCTCTAAGAATTGGGTAGATTAGATGGCTCCTACTTTTCCTGAGTTTTGTGTCATATTACAGGTCTTTCACTCACAAACCTGTCATTAGCCTGAAATAGTATTTACCTAGCTTCCTGTGGTATATTCATCATAAACAGTTTCCTGTGGTAACATTTTCTTGGGACAAATATTACTCATGTATTTTTGGAGTCAAGGGAAAGCATCTCCAACATTGAGTCTTCTATTGAGTCAACCCAAAGAAAAAGAGGTGGGGGGAAGTCCTGCACCGAGGACTTCTTGGTGTGTGTCAGTGTGAAGATAAGCGTCTGCACCCAGAGATGCTGACTTGTTGATTCATCTATGGAATTCAAATTTCCACTGATCTCCTGGGGCTGACAAGCATAACTTAGAAATGAGGGCACTATGTTTTCATCAGCTACAGAATAAATAAGGAGCTGAAATCAGTTGTTTGAAGGAAATATGACTACAGGGCTTGCGTTTGATCAGCAATCTTCAGATTTTGAGGTGAAAGCAAGTTATCTGCATAAAACTCCTTGTTTGCTCTTTGTAAACTTTTTCCTAAAGAGTAGCAGTATTCTCTAGAATGAGATTATGAAACCTTGGCCTATTAGAAGATCCACTTCTAACAATCCAGAAAAGAGACTTGGAGACTTGTCTCAAGAGGTTTGCTATGTTTTCCTTCTTAGAGAATCCAACATAATGGTGTGTGTGTGTGTGTGTGTGTGTGTGTGTGTGTGTGTGTGCGTGTTTGTGTGTGTGTGTGTGTTGGGGAACGCGCATGTGCCACAGTGCATCTGTAGATGTCAGAGGACAGCCTAGCATGTCAGTCTTCACCTTATACCATGTTTCTGATGGCAATCTTCTATTGTTAGCTGCTCTTTATGCCTGGCCAGTAGGCCCATGAGTTTTGAGAGATTCTCCTGTCTCCACCCCCCACATTGATATAGGATATTGGGATACAGATGTGGGTTGCCACTCCTGGAGTTGCATGGGCTCGGAGAATGCAGACTCAGGTTCAAGTTCTTGCATGGCTGTCTTCCCACTGAGCTCTCATCCTAACCAGAGACTGGATCGTTGAAGAGGGCAAAGGGTACTGTCATGCTTCAGTGGTGGCCTCCACTCACCACCATTCCCCTTCTGAAGATGTAAGAGATAGGGAATTTTACTTAGTACTAAAAAAAATAACAATGAAATCTTCAGGAAAACGGAAGGAACTGGAGAGCATCATATTAAACAAGGAAACTCACATTCAGGAGAAGGCACAAAGTATGTTCTCTCTGGCATTCGCTCCCAGTATCTAACTGTTAAGCATGGATTCCCTGCTGTAAGTCAGTGTAAACAGAAGCAGAGGACCTGGAAAGGGGCCCATGAGGAGGGAGAGAGAGGATAACTGAAGGATGGAGGGAGAGAAACAAAACAACACGGGATGAGATACTAAAGTGGAAGGGGGAGACTGGGAGGGAAAGGGTGCAGCATGGCAAGGTGGAGATGGGGAAAGAGACGGTGTGGGCATTAAAATAATAAACGATATGCCACAAGGAAACCTTTTATTTTGTAAGTTAATTAAAATATATAAACTATTTTAAAAGAAAGGAATGCAATACGGTCAGTGGAGGGAAAAGAATGAGATTGGGTTCCAGGGATGTTCAATTAAAGATACTTCTGCTTTCTCTGGTAAAAAAAAAAATCTGTTTTAATCAGATTCAACCAAACACCTATGTCTTACATTCTAGAACCTTCAGTCATGGTGTTGGTAGATTATGGGAAAGGAGACACAAACACAAGTCCCCTTTGTAGATGGAGTACCAGACCTCCAGTGGACATACACTAAACTGGACATATCCTCCTCTGCAATCTTGATGATACTCTTGGACAGTGGCTTAAAAGAGTCAGTCCCCATGTATCGGACTGTACTAATCTATCTGTGGGCAATTTCACTACAAGCTGAACAAGACCACTGCCATAGCCATGTGTGGTTTCTGCATAGTACTTTAGCTTTTCTAGCATGTAAATGCCCAGGGAAAGAGGTGTATTGGTTCTCAAGACTGACTAGAAGACCAAGCTTACACCAGGCAAAATTTCCTTAGAGGGACAACAGAGACAAGGGTGGCCCTTGTTAGCTACCCCTTCACCCCAGCCTCTGCTTCCCACTGCCCTACACAGAGATCAGAATGCCAAATGCTAACTGTGCCTGGCATTGCATTTGCTCTCCCCTGCCACTCTCCTCAAGAGGTGCAAAATGCTGATGCAGTTGGGATCTCGAAGCAAGTGATTTATAACTAAAATGGCCCTCTGCAGTGAAAGGTCTATGAGAGACAGGAGAATTTATTTGCTGAGTTACTATGCAAATTTCACAATTAAATCTTAACTCAGCTCCTGGGGGAATACCAAGGATTACTGAAGGCAAGGAGATTTGACGGGATTTTTAAAGAGGGGGGTGGTGGTGGTGGAGAGAGGCAAGAAGCAGCCACATACCCTCCCATCCCTCAGCTCTACAAGCCAGTCGCAGTGGGAATCAGGATGGAGAGGGAGTAGAACGGGGAGGATGGAGTCCTCGGGGGAAATGCAAAGAAACCCACTTTCTTATTTGTAGAACTGAATTAATGAATTTTTTTACAACTACGCTCCGCCACAGTGTGCTGTCCAGGGGGAGAAGCATGTGGAGACGCTCAGCTACTCATGTGTTCCTTTATTCCTTCCCTGTGAGCCCTGGTCCCCCTTCCTTCTCTCTGTATCTTTCTCAGACTGGTGGTGGTGGGGTGGGAACTGGGCCTTCCTGTTTCTCATCTGCCTCTTTCTCCCACCCCTCTTGACTCCTCGGCTCTCTCAGCTAGGTAGTTCTAGCGAGAGACTTCTGTTTGACAGGCAGTCTCTTGGGTGTCTCCACTGAAAAGGCCAAAGCTCCCAGTGCAGCTAAAATCCTTCCTTGCCTTTAAACAGCTACTCCTTCCCCTGAACTGAATGCAAATAGGAGTGTCTCAGGGATCCTTTGCTCACCCAGGCTCCTGGTGCTTTGCTTAGCCCTGGATTACTGCCTTCTGGGGAAGGCTGTTGAGGGACATTCATTCCTCCTCTGACCCTGGCCTGTAGATGGATGAGCAGCAGGCTTTGTCAGGGCCCATTCCATGTGGTCATTAGTCTGCCTCTGTCTTCTGCCTCCTGCAAGAGGATAGGCCCTCCCTTCTTTCCCCTATACTCAAGTGAACATACTGAATGCTCTGGCTTGTTCTTGGGAACTTACAATGAACAGTGCTGTGATAATATTATAGCACATTATTACCATCTCATCCTTTGGAGGGAGCTGATTTCCTACCCCCACAACCAAAAGTGACTGTAGCAGCCAGCACCATATGTAGGCTAGCCATCTGAAGATGCAAAGTAGGGTATGGTGTGAGGTCTCTTTAAAGTCTGTAAAGTGAAGTTAAAATTCCCATAATTCCATTGTCCAATCATTGTTCTCTGTCTATAAAAATGTTATCCAAGATAAATCAACATTTAAATAAGAGTGGTTTCTTTTGATTCGTGGTATCAGTCGGTGGTCTTGGGCATGTTGTCTCACAGCAAAAAAAATTTTTTTGGGGAACACACCGCACCCAAACTGCTTAGCTCATAGCAGCCTGGAGGCAAAAAAGAGAGGAAGGTACCAAGATTCTGAGTGACTTCAATGCCCTTTCTTCCTTCCACCACATCTCACACACTGGTGCACACACTGGAGGGCCGACCCTTTTAACACATGGGTCTTGGGAGGACACTAGCCCCAAGCATAACAAGAACATCCAAGAACTTATTTGAACGTTCTTTCTGAGTCTTGATAGACATCCATCCCTGTGGAGTCAGTGACGGGAGCTGAGGGAGCCGAGGGAGCTGGGGCTCTTGGGATCTCTGCTGTGTATATGGATGCCTTGGATAGACCTTGAAAAGCTGAGCTAATACAGAAAACACCCATAAAAGCATTAAAAAGGCAATAGAAAGATAAGAACAAGATTTTCTTACTCTTTTCTCTTTATTATCTATCATGCATGTGCTTTCATGCACATTTGTGTTTGCATGTACACACTATGGAATACCTGTGGTTAGAGGACAACGTGCAGGAAATCTGTTCTCACCTTCCATCATCCAGGTTCCAGGAATTGAACTCAGATTGTCAGGCTTCACAGCAAGTTCCCTTGCCTGCTGATCCCTCTTGCTGGCCCACCATTTTTTTCTTGACCTTACTATCCTGTAGACTGAGTTAGCGTCAGAAAAAACTACCTTGGCTTCCTAAGACCTTTGCATTTTCCTGGTTTGGTTGTATCTCAGAATAGCTACTTGTGCCTTCCCAAAATTTCTATCTTTTCTTTTTCTTTTTTTGTATGTGTGCATGTGTGTATGCATGTTCTCCTCTCTCTCTGTCTCTGTCTCTGTCTCTCTCCGTCTCTCTGTCTCTGTCTCTCTCTGTGTGTGTGTGTGTGTGTGTGTGTGTGTGTGTAAATCACAGGTTGCTGTCAGGTGTCTTCTATTCCTTACATAGCAAGATCTTTCATTTGAATTCTCTTGCCCCTTCAGCTAGTGTAGCTAGCCATCTTGTTCTGGGGTTCCCTGTCTTGCCTCTCATGAGATATTAAAGATGAGTCACCATGCCCACCTGGCACTTCTCTGTGTCCCTCAGGATCCCAACTCTGGCCTTTATGCTTGTGTAGCAAGTGCCTTATACCTTAAGCCATCTCCTCAGATTCCAAAGTGAATTGTAACAGGAAAAATAGTTTTATTCTTTTGAAAGTTGAGGTAAGTTTGCAAGAATTTAACAGAGTATATCTAAATCGACACTGGCACTAAACGGATGTTAATCTTTTACTTAGCATCATTGAGTCATCTGGGGCATGGTTTGTGATAACAGCAGTGGATCATCACAAATGACCCCACACCCTGAGGAATACAAGTTTTTCCTTTAAATAAATGACTTTTTCCCCCCAGTGTAGTGTTGATATGAAAAAACATGTGATTGTCCCCTAACATCCTGTAAGTGGAGACTTCATTCTGCTATAGAGAAGTTGCATATATTAAAAATGAGATATCCTAGTGTGAGCCCACACTGTACAGGCACCTGTTTGGTTTGGTTACTGTCTCTGTGTTCTACCTCCACGAAGTGAGTCATTCTCTCCAAGTGTTTCAATAATGGCCTATTTGGTGCATTTCCAGATCCTTTGAGGCAAATGACAATCTATAAGTGGGTTTGCAATTTGTATGTCTTAGCATATACTCTTAATTGTAATATAGCTTCCTGCTTCTAACTATTAAATGACTAAAAGAAGATAGGAAGATTATTCCAGGTCTACTGATAAATGAATGCAAATGGTAGAAAATTCACTAGGGAGCAGGAATCCTGGACTTCCATTGTAGAAAAAGACCTTAGAGGTTGACGATGTGCCAGGCCCTCAACTCAGTGTTCACTGTAGTGCTGCAAACTCTTTCCCACAAGAGCATCCCATGACAGAGAGCTTTTCAGTCTCATGAGACACATGCATGGGCACACTGAATCATTAGTTTTTACTGAAAGCCTGCAGGAAACTATTTATCTGTTTTATATCTCATACAGAGACTAACTTCTTATCTCATTTAGTCAACAAACACTCATTGACCACACACTAAGTGCCAGACATTGTTCTATGAACTAGGGACAGAGCAGTAAATCAGAGACAAAAAAAAAGGTTCATGTCCTTGAGTGAGTGATTTCTATACCAATATAGAAGGAAGGGGCAACAAGACAAGACATTGAGAAAAGAAGGAAGAATTATAATGCTATTTAGATAGAGACGGCCGAGGGAGAGATTGACCATAAGGCCAGAGGTGTTTAAGTTTGAATAATGTGCTGAGAAGGTAAAGCATAAGCCAAGGCCTAGAAGAGATGAGCCAGCCATGCAAGTGGCTAGGAGAATTGCATTTAAGGAAAGGAGACATCCAGAACAAACACTATGGAAAAGAATATGTTTCCTTTATGTAAGTGATCACAGCAGCCTGATAGCGCATGTGACCACACACAAGTCAGGAGAAGCAGGAGGGTGAAGATGACAGGAAGAGTCTGCAGCAGGGTTGGGCAGGGAGGCAATGCAGGTCCTGAGCGGAGGAGTGTATAATCTGATGTGTTTTCAAAGGGGCACTTGGGTACCTCAGTGTGAAGGTAAGGAATGGGGGTCAGGCACGAGTGGAGGAGGAAGACAGGCTTAGAAGCCATTAGCGTAATCTCTGTGCTTGTAGAGACACTGGCAGTTGGGGAGATTCTGAGAATAGAATCCATGGGGGTGTGCAGCAGGATGAGGAGCAGTGGAAGAGGGATGCTGGGTTTTTAGGTTGAGAAAATGAAAGGGTGGAGTCACCAGTTAACTTCAGTGACAAAGACTGCAGGCCATTTGGGGCATGCCTAGCCTGGGTCGTTTTAAATACATGAAGACAATGCTCATGCCTAGGTAGTCATCAAGCAGTCACCTTGACTACACTGGACATGTGTGTCCCCAGACCACCACACGAGCATATAATATCACACAAGAATCGTGGACTTGAAGGGAAAATTGATACTCAAATATTTCCATTAATATATTGAAAATGAAATAAAATTTAACATGACTTTGCCTACACACACACACACACACACATGTTCACGTGTGAGTACACATGTAAAGGCCAGAGGGGAAAGTCAGGTTACCCTGATTTTTCATTTCCCACCTTATTCCCTGCAGACAGGATCTCACTGTGAACTTGGGGTGAGGTTGGTGTCCAGCATTTATCTCTCCGTTTCTAATCCAGATGGCCCTGGGGTTACAGGCGCCTGTGCCTGAACACTTCCGAGTTTGTTTTTAACCTAGATTCTGGGATCCAGACTCTCACACTTGTACAGCAAGTGCTCTTGACCATTGAGCCGTCTTCCCGGACTTAGAGAAGTTTAATTACCAGGCATGTGAAATGTAAATACAGCCAAATCAAGAGTCCTTTCCTTTCTGGCACGTGCCTGATGTGAACTAGGGACCACAGCCTAAGGTGAAGAGGAGGCTAAGCAGAGTTGCCTATCAACAAGGAATTTGCAGCAGACAGCACCAGGTAGAATTTCTCAGTAACTCCTTGTCTCTCTGGAACTAGAACTTGGGCGGTTGAAAAACAATCCCTCAGAGTGAGATTC
Source organism: Mesocricetus auratus (assembly GCF_017639785.1). NCBI lineage: Eukaryota > Metazoa > Chordata > Mammalia > Rodentia > Cricetidae > Mesocricetus > Mesocricetus auratus. The sequence continues at coordinate 41,352,815 of NW_024429199.1, read as the reverse complement.
CCTGTGGCCTTTCTGCTCAGCAGGGTCCAGGAGGAAGGATGGTTTAGTAATTGCTTGCCCTGTCAAGCTTTACCTTGACCCTAAGCAGCCACATTACCTTGGGCCCAGAGGCCCAGCACCTAAATGAAATGTAGCTCAACTCACCAGGAGCCCAGGTCTCAGCAAATTCAGAATCACATATAAAAATGAAAACTTGGTCCCATATGTCTTTAAACCCATGACGGTCACTGCTGATATGATACTGCAGGGGGAAATGACTTAGATTTTTGTTGGGTAGATGGATTTGGGGGGCTCTCTCTGTGCAATTTTCTTTAACATAGTGGGGTTTTTGTCACTGTAATGAAAACTGCCTTCAGCTGGAAAGAAAAAAGGGGGGAGAGAAAGACAGCAGGAGAGAAACAATAGCAGCCTAGAAGTAGAATTTTCCAAATAAATTAAACACTTTCCTGACACAAGACTTATATTAGAAACACTGATAAAACCTTGTCCTTGAAGGTGTGAAGATTCAAGCTCTTAAAATTAATGTAAATAGCAGTACTCTCGCCACAGGCATTAATCCAGACTGCAGAGTGCAGAAGGCGAATACGGAGTGAAGAACATAGGAAAACAGGTCATGCCCAATAAAGGGTGTTTTCAAAATCTTGGGGAAATTTGTGCAGCTTAGAATAATCATACCCTTTGCTCTTACATCTTTATGGCCATGGAATAAGATGAATAAAAAAGGAGCGAATCAACAGAGTGTTCTTGCAAGTGTGTCTTTGCAAGTGTGTCATCGACATGAGCAAATATGGATTTCCTCTTTCTTATTTTTTCAGTATGTATAATAAGCCCTAAGATCTGTGGTTTAGCCTAAATCCTGGGCCAACAAGCAGGAGGGAGGCTGGAATCTATTTTTAGCCCATCAGAGATGTGACCTTCGACAAGTCACTATCTATAAATATAAAGCTCACTAACTGCTCAGTTTATTGGTAAGATTGGGTGAATTGATGCATGTGAAAATATTTTTGAAGTAATAATGTGCTGATCCAAGATTAAATATTATTAGCATGGGGATAAGCGGGGAGACAGAAGAGTCAAGGAGAATAGAAGATTGCTTTAGTTCATCTGGCTCCCGTGGGAACTGTGTGTATGTAGTTAGTGGGGAAACTGGGACAGCGGGCTATGTGAAAACCAGAGAAAGACAGTGTGCACATGTTGAAATGCAGTGTTTGTAATGCAAGGGGGACGGCCCTTTATTAGGCAGTAGATATGCTGAGTTTCGGGTTTTCACTACCAGGAGACTTGGAAAAGTTGAAACTCAGCCTAACTGGGCCTGCCAATGGCCTCTAATGAAAATTTCCATTTGGAGAGACTAGGTGTTGACTTGGCATGACACCAAACAAGCTGCCTGCTGCAGAATTTTACACCAATTGTATTTCTCCTAATTAAACCCTGTCTGACCTCAGCATTAAGAAACAATTTGTTTCAGGATATAACCAGCACACATAAGCAATTACATTCTGTTTGCCCCATTAGCATCACTTGGCTCCTTTGCTATCCAGGGCTGCTACTGCAGTGAGTGTTACCCAGCAGCCAGGGCTATAAAAAACCTGGAGTGTTTGGAGGCTTTTCCACCCCTCATGTGAGGAACTAAGAATATCATCGTTTTTACTCAGCCACGCCAGAGATTTTGGGAACAGTGTGCTTCTGTGTTTATTATAAGGGAGTGTCTATATATACACATACATATATACATATACATATATACATATATATATGAGAATATTTCTTATGGGTTAAAAAACTCTACTTGTAAAAAGAACCAAATGAAACTAAAATAATCTTGGCTTATAATAATCTGGGCTTATTTGATATGCATCTTTCACGTTCACATTCAGCTGTAACTCTTGCTTTTTCATAGCTGTCAGGCTTGGTGAATTTAAATTTGGGGGAGGGATTTAAGGGGAAAGAAAGCTTTGTTGTGTTATAGGTCAAATGCAAGGTCCTGAGAGGCTAGGAAAGCAGTCTATCACCGAGCTATACTCTTGGCTTGTTTTGGAGTTTTGAACTCGAAAATCAAATTCTAAAAGGCATTGCAAAAGAAGCACTGTGTGACAGAGAGGCCAACAGAGAAGGCCTTTTGAACGTAAACATCTCCCCAGGCTGATGAAGAAAGTTCACATCATCGGTGGAGGCCTGAGATGAAGATCAGGTCCTCCTGGGTCTGCCCCCCAAGACACCTGCTAGATTTAAGCCCTCCCATGCCCACTCGGAGGTATTTCATGTGGAAGGCTATTGTAGAGGTCAGCTGGCTCATCCCCAGTATTCTTGTCTACCTGGTCCTCAAATGTTGCCGCCCAGCACTCAGGAGAGCCTAGACCATTCTTCACTCTTACTTCATACCAAAGCTGTGGTGAGTAGGGCTTCTTTCTCCCAGCACCCTGCATTTTGGAGGTGAAGTGGTAAACTTATGAAGAATGTGGTATTCCACGTAGGAAGATGGCAGAGGGAGCATGAGGATCAATTTCCATGTACTCTCTTAGAGTAAGAAACAAGAGATGACACTTGTCCCATGATGCCTAAGGTCTAGTGGGTTGAATGACATTTGCCATTTTGTTTTCCCGTACATTGGGAGTGAGAGCATCTCCTTGTTTTGTATTTCACAGAGGTTGGATGGGGATGATCAAGTCTTGCTGGGAGAGCGAAGGGGTCTGTAAGGGTGACGCTGAAGGAGCAGACAGACGTCTGCTTCAGTTCACTGTGGTGAAGTGTATCAGAGCAGAGTGGCCGTGTCTGCACTGTGCAGAACAGAGCTGCACGGTGAGTCAAGAGCACCTTCTGTTGGCCGCTAGGTCTCATGAGCCTGGAGAAATAGAGGCCTATTTCAACAGGGAGGCAAGTTTAGCGTACTGCTCAACAGGGAGGCAAACTTAGCGTACTGAATGAAGGCTGTTTTTAATCAGCCTTGGTAAGACACTGTGATAGATACTCATGCCTTCCTCCTGACAGGGTTGAAGCCTATCGAACAACGTTACCTTGTCCCTTTCTTGCTAAATCCTGTGCGTGGATGGTGCTGAGACAAAGCATTCACACACTGCATATCCATGGAGAAAACTCACATCTGCAAATTCATAGCACTTAACCTGCAAATAGGTGTTGCAAGGCACAGGATATGAGGGACAGCTGGTGACTGCGGGAAAGGAGCCATGCTCAAAACAGACAACTTCATGTGAGACACTTAGTGGCCCAGAGGCTTAGATGAATCTTGACCTGGTAGCAGTCAAATCTCACAGAATGTTGCCTCTTCTCTGCCTTTTATTTGTCTTCTTTTATCCTCCTCAAGGCAAATACACTGACATCCATTCTGTTACTAAATAGTGGAAGATGTGTTGATTCTAAACATTGGGGAGCCATATGAAGCATTGATGAAAACAGATTTTCTGATTCCATTATGAATTCTTATAATTATAGGGTTCCAAGAATCCAGTTCGTAAACATTTCCAGTCCCGTCAGCAATGCACAATGCATAGTAGGCATACTGCCTGTGTGTATTAGATCAGTGCACCCTCATCTATTCATGTCATGAGAGACTGCTGCCTTCCCAGGAGGACATTTTAAAGCATTACTGATGGTACGATTTTCTGTATTCATAGAGAACGCTAGGGTGCTGAGAGTCAAGGTGAGATGTGCCGGAGCTTCAAAAGGAAATGTAAAAGGCAAGATGTCCTGAAAATGAATGTGATGCACTCGCCGTGCACTCCACAACGACACTTCCTGCTCTCTCCATTCCTTGACTTCACCTTTGCTCAGTGCTGGTCCTGAGGTTGCACATCCTGGTTGATCTCCTTTGAACTGTTTCTGCAGTCCCTTCTCTTTCACCCTTTCTCTGAAGATAATTGTTAGTCATGTGCTCTAGGTGAATAAATCAGTTCTTTAGAGAAGGTTGCTATTGAAATAGAGGCTGTGTCATTTAAATTTGAACGTAGAGAAAACTACAAATATCTTTCTGTGTGTGTGTGCGCGCGTGTGTGTGTGCGTGTGTGTGTGTGTGTGTGTGTGTGTCTGTGTGTGTGCGCGCACTCATGTATCTATGTCTGTGTGTCTGTTTTCATGTGTTTGTAGCATTGAACGGGACCTATTAATAGTAATAAAAGAATACCTAAAATTCAAGTTTAAATGGTACTCTGTATTTTTAATTTCTGGCCTGGCCACTTTCACTCTGATGATCGTGTTTTCCATCTTTGGTCCTTGTAACTATGAGTCACAATTCTTCCATGGGCCTAGGCTTCTAAAAGATTGATTTGTGTGTGTGTGTGTGTGTACTTTTCAAATCTATGACAAAGAAAGTGTCCATGTCATAATATGCTTAATCTTATTCATTTTACATCTTCTTAGTTCTTTTCGCCTATTTTTGTTTGTTTTATTTTTCTTTCATTCCTTTCTATCCTGTGTTATCTGCACTAAAACTCACCCCAGATCCTTGGTTCCAATTTTAACACCAGCCCCAGATCCACTAGGGAGCTCTGGTGTCGGCTTTGTGGTCAGTCTTCAGGATCCCACTTGACCTGGAGCAAAGGACTGAGAACCTTCATCTAGTTGCTAATGGGGCCTGAAGGACAATAACATGGCAGTTAGCACTACTTTGGATCAGCTGTGACTTCTCCTGTCTCTTAAATAAAAACAAGTATCCTGGACCCGTTGTTTGATCGCCAAGGTCTAAACTCAGACATCAATGGAAGATTTTCCAGACCACGGGCATGACTCTTCCCTCCTGTCTTCAGTCCTCTGGCCTCTTCTGTTTGCCATGTTTCCTTCCCCTCATCACAGCTCAACCATCCCCTTAAATTTTCTTTATTGATTTTTAATGTGTCGTATGTATGGAAGGCACATCACATTTGCCAATTCTCTGCCTATTTCCTCAGAGTAGGAGACAATTATCTTTATAATAATGATGATGGCAGATAGCATTTCTTCGTCTTCAAAGTGTAATTACCATGCGAAGAACATGCAGTCTTGTAACCCTCTTATATAGATCCATGATAGAGAAAAACAAAACCCGATGCTAAGAGCTACGTTGTTTGGTCACTGACTGCGGTTCGGTGAAGCCATAGTTTGAACTAGGTTCTGAGATCACAGTCATGGCTTTTAACATAGCATAGCTCTGTCCTCCCTATGTGTGGCATATGATAGAGTTTAGTCATGAAATCTCTATAAACCGTTTATAATCCTTTCTCTTTATGCACATAAAAATGCAAAAGTACTCTAGACTTAGAAATCAAGGCTATAGTGGTTCATAGAGGAGTCTTTGTCACCTAGAGATGGCAGCTGGCAAATAAATAGAAAGTAATGTGAGTTCATAAGTTCTGTGAAAAAGGGTTGGGGAATAGATGTTGCTGATTATGCTGTTGTTATTATCTTAAATTTTATTACACTTTAATTTTTGTGTGAGTGTGTTCATATGTGTATGTGTGTGGACATGTGTGCTTGTGGAGGTTAGAGGTTCTACCCCTCCACCAAGTGTGGAGGGGTATGAATGAGCTCAGGTAATCAGGCTGGGCAACAGGCACCCATTCCTTGAGCCATCTTGCCAGATCTTGTACTATTTTGTTTAAGTTGAAATGTTCTAGAAGGTCACTCTAAACAGTAAGACAAATCCTGACTGAAAGTGGAGGAATAATATGAGTGGCGCACACAGATGGAGGATGAGAAGGATGGAGTCTGGACACTTCCTTCACTTACATCATACCCTCTCTCATGACTTCTCCTTTGAAATTACTTAGCTAAGTCTGCTAAGGACTCTCAATTATGAGTGTATAAGATTATCAATAGGTGCATAGAATTAAATGAGCTACAGTTGCCATGAAGTTGAAGCATGTCCAAGACTGCTTAGGAGGAAAAGGTTGGCGTGTTTGAAGCCTGTTTGGAGACATGTTCTGCAAAGGCCTCTCACCCGCACAGTTGTGAGCCTGATTCAGAACCGCCCACTAGTGTAGGAGAAATGGGGTTGCTTTTATTGTTAGGGTAGCCATCTCCTGACCCTGGCTTGTCCCTTCTAACTCTGGTATTCCTAAGCAGATGGACTATGTTTCCTTAACACAAACAATTTCTTGGATAAGAGTGTGTCCCACGAATGCTGGCTGAGCTGTGGTGCCAAGTGAAATACAGTGGAGTAAAATGTGATTGTCAATGTGTCGCAGCAGTGCATGTCACTGTCCTCATGATTAGAGAGGGTGTGGAGAGGGGAAAGGTATTTAGGAAGAATGAAGTTTTCTGTTAGAGGAAAGCAAATTAAGGGAGACAGAGAAATTAGTGCAGCTACAATTGCTCCTCTCTGGAGAAAACATTGCTCTGAAGGCTGTGATCTGGGAACACCGATTGTAACCCCACAGCCAGCCCAGATTTGTTGTATTATCACTGCTTCATAAGTATCTTTAGGATGATTGTGTGGCGAATATACAATAAAAAATATGCTTAGTCCTCAGTCCTAAGTAAAAAGAGCTATCCTTTGTGTCAACAGGAGCGAATCCCGTTGTTCTAAAAGGTACCATGGAGTGATCATCATCCCAGGGACAAGACTAAGCTTTAGAAATGGGCATTGTGTGATGATTCTCATGCCATACAGATGTGTTGCCTTCAATGAAAGTAAACTTTCAGGTGGTGAAACCATTAAATGGAGGATGAACATGTTCAGTTGTGTAATAGAAGACTTTCACTGATGACTAGGGAGTTTGAGAGGGGTCATTTGGGATGTCTTTAATGTCAGATATGGAAGGTAGCCTCAATCCATGCTGAGAGTTGAGACACCCCTGTCCAAGTAGAAGCTAGGGGTCACATTACTGCAAATGTTAGATGTTCTAATTAAATGAAGGCACATTATGTGTCCACCAGGACTTCCCCTACCCCATGAGGTTGAGGTTCCATGATTTCCTTCCTGAATCCCCTGAGAGTGTTCTCTTGAAGTGATTTCTGTTCTTGAGGGCCTACAATATGACCCACTAAAATCAGAATATACAACTGTAATATTTAGCCTAGGTTGGAATCTACCATCCATCCAAACGCATGACTGTGACTCTTGTAACTTGTGACCCATGAATGAAGAACTAATGAAGTGAGTTTGGGGGGTAGGTAAATACGTTTGGGTCACAGAGGTCTAATCCTTTCTCCCAGACCATTTGCCTTTAGCTCTGTCTTGTGCTACTGCTCAGGAAAGCTAATAGCTCTAAGCTCTTCAGGGGAAGGCTTGTGAAAATCATGTCCAAGAAAATAAATATAATAAATGAACAATCTCTGGAGAAAGCTTTGACATTTAAAGAAATGCAAATTAGTCTCACAAGGGTATGCTATGAAATAGGCAGAGTGCATTAGTCCAAATGAGATATTTCTATGCCGATTACAGGAGCCATCTCCCAGGGGTCACACCTAAACTCGTCAAAGCTAAACCCCAAACCAGTTGTGTACCCAGAAACCTAGCGCGACAGATTTGAACGTGTTCTACTAATAACTCTCCTCACCCCATGCCTGCATGTCAGCATGCGGCTCCCCTGTTCCTCAAATGAGCTTTGATGCAAGGATGCTGGAGCATGGCTTTGAACTCCTCTGAACCCAATTATATGCAGCCATTTGGAAGTACCGTGGTGGGATGATGGCGGAAAGCACTCTGAGTTCGCACACACAGAGTTCAAGGAGGAGTTGACTGCAGCAGATCTGGCAGCCAATTCAGACATGGAACTCAGCCGCCAGCAGCTCGGCTGTCTGCCAGCCCGAACCGAGGACGGAGGGCATAAAAGAGGAGTGCAATTAGTGAGCCAAAAAAAAAAAAAAAAAAAAAAAAAAGGATGGTGCAGAGTGAATGGGGCACCAGGGTAACAGCTTTGATTTGGGAGAAAAATAGCTCATTCCATCTTGGGTTCCTAGTACTGGGCATGTGGACTGACAGAGGCCTCTTTACCTGCAGCGGGTGAGCCGTTTCACCTTCCTAAAGCATTCCCCAGCCATTCAATTGTATGAGAAGTCATCTCTCTAGGTCAGGGTCTCATTCTCTTTCTCTCCAATCAGCTTGCCACCGATTAATAGGACCCCAATAGAAAAAGAGCAGAGCCCTCAAGCAGGCAATTCCCCTTCTCCCATAGGCGTGAGGGGCCCACGTGACCTCCTCCGAGACAAAGGGCCTGCCCTTAACACATATAACACCAAGTATAAATAAAGAAGACTTTGTGACCAGACTCTGAGGGAAGGAGCTGTCTTTTATTTATCACATAAATCTGTTTTGTTTTACGGCGTGGCCATAAAACCTTAAAATGACATTTTAAATCTGGACTCTCTAACACGGATCTGTTTTCCTTGATGGAAACAGACATGGCCCGCGTTAGACGGCTGTTCACACTTGTCATCTTTAAAGCTGGGCTAGGTGACAAGGAAAGGCTAATTTCTCCATTTGGTTGGTGGTAGAATATTGGGGCGGGTTGGGGCGGGGTGTCTTCTCTCCCATTGTGTTGGACTTCCTGACTCTTCAGGCAATGGGGAAGACGTGGAGATTTTTCAGGAGCACTCAAAAACCTATTTCTTGGAGGGTTTTCTCTTCAGGTACAGTAAGGTAAGAGTAGGTGTCCCTAAAGTAAACCTCCCAGTGCTGTCCTGGATGCTGAGCCGTCTGAGGGACAGTGCGACTGATGACAGGGAAAAGATGTGTCCCTCACCCACCCTCCAGTCTCACAGGAGCTGTGGTTAGACAACCGCTCCTGTCACCTTGAGGTTTTGCCCAACTCTTCCCCCTGCAACGACCCCGCGCGATGCCTGACTTCTGTGTGCTGCTTCCCACACAGCAACCTTGGCCGCCTCAGTCTCCTGATGCTGTTTGCCCAGCCGCGCATCCTTTGGTCCATGGAGCTTTGGGAGTAGAGAAGCGGCAGCTATATAAGCCTCCTGACCTCCAGCCTCTTGCTCCTCTTGTCTTTCCTCTCTTTCGGTTTAAACTCTTCCACTCCCAGCCCACACTTTCCTCCACAGGTCTAACCTTCTGATAAACCCAGAGTGCAGGATCATCTTGTGTCTTAGAGTCAGGTTTTGGCCCCACAACAGATGAGTCTTCTCTACCTCTGCGGTTCAGAAAGGGCAGCTTCAGAACACAAAGAGTTCTTGGTATGCCCCGGGAAAACACCTTTTATGCATTTCTGCCTAAGTTGGAACAAAACACAGATTAGTATATTCAAAAAGTTTTCTGCCACCTGACATCAGCATTTCTCCAAGAGATCAGAACAAACGCTGTTGATCCTGCCTTCTCCTCCCAGGCAGTGTGTGGGAAACAGTCACATCCTGCACTTGTCTAGTGGCTCTTACACGTTTGCTGTTAGGATGATGAAACTCTGCTTTCATCCAGCTCGCTTCTGGCTGCTTTTCCTCTCTCTGCTTTGCAAAAGCCTCTTAATTGGGCTCCTACCTGTGGTCTTTCTCCCGTTTAGTGCATTGTATAAAAATGGCATTCGCTCCTCTGTGCCAGGAACTGGGCTAAGCGCTTTGCGAGAATTATCTCAGTGTGTCTTTGCTAGTGTGCTAGTGCCCTGAGGTTACAGATTGGTATTGTGTCGACATGCTATTGATTTCCCTTTAATGCTTTTGAATTTTCAGGAGTGTTCCCTTGCCCATTGCAAGAAGTCCCAGGGCCTTTATTACCCTCAGTATCCCATTTCAATCAGATTTCTAGAGTTATCTAATTATCACTACCAACTAGAATGGAGACCTGGATGATGGACAGACTTCCTGTGACTGCCACAGTCTCCTGTGTAATGTCTGAAAGGGTTTGTTTGTTGCTCATGTTCCCTCACATCTTCTGTTTTACTCTCTTAAGTAGTGACCGTTTCCTCTTCCACACACCCTCACCTGTTGAAATCTTACCTTCTGTAGTTGACGCTGCTAGTGGCTAGCAGTTGTTGAGGATTTCCTTTATACCAATAAAGCCAGAACTCCACCTGTGGTAGAATTGATTTTAAGTATAGGCATGCCTATCTCCAGAATTTGCTGGCCCCCGATTTAGACATCTCAGACAGCTCGGGCAATATATCAGGTATGGAAGTTCCCTGTGTCCTTTTGAGAAATTTTACTTTTTTAAAAAATGAAATCAGGGATATTTTCTCCTTCATGCTTTTTTTTTCTCATTTCCACCAGGAATGTAGATGCTACGCCTGGATGTGGAGCTGCCAAGTTAAGATGGAGCTGCCATTTTGGAGTTGCCATCTTGACATGAAGTTCCCATCTTGAGGTAGAGCAGGCATCTTAAAGTAGAGCTGCCATTCTGAGGTGCAGCTTCTATCCTGAGGAAAAGCCTACTTCCTGAAGTAGGGCTGCCACTACTTCTGCAGCCAGGAGGTTGAAAAGCACATGCTAAGAATAACAAGACTGGAAGCAGTGAAGAGCCTGTGGTTTTGATGGGCTTTTGAACAGTTCCCCCTATTCTAAACCAAATATTTCCAGGTGTTTTTGTTTGTCTGTTTTGTTTTGTTGCTGGTGATCAAACCTAGGGCCCTAGGCATAACCAACACACACTGTATCACAAAGTTAAACCTTTAGCACTACTCAGAAATTTTATTTTAATTTTGTGCATTAAACCTAGGACTTTGCCCATGGCACAGAAGTACTCTACAGTTAAGCCGCACCTCCAGACCTAAGTCTATTTTTTATTTAATACAGAGTCTACTAAGTTACCTGGGCTGGACTTGAACTAACCATGTAGTCCAAGATGGTCTTGAACTTGTGATTCTCTACCTTAGTCCCTTGGGTAACTAGAATTACAGTTGAATTGGAGGACTTACTTTATGTGGTGAAATGATTATAATCTTATTTCTACATTTAGATCAGTATATTCCTGATAAACTATCCTTCATGATTTAATTCAAACACTACAAAATTTACAAAAAATGACCATCTGGTAACACTTTCAAAATATGTATGGATGCTGACCTCTTCTGATTAGCAACCCAACCCTTTACTGACAACCTATAAACACGGCTAAAATGAATTCTAATGTCAGTTTTCAGTAGGAAAAGCCCCGTATTGTGAGAACCATGCTTAGATCATCCACACTGTTCTTCTCACGCTTGTGTTTGACATTGTGCCGTTTCTTAGTGGTACCCACTGTGATCTAGCATCATCATCCTTCCAGTTCCCTTTCCAAACACTGCTTTCTTCACTCCATCGAGTCCTTAAGGTGTCTCGTTATATATCAATGCATAGATAATCTTCCCCGGTTATCTTTTCTGAACTATCACCCAGATTTACACACCTTCTCTGTTTATGTGACATTAGTTTATCATGCATATCACCATCTATTTATATTGTATGTTCAATTATATTTATCATGTCTTCCTAACTTGAATGAGTTGGGGTCTTATCAGCTTTATCCATCGTATTCTTTCTAGAGCTTAGACATTTCACGATTTAAACATATAGTAGATGGTCATTAAAGAGGAGAGAATAATAGTTGGAGAGAAAGGAGGAGGAGGAGGAACAGGGAAGGACAAAGACAGTAGATCTCAGGCAGAGGGACAGGAATAGTAATAGTATTCTTTAAGTAAGAGAAAATGAACTGATTTAGGGACTGTAACTCCTCTGAGAATGTTTTCCCAAGAATAAGTGACAATTACTTGAGATAACATCTCCCTGGACTCCTCCTTACACCAGAAGATGGGAAAAATCACTAAAGCATGCTATGTCGACACCTTGCTCTTGCAGTTGCTAGAAGGAGTGGTGCTAATGTTGCCATAGTAACAGCACATCTTATGTAAAAGTTTCCGACTTGCTACAGATGTGGTAGACAGTTTGAAAGTGTTCTTGGAGAATCAAAAGTATATGGTACTCTCTAATTTTGCTTTACCTAGTTGCTAATTGTTCATGAAATACATGGAGAATGTCAAAGGTGCTTTTGAATGTTATTGCTTTGAGGATAAGCACAGATTTGTCATCATGAAGTCTACAGCCAAGGTGCTAAATTTGGGAGGATAATATTCCTAATCCACAGGTGATGACTTCTGTCTGTTGTTCTGTCCCCTACTTCTAACCAAGGCTTACTTGTTCCTGTAGAGCCTGGCTCTGCTCCAATGCTAGCCTTGCTCCCTGTGGTCCTCATGCACAAGATGACTCTCTTAAACCAGGACATCATATTGTTTCCTTTGCCTACATGCATATGGGCTATTTCTTAGCTTCTTCCTTCTCTTTCTTCATATTTCCACTCAGCTCTTGCATATCTTCCCTTGCTGCCCACTGTACAGTCCTCAAAATGTCTTACCGCTCACTTGTGTTGGTTTTCTATGCTGCAGGCATCCTTGTGAGACTAGGTACTTCTTAGGGCTATTCCTAGACATTTCTTTGCTTGATTTGTGCTTCTTCTAAGAATGGAAACACCAAGAAGGGGGACCAAGAGAGAACTCTTTTTTCTTAACTATTTATCAGCCATAAATTTACACATGTGATATTTGATACTTATCAGGTTTTCATCTGGTTTAGTTTGAATTATACTCACTAAGAATGTGTGTGTACAAGGCTTTGTGTGGATACACCTTTTCATTTCTCTTACTTGGGAATGGAATTTCTTGAACAAATTTTAATAGGAAGGGTATTCAAATTTATAAGAAACTGTTTTCCAAAAGTCTGCCATTTTGAATTCCTACAAGCAGTGCATGGGAGTTTTAATTTCTTCTGCATTCTTGCCACTTAGGCTTGTATTTTACCCTCTGGAATGGGTTTATTAAATTTCCTTGAAACATGAGTCATTAAGCATCTTTTTATATGTTATTTACTACTTTTAACATGATTTTTGAGGAAATGTCTGCTAACCAGTTTTATGCAAGTTTATTGAGTTATTTGTTCAATTTCAAAAGTTCATTAAGAATTAATTTAAGGAAAAAATCGGAAAAAACCCTCCTGCATATTTTATACAATTGATGAAGCTGTGTTACTTGAGTTTTCAGAGCTTTTTGTAGAAGGGCAACTTACCACTCCTAAATAACTATATAAATGCTGAATCTTGAAATATCTACTGTATTCTTATCATGGTTCAAATTTTGCTTTGGGCACAGAGAGTTTGTTACTTAATTTTTTATTGCATTTTCTTTTGGGTGGTGTTTTTTGAGACTTTGGAGCCCAGGCTGGCTTAGAACTTACTCCATAGCCAAGATCACCTCAAACTCAAGGTGATTCTCCTGCCTCAGCCTCCAAAGTTCTGATACAATGGCATGAGCCACTGTATTCAGCTTCTTGAATTTTTTTGGACTGCTTAACATAGGGGTCTCATGTGCCCCATGATGACCTTAAGATTGTCTTACCTCATTCCCAAGATCTGAGACTGTAGGCAAGCACTAATAACCAGGATCTAGGCTTTTCTATGTAAGTTCATCTTATTACATGCATAATTATTTTTCCATTGAACATTTATTGTTTTATATTATAGTAGTTTTCAAGTTAAGTTGCTTCCAATTTCTTCTGAAAGATCAGTAGACAGGGTTCAGTCTTTTCATATTTCAGTGTGGTTAATGCTGCTTTTGACCCAGATGCTAGGCATCCATCAGGGTATGACATTGATGGAGGAGTTTTGACTTCCTGGATTGATTTAATTCCAAAATGGTTTTTATATGTCATGGGCACCAAGGTAATTATTTCCCCGTGTCTCTAAATGATTCCTTTTTACCTGGAATGCACACATACATTTATGCTTAAAGCATATAGTTTTATGATATTTTATGAAAACATGGCATCATTTTCTGAAATAGAACTTTTAGACTGTGGCTGAGTTTTGAGCAACAAACAGGTGTTGCACCATTTAACACACCCCCTGTGTTTTGATAATTTAACACGTATCTTTCTCCTAACCCTGGTACATAGTATATCATCAATATTAGTTACATGTGTTTTTGAGAACAGAAAGAATTTCAGGGTTTTGTACATCATTTATTCAGAAACTTGTCTGTCTGCAAGAGGTGGACTTACAGGCAAGGGCTTCAGGAACTCAAGCAGGACTCAGAGCTGGAATGTAGAAACCTTATGTCCTCCACAAGGATTCTTATTTCCAGAAAGGCTATGTCTATGTAGCAATCACCTGAAAATGAAGTGGACAAGATTCGTGAGGAGGAGAAGGAGCAGCAGCTTCTGGAGAAGCTAGATTTGCATGAAAGGAGGAGAGCAGGGATACAGGCTTGAGGAGGAAACAGACAAAGCTTGGCTGCCTCCACTCAGAGGAGCCCTGGAGCCTGCAGTGGCCCTGAGCCCTCTCAGGGTTGGAGAGCAAGGGTTAATTTGCCATCAGCATGAACGCTGCCAAGGATGCCTGAGCAGGCCCTCAAGTAAGCAATTAATTCTGCCTGCTTTCCACTCTCTAGCTTTCATCATCCTTAATGTTATCTAATTGTAAAATTATTCATCAGCACTTCCCACTATAGAGGAAGAAAATGCCCTGATCCAGCCTGCCTCTTTTGAGGGCACAAGTGTCTCCTGCATCTTGGTTGAGTTCCTATGATACTCCTAATTAAGGATGTGTGAATACTTGAAATTTTTTGGATTGGTTTTTGCAAGGTATATTCCAAGGGCCCTAGAAGTGTGTATCGGTGAGCCCAGAGTTTCTATTCCAAGGCAGCTATGAGGCTGACTCCATAGCTTTGGCCTTCAGTCCTTTAAGGTGAACTTGAGAGTTGCTGAGATGTAGGTGTTCATAAAACAGAAGTGTGTAAGCTTGTGGTGTGCCTCTGGTGACTGCTGCTGTTAGGAACCTCCTTGGGTACCATCTCCCAAGTGCTTCTACTGTAGAAGGCTCTGTGTTAAGACAGAATAAATCAAATCAGATAAATCAAGTCTTTACCTTCCAAGGACACCCTTTGACCCCGTGTGTCTTCCTCCTTCCAATATGAAGGCCCTTCTGCAGACCAAGTCAACTGGACCTATGATCATAGCAGGGGCAACAAAGCTTTCTTTTCCCTCATGATTAGCTACCTAGGCCCGAGGGCCTTGCAGTCTTTAGGAAAACTTTGAGACACAAGGTCAATGCCCTATTAAAATAATGACCATTTTCTCCAGTCTAGTTAAAAAATAGAGGGGGCAAGCTTGGATGGCATCCTGGTCATGGGGGAAATATCTCATGTGTCTCTTGGGTGAGATATAAAACCCAGGGCTTGACCTCTTTGGGCCATTAAAGACCTGTAGTTCTTCTCCTGGTTTTCAGTTTCCTACAAGAATAGCAGTAGTATTAATTCTGTGGCTGGCTAAAGTCTAACTTGGGTAATTATACTGTCACCCTATGTACCCCTGGAGATTCAGTCAGAAAAGTAACTCTTTGATCATGCTCTTAAATCCTACTGTGTTGGGCTTTGTAACATGGAAGGTGAGGAATGGCCACTAGATCTTACATGGCCCCTCCACTGGGCGAGTGATCCTAATTCTGCTGAGGGCTTGGGGAATCCTTCTTGATGAATCTGCTGAGCTAAGTGGGAGCTATTGTTAGATGAATCTTAAACTAAAGACAGTGTGTTGTTCTAATCTGGAAACCTTGATGAATTTTAACTTAAGCTCCCAACTATACTTGTCAAAGTAACCAGGAAATGGATAGAGGTTTGGATTTCATACTATATATGTATGATGTATGTGCACACATGCACAAACACACAGAGAGAAACGTGTAGTAAAAAAAAGAGATAAAATTAAGTACTATGTGCATATACTCTTATCATAAACATTTCAGATGGCCAATTTGGTCACTGTTTTCAGTGAAGAGTAACACACCAGGGAAATGTGAACATTCACAGGAGTAATTTAGTACATATATATATATGTGTATATGTATATATATATGAAGACACTTTAAAATATGGGAAGTGTGAATATTCACATGCATGTGTAAAATGTCTAATTGGTAATGTTTATGTGTACTTGATTGGAGGGCTACCATGTTCAACCCATAACGGCCATACTCTTAATTGGGTACATGTGTGATTATCATCAAAATACATTGTATACATGTATGAAATTTTCCAAGAAAAAGTAATATTATAATTTCACAAACAAATAATTCAGAAATTTAAAAATACTTATGATCTGTCTTCTTGATCATTTTATGAACTTAAATTATTCTGGATGCTAAATTTACATTTCATAATTAATATAAAGTATCATGCAATGTATTAAAAACAAACTCAGAAAATTATAATCCCAACCCTAAGACACACTATTACAGTAGCCTGGAAAAGAAAAATAGGATGCTGTGAACTCCCTTTTGCAAAAAAATTAGTGCTAAGAATTGGCTTATCCTAAATATAGTATTGTATTGGCTGTGAATAAAGAAAGATCCTGAGGTGATATACGATTTTAATTCTGAGGTTCCAGACAGAAATGTCAGCAAAATTCTCTGACCCAGTGTATCCTTTGATGAATCTAGGACCAATGTCCCTGGCAGAGGAGACCTAGACACTGCATGACTGCAGATGGCCCATGCTGCTAGGTCTGGGACCGTGTGAAGTGTTAGGGAGGGCTGGGGTGAGCCTGAAGAAGCCACCCCTAGCCCAAGGCATTTGGTGTTCCCTCAGTTCTCCATGCTGCTGGAGGTAAGCAATAAATGAAATATCAAAGCACTGATGAAATGTTCATCAAATAGATGTCACTACACAGGCACTTATCTATACTACTGTGAGAAAACCAAAAAATGCATTTCAGATGTTACCTTTTGAAATCCCCTCCTCATTGCAGCCTGGAAATAGCTGCAGCAGGTGGAGTTGGCTGAATACTAGCTTCATGCCAAGGCTTCTTCAGGAGCATGATACACTTCGGTTCACTTACAACTCACAATCAGCAGTGGAGGTAGATGTAATAATTATTCTCCAGATATCAACCCTAGGACGCAGAGGAGTTAACCAATGTATTATACACTGGAGGCAGAATTGAAGTCTCTCCTTCTACTCCAGAAGCCCTACATTTCAACGCCATTGGAGAAATTGCTGTCAACAGTCTTTGTGGCTTTCCCCCCAAATTGGGTATCATCTTGTATGAAAACATTATTATGACCCAACTACAGTATCCCCAGGATGGCTCTTATGACCTCTGTACAAAATGAAACCTGACATTCCACTCGGGAGCAGAACACTGCTTTATAAAAGACGGAGGTGCTCAGCATTGTGCCTTCCTATTACAGCCCTGACACGGGCTGGGTTTCTAAAATAGTCACAATGTTGGAACAGTGAACATGGATTTTAGCTCTAAGTGGCTGGAGTAGAAATAGCATTACCAATTTACAGTCCTTTCCTTCTTCATACTGTCCTTGCTTTTTTTCTTTTTACTCATTCTTTGTCTCCCTTGTTCTCACTTCCTCTGCTACACTCTATCAATGTAGGTTAGTAAATAATACCTTACATTATGTGCTTACAGTAGAGTGAAAGCTTAATGTCCCACTACTCTGCTGACTAGGCATTTGAACTTGGGAAGCACATCCTGATTTGTTTGACATCTGGTGGCTGGCAATAGCTCCACATTGACCTATTAGAGATACTCTCGAATTGGACCAATTTGGACACCAGAGATGCCAGGGGCTGAGGATCCTAAAAAGCCAAGGAAGCCACATTTCTACTCTCTGTATCTCATTCATTTTGGTCTCACTACAGTTCATTGCCATCTTCAAAGACTCAGCTATGAATCTCAAAGCAAATCATCAACCTCCTAATCACAATGGCAAACATCCACCTTTGTTTCTGACCTCAAGATTGACATTATTGGTCCTTATGTTTCTTGATCATGATCAGGTTTCCGAAGTGAGACTTGGGCTTTGATGTTTTTATGTACTCATCACAGTCTCTTTTGATGGTTTCCTTACCTTTTTTCCTATGATCAAATATATTACCTTGTCTTTACATATCATTTATAAAATACCACCTTGTTTTAAAAGGTGGTCAGTCTTAGTCGATCTTAAGCTGATACACATAGTTCTCTGTTGGGTGTCTCTTAGGGGATTATTTATTCTTATTGTTCTATGATCCTCAGAAAGTGTTATTTGACTCCACCAATGTTTATTGCCAATTCTATTCTCAGTGCAAATGTATTTCCTCTTCACTTTCCACTAAAATGTAGCAATAACTTCATTTATACTTACTTTTATAATTACATTTGTGTACAATGTACTGTTATCACATTTACTCCATTGCTATCTCTTACCCCTCTCTTACTCTTGTTGACTCACTTCATCTATGTCTCCCTGTGCTTGTGTGTATGTACAGGTAAGAAAATATGTTGTATGTTTCTGATTTCAGGAGCCAAGCCATGACATATATGGTGCTCCTCTCCATCCTTCTGTTTTTAGAATCTTTATGAATCCTTTTCTTGATGTTCTCTGGACCTTGTAAGGGTTATACATGCTGTATTTAGGGCTGAACACTTGATATTCACTTAAATAGTTTTTATAGACTGCCCTTCTCTAACCTTTCATACCATCCTCCATAGCATGAGAAGCTATCCTTGTCATGTTTGTGGCAGTCTGTCACATTGGTCACCGTGACCACTCATGTTCCAGAATAGTCCCAAATACATGGTGGACTTGCATTGGCTAACACATTCACTATCATGATAGAGTTGAAGACTTGGTAAGACTAAGATCATCAGGGCTTTGCTTTTGGAAGACCTCCCTTTGCAATCCTGTAGCATAATATAAGAAATATAGATGGTTTAAAACTAAGCTCTTGGGGAGGGGCAGTATGTCGGGGAATGTGGCACTCCAGCTGTATCTGTCCTGAGTGACAGTGAGAAGTCTTGAATTTCTGGAGTCCTCGGGCAGATGCAGCTGTGTAGATGTCAGCTAACCGTCCCGCCCCCAGAGAGGATTGCCTTGACGACTCTGGAATAACAACAGCTGAAATACTGATGCCATTTGTAGCCTCTAAAATGTGAGGTGTTTTGTGATGGAGGAGACAAAGGAGACCTCCTGGCTGTGGTGAAAATCCTCATTGGTTTCTCCAATGAGGCAAAGGGTTACAGTATATAGGCTCGGGGGTGGGAGGGCTTAAAGAAACTATGGGCTTTCCAGGAAAGACCAGGGTTGTAAAGTATAAGAGCTCAGCCCAAAGGAGGATCCCAGGATTGTAGCCGCCTAGGGGGGCTTAAGGAAGAGATGGCAGAGGAGAGGAGAGGAGTGAGAGCTGCGAACATGTCTGAGGGGAGGCGAGGAAAAGGTTGCAGGCCCAAGAGGGTGTAGGATACTGAAGAACTTAGCAGGCAGTTGCTAGGGGAGACAAGGAAGGAGCACAGAACAAAGGGGAATGGAGTGTCTAAGTGTCCTGGTGACACAAATTTCATGACCGGGGAATTCCCAACCAAACTGAGAAGCTCGTCAGAGACAAATACCCCAAATTTCATGGAGGCGAGGTGTCCCTTCTATGTGATAAGGGTCAACAGGACAAGAAAAGTTCCTGGCACACCAGTATGGCTTTTGTAGTAATAGTAGACAGAGCAGTCAGTTCTGGGTTGACACTTAGCCAAAACTGGAAGAGAGGAGAAAGCAGCTGGGGAGGTAAGTGTTTTTAGAAGATGCTCATGTGGAGGGCGTCTTAGGCTCCAGAGTAAATGAGGAGAGACAACTGGTTAGAGCCGGTAGAGCAAGTAGCAACTGAAGAGTCAGACTCTAGAATTTGGTGTCAAATACATCGTGTAGCAGAAGCCAACAGAAACAGATGGTCTGTACATACCTTAGGAGAGTCAGATCAGCATCTTGATACAGAGAGACTGTGTGCCTTGGAAGGGAGCTCATTTATGCCACTCCTGGGGTTTCTTTGAGACCTACCACCTGCCCTAAAGCTGGTTCTCACCTTACTTCTGCCTGTACAGCACAGGGGAAACAAAGTGCTCAGTACCAGATGACCTATTTGCCTTTATATCTAGTACAATGCCTATCTCAGAGTGCATTGGAGAGATGTTCACACCCACAGAAGAGCAAAGGAAAGGTTGAGTGAATGAATGACTCTTCATACACGGGAGACCACGAGTCCTGGGTTTCTAAGGACAGTTATGTTTCAAGTGGTCCATGCCAATGTGTCCCTGCATGCAGAACTCCACTTGCCAAGAATTAGTCTGGAAAAATAAGATCCATGTATACATAAGAGTAAAGGAGGGTGGGAATATTACCTTTCCCTTATTGGGATTATTCACTTACTGTGGTCTAAACTTGTATTAACTTTTATTAGCAGCCATATCACACTGTTAACTCATAATGAAATTGTGGTCAAATAAAATCCCCAGGTCTCTTTCACATGAACAATTGTCAAAATGTATAAACAAACTGGTTGAATTAATAGCTGGGAACAGCTAATAGGGAAACCCTATTGCTTAAAATGCAATTCTTTCCGGGCCAAATGTTCGCCCATCTTAACAGTAATTGCACAATGTATTTGCAGCTAAGGCCTCATTAAAGCTTCATGCTCACCTGCACTCCAGCAGCTCCGAGAGGCTGCATATGGGTTAGGGCAATGGCCAGGTGATTGCCTCCTGGGCCTGCCCAATTTTGAATTTCAGTTAGAGCCACAAAAGTCTGTGCCTTTGTGCCTTGAGTTATTATAGGGAGTTTGTATCCCTGGGGAGTTCAAGACATTCAGAAGCAGCAGGAAGGCAGGTGAGCAAAGAACAGAGCACTGTGAGGGGCATTGTGACACCTTGTTAATTATTAACTTTGGCAGCAGGTGCTCAAGTTAACCGGAAAAGGGGGGTGGACCTCGTTAGGTATCCAAACAGCATTTTTGAAGGGTGGATATCGCCCAGAAACAGGCTGTTTTCATGGGGGTTGACCACAAAGAGGGCACATACCTTGGGTGCTGTACAACCTGGATACATTCCAGAAGGCCCCACCATGTAGCTGGGCAGTCCACACAATACACACTGCTCTCGCAGCAGGCTGGAAATGTGGCGTAGGTATCCAGCGGCCTCTGAGAAAGGAAGCATAATAGGTTTGAGGGCCAATTTTTAACCCAAGGTAAGATGAATTATATTCGGGAGGAAGGGACAATTATTCCAACTACATTAAGGCAGTTGTTTAAACTTCGTTTTAGTTCAGTTAGAATAATGGCATTGAATGTGAGCCTTTTGAGATATATGTATATATCACATGTAGACATATATATATATATATTTTCACTATATATAGTAAATTCTCTCTCTCTCTCTCTCTCTATATATATATATATATATATAATCTTTCACTCATCTTAAGAGTAGTTGCAGTGTATCAGCAGCTAAAGACTGCCCTGCAGGATGTGGGAAACAGACTTAGCTTGAAGATTAAACACAGGTACAGAAATGAATTTCACCATAGCAGAACCTCAGTATGCAGAAGAGGAGTTGTCTGTGCTGGCCTTGAGCTCAGGCAGGGAGTAGCAAATTGAAGGGGTTTCCTGGAGGGTCACCTGAATGTCCTGAGCCTAGTTTGTGCTGCCATCAGAGTGTGTTAGATTGACTAATGAACTTGACCATATTTTAGCCTGCACTATGATGCCAAACTGCACCATCTCAGAGCTATGCAGGCCTTGGAATGGGTTGTGTATAATGATGATGGGCTCAAAAGATAGACATCCCCAGGAGCTACATGAGGTATGGTCTGGAGAAATGAAAGTCACACTTAAACAGCAAACTTTAGATGTCTGTGAACTTTACTTTTAAGTGCGTGTGTGATGTTCCAGCCATGGAAATCGGAGGAAATACTGGAAAACCCAATGACAGAAGAGTGCAGTTGTTGAGAAACGGCCTCTCACATTAGTGTTTTGGAGCATTTCATCCCGCCTGTTGTATCCTTACATACTTAACTCTATTTGTAAGTTCCATACTGTTTTTCCTCTGTAACCCTACATGTAACCACAGATGAGACAGACCCCACAAACATTCCTGTTGTTAGTGAAAGAAAATCTTTAGGATGAAAAAAAATCCAGCAATTTTTAAATTCTTTCTGGTCCATCCTTCCTCTCTACCTATTGCTTTGAAGACAACCTGAAGCACTCGAGGTACTCAGGGATAGAGATTTACAATATATACTTTCTCTTTTATTTATTATGTTGATATTTACGTATCATAAAACCAAGTTAAATTCTCCAAGACTGCCACAAGCAAACTCCTCTTAGACTTAAAACACACATGTAGAGATTACTCATAGATGTAACTGAAAAACCCCTAAGTATTTCCACAAAATATGGGAGGCAGCTCTGGAAGCTTCCAAGGCCTGTATACCTCTCTTCTAAACAGAGTGGCATGTATGTCATTTGAAATGTGAACATGGACTGTGCTGTTAAATCCTCCTCAACAGAGTGACTATATAGATTCTGCCAAATGGCACTCCGTTCAAAATACTAAAATCAAATATAGCACGTTGTATAACCTGCAGTGCAAAGATTTCAATGCATGGCATCCAAGTCCCAGCATAGCCTTTGGAATCTAGGAATCCCTGAATGCAGTTTTATGTGTGTCAACAAGTAACTGGGATGTTTCCCCAGGATTGTTCACTTAGTGCATGGTAGAATCCTGGTTTCACCACTGAGTTTTCTCCAGACTTGGTTAACTTCTCAAGCCACACAACATCAACTGGAAGGCCAGGTGGGTCAGCGAAGACCAGCTCTAGAATGAGAAAATGAGTTGACCAGGGTCATAGTTTTTCATTGAAGATGACCTACACCCCCCCACTCACCCTACTTCCTAGTACTATTCTTCTCTGATCAAAGGGAGTCATAGCATTAGGGCACAGGAATGAATGGGCTACCTCTTTCAATGAATGTTGCTCTCTGCATGTCTAAAGCCAAATTCATTTCCTTTAAGGACAAGTTCACACCAGCACAGTATCTTGGTTTCTTCCCATTTAAATTAATAAACTAGAAAAAAAAGCAATGTCATAAACCTGTGTAATCCCAGCATTTGGGAGGTTGGAGCAGGAGGTTGAAAAATGCAAGGTAATTGCTCAGTGACATAAGTTGAAGGCAATGTAGCAGACATGACATGCTGTTTCAAACCCCCAAAGAACCAAAAGAACAAATGAAATATAATGGGCAACTCATCAGCTGCTTTCTGGCTTGACTTCACTGTTCAGAATCGGATCCCCCACCTTTTCTTATGAGGCGTTCAAAAATTTCCATGTTTCCAACAAAATACCCTGCATCAAAAATAGGATTGAGAAGAGAATGAATGGTCACTTCTGTTGGGTATACAGGATATAGGGAGTGATGTTCCTGTTGAGAGCAAGGATCTTAGAAGTACATCTAAAGCAATCAAGAATCTCAGGAATCAGCATGTGTTTAGAAACTATAATCTCCCCTAATTGAGAGAGGGAGCTCCAGTTCAGCCTCCCTGATCTGTTAATTGATTCCCAGATCTATTCCCCATTGATCCAGTTAGTGGGTATAGCTCACCTTGAAAACCTGGAAGCTGCAATCGAGGTCTCTGTGCTTTTCCGGGATACATTTTGATCTTCTAATATTACAGGTGAGGGAAGGTGCCAGAAATGTGGGTTTTTAAGTGGGTGGTAAATTTTAACCTATAATGGGAAGTGTTTACTGAAACTAAAGACCTTGTTAGGTTAGAAAATGGCTGTTGCTGAGAATAGCTACACTTGAAAGGAACTAAACTCTTGTAAAAAAGAAAACGTGTTTTCAAATTGATTTGGGATCCAAAATAGTAAGCCTTTCAAATAAACCACTGTGCATATTTTATTATTGCCTTATAACCAGTGACTGACGCATCTTGATTTATATGGAAATAAAAATATTTATCATGTTTATTTATATCACATATCATTAAATATAGATGATGTCAGCTAGTTGCCAACTTACCTACTTTTTCCTCATAGATGCAAAGATACTTTTAGAAATACTGTATAGATGTGAGAACTCCTTTCATAGCTGGATGATGAGTGATGTGGGCCTTTATTATGTCCTTTCTCTGTGGGAGACAATGAGCTAGGAAACTCTTGAAAGTCAGTCCACATGTGTGCTACCTTCAAGTGCTTCCCTAGTTATAAAAGACAAGACTGAGCTTCAGATGAGACAAGTCATTGGTATCTGGCTGCTAGGGCATGGTAAGGTGGCATTTGAAACAAATATTATCCAATCCTTTTTTGAGTGTGTATACTTGTTAATGTACATATAACATGTGTGTGGTTACATGTTCATGCTTGTGTACAAACTAGAGGACAAGCTTGGATGTTGCTCAGATACCGTCTCCTTGTGTACAGGCAGAGGACGTGGCAAAAGGACTAGCTCTCATTAGCCTAATATTCATCAAGTAGGCTAAGCTGGTTGGCCAGAGAGTTCAGGGGCCCTCCTTTCTGCATTTCCCCAGCATACTACCATGTCTGGTTTATTTTGCATGGGTTCTGGGGACTAAAGCTAGATACTTGGACTTGTGAGATGTGTGATTAACCAACGGGGCCATCTCCCAGCCTTGCTGCCTTCTTATTATCACTGTGTTCTCTAAAAATTTTTAAGCTTCAGCAAGTAAGCTAAGTACTCCTTCCTCAACTTGCCATGACCCTTCTGAAATGTGTATCCCTTAGTCTATTAACATGGCATTGGGGCTCTTTGGTTCCCCCCACCCGGGGGAGGGTGAAATCTAGGGCATGTTACATTACGTAGTGGCTGATTGCATTAACACTTGCTCACCCATCAAACCAGCCACCACCCCATCAGATCCTGTAGCAAATACTTAAGAATGTGCAAAAGAATCCACTACTCAATGTGCATATTTTGGGATCAGGTAAATGGATCATGTGGGATGAGTATTCACTCAGCCTTGTGCATCATGTAGGGTGTGGTCATTTTCCAGCATCTGTAGGAAAGATGAGGTTCAGTGGACACACATAGCTTTCTGTCTTTGAAGGAGCAATACTAATACCCCACGGAAGCCTATAAGCATATAATGGGTCCAGCACCAGCAAAAGAGTTTCAGAAATGCCAGTCCCATGGTCACTGAGTCCTCCCTGTCAAGGTAAGCTGTGAAGGTACGTAGCTTTTATGTCCTTGATCTCACTGTGCCCTCATTTTCTGGTGACTGGGACCAGGGCTCTTCAGTATTTTCTCCTTGTTAATTGAATGACTAGTTCTGGATAATGGATAATTCTCAATTTTCTATTTTTAGAAAGTATATAAATATCTAAATTAGATTTAGGCAAAGTGAGCTGCAGCCTTTGATATGCAGAGAGCATAATTAGGTTGCTGCATTTACCCACCCAGTCGCAAGCAAACTTTAACTCATTAAGCTGTGAAGGACTTTGATGAACCTTTGAACTAGATAAAAATATGCCAGTCACGGCCAAGTTCTCCTCTCTTCTTTGAGAACTTTCAAAGGAGAAAAAGTGACTAATGTGTTTGGTTTTGTAACATCACCCGCCAGCTCTGATCAGCTCCGAAGGCTTCAAAGGATACTTAACCACCTCCAAGCCAGATGGAGGCATTTAGGGCAAGCTAAAAGCATTGTCCTTGGCATTAGGAGCCCTGTGGTCCAGCTTCAGTCTACCCTTGACCTTCAGTCGTCAAACCTTTTAGGCCTCCATTTCTCATCTGCAAAATGAGGATAACAAGCCGTGGTACTGAGAGAGGCTCAGAGTGGGGTTTTTTCAGGCAAAGATTGGATGTCAATCCCAGACACAATGTGAAACTCTTGTTTCCGGCCCAGAGTGTCCCTCACCCAACTATCTCTAGCTTAGCAGGTTCCTGGTTGTCTAAACCCTCTCTGTACTGCCTAAGGCCTCAATACCTTTTCTGATATTCTTTACTGGATCAAGAATCCCCCATCCTCATAGGAACTCATGTGGTCAAGTACAAACCCCATATCCAAGCATCCATGCCCCCACTATGCTCACCAAGAATAGCCCCTGCTTCCTGGGCTCTGGGCCAGTACAGCATTTTATACCCTGCAAACTAGACTTGCCACGTTAAATCTTGTTTGTTATTTTTATATGCCAACATGCATTAGGTTCCTGCATCAGGAACATACTCTGGTTTCTCATCCCTTGTCTCTTTTGCCTTTGGTTCAGAGTCTAGCCTTACGTCTGGGCACGCCTTGTTGCTTCTCATCTCTTCTGAGACCTGAATCTAACACACAGGCCTGGTTTCCTTTACCTCCATCTCATTGCTCATAGCCATACATTTCCTAGTTCCATACATGTTCCCTGTACTCCTAACACATCCCCTCTTCCATTCCTCATGGAGGTGTGAAGAGGCTGTATGTTGCTATGGACTGGCAGTGCTCTATAGAAAACCTCTGTCACCCCAGTCTGGTTGTTCTCTCTTGGATACATTCTAATATAGGGCTAAATGCATCCTTAGGTATAGTTCTACCTGCCCACTTCATTTTGTCACAAAAACATAGTAATACTAAATTCTCAATAGAGAAACTCAGAATATGGCCAGTAGCATCTGAAAATCCTATCGATGTCACCAGAAAGCAAAGACATGTGGATATGGCCCACAGAATGAGTTTTCTTACTGTCTTTTTTTTTTGCAGAGCTTAAGAAAGGCCTAACATAACTGAGATTGACTTTAAACAAACACATTTGGTGAACAATAGTTTAAGTGTGAAGTGATGCAATCTTTCAAAATTCTCCTTAAATCACATGTGCGTAATTTCAAACAAGTAAAGCTGAGTAATTTGCAGTAATTTCCTAATTGCAGCATTATTCATTGTAACTAAAAGCTCGGTAACAATTCTGCAAAACAAAATTACGGTCTGAGGGTATAGCTTAGTGGTAAAGGATATTCATAGGTGGTAATTGAGACTGGGCTCATTTACCAGCACACACACAAACATATACAAACACACACACACACATATAATGAAATACCTTCCATCTAATAAAAAGGATGATATATAAACATTTGACTGACATAAAATATATTTTATAATACATATTTAAGTGAAAAAATAAATGATGGCCAAAGATATATTAGGGTATTAACTCATGTACAGAAGATTTGAATATATATATGTATATAACATGTATATGTTTATATATTCAGAAGAATACAAACTAAACGTCAATATTAGGGAAGGCTTTCAGGTGCTTATGGGTCTGTATTGCTTCTCAAACTTCTTTAAAGGTAACATCTCAGTCTGCAGCCCAGGTTTGTCAGAACTTGCAGTCCTCCTGTCTCAGCCTTTCTGATTGCTAGGCTTACAGATATCTGTCATTTTCTACAGTCTTTTACAGTCATTTTGTCAGTTAAAATACATTCAGAATTAGCATAGCTACATTCTAACCCCTTTGCCATCATTCTCTCCCAGCTCCACACACTTGAAGTGTAGTACATGTGTTTTTGTTTCAATGCACAACTACTTGGATTTCTTCATATTACAGATATATAATGGGATGTCCCCGGTCCATTATTTTTGTGACTAATTCCCACATAATCTCCTTTGCCAGGGTCAAACAGGAACCGGCCATGACCATTTCTCACCATACCACTGCATGATAAGCCAAGTCCTTATCAGCCATTTCTCTATTCTCCTCACATGGCGGCACCATCTGCAGTCACCTGATTTCATAAAACACAGAATTGATGGGGGAAGTCCTTCTGTGTATATGTTTCTCTTATTGGTTAATGAATAAAACACTGATTGGTCAGGCAGGAAGTGACTTAGCTGGACAGAATCAGAATATAAGCAGGGACAAACAGGAAATCGCTCTCTGCACTGCTCTTCTTTACTCTGGAGACACTGAGCAGACACAATGTAGACCCCAACAGAGTAAGAGGCATGGACCTTTTTCTGGTAAGAGAAGACAACGTGGAAATACATAGATTAGAAGTTGTGGGTTAATAATTCAGACAGAGCTAGGCGATAAGAAGCCATAGGCACACCCAGCAGTTTCATTATTATTTTTTTTGTTTTTTCCAGACAGGGTTTCTCTGTATTGTTTTGGAGGCTATCGGTCCAGCCTCAAACTCACAGAGATCTTCCTGCCTCTGCCTCCTGAGTGCTGGGATTAAAGGCATGTGCCACCATCGCCCGGCTCAGTTTCATTATTAATATAGTGTCTTGTGCATTATTTGGGGGCTGAAGTGGCAGTGGGACCCAGGAGACTGAGGGGAAGGAGTTCATATTACACAGAATGATCTGTAGATGTATAGATGCATGCATTCCTCTCTAAGTGATAAATTCCTTGTGTGCATGGAGCCTTCTTCCTCTACATCAAATCCACAGAAGGATGCTCTTCGGTACCTGAAAATGGATATGGAAAATTGTTCAGGTTGGTCCTTGGCTTCCGTGAGCGCTCGTTCTCTAAACAGCAAGAGGGTATGGGTTGGAAGTGTTCTGGGCACATCCTTACCTCTCCCTTCCTAAACTTCACTTGTTGTACCTATCGTAGTTATTTGGATGTGAGATATCCTCCACAGGAGTATGAGCTTGAATCCTTGGCTCCCATTGGATGGCACTGTTTGGAAAGGTGTGGAATCTTTCAGCAGTAGGACCAGTCTGATTGAAGGAAGTCACATTCAATCTCTGAGGTTTGTACTCAGTTCTGGTTCCAGCCTGTATCCTCAGATTCCTGGTCAGTCACAGTGTGAGGAGGAAAAGCTACTCAACCTGGCTACCACAGAGTCTCAGTCTCTTCCTCACTTCTTATTCCCAACCGAAATCCCTGGAAAGCTGACTCAAAATCAACCTCTTTTCTTACGTTGCTCCTACAGGGGTTTTATGACATTCACAAGAAATGCAACTAATATACTAGCCTCCCCAAAAAGGCATATTCTCATCTTAAGTCTGCTCTATTGCCTCAAGATGTACAAAGATCTTGGGTACCCAAGAAAAAAGACTGAACGTGTTCATACACACACATTACTGTTTCCAATTGACTTCAGTTGTCACACCACATGGGAGCAGGGGCTTCACGTATTCTATTACGTAACAGTTTCGTGACCACACTCTCTTTGCCTCTGTTGTCTTCATCTCACAGTTAGGATGCCGGTGGGTGAAGGCTGGCATGGAACACGTATCAGTGCATTACTTTTAACAGAATGATACAATCATAACTTTATAGTTAGGGATCTGACTTGGCTGGTAACTTCTACAAAGAGAACCCATTTATCATGTAGTTCGCATGGTAGGCAGTTTTTATAAACTAAATGAGCTGAATATGAGTCTCCAAACATTGGCAAAATATGCTCAAAGTATGTGATACAGAAGAAAATGCTTCATTATGCCAGCAAGAGTTTTGAAATGAAACATTTTAGACAAATATTTTTAGTAGACTATGTATAAATATTTATTACAAAATGCCCCCAAGCACAAGAATAACTGATATAATTAATTGTCATTTGATAAATCTTGATAAAGTCTTTATGATTTTTTTTCCCCACTGAGAAAGACATGTTCTATATCTGGGTAGTTTTGCAAATGTATTTTAAAATCTTTTTGCAAGTCATGTTTTTTTAATGGTTTTATTTCCACCAAACTGAAGAAGATACTAAAAAGGTTTCCAGCTAGTCATAAAAGCACCTTACCATCACGGTCAGTCTGCTGCATTTGCTACATATTTTATAGGGACATGAATGACAACACAGTAGACTTCCATTCCCATCTACTATTGATAGTAATAACATTTTCTACACTTACATTTACAAAAAATGGGAAAGGGGACTTAACTCTAGGACAGAGATGATTCCAGCAAAAGGAAAAAGAAAGCATTCATAAAATGTAAGGTTTATTTTTAATAATTATCAATATTTATAGTAAATATTAATAATAAGTCAAAGCAGAAAAATGATTCAGCACTTGAGTCCTGATGCCCAAGTGAAATGATAAACACATTTTCATGTAGCGTGCCTTCTGTGTACAGAGACAAATGCGAGTGTAATGAAAAGAGCAATTCAGGAAGAAAAATGAACATTGTAAAATTACTGACTCTGGAACAGCTTGTTAATATTTTTAAATTGATAATGGTGGAGAGCAAATTGCTCTGGTATTTATATTCCATTTGATACATCTCAGAGTGATAGAATGGATTTCTCTGAAAATGTCAAGAGTTATAATCTACAAGAAATTAAATCATTTGCAATAATTTGAACTAGTGATTAAAAATTTAGAAGTCAACCTAAAATATATATGAGAATCTACTTAAGTTTTTAAAATATTTTAGAGTTTATAAACAGAGATGACTGGGAAGCAACTGTCCAAGGGGACAGAAAGCCTAGTACCCAGGTGGTACGAAGCTGCGTCTGTGAGGGGGGTTTTCAAAGTCCCGGGCAGATGGAGCACAACTCTCGGCTAGTGTTCTCCAGTGAAAACTCTGGCCAACTGGTCACAGGTACGGCAGCAAAGCACACACTGTTGTTTTCACCCTCTTTACAGCTCACATGGGTCTCTGCATTTCACTTGTTTAAGAATGAATTCCCTTGAAATTGTACCTTCTTCTGACTATTAATAAAAGGCTTGGTGAATTAATCTCTGTGTAGGAAGCAAACCAGGGTGGAATGAGAAGTTGACACTTGCAGTCATCCTCTGAGCTCATTCACACACACAAACACATGCACACTCAATCACAAATCATACATTCACACACACACAAACACACTCAAAGAACGTTGATAAGGATGCTGGGTGAAGGGGAATTTGCTTCTCCCTCTGTCCTGGTCAGCACTTAAACTGACTCCCCAAAGAGCGTTGAACCCCACTACTGAAAGGTCTTCTGATCATGGAAATGTCTGTGGAAACCATCGTATCTGACATCAGTTCCCACAGAGCAGGGCACACTGTGAATGACTCTGCCTAAGCCAGGCCATAGAGGTCAAGTCTACAGAACTCAGATCTGCTTTAACCTTTCCAAAAAATCCAAGGGGACGTTTGAGTAAGATTTTCTCATGTTTGCCTCCTCTGATCTCACTCTCCCCTTTGCCCACTGCACACCAGCCACACCCTACTCTTGCATTTGTCCAGGCTGCCAGGTGCCCCTAGACAATGAGATATTTGCCCTATTGCAGCAGGGAAACATGGAGCCTATTTCATTGCATTACTGTCTCTGCTCCAGTCACCTTCTCTGATAGAGGGCTCTCTGGCGGCTCTGCCTAAAATAATACCATCTTAACCATCCTCTTGTAGTGCCCTGCTGTTAGCAATTACTCAGGCACAAGAGCTGTATAAATAGGACCTTCCAGGTCAAACAGGCATGTTAACTTACTATCCCTTCATACATCAATCTGACTTAATTTTGCATTGTTCCTTGAAGACAAGCATTCTGACACACACACACAC
This sequence comes from Mesocricetus auratus, assembly GCF_017639785.1. Classification (NCBI taxonomy): domain Eukaryota; kingdom Metazoa; phylum Chordata; class Mammalia; order Rodentia; family Cricetidae; genus Mesocricetus; species Mesocricetus auratus. The sequence continues at coordinate 41,321,618 of NW_024429199.1, read as the reverse complement.
GTGTGTATACAATATACATACATATGCATACAACATAAACATAATATAATATGCATACATATATAATAGTACCTAGCACAGACTGAACCTTTAATAAAAATTCATTGAATAATATAAGGTTAGCGTTACATTCCAAGGATTGTTCTATGGTGTCAAATATTTCTTGATAACATAAATTATAAAGATCTTTAAAACATATTGCCAAATTGCTTCTCAGAAAGATTTTTATCTCTCAGCAATGTTCTCTCTCAGTAATGAGCTATTACTAGATAGCTCTCTAGTAATATTAATCAAATATCAAAATTACCCCCAATTTCATAACTAGGAAGAGTGGATATTTTAGAATATTTATTTATTGGTTGTGCATTTTTCCCATAATTATCATTCTATGATTTTTTCTAGTCAATATTTATTACAAGATTATTATATACTTTGCCATATAGGGGATAATTGCAGAATATAGACTATCTGTTCTAGACTTTATTTGGCCATTGAAATAATATGTTATATCAGAAATAATTATCATGAGAGTGTTCAGAAATTGATTTTACTGGAAAATAATTAAATAATTAAGAGAAAAATAAACACCCCAAACTTTTACAAGAACAGGACTAGGGAAGCTTATAAAACAGTGGTGTTTATTTACTGAGACTCATGGCATTAAATATTACCTAATTTTCTAATCAGCTCTGCAAGCTATGTGACATGGACTGGGGGAAGGGGGGCAGGGACTCTAGAAGAGGAATCCTTCCACCTCAGTTGGCCATAGAAAGGGATCAATGCAGAGAGGAGCAGGGGATTGTCTCTCTGGTAAGTAAATGGTGGAGGGGCTTAGCATCAACTGCAGATTGCCACTAAGAAAACCCAGTTGCAATTAAAGATACCTGTGGTGCTATTTGCAGAACCCAGAGATACCCACATGCTGCCTTGTCATAGGTGAGATTCCAAGGGCAGAATAAGTTCCAAGAGAAACAGAGTCAAACACAGCCACTGACCAGTGGTTGGGATGTAAGACTTGGCCTCCATATTTAACACAGATGATGAGCTGGCAACAAGAGTCATCAGTGAAATGCTGGTCTTAAAGTTCTTCCTGAGCCCTGTAGCTGGTCACTAATCCACCCCCTCTTTGGGTCTCTAACATTACCAGACAGGCACACAGAAAGACTGTGTACAGCAGACCTCCCATGATGGGAGGAAACTGAAGCCAGGAGTAAAAGAAAGGGAGAGAGACGGGCTTGGAAGCCCATAATGGTTAACCCTAATCATACTATGGCAAGCTTCCTCAAATCTTGCCCCCAGCCAAGGCTGCTCTTTGAGGCAAAAGACATAATCATAGTGAGAGACAGGGAACCTCTAAGATGAAGTGAGCTAGCTTGAATTCCCACAAGCAAATGGCTCTATCCCATTGTGATATTCTTTCCTCCAGGAACTGACCCTGCATTGCCTAGAAAGTTTCACGAGGGTTCGAACAATTAGGATCATGGTTCTTTCTCCCTAAGGAAAGGTGTCTTGATCTTGCCTCATCCCTGGGTAGATGAGATAAGTGTGGAGAAAAAGGCCAGAGATCCTGTGAGCTTGTCCTGGAGGCCAGCACCTTTGGTCTGGATCAAAGGTGAGCATATTGAGAGAAGGATTAAGTCCAGGCATGGGAAGCTTGCCTCTACTTAAATGGGGTGAGAACACGCAGAAAAATTAGGTCTGCAGCTCGGAGAGATGTTTCTTGAGGCAGAGGATAGTACTTAAAAAGAGACCCTCCTGGGGTTGATTAGCCTCAAATTGTCTGGAACTTCAAAGGGAGCTGAAAGTTAACTGGGAAAGCATCAGTCCTCTGTGGAGTTAAGAAATTTAGGGAAATAAGAACTATACATCAGAGAGAAGCACTATTTTACACCAAAATTTTTATGCATTTGTTTTCCTTGATCTAAAAAAAAAGATATTTAACCTCAAACTGAAGTAGAAATTCTAGAACCAAAAATTTGAAACTAGAAGGCACACTGATCATCTCTCCCAGTGCTCCCTTGTCACAGATACGAAGATACCCATGATACGGTGTTGCTAAGATAGACTACAATCATGCTCCCAGGCTTACAAGACATCTCCATCCAGTATTCACCAAATGAACCACATATTCACATCTTGCTAGATATTTTAAAATTTCAATAAAGTGTTTGCTTCTTAACATAAGGATCTGGGTTTCATTCCCAAAACATACATTGATAAAAAAAAACCTGTGTGGGTGGCACCTAATTATAATATGAGTCCAGGGGAGGCAGAGACAGGTGGCTTACTGTCTAGCCAACATGTCCTACTTAATGAATTTAGGACTGAGAGACCCTGTGCCAAAAATAATAAATAGGTAAAAAGATGATGGCTTAAAAGAATGACCTCTGAGGTTGTGTTCTGGCATACACCTCCATGCACACATGCATGCGCGAACAGATAAAAGCCTGCTGTATATGAATTTTAAAAGCACTTCCTATAATTATGCATATTATATTATCAAAGTAACTGAGATAGTTTCCAGTGATAACTTAGCAGGATATTTTTCAGTCACATGCAAACATCTTGGTTCTGTCCCCAACACCAAAACATAAGGACAAAAGCAATCTGACCCATGAGTGTCTCAGAAAGACAGTATGAATTTGTTTTAATTTTGTGTTTTCATATCCTAATACTAATCAAAAGCATACATCATGCTATAAAAGGCAATATAGTGTTCTGAAATAGTACTTCCTGATGCTAGCCACTGTTTTTCTTGGTTGTCCTTTTATCCTGTGACAACTCAGTGAGCTGTAACCCACTCCTTTCCATAGACAGTGTAACTAAATGGCAGAGACCTTAGGTTACTATCCTAAGTCATTGTCTGTGAATCGTGGAACCCAGAGAAGACACACAAAGAGTGTGATTGATATAGGTAAATAAATAAATGCCAGCTGGGCTAAGGGAATAACTCAGTTGGTAAAGTGTGTATCACATGAACATGTGGACCTGAATTTGATCCCTGGCAACCACGTGAAAAGCTGGGTGTAGAACCCTAGTGCTGGAGAGGTAGAGACAGGAAGCTTCTGGGGTTCCCTGCCTAGCCAGTCTAGCTGAATCAATGAGCCCCAACTTCAGTAAGAGATTCTGGCTCAAATAAAAATAATAAATAAGATGAAGAGTGATAGAGGAAGGCTTCTGTTATAGATTCTGTCTCACACACACACACACACTAGCAAAATGTGAAGCTGAGAGAGCAACTATCATTCCCTGGGGTACCATGTCGACCTCATGAGAATATAGACAAATGAGATGTTTGGTTGATTTATCTAGGCATTCTTCCCAAGCAGTTGTCATCAGAAGATTATGGAGAGGAGGATATCTTGGCCCCATGCTCGGGATTGTTCTTAGTTAGGGATTGGTGATCTTGTATGCTGTGAAGCATTTACAGCCTTGCTCATTCTATAACCATGCTGTCTTTAGGAACTGCCTTTGCACCAACATCTGGTGCACCATTTGGTATTTGGTACGTGGAGAGGAAATCTTCACTTAAGAAGTTCTTGCTGAAAAGCTGAGCTTTCCCTATGAAAATTTCTGCATCTGAGACTGTTGCTCTTTTCAGTGTCAATGCAGGGAGCTGGGAATCGCACTGAGAAAGGCCTAACTACCGAGGATGCGATATGTACTGTTGGTGGTGTCTGACTTTGACTTTGCATTGATTTGCTCTTCTCTTGGACACAGTTCTGCTCACATCCCAACCCATCACCCTTCTTTCGCTCCTTCATACTGTCTGTGGGATATCCTCTTCATGTGAACCACTTTCAGTTTTGTTAATAGAATCACAGTGCATGAAAATACATTATACCACAATTGTATGCTCAGTGTAAAGACAAAAAATTAGCATTTAAGGACGTTTTCAAGTCGAGCTTCTGGGATCATTTTTGTTCAACCATAGAAACCACCAAAACTTTTAGTAAATACCTAATTACACAACATAATGTGGGCAGAACCACATAAGTATGAAGATTAGTGTAGCACGGGCCTTAGAGATAAGTCTACAGAGTGTGACGCTCATGTTAGAAAAGGCCAAATGATTTACCCAACGTCATTCAGCTAATTAATGGCAAAGAAAACAAGAGAATAATTGCCCATATGCTCAGTTTTATGTTTTATATATCATCTAAGACATTAGGAAGCAAGCAAGGCTCTTTAAATATATAAAGTATCTGAGCAGTTAATTTTCAGGAGGGGAAAAATAGGATCACTAGCCAACAAGAAAGTTACATGCACAGTTCCAGATGCAGCGTGGGGTGGCTGAGACGGAAGCAGAAGTACATATGGGGACTTAAGGGGGATAGCAGGAGGAACCCTGCCACACCTGGTGAAGGCTGAAAGGCTTCTTGTGATGACGGCAACTAAATGGAGCCTTGAAGGAACGTTGAAATTTGTTTGAGTTGCTGTCCACAGTGAGCAATGAAGGTGGGGTCAAAGTTCAAGAACAGCTCGGGAGCTTATAGCTCTTGGCTTTAGATAGGAGTTATCATCCAATAAGAGAAGAGATACAAAATAGCTGTCCAGGAAAGGACTATACCGTGTGAACATCAGTGGTTATTTGACTACCAATGGGAGGCCAGCTGGCTTTAGAAATATGGCTATGGATAGCCAAAGAGCCAACAATTAGCCTAACAGACAACTGAATACTTCGTGTGAGTTTTTTTCCCTCAGTGATATTTTATATAGTCACATATACTATTTCCAAGAGGGACTAATTCATGAGAATCATGATACCTAATTTATTTTATATATATATAGGACGTTTGGGTGGAGTCAGTGGCCCATAAGAGATTGTGCATAGATTGAAAGATAGCAAAGGTATTGGCCTCCAATATGTATATATTTTCAAGTTTTATTTATCAGTATGTTTGTGTGTCTGCATGTACAACACATGGCCCCCTGCCCTTGAAGGTCAGAAGAGGGTATTAGAGGCTCTAGTTGTGGAGTCACAGGCACTTGTGAGTGACCATGTATCCCTGGAAGAGCTGCAGATGCTCCTAACCACAGGGTCATCTCACTAGCCCATCATCCTATTATTAAATGTTGTGTGGACAGGAGTGTGATGCTTCTGGAAGCAAGTAAGAAGCATTCGGAGACGCACAACACAAACCTGGAGAGTTTTGACATCAGAGGAACCAAAATAAATAAGCAAATAGAAGTCAAGTTCATACTACAAGACTCGACCAAAGATAAATTGCACTATACAAAAAATAAAGTACAAGTTGCTTGAGAGTGTGTGCATGTATGTGGAGGCAAGAGGAAAATTGTAGGTGTCATTCCTTCTCAGATACCACCTACGTTGTTGGTTGTTCTTTTTTTCTTTTTGAGACAGAAGTTTTCACTGGAACGTGGGTTGCTTGTCAATTAGGCTAATTCTCTTGAATTACAGGCCAGTGCCATCATTCCCAAATGGTTTACCTGTGTACCAGGGACTGAACTCAGTCCTCATGTTTGTAGTGCAAGAATTTTACTTAGTCATCTCTCCCATCCCTAAAATAAATTTTACATGGTATAAAATTATTCCTTTTTATCAGTTAGAAACTCGCTGCCTGTTTTATTGAGATGAGTTTCTGTTGTTATCATACCAAACTAGCTGATTCAATAACTACTTACTGAACCAATGACAGAATTTTCACTGAAGATTGGACAAAATAATTTTGGTTGTTTTCTATGAACTCTGAGTATAAAAAAAGGTCTACATTTTTTCTTTGATCCACATCTACCTGCAAAACCGAGACACAGCTTTTTGCCTTATGTAAATCAAAATCATTAAAGCCTGAAAATGTGCTAACTCTTACAAAGTTGGGTTTAATGATTTTTTCCTGTCTAGTTACTTTACATGGCACCAGTAAATGATATAAAGATTCTGACTGGAGAAGAAAGAAATGCTATTGGGGCGATATGTGAGAAATTGTATGTTGAATGCCTTGCTATAAGTCTGGATGTGTAGGACGCAGGCAGCCCAGGAGTCCTGCATTTCTGTTTGTGGTACCTAGGATAGAAGTGGAGCCTTATGCATGCTCTGCAAACACTCCACCCGTGAGCTGCATTCCAGGCCCAATCTTACCACATATCCCAGATCAAAACATTTTCAGTTCAAAGGCAAGCTGAATGGTTCTTGCAAGGCATGCCTACATAGAATTATTTGGGAATTAATCTCAAAGAATTAATTTTTCTCTGTCAAAAATATGTTCAAAGAAACACTGGTGTGAAAGGCAATAGAGTTGAATTATTGCCACGGTAGTGTTCTATTTCCTTGAAATCCTGCTATTCTGGAGAGATTGTCAAAATTATCCTCTTAGGCATTCCATCTTGTGATAAATAGCACATACCCCAACCTCGGTCATACATACATAACTACCGCTGGAAGGGGGAGGATGAAATGGAGACAGAGGAAGAGGGAATTAGAGATGGCTGGTTCCTCTTATGTCAGCAAGCCTTACAGGTATGCCTTTGCAGCCTGTTTTGGTCTGCTGCCTGCTATAGCAATGTGAAAAGAAATGTAATTATATTCCGTGAATAATTGATATAAACATACAAAGGGTGAGCCACAATCACTCTTTTTTTTTCATCTCTCCCTTTCAAGGCTCTCTTTTACAGTAGCCGCATGTTGGTTCTAGGCTGAGTACCACTTGTATCAATTAAACAGTAACTAATTCAAGTACATTTGCAATCTGTGTTTGAAATGCCAGCCCATACAGTAGTTACCAATTAAGCATGAGGCAGATTAATGGATGTATTGTTCTCCTGGGCGAACTCCAGCACATTATCATTAAGTGTGTAAGCCCCAGTGAGTGAAAGACTTCCATTTTAAATGGAAAGGAAAACACATGCTTACCAAAAGGAGAGAAAAAAAAGAAAGTTGGGTGTTTTATATCATACAGAATTATTTAACAGAGAAGGTGCCGGGTAGCCTTTTGAAAGGAGAGGAAATTATGACTGTTTGGTGGTGTTCTCCATCTCTTTATTTTGTGTAAATTTGATCAATGGAGAAATACAGAGGTGCAGGATACAGGGAGAATAATAGGGAACAAACCAGCTAGACAAATGGCTCTTGTAAGTTCACAGCTCCTAAAACAGATGTTCTTTCAAGCTGGCTACAGTATACTATTATCTCCAGAAATTCCAAAGATCAAAGAGTCACCACGGAGGTTAAAAACACAGCATATTCACCCTGCACAAACTCTGGACCTCAACCTACCACTGTCCACTGAAGGCACCGTTCCAGGCAAAGTTGAGGTGTACATGGAAACCAGTGAATTGTCAGTGTGACAAAACACCTGAAGGAAATCAGCTTAAGGAACAGAGGCTTATTTTGGCTCAACAGTTGGAAGCTTTTAGTCCATGGTTCGCTGGCCTCATTACTTGTAGGCTTGTGGTCAGGCAGATGTAGAGACCGTGGGAGCATAGAGCCTGCTATGTTACATGCTAACAGCCAGGAGGCAGACACACACATTCCTGACCTATTTCCTCCAACTAGGCACCAACCCCCTTAGTTCCTACCATCTAACAGAGCACCACAGGCTGGCTACAGGTCATGTCTCTTTCAGCTGTAACAGTCCATTTTAAATTACAGGCTTATGATTTTTAAAACCGGGTGCAATTGTTGCAAATGAAACTGTTTTCATCACTCACTAAGCATTTAATGACTGTTGTAGCTTCTGTCAGAACAAGTGGAAAGAGGCTGAGTATTGAAAAGGAGGCAACTCATTTTAGTTCTGTGGCACGCCTACATTTCTATGGACAACTCATTTTAGTTCTGTGGCACGCCTTCATTTCTATGGACGACAACTCATTTTAGTTCTGTGGCACGCCTACATTTCTATGGACATCTCTGTGCCTCCTCTCCCTCTTTACCTCCACCTTCTTATGCTGCCTCATTAGACCTACAATAAATCCAATGCCTAAAGAGACGTTTAACTTTTCCTTAGTAAAGAAAAAATCAGTTTATTCTATGTGCCATTTTCCCAGTGCACGTCATGTGGTTAAACACATGGTAACCAAGTTCCCACAGAGTCTAAAATCTGTAAGACTCGCACAGCTAACTGTATGAGTTCAATATATAACACTTAAAAATGACCTACAGGGCCAACTCTTTTCTAAATGTATTTACAGGCCAAGCTTTCATTTATTCCTTTTTTTCCCCTCCCTAACATCCTCAGACATCAGACATGGTGCTGCTAGCCAGAGTCTGATCCTGCGCTGTGCTATCTGCATGTCTCACAAGGGTGCTTAAAATGGTAGTTCATGAATGTGTTCACTGCCCCTCTTTGGACTCAAAGGACTCTTGCCTTTACCCCTCTCTAGAAAATTGACATATGCCTGTTCTTTGTCCAGAGCCCTGGAGGACTCTGTTCCCTCTCCAGAGAGGAACAGAATTATGGATGGAAACAGATACCAGCAAAACCTTGAGGGAGGTTGTCAGTATGTGCGCCATCTCCTTCAACACATGGTGGCATCTCTAATTTTGCAAAGGATGTGTCTGTCTGACATGTGTATGTGTGCGCGCACGTGCACCTGTCTGATTTTACTGTGGAATATAAGACTTGCCTCTGCTATAGTTGCCTTAAATGCTAATTCAATGTAGATACTTCCCTCTTTGCCTGTCATTTCTGCTCTCTGTGCATTTAAAATGGAGCTAGTCTGCCAAGATGTTCAGAGTCTAGGTGTTCATAACTCACTCAGGCACTAGAATCGTCTTGGTATTAGCCTCTAGTCTTCTCTCTAGGTCTTGTCTCTCTAGCTTCCTCCCTTCCCCTGTTGTTGGCCCATTCGTAGAGGAAAAGAAAATGTTGAAATCAATGAGAATAAATTGCCACATGGTCTTTATTGTGGAGCCAAGGTTTCTACGGAAAAATCCTTGTAATCAGAGAAGAGGGAAGATGAGATTAAACTGATTAAACTGAGAAAGTCACAAAAGGACAACTTGAAAGATTAGCCAGCCGGTGCCAGCAAAGCGCAGCTCCGTGTGCATGCTAAGTGGAATCGTCCTCCCCACTATCAGCCCCTCCATCGGGTGACCTTCGGCTGCAGGAGCACAGAACTGCCTGGTCCAAGGAGATCCTGGAGACTGAAAAGCCAGAATGCGGGTGATTACAGCAGGTATCAATATTATTGTAATGATGCTTCGTTATCATTAGGGAACTTAATTACCTAGGGAAAGTGAGAAGGCCCAAAGAGTCGCAAGCCTGCTGTGGTCAGCATCTGGATGAGGGCAGATATTTGAGAGTGGCCTCAAATCCAGGGTCGAAGGGATCAGAGACTGGGAGGAAGACTGGAGTTCAGTAAGAGCTGCCATGGGCGTGGTAGAATGGCAGAGCAAATGGCCATGGAGGTGCAAGGAATGGGGTGTGTGCTTGTGAAATGCCCTCTGCATGACCCGCCAAGTGCCAGAAAGAAACTAATAGATAAAAATGATAAGACAAATGTATCCTCTAACTGTATGCTAAAATTACTAAATTTCCTTAAAATACTGATTAAAAGTCCATTAAAATTAGGATAATGATCTTAACCCCCCCTCTCCTGTATATTGTATATAATGAGTGTGTTTGTGTGGATGTGTTTTGTTTGTTTTGCCTGTGTGTTTGTATGGATGCGTGTGTGTGTGTGTTGTATGTTATGACTGTGTTTTTGTGAGTGTGTTTTGTTTTTATGTATGGGTTTGTGTGTGTGCATTGTGCATTTTGATTATGTTTGTAGGAGTGTATTTGTTTGGCTTTTTGCATGTGTGTGTGTGTGTGTGATGCTGGTGATGAACAGGGCCTCTGATGCTAGGCAAGCTGTTTACCACCAAGGTATACTTTCAGCCCTTAGCAATTTTTTAAATAGAAAGCTAACCTTATATTCAACCCCTCTCTTGCCTTCCATACTCAATCTCTCTCTCTTTCTCTACCTCCTCTCTGTGTTTTTCCATAGAGGTTTGCATTTCTTGGCCTGGCTGGTGTGACACTGTAACTCTGAAATTCAGAGTTCAAACAGGGCACATGTTTTCTTTTAACTCTGACCCCTAAATAGAAACTGAACATTTCAGAACACTCCAAGCCTGTGGTTGTGCTGAGCCAAATCAGAATTAGCCCCATTTACTGACCTACAAACAGACTGACCCAGCCCGACCTGCCTCTGTCCAAGTGCTGGGCAAAATCCATACTTCCAAATTTAATGAATCAAATTTCTTTGCTTTTTTTTTGGAGTAGGTACAAAGGACAAAGGCTGAAGGAAACTTCAAACTGAATGAGGGAGTCCACACAGTTACCATCCACATCTGCAGGCTTTCTTTTACAACTGACCATACCACAATGCCACAGTTGTTTCACTGGCCCACTTAAAGATAAGAGGAGAAAAAAAAGAATTCAAAAAATCTGCCACAGGAAAATGCGTTTGGAAGAGAGAATGTGAAAAAGTTAAGGTCACAGTCGGGTGTGGTGAAGTTTCTGTAAACACTTGCAGATGGATTTGGAAGTCAGTCGTGTTGCAGCAGGCCTGGCGTTTCTTATTCCTTGGCACTTTCCTTTACTCCTGGAAGCCTCAGTGTCTTGGCATATGGAAGTACACAACTATAAAGGCCTGGGAAGGTTAGCCATGATGCTCTCCTGAGAAAAAAAAGGCAGCTACATAATGTTATCTAAAATCTTAAGTCTGGCATGGTGACACACACCTATGATCTAGTATTTAGGAGGCTAAGGTAAGCATTTGAGTCCCTCACAACAGGTCCATCACAGAAAGATCCTGATTCAAAACAAACAAACATTCTCTGACTGAGAGGTGGGAAGTGAAGGGTGAACACTGTTTTATGTTGGCCCAAGAGAATACTTTAGAATTCACAGTTCAAATGTGACAGCAGATTTTCTAAGGGTATAGTTCTCTGCCGGGTTTCTGCCAATACAAGGGACACTCAGGCATCTCCATGCCTGATAGTAGAGGCTGACTTTGTCCTGGACTTCAGAGGCATAAGAAAGAGGCCCTAGTGATTATTCTTTAAACCCTCATTTCTCGATCTGAGATTAAAATAGTCCCTGTGAACTAAACATGTGTGTACAGTGGTAACACTTATCTATGGGAAATGTTACAAGATCACAGTGGATGTCTAGTACAAAACCACATTTACACATTTGTTTCTTCTATGAATGCATACCTATGAGAAACTAAAATTATCAATTTATACTTATCTATAACTGATTAGTTGTTTATTTCTAAAATTTTCCATGTGTTTTCTGACCACCTTGGACAATGGGCTGACAATACCACAGGAAGCAAAACTGCAGGTAAGAAAAACTCTTGCAAGGGAGTCATCTTTGAAACATACAATAGTTCACTATCTTAGCCTCCTTTTCTCTTTGGTGCTTAACCTGAATGTTACCATTGTAACGAAATCGGCTCTGACTTCCTGTGTCAGGATCCAGGAAAATGTACCTGTCAATGCTCTCTCATAGAGTAGGGAGAGGGTTATTAGATCATCACATGATGACATTCTCTCATAGACTGAGTAGAAGAGGGTCATTAGGTCACATAGTGACATTCTCTCATAGACTGAGTAGGAAAAGGGTGATTAGAAGACCACATTCTCTCATAGAGTAGAGGGGGGTCATTAGATTATTCACATGATGGCATTGTCTCACAGAGTAGGGGAGGGTCATTAGATCATCACATGAGATTCCAGGTACTCTTCATTTCTTCCTCAGCTGAATGGTCTCAGGAGAGTGGGAGATTAACTGAAGGGACCCCATCCATGTGGCTTTCAGGATGCTGTCACTCGTGCCCAGGTGGAATCTTTCAGACATGGAGCTATTTTGTCATCACTCACTTACCTCCCTTCACCTATTCTCCTCTAAGAAAGCTCAATGAGCTCACTCCTTTTCCAGGTTGACCTTGAGAGGAATCATTCCTCTGGTTTGCATTTGGTGCCCTATCTGGAGTAAGTAGATGTTTATTGCCATCTCTCCAGGAAAACTCAGCATTAACTTACTGATTGGAATCTAGTTTTCATCCCAGATACCAATACTTCAGCTTGCCTGTGTGTTTTATACCCTGGCTTTGGTAATTTCTCTGCTCCTCATATTCTGATTTATTTGATTCTGAACATGTCCTAGGTTTAATTTTCTGGACTATAATAAATCCTAGGGAAGTACGATCCATTGATCCATGCTTTGTGATTATTCTACTGTGCTAACCGGGTTTTGGGCCTCTGTTTTTGATGATACTACATCCAGAAAACTCATTTTCTCACATTTTTCCAACCAAGATCAGGTTTTAATACACTGGACCACAACCCACAATATTAACTACTTTTGGGTGAAGCTTAGCAATCTTTTGTCTTTTGTTCATAAGTGTAATTGTCAAGGTCCCTAAACACAATTCATTGAGTTTGAAAGTGACAGGTAACCTGAAAACTTTGACTATATGATCCCCCTTTCTTTGGGCCTGGGGCAAGGCAGTATATTGTGGTGGGAGCTCAAGGCAGATGTTCAGAGCTGAATAAAACCACACACCTCATGATTAGGAAGCCAAAATGAGAAAGAAAAAAAGTCAAGACACTGATTTCCCTTTTAGGAGGAAAATTCCCAGTGTCTGACCCCTCAAAGGCCCCACATCTCAAAGGTTCCACCTTCCGATTGTGCTTCCCAGGGTGCAAGCCTTTGACACATGAACTTCCGGGCATGTGTATCCACACTGCAGCAACAGAAATCTTGAGAGTTGATGGTTGGGCCTCTATAAGGCATGACATAGAACTGAAAGTTTCACAGTAAGCTTGCTTTTAAATTTAATTATTAATATTTTCATTTCTATTGTGTACATTTGAGATTTGCAAGATGTTATGGGACACAGGTAACTTAGAAAATTATGATCTATAGACATGGGGCACAGAGTGATGCTTTATTATATGTATCCCATGTGGAGTGAATAAGCAAGCAATTAACGTATTTATCACTCACTCATCTGAAAGACATTTAGAACGGCTGCAGAAATCACAAAGGCCTCTGCAGCTGTGTTTACTAGCAGGAAAAAAAGATGAAATTTGGGGAAGGCCACACTTTGCATGAAATAGCAAAACTGAGAAGCAGCCTCAGGTGCCGACGAAAGTGTGGCTGCTTCAACCTGCTCAGCACTTGATATGCGGCAAAGGCTGGGGACGGCAGTGAAAATGACTGAGACTTTCCTTCTGTGTCCCAACCTTATCACAACATGGGCTGGGGAAATGTCCTTTTCCTCTTGTCTGGAAGAATTTGTGAATGACTGGAGTCATCAGTCCAGCATTAAGAGTCTCTGAATGGTGGCAGTCATTTTTCAGAGAGTCCAACATTAAGGACAGAGGGTTATTTCTACACTGAAAGCTAAGCTTAATTCATTGGTTCTATTTAATCCATGAGACTGTATCATATATTATTTATGGAGACATTCTTGACACATGATTATCTTATTTTGTTTTACAATCAGGAAATGGTCTTACTAATCACATACCCCATGAACTTTTTTCTGGCTTTAGATTCATGATACTTCTACCCCAGTCTGAGAAAGGAAATCCTATTTCATTACCCCTGAAGACTATATTCAGATTCTGGGACTCTTACAGATATCACAGAGATCCCAAATGTTGCAACTATGTTGGTCAACAGAAATGTCCATGACACTAGTCATGTGGCCTTCTCCTCCTAAAATGCTAATTTACATCTTAAGACCTTCAGGTGGACATCACACCTCAGACCCTAGGTCCAGGGGAGGAAAAACAGTTTCTATCATTATAGGCATTTGACTTAACTAGTAAGGGACTGGCAAGATTGTGACACATGGCCACCATTCAAAAGTTAATTGTAATAGCATGTACAATGTTATAAACACATAAGAAATTAATCCTGTATAATGTGTTCATAATATTTTTGAAATGAAGGATAAAGTTTTACAAAAAGACAGTAAAAATCCCTAAATAAATTCTATGTTTGTTCATGGCTAGTGTTCATATCCTTAATACATCAGTTTCCTCCATAATTGTTTAAAATTTCCTGGAAAACTATCAGGAGAAGAATTTTTCAAGGAATTTGAAATGTTAATATAAAGTCTATATGCATAATTGAAGGCTAGAGTGCCCCTAAAATCACAAAGATGACAAGGCAGGAGTGGTGGCCCTACCAGGTATCAGAATGTATTATAACAGTGGGGGTGACCCAAGAAAGAGAAGCATACAAGCCGGGAGCAGCAGCAGTGCACCCCTGCAATACTAGCCCTTGGAGGGAGGTAGGAGGATCAGAGTTCCAAGGTCATCCTGAACCTGCCTCAAAACGGAGGAGGAGGAGGTATTAAAGGAAAGAAATAATCTTGAATGCAATAAAGAAACAGCTATATAGAGATATGAATACATATACATAGAAACTTCTTTTGTGGCAGAATATACTGGAAACCATAGTGGAAAGCATGAACAGTAAGGTAAGTCAAACTGGGCTAATTGGTTATTGCTGTGTAACAAGAAAACTAACAATTTGCATCACATCTTACCAAGGAACTGAAGTCAATTTCAAGTTTCTTTAAGACTTGAGTTTGAAAAGGAAAGAAAATATAGGTCAATTATCTACTTTACTCTAGAATGTGAGAGCAATAAGCCCGATGCAGAGAGAAACAAATAGGCAAATTTGACAGTGGGGAAACCAAGAGTTTTTTTTTTTTATCTGAAGATTCACAAACAAAAAGAAATTATTATGTAGATGCTGGGACACTTGCACCAAATATCACTGAGAAAATTGTACTGCAGGGAATATTTGGGTAAATTCTACAAATGACCAGAAAGACCAGCAAAGTAACCCAGAAGCTAACAAACCATGCAAGTAGGTAGCTGTGTGGCCAATGGAAGGAGAAATATGTGCTGCAAGATTTAAGCCCACTGTGATTAGGGCAGGGCATAGGGAGAAAGCAAGAAGCTGCTTCTGCTTATCAGAGTATCAGGGGTTATAAAAACTAATGTCACCAAGTGTTAGCAAAGATGCAGAGAAGCAGGACCAAACATGCAAAGAGGCACAACCAATCAAACAGAGAGGTAGGGCCAAAGTTAGAGAGAATTAAGATGAGTATCTAATGTTTGGGTACAAATGAATGTAATTACTTGGGGGATGAGAAGTTCGATATTTCTTGAAAAGTAGACCACATTTGTGGATTTATTCCATCCAGAACTCTGCCAGATAAATACCTCAAATATGCATAAAATAAGTAGACTACCAAAGTGCTCCTGGAAGGATCCTTTGTAATCACATAAAAACTTAAGCAGCCAGTAACAAAAGTATAAGTGAATCGCAGTGTTTGTGATACAACAGAACTTCCAATATTTTTCACAAAATGACACAAATTCAAAAAAATTCTCAGAGAGTTGGCTCAGTGTCTAAGAACAGCTGCTGCTCTTACACAGACTCAAGTTCAATTCCCAACACCCACATGGCAGTTTACCTGCCTGTAACTCCAGTTCAAAGGGATCTGACACCCTCTTCTGGCCTCCAAAGGTAGCAGGCACGCATGTAATGTCCAGGTATATATACATGCAGCCAAACACTCATTGACATGCAATAAAAACAAATAACCCTTAAGAAAAATACAGAAGAGATTGACTGTAACTTATATGTGGGATGTCTGTAGCATGAATAAAGAAAACCCTGAGACTGATATTGATGTAAGATATCCATGGAATGACTTTGCCCAAGAAAACACTGATCTGTCCAAGATACCCCTAGTTCCCACCCATAGTACCAGCGTAGTTACTAACTGCCTTTTTGCATTTTCAAAACATTATAGTTTTAACAACAGCTAAATATTTTTTTTTATGGAATTCTGCAAAGCAAAATGTGTTGCATTTCATTTTTAAGTTGTAAACACGGTTAAGGATAAAATGTAAATATTTTTAAACCTGAGAAAACTTGAATATCAGCAAAATAGCTCAAACTTTTATGAAGAACTGGGAGTTGTTCCCATTGTTAAGGTATTTTTTATGAGGTAAAACTCTGATTTTCTGCAACTGTAAAATGAAAGCACATCAAAGGTTTCATTTAATTCGCTTACTAGAGAGGAAGCCAGTAAGAAGGTAAGTGTAAAGAAGATCAACAGAGTAGACTCAAGCATAGGAGGTGAGAAATGGTAAAAGAAAAACTGGCCCATGGTGAAAGGACAGTAAAATGCAACATTTGGATTCATTTCTCGCATATGGGAAACATAGCAATCGTACCCCCAAGGGGAAAAACCTATTTTCACCTCTATGAACAGAGCCACTTAAATTACCATCAGCCCAAACCAACTTCAGAGCCATCTAAAGTGACTTCCGTTTCCACGGAGTTGCACAGGAGCTCAAAGTCAGTGAACGCTACACACAGATGTTGACAGTGAAGTCTGATGGCCAACACCAGGCATTCATTGAAGGCCTGCTGGAGAGTTCCCTCCCCTCTTTGAAGTAACTGAATCTAACCCACAGCCTCTTCCACTCTGTCCTTTTGTGTTGTAGAATAATATTTTTGTACACTGTGAAGATATCTCTTTGCCAAAAGACCTTCTGATTGGTTCAATAAAGAGCCTGTAGTTAGGCAGGAGGGAATAAGTGGGACTTCTTGGGAAAGAGAGGAACTAGAGAAGAATCTAGGCAAGTGAGAGATGACAGTGAGATACATACAGAATAGGGGTGAGGTAAAAGCCACATGGTAGAACATAGACAAATAGAAATAGGTTAAGGTAAGTTATGAAAGCTAGTTGGGAATAAGTCTAAGATAAAGGCTAAGTTTTCATAATTAATAAGTATTCCATGTCATTATTTGGGGGCTAGTTATACCAAAAAGAAAAGTCTGACAAATATCGAATACACATTTGTAACCTCTCTTTGCCAAATATTTCATATATCTCCAGATATACAAATGTATAAAATGGCTAAAGTCAAGCATTTATTGCTAATAAACCATACCAAGTGACTAAGACAAAAGTTATATGTATAATTTCATCATTTGTTAAAGACAGAAGCAACTTTGGTTACTACTGACAGAAATGTGATTTTTTTTGTTTTTACAGAAAGGACCAATTTTCACTGACCTTTTGATTCTGCATGATGTAGAACATTTCTTGGTGTTTTTCAAAGTCTATTGGTTGGTTCTATAGTCTTCAATGTTGAGACCACCACTCTGTTATAAATATATAATTTAAGATGGCAGAAATATATTGGGGGCTATTTCAGGAATTGAAGAAGTTGTGTCTTAGTTCCAAGTCAAATTTATCAAATGCGTTTTTATGAAAGCGAATAACACAGACAGCAATTTTTAAGTAAAATATGCAAAGGCAATATTACATGTAGTTAAAAGCATGTTATTTTGATACATACTGAGGAATACTGGGAGAAAACTATTGTCTTTGTTTTTCTATAACTATACATATCCTTATAGAAGCAGAAAACAGTATGCAGTGTGAGACCAGATGTTCCATATAGCATTGGTTGGTGCTGTGATGGTATCTGCAGAGAAATGTGTGCATGCTGTAGATTCAACCACAAGGATGCCGTGAAGCCACACTGCCCCGAAGGTAAGTGCTGACAGACACGCCCAAGAGTCGTGATGCATTTGAGTTTCAGTTAATGTTTGGTCCTTGCATGCTGAGACACCATTCGCTATTGCCAGGTTGTGCACGCTTGCATCCAGTTACAGGATGCTGCAGTGGTGGATAATGGGTGACTCACAGTTTAAAGAGCTGAGCTTTGTAGTGTAGTACTTCAGTTTATTATGGTTTCCATTTTGATGTCGTTAGGTTTAACAACAGGAATACCCAGGGAATGAAACATTGGTGCTAAGGGTTTCCAATGTATTTGAAACATGTTTTGCATATTTTCCATCTTTCTGTCTGTGCCCATGCACTATGCATATGATGTTTGCCTAACCCTCCTTTCAAAGTGCTTATTACTATTGTTTCCATTGTGCCACACTTAGAACAAGCACTGCCCTGTACTAGAGCATTTCTCTTGCTGTCTCTGCTGCTGTTAGTTGAGCCCTCTTCAAATGCCCACAGCTTCTTCTGTCTGCCGTGAAGCGGTTTTGCCTTCACACTTTCCTAGATCCCTGGGATCCTGAGATACACGGCACGCTAGTAGTAAACTTCATTTCTGTTTCTTATTTATACTTCCATGATCCAAAAGCATATAGTATTGATAATTTACAACTAGTAAATCCAGCGCTTCCAATTGTGCAGCGACATCCCATGGTCACGGTCTATAAATGGGACAACCTCACCGCCTCACAGCACATTCCTCACAGGAACAGAGCATGCTGCTGTCTGGAAAGGCATGACGACTTGTCAGGGGGAGTTTTCTAGGGCAGTGCTGGGGCCAGTGCTGCCATTACCGCTGCAGTACATGATTTTCCCATGGCAGTAAAACATTTAGGCTGAGAAATAAGAGGATTAATGGGGTAGAGGTCTCCAAATTTGAGAATTCGACTTTACTCATTTATTTATTTTTCCATAAACTAGCTTGTCTTACGAATCTAAGACCTTACGCCTTCTACAAGTATGCCATCCATCATGATAGAAAGAAATCCATTTAAACACACATTGCTTAAAGGAAACATGCACTTTAAAAATTCATAAAATTGAACTTTCAAAGCATGTATCTTATGCCATCTCCATGCTTTAAAACGTTTTCAAGCAAAAATTGCTAACATGATTTCAAAATAAAGATGAGATAAACAGAATAAGTAAACCTGTGTGTAATTAAAATCTCATTGAAATTTTGGGTTCTGTATATATGTACCACTTTTATTCAATGAAGACAAATGATTGCTCTCATTTACTTTTTAGAAACTTTTTTTCTAAAAACAATGTTCTAAATTATCATTAAAATTTTATTACCTAGCATTATTTTGCTTAGATATCATATACACACAGTAAAAATTATTGTACTGAATTAAAAGATTCTGCTTGATTAGTTTTGAGAAATGTGTGTATTTGTGTAACTTTCACACAAAGCAAAATGAGTCATGTGCCAAAATTTGTAATACAGGGGGCTGATGAGATGGCACACCAGCTAGGAATATTTGTTGTTCTTGCAGAAGACCAGAGTTTGATTCCCAGAAACCACTTAGTAGCCCACAACTATGTGTAAATCTAGTTCCAGGGGCTCTGACATCTCTTCTGGCCTCCACGATACTAGGCATACATGCAGGCAAAAACGTGTGTGTGTGTTTATGTATTTGTGTGATAAAAATAAATAAATCTTTTAAACGTCATAAGTAGGAGACTGACGAGATGTCTCAGTCTGTAAAATGCTTGTCTTGAAAATGTGAGAACCTGAGTTTGGTCCCCAGAATCCATTTATTTATTTACTTCTATATTTATATGAGGCTGTACACAATGATCCACTTGAAATCCCAGTGTTGTGGAGGTAGAGATGGGAGGATCAGTGGGACACATTGGCCAGCTAACCCCGCCTCATCCAACTGAGATACTCTTCAAACATTGAAAAGAAAATGTGGGCCACACCTACGGAACCACAACTACAGACAAGCTCATGCATATGCATTCATACATATGAACATGTGTGTGTGTGCATGCACATATATCCACATCTTAAATAAATAGGGATTTTTAAATTTTTCTTTTGCCTTATTGTCATCTCTGGAACAAAGATGAGACCTGCTCATGTTAACCCCTTAGACTTATGATTTATTCCATTATTTATATTTTAAATTTAAATTATCATATTTTCATTCTTAGAAATTTGTCTTTAAAGGTATCCAGTTGTCCTATAATCCACTACCCTTTATTCACATTTTAATCTCATTTTAAAAAATACAATAGACGTACTTGTTTCTGGGTCTGATAACCACATTGTTCTCTTGTGTTTGACTCTGAGCTCTGTTACTTTTTCTTATGGTCTCTGTTCTGTATTTTTTATTTTGCTTCATGGTTATCTTTACTGTAACAAAAATCTGAGGCTGGGTAATTTACAAAGAACAGACATATGCCTCTCACTGTTCCGAAGCAGAAGTTCTCCAGCCTTCTTGTGTTTTCACAAGACAGAAGGCAGAAGTGCAAAACTGACCTGCACTGTGTCCTGAGACAGTGAGAGTGGGCCAAGCCCTCTTGCAAGCTCATTTTGTAGTGGTTAGTCCTCCCATGAGGAACTCTGCTGTCATGACCTAAATGCCCCCCTCAGCTCTGCCTCCCAATCGTGTTGCATTGGGGATAAAGCTTCTAGCTAATGAGTTATGGAGGCAACAAAAGTATTTAAGCCACAGAAGTGCTTGAATTTCTCAACGTTTAAAGTTTGAAAAACTTTGAAATGATCTGTGTCATTGCCAGACAACTCTTTGAGAATTCCACTGGTCTACAATAATTCTTAGCTTGAAGGTTGCATTCAGATCACCTACATTCTATGGATTCAGGATACAAACTGACACAAAGACTGACTTCTCATACATTCTCAGAGTAGGTATCTTTTCCTCTCATTTTGAAGTTTGATTTACCTTATTAATCTACACTTTTGGAGCCCAAGATCGATAAGGCTTCTAAGTAGACTCATTTTGGGTGTGTCCCAGACTTGTTTGCAAGATTCTAAAAGGTGGGTACAAACATAGCTGAGTTTTATGTCCTTCAACAAATGTCTTTAGATTAAATCTGGAACTGATATCTACATAGCCTCCTGCTTTTCCAGTATCACTTTGTATAGAAGACTAGGCTCTTCAAAGAATCAACAGTACACCCATATAGAGAGTGTGTCTTACTAAGAATAACTGACACTTGAGGCTTGCTATGTCCAAGATCTGCTCAGGTATGTGGCAGACAATTGATCACTGGAAGAGCTGCCTATTTTTCTAGAAGTCAGTTTTCTCCTGTTAAAGAACTCAGCTGATTGGATGAGGCCCCCATCATTATGGCAGGTAATCTGATTAACTTCACATCTACTGACTGAAAGGATAGTCAGAAGTAAAAATTGTATCAGAGAAACATCCTAGGTCATATCTTTAAATATATGTGTATCATGGCTTGAGTTGACACGGAATTAACCATTATACTTGGCTTTAAAACTTCCTTTGTACAGAAATATTATCTTAATAGCCCAAATATGGGAGCAACCAATATTTCCGTCAATAGGGGTGAATGCATAAACAAAATATGGCATGTCCTCACCATGAACTATTATTGAGCCATTAAAACAGAATGAAAGGTACCACCACAACTGACATACAAGGACATCTGTGCAACTATGTTCATAGCAGCATTATATGTAATAGCCAGTACCTGGAAGCAACCTAGATGCCCCACAACTGAAGAGTAGATAGAGAAAATGTGGTACATTTACATAATGGAGTACTACTCAGAGGAAAAAAACAATGGGATCTTGAAATTTGCAGGCAAATGGATGGCACTAGAAGAAACCATCCTGAGTGAGTTAACCCAGTCACAAAAAGACAAACATGGTATGTACTCACTCCTATATGGATTTAGACATGGATCAGGGGAGTGTTAGCTTACAATCCCAGGGCCAGTGAGTCTGGAAAACAGGGAGGTTCCCAAGAGATATGCATTATACCCCAGAGAAGTGGAAAGAGGCAAGATATCCTGAGCAGATTGGGTGCATGAGGGGAGAGGAGAGGGAACCAGGAAAAAGAGAGGAGGATAAAAAGGAGGGTAGAAGAAGACATGGGGGAGCAGGAAGATTGAGTTGGGGTAAGAATAGAAGAGACCAGGATGAGAGATACCAAAATAGTAGGAGTCATTACAGCTTTGAGGAGAGAGCTGACACTAGTGAGATTTCCAGAGATCTACAAGGATAACACCAACTGGAAAACTAATAGTGGAGAGACTACATTAATAGCTACTACCTGATGATAAGGTTGATGATTACCTTATATGTCATCCTAGAACCTTCATCCAGTGACTGATGGAAGCAGAGACAGATACTCACAGCTAAACACTGAACTGACCCCCTGGAACCCAGTGACAGAGATGGAGGAATGATGAGCATAGGGGTCAAGACCATGCTGGTAAAACCCACAAAGACAGCTGACTGGACAAAGGGGAGCTCTTGAACCCCAGACTGATGGCTAAGAAGCCAACAGGGGACTGATCCAGACTCCATGAATGTAGTGCCAGGGAGGAGGCCTCAGAAATCTCTGGGGCCTTGGGTAGTAGATTAGTGTTCACCATGTCATACGAATGAACTTTGGGAGCCCACTCCACATGGAGGGATGCTCTCTCAGCCTGGACACATGGGGAAGGGCCTAGGTCCTGCCCTGGATGAAATGAGAGACTTTAGAGATCCCCCCAAGGAGGGCCTCACCCTCCCTGGGGAATGATGTGGGGATTGGGCTTGACATTTGAAGCATGCATGTTACTAATTTAAATTTTAAAAAGATTAAAGGTGCTAGGTTTGAAAATTCCATATTAAATACTCTATCCCACGAAAGTCTAGGTCAGGTGCATCTATAAACCACACACTCACACACACAAAACATAGGTTAGTGGTTGCATAGCTCTGGTGGCGTATATGTGGCCATGGGAGGCTAAGGGACTTCATTATGAGGTGATGGATAGTATTCCAAAGTTGACTATGTGATGTGTGAGTATATCTGTGAGTACATTGAATTCTATTCCTTAAGTGAATGAATTCTACCTTTTATGAATTAATGAATTATATCTCAGTAATGCTTTTAACAGATAACCAAAAAAACATCAAAGCCAAACCAAAGTAGCCTCATTGAATAGAAGGAGTGGAGTGTTGCTCTTTATTCTTGTTTTCTGAATTTTCCTAATCCCCTCTTCCTGCCTTCTATGCATTCTTCTAGCACATGCCTTTTCTTAAAAATATTTTTATTTGCATTCATTTCTGTGTTGTCTCAATCTTTTCATTTTTCCCTATTTCTTCCTTTTAGTTCTGAGATGCGGTTTTTATTTTCTCCTCGCTTCTATTTTTTTCTTTCTCCTAATGAGATGATAGACTATTTAAATTTAGCCTACTAGGTCAACTTTGAGATGCTAAAGGGAAACTATATGATATCTTCTATAAAATAAACAGTGTTTTTGTGTGTTTATCACTGATCTTGCTCTCATAATGCAGATGGAAGTATTTGACCTTTTAACTCTCCCCTTTCTCTGCTCTTTTAAGTCCAAATATTCACTGTTACCCTTTCATTTAATAGGGTCCAGACTTGTTATTGTTACAGTACAAGATCACCTCTCTTCTATTTCCCTCTGCTTTCATATTGCCTGTTTCCAAGAGGCTTCCTTCAAGGGGTTCTTGAATAAAGTGTTTGGGGCATCTTGACCTTAAAACTGTATTTTGTTCTTGCTCTTGAATAGTTTTCTGAATATGTAACTCCAGATCAATATATGCCATGTCTCTGCACTTTGAGGATCAAAATATACTATGCCTACTTCTCCTGCTGCTGTTGAAAAGCCCTATTTTTTGGTTGATTAAAAAAAAAACTAACTCTCAAGGGCTGAGAAGATCTTGGAGTGGAACAACACTTGCCACACCAGCCTGGGAACCCGAATTTGGTCCATGAAACCCACAGTGGAAGGAAAGAGATGTCTCTTGAAAGTTGTTTGCCACAAATGGTGTGCTTGCCCACAATCATACACACACAGACACACACCACCTAAACACTAGTAAATACAATAAACAAGTTAGTTAGTAAAAATAATTGCTTCCAATATGACTGCTATTCTTGCTAGTGTATAGGTTTACTGTAATCCATACTTGTCCATTTATTCCTGTTTATGTTGCTTGAAGTTCATTGTTTCCTAAAGTTGAGTATTCTTTTGTACATATTTTCTGAAAATTACCAGCCATCCCACCCCACCCCTAATTTTCTTTGAATTCTCTTTTCCTTTAACTGCCCATTAAATGACTGCTGGGTTTCCACCCACCACATCTCTTAAACTCCTTTATCCTGACTGCCTCTGACTCTTCTTCTTCTGGGATGATTTCCACATGTGCCCACCATAATTCCAGAAATTGTTGCATCTGTCTGAACTGCTACTAAGTCCTTTCCTTTGCAATTTACTTTTAATGATTAATTTCACATTCTAATAGTGTTTTTAATATTTCAATGAGTGGTGACAGCATCTGTACTATATATAACTGAGACTGTCTTTATTAATACTCATTCACTAATTTCTCCAGCATCATCCCTGGGAAATTTCATAGACAAAGTGACATCCATTCCTGCTGGAACTCACAACTCCTGTGACTGCCACAGAGAGGTTTCTTCTCCATCTCTTTGGCCTTTGTGTGGCACTTGGTTTATTTGCCCATGAATCACCCCCATGGGAAATGAGAGAAGTGAAAATAGAGCTGGGAAACCTCATAGGCTCCCTTAGACAGAAATCATGTGGATGACCTAGTCTGTAGAGACATCTGAGATCTGAAAGCTCACAGGGACAAGGGACAAATCAACTCATCCATGTCATTCTTCCCTCCAGTATCTTAAAAAGTATCTTTCTAGAGAACTTAGGAAGATCTATTTCCATTGCATTCACCCAGTCCCAAAGTCCTGAACACTTCCTATCATCATTGATATTCCAATTCCCTGTACCCCAGTCACAGTAGACACAAGTCCAGCAGCAAAGCAGTTCCTGAAGCCCCGTCTCATTCGGCGTCAAATGAGAGAAAAAGCAAATCCCCTCTATTCCCAATGGAGGCAGGAAGGAAAAGCATGCAGTTCCTAGACAGCAATTCACCAAGAAATTGTCTTTATGCTCCAATGCTACCTCCAAACATTCAACAGCCTTGAGCCCAAAGACAGCATAATCATCTGTGGGAATCACTGCCTTCCATAGTATGTCGCATGATGGTTTATTTATTTGTTTTGTCTCTTTGAAGAAGTTGAATCTGAACAGAAACAGTCAGGTGTTTTTATATAGCTGCATCTGAGCGATTACATTCTAGTCATAAACCTGTAATCCTAAGTATACTCTTTTGTGTATATGACTTTGTTCCTGAGATAGGGTGTCATGAAGCCCAGGCTAGGTTTTAATGTGATTTAACGATAACATCATTGGCTCCTTCCTCTACCTCTTTAATTCTGGGATAATATAGATGTCTGCCACCACTTTCAGCTATCGAACAATATATTCTATACATTTGTAGTGGTTTGACTAAGAATGATTCCCCTAGGCTCATTTGAACGCTTAGTTACCAGAGAGTGGCATTATTTGAAAGGATTAGAAGGATTGAAAGGTGTCAACTTTACTGGAGGAAGTATGTCACTGGGAATGGATTTTAAGGTTCAAAAACCCAGTCAGGCCCAATGTTCTTCTTCTGCCTGTAGACCAGGATGTAGCTATGAGCTACTGCATCAGTACCAAGTGTGCTGTCATGATCCCCAGCATGATGATAATGGACTAATCCTCTGAACATGTAAGCAAACTCCCAATAAATGTGTTCTCTTGTAACAGTTGTCTTGGTGATTTTGTCTCTTCACAGCAGTAGAACAGTGGCTAAGGCAATATTAAAATGTTTTAAGTATATTTTTTATATTGTAGATGTCATAAGCATACAAAAAGACAGTTTTAAAATAATATCAAATAAATGTAAGCAAAGGGTTTCATCTTTTCCTTCTACATGTCAGTCTAATACTACCCTTTCTACTTTGGAAACCAGAACTACAAAGGAAATGCTTTATATGTTACTAAACCTATACATTTTTCTCTAGATTTTTCAAATACTGCCACAAGCTTTGGACAGGTATCCTTCTTGGGACTGGAGAGAAGGCTAAGTCATTAAAATCACATACTGCTCTTGAGGTTGGTTCCCAGCAATCATAAGAGGTAGATCACAATTACATTTAATTCCATTTACAATGGCTCTAAGACCCTGATGTGACCTCTGCAGTTACCTATACTTATGGGCACAAACCGAGACACAGGCACACATGCATACACATAATTAGAATTAAATAAATTTTATAAAAAGAGAGCCATTATTTTAACAGGAATTACCCTTTCTCCAGTGAAACTTAATCATTCGGGTGATAGAGAAATCACTGTGGCTACCCAGCAACACACATGCATTGGTGGTTATCTACCCAGCAACACACATGCATTGGTGGTTATCTACCCAGCAACACACATGCATTGCAGGCTATCTACTGCTTCTTCAGAAGATTCTCAAAGGAATTGTTGGATGTGCTTGTTTTTCACAGAGGATTGAGACTTTAAAAATGACACAGCATTGTCTAGAAGACTCAAAGATTCTTCTCCGTGTCTGCTGCTGGCATGTTTCTGAGCTGCTTCTTACACCAGGATTTATATCATTGAAAAACAAGTAAGTGCACTCTATGTTTCTATAAGGAAACCATAGCCATGACTGCCTAAAACCAGAAGTCACCCTTGGCCAGGGATGCATGTCAGCCCATACAGAAATGTAATACAGATGCCCCAGTAGTTTTTATTTAGCTGAGTTGTGTGACTAAAGATAGAATCAGAGTTGTTAATTCACAGAGCAAGAGAGGTTATCTGTAATTGATCTGTTCTGAAACAGCCTATTTCAAGGGATGCCTCCTATTGAAAAAAACAGTTGTTGGTTTGCAGAGGAAAGGTCTGTAAAAACAGCAACCTCAAAGGTTCTTCCCTCCATTGTGTGTCTTCTCTCGTTGAAAGGTAGTAAGATCAGGTTTCCAAGTCAGTGATTGCCAAAATAGCTTCTCTTTCCTGATATCACTGAAGGCATTTAAGTTTTATGAAATTGAGTGCATAAAACCCAGTTATGCACCTCTCTGGCCTTTCCCTGTACCCTGGTTTGACTTGAAGTTAAAAGTTAGTCATATTTTAATTTAGTTTTAAAGTGAATACACACTTTTTGTCATTTGATCTGGGTGTGTTTGGTTAGTTTCTGTCACCTAAATTCCTTCCATCAGATTGGCTTGGGGGAGAGACTGAACTGTGGGATATTTTATTGATTAATGAGAAATGATTGATTAATGATCTAGGGTCAGCACACTGTGTGTTGGGCCACCCTTGGGCTGGTAGACCTTAGCTGTATGAAGAAGCAGGCTAAGCAAGTCATGGAAAACCAGCCAGTAAGCAACATCCCTTCACAGCCTCCACTTCAGTTTCTGCTTCCAATTCCTACATAGAGTTCCTGCCTGATTTCCCTTCATGATAGACTGGAACTGTAAGCTAAAAATAAACCCTTTCTTCTCCAAGTTGCATTTGGTCATGGTGTAAACCATTTGCTCTGCAGAGATTAAATAACACTTTGATAAGTGCTTATAGATTCTACCAGTGCATTTCCATATATTTAAGAAACTCAGAACCTATTTAACTCTTAAATCATAATGACCTACTCTTTTGCTGTGCAATGCTGACTAATATTAGTCAGAACTGGATGAATCATACATCAGCTTCTGGAATAGATGATCCCCCCACCCCGTTTTCAAATGATAGTTAGAGAGCAGAGGGAATTAGCTGAAATGCGGCACTTGCAACAAGGACAGAACAGGGTTCCCAGCCCCTGTTTATAATTGTTTAAAATCCTCTGCATTGTTTTTCCCTTTATTTCTCCCAAAGAAAAGAAATATGTTTTTAAAGGAATATGTCCATTAATATTGTATGGATTTTAGAGTATTCCCATGCATGGGTTTTTAACTAGGAAGGGGTAGGAGCTTTGACATTAACTGAGTTATTCTGAAGAGGAGCTAATGAATACAATTCAGTTCAGCTAGCCACCATGGGCATTTGACTTTAAAGCCATACCTTTTTGTATTGACTTCTACATTTCTCTCTCCAGAGTAATTTGTTCAAAAAGGCAAGGAAAGTCACCATTACTATTACATTGTATATGCATTGATCCCACCTAGCAAACAGCAGTCATTCCCACCTACCTCACCATGGGTAATTTGAGGCATATCCAAAGTGACTCATTGTTTGTAGTAGTTAGCTTTCATTGTCAACATGACACAGCTGAGAAGGGAATCTCAATTGAGGGATTGCCCAGATCAGATCAGAGTGGCCTGTGCGTGCGTGCGTGCGTGCGTGCGTGCGTGCGTGTGTGTGTGTGTGTGTGTGTGTGTGTGTGTGTGTAGGGGTTGGATGTTAATGATGACTTTGGAGGGCCAAGCCCACTGTGGGCAGCACCAACCCTTGAGAGTTAGCCCTGGGCACTATAAGAAAGCAAGCTAAGTCTGAGTCTGTGAGGGAGCCATGGTTTTTGCTTTAAGCTCCTTCTTTAACATCTCTCAGTGATGGACTATGACCTGGAAGTTTAAGCCCAATAAGACCTTTCCTTCCCTGAATTGCTTTTGGTCTGAATATTTTATCACAGCAACATACAGCAACCCAGACTGTCTCCTCCAGCCTAGAGGAACATGGAACAACTCTCATGGCAAATCTCAGAAAATCTCCACAGTCATCAAAGAGAGCAAGGACAAAGCAATTAAACTTAAAAGTCACAGGAAATGAATGCAAATTGAAACATTCAAAGGAATCTTAGTATAGCAAAGAAAGAAGGATTTTGATTCCTTTATCCTTTGTCAGTATCTCAGATGTTTTCTCCATTGTATTTTTTTTATATCATGAGAAAGTTATGATGACAAAGGATGTAGTAATAGAGGGGTGATGTAACTGTCGATGTACAGGGAACATTTGCAACACCTAAGCTCTTGACCCACTTCTCCACACAACTCCAAGTCAGACTTTAAGAGTGATCTCTAAAAGTGCAGACCTGCATCCTGTCCTAAAGGAGTGGATACGTTAGACAGTATATGGTTAGTGAAAACCATAGAAGATACGCAGGGGAGGGCCCAGTCCCTGCTCCAAATGACTTAACAAATTTCGATGATCCCTCATGGAAGGCCTAACCCTCCATGGGAAGTAGAGGGGGGATGGGAGGGAGAGGGGGATTGATATGTAAAATAAGATTGTTTCTAATTTAAATAAAATTTATAAAAAAAGAAAATCATAAAACAATTAAATGATGTCTTTGTATTGGTAGACTATAATCTTGGAGAAATTTATTATCTAACATGTCATCTCACAAATGTTAAAATTCTGCCTTGATCATTCAGGTCAGCTTACAAATCAGTGAATTTCCCTCTAATTCTTTGTATTTCTAAGAAGTTTAATAGAAATAAGTTGCAACTGAATTAGCTATGCAGTCTAAGTCTCATGGTAGTATTTTCAAAATGAAAAAATGCATTTAAAATAGACATGGGGGAGCAGGAAGGTTGAGTTGGGGAAGAATAGAGGAGAGCAGGATGAGAGATACCCTAATAGAGGGAGCCATTATAGGTTTGAGGAGAGATTTGGCACGAGTGAGATTTCCAGAGATTTACAAGGATGGCACCAACTGGCAAACTAAGCGATAGTGGAGAGGCTACCTTAAATGCCCTTCCACAATAATGAGATTGATGACTACCTCATATGCCATCCTAGAACCTTCATCCAATGACTGATGGAAGCAGAAACAGGCACCCACAGCTAAACACTGAACTAAATTCCCAGAACCCAGTCGCAGAGAGGGAGGAGTGATGAGCAAAGGAGTCAAGACCAGGCTGGTGAAATCTATAGAAACAGCTGACTTGAACAAGAGGAAGCTCATGGACCCCAGACTGATGGCTGAGAGGCCAGCATGGGACTGATCCAGACGCCCTGAACGTGGGTGTCAATGAGGAGACCTCGGCAATCAATGGGGCCTCAGGTAGTGGATCAGTTATTGTCTCTGGCCTACAAACGGACTTGGGGACCCCATTCCACATGGAGAGATGCTCTCTCAGCCTGGAGACATGGGAGAGGGCCTAGATCCTGCCTGGGATGATATGACAGATTTTGGAATTCCCCCGTGGAGGGCCTCACTGGAGATGGAGAGGGGGTGGGAGGGGTTGCTGGGGTCAGGGGAGGAGGGGAGGGAACTGGGATTGATATGTGAAGCAAGTTTTTCTAATTTAAGCTAAAAAAGAAAGAAGAAAAATATAGACATCTTAATGGGCCAACCCCAGTAGCTAATCGATTGATTCCCTTTGAATATTTGTTGTATGATATTTAGATTGCATTCTAAATGCTCCCAAGAAGGCCAATAAAATTTGGTTTAAATCAGTGGGTAGAGCTAGCTTCTAGCTGATCAAAATTAGCCATAGAGATTTTGGAGGACTGAGGATAGAGAGACAAGGAGTAGTAGGGCAGGCTCTGAGAGGGTCTCAGCCTCTTATTGATTGAGGAACCAGAGAGAGAGAGAGAGAGAGAGAGGAGGTCACTGGCCATATCTCCCCAGTTTCTCTGGTCATTCAGGTACCTACCCTGATATCTAACTCGAGTTTTTATTGATAGGATAATTAGATAAACACTTCAAACACCCTTGAAGATCTAAGAAAAGATTCACCCAGTTTTTGGTCATAGTAACCAAATAGTTCATAGCATCCAAAACTCTGTGTGTCAGAGGGGTATGTGCTCACGAGTCAGCAGGCACACACATATATACGCCAGTTTAAGGGCATCGATATTGGCCAGAGATAAACCTTACTTGCTATTTTTCATGAGCCATCTACCAGAGAGAGGAAAAGAGCATGGATGCAGGTGTAGGAGGTCAGATGTCAACCTGTTGCTTTTCAGCCAGATCCCCTGTTTTTGAGACAAGAAATCTCACTTTGACACGGGGCTCATAAACTCACAGACTGAACTGGAGAACTGGAGTGGGCAGCTGACAAGCTCCACTTGGCCACCTGCCTCTGCCTCCTCGGTGCTGGGATTAGAAGCAAGTGGCACCACCATGCCTACTTTTTGCCTGGGTGCCAGGAATCTAAGTCTGGTGCTCACGTTTATTTTTGTCAAACATGCAAAGACTGATCTCTCTCCCCAGCCTTGTATTTTAGGATAATGCCTCTTTCTGGGACCCGGGACTCACCAGTTATGTTCAGCTGGCTAGCCAGCAAGCCCCAGGGGCAGTGGCTCTGGCCCACCCCTGCCCCAGCCCTGGAATCACAAGCATCTGCTGTCACACCTGACTTCTTTGTTGACAAGGGTTCCACATTGCATTCAGAATGCCCACTTCTCTAGTCCTTCAAAACACTTTTCTTAAATTTACTTTTCGGGCAGTGGCGGTGCACACCTTTAATCCTAGCACTTGGGAGGCAGAGGCAGGTGGATCTCTGAGTTCAAGGTCAGCCAAAGCTACACAGAGAAACCCTGTCTCAAAAACTGAAAAAAAAAAACAGCCTGTGTTTTTGCTAGGTGGTGGTAGTGCACGCCTTTAATTCCAGCACTCGGGAGGCAGATGCAGGGGGACCTCTGTGAGTTTAAGGCCAGCCTGGTCTTCAAAGAGAGTTCCAGGACAGTCTCCAAAATCTACAAAGAAACCCCATCTCCAAAAAAATACATATATATAAATTCATTTTACATACCAACCCCAGTTCTGCCTCCCTCCCCTTCTCCTATCCCCCCAGCTCCCAAAATACCCCCCTCCACTCCTCAGAGGGGGTAATAGGAAGTCAACAAAGTCAGGTATACCAAGTTGAGGCAGGACCAAGCCACAACCCCTGTATCAAGTCTGAGCAATGTATCCTACCATAGTGAGTGGGGTCCAAAAACCCTATTCATGTGTGCATGATAGGTCCTGGTGCCACTCCCAGGGGAAAAAGTACTCAATAAAATACTGGCAAGCACATCAAGAAAGTCATCCACCATGATCAAGTAGGCTTCATCCCAGAGATGAGGGAATGGTTCAACATATGAAAATCTGTCAATGTAACCCATCTTTAAAACACTTTTATCTAATCGAAAGCTATATTAGAATTGCTTGGTTCTAATGAAATGTATTCTGCTGTGGATAAGCATTTGACTGAAGCCTGCTTAATTTTGTCACTATGACAAGACACTGGTACAAACCACTTAACAGAGGAGGACTTACTCTGACTCAGAGTTCCATAGTCAGCTGGCTCCATGGCTATGGGTGGGGTATAATGAACCATTGTGGAGGCAAAAGCATGTACCAGAGGAGGCTGTTTATCTCATGATGTCCAGGAAGCAGAAAGTGACGTAAGGAAGCATGTGGGGGCAAGAATTATATATACATAGGGGTGTGTGTGTGTGTGTGTTTTGTGTGTGTGTGTGTCCTATCCACTTCAAAGGGCTGTTACTAATGATCTTTCTTCAACTGGATCCTACAGCCTAGCTTCTAGCACCTTCCAGTGGTGCCATCAATCAATGGATCAGACTCATAACTTAACTCGGAGCTCTCATGAGGCAATCAGGGCCCCACCTTTGAACACCACTTGTGTCAGGGATCTGAGCCTTCTGTACTCTGGGGATCAGCATTTCATATTCAAACCGTAATGTGCCAGTGGAAAACCACATACGTTTTGGCTTTTGGTATCATCTAAGGAAAGAGGAGTATGGTGACTAGAGCCAGTGTGCAGCCAGGCGCAGCAAGACACTGTCCTGTCCATTCCTTGGAGAAGAGGGTCAATGCGGGTTCTGAATGGAGGCAGAGAGTGTGTATTCCCTGTTTTGCTTTGACTAAGAGAAGAGAATAGAACTTAAAAGAGGAGTGAATTTAAACAAGACAAGCTACAATGAACTAGGAAGACCTTTGGAGTAGATCCTACATAACGGAAACTCAGAATCAAGAGCTCTCAAATGTCCCCCACCGTCTACGCAAGGTAACGATTCACTCCCAGCCAGTCCTGTTCCAATGAGGGACTTAAAGTCTCTTCCCGATCCAGCTAGTGGCCCTCCTTGGCACTCTTATCACCATACACTCCCACTAGCTGTGTTTGGGAAGTGCTAGGGGAGTTGAGTTCACACTTTTCAATAGTCAATTAGGTATAGGATACTGGAGAAATGTAAGGCAGAGTCAAACATGACTGAGAAATGGAAAAGAAAATTTGCAAGACTCTCCTCAAGGCAGAGCTGTCTATGGAGCTATAGCCCAGCCTATGTGGATAGCAGTAACTCTTGACCGTGGTTGTAAGGTTTCCTTTGACACAACATTGCAGGCCTATCATTGGTTTACTTATCTCTCTCTTATCCTTAGAATCTTAAGTGTAATCATAGGGACTTATCATTTGCATTTGGGCAGCTCTTATTTTTAAATACTTTGGGGCTCATTGTTTCAGATTAAATGCAGAGGAAATTTTGTGAGTACCCATAAAATGTATAAACAAGGTATTTCCAATTTGCAGGGCACTTAGGGAATATTTTACTCAGATATATCTGCTATGATGTATGGCATCATGCATCCATGTCTCAATAAGAAGCCTACGTTGAGCATGCTATAATGTTGAAAGCTAATGGTTTGATGTGTTATCTTCTGTCCATTGTTTTATGACCTAACCATGACTCTTAGGAAACGTAAAAGCACCTCACATTTGAATTGGCCTGAAAGGAAACAGCAGGATAAGCAAACTCATGTGCTGAGATTCAGGGCAGAAAGTCAGGTCCATTTTAGCAGACCTGTCCTATGAGGGATGCTATCATCACTGCATCTTCTGTTCACCCACTCAGGCATTTCTTCTTGCTCTCCTCCACTTGCCTCTACTCGTCTTGGGAAAGATGATTGTGCCTCTGGATTTGTCACCACAGCATGTCCAAACAAAGTGCCATAGACTGGGCATTTTAAATAACTGATATTTATCTATTGCCATACTAGGAGTTAGGAAGTCCAATCAAGACTCTAGCAAAGTACACATAATAAAATACATGTTTTCTCTTGGCAGGCAGATGGCTGCCATCTTTGAGGTGCTCAGATGATGTCTTTGTGCCATCTGCTGTCTCTTCTTATAAGGACACCAATCCCATCAAACTAGAGTTCACTCTCATGACCAATTCCAGGTTCAATTTCTTCTCTAGGTTCCCATTTCAAAATACCAACCCATTAGAAGTTAAGTTTTCAACATAGGAACACAGGGACACAAACATTATTTCACTTCAATTCCTAATAAAAGATGCACTGAAAATCTTTCATTAAATGATCCAAGGCAACTCTTATCTACAAGTTGGAGGTGGTGTCATTCAGTTGAATGAGTAAGAATGATAAGTGCAGTGTTCTTTGTTTCTTCCTAGCAATATAAATTATGAGGTTAATAGTACAGTTTCACAACCTATAAAGACAGGGGATATCCAATGTTGGATTAGAATTAATTTGCAAGTGATAAGCAGACCTGATAAAGAGTTTAAAAAAGAAAAATAAAACAAGTGTGAGTATTTGTGCTCTAAAAATCAGCGCGTAGACTGTACCATGACTGTATGACCCTTCTGTGCAGCAGGGAGCTGGTACCAGCATGATGATGATGTCATAGTGTGCTAACACTTTTCTTAGAACATATCAGAGCTTCCATGTGAGAAACTTCAAAGTTAGTTTGTTACCATAATTTGTTATATAAGTAATTTGGGCGATTAGAGGAACGTTTGAAAATATAACAAAAGTCAGTCAGAGAAAGACAAGCTACTTTCTTACTGTTCAAGGTCTATTTCTCCTTCTGCCTCATCTTATCTCCTCTCCTCTCTTCTCCTCTCCCGCCCCCAGGCACATACAGGGTGTGTGGGATACAGGCCTGAAGAGAGGCAGGCGTGGTCTCTCTAGGGGTTCTGGTCAGATCCTTGGTGGCAGCTGAGATTGGATGCTCAGAGCGCTTACCCTGGATTGTCGGTTTATCATGTAAGTGATTTCTCCCCAGTAAATTTAATCTACCTCACCCCTATCACTATGGCCTATTTTGGCTTGTTAATGTATCATGAGTAATTTTCTACCTTTCCATCATGACTTTCCACTGATGATTGTAGGATGTTTAGATCTGACACTTAGCTCTAATTTAAGCAGACTGCATAATGGACAGAATTCATGAAGGTTTCCTCATCTGAGCCACCCTGTCCTTTAGCATTAAATACTTAGAGGTCAACATGTAGAAGTTGAAAGTAAGTGCAGTCTGTTCAACAAATGTGAAGTCCCCTCTGAACAAATACAAGTTTCTAGTTCTCTGGTGATAATTCCAAGTTTGCCTACATACACACTGAACTATTATTATGTCAAATTCACTTTTTGTTTGTCAATCAAAAGAAGATCATTTACATGGATTTCTTTTACCAGCAAGGGTTAATAATTCTTTATGCTCGCTGGCAATGTATAGTTTTTGTTTTCCATTCTTTTAGTGCTATTTTTTGTTGTAGCAAACATATATAGAATCTTAAAAGATAGTGAGGATGAGATTTTGTGAATAAATTTCAATTCGTATTTATCTGTGGAGTTCTTTTTAAGTTGAATTTTTATGTACTTTTATGTGTGATAAGAGACTCATTTTCAATTACTTTTATTTTCCTTCCTTTGAGGGTTGGAATATGCCATCAGCTGTGGAGACTATCAAAGAAGACACTGTTTTCAAAAGGAAACTTCTAAATGATTTATGTGGTGCCACATCATGGAAAAATCCATTGGCTCATCCAAATTCTCTGTCTCACTGTATTATTTGCCAACTTTATATAAGTTTCTGTTATTATTTTACTTCATTTTGGGAAATAATTATCTTCCCAAATATCAGCATCTAGTCTCTATATTTGTGTCTGATATATTAGAAGGGCTTATAACTGTATACCTCTACTTAGGACACTCTAGAATGTTTTCAGATAAGAGTGTTTTGTCATATGAAGACACAAAACAGCATCAAAGCCAAGTGAGGCTTCCCCGTATTACCTCAGCAGACATTTAAAGAAAATGATGGCTACATAGATGTGCCATAAATTGCATGTTTAAAAAACACAGAAATCCTAATGTATGCCTCCTGCCTCTCTCCTATCACATTGCTTTAAAGTCCAGCATTTCATAAACTGAAAACCACAGAAACAGATGTGTTGGCTCAAATGTTTGAGGGTGTGGTTCTGACAGCTGTGGCACTGAACTTCCTTCTTCCTACAGCAACTGCTTTTCTCCCTACAAGTTTGGACAGCCAGATATTTTTAAAGCATGACTTGTTTCCTTTACAAAAATGACATTTCTAATTTATACTGATGCTATGACAACTTGATGACAAAACTAGCTTTTGTTAAAGGTTTGATCGACCCAGAGATTCAATTTTGCAAGGTCACTTGCCCTATGTAATATTTATTTATCTATTTCCTTATTTATTTATTCATTACTATAGAGAGGTATCAGCATCTTGGTAAAGAGTAAAAGAATAGTATTCAAGGAAATTTAAATGCTAACCCAAAATAGACTTATAAATATGTTGTTTCCAGAATGTTTTCCTTCTTCATATTCTACCCTAAAGTTAAAAAAAAACAAACACATAAAATAGCACCAATGAGTTAGCTTCTATCTTCACTGTGGCTTTTCCACCTAGCTAGACATTGGGTAGATGGACATCTGGCAGAAACTGCTGTAGCAGGAATGTAGAGAACCTAGAGTTACAGCCCGAAATGCTGAAGCCGGGAGAAGAGCTCAGAGGTATCACTCCTCTGTTCTAGTATACATTATTCTTTCTAATTTCACTCAAGAGACGTTGCCATGTTCTCAGGTTTTAAATGACCCCCTTAGAGAAATAAGTGTGTCAGCCTTTCATAGGATAGGAGGCAGTCAGGTTGAGCTGCTGAAGCTTTTCCATGAGAAGTAAGACAAGATGGTTTGGAAGCGAGTACCATTTCAGTCCTGTATCACAATGACATCTGTTACAACACATTATTAACCATAAAACCCCACATGCTGCTTGAAATGATACAGGGAAAGAAAAAATGCTACAAAATGCAAATCTTGCAGCTTTTGTCTCAAAGGCTGTATCAACCAGCTGATGTTGTATTTGTTGGTAAAGAAAATAAATATATTGAAATGTGACAATCTGCTTACCAGCATAATTGGATAGTCTCCTTCAATGGCCATTTGGAGCTATAATTGTCAGATATGTTGATCTGTTTTCACCATGAAAATGGTCCTAGCTTGGGCAGCCTCCGGTAGGAAATGATGTAATACCAAGAGATCCATCAACTCAGATGCACTCAGCAGGGAAGCTCAGTGTTATTGCCAGTCGAAGTTCTAATCACTGCAGGACTGGGGTTCCTAGAGCCTTACTTTTCTCTTTCCCTTAGCTGCCTTCAGCAGTTTCCTTACTCAACAGCTGTGAACATATGAAGCCAAGGCAAAATTATTGGAAACTGCCAATGGGTTATTAGATTTCACCTCACCTTTTGGTGTTCCTCATACCTGATTTATGTGGACTTTGGTTTGCATGGAAACTGAAGTCTAATGTAGAATGAGATCTGGGACAAAGGACAGACCTGGCAGGGAGCTAAGAGGGCAGTCCATCTATAAGAGACTTGGAGTTATAACAAGGCAAGGGCATTTATGTAGACTAAATCTTCCAAGGATTAGTGATTGGAAGAAGATGCTCTTAAACCACTGATGGTTGAGTGTGATTTCCTTATTAATTGGATCTATGTCAATCATCTATTTCATTACATTTATGGAAATGCAGAGCTGGTCAGGTTAGATTCAAAGACTGTAGTGATAAATCTCAAATATAATTATTATTTATTTATTATTAAGTGCATAAATGCTTGCTTCCATGTGTGTGTTTGAGTGTGCACCTGCGACCAGTGCCAATAGAGGTTAGAAAAGGGTGTCAGATCCCCTGGAACTGGAGTACAGGAGTGAGTGAGGGTTGTAGTAAGCCACATTGTGAGTGTTGGGAATCAAACCTGGGTCCTCTGAAAGAGCAACAAGTGCTCTGAACTTTTGACACAATCTCTCTACCCAACACATATTTTTTTTTCATGAGCACTTTGTATGACTCAAGATCCAATAAAACAATCCTGAATAGTTTATTCTTTTTCCTTTCTGTATACAGCTCTCAGCCTTTCTTCTAAATAACTTCTGGAAAAAATATTTAGAGAATATCACTTAAGGAACACTGAGTTAATTGCTGCCTGGCAACTCTAGAAGGTTCTTACTGGTCATGGATAGTGATACTTATCCAATTATTTATCCATCGCTTGTGTAAAGTGTGAAGGAAACAATACTAGAAAATGTAAGTGAATTATCAATGAGGGAAACAGTACAATCCATAGCTACAAGCTTTAGCATTTTGTGTGTATGTGTGTGTGTGTGTATGTGTATAGAATTCTACTAACATATGTGTGTTAGCATATGTGTTAATGTTTTAATATATAATACTATTCCTATCAATTTTTCTATAATCTACATAAAAATTTTATTATTTTTAGGTCTGTAATTCAAAATATTTTAGTAAATTTTCTGATATATGTTATCACCATAATTTCATTTTACATTTTCATTGTCCCCAAAGACCTGTCATGCCAATTTATAGATACTGTCTGTTTCCACCCCAAGCCTTACAAGAAGCTACTTTACTTTCTTTCTAGAAAAGCCACCTTTTCTAGGTAATTCTCTAGGGACTTCTGTTTACTTCCACTGTTCTCATGCAAAATCCCTAGAGCAGTGTAATGACTTCTGGGACCTTACTGGATGTTTTGGTTAGGGAAAGCTTTATCCCCACAGGGATTACTGTGTGGGAAAGATCAGCGCTCAACAAAGCTCCCTCCAAATAGTTATCTATCTGCCTTTCTTTCTTTCTTCCTTTTTTCTTTCTTTCTATCATCTATCTATAATCTATCAATCTATCTGTCTGTCTGTCTATCCATCCATCCATCTATATCTATCTCCCCCTCTCATTTTGTTTTCTTTTTTCATAAAATGTTTCATTTTTATTAATGTGTATGTGTGTGTATCTATTTGAGCATCTGCCCCCCCCGTGTGTGTGTGTGTGTGTGTGTGTGTGTGTGTGTGTGTGTGTGTGTGTGTGCGCGCGCGCGTGGTATGTCCACAGCAACCAGAAGAGGAGGGGAAATAAGTGAAAGGAACTGAACTAGCAAGCACTCTAAACTTTAAGCTATCTTGCCAGCTTCTTATTTTTTTTCTGGTTTTCTGAGACAGTCTACAGCACAAACGACCTTCCAATTCAGTTTTTCTGCCTTTGCCTTAAGGATTTTGGTATCCCAGGAATGTGCCAACATGCCAGGATCTCAGACATTTCTAGAGAAATGGTATCATTCAAGTTAGAGCTATGAGTTGAGGAATGCTTCTATTATTCTTTGCTCTACAATTTTGTAGAAGAATAACACATAAAATAATTTAGCCTTAATTTTCCTCCTGTATGCAATATGGTATGAGGTGGTGGCAGTGTATGTATTTCAACAGAAATTTTTCTCATGATCCTAAAACTTCCTCTTTCTCATCAATGGAAATCCACCCTATATTTTAATGCTTCATTAAAGTTTAAACCATGATCTAAAAAAATACCCTCCTACAGTATTATTATCATATAGTTCATTTGCATTTAACTTAATCCTCTGGCTCTGTTGTCTATACCTGCGTGCAGTCATCTTCACAATGTCAGGTGTTAAGAGTAGGTTCTGGCTTCACTGTCAACACTCATATATTGAGTTCCTGTGATGATTTGTGGGCGATACAGCTGAGTAGAGAACCCAACAAGTTTCCTAGAGACAATCAAAGATGAATTCAATGTGTTTATAAAAACCCCTCCAGCAATGCCTTTATCTGACTGGATATTTTCCTCTGAATTGGAAGAAAAGAATCTCAAATGCAGAAAAGGTTGGTTTTTGGGACAGAGATTTAGCCAAACATCAATTATAGCTGGAAACAATTAGATGACTATTGAGCTGGACCTTAAAGGATGAATGGAATTTCAATAGTCAGAAAATTGCCAAGATGAAGTATTTCAGGAATAAATTTTAACTCCATCCATTCATTCATGTTTCCATTCATCACATATGTGAGTACATGCTTGTATAAATCTGTGATGACTAGGGTTAATCTGATGTAACAGAGAATAATGCATTTTAGTGGCTTATAAGAGGAATGTAACTAATTATTAATATTCATAAGCACTTCTCATTTGTTTTTAGCCCTACCATTTCCTTCCTTCCTTCTGTCCTTGCTTCCTTCCTTCCTTCTGTCCTTCCATCCTTCCTTCTGTCCTCCCTTTCTTTCTCCCTCCCTCCCCCTTCCTTCCTTTCTTCATTCCTTCCTTTTTCCCTTTCTTTGCCTCAGTTCTGTGCCCTGTTACTCATGCAGGATCCCCTTAACAGAGCAGACTTTGTCTGGGACTCAAAGTGTCCCCCCTGCAGGGATAAAAGATGATGTTAGACCCAGGACCCTTACAATGTCAGCTTTTTGGACTCATCAACATTGTTCTCGAATGCAATTGTCCAGAGAAAGTTTTATGATCAAATATTAATGCCCAGAGATAACTGTGATGGAAATGGTCAGTGGAGATGACAAGCAAATAATATCGCACATTCTGGTCTTACATCTTACATGGTGATCTTGAGAAAAAATTCCCTACTTTCAGGGAATATATATTTCATTGGGAATAAGTCTGGATCCACAAAAATGAAAGCATATCTTTAGGTCTTGAAAATTGGTAAGGAATATGGTCATAGTTTTTATCACAGCAAAAAAAAAAACCTTGAACACACATACACACACACGCACACAAATAAGCATCATACAGACACATAAATAAGTTAGTTTTTCAAATGATTGAGTTTTAGAATATAATAGACATCCTTTAATTGTCTCAAGTAAACAGGTCATGTACAATAAAAAAGAGTTTTTTGTCCCAGACCAGCTCATGCCAATCCTTTAGTCAAATTCTAATACAGATGTTATTACCTCATGCTTTGCATATGTGGTTGATATCTCCAATCGGTATATTTCAAGTTCATGGTACGGTTGTGATCCTTCCAATCAGTAAATTTGCTTAAGGGTAAAAGCTAAGATTTGGCACCAGGGCAATTGCTCAATGGCCAGGAGCACTTGATGCTTTTGCAGAGGACCCAGTTAGAGTCCAGCACCCCTGTTAGCTGACTCACAACTATCTGTGACTCTGGTTGTCAGAGATCCAACAGCCTCTTCTTGCTCTGCAGGCACCACTCACACATGTGGTACACAGACATACATGCAGGCAAGGCATGAGCACACATGGAGTAAAAATAAATAAATCTTTTTATAAGACCTGATGGAGGAAAGATAATGTGCCTCACTAGTGCTGTTCATTATGTTCCAGATATGCGTAACACCATTTGATATCATTTCTTAGGATAATTCTATAAAGATAAATAGATCTAAAAGAGTATGTGCATAGATCGGTAAATGTGGACACTGTGCCCCTGAAAAACCCAGATTCACAACAGGATGTCCTTACTCTACTCTGTTTATAGACAGAAGAGATCATGAAATTTAGAACTGGAAATAATTTGCTGACCACTTGGAGGCCAGGATTGGAAGGAGGAGGTAAGAACTGCGTATCTTTTATTTTGTAAAGCAAAAACAATTCTACTAACTTCATTATTCATTTAAAGTTTCTCCATGCCTTGTTCTTACTATTACAAGATGATAATGCATAGCTAATGACTCTGATTTGTTTGCTACTCATTACAATATCCATGTGTGAAAATATATTATAAGCTACAAATATTATTTCTCTTCATGAATGTATTATTGCTTGGCATGCAGAAATAGCTTGCTTAGTAAAATGCTGAATAAGAATGAATATTGAAAAAAATTTAAAAAACAGAGAATGAAGACTGTGTTTAGAACTATCAGCCCCTATGTTAAAAAGAAAAAGAAAAGAAGCCAGCACAGTGGCATAGTAACACTTCCCTGTAAGCCTCGCACTGGGAGGGCAGAGTGAGGAGGACTCACTGAACTCACTGGCCAGCTAGTTTCGCTGAATCAGTGAGGTCTAAGGCCAGTGAGAGACCTGGTCCTAAAGAATAGCATAAAGAACAATTGAGGAAGAACTTGGCTTCCGGTTTCTACATCACGTGCACACATGTATCCATTCATGTGAACATGTAGACATGCATACACCACAAAGAAACAAATTTACTATATATATATATTCAAAGAAGTAGTCATCCAATGGTATATTGTTATGTTTTGATGTCTTTAAAGTATGTAAGAAATTCTCATACGAGTGGGAAAAGATTGACATTCTTTAAGGCTTTTCTCACTATCACAAGGGTCGGATTCCATCCAGTACATTTCAGAGTTGGGAAGGGGTATATGTACACCCTATATCCCAACCAGTTTCATTGTTTTCACTCCCTATTCCACTGTCCACCTCTCTAACCCCCAAGCTCTCTGTAACTAGGTCAGATATTTCAGTGCAATTATTATCATTTAGTAGTTAAGAATGCATTTGTGATGTTAGAGGAAGTTACAAAATTGAGAAATCTATCTCTTTCCATATCCCTCTGAGATAATTTATAACATCCTGTGAAGGAAGAAATTAAAAGAATCCTGTAGTCTGACCAGGTCAAAAATAATGTATGTCTAAGGAGAGGGAAATGCTAATTGACCTGATTTGATATATATTATATTTCATATGTGTATTGACTTGTCATATTGTATCCTATAAACATACACAACTGAAAAAGTATAAGTCTACTTTCTCCTTTGAATTGTTATGTATATCAATAACAACAGGAAAAGTCTTTTATAAAGGATTATAAGGCATCAAAAATAAGTAACAGTAACAAAAAATGGAAATATATGTCACTTCAAAGCTAAGCATTGGGTCTCAGAGAAAATTCTACTGTAAAGTCATCTCCAAGGCACATTGTTTTGCCTTCTACGAGCCCCGTATCCTTACCATGGCACATGGGGCCAGAGGTGAATTCCCCATTATGAATATGTAGGTCTCCTCCCCCTCACCTCTCAGAGTGCTTCTTCATTCTTGCGCACTATGCTTCCACAGAACCAAGCTATTTTACATTTTAAACAGAAAAAGTCTTTAACTTACCATGCCCATAACTGAAACCCAGATCTCTGTCCCCCAACCTTCCCCAGCCCTGATCACAGTAACACCATCCTTCTAGAGACTCTCACTAGCTGTGTGGCTGCTGTCTCTTTCCACATTGTGTATCCTGCCTGCCTACACACTTGACTGAACTGTCTTCAAATAAACACAGTATCTGTCTAGCTGTCATCATCTGTGCTACTCCAGAAATATACCATGAGGGTAAAACAAAGAAATAAATGAACAGCTATTGACCCCTTCCAACTCAAGAGCACCAATAAGCCAACTAAATTCAAAAGGATTTCATCATGATACAGTCAAGACTCT
The DNA here is from genome assembly GCF_017639785.1 of Mesocricetus auratus. NCBI lineage: Eukaryota > Metazoa > Chordata > Mammalia > Rodentia > Cricetidae > Mesocricetus > Mesocricetus auratus. The sequence continues at coordinate 41,278,506 of NW_024429199.1, read as the reverse complement.
GAGCACCTCAATTCTCAGGAATTCACAGTGTTAACAGTTACCCCTAAATTTAGATGAGCACCTTTCAAGGGGCCTTGCTGGGTATCCTTGCAATTTTACACCATCTGGGTTTACTGGTCATAAAGAAGGCTGTCTATCATGTCCACATCATCATAAAAGCAGTAGCCAGTAAGGTTGACATCTGGGTCTTGAATTGCAATTATAAATGTCTGAAGTTTAGTGCTTTGGTCTTTGGTATTCTATCACAGCCTCTACCTCCCTTAAACAGTGGCTCTGAATTTATCTCTAATTCCTTTAAGACCCCATTTGATCATCAGTTATTGTTATTAATGGTTAACATAGTCACTGCCAGTGTTGTTATTATTGAAGAGTACACTGAGAGTCATGGAGTCTGTCTCAGCCCCACATGCCCCACATGACCTAATACCACCAAATGCAGCCAGAGTTCCACATGTCCGTTGGTCTTACCTTTAGACTAAGCCATTCCCAGCACTAATGGGGAAGGTTTAACTGGATAAATTTTAATATTATCTGCTTATTTCAAATCCAGTGAGTCAGAAAGTTCTCAACACTTTAGCTTCCACGATTCATGTTCATTTTGGGAAGCTGCTGTTTTTTCTCCCCAGTGAGCAGCAGTTTAGAGGAACCTGAGCTTCTGTTGGACATTGCTGCCCTTGCTGTTGAACATTGCTGCCCTTGAACGTGAGAGTAGGGGACATGCCTGCTAGGTTTTTGGGGTGCTCATTGATCATTCACCTAGATTTAAGAATGTCTGAACCTTCATGACAAGATGTACTTGGTAGATCTTAGTGGTGACTTGATGAGGGACATTCCCAAGTATACTAAAAGCCATATAGGACTGATAGCCCCAAGCTTCAGGCACAGGGTCCAAACACTGATAGCCGAAGCCTGATGTGGGGAAGTCCTGTTATTTGTCAATAAAGCACTGTTGGGCCAATAGGGAAGTTAGATAGGTGGGACTAGGAGTCCAGGAGAACTCTGGGAAGGAGAAACATGGAGAGTCAAGATGTAACACCATGGGGTAGGAAGCCCGGAAACATTTCCGGTAAGAGAAATACATAGATGAACAATTATGGGGTAATTACTTAAGTCAGAGCTAGCCAATAAGAAACAAGCAAGGCCAACAGCTTCATAATTAATATAGCCTCCTGTGTGTTTATTTGGGACTGATGCGCTCTAGGTGCATGGCGAGGCGGGGACTCAGAAGCCACAGATTTTTCTCTCAGGTCTGGGAGCCAGAAGTCCTAGGTCAGGGGCAGGCAGGTCTTATTTTTTTCTGAGGCTGCTCCTCTGTCATGTCAATGTCTCTTTTTTTCTATAACCTCCTCTCTGCCAGTGCTCTCTTCCTCGTTTTAGGGGTACCTAATCTAGCAAATTAAAGTGTGGCTGCTGTAACTCTATTTAGCTTTAATTGATGTCTTTTAAAGTCCTGTTTCCAAATATAGTAATATTGGGGTTAGTTCTTTAATACATGCATGGGGGCAGGTCCAAATTTACTCTCTATCACCTACTATCGTCTTTCATTTGGCTTTTTTAAGTGAAAAATCACTTATTTCAGTTTTAAATGTCTAAATAACAGATAATGTGCATTCAAAATTACACTCTGAATATCACTAAAATTTAACAGCTACAAAGCTAAACCGTGCATGAATTTATTATTCATTAAGACAAATTACTTAGCTACTCACTCACTGCTTGGTGATTTTTGCATATTTGCTGGCTAATGTGCCAACTTAATATTTCCAGGGCAGAAATGGAAATATACCTCATAATGTATACATGTAAAGTATTTGATTTTAATTGATGACACACCTTTGAAGTGAATTTATACTTTGTGTTGGCCCTATATATTAGCAACAGCAAAAAAAAATCTACTTCTAAATGTCAGTAAGATTTTACTACAAATCATTTACTAAATGTTGTATCCTCAGTTTAAATCTAACTGGGTAACTAAACATTAAAGTAAAGGGGAAAGTCTATATTGGTCTAATTTGAATTATATGTTCTTCTCAGCAAGCAGAATTGCTATTGACTGCCTTAAGCACCATTGTCTCCATCATGAATAATCATAAAACATTACAGTCGGCACAAGAAGAATGGAGAAAAGCTCATCAAAAAGTTGCAAAGAGGAGGAAAGCCAAACACAAAATATGAACAGCCCCCCTCTCCCTCCTGCGCCTGAAAGAAAGAGCCATGCAGAGCACAGTGTCTTTATTGCCGGAGGAAATGTGCTACATAACAATCCTGAGAAGCCTCATTTATTATAGACAGCATTTGACTTATTGTATTCCAAAGAAGCTTGCTTGCTTGCTAAATGTATGTTGTTGTTGTTGTAGGAGGAGGAGGAGGAGCACCAAGAGGAGGAAGAAGAAGAAAGGAAGAAGGAAAGGAGGAGGAAGAGGAGAAAGCAGGAGATGACCCTTGGTTGCCAAGCCCTCCCCTCTCGTTAACTGAGTTCTTAATTCACAACTAAAAATTCTGATTTGCTTTAGCTAAAACAAATTTTTTTTCTGGAAGTTCTAGAAGTTGAGGGTCACAAAAGTGTCACAAGCGGATTGTTTTTTTTTTTTTTTTGTAGAGATGAGTCATGCTTGAAAGTCTGTCAAGTTTCTGCCTGGGCATGGGCAGGGTGGGGGGGGCTGAGGGTCATCTAGAACTGCTATGCAGAGCGTGTTCATTTAATTACGCAGAATATTGTCCTCAGTATCTAGGGCATTTAGAGTCTCCCCAGGTGGTGACAGTAGAACAACAGAAAGATTAGGTGTTCTACTACCTTGGTGACATGCTCAGTCACAATGTTAGATATGAGAATTCACACAATTGAATAGGCACAGATATTAACATGTACGTGTGTGCTGCACTGCTGTAAAGTAGTGTGTAAACCAAAGACAAGGTGCCCAAGCCTCAGGACTGTGAGCATTTGGGATGGACATTTGTGTGCACTCATAAGAAAATACTTAAGGACATCTCTGACCTTTATCCACTAGATGACAGTAGCAGTCCCTGGGTGTGACAGTTTTAAGCAATCTCTAGGCACTGTGAAATGTCCCATTGAGGTAAGAATCTACCTTTCCCTCCAAACTGCCATTATACAATTTCCTCAGTTTGAAAGACAGAGCATTTTGAAGGGTCAGTGAAGAAGCAAAATGAAAAAGTCGCCCATGCTGCAGAACAATGCACTCTCTACTCTCCCCACGCAACACCGTGGATGACAAGGCAAAGGCCTCTTGGTGTGGCAGGGAAGCATTCCCACAGCTCTTCCAGCGTCTCTCTTCTCTGACTGTCTCTGGGGGACAACCCGAAAAAGTCCATGATCGATGTTAATTAGGACTCCCATTGACAAACTAGCAGCAGTCAAATAAACCATTTAAAAACAAAGAGATTGTGGACAGGGCTGGCACAGCATGCAAAAGTTACCTTGTGATTCTAAGGCTTGCTCTAATTATGGAGGCATAGCTAATTCCCAGGTAGACTATGCATTTCCCATCTCTGTGGGTCACAATCACTTTCGAATCCCCCCAGCACTTCATTCATTTTACATTTTAATAATTTGCTGGGACATGCCTCCCTTGCCATGCTAAGTGCTCTGATGAATGGTATTTTTAAATTATTTTCATATCGTCTACATCCAGCCTACAGAGAAGAGGAATCATGAGATAAATGTTTCTTAGATAAATAAATACTATATATTATATTTAATATGTATGAAGTAGTTCTGTATATCAGATATTGCTCTAGAACTGGGAATATAGAGAAATATTAATGTTGATTTTCTTCATTAAGAAAATAATGGCTAAGTGGTTTCAGGGCTTGCCATAAAGGTACAAGTGGGAGGACCAGGGTTCAGATCCCCAGGACCCGAGTGCATGCTGGGTAGACAGTAGTCCTCATAAATTCCATCCTGGGAAAGGAGAACAAGGGCTTGCTTTCCCAGAGCAAGATGGCTAGTGAGATCTTGGTTTGCTTAAGAGACCCTGTCTAATTGAATAAGGTGGGAAGACTACAGAAGACAATTCTTGATATCAGTCTCGGGTTTCACATGTATGAGCACCCATCTGTGGATGCACCCATACATGCAAACACACCACATCACACATACCACACTCACACACACATACACACACATACACCCATCTGTGGATGCAGCCATACATGCAAACACACCACATCACACATACCACATTCACACACACACATACACCATACCACATACATATACAAAGACACACTGAGTACACACAGCACACACACTTGTATCACAGTGCATCACACACAACACAGCTACATCACACAATGATGTGTGCATACACACGCATACACACATACACACAGACTCCCTTAACATCTGATTTCAGTAGACTATCAGTGAACATCTATAAAACAGAATTGTTTCTCTGGTCTAAGATGTATAAAGTTAAACATACAGATATGATTGTAACTTCTGTGGGACAAAATCACTGAATATAATGGCGCTGCCCTGCCAGGAAGAAATCCTGTGTAACAGACAGACACACAGACTGTTTTCCAGGCTTTTGGGAACTTTCTTTTCCTTGTTTTTCTTTTCCTTTCCTTTCCTTTTCTTTTCTTTGCTCTATGTGTGTGTGTGTGTGTGTGTGTGTGTGTGTGTGTGTGTGTGTGTTTAAAGTGTTGACATCAACATTTCCTCGGCTTGTGAGATGTTGGGAATGTATACCATCCATTCCTTAGATTTGAGTCAGTTCCTTATGGTTGTGGCAGAAGAAAGAAAGAAGGAAGCTGAGTGATACATTTGATACATTATTCTTTCTATTTATGAGATGCCCTGGAAACAGAAAAGTTTCCCTTCTAGAGACAAGACTGACTGAGTTCTCCAGAGTTGTGATTCTGTGGTCAGAAAATTCTGGAACAAGTGTTAACATTTTCCTCCTTTCTATTTTGACAAGTTTGCAGTGATGACTACAATTTAGAAAGCACTATTTGAATTTTCTTTTCAGAGATACTGTTTAATGGAAAGCACAGTGGAGAAAACCTTTTGAAGCAGTTAGATAATTCTCAAGTGCTCTAGTTTTCAAGTTGAAGGGTGTCCTAGAGGTGATTTATCTCTTGTCTGAAGTGAGGCTCTTCTCAGCAGAATACAAGCTTGGCAACCCCTGACCACACCTATGCTGGCCCTGAGCACACCTATGCTGGCCCTGAGCACACCTATGCTGGCCCTGAGCACACCTACACTGGGCCCTTATATTCAGAAGGTGGGTGCTCTCTTTCTGAGCAGGGGCTTGTGTGAGCCTAGTCCTTCAGAGCTGGGAAGAGAACAAGTGGGTCGTGTTCTTTGTGCTAATCACTGCAGAGGACTGACTGGCTTTCCATTTGCTTGGAAATCACGTAACAATGCCAACAGACAAGAAGATGTAGCCTGCCAATCCACGTTGCCTGTAACACACAATTCCTCCTATCCTCCTCCCTGTGACTAAATGCTAGAGTAAGCAACTTAAAGGAGGCCTGACTTTAGCTTGTCTCTAGCAAGCAGAGAAAAGGGAAACGGGGGTAGGGTGGGGGTGGGGGGGGTGGCCAAGACGCAGAATATGATCTACAAGGACTCAGTCTTAGTAAGTTACTTCCTCCAGGCAGGCCCAGCGTCTCCCTTTGTACCTCCTCCCAACAGATATTTTCACACTCCAGTTCTACAGAGGGCTGAATGTGTTCCTGAGATCAGACTCTCAGAATCCCAACTTACCCCACCATCTGTAAACCAAGTCTAGCACAGGCAGACTTGGGACAGCTTGTATTTAAGGCACAGTAGACAGAGAGCCTGGCCTGTTTTTCACCTTGCTTTAATATGATTGGATTTATTCGTGAAGATGTGAAAACTGTGACTATGTCATTAAGTTGTTTGGCTGTCCCTCCAAAGACATCGTATCTATCCATTTGGAAAAGCAGCCCCTTCAAGGCTGGGATTCTCCTGGTGCCGGCAATAACCTCAGCCAGGAAGGCTGCTAGGTGTAAATTAATGTAACTGCTACTTGTGATCTATTCATCCCTGGATTAATCTGGGACAATGTTCTGCCTGCTTGGTTGAAATCTAGAAACCCACAGTTTTTACCAGTATAGTTTGTGGGTGAACCTCATATTTATTTTTACTACCTGTTATCAGAATGCAAGAGTTTAAAGTGTAGGCATGTGGATAAAAGGTCCTTGTCTATTACAAACAACAGAACTAAGCTTTCTACCTAGCGTGGGAGCAGGGCTTCCTATTGCAGCCTCTGGGTTGCTATTCCCTCGGGATTTCAGCTTAGAATACATTCTCTGCTGTTGGTGCTGTGGCTTCAAGTTCCTTTCATTTGTAGCTATCACTTAATTAGAAGAAAGCTTTCCACTAAGATATGCAGAAAGTTAACATATTGATGTGATTTCACACCGAGGAAGGAACAACTAATGCAGGATTTGTTCCCCCTGAAGATTTGATTGGAGAGAGAAGAGTGAGGACAGGAGAGGATTGTTCTCAATTTGCTTCTGTAAATAGTTTGTGACAATTCATTTATCTGTGCAACTGAATTGAGTGATTTGGGACTAAAATTAGAGCCAACATGGCATGTTCCTGAGGCTGCTTCTCACCCCTTCCAAAGTACCTTTGAAGGTACACAAAGCAAGAAGATCCTCCAAGAGGGCAGGCAAGCAACACTGACTTTGCATTGGCAGCCAGAATGTTGAAGAAAATTCTAATAACCACGAAAGCTAGAGAGAGGAACAGAAGAGCCAACTTAGGCAGTCTTCCTCTGAAAGTTTGCTACTTAGAGTGGCAAATGAACCTTCTGAGAAGTTGGAGTGGTGCTGCCTGTGGCCCAGGCAGTCCAGCTCATGGACCAGTATTCAGAATCTGAAGTGTCTATCTACCTAGGCTGTCCCTCTGAGTCACAGAGGTGCCACCTGTGAAGCAGCTTACATGTTACCCCTCATCTTCTTCCATTAACAAGTCTTTATTAAGCCAAGTGGGGGATCTTAGGCAGAAATGGCCAACCAGCATCAAGACCCTGGGAAACTTAGAATTAATGACTCAGAAGATGGAGAGATACTTTAAAAGCCATTTAGGTTGTCATGTTCTTAACTTTTCTACATGCTACATAGAGTCCATTCCATCCTATATGTATTCTGAGTCTGTTCCCATCTATCTTCACCAATTATCCAATTTTTGTAGAATTAAATCATAAGCATATGAAACATGCCTTCCCAATAAATACACCCCTCCTTACACACACACACACACACACACACACACACACACACACACACACACACACAGTCACTCCTAACTTCTGTCCTTACTGTATAGCTAAAGTTACTGAAACTTGAGTTGAGCACCAACCTTATTAGCATTTCCTTAAAGACTGAACTCTGAAATTTGTAGGATTTTATTCACTTCCAACTTGACAATGAGGAAAAAAAGCAAGGATAGGCTGCCTGCCTTGTCCCAATAACCAACACCAAAATGGAGGCATGCCCCATCATTTTCGAAACAGGAAAGCTGAAGACACAATACAGAACAATTGCAACATTATTCTAGGGAAAAATGCTTCTTGAAATAACTTTGCCAGAATTCTGAAAATGTGGTAAATTTCTTTGCATCCTAACTCTGATAGAAAAATTACGAGTTCCATGATTTAGCTAGGATGTAGATAAATAAGAAAAGACCATGCTGGGAGGGAATGGAGATTTGTGAGGGGTGGGGATCAGTCAGTGACTCAGACTAGTGTCGGGAGCAGTAAAGAACAGAACTGATGTTGTGGAAAATTGAAACATTAATATGGACTATAATTTTGAGCTTTTCCAGAATGCAGAATAGAGTGATAAATATTAAAAAGTAGTGGGGGAAGAAGGTAAATGTGAAATTTAGAGAAAAGGCTGATATGAATCTAACTGAGACAAGACAGAACAGAAGCAAACCAATCATAAACTTCAAGTGACAAGAACTGTCTTTGGTTAAAGACCTATGTCTTTTGGCTCTGTGAATGAATAAAAATAGATTTCTGTGAAGACATGTGAGGACACTGTGCAGATAGAAAGACAAATGTCCCCAAGGCAAGCCACATGGTAGAAAGCAAAGGCTACATATAAGACAGTACACATGGCAGGCTACAATTAGCAATTCCATCTACTAGAAACAGTGACTGTTGGGAGGGGGAGAAAAAAACTACCCAAGGTTTTTATGCTAAACCAAGTCCTCCTTCATAAAGGAAGACAACCAAAGGACCTTTGTATGTGCTATTTTTAAAACTCCAGCACCAGGTAACTGATGCCCTGCACAGTGCTGAGGTCTTGGACATTTGTAGCCTCCATCTCCTTTTCTCCCATATCTTCCAACGAGTCTACTGCACATACTAAGTCATTGAGAATTCTGAGGCTCCATCTATAAGCAAGGTATTATATTAATAGGGTTAACAGCTTCGTATTTATAAATCTGTGCTAAATATTACTCTAGATGCACGAAATTTACTTTGGATAGATGAATAGTGCATTTCGAATAAATAGCCTTTGAGTTTTGTGTGACTGGTAGAAATCACAAGGAAATGGGAAGATTTACAAATGCAGATGGCAAAAGTCTATTAAGCAAATGGGCTCTGGGTGTGTATATATAATAATTTAATAGCTACATTTAAGGTCTGGGAAAGATCTGAAGTGCCGAACCCACAGTACCAGAGCATTCTGGGTAGATAGGAACAGTTTTGTCTGCAATGGGGTTAAGGAGGGAGTATGGTAAGGTTTGTTAATGGGGTCTTTCATGGAGTGAGTAGGAAGGGAAAGCACATTAATAATAAAAGCCATGCTTCAAAAACTGACCTTGTAGCTGAAAGGTATGCACTTGTATCATTACCAATTAATGTGTTAGGTAACATAGCTTGTACTTGGAAAGCAGCAAGGAGGAGTATCTAGGTGATGTTCACACATCTTAATTAGTGTCATTAATAGTTCTTTTGCCATCTCTCCTGAAAGCAACAGCACTGTACTATAAGCGTCTTGTTAGGAGTCAAACCAGCAAGGGAGATTTGAAGCCAAGTCCTTAAAAGTAGCTTTAAGTTATGGCACCTACATGACTGGAATGTTCTCCGGGGAAGCAACAGTCTACAGTGTCAGACATGGAGGCAGTGAGTTCAGGCAGCATGATAAGAGCTCCTGTGAGCAGATTAGAAAAACAATGGCAGTGCACACACCAAATTCTTCCCTTAGAGACTTTCCTGTGGTTGGCCATGATTTGGTCGTATTAACACAATAAAACATTTATTCTATGAATTCAATGTCTGTTATTAGATGAAGGAATGGACACTGAAGCAGTTTCTTTGTGACGATAAAAAAGACCCATACTGAAAAGTATATAACTAAAAAGTATTAGTGTTTCCACTTATGGGGTTATGTGCCCAGCTGGTCTAATTTGGAATCCAACCTCTAATGGGTATATTTTACCTCCTTAGCATTCAGAAACTATAATCTACATAATCTTCACTTAAAATAGGTTTTACTGTTGTATTTTCTCCTGACTCTGTAAGCATAATGTTCCTGAATTTAAAAAGAAAAAGAAAAGGTTGATATATGTCTGTCTAGTCTATTTCTATATAAACTATGTAATTATGGACATATATTCATAAGTGAAACATTTAACTTACATGTAGAGTTTGTTTTGACATTTTCTTCTACCATTAAGGATTTATTTTATAAAGTATTATTTTGTTTCATTTTATTTTATTTTTACATTTGTTTATCCATTTTGTTTGTGTGTGTGTGTATGAGTGTGTGCATGCCTGCATGTAACCCATGCATGTGCCAACATGTATAAATGGAGTTTAGAGGACAAATTGAAGAGATTGGTTCTCTCTTTCCTTCCATATGGGTCCTAGAGATCAAACTCAGGTTATAAGTCTTGGCTGCAAGTGCCTTTACTATCCGAACAATTTCACTGGCCCTTTTTAAATTTTAAAAGCATAATCAATATGACTAGCTTATTTTTTGTTGTTGTTGTTGTTGTTGTTTTACGAGACAGGGTTTCTCTGTATTGTTTTGGAGGCTGTCGGTCCAGCCTGGCCTCGAACTCAATGGAGATCCGCCTCCCTCTGCCTCCCGAGTGCTGGGATTAAAGGCATAAGCCACCACCACCCGGCATGACTAGCTTATTTTATAGATGGGTAAGGCTTGCATCCATTCTCACGATTGTAAGATACCATACACTATGGTGGTTTATGAGAAATTACAATTCTAGAGGCTCAGAATTCCAAGATCACATAGTAAACAGACAGGGTATCTGATGAAGGCTGGCTTCTTGGGCTGATCTTACTGTGTTTCCCGTGTGGCAGAAAGGCCCAGGGCCTTCCTGGGGTATCTCTTAGAGGATGCCCTGATCCTGATTATGAAAACTCTGTTTCATGACCTGACTACCTCCCCAAATCCCAACTCCCACATACTAGCATATCAGTGGTTAGGTTTCACTGTATGAATTTTGGAAAGGATGGAAACATGCTAACCATGACATACCATTATCTATTTACCCCTTAACTACATGGTAAATGTTCAGACCTGAGTTAAGTATGTTCATAAGTTAGAATAATTCTTGGGATCATCATTAGTAAAAGGAAGTGTATATCTACTTTTGAAGTTCTATGTGTTGTCAAATGGTCCTAAAGATGTTTAGTACATGAACACTGTCTCCAGTGTTATATAAAGGAGTCAACTTTGCAAACTCCTCTGCTGCTATCTTTTTAACCAGATTCACCATTACTATCAAAGATGAAGATACCACATTCATTAGTCTTTTGTTCTCTCTCTGATAATAATCATCTGTCCCTACTCCTTTAGATATAGCTATTTCAATATTAACTGTTTCTAGGTGTCTAGTAGACCCAACTGCATTGAAAAGTACTTAAATTTAGGGGATTTTAAAATGATAGTGGAAAAAGACCTAGATTTCATTCTACACTAGAGAATAAAATTAAATGGCACCAAATATAGTTCATAAATAACTAACCACATGCAGCGTGTGTGGAGACCCAGGAATTTCTGAACTCTGTTATACCATGCTTCATTGTTTGACCATTACAAGCTCATTCAAATTTAAACTGTTTTTGTTGGGGCTGGGGAGATGACTCTGCAGATAAAATGCAAGCACTTTCTGCTTACTGAGGACTTGGATTTTGCTCACAACACCCACTGCAGGCAGCATCCTGTAGCTCCAGATCCAGGGATCCTTACCCTATGCTGGCCACACTGGGCATCAGGCACCAGGCAGTAGTTAGCCCCAATGCGGGTGCTGTGGACGGAACCTGGGTCCTCTGTGAGAGCAACGTGTGTTATTAATCACCGAATAGTCTCTCCAGCTGCACTGGAAATATTTTAAGGGTTCAAAGTGTGCTACCAAAATTCTATGTTTTTTTTTTAACTCTTTCTACAACAAGAGGGTGATTTTATTGCTGAGATTGAATGCAATAATATAAAACTCTCTTGATGTTTCTGGTCCCTTGACTAGACCAGTTAGTCTATTCATAACCTAGATGAAAATAATCTGTATATGTTACAGTCACACATGTTAGGTTTTCCACACAAATGTTGAGTTCTAGCACAGTTATTCTAACAATGGCCTATATCTAGTCCACCCTGTAAAAATTTTTTTAGAAAACATAGCATGACATTGTTCTTGGAAATCAAGTCTTTAGAACAAAATATGGAGAGGAGTTTATAGATGTTTCTGAGACAGTCTGTGTGTCCATAGTTGCAGAGTGTAGAGTTGGCAGTTTTTTCTTTTTGTTTTCTTGTAAAACCTTTTAGATTTAAGAGAAGAGACACTAGAAGGCCTCTTTTTTATTCACTGTAATTTGTTATTTCTGTGCTTTGCTTTCTTAAAAACAGCCTTGTCACTCACCATTCTCTTCTCAGCCACAAGCTACCTCCTGCCTGAATTCTGGTCTTGGGGTTATGCAGCTGAGCAGATGGTTTTGTTCCTCTTTCTTATTCTTCCATGTACAGTATTTTTTAAAAAGAATTTTACCTACTAGGAATTGCCTAGAAAAAAAGTGCACTGCTTTTTTTGTTTTTCATTTTTTCATTTTGTGGCAGAGATCAGTAAGTAATGGGAACGCCATTCTGTTTAATCACTGACCAAAAGAAACGTACATATTTTCGTTTTATTCCAGTTCAAATAACTGATCTGCAAAGAAAATTCTAATTTGGCTAAGTCTCTCAGATCTGCTAAACAGAGCAAGAAATTTTCAGGAGAAATGCCATTCATGTGACCATGAATAGAAAACAGTCTGCCTGTGTCCCACACAGAAACACTTTCAGACAACTAGACTATATACAAACATCTTGAAATGTGGACAGAACCGATAAAGTCTGCTCAACTCGTCCGTTTAATCACATTTACACATCAGAAAGTCTGACCTGAGGGAATGTGTACAAATGTGCATATGCACACCGCCCTCTTCCCCTTCTACTCTGTAAGGAAAAACAAGTCAGCCAAGCCATGGAAAGAGCCAAACTCTACACCACTAGCTGCACTTGCTCAGGAGACCACTAGGGGTCTAGTGTGCAGAGTCAGGAGAGCTGCAGGGTATCCATCCACATGCCTGCATGGGGGTTAAAACGGAGCACTGTCTTAAGTAGATGCTGATGTTGTCAGTCCTATTTCACCTCACCAGTACCTTCATTTGAACTTCTAAAAGCACTTTCCATCTCTCCTAGAACACAGTCAGAGTCAGGTCTAGTGACCCAGAACTAGAATCCAGGCTACTTAGAAGACAGAGACAGGCAAATCAGCTTTTCAAGATCAGGGTCAGCCTTGGGCTGGCAACTCAGGGTGACCCTGTCTAACAGTTTTCTTTAAAATACAAGAAAGGAGCTGGAGATGTAGAACACTTGCCTAGTATATGCAAATCCCTAACTTTAAACCCTAATACTGTAGTTTTTCATGCCTTGTCTAACATAACAGCTGAGTGTGTTGCTTTTAAAACATGAACATTTTTGACTTGATCAGCAACACGTGGACCTCCAAGACAGAAGTCTGTGCCTCCAGGGTATGGTGGGGTTGGGCGGGGAGACTGCTAAATCTGCACTAATCCTCTCTTCATGATTAAACTTATTCAACCACGTGAGTTCTTTGATTCCCAAACTGGGATTATTTGAACAGATTGCATAGTAACCTGTTCTAGGGGCTAGAGAGATGGCTCAGTGGTTAAGAGCACCGACCCCTCCTCTAGAGGATTCGGATTCCATTACCAGCACCCATGTGGTAGATTGCAATCATCTGTAACTCCAGTTCCAGTAGATCCAATACCTTCTTCTGGTTCCCTGGGCACCAGTCATGCAAATAGTACACGGGTATACATCTAGGTAAAATATCTGTACATATAAAATAAACATAAAATTCTAAACAGATGGCATGTGCCTTCTAAAGAGTATCCAGTTCACAGAAATCAAATCACTGAGAGACTATTCAGCGGTGCAAAAAAATATTTTATAAAGATTTAACACAAGGGAGGGAAGAGCCTTGAGGTACATAAAAGCCTGCCTTATAACTGGGAACCTGTGGTTGTCACTGAATGTGTTTTGACATAAATGCTGGCAGGGTACTTCATTTCTTGCTCTATTTGGGGTATATAATAAGTCCTAATGGGCATTTTAAATTCTACTTGTCGGTATCGTGGCTGTAAATACAGGACATTTGCATATGCAAGCCTGTACAAAATACAGGTCTAATCATCTATGACATGCCCATATGTGTATGTGCGCACATGTGTGGTAACACACAACCCAAGCACAGCATGAAAGGAAGCAGTGTGAAATCCAGATGCCTGCAGAATCTAGCCTGGCATTAATTTCCACAAGACAGCAAAGGCTTCAGGTGACTCCAGCTCTCCTTGAATCTAGATGGCTTCCCCCCCTTGTAATTCATAGGGACTTATCAGGCATCACAGTGTGACTCCAACTTGCCTCTTTGTTTCCATTGTTTTTTTTTTTTTCTCAATCTTGCTGGTTAAATAATGTAGCAGGTCTAATAAATTCAAATAAAAGTTCCAATTGGTTTGGCAGCAGTTTAACAATCGAGGATAATTTACTGATCTCTGAGACTTCGTGTGAGTCCATAATGTTTAGACTAGAAATAATAAAATGCACTCAATTGATTAAGCTGTTTGTAGATGTCGGAGAATTAACATATTGTATAATTGCAAATATTTTATAATTACCAAGCGAGGCTGATAAAAGGGTTCTGTGCTAGTGACTGCTGGACGGATAACCTTGATGAAGGGAGAATCTCAAGGAAAAGTGAGCTCTCTGTGGGCTGAATACAGAGTGAGCCGGGACCCAGAGCCTGGCTTCTGTTGCTTGCTGCTATTAATGTTGCCATGATCCCCAAAAGGTCAGGCCTGGCAAGAGTCCGTTCAGGGAACCTCACTGCTCTATGACTCCGCCTTGTGGGAGGGAGGATATGATCTTGGCTACCCCGGACTGTGGATTTTCTTGATTGCCTACTGAAAGATGAAATCTATAGAAGCAGAGTGGCTGACTGTTGGGGAATTGCTCTAGTGTTTTCTAAGGAGACCGCTATTGCTTTCATTTGTTTTGAAATGATTTCTCAGATTTCTTGGTTTGTTTGTAGAAGACTTCAGTGTGTGCTATTGTTGCGAATATGTCTAGTTTCTAAGAATCTCTAGCACAATGTGAACTACAATGGTAAGGCATGTCCTTGTCTTGTTCCCAGTCTTCTAGGGGATACCATCCAGCGTCACCCTTAGGCATGATATTATTAAAACTGCACTGGTTTTTGTGGACAGCTGTTATCAGGTGGGGTACATTTCCAGTATTCCTAGCATTGCTTGGTCTTAAATGTTTATTTTTTATATACACGTGTGAGGGCTTGGCGGCTTGTGGAGGTGGGTATGTACCTATGTGTTCAGGTGACTACAGGGTCCTGAAGGGGGCATCAGACACCCTGGAGATGGAGTCACAGACAGTTGTGGATGATGAGATAGTTTCAAGATGTGCCTCTTAACCACCTCTCCAGCCCAACTTTGTCTGATTTTAGTAACAAGCTATTACAGGCCTCCTAGGATGACTTGAGGACCTCCATTGTTTCTGTATTTAGAGGAACTCAGATAAAAATTGTCCTTGATCTTTAATGTTTAGAAGGATTCACCAGGCTTGTAGAACGTTTTAAATGGCAAGGTATGTTTTTCTTGTTATTTGTTATTAATTGTTCTGTATTAAAGCAAAGTTAAAAACTGTGTAGCCTCTTTGCTCTACACCTTCCAAAACCTTTGCCCCAGAGTTTGAGTGATGCCGTTCCTTTGCTCGGCAGCTGATTCCTTCCAGGGAGGAACCTTTCTGTTCCTAGGGAGCCTTGCACTCACATCTGTTTTCCTGTAACTTCTCAGTCTTGTCTTTGTTTTTAAACTGCCCTTATCAGGAAGCCTTGGCTCCAGGGTAGAAGAATGAGATGCTTCAGGTATGTAATGAATTTCCCATTCCTCCAAGAGCCTCAGTGAATGGAGTTTAGGAAAAGAAAACCCCTAGACTTACACCCTAATTTAGACTTTCACTAACTCTGTCTGCGTAAGCTCGGGAACAGTCTATTGTGGATTCTAATCCAGGTTAAAACATAACTCTATTAATGGAAATTTTTAGCAGGAAAACAGATGCTACAAGGAGATAAGCGCTAAGGACATTGGCAGAAAGGGACGCCTCCTGAGCTTTAAATGTCTGAATATTTAGACAGACTCTGCATATTAAAATCTTCACTTCCCATGCATCCAAGTCATGACAAACTTATTGTAGTAAAATATGCAAGCTGGAATTGGGGATTGAGCGACCTGCATTTATTTCTGAATACACGTTTGCTAGGCAAGAGAGATGGAACACATGTGTTCATCCATTCTGAACTCATTAACAAAGCAGAGACATTAGCAAAATATGTCTTTTGCTGGTTTCTGGAATGGAAGAGGGAACAATTAAGCTGTAAGGCACTCCAGGGTGGGTATTATGACCTAATAATGACATGCCCTGGTAGTTTTGACTGAGTGCCATTAACTGCCAAGGCTTATCATTGCTTGTCTGTAATACGCACCCTGGAGTGTCTTGTGGGGAAGATATAAATGTTAATTCCTAGAGAAACTCATTCAGCAAAGGAAGACACCATTGCTCTGAGAAGGGGAATGTGTCAAAATCTCCATGATGAGTTCAGCTTGGTGAGGTAGACTAGGTTGAACCGCTTCAGCATTTCCCTAGAAATAAAAGGCAATTCAGTAAAACCCAAAAGAAATGGGGATGCAGATGTGTGGTCAGGCTTTGCTGATTCCCAGGTGGTTTTGTTGCTCAAAAACCTGGACTCTCACCTTCAGTGTTTTCACAGAAGGTTGATGCTGCAGTCAGCTTATAGTACAGTGCATTTAGGAAGCAAAATGATATTACAATGCTTTTAAAGATCTTTATAATCAACTCTGAGATGCTTAATAAACATAGAAGGATTCAGCAAGACCTAAATAACCTTTACATAAATGGTTGCTATAAATATTTTGGTTCTTTTTTCCCTGTGTGTATGTGGGGGGGGGATGTGTATGTATGCGCATGTTTGTGGGGCATACACGTGTTTGGTTCTCATGTATCTATGTGTTTGTCTATGTGGAGACTGGGGGTTGATGTCAGGAGTCATCCTCAGTAGATACCCACTGTCCCTGCCCCATACACACTTTATTCCTTGATGCAGGATCTTCTAATGGAGCTAAGAACTCATTGGTGTGGCTAGGATCTCTCTAACCAACTTGCTCAAGGGATCATCTGTCTCCCTGTCTCTGTCCAAGGATGGAATTGCAGGTGCACATCTTCTCACCCAGCATTCTGGGGATCTGAGGAGTGGTTCTTCGCTTGTGAGGAAAGCACTTTAGCCACTGAGCAATCTCCACAACATTTGAAAACACAAATGATAGGTAAATGAGGGCTCGACCTTTAAGGGAAAGTTTGGTGCACATAAAAATTGGGGGTGTGAGTTCTTCCGTCTAGGTAGTCTTTGTAGTTGGTACTTGCTACCTGGGCTCCGGTTTGAATTGATTTTCTAGCAACTTTAAACCTCCCTTCTTGATATTACATAATAAACAGTTCAGTACCACACAACCATGTCATGAATAGGGATGTGAACAGGATTGCCGCTTCCCTTGGATCCAGCGTGCCACCTGAGAACAAAGGTGGGTATATCTATTTCAATTCTGTGTCCCAGTTTTGTTTTACCTAATATAGTAGTTTGAATGAGAATGCCCCTCCCCGTAAGCTCTAAAATCTGGATACTTGGTCCTTAGTAGGTGGCTCTGTTTGGAGAGAGAGGTTGAGGAGGCACAGCCTGGCTGGAGGAAGTATGTCACTGCGGACAGGCTTTGAGCGTTGAAAGCCTCACCTACTTCTGGTTTGCTCTTACAGCTTCACACTTGCATTTGAAGATGTAAGCTCTCAGCTTCCTATTCCTGCTTCCATGCCGGCCACTTGGTGCCAAGCCTCCCTATCATGATGGACTCTTACCTCTCTGTAACCACCAGCCAAAATAGATTCTTTCATATGTCACTTCGTTCGCAGGGTTTTAATCACAGCAACAGAAAAGTAACTGAAAGGTATTTATGCAAGTTTTTATTTCACTGTGAAGGCACTGTCTCATTTTGATGACGTGAACGAAGAACATCAACTTCTCAGGTTTAGAAGATGTTAATGAGTTTGTACACCATGGAGAGAGGTTGCAGAGCCGTTTTTCTACGCTTTGAAGGCCTTCCCATTTCCTTGCCTGAGTGGACTGTGCATACAGCATGAAGGAGAAATGACTAAATATCTGTATATCAGTAGGTAGACATAGATACACACATAGGTGCATACATACATAGATATTTTGGGATAGGTTCTCACTGTGAAGCTCAGGCTAGTCTAAAACTAATTACATAGTTTAGCCTTGAACTTGCATTTCTAGTTGAGTGCTAGGATTGTAGTCATGTACCAGCATGCCCACGTTATTGTGATCCACAATGTATTAGTAATGCTGACAGTCGTAGCCCATTGAGAAGTTTTGACATATATAAAGAAGCACAATGAACAATAAAGTATTGGATGTCCAAATACATGAGCTGGTCACTATTTGCAGTTAGAACTCCTGGTAGCTTAAGAGACTAATGGGTGAGAATCTTCACTGGTAAACACAGAACCGCTTTGCCAATTTTGGAAATGTGTCACAACAATCCTTGCCCCACCCCCAAGGGTCAGCTGACTTTCCCCATCCCTGAGCTCTAAGCCCCACTCCTTTTCAGGTGTTCTCCAGATTCTTGGCCTGAGGAGATAGTGTGGAGCCACGGGAGGGAGTCCACGCAACCTACTGTAAACAAAAGAACATAAACACCAAGAACGAGCCACACTTCTGTGAAGGGTTTTTCTTTGTGTTTACTTCTGACAACTGTATTCAGAGAACAAGAAGATAGCTTAAGGACGAGTGCCAGACAGACAATGTCTACCCAAACAGTGTCTGAGTCTGGGAGACTGGCAGGAGAGATGAGGAGCATGCTGCCCTTGCAGAACTGGAAAACAGGCTGCTGTCCTTTCTGTGCTGTCTGGGAACTTATCTCTCCCTGGGGTGAAAAACATAGACTAAGATGCAGAAGGACTTAGTCATTCCATTGGACTGAGGCAGGGGAATACCCAGGATGAAAAAGGAGCAACGGGGAAGCATAATGGGATGAAATTAATGTATTACTTACTAAAGCCATTTTATGTGTGAAAGCATATGTGCCTCGATGTGGCTTGGGAAACCATGAATGTAAAAATGGCCCAGCTCTTGCTTTCTGGCGCCTTGCAGTAAATTGGAGATAAAAATCAGCATCATAAAAAATGATTTCAAAGTAACATTTGGTTAAGAGAGCAGTTGGAGGAAGATGTGAGTTGGCCCCGGGCTTTGATGTTCCCTGAAAAGCAGAAAAGCACACTAGGGCTAAAATCATAGATGAAGAAATGACCAGGACATTTTCATAGGAAAACCAGAGGTGTTCTAGTACAGGGAAATGAAAACCAGGTGCCCTGGAAGGTCAGAAAGCAAGACATGGCACAATGGACTTGCACAAAGGAAAAAGTAGTAGGGGAAGTACCTGTGGGGAAGCTGAAAATGTCAGCTGGAAATATACAAGACACTGTGACAGAGTGCCTGTTAATGGCTCATGTGGTGGCAACTCAGGAGGTCACCACTAGGTAGGTTTGATACAGAAACATGGAGACATTCAACAGGATAGTTTATGTGCCAAGTGGACTGAGCCAGTGGAGTTGACTGAACAGTGTGCTAGATGTGTTTGCAGGGCAGGTCTTCAGGAGGAAGCAGGCTGGGTCAGTCAAATCCTTGCTCATCAGTCTGGCCAGGGATCATCCAACCTACTAAAGACCATCTCAAAGTGCAAGAAGGCATGATGGAAGTGATGTTTAAAAACAAAACAACAACAACAACAAACCCGTGTACTTCTCTACCTACTCTCCTGGTTACCTACTCTCCTGGTTTTGAGGTCACTGGGCTTCAGAGTTACCACATCCCCCAAAGTTCTTAGACCTTCCTCCATGGAATGGGAATTACACAATCTCCTGCCCTGGTTCCCAAGCTTTAAAACCCCGATGGAAAACACTGCACAGACTCTCTGGTTCTCCAGGTTACACACAGCCTGTGTGGGGCTTCCTGGCTTCCATAATTGCAAGAACCAACTCCCATGATGCATTTCTTCCTTGAAATTTATCTGCCTTTCATCTGTCTATGGATCAATCTGTCTCTATTTTCTATAGCCTTTGCTTCTCTGGAGAACCCTAACCAACGTTGGTGAGTTATGATACTAAAATTATTCTATAATGGAAAACAAAACAGAAATTCAATTGCTAAGTCTATGACGAATCTTACAAAGATGTTTTTGAAAACCCCAATCTTTATTTTTATTTTGCTCTGCTCCCAGATAAGGTCATGCATGATCAACGAGGTGGCAGACAGGTTAAGTGAAGCTCAGGAGATGGGATGAAGTATCGGTCGAATACTTTTTCTTAATGATGGAAATACACCTAAAATTTAATGACTTGTTTTTCTAGGCCATATAAAACTGTCTATGTCAAAGCATCCCTTTATTCAAATAATCACATTAAAGTATCGGGCTCCCAGCATCCAGCCCATGCAGGAACTCTATCATTAAAGCTGATGGGAAGGCTTATGGATGGTGACTTAATCCTTCATCTCAGAGTGTTGACTGTGTTAATTTAAATCCCTTCTGCTTAGGAAAAAAACACATACAGTCCCCATGGATAGAAAGGAAGCTGAGGCTCTGGGGGTCCAAATCAAAGCCTCTGCTTCTGAGCCCACAGTGGCTGTGGATGCAGTAGCCACACAGTCAAGCGGGACCAGGGACAGAAGCATTGAGGACAGGCCTTGATGCAAGATAATAAAATTGTTTCCAAAGAAAGCTCGAAGAGTAACAAGCTGGCGCAGTAGGTGAAATCTTGTAAGGATATATTAGCATGTTTTAGGTAGTTTAAAAAAAACATGAAAAAATAAAGCAATAGTTTTTGTGACTTTTTGTTTCCTAAGGTAATAAATATTAAGTTGAAATTAAAAGATAATATTTGCTGTAATAATGACAAAAACTAATACTCTTAGTTATAAAGGCTTATATAGATCAGTCCAAGAACATTAAAGTCTTGAATAGTAAATGAATGCTAACACAAGTGCATACTGAATGCTAGTATACAACACCAAATATACTGGGGTACCACAGAGTGAAAAACAAGATTGACATGGCCAATGGCCCTTTGAAATATATGCATTTACCTAGTAAAAATACAATTTATATAAAATTTAGTGCTGAAAGTATAACAAAATTACATTTACTAAAATATGAAAATTAATATGATATTGAGGCTTTTTTTTATTTTCTTTGAGCCAGTAAGTCTGGAGTTAAGAAAAAGAATATACTTGCTATATAAATGGCAACAAAAATTGTAGCAATATTTTTAAAAAAATAGTTTGTCAATATACTTCCAAAAACTATAAAATGTTTATACCTTCATCCCAGCAATTTCACTTCTGGAAAGTTAACCAATATCCCTAGGACTATTAATTGCAATGCTGTTTGTAACAGCTAAAAAATAGAGTGAGAATGTCCATTCATAGAAAAAATATTTAAATGATTTATGGCACATCCGTTGGCTGTAAAGTTACACAACTATTAAAACTAAAAACCATTTCAGCTCAGTAGCATTCACACAGGTCCATAGCTGTGCAAACATGGCCTATCCTTTAAAACATTTTTATCACCCTACACAGGAACTCCATACCCACTAAGGGGCCAGTCCTACTCTCCCCCAGGTGTAAAGGGAAGCCTTTTCCTTGAGAGAAGCCTTCCTGCCAACCTGGTTCTAGAGCCACATCAGTCCCAAATAAACACACAGGAGGCTATGTTAATTATGAAGCTGTTAGCCTTGCTTGTTTCTTACTGGATAGCTCTGACTTAACTATTTATCCCATAATTGCTAATCTAAATATTTCTCTTACCGGAGAGGTTTCCGGGCTTCCTACTCCATGGCGTTACATCTTGACCCTCTGTGTTTCTCCTACCCAGAGTCCTCCTGGACTCCTAGTCCCACCTATCTTTGTTCCCTATTGGCCAACAGTGCTTTATTGACATATACACAGGACTTCCCCCATCACCCAGGCCTCTAGCAACCACTAATGTCATTTTTGTCCTTAGAATTTTACCTACTTTGGGTATTCCATATGGATGGAAACATATAAAATATGCCTTTGTATTTACAGCTTTCCACACTCATCACATTTTGGAGATTATTCATGTTGTAGCATGTATTAGTTTCCATTCCTTTTAATGGTCAAATAATATTTATTTTGTGGATATGCAACATTGATTTTTGTATTAAAAATAAGCTTTTTTTAAAATTAAAACTGTTAGGTTTATATAGCAAGTGGACTGGCAATGGAAATGTATACAAAATGAACAATTTTATGAAAAAGCATATGTGAGTGGCATATACGAAAATTAAAGTAGTTATGTTAGGAAAATACAATTATATTATTTGGCCTTTTGACCTCTTCTATTCTTGAATCAGTGAAGATGAAGAGAAATTCAATAGCAAAAAGAATGGAACAAGGCAGAGGGAAGAATTGTGGATATGGGACATTTGTTTTGCCCAGTCATAGGATACGAGAAGAAAACAGCATGAAATAGTTTGCAGTGCTAAATAGATTCAAATTTTGGAGATCCTGTCTACTCTGGGAAGGGATTTTGACATCCTTGCAGAAGCAATGAATCTGAAATGCTCCATTTTGCAAGCATGAATAAGACGATGAAAGTTGTGAGATAGGAACGTGTATTTGAACCACACTGAAGGAGGCATTGAAAAAGCAGACTAGGCTAGTGAGAGGGCTCTGAGTTAAGAATATTTACAGAGGGTCAGGTTCAATTTGCAGCACCCACAGATCAGCTAGAAGTCTTTGGTAGCTCCAGTTCTAGGGAATCTGTTGCCTCCCTTCAGGCCTCCTCTGACCCCAAGTGCACACATGTCTCACAGACATGCTTGCAGACATACACATCATGTAATACATAAAACACATATACATCATGTAATAAATAAATGATTTTAAAACATTCAAAGGCAAAGCAAATGGGAGCCTTGGAGATTAGATAAAGGTACACAGCCCTCATTAAGACAGTTGTAATGAGGGGGCAGAAATGGCAGGTGAATGACCAGGGTGAGTCTGAGATGGGATTTCACAAGACATGTCTTGACTAAATGTGGGCTTTGGAATCTGAACAGTAGGAGCTCTGGGGGACCCAGAAATTGGAGCAAACACAACCCTGTGCATAAATGTGGTTGATAATTTTCAAAGGTCCTCCGTGATAGATGGTTTGGTCTGCTGATGTTATTGGGAGGAGTGGAAACTTTGGGGAGTGAGTCTCTTGAAAGGATTATTTTAAAAACGAAATGTGACATCTCTCTTCCTCTTTCTGTCCCCCTTCTGTATGTACTTGTAGGTGATGGGGGATGCCTTTCTGTATATATGTTTCTCTTATTGGTTGATGAATAAAACACTGTTTGGCCAATAGCCAGAAAGAAAGCATAGGAGCATAGGCGGGGCAACCAGACCAGGAGAAGGTTGGGGGGAAAGGAAGGCCGAGAGGAGATGCCATGTTGTGGAGGAAGGGGTAACAGGTCCAAACCCTATTCCAGTAAGATAAGATCACATAGAAATACTTAGATTGATAGAAATGGGTTAATAATTAAGAGAGAACTAGCCAATAAGAAGCCTAAGCCATAGGCCAACAGTTTCTAATTAGTAAAAGTCTTTGTGTGTTTATTTGGGGCTAATTGACTGTGGGACCAGGCTGGAAAGGAACTCCAGCAACATGTAGGCTCCTGATATCTGCTCCCACAATTATGTACATTAACAAAGTTATGTGTGCAGCCAAGGGACAGCACTGATTCTGAGTTCTGCAGTTTAGGCTTTCAGCATCTAAAGCAAGTAAACATTTCCTTCGTATAAATTTGGCTTCTCCTAATATTTGGTGTATGCACACAAAGCTGACTAGTACAGATTCACATGTTTTTAGAATATGAAATTTGAATGTGTTTTAGGCCCCAATTGGAATGTCAAATGCCATAAACAAAGATATTCTGGGTGAAAAAAAAATGGAAGCCAGAGTACAAACTGATCTGCTATGATGTCTCTAGAGAACATCAGGCCCTTCCAAATTATGGGGTACCTTTCGTCAGAAATGCAAAGTGAATTAGGCTATGCCATGTCTTCTGTTGTCTCTTAGACAGGATTTCCAGAAACTTTACCCCCTCAGACCTACTAACCCCGTCTATTTGAGAATGAGGCTGGGCATACAATTGCACATGTGCAGAAGACATTAAATCTGGTTCTTGTTCTCATCTTAACAAGAAGGAAGGAAATGAAAGCCATGAGATCATGAGTCACAATAAAGATTTCCTGTCTCTAAGTCCTTTCTCCACCATGCCACCAAACACACTTAAAACTTCTGTCTCTGGAATGTGAAATAAACAACGTGAACCTGGGAAGGGCTCCCTTTTATTTTTCCTTTTTGTATTAACAAACACAGCCTCACAGTTCCTCATAAAATGTTAATTACTCTTCCATCCTGGCATCCTGCTTCTTCAACTTAAATGATTAGCTTGAAACATAAGACATTTCAACAATAAAAATTCCTTTCTTCAATATACCTTCAATTTTTTATTTCTTATAAATATTCAATGGAATATTTCCATTTGTGGTGTGTGTTTGCTAATTTACTGAAGTTGATTCTATTCCCCGGAAATGTCACTTGGGTGGCCCTGCTGGGCTAAAATGAAAAGTCTTTTTGCTGATTTTTGAACCCTTAGTTCTGCATAGATTCGACAGCTGTTTACTTTCTTGCCAATATTTGTGAATAACTGCTGTTTCAGATATATTCAGAGCTGTCCTTTGAAAGGTGATTCTTTCCTTAAGGTATGTTTCATATGTATAAAAGGTAAAGAATTTAATTCTGGTGAGATAGTAGCCTACACTTCGTATTTCATCGGTAGCTTCGTGGGGTCATTTTTGTAAGATACAGCTATGCATCTTATGTTGGTGATTACAAACAAGATATAAGCAGCAACTACCTTACTTGACTACATAAGGACTTAACCAGGGGAGTATGGTGAAAACTTGTTTAAGATCAGCACTGTCTTAGTCACTTACCTTGGTGACCCTCAAATAGGAACTAGGAAAACATTATCATTGAAAAAAAAAGGCCTCCTCTTCACAGGCAAAAGATCTAACATGAGAAAGCTAGTTTAGAAACAGGAAAGATGCTATGTTCCCTTCAATAGAGAGCTGGAAAGGACCAGTCCAATGGGAGGAAACAGGACCTTAGGATGAACAAGATCTCATGATGAATACACTCCTTTTTCTCCCACAGAACATCTTAGATTCCTTTTCAACTCTGCATAAAAGCAAGTGTATTTTGCAAATCACAAGACCTTGTTTAGATAAAAAATTAATAAGGAAATCTCTTAACCCATAAAATGTATGTTGTCTCATGAGTCCATTGTTACTATTAGTTTATTGTGAAAGGACTGAAGAAATCATTGTTAATCCTTAATTTCGTTGTAGAATTGCATGTGAAAGGATCAGAAATTCTTGAGGTATACCCCAAACATAGGTTAGCTGTCACAAATATTCTAAATACGTCTCTTGGGAATCCAGGATCAAGAGCCTCAGCCACATAGATTCCACTTTTTGAGTGTCAGTGTTTTCATTCAGGATGGAGAGATGTCTCAGGTTGCTGTGTTGTGTTTAATATTCTCAACGACTCCCCCACTTTATGCATCCCAGAAACTAGAATGCAGAGGGTGGCGGATGGGGAGGAAGCTGTGTCCTTACTCAGCTTAGGTGATTCATGGCTGTTATTTACTCCTGTGTAATCTGTGGTCACAATCGAATACTTCTGCCTTTACAGTGTAGCCATGCCCTATTCTCTCTCCCAGTTGCTGTAGCAACAGTAATCACCACATCATTTTCAAGAATGCCACTGTGACTTAAGAGACGGGCTTCTGCTGTGGGTGTGCAGATGCCCAAGAGTCTGGGTCCATGAGAATGTCCACAGCTTCTCCCATTTTCTCCCCAAATTCTGCACTGTGCTGTTTCTCTCTGCCTAGCTCTTTTTTATTAAGGAAGTAAGACTGCTTTCTGTGAGATAAACACAGCCTGGATGGAGTCCTGAGATATTCATCTCAGAGAGCAGGATAAACCACACTAAGCTGAAACTCAATTCAAATACCATCAAATTTCCACTGCCTGGTGTGTTCCTACTGTGGGAACAGATGCACACAGGATTTTACGTGATCATTGTTAATGACGATAGTCCCTTTATCATTCTGAAAACTACCATTCGGTATTTGCCTTCAAAACACTCTTCCTGGGTGACTATTTTGCCAACCTCTACTCTAGGTGCCCTGTTCCCGGCCTTTAGAAATGGTAGGGAGGCAGCATGAACCATGTTCAAATATAAAATGAAATGGCTCATAGTAGACAGAGCAGATGATCTCCATGGGTCAGGGAGGCTTTCTCTGGAGAAGGGTCTGTTGGGGACTGGGTTGCTGCCTCAGAGTTAAGCTGAGAGTATCATGGCAGACAATCCTCACCACCGTCACAGGCCTATAGACTGGCAGCTATCTTCAGGAGGCTATGGAGGGTGGACTTATGCTGTCTCTGCAGGGTCAAATATCCTACCTGCCCAATCCAATTTGTTTCCACCAAACCACCTGTCTAAATATGTATTATTAGCCATACTTAATGGATAAGGACATTGAGACCCAGAGAGGGAGGCTCATCCTGCAGCCTTGGCAGGCTGCTGAGCCTCCCTTTATGCTCCAGGCTCTGTGAAGAGCTACCAAGCTCTTCAACATGGCCTTGGGCATGCCAGCACACTTATCTTGCATACTCCGGAATTTTATTACAGATTCCTTTGTGGGATAAACACATGATGGATTACAATGTTTGAGACCCTTCCAAGCATTCATTACCAGCTTTAAAAGAGGTTCTCAGGAAGTGTATTCCATCTCGTTTTGTAGCAGGCTCCCAGACACTGAGTTCAAATGGCTCTGACTCATTACCAGCAATACTCTATCAATGACTGGACACTCAGGTTTCCCATGGCCAGCACAGAGAGATAAACTGATAATGGACTCTCTGAGAGAATGCTGGAAATTTGTCCTCGGTAGCTCTCATATGTCACTGAAGTCCGCATCCTTACCTGAAATCAAAGCACTAGATGTGGGACCAATGAGTGGCATTTATGATGGCTGGCCTGTTTGCTTGCTGTCTCATTGAGGTATGTTAGAAAGCATGGGTCAGTTTGTGCTGTGGCCTTCCTCACCCTTATTGGTATATTTCTTTCAGAGATGGTCTGTAACATCATCTATATTTGGCTGTCTGTATGTCCCTAGTTACTCTTTGCTGTCTGTCTGCATGACTGTCTTTCCATCTATGTGTCTTTTGCTGTCTTTTTTTCTGTGTTTCTTTCTCTAGATGGCTTTCTGAATACTAAACCCTTGGCATCTACTCTTGTGATGTGTGTGTGTTTGGCGGGGGGTTGTATGTGAATAGGTTTGCATAATGCCTATGTGCATGTAGAGGAAAGAAACTAATCTAGAACTTAGGCCAATTGGTTAGGCTAACTGGACATCAATCTTCAGAGATCTGCCTATCTCTGCCTCCCATTCAGTACTAGCTGGGATTACAAGAATGCGCCATCATTCCTGGCACTTTTACATGGGCTCTAGCATTCCAACTCAGATCTTCAATGCTTTCAAGGAAAACACTTCACCAGCTGAGGCATATCCTTAGCCCTGCTCTTATAATCTATAAGACCTTGACAGTTCTCCCTTTACTAACAGGACTTTTGGTCTGTGTTATACTTCACACATTAGGACATTTTTCTTTCTCCCGAAGACTGAACTCTCCTAGTTCATAAATTCTAGTTGCCTTTTTGTTTCAGTGCATTTTAAATTCACAACCATGTGGGATTATTTAGAACATTCTGGACAGTAAGCTCTCCCAACACAGGGAGCATGTCATACTGAGCAGTGAGTATTAAATCCTGGGCAGATCCTGACCACAGTACATACTCAAGAAACAGCAAGAGAAGGAATAGGTGCTCACGGCATGATAAGCAAGATTTGAATATAAAACATTACCATGTTTATGTATTAGCTATTTTTCTTGATGAAGTGACAAAACACCTCATGGAAAGCAATTTAAGGCAAGAAGAGTTCATTGTCTTTATTTCAGGGGGCATACTACAATGTGTCAAAGAAGGCGTGGTAGCAGGAGCAGAAGTCCAGCTGACATCCCTGCAGCCTCAATCATGAATCAGAGAGTGATGAATGCCATTTTTCAGCTCACTTTCTCCTCCTCATTCAGTCTAGGATCTTAGCCCATAGAATGGGGCCAAGACAGACAGTGGCATTTCTTCTCGCCTCAATAAGCCTAGTGTAGATAATCCCTCATACACATGCCCAGAGTCTTGTCTCCTGGGTCACTGTAGATCTTGCCAAACTGACAACCGATATTAAACCATTACATCCAGGGTAACAGAATACTTCAGAGAGTACAAAAAGAGTTCAAAAGTGCTTTTGGGGGTTAAAAAAAGGAGTATCATCGAGGGAGACATATTGTCTTCAGCCAAATTACTTTTAAAAAGATGTCATTTGCTGAAGATTTGTATGTGTTGACTAAGTAGTCTCTGAGTAGCAAACTGTTTAATGCAGCCTGTTTAAAAACATTTATCTAACTTATGTAAATGAGGCAAGAATGGGGCTTTCTTTTAAATTTATTTTTAAGTCTGATGTGTTCAAAATATACAACAAAGTGCAAGAAACAGGCTATCAGACCATCATGTGTCTTACCCATCAGACTGAAGAGAAACCTTCTTTGCTTCAAAATGGCTTTCTTTAAAATTAGTGTTTTATTTTGAAAATGCAGATTTTATTGTTTTTAACTATGGGTGCCTGAGAGAGAGAGAGAGAGAGAGAGAGAGAGAGAGAGAGAGAGAGAGAGAGAGAGAGAGAGAGTTCAGGGCCCACAGAGGCCAGAAGAGGGCATTGGATCCCCTGGATATGGATCTGGAGCTGTAGGCAGCTCCGGCTGCCCTGTGGGTACAGGGAGCTAAAATCAGGCCCTCTGCAAATGTAGTGCATTCTTTCAATTACTGAGTCTTATCTCTTAGCCTCAAAGTAAGAATTTTGTGTAGCTAAAACTCCTTCAAGGTCATTGGCACTGTTCTCAGAAGTTTCTAGTGTTTTGGAGCTGCAAGGTCCATTTTAAAGACTGCATTTGTTACTTTGCTTTTTGAGTAGCCTAGAAGCCCACCATTCTACAACCAAAGTGTCACGGTTCACCTTTCCAGCTCACTTGGTATATTTCTTTCTGGATAGTGAATTTGCCCACTTAATTCTAGCATCTTCACAACTATAAAAACTGTGAGGTAGAAGCTTTCACTGTTTGCTTATGGGTGCATCCATATTTTCTAGGGCAGAGTTGCATGATCCAAAACACATGTATATTTAACTTTATGGGACTCATCTTTGATACACACACACACACACACACACACACACACACACACACACATCTTCCTGTGTTTTTCTTTAAATGTTACATACTCTGGACACTGTGGCGAATTTTTTAATTGACCAACTTGGCTTAATAACCATAATTCTGAGTGATTGGAAGACTGGAAAATGTTGTTATCCCAAGTACCTTTCTCCTTTCAAATGCCATCATCAATTGATTTTAATCTACAGTGCCTTTCAGCCCCCCAAAGTAATCACTATTACTACTGCTATGATTTTACTCACTAGATATTGTTTGTATTTGATATCTGAGCACCTCAGCATTCTGAGATTAATGTTTTGTTTCCATTTTTGCCTTTATTCCATGTTTTTGCTTTTGGCGAATGTGAGGTTTTCAAATCTCTGACTTTTCTCTGAAAAACTTCATACTTGAATAATTTCATGGAATATAACATCTAGGGGCAGGAGAGATGGATCAGTGGGTAACAACTCAGGCAGCTACACAGAGGAATTCCTTTGGGCCTAGACCACACATGGGACAGTTCACTGCTTCTATTTCTTTCCTGGAGGATCTGAATAGTACCCTCTGCTGGCCTCCACAGGCAGTGCATCCATGTGCACATTTCCCCTCAGCTGGACAGTAAACTCTCCCAGGGCATGGGCCATGTCACACTGAGAAGTGAGTATTACATTCTGGACAGATCCTGACCACAGTACATACTCAGGAAACACCAAGAGAAGGAATAGGTGCTCACGGCATCCCAAAGCTAACCCCAGCTAAGACTCCTTGCAGTAGTGGAGATGGTACCCGAATTGGTCATCTCCTGTAATCAGATTGGGGGTTACTCTAATTGTCATCAGAGATCTCTATCCAGTAGAAGCAGATGCAGAGATCCACAACCAAACACTGAGCTGAGCTCAGGGAGTCCTGCTAAAGAAAGGGAGAAGGGATTGTACAAGCCGGGGAACCCACAGAGACAGCTGACCTAAGCTCTTGGAAACTCATGGACTCTGGACTTTTAATTAAGGAGACTCTATGGGACCGACCTAGGCTCTCTGTATGTGTGTGACAGTTGTAGATCTTAGTCTTTTTGTATGGCTCCTAGCAGAGACACCAGGACTTGTCCCTGGTACTTAGCTGGCTATTGGAAACCTGTTCCCCCTGCTGAATTACCTTCCCCAGTCTTGACACAAGGGGAGGAGCTGGGTCCTGCCTCAACTTGATGTGCTATGCTTTGTCCAAGCCCATGGGAGGCCTGTCTCCTTCTGAATGGAGACAGAGGTAGAGTAGAAGGGGAGAGGGGCAGATGGGAAGCAGGGATGGGAGAGCAGGAGGTGTGTGTGTGGGGATTTAAAATAAATGATAAATGAAAAATGCTGTTTAAACAAAAAAGAATAGATTCAATTGAAAATAAATGTTTTATTTGATTATGACTATATACTGGAAATCATCAGGATGTGTGTGGGTCCCTCATGTTGATAAGATTATTTGTGAGTTATTTATCTACATATTTTGCATTTAAATCACACTGCTATATTTCCTAAAGAATTTTTAAAAAGGCAAAATATCCTTGAAAAGAATAATTTTCATAATTTTACATAATTATTCAAATTTTCCATGAACCTAAAATTCTCTTGTTATAATAGATCAAACATGTATTTATAATATTCATATTTCATTAAGGGTCTGTGTTGTTTTAAGCAAAAGAAAAAACGCTATTAAAATTAAAGATTTTAATGCAGTGATAAGGATATTACTTGGTGCAATTTCTATACAATTTGGGTTTTTTGTCTTTTTTTGCCAAATTAATTAGTAATGTTTATTTCTTTCAAATTTTATGTTTTGATACTTTAAATACATTTCATCCCATACACCTTTGCACAGTGAAAAGATAGGCATTGGTATTTTAAAACTATTATGTTTTAAAGATTTATTTTTGTTTCTCATATATGGGTGTTTTCCTCCATATATGTCTGTGCACCATGTGCATGCTTGGTGTCTGTGGAGGCCTGAAATAAAGGGTCAGTTCTCTTGGAACTGGGGTTATAGAAGTTATAGGTATCCACAATTTAAATAATCACTCATTAAAATAACATAGTTTTTTGTATAAGTATTAGTTGTACATATTTTTTGAGAGTTCAGTAGAATTCTGGCTTGAATCCATCAGGGTCTGGATATTTTGGGGGAGCAGGCTTTTTAAACTGATGAAATTAAGATGTATTATGAAGCCAGACAGCCTGGGATTGGCTATATGTAAAAAGACAAACCAAAAATTTCCTAAGTTTTATGGATTAGAAAACAGTGACAATATCAGAAGTATAGAATGTGTGCAGACTGCCAACACCTTGGTTCTAAGGGGCTGCCAACCTATCATGGCCTACCAACCTATGACTGGCTCCCTTGTCTGATACCACATTATGGTGGCTAAAAGGGAAACAAAAACCAAATATGAACTCAACCTATTAGTTCATTAAACAGCAAAAATATATTAATTCTATGATACCATTCTGGAACCTAGGGATCAATCTATGAAGAAACATCCCAGCATTACTGTAATGGGATATTTTGATAACACTCTGACACTACTGAGTTTAACAATAAAGCTTACCTTGGATCAGAGGGCAGAACTAGCTACTAGCTGACTGACCAGAATCAGCCATAGAGATTTTGGAGGACCCAGAACATTGAGACACAGGAAATAGTAGGAAGGGGTTAGAAAGATTCATGGCTTTGGATCAAGGAAGGAGAGCCAGAGAGGAAGCCACTGGTTGATTCTTCACTGCTTCTCTGATCCCACATCTGACTCCCGAGTTTTTAATTAATAATAGAATTAACTTAGACAATCATTATACATTACTAATAATCTATCCATATAACAGTTAAATTTAATTATAATCTACCCATGAAACAGTTAAGAATTTCCCTATGTCATCTCTTCTTCTTCCTTCAGTATTCTTCTTCTTAAATATTTTCAAAGCAAACTTTTTAGTGAGCCTTCCTCTAGCACCATGTAGGGTTGTATTTCTAACAAGTATAATTAATTGGTTGTAGAGGCTTGACATGTTGTGTGACGGTATTATTTGGCTCAATGGGAAATAATCCCATTCTTGATTAGTGATGCCCAGTAAAGCCTCCAGAGGGAGAAGTGTCAGGAAATGCGCTAACCACACTGGATGGCATCCCATCCCCTCTAGCCAGCTAGCCAGCTGTAGCTCCTGATTGCTTTTATTAATACGTTACACTTTAAAAGCATAGCCTAGAAATGGTTTTGTACTCACAGACTCCCCAAGTGAAAGGCAACACAGACACAATACAAAACGGCTGGGAAGGACAGTGTTACTACAGAGCTCTTAAAAGATAGTGTGTTTTATATGTTGGCTTATTCTCTGTGAAGATAAGAAGGGATCATGGCAAAAAAAAAAAAACGTAAACATTGCCTCACCCATTGTTCGATCTGTCAGGTCGTTTTCTTTGGTCATTGATAGTGAAAGCTTTGATACAAGGGTCTTAACTGTGACCCCAAATTACTCTTCCATTTGTGTCAAGCCTCCTGGGCTTGACCTGATTCAAGGAGAAATGCTGTCACAATTAAAAGCAGTCCAGCTTCCTTCCGCCACCAAGGCGGCTGGTATTGACTGAAGACAACTCCAGGCTGAGGCCTTCGGATGAAAGAGCTGTTGTGTAAGGGGGATGTGCAAGGACATGGGCGTGTGTTCATGTGTGAAAGGAAAGGCGATCTGAGAGTTCTCCAGAAAGCTACCGCAGAAACCAAAACCAGTTTGCTACTGTTGTCTACATATACCAGATGCAGCTGAAAGAGAAAGAACTGGAAACTGGACCTCCTTCCTCTCTTAGCTTTTCCAATTCTGATGAATTCAGTAGTGGTTTCTAAATAAAAACCTATTCATTACTTTCAACACATGCTCACATCCAATGTCCTTTGGTCCTTTAAATAGTCTATCTTATGTGTACAAATATGTTAGAAGACAGTAAGTGCCCTTCAAGCAGAGGACCAGTTGGCATTGACCTTCTGCAGCAAGACTCTTCTGGTACAGGCTGGAGAACCCCACCTCTACACTCAGCCTATGCTACAAAAATAAAACCTAAGGAAACACAAGACTGGACATCCCAACTATCATTCTTCCACCAGTTTTAAGTCATCTCTAAATCCAAATCCAACCTCTAATGTAAACTCTTCTGCCCATTTTTATTTAAAGCAAAACAACAAGACCTTATGTCCTGGTCTCAAAGCCATGTCCTGAGGATACAACATTTTCCTGCTTAGAATTTAAAGAATTAAATGAGATCGTCTCCAGTCAGGTTACTTACAAAATCATGTCCTCTGTTTTACATTTCAGTGTGTCTTACAAAAACTCCTGGAGGAGGCTGGAGAGAGGGCTCCGTGGTCGAGTTGTGAGTTTGCATCCAAACATCCACACCATCAGGCTCCTTACAACCACCTGTAATTCCAACTCCAGGGGGTCTGATGCCCAGGCCTCTGTTCACTGGCACCCACATGCACACTTCTACGCAGTGACACACATGTATACACAGAACTTTCTTGTTTAATTTAAAAGTCCTCTGAG
Source organism: Mesocricetus auratus (assembly GCF_017639785.1). NCBI lineage: Eukaryota > Metazoa > Chordata > Mammalia > Rodentia > Cricetidae > Mesocricetus > Mesocricetus auratus. Next base: position 41,244,780 of record NW_024429199.1, on the reverse strand, counting down.
TGTTGAGGAGGTACTGCCCTACTTATATCTAAATATATTTATTCTTTTATTTGTTATTTTCACAAAATTAAGAATATTAAATTATTATTAGGACCAAAAAATTGTAGCCTACATTTTTCATAAAGGCACAAGAACTGGAATTTCTCATAAGAAACCTTCCTTGGTCTTCTCTCTCTGCCAACAGTATGTGTTTCTATGCCGGTAACACATTGCCAAGAGTTGCTAAACTAAATTATGTATACAAAATAATAATCTAGGGATAAAACATGTAAAACTAAATTACGGATGCTCAACACAATACACACAGGTTGGATGTCCTTGACTCAAAACTCTAAAATGCTCCCATATTTGGAAGAGTTTGTGCTTAAGCACATACCCATGCCGTAAGTAGAAAGCTTCACACCCAGCCTTGTGTAGAAGGTTACTGTGAGAAGAGACATTCACGAAGGATGTGTGAAATTACCTTCAGGTCATGTGAAAAAAGATGTGCACTGCAAGTATTTTAAACATAATAAATTACATATTTAGATCTGCATATTTCAGTGGGTACAGGAAAATACTCCAAAATTTGAAAACTGAAATTCACATTACTTTTTTGTTCTAAGCATTTTAAGTAAGGGATACTCATTCATTCTATTTGTTTATAAATGCACGCACTAAGACACAATTTAAGTAGTTATACATTTATAAACAGAGGAATAAAATAAAAAATTATTTAAAACATTGTATTTGAACGTTTTTAGCCCACCAGGCACAACTTGAATCTTACTAACAGTGATATTGAGATGCTGTGTCCCTGACACCAGTAGGTGGGCTTGCGTCACTGTGTGGGAGGCACTGTGATTATTATGCCCACTGTCCCATCATTGTACCTGGAGTGTTGGGAGAGGCACCAGCTTCCCGAGGCCACTGTCATGAGCTGTGGTGTTCTTCCCACGAGACCATTGTTTGTTATTTCCTTTCATTAGCTGGCTGCATTCAAGTTACTATAGGGTTTAAAATGTATCATGTCATTGGATTCAGGCACTCATGGGAGCGGTCTTACAGGAATCCACAGTCGTTGTGAAAGTCTGGCCATCTGACAGTCTTTCACAGCTCATCTGTGGGCTTTCTCATGGTGGCCTTGGTCATGTTCAACAGGAGCAGACCTCTTATAGGTTAGACATACACAGTGGAATTCAAAACTAACCAATAAGAGTGTGTGGGCACACCGCCATTCTCACTGCGGCGTAGGGTGGCAGGTAGAAAATTAGATCTATCCAAGGTTAAGATGAATCACTCCTGTTAAAATGTTTGAAAGGTATTGTTCTCAATATTTACATGTGGGCTTTTCAAAATCAAAGGTTAACCTGCTTGACAAACACCTTGAGGTCACAACAGGGCTGAACACAGCACAAATTATTTAAGGTCTAGGGAATATTGCCCTTCAGGAATGTTCCAGCCCTTGAGGTAGATCTCCCACTTTTCTCCCCTCCACTGCCTTTACCTTCCTTCCAAGACCAGTCCATCATATCACAGCCTTGCTCCCTGATGTATCTGCTTCTTTGCCTGTCCTTTTGATTCTGCGGCCAGTCCAGGAAACCACAAGTTCCAGAAAGTTCCACTGACCTTTCATCCTATATATTCTCAAAGCCTGCAGAGCTGCTTCTACCCAGAGTGATTTCCTAAGAAAAGCTGGACTGCCTCAGATGCATCACTGCATTCTAACAGAGGGAGTTTAAGTTTTAAAAGAATGGAAGAGGCTTGGGAGATGTCAGAAAAGTGCGTGCCACACAAGCAGAAGGATCTAATATCAGATCCCCAGCATCCATGTAAAATCCCAGGGCGAGCACTGAACATCTGAAATCCCAGGGTTGGGGAGGTGTTGGAGGCCTAACTAAGTTGGAAAACTCCAGGTTCAGTGAAAGGCCTTGTGTCAGCAAAAACGTAAACAAGTAAATAAACAGAAAGCAATCAAAAAAGATGTATAGCATTGAACTCTGTCCTACACACACACACACACACACACAGACACACACACACACACACACACACACAGGAGAAATAGAGAAGCCTAGAATGCCTGCAATAACAACACTTTAGAGGCTGAGGTAAGAGGATGGTCACAAGTTCAAGGTCAGTCTGGCCTACATAACAAGATACTATCTCAAAATAGCAACAAGAGAAAGAGAGAGAGAGAGAGAGAGAGAGAGAGAGAGAGAGAGAGAGAGAGAGAGAGAGAGAGGAGAGAGAGAGAGAGAGAGAGAGAGAAAGGGAGGTAGGAAAAGAGGGAAGGAGGAAAGAAGGAAGGAAGGAACCAAGGAAGGGACAGACTGATAGCAGAAATCATATCTGTGTTTTCCTTGATGTTATATTCGCCAGCCTCCAGAGCCCACCTCAGTGCTCCCAATAAATGGAGGGTGTTCTTTGTGGTCAAAGACAGGGCAGGGCAGGGAAATGGGATGCACGCAGTCACTGCCATTCACCTTTTATTTTTTAAACCATCAGAGACAGGAATCACCAAGACTGTTGAATTCACCCAAGGTATCACCATCTCACACCCACAGGATGTGCAGCTTGCTCCATGTTTACTAAAGCCATACTTCTTATCTCTAGAAGAATGAAAACAGAACAAAACAGGGACTTTAAAAATAGGCACACCTGAGCCATTTTACTTGGTGAAAACTGTTTTTGTAAGTGGGACAAAACAGAGTTTTTTTGAGGGTGTATTTCCCTTGAGGACATATTGTCTCTACTTCTAGTGGCATCTCTAACCTTACTGAGGACTTGGATACAATGACAGACTTTACCTCAGAACAAATAAAGTTCTAAAAAACTTTGATTTTTCCATTGAAGTAATATTCTAGGTGAGTTTAATTGCCACCGTGAATGTACAAACCCAGGTCATTTAGTAACAGAGTTTTAAACCTGACAGTTCACCCAAAGCTCTTGGAACAGGATATCAAAACAGAGATCACTGCTTACGGTTCTCCGTTTTCATCCATTAGTTCATGCTTCTAGAGCTAACTCAATGGAACCGACAGCTCTTCAGGGAGTGTGATGTATACATAGAGGTTTGGATCAGGGTGTGGGAAAGGAACCTCATAACAGAAAAGTTGAGTAAGTTACTCAAGGGCACAGTGCTTGTTACATAGCTTAAGGATTCAGACCCAATGAGCCAGGGTCCACAGTCCATGTTCTTAGTCACTCTGAGCCTGTGCTGCTTCTACATGCATGAATTCAAATGCTCCACTTGTTACATTTTCCACCTCTTACCATTTCCTTACATACCACCAGGAGCATTTTAGAATCTTCCTAGTAAGTCACATTCATAGAATTCACCCACCGATGGTAAGTGAAACATTAATTATCTCCCTTCAATGCTACAACTTCCAAGCATGGTGGTCAAGAGCCTACAATGTCTGTGGTTGAGGACAGAGGTGGGGATAGAGCTATAGAAATTAAAGGGACAGGGAGAGACTTGCATCAAAACTTAGTGACTTCTGCAGCTTGGCAGTATTGTCCCTGTCCAAGGAACTGAAGTGGGGCTGGATCTCCCTGTAAAGCATGCAGCCTGGTCAAGTGTGGAAGATCCTTAGGACTTAGAATCTGGATTCTTGAACTTGGGAGTGAACCACTCAGAAGAGCTACTGGAACCGAATGACACTTGTTTGCAATGTAGCGAAGAGAGGGCAGGCAAAGGATGCCATGGCGGGGTTATTAATGAGGATGCCGTGTGAACTAGGACCTATTCCTCAAAGACCTCAAGATAGATTGTCTCCACTTTTTCTCTTCAATCCACTAGCCCTGTCATTCTGTCCTAGAAGATTAGATCAGTCTAGACTTATTTGTAACAATGTCAGTGACCCGTTCTTTTGTAGATGCCTTTAAATTGATTTGGGGATGATTTATTATGCAGTCTTTAAGTCTAGAAATTATTAGTCAATAATGATTTGGGTTCTCTTTCCTTGCTTTAGGTGAAAAAGAAAGTGCAGGATAGTATCGTTTTCTTAGCATAAGACATTTAATTCAGAATTATTAAAAATGTTAGTTCATAGGATTATGATGGTGTCTACTGAGTTTTGGAATCCTTTGATGACCAGCCACCAATTTAGCACCTGCTCTTGTCTCCACATACGTAGATTCCTGCTCATCTACCTATGAAGTCTCATAACTGTTCCATATGGTCATATTCAAAACTAACAAGGCTATCTAAGTGTTCTCACTAACATGAGTAATAAACACAATCTCATGGTGTCTCTTCACAGCAATAGAAACCTTAACAAGACAGCCCTGTATTATACATGAGAAAATTGATGCCCAGAATAGTTTAAGTAACTTTCCCAAATTAGTCTTCCAGCCAGTCCTCAGCTAGCCTCCCATGAGTCCTGTGCTTGAAACAGTATAATTGTCTGATCTCAAGGGTGTTTCTAGGAAAAAGAAAAATGTGTTTTATGTTTTGTTTTTTCTAGTGCTTTAAAAATGTTTACCTTATTATATATTTTTTCAGTCCTGACTCTTGCTTTATAAAGAACTTTAATACTAGAATTTCTCAAAATGTGATTGAGTTATATATAAAAACACTTCTATTGTTTTCTTCCCTAACTCCCTTCTTGCATTTCAGCCCTGACTTGGGTCACCATACCTCAGAGACTGTACTGAGTTGTTCAGATTTGCTCAGGCCCTCCGAGCAAGTGTTCATTTTTTGTGTGCCAGCATACTTTTCTTTGCTACTACTGTGCTTATCAGGCAGAGACAGGATATTATACGTAGCCACCAGTGCTCATCATAGCACAGAGAGAAAACAAAGTCTTAGATTTAAAATAGCCCCATCCATTTGTCACAGGTACATATTTTTTCCCTTTACAAATGGAACCTCAAGTATGGCGGTGTGGCAGGTATATGAGAACAGGCATGTGAAAGCATGTGTCTACCTGTAGTCTGTAAACATTTACATTCACCCCTTCCATTCAAGGAGACACAATTGTAATTCTCATTAGAGTCAGTGACAGCACACACACCTGCAGTTCAGGAGGCAGAGGCAAAGTGGTCATGTGCTTGAAGCCATGCTGGGCCACATGATAAGACCCTTTGTCAAAATGTTAAAGGTGGGGGAATAAAGAACATACTGATTTCTTAGAAGAAAATCTTAACTTTACCTTGAATTCACTCTTAAGAATAGAGTTTGTGGCCGGGCAGTGGTGGCGCACGCCTTTAATCCCAGCACTCCGGAGGCAGAGGTAGGCAAATCTCTGTGAGTTCAAGGCCAGGCTGGACTGACAGCCTCCAAAACAATACAGAGAAACCCTGTCTTGTAAAACCAAAAAAAAAATAGAGTTTGTGTACAGTTTCTTACATGCTTAATTCTATCCATTTTATTGCTAGTTTTTAGGGGGGGGAAGTTGATTATTTTCATTGAGGTACACTTATTCTTGGTTTATACCTTTTAATTGTTTAATCAATTTATCTATTATCTTCCCTTCCTTCTTCATTATGAATAGGTAGGCTTTGGGTAGGCACGGTATACCCCAGACAAACATATTCATTGTTCATTTTTATGCTCAAATTATCTCATTATGGGTCAGTGGGAAGTCCCAGATGGTTCCATCACAAGGCTCATTATTAGCCTGGAAAACCTCTTCTCTGAAAACAGTGTGTAGCGTTGTTGTTGTATACCTGGTCAAACCCAGAGTGTCAGCCTTTCTTCTAAGGGTTTCTGAATCCAAAATATGAGCCCTTGGAACATTAAATACTCTTGGGTTGTCATGTGTTCTCAGCCTCATCAGTGGGCAAAGCTAGGAGGAAGATAATTTGAGATTTTATTAATATTTACATTTCCGATCAAAATATTACTAAAATTTAACCTTTTTGCTGTTATAATTTTTTTTTCTGGAAACTTTGATCTCTAATCATATTATCATAAATTTGAATTTATGTTCTGTTAGAAAATATGGGAAGATTAAAATGACATTACTATTGGTCATTTACAATTCTACTTCTGTAACATTTTGATGTTCCCTTGCATCTGTATGAAGCCTAAAGAGCACATCTGTGTATTTCTGTAACTTATTACAATTATTCTGTTATGTTATGACCTTCACTAGGCAGGAAATTATGTTAATTTATTTCAGTCTTTTATCAGTTTTCAGAAACTATCCTTTTTTTTGGATTACAAAATTTTAATTAACTAAGTAACATAATAACTTCAGGCCAAGCAAGAGAAAGAGAGAATGGATTTATATTTCCAAAACCTTATAAAAATGGACAAAATATACAAAGCAATGCTTTTCAAGATACTGGGTATCTTAGTGTTGATTCCAGAGAGACAGATAACAAGGGTATCTGGAAAACGATGGACCAAATTTGCTGCCCAAGGAGGAAAACCCTGGAAGGTTTCTACAGCCTATGAGTTGATGAATAAGAGCTATGAACCAAGGAAGACCACCATGGCTTGAGGCTGCAGTGAGAAGCATGTAAGTAGAGAGGACTGCATAAATGATTCTGGACGCCCATGGATCCTCCAAGTGTTATCAGAAATATGATCCAATGAGAGTCTGAGCACTCTGCAACACGTGGGGAATACTTCTTAGGAGTAAGAAATGCCTGCATTCAGTGTGCACAGAGACATGTTTCCCAGTCAGCCCGCAGAGCTCCACAATTCACGGAACAGTCTAGTTCACAAATAGAGCTTTCCTCAATTTTTGGCTGGGAATAAATAGTTGTAAACTCGACACTTACAGCCATGTCATGATCATAAATGTAAAACTGTTGCCAAGAAACTTAACTATATCTCCAAGTAAAACTAAGACTATTGGTGAAGATGAAAATTATGAAATGCCCAGAAAAGCAGAAAGTCACAATCTCTGGTATCTGATAAAAAGTTACAAGACATTCAAAGGAAGGGAAAAGTAAAAATCTTTCAGAGGAAAAAAATGCAATTAGAACTGATATAGAAATGACAAGCATGTTAAAATTAGCAGCCAAGGACTTTTAAGAAGGTGTTTTAATTGTGTTCTATTGCAGGTTGAAGAAGTTAATGGAAGATATGAAAGATATATTTAAAAAGGAACCAGACTGAGTGTCTAGGGCTAACAATGACAGGGTTTGATATTTAAAATATACCGAGTAGGATAAATGCCAGGCTTGAATTTATAAGATGAGGAGATTTGTGGTCATGTAGACGCAGCATCAGAATCTATACAAAATGAAGCAAGAGGAGAAAACCATACTAGACACAAAGATGATGAGTAAATCCTGGAATAGCTTACAGAAGACAAAAATACATACAGTTTAAAGTTCTCCATGGTATTCGGGGGGGGGGTTGCTCAGAAAATTGAGGAAGAAAGAGATATTTTTATTCTGATAAAAAATATGTATCTGTAGATCCTGGAAGCAGAATAAACTGCTAGCACAGGGACCACAAAGAAAAACATATCAAAATACATTAATAACCAAGTGGCCCAAAACCAAGGATGAAGGAAACAAAAGGGGGAAAGACATGCTACAAATAGGGAATCTAGGAACAGAATGAGAGAACATTGCCCATCTGGAACATGGCTTCAGGACAGTAGGGTAGAGGTGAGCCAGCCAACCCAGAATTTTATATCCAGCTAAAGTATTCTTCAAAAACCCAAGAGCAATAAAGTTATTTTTTTAACCAGTTGAATTTTGACTGTATTTTCAGTCAAACTACAAAGAAAGGTAGCAGGCATATCTACATGTGGCCTGCCTGTGGGCCACATTTAACCAAGGAGAACCGTGAGTGGAGCCCAGCATGAAAACCACATACTTGTTTCAACCATTATCAAGATTTTTCAAATGCTTTTTGTAATTCCATTGTGCACTTCTCAAGCTTGAGCTTTGCAGAGGACCCTGCCTTGTTGCAATGTCAATAGGCTAGGTGTGAATACATCAAACAGAAAGGAAATGAGGCTAGGAGGAGATATGTATCCACAGGGAAGAACAAAGAACACTGGGAATGGTAACTACATGCTTTTAAAATTATATATACATACAGTCATATATATGCTAAATTATTAAAACATGCAGATCTTATCTCTTTTAACAGAATTTTGCTGTTTAACAGAAATGATACAATATAGGATTCCCAATAAGTGTGAAAGCAAAGTGTATGGTGAAGATGTATAAAGGTAACAAGAAAGTATGTGTGCACCATAATTCTAGCAAAAGCATGTCAATAAAACTTAAAGAACTATTTTTACATTCTTATTTTATGTGTATGAGATTTGCCTATACATATACACACACAGCGCTCTAAACTACTGAACCATCTCTGCAGCCTCTGTTTAAAGTTATTGAACCCCAATTAAAGGCTAGACAAAAAAGTGAAATAAGGCAATTCACCAAAGAGAAAACATGTATCAAATGAGCGTATGAAAACATGAACATCGTTAGTCATTTGGGAACGCTAAGTAGAGCCAAAATGAAATCTTCTATAAATGGCTATGTCAACTAATGAAGCTAAGCCAACTGGCCTTCCTAGTGTTAGCAGGATGGAATGAAAGCTCTCATGCATAGCTATCATACAAGTGAAACAACAAAATTAACTGCAAAACATTTCTCACTTCTTGAAAATGTTGAGCATAGACCTAGCATATGACCCCGAGATTCTACTTCGTCATATTTAAAACAAAGAAATGAAGGGTGTGTATGAACAATGCTTATATACTAATAAGCTTGGCTTCTTTGTTTTGTAATTGTCAATACCTTGGAGTGGAGAGGCCATAGGAAATGCTAAGTAACAGTCAACGAATAGATGAAAAGTATGGTATAGCTAGACAGTAAATACTACTCTGCAATATGCAAAAAGAAGATACAAGGTATTAATACATGCAAAGATATTCATCAGTCTCAGGGCGGTTATGCTGAGTAAAAGCAGCCCAACATAAATGCACACAGTAGGACTACAGTAATATGCAAAGATAACGTAATGAATGGCAGAAAGCAAACTAGGAGACTGGGTAGCTGGAGAAGGAAAGGTTAAAGGCAAGTGGGGGGGATCTGTATGGAGCAGGAGAAGAAAAGGTTATTCTGATGGACATAGGGTTGGTTATCTTATTTTTAGAAATGGTGGCATAGGTAGGTGTATTTCTTAGTCACAACTTGTCTGATCACACCTTCATTATATTTTAGCAAACAATTACAGAATTATATTATACATCCAAAATAATTATGTGGGTTTTTTGATGAGTCTCAGTTCTACACAAGCTTCTTACATTTCATGTTGTAATTCTTTCTCACTTAGCTACTCAGGTTGGCCTTGAACTTGTAGTCCAGGATGGCATGAACTGTGCTTGTCCTATCTCATCCTCTTAGAGATCTGGCATCACTGTTCTTCTATTCCAGCAAGGCTAGCTGTCATCCTTTTATATTACTGCATTTTATGTCCTACTCCAATACTACTTGGCACAATTTTAAGGAAGTGTGTGTGTGTGTGTGTGTGTGTGTGTGTGTGTGTGTGTGTGGTTTCACTATCTTAACCCCAAATGCCATCTTCTATGTTTGCATCCACTTTTTTTCCCTTTTCTTTCTTCTCATAGTAGACCATCCCTAAAGGTCATGCCATCGGCATCTAGCAATTTTTGCTCTTCAAATCTACATATGTCTAGAATTAGTTTGTGTCAGTCCCTGCTGAGGGATGTTTGAGTTATTTTCTTTCTTTCTTTGTTTCTTTTTTTCCCTTTCTTCCTTTCTTTCAGATGTATAAACAGTGTATTCTTGAGACTGACTCTGAGAAGTAGTTCTGGTGGTAGGGAAAGATGTCTTTCCCTAAAGATTGAGGCTCCAAAAGCTGATATTGACTGGTGTGTGTGTGTGTGTGTGTGTGTGTGTGTGTGTGTGTATGATGTATGTGCACAATGTATATACATCTGTTTGACATATTTCTAACAGTAAAGTTAGAGGATGATGGATGGATAGATGCATAGTTAAGTAGGGGATAGATAGACAGATAATAGAGATAAGAGAGATGTATGAGAGACAGACAACAGGTAGATGATACATCTCCCTTTATTTCATGTTAAATTCTTACTTAGGATAGTTATATTATTTTTACTTAAGCATTCTGCTCAGGTGGAGCCAGGGAGAACTCCTTGTAAGATGGAAATTTAATGCATGTGTAGTGCATTTTAATCAGTTCGCTTTTAAATACCTGTGAAGTGGCTGGGTAGAAGAGTTAAATGCATGTAGACTGCAAATACTAATGAGATGCTCTTTCTACTATATGTTAAGAATTTTACTTAAGGAAAGAAAACATTTTAAATCCATTACGTGTCTTGAAAGAAACCTGGCCCCATTTAGTAGGGACATCAATAGCAAAGCGATCTGTTACTAGGAAGAGGGCACACAGTCACACTCAAGGCTGAAATCTATTGTTCCCACAATGACCATCATCTTGCAGCAGCTACGCTTTGCACAAGTGTAATGTGAATGAAAAACAACAGTTCTCAGTAGGTTTTGCAATTGGGAGGATTATCTTCTTATCATGATTTACATGGTGTGCTTGTGGTATGCAGCTAATGACAGCCTGTAACATAAAATGTATGAGACCATGCTTCAGAAAACCTTTGCTCCAGCTACACTTCCACGCCTTATTCTGTGAGCTCCATTGGCAGGGCATTTTTCTTATTTTAAAATTATGAAATTAGAAAAAAAACAATGTTTCTGAGCTATTTTCTGCTGAAATATTGAGTACAGCTTACCTATTAAGATCAACTTGAATTCAAAGACTAATACATTTAGGATTCATTGGAATTCTAATGGGAAAATATTTTTGTTGTTATTTGCTTCCTCTATGTTAGCCTTTTCCTTTTTTCCTCATGAGCCATTTCTACTGAATTCTTTGTGATGCTGTGATATCATTAGGTCTCCCCTCTGCACCTCCTTTCCAATGAGCTAATGCCTTGAACATTAATCCCCATGCTCCGGGCACAAATAGTAGCTTTCCAGGCAAGAAGAGCGAACATTCATGAAGACTAGGCCATGAGTCTAGTCTGTCTCCTCTATATAACCTTCTGCCTGGAATGAGCTTTTCCTCACCTCTAAAAGTCCTCCTGAACAGAAGCTAGAGAGAATCCAGTGACTTCCCTGCACTCAAACCCAACCTCAAGGACTGATTAGGCTCAAAATGGTGGGACTTTGGGTCCCCCTAGAAGCATGAAGCCACTTACTATGTACCATACTAATCATGCAGATTTGATGAAACGTTAGAAGATACCTAGTTCATAATTTTCCAAACCCCTCTTTTCTATTCTGATTGCTCAGTGCAGACACATAAACATGATTTCCTGTCATAGTGCATGTGTCCTGATCCTTCAACCATAGGGTTATTCTACGTTGCTGAGATGGCTGAATGGCTTTAGGAATTTATGCTTGACTGTGGTGTGACAAGTTAATGAAGAAACTATAGACACAGGTAGAAAAAAGTTGGGATTGGGTGGATAGTGCTCTTTGATGGAGATGTCAGAAATAGCCAAGGAACTTGGTGTATTCGTTTTATACATTGGAATGGATTTATTTCATACAGCTGAATGAGAAAGAGGGGTTTAAGATAATCTCAGTAGGAGATCTCTGTGAGGGAACAGTTTCAGGTTGCTGCCATCCAAGAAGATAAAGCTATCTTCTTGATAATTTCTGTGCACAGCACATTGTTTTTAGACAATGGTCAATTGTTCATAGCGTTCACACTTGGACCAGAGGAAGTCTTTGCCATTCCTCTGAGTCTGACCTGGAGAAGGTTTTGGAATCCCAAGGGTCTGAGGCACTGCAGTCCTTCATGTGCTAGTGGTCATATAAGACATATACAGTCACTCAGGATTTTATCTGCTCCCCATATCAAGTCACCTGCACACAGAGAATAGGAGATATATAGAAAGAACAAAGAACAGTGTAGTCACTAGAGAGATGCGTTTCTGGGGTGAGACAGGAATGATGGTTTGGGATCTACTCTAGTCTAGCTGAGTTGGGCATGACAGTGCTTTATCTATCAAAGATATTGTGGTCACTGAAGTGATTCTCAGGTAATCTGTTATTAAAACTCTCAGTGGGTATTTAGGAAACAGGACTTCTGATTCCCACAATGGTTGGTCTGGTTCCTCCATTATTCATGGAAGAATGCAGGTAAGGATTCTGTGATTTTATTCAGTGAATTACAGCTTTAATCTGAATCCCTTGTTAGACTTGGAGTTAAATTTCTCTAGAGGTTTGGCAACCTTATCCCTTTAAACCTAAACAGCTGAGGTGTAGACCAGAGACCATGGTAAGTTCAGCAAGACCATTGCATCTGGGAGATAACTAGACAGTCGTGTCACCTTGGTAATACCTGCATCTGAACAGAACCCCAAAATATAGGAGGTCAGGCCTGAGTGTACAGAACTTTAGTTCATAGCTGCTGCTTTGAGTACTTCTCAACACTCTCCTTCCTGAGCATTGTGTGTTCAGTATTGATATGGAAGCTTCTGTACTGTTGAAAGGGCCGAGGCATTGTTACTATTAAAGTAAAAAGACAATGCTCACTACTAACTTGCTGACAATGCCCTTTATCCTAAGCAAACATGCATTATTCTATCTCAGCCTAATTAATATCATATTTAATAGGTATCCCACTTCATGCTAGATTCCAGAACTCTTTTCAAAAGCAGCAAGCTTAAGAAATTTTGCTAATTTAATTGAGAGCAGTCTTAAATTAATTGTATAATTAATCTTGTCAAATTAAGTAACATTTCATATACTGCCTTATTAAAGAAACTTGAATATTTTAAATTGCCATGCTATTAGGCATTAATAAAGAAGTTTTTCGTTGGCATTGTTCTGCTTTATAACACAAAGAAGGTAATTGCAATATAAATTGCAATATAAAAGCTAATTTCTATAGTACATTAATAATTAGATACACGTTATTTCCCATTATTTCTTTTTTTAATTCAATGGATGATCTTTTTTTAAAGAAAAATTATTCCTAAATAATAGAGTCTATTGTGTGATGATTGATTTCAAGACTGGACTCTGGAACATTTTAGGAGTGGTCTAATTAAAACTAAAATGCATGACTTTACATGACAACAGTATCACCTACAGAAAAACTCTTGGGAAATTGGTTACTGTAATGTTTACGAATAGGAAGATCGTCCATTGTGTGTATGAGAAAGTGAGAGAGAGAGAGAGATAGACAGAGAGAGAGAGAGAGAGAGTGAGAGTGTTCTACCTATATATATTTCTCTGTGTGTATAATTGTGTATGCTGGTACACACAGATAATGTGTGCTCAAGCATGGAGACATGAATGCTGGATATTTTCCTCAAGCCTGAAGGACTCTCCTGTCTACTTCACTACAGATAAAATTACAGGTGCATGCTTCCATGCTTGGCTTTTTATATAGGTGCTGGGATTTGAACTCAGGCCCTCATACTTGTGTGGCAAGCACATTATTGACTGAGCCATCTCCCCAACCCCAGGGGTAAACGAAGATCTCAATTTTGATAAGTCTTTAGGGTTATAAAACAGTGCCCTCACATCTGAACTAGGTGGCTTTTCTTCATAGAAAGCTGGACTGACTGTAAGATAATATGCAGTAATAGGGGTTGTAAGTTGGTGAACACTCTTTAGGATAGGCAGGCAGGAAAGGAAAGTACAACATCTTATCAATATTTTATAGGAAGATGAACTAACTCTCAAATCAAGTCATAATTTCTTGAATTCCATGAGCACATACATTTTCATAAATATTTGTTCAGAATTTTAAGCTTCTGGCTAAGTCCCTGTGTTAAAATTCACAGGGCTCTGCTCAAGCCACATGCCCCAGGCTAAGGCAATCCAGAAACCAACTTCTGCTCATTTCTAGAGAAACTATGGTTAGCCTTTACTTCTGATGCCTAAGTGTTAGCATTTGTGACAAACAGCCAAAGGGTCCATCTTAAATGCCTGTGCTCCAGCTCACTGCTCTTAGTAGGCATTCAAATATACTTGGGCAAAGCAAATAAGTAGATAGCTAGATCAATAAATGGAATCAATACAAATATTAAAAAATTCTGCTAATGACCAGTACTTCTGATTAGCTAATAAAAAATAATATTTTCCTAGATGTACTTAGGATTGTTGTTGTCTAAAAATGGTCAATTGACTTAATGACTTTTCCTATGTAGAATGATGAAATATTATCTAATTCCTTTCTGAAAAACAATTCCAATTTTGAGGAAACAATTACAGTAGGTAAAGTGTAGATGTTTGCATTGAAATGAAACCAAACTATGCTGTGCAAAACGCATCAAAGGGCTAACCTCCTTGGAATCTTTTAGGGTCACAGTGGTTTGTTGCACAATTTGTAAAAATATTTATTTTTATGTCATATGTGTGAGTATGATTGATTTGCTTGAACATATGTATATGTACCATGTGTGTGCAATGCTCATAGAGGTCACAAGGAGGCACCTGATCCCCTAGAATTGGAGTTCTAGATGATTGTGAGCCACCGTGTGGGTGTTGGAAACCAAACTTGGGTCCTTTCCCTGAGCAGCAGCCAGTGCTCTCAAAAACTGAGCCATCCATCCAGGCCCTTGTCTTATGATTTTGACCAGGTTAGTTCTGTTTACAAAGATGGTTTGTGTTTCTCCTTCTGAAGAAATGGTTGGCTTTCTCTTTCAACTTTCTGGTTGCGACTCCCATGACTCTGTGACAGCAACTTTTAAAACCCAGCATGGTGATCAATCCTGTGCCCTCTGCACTATCTCAGCAAATACGGAAACGAAGAGAAATGGTCCCCTCAACCCTGGGTTCCTGAAGAAAAAAGCACATCAGGGCAGAGTCCCAGGAAAGACCTGATGGGCGAAAAGCTCTGCCCCAGATGCAGAAAGAGCATGGAGTAGACATGTGGTCCCTTAAGATGCTGAATCTGGGGCAAGTGAGATAGCTCTGTGAGGAGAGGTGCTTGCCTCCAAGCCTGACAACCTGCAGCTTGGAAGAAGAGAACTGACTCAAGCAAGTGGCCATCTGACTCCCTCTCATGCACTCCTCCCTCTATCTAAAAATACATGTCAACAATTTAAATACTGAGACACATATGGTCATTACACAACCAGACATGGCAGCTCTCTGTGAGGTGATTACATTATTGAAATGTATGAGTACGAACCACGAGTAAGCCACAGAATTGGAAAGAAAGATGGTTCCTACAATACAGAGTAATGAGGATGTATGGAGTAACTTGACTTCGGGATACTGGAGAACAGTTCCTACTCGATTCATAATTTCTAATCTATTCTCAAACATTTCTCTGAATTCTTTTGGTGTTTTAGGAGACAAAAGTTTGCCAACTTTTAAAGTGAAAAGTTTAGGAGGAGAGCATGTGTCGGATGGAACCAGGAAAGCTCATGCTGTCCTTAGTTACAGTGGTGTTCTAGGAAAGGGGGATACAGCATGGGTAAGTTTTGTGCTATCGGAAGGTAATTTAATGTTCTATTGCTCTAAAATGTTATACTTATTTACTACAGAAATGTTGGCAATGCAGAAAATCACAGAAGATAAAGTTTCCGGCTCATTTCACCAGACTGAGAGAGTCAATGGTATCATCTGATGGGTATCCATTTGTCTTTTCTCTCATTTCAAAGAAATTATAAGTGTGCTATTCAAGTTTAGGATGAGAGTAATTTCTTAAATTATAAGGCATAAAAGATCTTCTTTCCACCATTTATTTTCTCCTCTAAGCAAGCCTACCTCTGAGATCATCTCATTAACACCCCCTTCTTTTTTCTTATACACACACACACACACACACAAACACACACACACAGACTTCAACAGTAACTATAGAGAATAAAGCATGCATCTATGTATAGATTCACATGAAATTGTTTTTAACAGGAATGCATTTTCTAATCTATTCTTCAGGCAGCATAAATCTCTATGGCATTACAAAAAAAGGCTGTCTCATTTATTTAATGGCTGTACAGTATATATTTTATAAATAAAAGTGTGTCTCCAAGTTACATATTTTATATAAAGATATATCTCTTTTGTTAAACTATCTGTATATGGCTGTTACTACCCATGTGTTTGGAGTCATTTTTCTAGGCTTTCTGTCAATTGTGAGCGATTTTAAAATGAATGCAGCCTACATAAAAACTGTGGGGGTGTCCTTAGCCCCCTTTCCCGCAGATCCTGATCCATAGATAGCCAGGGAAGAACAGTATTGTCTATAGGTTATTTCATAATTTTAAAATGAGCAGGCCAAGGTTTTTGGCGTCCACTGATCTCCTTTTGCAAAGCCCAGAGCCCCGTGTTTCCCTGAGGTCAGCAGTGTCCTGCAGAGCAGCCTGTTCCTGGCTGTCCATTGGCTGCCTGTCTGATGTGCGCAGGTCTTTGCTTCACACTTGGCTTGTACCCTGTCAGATTTACACTCACTGACACTGTCCTCTGGTCAGTATGAAAAGTAAGAGGAGTGTCCTCAATCCCAGGTAAGCATGTGGAATGAGGACCACAATTCAATGGCTTTTGTTCATCAGTCCTTTGAGTCCCCGAGTTTCCAGTTATCAGCACGGATTTTTTTTTTTGAGTTTTCAAGCACCATTAGACTTTAGGGTAATGCCTATCATTTACTTAAAAATATATATTCTTATACAGTAACTTTAATTTCCATTTCATTTTTAAAAATTAAATAACAGTAAAAAATTTTGAATGTGTAAGCCTATGGATTTTTAATGCTGGTACAGGTTCAAATAATCACCACAATATGGAAACAAATTTGGTCTAAGACCGTCAAATTCCCCCTTTGTTGTCTTGCCTCATCATACCTCCACTTAAGCACCCAAACCATGGCAAGTGATGTCTCTCTATCCCTGGAGTTTATCTTCCTAAATGAGATGAATTCAAGATGTTCACTGTGTCAGGGGTCTCTTTCATTCGTGTGTGTGTGTGTGTATACGCATGTATATTCATTCATATATATGTGTGCATGTGTGTATGTGTGCACACGCAGATGCATATGCATGTGTATTTGTATGCATATAGAGGTCAGGAGTTGACACCAGAGTTCTTTAATCACTTCTACGTGATGTTGGTTGTTTGTTGTTTATATTTGAAATAAGGTCCACCACTGAATTCAGAGTTCACAGATTTGACAAGCCACAAGCTGTGAGGGTCCCCCTGTTCCCAGTCCCCAAGCTTTGGGGCTATTGACACCCACCGTCATACCTGGATTTTTATGTGTATTCTAAGGATCTGAACTCAAATCCTCATATGTGCTAAGCAAACACTTTACCTACTGAACTACCCCTCATCCCCCAGTCCTTACATTGTTTTCCTTGGTGGTAATGTGCCATAGTGTATATGTTCATCCATTGAACAAGTTTGTTCCTTTGTTTTCATGCAGTTATGAATAGAGCTGCTGTAAACATTCACTATTTTCTCTGTTTAGTGTAAACAACCCAGAATGGATTGCCGAGTAAGCATAAATTTGATTTTATGAGAAACTTCCCAATTGTTCTCCTTGTGTGGATATGCTGTTTTATACCCAACCCTGGTAATGTCCCACATTTCCATTTTTATTTTAAACCCTTGTCATAGGAGTGTACTTGAATTTTATGATGTTTGCTGTATCACATTCAAGTGTTTTGACCATTTTTCATTTGGGTTGTTTTTATTCAATTTGCTTCTTTATTCACTTGGTTTTGTTTGTTTGCAGTGCCCAGGACAGAATCCAGTGTCCAGCTAGCCAAGTGCTGATCACAATTTCTGATCCACTCTTTTCCTTCTATTTCTCTTTTTTAAAATTTGTTTTTCTCTCTGTCTCTCTGTTTCTCTGTCTCTCTGTCTCTCTCTCTCTCTCTCTCTCTCTCTCTCTCTCTCTCTCTGTGTGTGTGTGTGTACATGAGTGCAGATGCCTGAGGTCAGAAGTGTACATTAGGTCCCTTAGGGCTGGGTCACAGTTTTGAGTTGCCTCATGTGGGTGCTGGAAAATGAACTTGGGGCCTCCATATGAGCAGTACCTACTCTTAACCACTGAGCTGTCTCTCCAACCCCTATGTGTTATTCTCTTATTTGGAGACCAGGATCTCACTAAGTTGCCCAATATGGTCTTGAACATAAGCCTCTCACATTAGCCTCTCAAGTATATGTGACTTCAGGCTTGAAATGTTAGGCCCACCTTTTCTTTATGTTTTGAGGAATATATATATATATATATATATATATATATATATATATATGTTGTTGTCTTTTGGTGTTTTGGAGACAGGGTTTCTCTCTAGCTTTGGAAACTGTCCTGGAACTCACAAAGTAGATCAGGCTGGCCTTGAGCTCACAGACATCCACCTGCCTCTGCCTCCCAAGGGCTAGCATTAAAGGCATGTGCTACCACTACCTGGTATAAGCAGAACTTTTTTATTTTCAACGCAAGGACCTTGTTGGACATGTGATTGATTTGGAAATATCTTCTCCAGTGTACAGGTTATCTGAAATTTTGTGTCTCTGAGCACAGCAAAAGCATTCAAATCCAGTGAAGCCCAATGTGTCAATTTTATTATAGTTTGTGAGCTTTTATTAGTTTACAAACCTCTTTTCTGCCTCTAGATCACAAATAATTTGTTCTATTCTGCATATTTTATAGTTTTAGACTCTATATTTAACTAGTACACATTAGTTCTCTTTACTTATGGCATAGGTATAAATGAAGCTTTACTGTTTTGCATATAGGTTTTGATGTCTATTTTTCCAATTAATAACCTTTGTACACACTTTTCAAAACTTAATTGGCCACACTGAGTGTATCTTCATCTGGACCACCCATTTGCTTCACTGGTTTATCTGTGCATCTATGCCTTCACCAATGACCTATTCTGCTATGCAAAGCAATATATTTAAGTTGTAAAGAATAATTTCATCCTTCTAACTTCATCTGTTTTCAGTATTATTTTAGTCATTCTAATGCCTTCATTTACTTGCAGATTTCACAATCAATTTTTCTACACACATACACACACACACACACACACACACACACACACACACACACAAATCCTAGTAAAGGAGAAAGAGTAATGGCTTAGTCGATTAGTTAACTTACAAATATGAGGATTTGAGTTCAAATCCCCACACCAACTTAAAATGTGGGTTCATTCAGCTCACACCCACAATTCCAGTGCATGGCGGCACATGCTATCAGAGAAAAGAAAGATTCCAAAATTCCAAGATCTTGTTGGCTTGCTGATCTGGCTGAATTGTCAAGTTCTAGCTTCACAAAGAAACATCTAGAGAGTAAGAATGTTGGATAAAGGTACCAGATGTTGATCTTTGACCTAATTCTTTTATTTTTGTAATGTATTTGGCTAGCCTGTTATCAGAGTAACACTATTTTCATTCAATGAATTATTAAATATCTTCTATTTTTGTCTAAATGAGGTGGATTTTATTTATTTGTTACATGTTTGATAGACTTAGCCACGTGTATCTGGAGATTTGTTACCTAATGTTTTTAAGTTTGAACTAAGTTTACTTAGTGGGCATAAGATGGTGAGGGTATTTCCATAAACTGGATGAGTTTTAGAAGCTGGTGGCTTTCCAAGTGATTGATCTATTTAACCCAAATGTGTTGTGTTCAATGACTTGATGTGTTCAGGTTTGCTGTTATTCTCATTATTACTTTAGTGACCACAGAGTATAGAAGCATCCTTTCTTATATTCCTGATCTAAGCACTTTTTGTCTCATCTCCTTCATAATTCATCAGTATTGCTGGGATTTTCCTATCTTGCAGATCTTTCTAAAGATTCAATCTTCACTGATTCCCCTGTTGGTTTTGTGTTTTTATTTCATTAACATTTCTTTAGTGCTAGCATACAAAATCTGATGCAACTGCTTCAGCTTAATGCATTTTCTGGTTCCACTACTTCTTACTTGACCTTTTTGAATTAGTTTGCAAAGGTTTTGTCAGTTTGCAAAGGCTTGGAGATGTTCCTTGTTACCCTGTTATTGATTCCCTTTACCTTCATAGAGTAGGCAGTCTACTTTTACAATTTAATTTCCCCTGTTAAGATGTCTCCTCAACTCCCACCCTCTCTCCACTCATGGATGAGATTCAGCTTTTGTGGCTGTTCAAAACACACTTGATAAAAATTTATATTCTTCTGCTGTGCAGTGACATATTCAATAAAATTCAGTTAGACCTATTGGTTGATGATGTCATCCACTTGTTTTGTATTCTCGTTGATTTTCTAGCTTCTACTTCTGTAGATAAGAGTAGAATTATATCTTTATTATAATTATGACTTTATCCCTTAATTCTGTCTGTTTTGTTTCCTGTATTCTCACATCTGGTGTCAGTTTTATGCTATGACTAAGGAGCAGTATTACAGTTTGTTAAATTAATATCATTAGATAATTCTATCTCTGGCAATTTTTGCTTTCAAATCTACTTTGTCACTTAATGTCTGTATGTTGTACCTTTTCACTCACAATATATCTACCTATGCTTTTATGTTTCAAATGAATTAATTTTAAGTAACATGTACTTAGTTAATCCTTTCTATACATTATTTTCCATCCATATTTGAGTATTCTTAGACTGGATTTAATTATATGATTTTAACGTTACTGTTCCTTATGATCTGCATTTTGTAGTTTAACTGGGGTATTCTGACTCAGACTCCTGATACAACATCACCTGATTCAGCAGAGGTTGAAAGATTTGGTCAAAGGTATAGGGAGATAGAGATGAACCTCACTTTCTCATCATGTGAGACAGGACATTGGTTGCTTTAGTATGTTAGCTTGTTTAGCTCTCTCTCTCTCTCTCTCTCTCTCTCTCTCTGTGTGTGTGTGTGTGTGTGTGTGTGTGTGTGGGTGGGTGGGTGAGAGAGAGAGAGAGAGAGAGAGAGAGAGAGAGATCTTTCTTTCTCTGTGTTGCTGTCTCTGTCTCCATGTGTGTTACCTTTCTGGCTCTGTCTGTTACACTCCCCTCCCCCCCCCCGCAATGTGAGTGTGTGCATGTAATCTTTCTGTATCCATCTCTCTGTCTTTCTCTTTGAGAGGACTACTGAGGCTTTTTACACCCATTTGAAGCTACATATTGAATCTAGGTCCCCAGTACTGTTTTCTGGACTGATGTCACCCATCTCAGTCCAGATCACATGAGCCTATTTATGACTAGATTATAGCTTGTGGGTATGGCTATTGTACTGATGCTGCTGGGAACAAGCACGTAGCTTTAAATGCCTGCATTGATCAAAGTCCTCTTAGAAGGTGATATAAGTTAAACATATTTCCCTGGAGTTACAAACCAATGGAAAAATATAATGAAGATACTCCTCCAAATTGTGGTCTAGTTTAACTGTCTCATTTAAATATTCTCAGGGCTTGATACACAGGAAAAACAGCCTCCTAACTTGGCCCTTCTAACAAGCCCTAGAGAATGGCTTGGAACTTGAGATGGAGTTTACTTTTGCAAACCCTGTCAGTGAGGCTCACAAAGTCATCTGTCAGGAAGTACCAATTTCTTGGTGTAGTGCTGTGAGGAGGTCTGCGCTCTGGGCAGCAGTAGATTAGTCGCAGGGCTCTTCCAACAAGCAGAAAAAGAAAGTGTGCTTGTCTAGCCCTCTGGGGTCTAGTAGGAATAGTGGGACCTGGGAACTGACCTATTGTTCCATAGCACTGACTGAGCTTGGTTCATTCTGTGGGACCTGTAGATACAGGGGCATAGAAGAAGCAGCTGTTCAAGCTTGAGTTCAACCCATCTTACACCCTCTTCCTTCTGTAAACAGTGAGTTAAGTATTTCTTCAGCATTTGCTACTAATTTTGGAAGGACAAGAGCAATGGCCCAGTGGCAGCATCACTGTGTCAAGTGTGGACAGCTTTATACTCTGCTTTGTTCTTACTAACATGGTCCCAGGCTTCATCATTTTCCCCTCTTTTTATTTTCTTCTCTTCTTTACCAAGCCACTTCTACCTGCCATACTGATGACATTTAATACTCTGTTGGATTTAAAGGGTTGGAATAGAAAGAGTGAAGAGTGACTTGCAAGTATTCTTTTAATATAGAGAATGCAAATTTTGAATAACTCAAACTATCTGAGCTGGGAAGTGTCACTCCATATTATCATGACACTGGTCATTACAGTCAATACCGTGTGGCTGTACTCAGATGAGCTTCAAATGAGCATCAGGCACCTGTCTCTTTGTCCATCACTTAGGACACCTTTGAAGGCCTTTGAACAGATGTTATGCTAATCCTGTTTCTGTTCCTAATCATTTCCTATGGTGAGAAATGCCATCCATAAGTGACTTTCAATTCTTGATGCTTAAATTTGTCAGCCCTTGTGATGGCTACCTTCTCAGCTTACATACATAATTACACGTGATAAGAGCCTAAAAAGAACCTAGCATTCTTTACGAATCATAGCCTCCTAATTTTCTCAATCTACTAAAATACCATAAGCAGCTTTTTAATACCTTTTAATATTCAATGAAATTAAACATTGGAGAAACAGTAAAATGCTAACTGGAGTCCTTCAACTAATATGTTAGATAAAGCAAAGTAGAGTTTACAGAATTCCTCGCCAAAGTAGAGGCTTCCTCATGATGGTGAGGCCATTTTGTTCACAGATGAAGAACAGGCATGTCCACCATACATCTGACTATTGCCATAGTGATCCATTTATCAGTAACCTCAGTTCTCAAGAGTGAAAAATGAAATATTGGGCTCATGAAACCAGTGTATTTGTCTCATAAGAGACTGTCACTTGGAAACTGGTCATGGGATGTAGAGGTTGTTTTCTTCTTGGTGTGTTTTTAACGTGTATGGGTGTTTTGCCTGTTCTATGTCTATGTATCATATCTGTGCACTGTCCAATTGTGTCAAAAGAAGGTGTCAGATCCCCCAAAACTAGAGTAACAGACAGTTGTGAGCTGCCATGTGGGTGCTAGGAATCAAACCGGGTTCCTTTGGAAGAGCAGCCATTGCTCTAAGCCACTGAGCACATCTCTCCAGCCCTGGAACCTAGTATGTTATTCTATGGCACTGAAAGAGCATTTCCTGGTTTCTTTTGTTGTTTGCTTGTGTGTTCATCTGCTTTTTGGAAAGAAAGCTGGCTGTGGGAATCAGAATGTTTTCTCTAAATAAGAAATGCCAACAGTTATTGCTGTGCATATTGTAAGACACTTTTTACACAGTGAGAGTTTCCTTGGTGCCTAAGTGCTGCTGTTCTCTGAAAAGGGCCCACTCTTACCACAATCTTGGCATATCTTCAGGAATTAAGGGAGAGAGCTCCCCGCTGTCATTAGCTATCACAGTATAAACACCTCCACAATGATGGAGGAGAAAAGTAATGTTGGGGTAGAGATGGATCCAGGATGCGTATCGGCAGGACCAAGTGAATGCTTGATCTATGCATCCACACAGACAAAGAGGAATGCCACTTGGGATGCTTTCCTGGAAAGTGGATGGCAGGCTTCGGAGTGTTTGGTTGTTTGGGGCATTGCACTGGTTATGTATCCCTGGTGGGAAACTGGTAACTCACAATGTTTGGATTTGCTTTAAACAGACTTCTAGAATGGAAGGGGAGATTTCTTTTACAGGCTTTTCTTCCTCCAACAAATCACCTCTGAATTCTCCTGGGACGTGAAGGAGAAACCACTGTACCACTTTTCTTTGCATAAAACCAACAACGAAAAACATAAGCTACTAAGCTCAGAATCTCTGGCAGGTTCATTAAAAGCCATAAAACCATATCCAGCGAACACTTCTGATTCCCATATCCTTGAGGGAGGTGTCTAAGGGTACATATAGGAGCTGAAAAATTGGACTGGAGTGAAACTAGAGGGGTCCATAAATATTTGGAGCAAACTTACATGACTGTTCTGAGCACACATACACCCACAGTGCAGTTAACATGAAAGAGATCAAGGCGAGAACAAAGAGCAGAAGACTTTCCACCTCCAGGATGGGTTTTCTTCGTCAGCTTTGGGAGAAGGGTGAAACTTCCTGAGAATCTAAGAACTGCATAATTATAGCCCATGAGCTTCTCCTGGGGAGATGTAGCTTGTGGCATCAAACCAGGGAAGTCAACTTACAAGACTAGTTAAGCCTGGAAGATATAGGAAGACATGCAGATGCCGTGATACATATAAATGTTAACAGAAGAGACAGTGGCAAAATGTATGATAATTCTTCGGACTTTTTCCCTTTTTTTTCCCTTCTTCTATCTCCCCAGATCTGATTACTAATAATAAATCATATATCAAGAGAAATTTATGGTTCCTCACACAGCACCTAATTTTTGACACTCATAATTCTCTGCACTCAGGTATTATTATAGCAATTTTACAGATGAGGAGAGACAGAGCAATGTAAGAGAGCTACAATGATAAAATTGCAGAGTGGAAAGGAGCTTGAAGATCATCATTTAGTTTGTAAGGATTTGGTTCACCCTCCCCTCCCTCTCTTCCTCTTCCTCCCTCCCTACTTCCTTCCCCCTTGCCTTCCTCCCCCCTTCTCTCTCTTACGGACCAAGAAAAAAATTTTCCAGTCAGAATGTTCATAAAACAGATCAAAGAGCCAGTCTTATATTTACTTTCAGTTTACATAAATAAGATTTTCCTCTTTAAATGATGAACTATAATAGGGAGACTCCCTTGGCAAATCTAATATTTGAAATTGACCAGGAATGTCAATAGGCATATACAATTATATATATATATACATATTTATAATATACAATCATGCTTTACTTCCTTTATTTACAAATGAAGAGAATATTCTGTTTCCTGTTATTTGTGTCATTTTTAATTTTACAGTGTAAGAGATGATTGCCATTTGCATTAATTAATTAGAACTTGTAGGTGGTAACCTATTTTCTTCCTTAAATAGACTGTCTTGTGATTCCACAGTATCCTTAAATGAAAATAATTCCAAATCTAATACGTGTGTGTGTGTGTGTGTGTGTGTGTGTGTGTGTACAACTTCCTCTCAGTAAGGACTTCAAACTTTACCTTAGTCCTTAAAAGCTCCAATGAATACAAGCTTAATGTACAATTTAATGATGGTGCATAATTCCACACCATGCTGCTGACAACTATTCCACCACTGACTGCAACACCAATCAGTACAATCCTATCTCAAGAAGGTGCCATCAGCAGCTCTGACTCCAGGGTGTCCCGGGAGTTACATACCAATACTCAGGTTGCCAGGAAAGGGCCTCATATGTAGGGCTCCATGTATGCTTTTCTTTGGAATGCCAATAACACAAAGTAGAGAGTTTCCATTCCTTTTCTTTCTTGCCTTATAAACCCGAAGGGAACTAAGAGAATGGGTGAGGAGACAAGCAACTTAGAGAAATACCAAATTTTGAGGTGGGAAAATGGGTTCCCTGAGGATAAATGATTTGCATGCAGATTCAAAGCAACCCACTCTCCCAGGCCAGGGAGAAAGTCACATGTTGGGAGAATCACATGTCTTGGGACACGAAGAGGGATTGCCTGAATACCCGCATGTGGAACCCTCTGGTCTCAGAGAGATCCACCACACAGCTGACAATAATATAAGCATGTCCTGCACCTTGAAGAAGCCCATCAATTTATGCTCTAAATGGATTTTTGAACTTTCAAGAGATCACAATGAGAAATGACAGTCCTGTGGGAGTTTCTGTAGTGGGGGAAACTGAATTGTCCCAGAATAGACCCATAGAAACTGGCATTTCATGCCTACAAAAAAAACACCTCAGTGTATATAGATAAATATATATGTATTTACACTAGAGCACAGCTTTGTCCAGGTGAGCAGGCTTCTTCAGCTACCTCCTCATTTCCCAATCTGAATGCCGATCAAAATCATCATGGATTGGGATAGGTTCCAGCATGGAAAGAGACTAAACTGAAAAAATCCTATGATGATTCAAGGACACACTCCATCCAGGGAGAAGAGAGTTACAAACACACACTAGTGCTGGAATAGAAAGAATGAACATGTTGGTACATTTTATGAGAAACAAGCTATTCACTGTTTCTACGAATACTCAAGAGAAAAATGGTACCCATCACTTATCAGATCTACTCATCGTTTGTCAGATATACACAATAAAGATTTCCATTGTGTGACAAAATATAAAAATGACAAGCAACTGTCAATGAAGAGTCAGAAGACTTCACAGGAAGGAGGAAAATGGAGAGGAAGGAAATAGAACTAGGAGGACCAGGGAGAAAGGGAAGAGGAAGAAGAGTCAGACAGGGAGTGGGGGGAAAAGCAGTAGTCTACAATGAGCAATGTTTCATGGATAAAATCAATAGAATCTTGAAGACATTTCAAACAAAAAAATAGTAATGATAACTGTTAGAGGAAACAGCAGGTAATGGGAGGAAGAAATTCTTCCTGTCATCCTCTAAAACAAGAAGTCAGTAATCAAGGTTTAAAATGAGAAGATTGTGAACCAGCAGCAAGAATGTATGGGCTAAGACCAGAAAGGGTGGGAGCAAAGGACCCCCCATTTTTTCTCTTTTTTAATTTAAATTAGAAACAAGCTTGTTTTACATGTCAATCCCAGTTCTCTCTCCCTCCCCTCTTCCCCTGCCCCCCACCAGTCCCCTATTCCATCCCCTTTCAGCTCCCCAGGGAGGGTGAAACCTTCTATGGTGGATCATCAAAGTCTATCATGTCATTTAAAGCAGGGCCTAGGCCCTACCCCATGTGTCTAGGCTGACAGAGTATTCCTCAATGTGGAATGGGGTCCCAAGGCCATTTGTACACTAGAGATAAATACTGATTCACTACCAGAGGCCCAATAGTCTGCCCAGTTCTCCTAACTGACACCCACATTCAGGCAGGGGGTTTGGTTTGATCCTATGCTGATTTCCCAGCTATCAATCTGGGGTCCATGAGCTCCCCCTTGTTCAGGTCAGCTGTTTCTGTGTGTTTCTCCAGCCTGGTCTTGACCCCTTTGCTCATCACTCCTCTCTCTCTGCAACTGGATTCTAGGAGTTTGGGTCAGTGCTCAGCTGTGGGTGTCTGCTTGTGCTTCCATCTGCTACTGGATGAAGGCTCTAGGATGTCATATAAGGTAGTCATTAATCACTTTATAGGGAAAGGGCATTTAAGGTAACTCACTCTTACACACTCTCACTTTTGCTCTCTGTCTCTGTTTATTCTTCTCTCTGTCTCTCTCATACACACACAGACATAACCAGATTTTTTGATATTACTTATTTTCTTCCTTTTAAAAACAGGCAGTGTGACAATTATGACATTTATATATATATATATATATATATATATATACATATGCAAGTAAGTAAAACTAAGATATAAGGGCTGCTACAAACACTCCACTTCATGACCCATATACTCAAGTTTTAGGGATTGTGAAATAAAATACACCAGATGGAAATGTTTGTACAGAAATAGAGTGAGGAAAATTCATGAAACTTAGAGGTTCGAATTTCTGCAATCTACTTTATCTAACTTGGGGTCCTTCAGTTTGTTCAATAGGGTCTCAAAAGTTCCAACATGTTCTCACCGTATCATGAAGAGTGAATTGTAAAGGCAATGCCCGTTTCTAAGCTGTTACCTCTTAGGAAGGAGTTTGTGTTTGACCATGATCAATAGTCCTCTACTGCTTCACACCAAGAGTGTGCTGACTAAATACAGGCTAGTGATTCTGTCATGATCAGGGAGAAGACCAAGTTTATGAGTAAGTCTTAGGCTGTCATCACTGATGACTTCCACTTACTTTGTGGAAGAGGTAGAAAAAAAAAGATTCACAAACCTTGAAGATCTTGTTTAATATGGTAGGAACCTGAAGTGACCACAGAAGAATGGAGGCACTGAGTATTTGATAGGAGTGGGGTATTAAAACAAAGAAGAAGCCGGGCAGTGGTGGCACACACTTTTAAACCCAGTATTCAAGAGGCAGTGGCAGGCTGATCTCCACGAGTCTGAAGCCAGCCTGGTCTACAAAGCAAGTTCCAGGACAGGCTCCAAAGCAATATGGAGAAACCCTGTCTCAAAAAGCAAAAACAAAAACAAAGAAGAAGAAACTCAAAACACGCAGGAGTGTTGGGGGAGCCAAGGGGTCTTCAAATGTTTCTCATGTGTAGTGAATTACTTTTAGCATCGGAATTAAAGTTTGTTTTTCTGTAAACCCATGTTTTAACATTAAATAACCAAGCCCAACATTTCAAAGCCCAAAGTGTACCCAGCCCAGCCTGTGTGTCATTATGTCAGATACATAGTACTCCAGGGGCAAAATATGGCTCCCCAATTGTCCTCGGAAGCATTATCTATCATTATGTGTTTCCTGAACTTGCAGTAAATTGTGTCCTTCTCAACCACAAATTGAACCTTTCTAGGAGACGGAGGATAGTTGACATTAATAAGTTATAATGTTCCAAGAAAATGCATTTCAACCTTCTGTTGCAAGGACAACTTGTTGGTGAGGGATATAAAATAATAGGAGTGATGCAGAGGAGCATGAGGGATGTAAAGCAAAGCCAAAGTGATAACTTATTAAAATCTTAGTTAGCCAAGAAGCCTCACGGGTTCCTTCAGCACTCCACACATCTGAATGGGGACAAAAACCTAGGGCATGAGACGCATGAGACGACTCAGTGGAAAGGATTGTTGGGCATGAGAACCTGAATTCAGATTCCAGACCCCAGTTAAATAGCCTGGTACAGCCACACACTTGCGTATAACCCCAGCACTCTAGGAGGTAGAGATAGAAGATGCCTGGGTCTGGTTGCATGTCTAGCTCCAGGGTCAGCGAGAGACCCTGACTTAAAAACATAAGAAGGAGAATGATGTAGCAGAAAACCCAGCATTCTATTTGGGTCTCTATGTGCATACACAGTTGAATAAATCCACACAGAACCCCCCCCTCTCTCTGTCTCTCTCTCTCCCTCTCTCTCTCTCTCTCCCCCCTCTCTCTCTGTACACACACCGACCATATACACGTATTAACAAATACATGGTATTTCTTTCAAAGCACTGAGGTGGATTTGCCAAATCGATATCCTTATCAAAACTCCTGGACCTAGGACAGGCCCCCATATCCCACCTTCCTAGTTCTCTCGTGCCTTGTGGGTAAGCATACCATTGAATTCAGCATAATCCCCCCCTTGCTTCCAGATTTGCTTGTCTTCAAGAAAGAAACAGTTGACTAGGCCGCGGAAGATAATCTGCAGTCAGGAGCTTTGAGAAAGACTCAATAAACATGATTTTATGGCACGCTTTGACCTTCAGATAAGTTTTAAATCCAAGATTAATATTTTATTATAGTAGATACAGCTGGTAATTTTGACCTTTCCAAAGCTCCCCATTTTTGACAAATTAACGAACCATTTATTTCCTATTGCTCTTGTTCCTGCAGGGGCAGGCCATGAGACCCAGGCCTGAGCTCTTGCACAATGAGTGTATTTTCTCTCCGAGAACGCCGTTCCAGAAGTGCTGCTTGGACCAATGTCTCCCTGGGCCACAGGACTCATTCTTGACACACTGCTTCCTAGCTGCACCTCTTCAGATGCTCTGTAGATGGTCTGCAATCCTGTATTTCTAAGGCTTTGGGAATACAGAGTCAGCAGGTAGGATATTTAACATTGTCTGAGTACCCAAACACTTGATCGTTGACAAACACAAACAGTAATATAATGATGAAATTCAGGGGCCAGATAAGAGACAGACAACAGTTCTGATATTACTGGATTATATTGAGAATCGATAACCTGAAGAATCTAAATTGATAAATGGCACTGGCTGGGCACTTTTTCAAGAAGTTGTCTTTGATGCCCAGTGGTATGATATTCCAAAGTTAACACTGGTCCCATCGCCTACCCCAGTTCATTGGGCCATTGGACTCTAAAGCTGTCTGGAGGCAGAGGACTCTGTCAGCTAGCAAAGAACCCGGAGGTTAACAGCAAATGAAAAGACACAGTATCATCCATTGTGTAAACATTACCTTCATGACTGACTAGTACCTTGTATTTCTAACTGGGACAGCAGAAGAAATGGATAAGCATCTGTTATTAGAACCCCATTTCATAAAATCTAGGAAATTACTAAGCCTAAAAGATGGCAAACTGTGATGGGAACTGCTCTCACCTTGCCAACATATCATATTTGTAAACATCTCTGATACAAACACATCCTTCAGACATCAGTTGTCTTTTTCAGAAATAAAAACTAACAGAAATATGTATCATTGGGTGGCGAGTTCCTTGGGATTAAAGACTCCCAACAAAACGCTTTAGTGATGATAGCTTGAGCAGATCGCATTAGATCTCCCCACTGTGACAAACCCCATTTCAGATTCAAAATGCCTAGTGATTACACGCTACTATTTGCATGGTGCCCCTTTTAGCTTTTAGGTCACTCCCATTTTGTCAATCAGTACTAGAGTGTTATTTATGTATCTATCGGCTAATAACCATGCAGCAGAGAATAATTTCCTGGGCCTTGCATGGTAATTTGTACCATAATTTCACTCCTGCTGCTGTAAACTTGAATTCAGCCACAGCTATGATGGCTAATATTAAGATTTCTAGGTCACTCTTCAGCCTCTAGGGTCCCTGTCGCTTTCATTTCATAGCATTCTATCTTCTGCCATCGAAGCCTGGCTCATCAGATGCGTAAGCAATGTGGCATGTCAACACTTCCTCTCAAGATGCCACACATCCTTGGCGAAGCAGGTAACCTTCAGGTACTTATGTGAATTCAGCGTATCTGTCTTGTATATCCTAGGGTTAAATTAAGGCAAACGCTGACGAGAATAATTTAGCATCAGAGCCAAGACACTTTCTAGAATACTCTTTGCTAAGTAAATCCAAGAGATAAAAGAAAAGGGAAGGTGACTAGGAAGACCAAACACATCGCCAAGTACACAGACATTGTGGCAGGCTTTCTCCAAAAATATCCTATTTTCCTGGAAGAGGCTTTTGAAAAAAAGATATTCTCATGTGTTATAGTTACTTTACTTATGACTAGGAACAAATGCCATACAGGGAACAATTTAAGGGACTTGGAATTTATTCTGGCTGTTAGTTCCAGAGCAACCTTCCAACAAGGCTGGAAAGAAGTGGCCGCAGGAAGCTGGCCAACCACAGTACATTCGTACACAGGAAGTAACCAGGAAATAGGAAGCAGAGCAAGGCTAAAAAGTGTCAAGGCCTGTCATCCATGGTCCACGTCCTTTGGTGAAGCTCCTCTTAAAGATCATAGAACCACCTTAAGCAGAGCCACCCGCTAGAGAGCAGGTGCTTAAACACAGGAGCCTATGAGAGGCATTACGCATTAAATCCACACCTTCCCCCATTTTTTGTGGCCTTTCAATTGTATTAACTGAACATGGATAGTGGTTGGGCAAGCAGCTGAGGCCTTCTTAAGATCAATCTAATTAATACTATTGCTAAGCACTGTAGTATATGCTAGTAAGTTCACTACAGTCAAGATTAGAGGTACAACTTCTGAAATAGCAATGCTTGGTATTTTAAGTTTTAGGAATCAATTTTTAAATATTATTTACATTGGAACATTGTATTCCATTGCTCTCAAATTCTTCAGTATTCTCAGCAAAAGGTTTTGCCCACTTATTTCTGTACTGTGGGATTTTCCCTCCCTTGGGCCAAATTTGTGAGGGCTCTGTTTCTACTATTGTGTGTTTTTATCTGGTTAGAATGAGTTTATTACAAGCTATTGATCTTGTCCAAAGACTGGAGTCTCATCTGCAAAACTGAAAATAAGGGATACTTCAGGCCTTGTAATTGGGGTTTTTATTAATCCATTTACTGCA
Organism: Mesocricetus auratus; assembly: GCF_017639785.1. Lineage (NCBI taxonomy): Eukaryota > Metazoa > Chordata > Mammalia > Rodentia > Cricetidae > Mesocricetus > Mesocricetus auratus. Next base: position 41,213,030 of record NW_024429199.1, on the reverse strand, counting down.
GACATGCACAGAACAGAGGGAGTCAATTTTCTTGGCTCTTTGAGAAGCCAAGTACAGAGCCCCAGACAATAAGCCCCTATAGGGTAGCCACTTTGTAAGTTGCAGATATTAAGTGGCTTAACAGCAACCTAGTAGCTTTAGTGGCCATCTACATGAATTCGAATTGGAAGCCCACTTTCCACACTTCCCAGGTGGAACTTCCAATGAACCATCTGCATTCTCTGATATCTCTGTTTCCTCATCTGAAATATGGAATAAGAGCACTGTGATAAATATATCATGAGTGCACTGTTAATGCTTAAAACCTTCATGATCCTGACTCTCACGAGCCATCAGTTCGCATCAGAAAAACGGTAGTATTCTTCCCCCCATAGACAACAGCTTTCCCATAAATTACAAAGTTTTATACAAATGCAAGATACCCTTATTAATAACATGCTGCTTCAAGATTCCTATTTTTACGAAACTGTATTAGAAATGGGAAAGAAGTTTAGTCATTGTCTTATAGCACCTGTTATGATATAAGCACACAGTTGGTGTCATTTCTCTCTCCACGATCCAAACTTGTCACAGCACAGATATGGCATGTTAAAGATACTCCGCCTCAAAACAATCCTTCTGTTTCATCTTTCCTTTCTAACATGAAAAGTAATTTATGGGAATCTCACAAACACAGTAGAAATCAGTAGATCCCAGCTCCCCCTTGCTTGAACAGAAATAAGGGATATCTATTCACATCTGGAATTCAAAGGAAGAAACTGGGAAGTTATTCTCATCCACCCCGTGAAGTCTCATCACTGGGTGTGCATTAGCAAAGTGGATGTGCATATTTCTCATATATTTTCTCATCCCTAAAGAAATGAGAGGAAGATCTGCATTTTCAAGGTCAAAGTAGGGTGTCTGTCCTTCCCAGCCACTCTTGGCTCCAAAGATCTTAAAGTCACAAAGGCAAGACTTCCAGTCCACCTTAATTCCTTGCTGACTCATTCTGAATGAATTATGTGTACATGAACAACAGAGTTATCTAAGAAGATGTTCAGACTCCATTGCCTTACTTTGTGTACTTTCTATCTAATCATTTTAAGACGAATGCTTCAAGCCAGGTGTTTCTTATTTCCCTTACCAATTTGCTCAAATTTTTTGTGATTAGCAACAGTATTTTGGCAGCAGATAACAAATGAAACCCAGTTTACCCCCTTCCATACACTATGCTTGTTTCAACACACACACACACACACACACACACACAGCTGCATGTTTAAGCATTGATTTATACTTAGAAATTTAGACCAATTCTTTTCATAGACTATGACTTAGTAATTTATCACCATTGTAAAAGAACATACAATACATGCACACAAGTACTTACTGCAGCACCATATACTTTTAAGCAGATCAAAAAGAAAAACAATGTCAAGATGTGCGTCTCATTAGGTGGTTGTGTTCTTCACGGTTTACCTGGAATCTAAGCGTATAAAATCTTAGTGCTTACCACTGTGAAACTCCTGCCTACTTCCCAAGGTAAGACAGGATTGCATTAAGGGAAATAATTCTAAAAGTCACTTATTTGAACATAGAGGACACATTATCACTTACAGAGTGTTTACTAAGTATGTCTCTTGATCTGGATATTCTATGACATTGTGTTGAATGCTATTCAAAGAGACTTATGAAATCAGTGGAAATGTTTACTGCAGAGTTTTCCATGGAGGGTATCTTCATAAATGTTGCATATTTTCAATATGAAGCCATGAACCAAAAATGTCTTCTGAAAATATGTAAAACTGTTGGGTATGATAATCAACTAATTAATGCACTGTGGCATATAATATCATGCACATTTCACAGCATAAAACATGATTTAGTAAATATTTGTATTGTCTTTGACAAGTCAGTTATTTTTCTCACTTTTCATTAATAAACATATTAGCCATGAAGCATGATGTTACCCCCAAGTGCCCATGGACCTACCACCTCACCAAGATATGTAACATAAACAAACCCTCCTTTGCTTCCTTCTCAGAAGTAACTACTGAAATAAATGTTGCTGCATTTGCATCCCCTTGCTTAAATATTTTTAATATTGATTTAATATATGTATTTATCAATTCATGCTAATAAATATTTTACATGTTTTTAAATTTAGTAAAACTACTGTATGGATTCTCAAACTCTCTGGTGAACATTATATTTTGAAAACTTGAATACCTGTAAGACCACTTATTATCTACTCATGCACAGCACTAACTAAAACCATTGTTACCCAACTACTGTGTTAGTGATTTTTCTATCGCCCAGATAAAACACCACAACCGAGGCAACTAATGAAAGAAAGCATTTGGTTTGAGGCTCATGTCTACAGAAGCTTAGTCTATGACTATCATGGTGGGCTGGTAGAAACGGTGCTAGAGCAGTAGCTGAGAGCTTACAAATTATGATAATCACAAGGCAGTAAGAAAGACCTAACTGGGAAAAGCTTGAGCTTTCCTAGACTCAACCCCAACCTACCGACACACCTCCTCTAACAAGGCCACACCTCCTCTAACAAGGCCACACCTCCTCCAACAAGGCCACACCTCCTCCAACAAGGCCACACCTCCTCCAACAAGGCCACACCTCCTCCAACAAGGCCACACCTCCTCCAACAAGGCCACACCTCCTCCAACAAGGCCACACCTCCTCCAACAAGGCCACACCTCCTCCAACAAGGCCACACCTCCTCCAACAACGCCACACCTCCTCCAACAACGCCACACCTCCAAGACCACACCCCCAATTCCTTCCCAAACAGTCTATCAACTGCAGACAAGCATTCAAAGATATTAGCAATGGAGAAGATTCTCATTCAAACAACTACAGCCATTCTTCTACTGAAAGTTGTTCGTGGACATTTTCTTTTAACATTCTCCTGTAAACCATATCAGATTTTCTTTTTCCTTTGGTATGGGTGAAGAAAATTTTCCCTTTTTCTTTTGCTTTCTGTTTTTGTTGTTGTTATTGGTTTCTGTTCTGTTTTGTTTTTGTTTTTTCGAGGGGTGCTTTCTGTGACCCAGGATGACCTCAAATTCATTAAGCTGTCAAGACTGCCTTAAACTCCTGATCCTCCTGCCTCTACCTCCCCAATACTGTTCACATAAGCTTTTCAGTGGGTGTTTATCAATGGGTGGATGTGCTGAATCGTAACATAGTTTAGATTATATTCTGCAAAATCCAGATTTTGAGACAAAGACACGTGTGCCTGACCTTACTTAGAAACTTACTCTGGGAAACTCAGTAAGATGTCAGGAGAGTGAGGTGGAAAAAAGAGGAATGCCCCTGCATGGTGTATCCATTAATTACCGCTGGCAATAATTCTGATGGGACTTTTCAGTGACTCCAAATTGTTCCTCTAATGGGCAAGAATGCTGAACTGTTGATCTGCTACTATTCCATAGAACTCAACATTCAGTAGTTCTTTGAAAGAAATTAGCAAAGAAATTGACTCCTCCAGTTTACAAAACAGAGACTGACTGACAAGTCCAGGCAGATACTGACAAAAACATCCACATGTATTGTGACTTGGTGCCCACCTGCAGCCTAGGGCAAGGGCAATGATAAAGCACTGATGGTCTGTCTTACAAAGCTGTGTATGTTTAACGGACCATCTGAAACATCACAGAATAGTGTTAAGGCTATTGGTTATCATTCACAACCTGACTCCATTGCTGAAGTTACTGCATACTTATGACATCAAACATCAAATGGGCTGATATAGAGCTGGTACTCAACTAGAAGCTTCACCCTTAGTGATTAGGATTTTTAGTGTTGGGAAGGCTCTATATACACTACCAAAGAGAAAAAGTAATCAGTCTCACCCATCTGCAAATCTACGGAGCTATAATAGCAACCAGACTGCAACATCACTGGCACAGTAGTGGCACAAATATTATACAAATAACCAAACACTTTTTGCTGGGCTATAAGATGTAACTGTGCATGAGATAAAACCATTATATGGAACCCCATATTTGACACTGTAAATGAGACCAAGAAGCCAAGACTACATAAGTCACAGGCCCTAGGGGAAAAAACCTACTATTATTTTGTTAAATAAGCATAGCAATCATAATTCCTAGTGACATATTGCTGTACCCAGAGATCAGAGCATCACTCAACTCTCATTAAAGATCTTTCTTTCAGTGGATGAGAATTAATGAAGAGACCCACAACTGAACCATGTTCCAAGAGTGAGAGACTTTGGAGCACTTGGCCCTAAAGAGAATGCCTTTATCAAACCCTCTCCTCAAGCTAAGGCATCTCTGTAGAAGAGGAAGTGGACAGAGCAAGAGCACTGTTCAGCTACAACAGGATGGATGCACATGTGAACTCAGAGACTGTGATAGCATATGTAAGATCTGCATAAACTCAAGCCAGACACCGCCATTGCTAATCATCTTCTTTACCAGGCATCACACAGTATTGTTAAACACACTGTTCTGTGTGTCTTGCTGTAGGATGGATTTCATTAATAGGTTTTTCCAGCGTGAAGCTATTGCTATTCTCTTATGGGAAAACATGATTTGTTAATGATATTCTTCTCTTCTGGAAAATAAGTTTACAACCTACAGTTAAATAGCCGATGCCCCTGCACTCACTAAATAAGTTCTAAGATGGCTAAGGAGACAGCACACTTTTACATAAACCTCCTAGACATTTGCATTTTCGCTCGTATCTACCATCTATTTTAAGTCACTATTTTATGTATTTTCATAATTTTATAAATACAATTTGAATACTAGATGTGACCATAAAAGTGCAAAGAAGTTCTTAATTTTAACAAAATCTAATTCGTCAAACATTTATGGATACTAATTTTGTATTTTATATAAGAAATCTCTTTCTACCTCAAAATTATAAAATGCTTCTATATTAAACCCTTCTATTTTAAACACTTTTTTCTTTTTCAAATATAGATATTAATTTTTCCTGGTATTTCATTATGTGCATTATGAAGAAGCTGGATTTAGTTATTTTCTTATGAATAATCAGGCTTCCCAGAACCATTCATGGGCTGACCCTGCTTTTCCCACTCATGTGCAAGGCCAGTCTTGGGCTGCATTGAGCTTCCTGAATGGTTTAATCTCTCTGCATAAACACCTCCTTGTTTAGTTACAAGGCTTTATTCCCTCATCTTTTTCTTCTTAAAAGAACTTTTAGCTGCTACTGGTCGTTTTGCTCTGCTCTGTAAATTTTACAATCTGCCTTTGAAGACACAAACTTCACTGATAATTAAGGTGCAGGTAAATTGAGTCTATGTATCTATGTATTCTTTGAGGCCATTAAAAACAGCAAGTTCTGTTACATTTGAGCAAAGACTATTGTCGTATGAAACACCAGGACCAAAAAGCAAGTTGGGGAGGAAAGGGTTTATTTTGGGTTGCACTTCCATGTCTCTGTTCATCACTGAAGGAAGTCATGACAGGGACTCAAACAGGGCAGGATCCTAGAGGCAGGAACTGACGCAGAGGCCATGGAGAAGTGCTGCTTACTCACTTGTTTCCCATGGCTTGCTCAGCTTACTTTCTTATAGAACCCAGAACTACCAGCTCAGGTATGGCACCACCCACCATGGGCTGGGCCCTCCCCCATTGATCACTTATTGAGAAAATGCTTTACAGCTGGATCTCATGGAGGCATTTCCTCAGCTGAGGCTCCTTTCTCCCCGATGACAAAGCCAGTCAGTACAACTGACCCCTTGACAACTTGACACACAAACCTATCCCTATAAAGCTACAACTCTTCCTTTCTTATTTATCCCCAAAGATCTCACATCAATATCGTAATTGTTAAAGTCCCACAGTCTTTACAAATTAAACCACATTGAATTTCAGTCTCTTTAAAATACCTAATCACGCCGGGCGTTGGTGGCACACGCCTTTAATCCCAGCACTCGGGAGGCAGAGGCAGGTGGATCTCTGTTAGTTCGAGGCCAGCCTGGTCTACAAAGCGAGTTCCAGGACAGCTTCCAAGATAATACAGAGAAGCCCTGTCTCGAAAAACCAAAAAAAAAAATACCCAATCATTTTAAAAGTTCAAGTCTTTCAGCTGTGGGCTCCTTTAAAAATCAAAATTAAATACTGTCTTCAAGAGGGAAGAACGAGGGCTCCATCACTATCTGAACCACACAAAATCAAATTTCAACAGTGTAAATAGCTCAGCATAAATAACTCAACGACCATAAATAACTCAAATATCTGGGATTCACTCACCATCTTCTGGACTCCTACAAAAGGCTTGGGTTCCTTCTCTGCCTCTGCCCTGTGCAGCACACAGCTTGTCTTCTAGGCTCCAGCTGTCTCTACTCCACCACTGCTGCTCACGGTGGTCATCCCGTGGTACTAGCATTTCCAGAATGCTGGGGTCTTTTGCTGGAATTGAGCGACACTTTCACCAATAGCTTCTCATAGGCTTTCTTCATGGTTCCAAGCCTCATCTTTGCATGACTTCTTCAGTTCTGGGCCTTCAACTGCCACTGAGGCTGCACCATCACCAATGGCCTCTCCTGCCCCTTACAATGCCAAGCTTCAGCTGCTCTCCATGACCCATCCGTGCCTTCAAAACCAGCACCAGCTGGGTGACTCTTACACATTACCAAGTCCTGCTGCCAGCACATGATACAACCTTGGCTGCTTCTGGAACAGTGCTTGTCTGTGCTCTTAGGAAGTACTTTACAGAAGATTTCACATCAGGGATGTTGACCTCTTCTTAACAACATGTTAATTTCTTAGCTTCAGCAGGCCAGCATCAAGTACCTCAGCAAAAAGCAAAGGTTTGACTTGAGCAGTTCTGGCATCTTGTTCATGACAGCTGATTCTTCAGCCCCAGCTAACCAGAACCACAGAATCTTAATTCAAAATAACAAATGACCCCAATACAGTCCTTAAACTTCATGATCCAGGCCTCCATCTTCTGCACTGCTCTAAACATTCTTCCAAGTTTCCACAGAACATCCCACAGAGCTCTTAACACTCAATGGCTCTTCTAGCCCACGGTCGTTCCACAAATCTCCCCAAAATAGGGTCAGATCTGTCACAGCAATACCCCACTGTGCTGGTGCCAATTTGCCTGAGTTCCAGTTTCTATTTAGGCTATGAAACACCATGACCAAAAAGAAGTTGAGAAGGAAAGGGTTTATTTGGCTTACACTCCAACATTGCTGTTCATCACTGAAGGAAGTCAGGACAGGAAACAATTCAAACAACACAGGAACTGGTGCAGAGACCACGGCTTGTTTTCCCCTGGCTTGTGCAATCTGCTCTCTTATAAAACCCAGGACTACCAACTCAGGAATGGTACCACCCACCATATGATAAGCCCTCCCACACTGGTCACGAATTGAGAGAATGCCTAACAGCTGGATCTCATGGAAGCCTTTACTCAACTAAGGCTCCTTCCTCACTGTTGATTCTTAACTTGTATCAAGCTGACACACAAAACCAGCCAGTACAACTGTGGTGATGCATAGGTTTACTAATTGCCTCTAAGTTAGTGGTTCTCAACTTTCCTAACGCTGCAACCCTTGACTACAGTTCCTTATGTTGTAGTGACCCCCAGACATAAAATCATCTCATTGCTACTTCATAACTAAATTTGCTAAGGTTGTGATCTGTAATATAAATTTATGATACACAGCATATCTGATATGTGATCCCTGTAAAGGGGTCATTTGAGCCCCGAAGAGGTCACCACTCCCACTCAGGTTGAGAACTTCTCCTGAAAAGACCAGACCCTCACCCAGGCCCCTGCTTTAGCAACCATGACAGGCTGCAGAAAAGACACAGCAAGATGTAGGCTCCTGACTCAGCAACATGTGCTGAGCTTCTGACCTCCTTAATTACTGGGAATAAGCTACCAGACATCCTCCATGTTTCAAGGAACCAATCAGAAGTTAGCTGGCGGACTTGGGATGTGCTTTATGGTAACAATGGAGTGAAAAGCATAGCAACTGCCCTGGGAGGGCCTCCAGGCATAGCAACCTTCCTGCAGCTGCAGCTGACCAATCAACTCAGGACAGGCCGCCCATGCCCAGAGGTGCACCAATCCTAAGACTGTTGCTATGCAACTGGCAGACCCCAGACACTCCCCTCTCTACCCCAATATATTCCCAGCCGCACTTCTGTTTGAGGTCCCTGCCTGGTCCCCACCTGCTTCACCTGCAGTGTCAGATGGACAGAGGAACCGAGTTAACTCATAAAATTAAAGACTCTTTGCTTTTGCATCAGATCGGGTCTCTTGGTGATTTGAGGATCAGAGTTTGGGCACAACACTCCTCCAGGTTGCCTATGCCAGTGTTTTCTTTCTTAACTTCCAGGAAGTCTCCTATGAGTGATGGTTAAATATTAATGATGTGTGTGCATCTAATCTGATAATCACACGACCTTCCTTCATTCATTCATAGGATGGATCTGTTTTAATAAGTCTTTCAATGTACCATTGTTGTCTTTCATAGACAATACTTCTTCATGATGTTCTACTTGTCTAGACAATACGTTTGCAGCCAGACATCAAATGGCCAGCATCTTCACATTGACAAAGTTATATTCCAGTGTGGTGGACAGAGGAACTGGTACAAACAAACAGCTAGAGAACTTACGCAATGTCAGGTACTAGTACTCAGAAAAGACATACATACAGCCACTTCTAGATTCTGGGAGATAACTGCCAATTAGCTGAGATTACATACACATACCTTTCAAATGTGTTGGAATATGACATCATAGAGAAGAAAAACATTGCATGTAACATGACTGATCCCAAAGACTAATAGGATTTGTATTCTCCCTCTCTTCACCTCTTTCCCTCTCCTGCTCCCCTCTCTCTCTCTCCCTACTTCCTGTCTCTCTCCCTCCCTCCCTTCTTTCTTCTGAGGGCAGGCTTCACTCACTACCATCTAAATTGGTCTGAAACTCACTATGAAGAAGGACAAAACCTCGTGGGATTTCCCTGCCTCAGTCTCCCAAGGGCACAGGCAGCAGGCACCCCCACTGCACCTGCCCCACACTGGGACAGGACTCAAGACTGGAGACAGCGCTGTGAACCCTCTTGTGTAAAGGACAGGAGGGTAGGAAGCCGGCATGTGTCATACCTTATGATAGAGGAAACACTGAATTATAATTCCTTAAGTTTCTTCTCTCGCTGCATGCTTCTTGAGGTCTTTTTGGACATTTTTCTTTATTCTTTACAGTGTCTGTATAAGTACTACTAAAGGGAATTTGTTGCATTAATTTCATGAAATCACTACAAAATAAAAAAAAAATCCTAGAGGGTAGTTATGCACTTTCTTTTTTAAGGACTCAGGAACATAGAGCATCAGGCCCCATCAATATTTATAAACAAGTTATCCCCCTGGCACCAGCTATGAAATGAGTATCCCTGAGCTTCTCTGGCGGTGGCAGATAAACCTGGTATATCTTACCGTGCTGTAGCCCAAGATTCTGGGCCTGCATACAGAGTTAAAGGGGGGAGGGCATGAGCTTACAGCAGAATGGGAGATGCTCAGACGTGTAGCACTCAGTGTAATGGAAACGGAAGCATTTCCAGCCAGAGATGTGCTATACACATGGGAATGTAGGAGAAGTGAAGGATGTTTCACTGGGAAAGGGCTGCAATAACTATGTGGACCAAAAATGGATCTCAGCCATAGCTTCCTGTTTCCTTAAAAGAAAGTGAATTACAGAGCACCTCTTGGGGAGGTCCCATGCCTTGAGGAGCTAAGATGTCATGGAGGACATATGAGGCCATCTCTGAAGAGATATGCAACTTATTCTGTAAGACGTCAGTTTATGTTGAAGAGTGCCAAAATTCCAGAAGAGTCTGCTCAGGAAGGAAGGACAAAGACAAAAACACACTGACAGGATGTGTCGAGAACCCATAAAAAGATCTGTTGTGGAAACAGGCTCCAATGACTATGGTGGCCAAGAGTTCCCACATGTTTTCTGCAGGCCCAAGAACTAAGGTGTATCTGTTAACAGTGAGATTCAGTCTATGTCCAATGATCTGGAAGCCAGGAGAGCTGATGGTATAACTCCCAGTTAAGGCTAAAGACCTGAGAACTGCAGGGTCCTGGAGTCCAGTGGAGTTCTGACGTCTGTGGGCATAACAGAAATGACAGACCTTATAGCTTAGTGTTATGGAGCGATTCTCAGGTGTCCCTTCAAAACTTCTACATTGGAAGTTTGGACCTCAGTGAGACAAAGGACCTGATTTTATCAATCAATCTAATAGTTTGGCAGATTATTTGGAAGTGATTAAATTTATGAGGTAAGCCTACTTGGAGAAAGTAGGTCAAAGGGTCCCTTGAAGAGGGTAACTTGTAATGCTTCTCTCTCACACTCTTTCTGTCTCTCTCCATTCTGGCCACCATGAGGTGAGCAATTTTCTTCCACAGGTTTTTGTTCACCGTGATGTTCTATCTCCCCATACAGGCCAAGGAAAATGAAGCCAAGTGACTGTGAACCAAATTCCCTGAAGCTCACTCACTCAACATTAACCTAGGGATCATTTCAATTTTTTTCTTTGCTTGTTTTTTTCTTAAGACAGGCTTTTTTCTGTGTAACAGCCCCAGGCTGTCCTGGTACCCACTTTTGTAGACCAGGCTGGCCTCGAACTCACAGAGACCCATCTGCCCCCACTCCCCAGTGCTGTGATTAAAGGCATGTGCAATCTGCACACACAGTTATAAAATGCACTCTATCAGACGTCTGGGCAATGACACTACCAGACGTCTGGGCATCTCTTACTTAACCTAATCAAGTTGACACACAGTAACGGTAACATCAACCCACATGTTGATGCGCTGAGTGTCAAGTGCCTCTCAGGGAGACACTATCATGTAGATAATCATGGATACTTTCTGTAGCTTGACATTAGAAGACACAAGAGCTACTTGGGAATGCAGTGAGGATTGCAGCAAGAGGGACAAGGTCAATGCATTCCAAGGTAAGGGAAGAAGAGAAAGGAGGGAGATGGAACAGGCAAGCGGACCCAGATGTGATCTGCAGGGCAGCTCCCAAAAGCTCTGCTCGGGGTCTGTGCAAACCCTGACATCACATATTGGCCATTGAACGGCATCATTGTATCAGTAGTTTCCAGTAGATCCTACCGGAGCTTAAATAATTCCATCTTTACTCATAGGAACAGAGTGGCTCGGGTGTGTGTTACTGAACCTGTATTCTGTATTCTGACTTATGTGATCCAAGCTCACAGAGATGTGTGGACAGTGTGTCTCAACGCAATTTACATCCATAGCTCAGCAGGGCGCTTAGCTAAGACATAACAATTTAAAAGCTTAATCTGCAAATGACAGTTCATGTTTGTCATAGCTGCTGGAGGAAGGAAGACAAGTGCTCTTGACAGGCATACAATGGGGCCGAGGGAGGACTTGAAAAACCTGCAAGATGAGCTGGGACTTTAGAAAAGACTTCTAGGTCTAGAATCCAAAGGTCAGTTTTGTGTAACAAGACAATCGCTTTCCCCTGGGCCTGGGTTTCCAAGCAGCAGATGAGGCTTAAGATACAGGAATTCTGGGTAGGATCAGCACCATTTGCAAGGTGCTTTACAGTTCTAGACTCAGGTCTCCTAAGTGAACAGAAGCTTATGACCCATGACACAGACGCTGCCTTCAGATGGCTGTCTTAGAAGTTCTGAGGTAAACTGGATAGAGTGACTTCTCCATCATTTCATTCAGCCACCTTGTAGTAAAACGAAACAAATATTTTCCAGCTCCATAAACTCTGCTCCCCTACTGTTGGGGACTGTGAAGAACTGTCTTAGAATAAAGAGACAGAGAAGAAACCTTGGGGCAACTGCTATTACTAGAACTGCTTAAATTGATTTATAGGGGACACTTAATGAGAGCAGAAATTGAAATTGCACTGGACTGAATTCAGAGTGGTGGATTTTTATTAAGCAGCCAGAAGGAGTACAAGATACTTTCAAGAATAAAGAAAGGATATAAACCCTGCCCTTAAGGAGCTTGAAATCTGATTAATTTATCCATGCTAATGACATAGTAAGAAAGCCTGGGTATGTAAAGAACCACAAGCAGGTATTCCTCAGAAAAAGGATAACCTGCAAGTCTACATTTATTAAAGGAGAAATTTTAGGTTGAAGTAATTTATTATTTCATTATCAGATCATTATCAGAGTCATTTATGGCCATTGGGAAGACACAGAGAGAGAGAGAGAGAGAGAGAGAGAGAGAGAGAGAGAGAAACATTACAAGGTTACCTAGATACAGCGCCTTGGTTCTATTTGTGGTACACCTGCCATGGCAAATTTTTCTAGTGGTCTAGGTATGTCTGTGTACAACCACCCTGACAGAGCCATACCATTCACCACCTTTTCACTACATACATTAGATTTTCTTTTAGAAGATAGGTAATGAGGTGGTTTGAAAGAAAATGGCCCTCTGAGGGTTTATGTAGATTCAGTGGTGGTACGCACCTTAAAACCAGAAGGAAGCTGAAGCAGGATTGAGAGGTTGGGACCAGCCTCAGCTATATAGAATGATCATAACTTTTTTTATTTTTTTAATGGCAAGGGATAAAAAGATATCCTATGTGTAAAAAGACATTTGGCCAATTAAATGCTGGGGGGAGGAAGCAGTGTTGTTATAAATAGAGGGAGATTGTTTAGTAGAATCACAGTCTTTACATATACACCCTCCTAATAAGTAGAAGTTCTAGACTCTATTAGGTGAGTGGTTGGATAATTTGAGACCTTGTATTTTTCTGGAATAATGTATAGCCTGATGGCTCTGTTTTTTTTTATCATTCTTCCCTTAGTGTCTTGGATTCCCTGTTAGCAAATATGGATAAAATTCAGTTTCCTTTAAAAAAAAGAAAAAAACATTGATTTATTGTGTTTGTGAGTATGAGAGCTTGTGCAGCTGCCAGAGTTAGTGCCATAGTCAGAGGACAACTGTGAGCATCAGTTATGTCTTACTCTGTGGGTTATGAGGGTTAAACTCAGGTCATCAGCCTTGGCAGGAAGTGCCATTACTCTCTCAGCCATCTCTCCTACCTTCAGTTTCTTTCCTTTATTTTCTAAGAAAATAAAAATCACTCTGCGCATCACTCAGATTCCACAGGTGTACTCAATTGCCTCCCCAGACCTTGCTGGAGTTAATGACACTTTCCTGATTGGCATCTTTGACAATGAGACAACATATTTCCATTCAGACTGTCTGTCGTTTGCCCAGTATTTTCCCTCAAAGGCATAATCCTCCTAACTTTTATCTTCTGACATTAACCATGTTCTACATCAATGCTTCTTTCACCCCAGTATTCGACTCTCCGAACCTTTAGACAAAAGAGCTTCCTTTAAGAAAATCTTCCTGGTGATCAGTGAAGTAAGAAAGTTGTCAGGAATTCTGTAGGAATATATATATATATATTTAATTTAATACGTACAATTATGTGTTCATACAATTATATGTGCGTATGCTCCTCTTAAAGCTGGAAATAGACATCATTAGGAAGATCTGCCTCCTCGGGAAATGTAGCGGCTACTCATTCCTAACATAACTACTTTGAACCTCCTCTTCTTTTCCATAATTGATAGGTTTGCTCTTTAGCGTGGATTTGAGCCCAAGTACAAAGGTCAGAGCCAGAAGAGTGTGAAATGTGTAAATCTTAAGGCAGAGATCCTTTGCCCCATTACTTATTGATCAAACGGGCTAATACATGATGGCAGACTTGTGTGCTGTCTGTCTTCTTCCCGCAGTGCAAATAATCACCCCTATGTCCTACCTTGTTAACCTTTTCTGTTTATTTCTACTTCCTCGTGACTCCTTATTATACTCGCCAGTTAATCACAAATATATGGAGAGATTTCTTTTTTAATCTAGCTGTCTTCATTGCTTTGTGGCTCCAACAGGAGAGTGTCCAATGACCCCTGGACAGGGCAAACCGAGACACCAGCAGTTGGCTGTGCTTCTAAGGTAGGGAATGTGAAAGCAAATTAGCTGTCTAAAAATAAACACTCAAATTAAGACTAATGTAATAGAGCCTGGACTTTTCCCATCACGAGATCATTTATACTTAATGACAGAGACTGACCATGGCATGGGTGAGTCTCATAATCTCTCGTGAAGTGTGTTTTAAAAAGGGCTGATACCGCCTTCCTTTATGGATGGGCAAATGGAAGCTAATACAACAGAGATATAACCCTTTTTGTGCAGTTTTATCTTAATTTATTTCCAGTAATGGTCAGAGAAAGGTGAAGCAATCAGCATTCAACAAGTCATGATGTCCTGCCCTTTGTAACTCACAGAATTCTAGAAGCCAGAGTAAAGCTATAGAGCATCAGAAAAAATGACAGCAAAACTTCTTTCCACAAACTTTACTTGCAAGACAGTCTCTTTTAGCAACACTACTTACAGAAACATTTCTTCTTAGACGCTTTGCCAGGTTCCTCTTAGTGCTCACAGAAAACCTCACAATTCTAGCCACATTCTTGTGTTACCATCTCAAACCAGATATGGTTCCCTAAAGTAGCATCTCTCTAGATGGGATTTGCTAATATATTAACTTGGCTTACAGGATATGGTCTAGGGAGTGCAACAATGCCCGTCTCACAATAGAGTAGCTGAGAATCTGGGAGTTGTCCAGTCCACGAGACTGGCTGTCTCAGAGGTCCTAGTTTAGCACTGGAGGCCTGAATGTCTCCTGGAGAGATGCCGGTCTTCATTCTGCATTGGTAACCTGAAGAATCCAGTTCTAATATCAGTGATGGATGCTGTGACAACATGACAATGGACTTGCCATCAACAGTGAGGGCGAGTAGGCAAAGACATGCACGTAATATAAATCTGTAGATCAAACAAAACAGAAAAGTGCGTAAAGATAATATACAATTATGAAATTCAAGATAACTAACATCCACATTATTCCTGTCTTTTGACTAGGCACACTTGTACATGTACTTGCAGGGAGTGAGTAAAGTTATGGGCACAACCATGTCAAGGAGTCCAATGCCTCAAACCTGTGACAATGTCAAAACCTGCCCTGGCAAAGGCTCAGAGGGATGGCAAAGCCTTCCTTGGGTCTGAGAATGAAAGTTGACAGTGTGTGCAGATAATGTCCATCATAGCTTCCTCCCTAAATGTTTACAACCTGAAGACTGCTCTCCTACTGAGACTGGTCCTAGTGAGATGAGCTAAACCTGCCTCCTGGATCAGCTGTATAGAATAACACAGCCTCCTTGCTCATCCGTGTAGCCCCACGTTCTGCTCAGCTGTGAGCAATAGCCTTACCTGACATGCGCAACTCTACATGATAAACATGCCGGGTTCCAGGGAGCTGCAATCTCTCCATCTGAGAGACCAGACCACCAATTCCCATCATTTCACGTCCATTTGTCTCTTCTCCATTTATTTGCTACAGCAGTCAAGTCAGTACTTGAAGTCATGTAGAACATGGCATGTAATTAAGCTGGACTCCAATGATGTTACATAAAACCTGTTGTTTTCAATGCATTGAAATCACGTGATATCATATGACACCGACTGCTCCTATAAATTGGATTCATGTGACTTTAATAGCCTCTGTTTAATAAGTTCTGTCCCTTCTAACTTTATTATAAACACTTTTCCAGACCTTGAAATAAATTCTTATCACCAAGAAGACAGTATAATTTTAGGCTACTAAATCTTTCTTTAAATGTGAACATTGTCCATAGAATTATAAATTATTTCATATCTGATTAAACCCTAAACTTTCTTTTCACACTTTAGAAAATACTTCCAATGAATGCTACACACAGAGACACACATATAGACATGCACACACATAGACAGAAACACACAGACATAGGTTGACAGACAGACATACACACATGACAGACACAGAGACAGACAGGCCCACACAGACACACAGACACATTTTTATTTTCCTTGTCTTCATACGTAATATTTCATTAAAACATACTTAATATTTCATTAGAACATCCCTATTTTTCTAATAGTGTTTAGCAAATAAAGTAAACACACTGTGTCTGAGTCCTTCCTGATGCCAGATTGGTAAGGCTGCAGAGTTTTATGGTCCATGGTCCAACCCATGGAACAGCCTGTCTGGGGTCATTGCCTAAGTTACCGTGGTACCTCCTAAAAGCATTTTTATTAAAGCCCACAATATAGTTGAAGCCTTAAAAAGAGGTAGGTAGCTGTTCAATTCAGAAGTAATAAAAGATCAATCTGTTTCACATCTGTCTGTTTAAAAAAAATTAAACACTGAAAAGTGTCATTTCTGTAGATCTTTTCCTTTTCTTCTCTGGTGTCCATGTTGCCACACAGGCTTAGTTGCTAAAATCGCAGCAAATACTTTTTTTCCTAAGCCTACACTTTTTCACTGTTGATGGGGAAGCGTAAATGAAAGTCTGCCGATGCTTGGCAGTTCTGGGGCCGCCGCTGAACTCTCGCTCTGGCAGGACCACAGCTGCTGTTCACCCACCTTTGAATTGGCTCAGTATACCCTGTCTCTTTTGGAGGATGCTATGGGCTTGCCTCATTTGTGATAACAAGGTTTTTCTTTCTATTTTTGTTTCTTTTCTTTTTTTGAGAAAGAAAGACAAGAGGTGAGGTGGTGGAAAAGAAGCAAAAGGAAAAAAATAACTTGAAATCCTTGCAGGGTCCAGTCAGCCACAGACAGCATTGTTTCTGACTGGACTGGGTTGCTTTGCAGCTGTGAATGCCTGAGAATCTCCTGCCTCCTAACTGGCACAGTTCCTGAAAGAAGACTTGGCTCTTAAACATGTGGACAAACCTGGTGTTCATCTCCCTTCACCTCAGTGAGACAGCCTGACTTCATCAAGAGTGTTCTACTCACTCAGATTTTCTTAGAATATTTCATTGAAGGACTATATATGGCATCATTTAATTCTGTTTTGCATGAAGAAAACATAAACCTGAATCACTAAAAGTGAAAATGCACTTAGTCCATTGACTCAGCCTAATACCTCAGTTTTTGAAGCAGAGATTAATTTGTCAAAGATTTACAAATTCTATCGTAAGTCAAACTGTGACAAGAATAAATCTGTAAGATGCGTGATCAACCTCATTCTCCCTTCAAGCTAAGACCTAAAGCCATCACAGCACATTTTGTGTACTCTAATTCTCAAGGAAGAATTAAGGAGCAGTGAGTTATTTTATTCACCATGTTTCTCAATGTTGATAGCAACATTTTCTCCTTAATGCATGTTAGTAACAATGACAAATCAGATGGTTATCAGGTGATTTTCCACTTGTGACACCCAGATCTTAGGTAGGGTACCCTGCCCTTGGGGTACACATGAGATGGATGGAATGTTTGCACTCACACTTTGCAAAAACTCTGTATTTCATAAGAACTATGCAAATTTCCTGGGAAATAGACCTACAATTTCCATGTTAGAGAACTGGTCCTATTTGAGTTTTTCCAACTGCACTCCTGTGCTATTGCTTACAGGGCAGTCACTGCTCCATTTAGGACAATTTTTCTCTTCCTGTTTATAAATATGGGAGACTGTACAGTTTACCATCCAAAAATCCTCTTTTCTGTCTGTCCTATTTCTGTATATGTCTTAATGGTCTTTTCCAGTATGTGTCCTTAAACACTAGACATGTTGGAGCTGGAGAAGTAGCACGGTGGTTAGGGTACGCACTTCCAATGATCAGAGTTAAATTCCCAGCATCCATTCTAGGCAGCTCACAATTGCCTATAACTCTACCCCCTGAGGATTTGGTGCTTTTGGCCTACTAGAGTACCTGCACACACTCGTGCGCGCGTGCACACACACACACACACACACACTCATGAAATATTCACATTTAATTAAAAAATACAAAAATATCTTTTCAAATGCAATATATAAGTTAATATATCAGTTTTGTGTGATGCCGTAACAAATTCCCACAAATTTTTTGGCTCATAGAAAGTTGTTTTTATATTCCTGTCTACAGTAGTAGACACTCACACCACAAGGACATTTGATCAACTATGTTCATAGCAGCATTATTTGTAATAGCCAGAACCTGAAAACAACCTAGATGCCCCTCAATCGAAGAATAGATAAGGAAAATGTGGTACATTTACACAGTGGAGTACTACTCAGCAGTGAAAAAAATGATATCTTGAAATTTGTAGGCAAATGGACAGAACTAGAAAAAACATCCTGAGTGAGGTAACCCAGACCCAGAAAACAAATATAATATGTACTCACGCATACGTGGATATTAGACATAAAGCAAAGGACAGTCAGCCTGCAAGCCACAACCCCAGGGAACCTAGGTAACAAAGAGGACACTAAGAAAGACATTCATGGATTCACCTAGAAAGGGGAAAAAGACAAGATAGCCCAAGTAAATTGGGAGCATGGGGGCAGGGAGGAGGGTGGAAGGGGAGAGGAGAGGAGAGATGGAGAATAGGGGAAATAATTAGATCAATAAAAACATACAATATGCCTTTGCATAGCTAATTTCAAACTCAACTTTTCTGAGTTCTTCCTTTATGCAGTTCTCAACCCAAACCTCCTTCTGTGGAAACCTCCCAATCAGACCATCATTTCTTAAAATATAAGAAGCTCATTTGAAGACAGCAGACCTCAATTATATAATTTTGACACCATGCACAAAATTAATAGGAAGGGCCCATGTTAAAGTGACTAAGAATGTTGTCATAGCTTTTGTCAACATAGTACAAACCTAGACATACCTAGGAGGAGAGAATCTTTTTTTTTGGTCTTATTTATTTTTAAATTTAAATTAGAAACAAGGTTGCTTCATATGTCAATCCCAGCTCCTTCTCCCTTCCCTTCCCCCAATTCCCATTCCTTTCCCCAGGGAGGGTAAAGCCCTCCATGGGGGTTGTCCATAGCCTGTCATTTCATCCAGGGCAGGGCCTATGCCCTCCCCTCAAGAATCCAGGCTGAGAGTGCATCTCTCTTTGTAGGATGGGCTCCCAAATTCTATTTGTATGCCAGGGATAAATACTGATTTACTACCCAAGGCCGCATAGATTGTCTAGGCCTCCTCCCTGACACCCACATTCAGGTTGTCTGAATCAGTCCCATGCTGGATTTCCAGCCATCAGTCTGGGGTTCAAGACTTGACCTCTATGCTCATCAGTCCTCCCTCTCTGTCACTGGGTTCCTTGAGTCCAGATCAGTGTTTAGTTGTGGGTGTCTGCCTCTGCTTCCATCAGTCATTGGTTGAAGGTTCTGTTTCCCAGACTTTCTGGCAGTGGGAACACCCCTTCATGATAAAGGTCTTGGAGAGATCAGGGATTACAGGAACATACCTAAACATATTAAGAGCTATATACAGCAAACCAACAGTCAACATCAAACTAAATGGAGAGAAACTCAAAGCAATTCCTCTAAAATCAGGAACAAGACAAGGCTGCCCACTCTCTCCATACCTCTTCAATATTGTACTTGAAGTTCTAGCCAGAGCAATAAGACAACCAAAGGAGATCAAGGGAATACAAATTGGGAAGGAAGAGGTCAAACTTTCACTATTTGCAGATGATATGATAGTTTACATAAGTGACCCAAAAAAACTCTACCAGGGAACTCCTACAGCTGATAAATATTCCAGCAAAGTGACAGGATACAAGATCAACTCAAGAAAATCAGTAGCCCTATTATATACACAGGATAAAAGGGCCGAGCAAGAAATCAGAGAAACATCATCCTTTACAATTGCCACAAACAAAATAAAATACCTTGGGGTAACACTAACCAAACAAGTGAAAGACCTGTATCTCAAGAACTTTGAGTCTTTAAAGAAAGCAATTAAAGAAGACACAAGAAAATGGAAAGATCTCCCATACTCTTGGATAGGTAGGATCATGGTAGTAAAAATGGCAATCTTGCCAAAAGCAATCTACAGATTCAATGCAATCCCCATTAAAATCCCAGCACAATTCTTCACAGATCTTGAAAGAACAATAATAAACTTTATATGGAAAAACAAAAGACCCAGGATAGCCAAAACAACCCTATTCAACATAGAGAGAATCTTAATTGAGGAATTACCTTCATCACATTGGCCTGTGGGGGTGTCTGTGGATTATCTTCTTGATTGTTGGTTGACAGAGGAGGGTCCAGACCATTGTGTGCCATGCTGCTCCTGAGCAGGTTGTCCTGGGTTGTACAAGAAAACTATTTGAGCAAGTCAGGGGAGACATGACAGTAAGTAGCATTCTTCTACAGTCTGGGCTTCAAATTTTTGCCTTGGCTGCCTTTAAATATTCACTGTAATCTGCAAGGTAAGAACCAAACCTTTCCTCTTTCAGCTGTTCCTGGTCAGTGTTTTATTACAGCAACGGAAAAGGAACTGGGACATCCATTGGTACCAGAAGTGGGGTGTGAACCCATGTGGATATAACCCCATTGGATCTGGAGAAAATTCACTGGAAGGAATATAGAGACAGTGAGCATTAAAACGACTTCTAAGCACCTTGATCAGGGCCCTTACTTATTATGTGACTGAGGGACACAAGTACATGAAAGTCACACCCCCATAGGGAAAGTCACACTCCTTCAATATTAACTTTCTGGAGACATTCTTTAAAAACTTACTTTAAAATAACTACACACTCACAAGACCTGTAAAGATATAGCGGAGAGGTCTCCCTGTAAACCTAACCTTCTGTTTATTTTTAATAGGGTTTTAAAAAAATCACAAGTTAGGAGGACAATTATTTTTGTTGTTGAGTTCTGGCACGTGACAACAGGTGAGCCAATTCTAGTTCCCATAACACGTAAGACTTGAGAGGCTGCCTTTGATTGATGCGCTGTGATATCCTTTCTTTGTATTTCTGGAATATTCTGTTCTCCCATGATTAAAGCATATATCAGAAAGTAACCCCTTCCATGCTTGCTTCTCTCTCTGTGTCCACTTCTCTCTGTTCACTGCTACATTAGCTGCGAGAGGCAAGGGGATGTCTCAAGACCCTGGCAAGTATCAGTAACATGAGAGACATTCAATAAATATGAGCACATAGAAGCTGGAGAGAGGTACAACTTGTGATGTTGCCACAGCAAAATACTTGACAGAATCAATTTAGGGCAGGGAAGATTTATTGTAGCTCATAGTCGGAGGGTAGGGCCGGTCACTGGGGATGGAGGTGGGGTGATGGCAGCTGGACTTTGAGGCAGCTGGGTTCATTCCATCCTCAGAGAGCAGAGGATGACGGCTGTGTGTGCTCAGGTCGCTTTTACCTTGTTTATTGAGCTCTGAACCCAGCCCATGGAATGGCGCTGCCCAGGTTGATGGCACGGTTTCCTACTTTGTTTCACCTATCTACACCATCCCACACAGAGGCTCGTTTCCATGGTGATTTTAAACCTCATAAGGCTGACAGTCCAGATTGACCCCGACACAGGCAAACAAACACAGTGTGATGACTGAGCAGCAAAGAGGTGATAAAATTATCCCCCGTTTGTTAATAATTTGTCTTAACTGCAGCCCAGATTCGGAGGCATTTTTCATGCTGCATCATAGTCTGTAAGGTTAAATCAAATGTATTTAGCAGTTTTTATTTTACAAGTGAAAAGTAGGCCATAACTGGGATCTGGATGAAGCGAAGGACATTATTTTGCAAGAATGGGGTTGGAATGGGGTTGTATGACCTCTTTTTTTGAAGAAGAAGAAAAAGAAGAAGAGAAATTAGTCTTCAGTTTGGAGGTGGTGAGATGGAGTGGTGAGGTAAAGGTAATAGCCACCCCACCAAGCATGATGACCCTTGTTAAACTCCCAGGACCCAGGGGGTGGAAGAAGACAGTGGCCTCCTCTAATCTCTACATGTGTGCTTCACTCACACAGACAATAAAACATGTAATACGAGAGAAATCTGATGTAAAGATTCTTGGTACAGATTGGGTGAGATGCTTAAGAAAGGATCTACAGGTCTTTTAGTGGCTTAAAATTTATTAAAATCCAATAAAAAGGCTGTTTCTGAGGCTTGCAGACTAATGTAATAGCTGAGAAGGGGAGAAGATTGCTTACCATGAAGTAGTCTAACTTCTCTTTCTTGTAAAAAAAATGCCAGAGAGCTATTTTTATTTATTCTCAAGGTGAATTTATAATCCTTATCTACTTATCATCCCAAACAGACCTGTCATCTCACTTTGAACAAGGCCCAGGAGATCAATATCAGGCTGAGCCCCGACCCCAGTGAAGGATGGAGAACCACTCAAAGCAAAGAAAAATCACAATTGTGGTTGCTAGAGGGCGTTGCCAGGGCCTTTTGTCTCCAGGTCGGAGCAGTTTTGGATAATCATGTAACTATCCTCATATGACTCCGAGCACAGCAAATCTGGGTTTTAAAAAATTGATTGTTGCTTTGACTTTTTTAGAACTATTCATTTAGAAAACCCGGAACAAGACCCTGTAGTTAGAAACTTAAGCGAATCAGACAATTGGATAAATACACACACAAAGAACAGGACCCACTGGGAACTAAAGCGGCTGCATTTTGTAACACTATAATTTATAACTTGCATAGCTGCAAAAGGGACATGAAATTCTAAATTATCCCCTTCTTTTCTTTTTTAAACCACAGTACATAAGTCATGTCTTCACAGAGAAGCCAGCAAAATACTAATGTTATTTCTTCCTTTCTAAGGAAGGTCTGTGCGAGATTGCCTCTGACCTGCTGCCCCTCGCACTGATTCGGGTATTGTGAGCTGCTTGGTTAAGGGCTCTTGCCACTCCCAGCCACTCATGGTCCTTCATTTCAGGATGTATGATCAGCATGATGTTTTTGTGGGAACCGAGCCACCCAGTTGCTGATTGCTGAGTCCCTGAACCACCCTCGGCTCTTGCAGCCTCCCAGTTAATGACAGCTATGCTGAGCTTCCCAGACTGCCCCAAAGTGTCCTTGAAGGATTCTGTTGGCTGCTGTTTTCCGCCTCCATGCTGGTGTGGGTGGACTTGCCAATTGCCTGTCTTCTTATTTGCTGATTGCTAGCCATGGGTTTGCCTCATACCGCCTTTTCCGCCATGGAGCTTTGGATTGGTGAGAACAAAGTATTCGGGGTTCACACTGGGCTGGGTTTCTTTGGAAATCAGTTGCAACACAAAAGTTTTCTTTGAAAACAAAGTAATAAATGCTAGGTAACTCTTCAAGACAGTCCTTCACAGGCCAGGCTGTAACCATGTGACAGTAATGAAGATATCTGGGTGAGACATCCATGCCCCTCTGGCTAGCAGACTAGTAGAGCAATGCTTCCCTCAGATTTTGCTGAGAATCTCTTGCTGAGAAAAAGAGAAAGCAGGAGCCTAGTGCCAGATAGAAAGAGAGCTTGACTCTGGGAAAGAGTCTTCTCACTATTCTAACAGCTTGCCAGATTATCTTGTTGAGAGACTGGCGCAGGGACAATGGTGGGCCAATAATGGCTGCTACACACCACATTAGGACTGCTAGACTGTGCTCACTTTTGCCTCTCTTTAAAATGAACCCCCCCCAACAGGGCCTGGGGGGATGCAGGGGCCTCTGTTCTCCACCATGATCTGACCACTTTGAATAAAGCTCTTCTTTCTTTCTTTCTTTTTTCTTTCTTTCTTTCTTTTTTCTTTCTTTCTTTCTTCCTTTCTTCCTTCCTTCCTTTCTTTCTTTTTTCTTTCTTATTTTTTTTTGCTCTTAGTCATGTCTTTAATTGGCTAATTAGGATTGAGCGTCCAAGCCTAGGTTACTAGGGTTGCCAGAGCCCATGTTCTGACCCTAATGACCCTGATAATGAAGTGGTAAAGCTGAAATGTCATAGATTGTGAAATGAAAAAGAAAACATATGCAGGACATGGACAGAAATGAATCTCAAGCTAAGTGTGATAGATTTGGGGGTCATAGTGCATCCACTAATGCCAGCGAGGTGAAAATGCCTAAGCAGGTCTGGGGCTTTCAACCCACAATTCCAAATGCCATGTAGACAGGACACAGAAGTCTAGTGTTTTGGGGACAATACAGAAATTGCCTGCAGCTGGAGGAAATGAGGGCTCGTGACACCAATAGGAATCACTGTGACTGCCAAAGCTAACCCTGGGACAGAGAACCAGTTCTACGTCTGCTGGAAGATGGGTCTGGGTCCTGAAAGTGTGGCAGCGTTTTGGTGAGAGGCTAACCCCTACCTCGTACCTTCTGGAATGAAAGTGCGTTCCACTCTAGCAGATGCGCCCTCCAGTCTACCAGAAGCACTCCCTCACCAGAGCCCATTATTTGCGCAAGATTCTCTGTTTTATCCTGACCCTTAAAATGATTCCAATCAGCCAGGGTCCTCTGGAAGAACAGTCAGCACTCTTAACCGTACACACCTTTTGTCCCACCACTCAGGAGGCAGAGACAGGCAAGTCTCTGTGAGACTGAGGCCAGCCTGATCTACAAAGTTACGCAGAGAAACCCTGTCTCAAAAAAAAAAAAAAAGAAACAAAAGGTTTCCAATCAATCATTATAATGTAGACTGCTAGGTCTTCTTGTGGGATTTACCAAATCACAACCCTGTAACCAAGAGAATAACCATACAGCAGACAGATGTTGACAGAAATGGTGATACTAGCCTGCATCATATGAAGAGGAGACTGGTCAATCACCTGGGTGTATTATACATCACACATGAGGAATATCCACAGAGCACCACAGCATATCAGAAGGACAAAGGGTAGAGTGTGGGCAAGGGGTTGGGAGGGTGGGGGGGGGGGGGGAAGATGCAAGAAAGTTCTAGCCCTCCCCCCACACAGAGACAAGGAAAGAAGTTCACGTCTTCACTTCTTTGTTCAGTGAACACATGTAGATGGTTTTTGCACTCTTTACTTTTGGGAGGGCAGCTCCCAAGTAAATACACAGAGACTTAGTCTTTCTTATGAATGCCTGACATTGGCTTGGATTATAGCCAGCTTTTGTTAACTTAAATTATCCCATCCACTTTTTGCCTCTGGGGTTTTTATCTTCCTCTGTTCTATTTATCTTTTTTTTTTTTTTACTTCTTACACCATGGTTCATGGTGGAGTGGAGTGGCCGGGCCCTGGTGTCCTCCTCTCCTCCCCCTTTCCTCTTCCTCCCTTTTCTACTCTTCTCCTACTTATTCTCTCTGCACGTCAGCCCCGCCTACCCCTTCTCTTGCTAGCTATTGGACATTCAGCTCTTTATTAGGCCAATCAGGTATTTCAGGGCAGGCAAAGTAAACAGCTTCACAGAGTTAAACAAATGCAACAGAAAAGAATGCAACACATCTTTTCATCATTAAACAAATATTCCACAGCATAAACAAATATAACACATCTTTAATATTCTACAACAAACGTGTTACAAGTTTTGTATGGTACATATTCAATGGAGTGTTTTCCTATGAGTTAATGTGGGCATTGAGGGGACAAAGACCCAGATCCATTCACCCACAACATCTTGAGGGGTTCTTTTAGTATTTTTAGGGACCTTGATTCAGGCCAAACAAGGAGTAGTGGTTTAGATGCAGAAAGGAGTTTCAGAGCAGGGAGTATGAAGCAAAGCTGGAGATTTTATTAGAGATTTAGGATTGGCTGTAAGAGTAGTGGCTCGGGAGAAATGGAGGTGATCAGATGTAAAGACCCTGAAGAGCTGCTGGGAGTAGAACATGTATCCAAGTGTGAATATGGACTCCACAGAGAACAGTTAGCTCTCCTAGCATTAGCATTTTGGTGGTGATCATGTCACACAAAGGGTACTTACTCAGAACAGCCCCCCCTTCTTTCTTTTGAGAGATGAGACTATAAGGTGGCTGGTTCTGGGGAGTTCTTGGGTCTTGTAAGATAGATTCCATCTGCTTAAATTTTTATTTTTATTTTATTTTTTTCTTTTCCACAGAGGCTCCTACGTCAGTGGTTCTCAACTTTCCTAATGCTGTGACTCTTTAATACAGTTCCTCATGTTGTGCTGACCCCAACTATAAAACCATTTTTTTGCTACTTCATAACTGTAGTTTTGCTATTTTTATGAATTTTAATGTAAATATCTGATATGCAAGATATATAATCCAACCCCCCTAGGGATCATGACCCACAGGTTGAAAACGACGGCACTATATAGCCCTGACTGACCTGGAACTCACTACATAGATAGGTGTGTCTCAAACTCATGGAGGTTGCCTGCCTCTTCTAACTGTAGATTTAAAGGCCATGTCAGCAGGATGTATTTCAATCCCCAGACACCCAGGTGGCTCTTCTAGAAGATAATCTTTTGAGTTCTTCCAGCCATGGTGCAGAAGGCCTGATTGCTACCCCATTCCTTGAATGTTGCCTGTCTTGGTGCTAGGTTAAGGACAGGAAGGCAGTGGGTTGGTTTCTCTGGAGTGTATCACAGGGCAGAGCAGATGTCCCTAAAGTCCTTGTCGTACTTAAGCTTCCTTTCAATCATTGACTTGCCTCTTCAGATTGTGTTTAATGTAACCTGCTGAAAATTAAGCATTGCTGTGAAGGACTAGAATCTGAGGTAAGGACACCTAAGGGTTTTATGTGAGCTTTATGTCAGTTTTTTTTTGGTGTAGCTGCCACATGTTAAATATTTGCAGTGTGAACGCATGTGTAGAGGTTTCAGATCAGTGTGTGTGTGTGTGTGTGTGTGTGTGTGTGTGTGTGTGTGTGTTTTCCCTGGTTTCAACGTCTCATCTTAGATACTCCTAGAGATACCGTACACTATAGATCTGAAATTTAAGTTTTCAAAAAGTTAAACTACAGCTACATTATCTCCCTCCCCCCTTTCTTTCCTCCTACTCTTCCCATGTCCACCCCTCCCTCCCTTTCAAATCCTCATCTTTCTCTTCAATAGCACACTCACAAATTCACCCCACTGAGTCCATTCCCTGGGACCCGGGTGTCCATGTTTCCAGGGCTGGCCACTTGGTAGTGGATGACCAGTCAGCTGACTCATCCCTGGGGAAACAAACCTCCCCCTGTCAGCAGCTGTTAATTGCTTGGAGCTCTTCATCTAGGGCTGGGGTATCGCGATTTCCCCGCCTGTGTTGGACCATCAGCTGTTGTTGGAACTGTTCAAGTCTTGTTTAGATTTGAGATTTATTTTTTATTGTATTTCAGTCCCATGATGAGGGAAAACAAAGGTGTTCTATCATCTAAATAAATCTCCATGTTTTAGTGGCCCAGTTTCCTGGCACCTTGATCTTACCCACTTCTCTCTCTCTCTCTCTCTCTCTCTCTCTCTCTCTCTCTCTCTCTCTCTCTCTCTCAAGATTGGAAGGCTATAGAGATAACTGAAGTGAAAGGCACTGCCTTCCTCAGGTAGTATAAGGCTCTGGCAAAATTTCCCCCAAGAAGCCTTTATTCTGGAGAACATTCAAGATACTTCAGCATGATCCCACTCTACCCCCTCTCCCTTCCTCCAGAACTAGGAGGGGATCTTTTTCTTCACGTCACCATAACCTGGCGGTTCATGCAGCTGTGTCCCCTCCCAGGCCTTCTGCTTCAGAAGTCTCCACCCTCACCTTAGCCCACACCCAGTCCCTGGCAGGGCATCCATGTTGTTATCTAATTACTCCCTCTAGATTATGGTTCCTGACGCTTTTGATAGAGGCGAGTAGACTGTAGCTGAGACTCTCTGGATTCACCCTTCTGTCGAGATTTCAGGGTTTGATTTGCGCCTATCTGTCACTCATCTGTGGGAAAGTCACTGACTCATAGTCGGCCTTGCTGTTGTTAAGGATGGGGGTGATGCTATCCACGCACCCTTACCCATCAGAGGTGAAAACAGAGGCCCACATCAGTTACCTTTGAAAGCTCTATGGTGCTGATGCATAGCCAGAAGTGCTTCCAATATTATGAGGCCATTGTGATGATTAGAAATAGTACCATAGGTAGGTGTATCTCAGCCACCTACTAGGCTCTTATTCCTTTTGTTATAACCAATCTGTACTGATTGGGTATTTGATACTGGGAATAGCCAAGCAATAAATCTACATTGGCTCATGTTATCTACCAAAAATTCTTTGTAAGTGAAGAAAAATAAAACGTGGACATAGAGAAATTCCATAATGCATCCCAAGTCACACAGCTAATAAATGGTGTCATTATATTTTGATCCAGGTATGTGGCTCTGGAGCCTATACTCACAGCGTGTACTCTGCTCTCTGAAAGGGGTTTCAGTGACATGTTTATAAAAATGGTTCATGTTGGGATAAAGCCAGGGAAATTTTGGCACATATTCACACTATGTAAGTCAATAGATTACAGGACAGACATATTCTTAGAGATAATTTCTATCTAGAAATTGTATAATGTTTAGCAGAAGTGAGAAGCAAAGTTTTAGCTAGTTATTCTTCAATCAGGAAACCCTGGTCAGCAATGGTATTTCCCATTAACCAGCTTAGAACCCAGCCTTTTGCATGGTTTTTTCCTCATGTTATCTTGTTCATATGTTAGAATAAATTATAAGCATAGAAACTGTTTCAAATATTCTGAATTTAATAAGCTTCTTATATGTAACTCAACACACATTAACCAAAAAATTTAATTCAATCAGCAGTTTTCCCAATATGATAGCAATAAATCACTTTGAATGACTTTCTGAAATGTTTAAACTGTGAGACTGGGTTGCAAATGGCAAATTTTATGAGTTAATAAATAATTCTGCTTTTAACTAAATGTTTAGAAAGCTATAAAGTTAAAATTTCGATATTAGCACATGGCAACATAGCATTGGCTGATTATATAGCAGAATCGTCTTTCCCGTCTTTTAATGGCAGTGTTATTGAGAAGCTGTGTTGTTATTTTATCATCCCTGACAGAACTGAAAACTCAAGACTAGGATTTCAACAACTATCTTCAATGTGGAAATTGATTTTATTAAATATCCTCGCAGAAAGCTACCTTGAAATGCAATACATTGTCAAAACTAAAATCCCCTCACAGGGGACAATTTCCACTTCTCCATCCTGCAGCAAGTCATGGTAAAGCAGGAACCAGGTCAGATATCAGCATGTATATGTGTTTGGATCATGAGAAGGATATGGCCCTACCTGATTGCAAATGTACTCTCCATGATGATGAACTAATAACGGTACAAATACAATCGCTTCTTGCTTTTTGTTTAGGGAATCCTAAAGGGTTTTCTTACATCCAAAGCATCCTTGAAGCTTCAAGGAGAGCTAAGTGACAATGTGCTCCCATGACTTCATCATCCAAAGGAGTCCTCTCTGCATAATGTAAAAATATATGCCTCCATCACAACCTAATACAACAGAGTGATTTGCAATATGGCGATTACCACTGTGATTTGATTCATTAATTCTCAGTAACAGTGAGTTAATCAGCTCATTAAACAAGAATTGTGCAAAAGAGCTCAACCAGGGGAACCTGTTATGGACCACTAAATTCTGTGTGTGGAGGGGGAGGGAAAGAGAAATAGGTTAAAAGTCTGAGGAGTCTGAGTATGTTGGTTTATCAAGTAAGGCAAAAATTTTCCTTATTGCACACCACAAGGTATGTAAATTCTACAAATCTGTGCCTTTACTATTAAAAGAGGAAGTGGCCAATGAAAGGACAAAAAGGGTAGTTCTGTTCATCTTGCTTTTCTGGGTTATAACTGGTTTGTCAGTAAGGTGCAGGAAGACATTCTGGTCTTGAATCTCATACTTCAACTCACACTGACTCATTTGTGTTGTTCCTATAACACAGAACTCAATTATGCCTTCAGATATCCAAAATCTCAAGAACTAAGTTTGACTTGAATTTTTTTCCAAGCAAATTGTTTTATCTTGAAATAGGCATACTAAATGTCGATGAGTAGTGATCAAATTAAGTTGCTCTTAACAATACCAAAAGCTTAGGACTTCTGAGTTTACAAAGGAAGTTAGTATGACTTACTTTAACCCTCACAGATCCTGGAAAGCTGTCACTGTTACCTAAATTTACCCACAAGAAGCTACAGCTCAAATTAAGTGGCTTGACGGGCTTCAAGGTGTGTGTTGAGTTCTGATGGCAAAGCCCAGGCTCTTTCTACTAAGGCATCTGGGTCCTCCTAGTAGTTGGCAGCATTTCTGTGGGATTAACTTCTTATTGTTAAAGAAAAAAATAGCATCAATGCCACTTGATAAGGACAACAACAGAGACTCATTCAGGGAAGTTTCTCATAGCAGTGAACTGGGATGGACTCCAAACACAATAAGAAGTTGGGATTTATAGCCAAGGAGCAGTGTGAGGCCAGCAAAGGGGAAAGTAGTAAGTAAGAGGCATGGAAATTGTCATCCTGATCTAGCAGGATTTTTGCAGATGCTGAGCTAGGGTGAACTATCCCAAGGGTGGTGAATGATGCCTGCTGAACTGACGCTGCAGAATTCTTGATAAACCTGGAGTGAGGGAGCCAAAAGCACAGTTCAGTTTGAAGCCTGGTCAGGGACAGGACTCAGAGGAACCTGGTTGGAGTTAAGTCAAAGAGAAAGAACCCCTGTGATCCTTCCTCTGAAGAGCACTCTCATCAGAAGCTAGCTGTGTCCCCACGGAATGTCCCGGCCCTCCAGGAGAACGAGACTGGCAGCATAAAGATGAGGGAGGTTCTTAGTGCTTCAAAGGAAGGTGGTAGAAAGTTAAAAAGCAAGGAAGGCTTTTGTGAAGGCTGCTTTCTTTTGGAAAAACAACTATGTCCCAAGCCTTTCAATACAGTATTCTTCATCTTGCCAGGTCAAGGAAAATAAAACAGAGCAGGTTTGATGACTTAGAGCCAGCCAAAGTGGCTGAAACTAGTCCAGTAGATTTCTGAGGCCAGCATCTTCCACCATCCAGGGGGAAATATCTTGCAAAGGATGATGAGCACTGACATATTTTCCTTCTGGAATGAGGAGAGAATTTCCTCTGATTGCTCTCCCATGCCTATGGACATCCAGTCTACATCCCCCGAGTCACCTGGATTCTTTGGTCAGTTAAGTGACCAAAGGACAGACGTTGACAATAAGCTCTGGTCTGCATGCAAAAGACAATATTGATGGATTTTGAATAAACCCAACCTATTAAATAAGCATTCACTTAACTTCAGCTTCTCATGAGCAGACTGCTCTGGTCACTGTTCACTCACAGTTGCTCATGCTGAGGCCCGTTATATATTCTGCTTTATGTCAACCAGTTAGTATTGATGAAAACCGTTTCAGAAATTACAGGTAAGCAAGTCAGTCTGTTAATTGGTACTGGTGCATATTATTTTAATATCTGTTTTAAACAGACAGCAGTGCCACATTTACTGAATACACCCAAATTTTGTTTTATAAAAGAATTACAAGGCCCACCTTTTACATGAATAAAATGGTAACAGGAATATTACTATTAGAAATGTTAACCTACCAATATTGGTAAGCAGGGTGTTAATGCAATTTCTGTTTTGGAAGCTGGGGCATGTCTAACTTTTTTTCTATCTAGAATTTTTGCAATGGGGATTGATCCTTGACTGTATTATTGTAGATAAGTTGTATTTGAGCAAAAGCTAAAATTAAAATTTCTCAAGAGGATTCTACCTGATTTTTCTTTGTATTTCTGTTTTCCAAGTTAAGGTGGTCCTTCTTTTATTGTGTTCTGTTTCTTCTTCAATCTTATAAATATTTTGCTCCATTTGACCAAATGGTCTTTTTTTTTCTTTTTAATTCTGCCTTAGGGGGCTAGCCTATAAACAAACTGATTTTTCTTTCCATCCTATTCCATGGAGGCCATGGGCCACTGTGTTCCCTAATATGGCATGCGAATCTTGGAGAGTCACTGAGCTCAGGAATATGTATGGCTCTAAAGACAGTCAAATGTATAATCTTTTTTGCTTACAAGCTGGTGGATAGATCAAAAGACATAAAAATCAGGGTTGGAGAGATGGCTCAGTGGTTAAGAGCACTGGATTATATTCCAGAGGACCTGGTTTCAATTCTCAACAACTGAATGGCAGCTCCCAACCACTTGTAACTCCAGTTCCAGGGCATTTGATGATCTTTTGTGGACTCTGTGGGCACCAGGCACACACATGGTGTGCAGGTGTACATACAGGTGAAGCATTCATACACATAAAGAAATGTTTTCCTAAATGAACTAGCGTATTTTTCTGAAAATCAGCTTTATGAACCCAAAGGTACCTAGGTAGTAAGACGGTTTGTCCTCAGAGTCAGGGGAAAAGGGGATAAAAGACCTGGAATGAGAGGAGTCTCAGTTATCTTTTGGGGGTCAGGGGTATAGTTCAGTTGACACAATGCTGGCTAGCTTCTGCAAGGCCCTGATGAGGAAGTCCTGAAATTCCAGCAGGAAGATCACAAGTTCAAGACCATTACCAAATACATGTTTGAGGCCAGATACATGAGATCCTAACTAAAAATAAATAGATGAATAACTCTTGAAATCTAATCTCATAGCCTAAATGAAATTAATGGAAAAGTTTGTGATCAAGGCCTTGCTCTGGCATACTCAGGAGAGAGGTCTTGTTTCCAAGACACACACTCACTCACCTGACATCGTGGGATCTATCTATTTGATAATATCTGACATATATGTATGCATATATATATCTTATAATTGGAATATTAGAATTGGACAAGGAAAGCTTGCAGGCCTATTTCATCAGAACTGACAAAGAGCACAATATGCCATGTTTTATTATTCAAAATATCTTCATCAATCCATCAATAAAAAGAACTCAGTGCCAGGAACCTGAGTGTGAATACCGAGGAGAAACAGTCTGAACGGAGGGTTCAAACTTCAGCAGGAAGATTCGGAAAAATTTCAGTCTGGAGAGAGATTTTCAAAAACAGCACGCTCATAAATGTTAAGCAAAATAAAACGCGTAGGAAGACATTGCGTTTTGTCTTATATGTAGAGCTCATTTTTAAATTTGTGTAGTGTGTGGGGGTAGGGGTCATGAGCCTGAAAAGTAGTGTTCTCGCTAAGGGTTCTATTGCTGTAAGGAAACACCATGACCAAAATCAACTTGGGGAGCAAAGGGTTTATGTGGCTCACATGTCCACATCCCTGTTCATCACTAAGGGAAGTCAGGACAGGAACTCAAACAGGGCGGGATCATGGAGTTAGGGGCTGATGCAAAGGCCTTGGAGGAGTGCTGCTTACTGGCTTGCTCCTTGTGACTTACTTAACCTGCTTTCTTATAAAATCCAGGACCACCTGCCCGGGGATGGAACCACCCACAATGGGCTGGGCCCTCCTTCATCAATCACTAATTAAGAAAATGCTCTACAGGCTTGCCTACAGTCCAATCTTATGGAGATATTTTCCCAATTAAGTCTTCCTCCAGATGACTGTAGCTTGTGTAATGTTGACATAAATCTATCCAGCACCAGTAACAAATCAAACGAAGAAGAGACTTGAGGGAGTGGGAGGTGGGGTTGGGTATTGACTTACGCGTGGCAGGTAATCGGATGAAGTGCTATTGGGGGAAGAAGGGGACCAGTGTGAGACAGGCAGGAGCGCAGAGGACAGCAGTGGACGGGGATGACTAAGAACGAAGCATGTATGAAAGCACCATACCATAGCTCATTCCTTTGTATGCTGGCTTTAAAATCTATTTAAAAGTAAATACAATTTAAAATACAATCAGTCATTGATATGGACATTTGGCAAAAGCCAGCTAGAGGAAGAATTCTTATTTAAAAGGGTTTACAGAATAGGATGAGTGAAATAGATAATCAGTAAAAATGATATTAACTCTGGAGGTAGGGCTTGGTGTTGAATATTGAAGGTACTCAGAATCAGGGAACCCTATGATAACCAATTTGGATTCCTTTAGGCTTTGGTGATACCTGGCTTTATGTAAGATCTTATAATTTGGTCATCTGGCTACTTAGTGTAAAGTTTCAGCAGCTAAACACAACCAAAACAAAATCTTGAATTTATCATAGTTTGTTGTGCTTCCCCATCTAGGAAAAATTAGATAGATAGTAAGAAAAATAGCTGAGATCAAAGAGATTTTAAAATTCTAGCCTTTAGGCTTCACATGGCACTTTTCAATATCCTTAAAAGAGAATTTCATTTTACACCTACTTATGTTCATCTGCAGCCAACAAAGTTTCCCAATGCACTTTGAATAATTTTCAATAAAAGGAGAAAAAATATTAGTGAGGACCTTGCTAAATGCAAGTCACAGAAAATGCAACTGAAGTTGGTTCATGCAGGGGAATTCCATATTCCAGTTGGCACATTGTAACCCATCCTCCATCTGTTACTCAGCTATCAGGTATTTGACTTGATCTTCAGGGTTTGAGTTTTTATGAAAACCACTCTCATAAAAGGCTTCTCTCTGATCCAAGGACAGAAGCAGTAAGAGTTAGATGTTTGGGGCTGGAGAGATGGCTCAGTGGTTAAGAGCACTTTGGTCTTCCAGAGGTCCTAAGTACAATTCTCAAGAACCACATGGTGACTCACAACCCTCTGTGATGAGATCTGGCACCCTCTTCTGGCCTGCAGGCATACATGCAGACAGAATACTGTATATATAATAAATAACATAAACCTTGTAAATAAAATAAAGGATTGAAGCACATCTTCTGTGACTTTAGAAGTATCAAGCTGAGGCATGCTCAATAGTCCCAACGACCATAAGACTTAACAGGTCCCCAGAGAATCTGGTGAGTAGTTACCAGAAGGCTATTAGTTACTGTAGCTACACCATCTTAGGTCCCACCAATAGCAAATGGATTATTGAAGAGGACGGTGGTTGATCTAGATGAAAAAAAGAAAAAAATAGGGTAGCCATATCCAGGCAGGTACACCAGCAGTTACAAATGATTGGCTTTGGTTGAGTGTTTGTAGCCAAGATACTATGATTCTGTGATGGGACAGCAAAACATTAAATGTCATTAAAGTTATAAATTTATCTATTAATTTATAACTACAAACTTCTTGATCATACGGACATAGCCCTCTTGTGTATTCCAGTGCTTAGGTAACTCTTGGCTGTAATAGCTACCCAATAAAGTTTCTTTAATGGGGATTTTTTCACCAATTATAAAAATGACAAATTTATGGGGAAGAAATTTGAACTTGAGTTGGCAGCAAGACATCTATAGAGAAATGGATTTATGGAAAGGAGTCACATGGAGTCAGAACTTGGTGTCTTTGATCGTTTTCCATGGAACACAAAGTCCTTCACAAACACTGAGAGGAAATAACCTTGGGAAATAATGTTTGCTGCCCCCATCTCTTGCTGATGTTCAGGAATTATTACCACAGTAAAACTCCAGTAATCCCAAGAGTAATTAACAATATTTTGTTTTGTGGTGAATGTTCCCCAAATTTACATGAAGGAGAATTTGTCACAGAATTCATTTTGGGAGGCCATGAACTAAAATTTTACACAGTAGGAACATGAAAAATGAGGAACTCCTTGACTTAGGTGGGATTGGAAGCGTTTGTAGATACATGAGGCCACTGTAGGGAATCTTTGAAACAGTAAAGTTACACTTCAGCAGGGAATTGCTAAAATTCAATATTGAAGAAAGGCTTACCACAGAACTAAAGTTATAAATATCTACATTAAATTGAATGCAACAGCTAATGGCATGTGATGTGCTAATGCATATCTATTTTCTGATTTTAGTTTTTACTAAAAATAAATAAGTAGATGTTTGCATATGAGGAAAAATTCTCTGAAGTTGTTCCATAAGTGTAACCAATGAGAGGGGGGTTTCTGACTAAGTTTTCATTGTCTTCTATAGATCATGTGTGTGCGCATGTCATATGCATACATGCGTTTCTATTTCCCTGTTACTAGAAAGTACTGACTTTATAAATTAACTTCTTGTAGACATGTTAATTTTCCCCAGACTTACACACTATTAAGTGCCAGTTTCTGTGATTTTCACTTCCTAATTTGAACAGGAGCAGGTGCACTTTTTAACACCATGCACAATTTCAAACGCATATGCCTTTATTCTTTTCTCAAAAATAAAAATATTTCTAGGGTCTACAGAAGTCAAAAAGAAAGGCTCGTAGGCAGAGCACTTCAAACGATCTTCAGCCGATTCATATTTCAGCAGCTTCAGTCCCAGATTTCAATGAAGCAGATGAATCAGGGCAACTTGACATCAACATCAGTCCAATAGAGATGTCAAAAGTATAGGGTGCAATTAGGAGCTGGAAAAATAGTAACAGAGTGAGGGGAATTACCTGATCACAACAGAGATTATAAAAGCACTTGACACTGGCCACCTGATGAAGCTGACTGGACAATTCAATGGTTTTTATTTCAGGCATGAAGAGGAGGATTGGGAAGGCACCTCCTCAGGCAATAATAGCAAGAGAACCCTTGATAGAAAGCCTTCAAAAGGAGCACTCCTCAGTCTGCTGAAATGGAATAAAACTGTCTCATTTTGGGGTCCATGGTAGACTCTTCTGTGCAGAAAGACTGAATATTTACATTTAGATATGTGAAGTAAGGTTGTTTCTTCAATGCCAGATTCCAGAGACAAAGGAAACATGCCCCCGCTATCGCTCACTGCCCCCCACGTCTCATTTTTTTCTCTGCCATTCAGTGCTGTGTATGGCATATAAAAATGTTTCTCAGGTCGGAGAGATCCAAGCACATACTAGATTGGAAATTATTTCATATTATTTCCAAAGGAAAAGAAAATGGTCAAAGCTCTGGGAGCAGGCAGTACTGCGAAAGCCTGCTCTTATCCAGAGATCTTGCAGTCACTGCTGAATGTTGAATGGAATTTTTATCCTTTGATGCATTCTTGTGAAAAACTTTACGCATACACAAAATTTGGAAGAATGATACAATGATTGCTTATATATCCATCTCCCAGAGTCAATAATTGAACTCATGTTTTATCACACATGATTTATTTATATACACATCTAACGTCTATGTTTTTGGAAATGCTTGGAGGTGGATTACATGAACCACAATATTGCATTTCTAAAAAATCTTTCCTGCACATCCCTTTTGAAAAGGAAAACAGGTCCTTCTACGTGAACAAGTGAACAAGATCAGATCATTCTTGATAGGAGGAAAACCCCACACAACTGTAATCCTGCCCATAGAAGATTGGCCAATCAATCTTCCATTGCCAGGTTTTAAAAAATGTCTCCTAAAGCCTATCTTTTAAAATGAGGGTCCACTCAAAGCTTGTAGTCTATATTTGTTGTTATTTATTTTAATTGATAATTGAACTCTGTAGCTTTAACATCTGATTGTGTGTTACTACAACATTACAAATGACATTCTAGAATAGGAAGTAAAAATAAACAAAATATTTATCTTATTACACCACAAACACACACACACACACACACACACAGGAGCAATGCAACATCTTCAGAATCACCACATTTTGAAATGAAATTGAATATTCTGATATAGCCAATCATATAGCATCTAAACTTCCCTGAGTCATTACACTATTATTTAATATCAGTTCTCTTAGCCTAGTCTTCTCTTACCTTTCAGTAATTCAAATTGAAGTGTCACTTTTCACCTAAAAACTCTCTGACATATCCAGGTCTTGACTCTTATATTCAAATTATGAATTCCTTCACTTGTTCACTAAGAGAATTTTATTTCTCTCTTACAGTCCACTCTGTCTTATTCTTTGGTTCTCTAAAGGGACAAAACTGACAGAATACATAATACATGAGATTTGTTCGTTTATTAGCTTGACTTACACAATATAGTATGGGTAGTCCAGTGAAGGCTATCTCACACTGAAGAGCTTGAATCCAGTAGTTACTCAGTCCTCAGGGCTTGATATCTCAGCAGTCCCAATCCTGTGAGGCCTGGAAGATTTCTAGAGAGCTGCTGTTCTTTAGTCTACACTGGAAACCCAAAGACTGTGGCTCTCACACCATAGACGGAATACAGCAGCAACAGCACAGATGAGTTTGCCATCAAAAGTGAAAACAAGCAGGCAAAAAGTGAAATTTCCTTTTTTAGTGTCCTTTTATCTGAGCTGCCACCAGAAGGTACCACCCACAATACGAGTGGGTTGCCAAACTTCAAACATTTTGATAAAAAAATCTTCCCTCAGGAATGCCCAGGGGCTTGTGTTTCAGTTGATTTCAGATTCAGTCAGGTTGACAACAAAGATTAGTCATCACAAGTTTATTTTTCTATCACACTTGAGAATGACTTCCTTTTTTTTTTTTTTTGGTTTTTCGAGACAGGGTTCTCTGTGGGTTTGGAGTCTCTCCTGGAACGTGCTCTGTAGACCAGGCTGGCTTGGAACTCGCAGAGATCCGCCTGCCTCTGCCTCCTAAGTGCTGGGCTTAAAGGTGTGTGCCACCAACTCCTGGAGAGAGAGAGAGAGAGAGAGAGAGAGAGAGAGAGAGAGAGAGAGAGAGAGAGAGAGAGAGAGAGAGAGAGAGAGAGAGATCTTCCATCCTTAGTCTAACATCTCCAAGGGTTATATTTTTGTAATTCTCAAGAACTAATATAGAGAAGGATAAGGGAGGAAGAAATGAAGGAAGTAAGGGAGGGAGAGAGGGAGAAAAGAGATGAAAGGAGAGGAGGGAGAGGAGGGGAGGAGAGACAAGAGGTAAGGGGTCAGGGAGGAGGGGAGTAGAAATCTGTGTCTGTACTAAGTCAAACTCCTTAAATTGTAATCACATGATGCTAAGACCTGCAATAGAAGTGTTTCGTTTTTTGCTTCCTATTCTAGGACATAATTTGGGGTATTTTTTCATGCATGCATGCACACACACAGACACACAGACACACACATACACTGCACTCATGCATGCACATTCATGTAACTATGATGGGACCTCAAGTGTCTGAGAATGTGTTTATAAAAAATTGAGGAGACTGTTTCTAATAGATCGGGCATTTTAAAAGATACAACTTCTCCTGCATATCTCCTGCATATAAGTACATAGTTTCACAGCTACTCTTGAGTACAGTAATTTTTAGGGCATTTAAGTGTCAGCCACTACACTGGTTTTCATTATTGAAGGATTAGCTGCTACATGCATTGAAACTGTGTTTTTCTAAATCCAGGTAGCACTTCTCTAGAGAGAAAACTTCATTCTCTCAAGCTGTACGTGGAACTCAGAGAGCTCTAGAACAAGCTGACACTTCCATACTCCTTTGAATCTTAATGAGTCTATTGACTTGGATGCTAGAGCACTGGCCTTGATGACATTGTCCTATCCTTTATCTGGGTGGGTATATCTTCTCATCATGCCTCCCATACTGATGCTACAGTGTTTCTTTTTAAAGTGTTTGTGTCTTCTGTAAGCAATTATTACTACAATTATTTTAAAAGCACATACAGGAAGGTCCTAGGAGGAGTGAGACCCAAATCTCTAACCAAAGTGACAGTGTTATTGATTGTTTAATAATTAGCTTTGATTTGTTTCCATCCTTGAGTAGTCACTTTTAAACAGGGTTGACAAGATCCCTTGTGCTGTAAGATCTACTTAGTATACATATCAACACCATTGGTACAAAGGGGTATGTCCCCAGTCCACTTAACAAACACAGTATGGAACATTCATGTATGTGTTGTATGTGTGTACATAAGTGTATGTGTGTGTGAGTGAGTAACTGCATGTGTGTGAGTGTTTATGTGTGTATGTGAGTGTGAATGTACCTGTGTGTGCATAAATTATGTGTGTGAGTGACTGCATGTGTGTGAGTGAGTGAGTGTGTGTGTGTGTGTGTGAGAGAGAGAGAGAGAGAGAGAGAGAGAGAGGGAGCATGTGTAGGCCAGAGATCAGTCTTGCCTGTCATTTCTCCACTCCTCTGGAACCATCCACCTTGTTCGTTGGGACAGTGTCTCTCACTGCCACACAAATTGCCCATTAGGCTAGGGGAGGTGCCCAGGGAACCATCCAACACTCTCCTGTCTCCCCTTCCCTCACACAGAAGTTACAAATGCCCACCACCACTCCTGACTGTTCACATGGACTCCAGGGATCACGTTTAGGTCGTCAGAGTTGTGTTGCAAACACTCCACGGACTGACCCTGTCTCCTCAACTCACGCTGGGTTTCTAACTCCAAACTCAGACTCTGAATCAGGAAGTAGCAAGAAAGAATGAAGGCAAGCATCCCTCCATGACAGCTGCATGTCATGGAGCCAGGATGGGGGAGCTTTGTCATAGTTAGAAACATTGTCTCTATCTCGTGTGTCCGGTTTTCAGTGTTGTTACAAAACACTCCAGATTGCTGGAACAGGGAGTGAAAATAAATAATACATTTGTCTTTGGCAGTTCAGAGTCATACAATTACAACTTAAGAGGTCCTACTTGCTTGATTTAAAACAACTTTCTGCCTCCTCTCTCCGTCATTCCCTCCTTTCTTCTCTCCTTCCCCCACTCTTACCCTTCTTCCTTTGTTTACATTGTTAACAGTGCTTGAGTTTCCCCAGACTTTGATTTTGCCAATAAAAATGTCATATTGTATCAATATTTCTAATGCAATTTCTATAGATATAATTAGTTCTTTGAATCCATTTTCTCAATACTTGTCTGCTAAACAATTTGACTTTCTTTGTTGATTTATCACCCTTTAGATTACCAAGCTACTTGAATCTGGAATTCAGGAAATTTCCTCATTTTGCAATATGCTCATTGAGCCATAGTTCTGAGAGTGGTTTGAGACAGGATGTGCCTGTCATCATTGGTAAATTACAAAAATCATATGATTATGTGCTGCATACTTTGATGGACTGAACAAGAATGGCCCCCAGAGGCTAATATTTTTTAATGCTTAGACCCCAGGGAATGGAAGTGTTTGAAAAGATTAGAAGGATTAGGAGGTATAGCCTTGGAGTACCTGTAGCCTTGTGGGAAAAAGTGTGTCATGGGGGGCAGCGATTGAGGTTTCTTAAGCTCGTGTCTGGCCCAGTCAGTTTCTCTCTCTCTCTCTCTCTCTCTCTCTCTCTCTCTCTCTCTCTCTCTCTCTCTCTCTCTCTCTCTCTCAGGATTAGGATATAAAGCTCTCTGCTCCAGAGCATGCCACCATGCTCCCTGCCAATGAGGACAATGAACTAAGCCTCTGAAACAGCAAGTAAGCCTCCACTTAAATGCTCTCCTTTGTAAGTATTGCTGTGGCCATGGTATCATCAACAGAACAGCCACAAAGACACATATCAAGTGTCTACGTCTACGTCTATGACTGGAGTCCACTGTTGTTTTGTCATGACCTTTAGTTTTGAAGGTGGAATAGTTTTGGGTTGAATAACTTGGGTTTGGGCAGCAGACATGTTTGGGTTTAAATTCAGGGTCTACCTGTAAGTTAATACTGGATCCCTGTGGACACAGCTAAACTTCTAAACCTCAGGTTCTTGGTGTTCATCGTAAGGATGAAATGGGAAAATGGGATAACAACACAAAGCATAACACCTGACATGTTAGCATTCAGTGTGAGTGGCCCTACGATGTCTGTTCCTCCCGTGACATGCTGTGCTATGTATGGGAAGGCTCTGTTTTCTTAGTGTTCAGAAGGGAGGGGGCCTCTTCTCTCATGGGAAGAATGATGGGTGCATATTTTGCAGGCGCCTTTGCAGTTCACCTCGGTTAAAAGCACCGTGACCTTGCACTTGGGCAACAACATAAGCCAACTCTGAGGTTTCCACAGCTGAGTGTCAAGTCTGCAACTTAAACGAACCTGATTTACAAACATCAGTTACTCAGAAGAACAAGGGTGTTAAAGCTGTGACTCTAGAGAGGACCAGTGTGTCCCTGGCACCCACTCTGCAAAACCCATAAGCTCACAAGAGTTTTTAAGTTATTCTGGGACCCCACCAGAACAGTGGCTCACCAATCGTGGGTGACCAATATATGAAGTTGCGCTGGGATCTGGGTCTGCACATTTTAATAGAAGTCAATAATAAACCGTAATATTTACATTTACCTAAAGGTGTCACATGATTATATCTGTAAAATGATCCCACCTTGGTGTTCATGTTAGTATCGTAGATTATGAATATGCAGCCTTAGGGTCTTTCTTCATGTCTCTCACAATATCACCAGCTTGGGGAGAAACGAAGATGGATCCTAGGACCTAAATCTTCACACCTGGTAGCACTTTCTAGATGGGCTCTGTGTGTCTCGAGCCTCCATTCCTTTTTTCCTCTTTAAAATTATGCCTCCACGTTTTGCAGCTGTATCTTAGCATCTTACATGGGGCCAACAGTTTTCAGGAACTTAAAACATCCTGGCAGTGTGGTACACCCTGGGAAGGCAGGACTGGCAGAGGCAATGGCTCACTAGGCAACCAGCCTAGACTACTTAGCCAGATCCAGGACAGGGAGAGACCATGCCTCAGTAACAGTAGTAGACAGTGACTGAGAAGCAACACTTAAGGTTGTTCTCTGGCCTTCATATCTATGTGTGTACCTGTGCGTGCATGCTTGCACACATGCTCGCAGGTACACACACACACACACACACACACACACACACGAACTCACTAATTCCTGGGATATAAATGACTGAACATAAAATGCTCAAAGACCTCTCATGAATTATTGAAATTGTGTTTATATAACACATGGATTCATCTTGCCACAATTACCTAAGAAACCAACAATGTAGTCAGTTGGTTACATATTAAATTTATGCAATTTCACATAAAGAATCCACATAAATACTATTTAGGGGAAAATCATCTCTTCGGGTAGAAGTTCCCCTTTTTCCCTTGAGTCAAAACCATCCATAAACCCTTTTCCCTTGGCTGCCAGGAAGCTCAGAGGTGTATTAAATACTCATTTGTAGTAGTCGATTCCTTGCCGAAACCAGAACTTTCTTTGTCCCTCTACCCCCACCACAGTTTAAGTTGTTCTGTTTGCTTGTTAGTTGTGTCACTTAAGGAAAATATTTTATAGAAGCAGGCAACAGAGAAATCATTAGTAACCAATTACAAAGTAAAATAGACAGCAGTTTGCTTTAGGACCAACATACTCCGAAGGCTTCATCCATTTGGTAATTAGTATCCAGCAGGTTTTAGCACCCATTTGCCACCTGTTCTGTCGTCTTAACTTTGTACTCCAGAACACTGCTCAGCAATGGTGATTTCTGTAAAGAGTTTTGTTCCTATTGTCCCAGTGAGCTAAGGGTTTGGGGTGCAGGGACAGACGAAAAGAAGCACAGAATTCGAACCCTGACTGCATGGAGGCTCCTTACTGCTGCTTTGGGAAGTGTGAGAGAGGCCCCGGAAAACAATTTGTGGGGAATCCTGCTCAGTGTAGCAGTTTAAGGGCGCTACAGAAGAAGATGACACAGGGATGGGGCAATTCATCAGATGGTGAGCTCAGAGTTTCTGAGCTCGGATCCCCGTCACCCACGTAAAAGTCCAGGTATGGTGGCCTGCACATGTAACACCAGCACAAGAGGAAAGAGCTTACTGATTAACAGGTCTAGCCAATCCATTAACGTAGAGTTCAGTGAGAGACAAGGTCCCAAAATATAAGTCGGACAATGATCCCTGGCCTCTACATGCACAGGTACAAATACATACAAGCATACAAGTTCAAATGCATAAGTGTGTACACACACACACACACACACACACACGCACGCACGCACACACACACCCTGAAAAGAGAGAGTGAAAGAAAGACAAGAAGAAAAGAGAAAAGAAAAGTGCTACAAGCAACATGGTTTAGAGTATTAGCAATGTATTGTGTCTCAGTTCTGGAGACCAGGAGCTGGACATCAGGGTGTTGGCGCCCTGAGGAAGGATTCATTGCAGGCTCATTCTGCTAGGTCCTAATCATTCTGGAAACCCTTGACCTTTGGTTTCTGAACACAGCCCCCAAATCTCTCCCTCTATTATTACTTGGCACGGTCCCCATGCTTTGTGTTGCTCTGTGTTACTTTTTATTCTTCAAAGGACAACAGTCATATTGGGTTAAGTAGGTGTATCCTGTCCCATTTCACCCCATCTCAACTGACATATCAATGGCTCTTACAAAACCTCTACTTCCAAATAAAGTCACATCCTGGGGTGTAGGGGTTTTAAACCACAGAAAATCATCTGAGAGTATCCGTTTCCTTCCTGTATCCTTCCCCTTGACCATGCTTGGTTTTACACTCATTGTGCTGCTATCAGGGAGTTTCATTTTAGACCTTGGCTAATTTTTCATTCAATATATTCTGATCATGGTTACCAACCTACACCTTCTCCCAGAGCCTCCTCTCCTACCCACCCTTCCAATTCCATACCTTCTTTCTTTCTCTCTTAAGAAAACAGACAAACTAAAAAAATAATGAAATAAAATGAGCAAATTAACAAAGAAACATAGAGAGCATGCAAAACACATACAGGCACACAGACACAGACATACACACACACACACACACACACACACACACACACACACACACACACCTCTCAAAAAGTCACAGAATCCAAAGCTATACACAAGTAAAAGACCAATAGGGTAAAAAATAAAAAATACCCAAACAAAGCAATATGAGACAAAAACTTCAAAAATACTTTTGATCTTGTTTTGTGATGGTTGTCACCTGCTGGACACGGGGCCCAGGTTGTCCTGCGAGTTAGGTTTTCATCAGTTTTGTGTGATGTGAAATTTGTAAAGCTCTTTTCAGGATGAGGGCACCCTTTCCTTGTGTTCTTATCTCCCATTCCTGTCACAAGCTTATGTGATAGATTTTGCCAGCCTTCTATGTACAGGACCCCTGAAATAAAGAGAAAACACACACCAGAATCCCCCACTAATAGTAAGTGTGCAAGTAAAAGGGCCATCAAATTACACTCCTGACTATCGCTGCATCTGCAGTGGGTATGGATTTGAAACAAGACTTTTGCTTATCTCTCTTTCTTAATGGAATCTGTTTTAAAGTAGTCTTGGCTGATTTCCTTTTAGGGATAAAATGCTCACTAACATAATCAGCTCCGTTTTCTCCACTGATCAGGACAAAGGGAACCTTGAAGTGTGCTCATTATCTCTTCC
Organism: Mesocricetus auratus; assembly: GCF_017639785.1. Lineage (NCBI taxonomy): Eukaryota > Metazoa > Chordata > Mammalia > Rodentia > Cricetidae > Mesocricetus > Mesocricetus auratus. The sequence continues at coordinate 41,168,140 of NW_024429199.1, read as the reverse complement.
CACTCCGTATCTGAGAAGTATCGGGATTTAGCCATCTCTCACTCTTCCCCCCAGAACAAAAATGAAGAAATTGGCTCACTGTTTATCTATAAGTGGGCCTGTAGCTTATTTTAATTGTGAGGACCTTGCTCAGATATGTTTTTGTTTTTTGTTTTTGGTTATTGTTACAAATAATCACAGTTGTCATCAGTGAACGTGTCGTTGGCTGCTAGCTGTGTGTTATTTTGCTCAGCGATCACTGAGCAAATGATCACAAATGGGCATTTTACATGAAATAAGTTGATACAGGGAAGTTTATGAACTAAAGTATATATTTGAGACAAAACAGCAGGAAGAATATTTACCTCATTACATAAGAATCAGAAGTTATTTAAAACCTGTTTTATCTCGGGTTATTTATAAAACTGTAGCTCAGATCCTCATTGCTTTGGATGAATGCATACTTCTAACCATCTCCTATTTTCCTTTTTTGTTCTTGCTGAACCTGCCATCATGTGTGGGGAGATGGCTCCATCAGTAAGGGTCTTGCCTCTGTAGCTTGGGGACCAGAGTTCTGATCTGCAGAGCCCATGTAAACTCCTGAGCCCTATGGTGCTCACTTGTAACACAAATATTTAAAGACAGAGTCAGGAAGGTCTATCTGTAAATCTTGTTGGCTAGACCTTCTAGACTTAATGACAAGACCCAGGCCAATGAGACATCTATGGCATTCCTGAGGTTGATACCTGAGGTCATCTGCTTCTATGTACTCACTGCAGAGAGAAGTGCATCCACATGTACATGATCACGCACCTCTTGCACCCCTCACACACACACACACACACTCTCTCTCTCTCTCTCTCTCTCATGAAATCACTGTGGCCAGAGTAATATTAAAAAAATTACTGTCCTAAAGTGTATCAGTTTATACTTCATGCAGCACCCCGACATCTTTACAATGCTGTCTCGGGGACACTACTGGTCATGGGATGTTGGGTTCTACACAGGCTTCAAGAATGTAAGGGGTCCTTCCTCTAGCTTTGCGATTCCACTCTACCTTCACTCATAAACCCTGCTCTCTGCAACCTTTACAACCCTACTCACCTCAGAGAGCTGTGTCTCCCAGTCTTCTTCAGTATCAACCAGCCCCCTTCTGTCAGCACACAAAGCTATCTGGACAAATGTCCCTTTCCCGGCATCACCCCATTCCATCCAGTCATCTTTTCCTACTCTTCAAAATCTTAGTCCTCTAAAGCACGGGCTTATTTTTAACCCCTCATACTGTTACCAAACTGAATGGAGGAATTTGTAAAATACTGACAACCCATAAAAGATTCCTAAACATGCAATGAGCAAAGATTATTTTGAAACTCAATGTGCAGTGAATCAGAATGGCTGCTGGCAGAACTCACTGTTGTGTGGCTTCCCTGGGGCCTGGGTTCTGAACAAACACCACGCCCGCCCACTCTGTGCTATGCATGCTGTCATGCCATATATCCGCAACAAATGGTTCCTGAACCTAGGCTCAGATTCAAGAAGTCTGTATGTTGTCAATTTCAGTGCCTCTACTGTTATGTACAAATTCTCTGCTCTTTCAGAAACATAACGGTTTAATTATAGAAAACAAAGTCTTACTATTTTCCTAATATTATTTCTCAGCACACACATGTTAAGTTAGTATTTATTTGGGCTGTATTATAGTGTAATGTTTAATTTTAAAGATTCCTGTTTGAGTTGCTGACAGGAGTTTCATAAACATTTTATTAAGTGAATTTTATCATAAGTTCAGGTTAGAATTTCTGAAACAGCTCTAAACTTACTTCTAGCATTTTGGCCTACATGTTTATGCAAAGTGAAATTCTCAGCGCTGATGTCAATAAAATCAGAGTATATATCAGCTCTGAGACATTGAAGAAGTTCTGCGTCCTGCAATATTCAATACTCAGTCAAGTTGCAATTATTTATGTAAGAATGAACAATCATACCCATCTCAATAGCATGCAAGTTTGCCTTCATCTTTAACAAGTGGTAAATGTGCTTGATCACCAAATAATTTTTAGTAAACATCCTTGTGTTTTGTTATCAATAAATGTTTGCTTTATATACTTATTTTATATACCTATAAATCTTGTAGAAGAATTCTCAAGCGAAAAGGGTCAGTGCTCTGTGACAACTGGATCCCACAATGACATCTTCTTTGTATTGCTTTCCCCTCTGTTAAAAAAAATTTATCCCAGGCTATTCAACATTATACATGTCTCTTTGTTATCTTCCAACAGATCAGGTATCTTGGAAAGGCCTTGTCTGATATATCTTTTCTTAACAGAACCTCCAAAGAGTATTCTCCTTGGCATACATATTGTACATATCCATATTTGACTGATAATAGTTATATAACTAAATTCCTTAAACTTTATTAGCACCAACACATATGTGGATGTCCTGTAAGGTTAAAACATTAAACTGCAATCATAATGAGTCTAAATTAATATTTATAGCCTATTACACCATCCAAAATCTGCACTAGCACTTTAAAAATACTAAATACTCATTTATTTTTGATTCTATATTTTATATCCCTCTTAAGGAGAAAACATTTATGGATTTCCATAGCATCCAGAATTTGGTTTTGAAATTTTTATGCCAAAGAGAAATGCCATCTTTGACTCTTCTAGCTTGACATAATGGTGCATCTTCCAGAGTCGTTCATCTTCAGGAGCCTGTTTTTCGCTGGTTCTGTGCATTGCCTGTGAACTCTCTGAGCCCCATCAGACAGCTTCATGGAGGACTGCTGGACCTTATAAGGGTAAACAGTAGATGCCTCTTTCTTGCTGCATTTGAGGAGTAGGGAGAAAAATGCCTTTAACTGACGTGACCTCAACTACATAGAAGTTCTTTGAGCACCCAAAGGGGGGGAAATGTTAATTCCTACCTAAAGCTTCATTAAATGGGTGCTTGGTTAAAAAAAGGCTAATAAAAGTACAGTGATCCCATTAAATTCGGGGGAATGCCATACAATGATGCCTCAGACAGAGCTGTTGGTCCTGCTTCATCAATAAAGCAGCTAAGATGCCCAGTTGAATGGGGCTGTTCTCCCGGACTCTAACTGGTGCTTTAGTGATGTTAGACCATTACCCAATGGCTGAGTAGCTTTATGGGATTTCTGCACTGTTGCAGCTACAAAATCAAGTTTTATCTTCTGGATATGTGGGAAGTCCATAATAAATTAAAGTTTTCTCTGCTCTTACAGACTTAAGAGTTTCTTTGGTCTTCAGATAGCAATGTTTAGAAAACAGTGAGTGTCCAAGTGAAGCTGGGCATTGTGAAGTAGTCTAGGAAACACCCCTATACAGTTGCTTTGATTGTTTCTCTTTTCTTTTCTTAAGTACGTACAATCTCTCTTGATGGCTGGGATTCATATACAGGAAGAAGCAAGACAACATGCGATGCTGTTTGGTTGATGAATGCCCGACCACCATCAAGACATGGAATTTTCTAAAGTTCATGGCTGAGACACAGAGACGGAATGACCTCAAGAAAAATAGTCATTCACTTGCAATGTGTGGATATCAGAAAGTCTCAGCAAATAAATTTACCAAGTAAATTTCTAAGGCATAAACCATACATCTGCTTGCATGTTTGAGAAAAACATGCTACAGGTATGATACCCCATGGCTATTGCCAAGTTTCTGTCTTCTTTGTACTAACAGATAAAAGTGTGTGAGGAAAAACTGCTTCTCTTGTCACCATGACCCCAAAGTCTTTGAATGCATGATGGTCCAGCCTCATACATATCTATGATACCTGTATAACTGATTAATGAATTCCTAGCAAGCATCATTCATCTGTAGCATATGGGAGACATCACTTAAGCTAAACTATCATAAGCACTTTTATTCATATATGATCTCATCATGATAGCCTGTTGTTTAAAATCCTAAGTCTTATAAGCCTGGTGATCAGAAATTTTACACAGCTAATGGCACAGATGCCCACATACTCTATATCCCATAGACTGACGAGGTAAAGTGGGCATGGTGCCTAATTTAGCAAAAAGTCTCTGTAGAGGCCTGAGAAAAGTAACCATCACACAACACACCTCCATTCCAGCTAAGAATCCCCATTGCCGGATCCCTGCAGTGCGGAGGAAATCAAAAGAAATAAAATTAACACCACTGAACCACAGAACCCACAAAAGACTGGTCACGGTAGGTACCATCAAATATTTGAAAGACTGTCATGTGAAGCAGGAGCTAATTAGATTTACTCTGTTAATTCTGCAGGGCAGTGCAAAGAACAATAAAAAGTTTTTAGAGGGAGCTCTGTTTTGCCTCAGTCTAGGGAACACTCTAACATTTAGAACCTTCTGTAAACAGGTTGAGCCAGAATGTTTTGCCAAGTAGGACATGCCAGGCCCACCTCTGTCTAGGATAATGTGGGCTTACTGGAGGAATGTGATCATGTGACCACATTACTCCCTGTTGTGTCCAACTTTAAGAAACTTCTTGAACTTAGTCGATTGAGAAGGTAGAATCTCATCCAAACCAGCTTGTTTATTTTTCAAATTCTCTGATAGTTAAGAAAGAATCTTTACTCTTATTCCAGCTGTCTTCTGTGTTGGCTGCAATAGGAAAAAAATGAATTTTAGATGAGCGCTTCTGTAGTTCCTGCAATATGATTACCTCAGGCAGTGTTTCAAGTGTAATTAAAATTCTGTTTGCGCTCCTTGAAATACACAGAGATACGCGTGGTGGAGTGGGACTCTCCTGATTCGTGTAGTTATCTAATTGAGCCTGCTGACAGAGTTATTCTGGATCCATGACATTTAAATGAAAACTAAGTCCCTTTGGTCAGAGCTGGACTCTTGAGTATGAGCCTCTGGTGTTTCAGAACAAGTCTGTAGTCTCTCAGAAGAAATGAAAAGCTGAGGACGTAGTGGTCCGGATGCTTAATGTGTAGCCTGTTTTAACAAAGCAATCTGGATTTCATTTAGAAATACACATTACAAATGTGTGTTCCAAAGCCAAGTGGAGACTCTTCCGTATCAACCGAGTAAAACAGAGCCGTTGGGAGAAAAAAAAAAAGCATGAGAAAATAGAAGCCTATTGTTACCTTTCAAGAGTCAGGAAGAATAATAACTCACATTATCAGAAAGGGCAGCACAAAATTACTCGTGCAAAGAACAGTAAAGACTTCTTGCTTTTCCTTTTTGGCCTTCTTGCTAGCAATTTAAGATCAAGATCTTAGAAGGAATTACATTCCATCTTAGGCAGAACTGACAGAAACACATTTTCAATTACCAGCAGGTGACAATCGAACAACGATGTTAGTGTTTTTTTAAAACAAGGTTATTTCTTGCTTTACAAAGGTGACTATTTATAAATGACTGAACACGATATCTTTAACAAATAAAGCTACTCCTTTCAAAACATACAAACACTTTAGGTTTGGATACCAACACGGATAATGTGTACCTTTGTTGTTTCTTAGGGGTCCTACTAATGGGAAAAAAAGACACGGTGACACAATTATTTGATAAAAATTTTAAATACTTATTTATAATAATAAGTCCCAAGGGACCCACTAAAATAAATATGACCATTATTCACTTCTATTAAATCAAGGTTCATAATTACATTTTTTTCTGCTTTAGGGCATATTTCTCAGGACATATTTAAGCATCTATGAATGAATGGCTATAAGTAAAATGATGAATCCAATTAATCTAAGTGAACAATGTACATTCTGTGAGGCAGTCTCATCCTATATCCCAGAGTTTTATTGGATACATATATATGTTTTCCTGTTATCTTAAAAGCACCAAATAATTCCCAGAGAAACCATATTTGTAACTCAAATAATAATAATAATAATAAATCCTCTCCCTTTTCTCACATCTTTCTACACCCTACCCTTGTATCTATCAGTATGAGCTCCTGTTTTTGTTTTCTTCTTTCTTTTTTTTTGTTTTGTTTTTTTGTAGACTTAGTTAAATGTTTGGAAGTTAAAAGCCATCAGAAGAAATGTTCATAGCCTTCACCACACCCTTCTCAAAGGTAGACTCGGACAGCCCTCCCTCCCTGTTCCCCTCTCTCTTCAGATTTTCCAACCAGCCTCCAGTTGTTTGGCGCATTTTTAAGACACTAGTTAATGTTCACATATTTAACTCAGATTATCTCCCATCCAAGATGAAGGTTTTAAGGGTGCCAAATTATCTCACCACCTTTTCCCTCCCTCGATTCCATTAACCTTAGTATTTCAAAGCAATCTAATTTTGGATAAATTGCTTTCCTGTGTTTTGGCTGCTAGCTTCTGAGAAACGTGTTTTAAGTTTCACTCAAAGGCTAATTTTTCTTATTTTAACCACCAAATGCTTTACAAATTATGCTAGCAAGATGTCTTTTATTTCTCAAGTTTTCACTACTGGGAAATTGTAATTTTTCAAAGCTAAAAGAAAAAGAAAGCTTGAAAATTTGATACTAAGCTAAGCATCACTGAGTAGCACGTATCATAGGACTTTGCTATTAGGAGAATATGATTCAAGTTACTGCCCACCTAATAATATTTAGAAAATATATGAGTAAAATGACCAGTCTTTTGAGTTTGCTTCTTTTGATTTTAAGTTTTTTTCCAGTGAGAATAAACTCTCCAGACAAGCCAGAGTATACACACACACACACACACACACACACACACACACACACACACACACACACACACCACCACCACCACCACCACCATTTCACCACCATATGTGACATGAGCTCCTCCCTGATTCCAAACTGACTCCTTGGTCTATGTTGTCACAGAGGACCATATTGAGGTCCATGTTCCATGGTGCCAGTGTGATGGGATGCATTGTATAAAATCACAAAACAATCAATAAATATATTATGTTGAGGGGAAAAGAAGAAATATTTACTAAGCAAAAAGACTTTGTGTGGTGATGAATGAAAAGGAAAGAAACAATATGGTTTCTTACTATAACCACCCAGTTATTGACCAGAATTCTTATCTGAGCTGAAGTAGGCATGTGTCAAGGATGGACTATGAGTAGAAAGACTAAAGGAGCTGTATCACTGTTGGTCTTCAACCCCTTCTACTGGGCTGTCCCTAGACCACGACTTTTATAAAATTATCTCATTTCTCCTCCATTGCCATGTAGGCATCCTTTCCATATTTTACAAGCAAAATTAGGGTCTTAAGAGTTCAGTTTGCCTGTGGATATATAGCAAATTCTCAGCTCCATTTCAAACCTACATCTGTCTTGAAATTCTATGTTTGTATACTTTTTGTTTAATATCCTATTTAAGAATATCCTAAATGTAGTGTTTCAGAGAAGGGAATGGTTACTTATAGGGATGACTTCCCAGAGAAGTTGGCATTTGTATTGAGAAATGAAAAGTTGGCTGAGTGGATAGAGCCACAGGGAGCCCAAGGAACCATTTCAGACAAATGGAAACATCAGCTGAAGGCAAAGCAAGACGGTGGGGTTGTGGTGAGATCTGAGGATCAATAGACAGTCCAGTTTGCCTAAAGTAAAATAGGATTGGAAAGGAGATGGGACTAAAAGAAAGACAATGAATAGTCATTGCTATACCTTGTGTGTTCATTATTAGGAATCTGAGAGCTTGGTAACAGGACACAAGAAATAATAAAAGTTTAACTTTCTGTAAGCAGAGCTTAGCAAAATCTCAAGTCATCATCGGAGGCTAGTTAGGTTATTAATATTCTGTTTTTCCTTCTCAAGTGACAGCCATTATTATAATGAGGGCTCTCTATCATAATTTGTATTTCTTGGAAAAAAAGTATTAAAAATGTAAATGCTTTCACGTATTCATTCTTGAACCTGTGCTATTTTAGAATATTAACAAACATATTTAACACCTAGGAAAGCTACAATAAAATGAACAATAGATTGTTTATTCGCATGTTCTCATTATTCACAATTCCCTAGAGATAATGTGTCAGGATTTTTAAACTAAATACCATGGTTTATTATCTGCTAAGAAGGGGATGGTGTTTTATTCATAGCAAGACTGTGGTCAATTCTTATTATAGACACGGATCTTTTGCATATTCAAATCTACTTGGAGATATTTGTTTTGTTAAGTCCTTCCAAAGACATATATTTTTAAGTGTTAATGTAGCTATTCTCAGTATAAACTCAACTTATACACATGGTTATGTTTATTTTTTTCATTTGCTTATTGGTGATTATTCCAAAATACTCAGTTTAACATTTCCCCATTCTGGGAATTTAGTTCCTCATAAAAATAGAAAAAAGACTGCACTCAACAACACAGTTTTCTTCTCTTATTTTTACCCCCTCCTCTTTTGAACTATTCAGAAATTATTTTTGCAAGGATACAACTTGTTTCCCACACCACTGAGTCAGAGATAGACTGCATCTCTGTCTCTTGATTAGCAAGCATGAACTCAAACAAGCCCAATCATGCATGAAGGCATCTAATGGTATTCAAATATAAATATAATTGATGAGTGCCAGACGTGCAAAATTTGTATAATTTGCATGGCAAGTGCGGGGTTAATAGATGAGAAGAAAAAGACCTGGGAGCAGCTTCCAGAGAGGCAGAGATGCAAGCACCGCTGAGCATTTCCCTGAGCTGCTCTGAAATGGGAGCCCATCAAGCAATTAATATAGTTCAAAACACAGAAGCACCCTTGGATCTTAATCTACCTTAGGAAAGCCATCCAGAGCAAATATGCAAAACTGTAAAACTGGTTGACTAAGACGATTTCCAGCGAGGTGGAAAGCCTCATAAAAGTCCAGAAATGGGATACAAGGAACAAGGTCATTCGGCCCATGCAGACTGTCAGCCCTGAACTATTCCATTGTGGTTAAATACAGCTCAGTTGGCATGGGTGGGACTTCATTTTGCTAAATGAATCAACATGGAGACCTTCACTATCAAAAATGTTTCCTTTCATGCCACTTTGCAGCCTTCCCAACCAACCACACCCATGCAAATATTTCCCGTTATAAAAGAAGGAGTGTTAAAGACTGGGATCTGGGATGGGAGTGCTTGCCTTCTGTGCCCTTCAGTTACCAAAGATGCAGCATTGTGTGCAGTTAGGGAAAAAAAGGAAGACTACCTTTATTCCAGTCATCAGTGATAGCCAATCTAGATGGAAAGCTTTGGCATACTAGGGATGGTGTCTCCATTTGCTTATCATAGCATTCCTGCATCCCAGCATGTAGCCTTAAAATTTACTCAATTCATACTTGCTGGGAAAATTGTATAATTTGCACCCATACTCCACAAATTGGGTGGGCTTGTTATGTAAAGAGTGGATAAATATCTTCTCCGGGAATCAACTCTACTGAAAAGTTTGGGGAGAAAGTTAAGTAACTGAACAAGGTTAATTAAAGGAGACCTCTAATAAACCAAGGCTGGGTAATTTATGGATTGCAAAATTCTCACCAATTTGTAAGATGAGAAGTTGAAACTTCAAAGCAGTTTCACCAGGCAGCTGCCTCCAGTCTTGCCTTCAGATTTCTTCCCCATGATTAGGGGTCTTTCAGAGTAAAGCCTGGGGAGCTTCATGTAGACAGCCACTGGGTAAGACTCTGGTGTGCATGTCAAGGGAAACACTCCTGCTCATTCATACAGGTATGCCTCGATTCAGGCATGAGTGCAGAGGTTAGCAACACCAGGTGTCTGGAGGAGAAGCCTATGATGCACTCACTGCCATGGACATGGAAGTGACTGTGTGGAACTCCTGGGCTCAAGACAACCATAGGGTAGTGGAACCAAGAATATGGCTACTTGGGGAGGTATCCTTTTTCTCCCAGGGAAATTCCCTGCAGCATGTCGTAAAGCTAATCCCCTAGATGACTTTAGACAGATGTCTGTAGCACAGTTTCTCTCATCAAAGCCACTGGAACAGAATGAAGGCCCCAGTGTGGCAGGGTTAATGCCCAGTCGTTCCCAAATCCCTACCTTCATCTCTGTATATGTTGTAGCAGATTTCTTGTCCCTAACCAGGTCCCACCATCCTTGAGCCCCAAAATAAGCACACTTATGCTATATTAATTATAAAACTGTTTGCCAGTGACCAGGGCTTCTTATTGGCTATCTCTGTCTTAATTATTAACCCATGTCTATTAATCTATGTATTTCCACATCACCTTATCTTACTGGAGAATGCCTGTTGCACTGTCTTCCTCTGCCTACCTTTTCCAGAATTCTCTACATCCCCTTGTTGCAATTATCTTCCTGCCTTATTGGCCAAGCAGTGTTTTATTCATCAACCAATAAGAGAAACACATATACAGAAGGGCATCCCCCATCATGTATACATATTTTGTGATTAGAACTCCATGAGGCAATGTAGCCTATACTTGTACACAGGAGATAAGGGGCCTCATGTCTTGGCTTCCTATTCAGAAATGATAAATGTGATAGCAATGAAATCCATTGAGGCACGTCTGGGTAGAGGTCAAAGAAACTTAAAGTGAGTAAAGGAATGGGTGCTTCGACTGTGACTAGGGCAGTGGATGTCACTTCTACTGGGCTAGCCTGATATTTGAACCAGTTTGCTTCCCAAACAAAATGGCCACGGGAGTCTCTAAGAACTAGGAGAATTGGCAGTGAATGGTATCCTTTCATACATTGCTTCCTACACCAGCTAGCTACTTAGGATAACCTGAAAGGACAGGGAGACAGAAGGTGTCCTGTGGTGTCTTTTCCCTTCAATCTGTCATTGCAGTGGGCAAGCCAAGGAGAGAGAGAGAGAGAGAGAGAGAGAGAGAGAGAGAGAGAGAGAGAGAGAGAGAGAGAGAGAGAGAGAATCAACAAGTGAAGTTGAAATAACCAGCTGTATCTGCGAATCTGCTACAGAATCCCGGGAAGAATCAAGCCCACATGTGCATTTGAGTGATTCTGCGACCTAGTTAGCTACTCTTGTATTTGAATTGAAACATGAAGCCTACAATGTAAAAAACAAAGTAGGGGCTGGTCATGATTCTCAGTGATGGAATATTGACTGTCGCAAGTTAAGTCTCTGGGTTCCATCCCACTGAAATAGATCAATCAGAATGAGTCATGTTTTTAATTTTTTTGTTTCATAGAATAGCATTAAATAAAATTGAAAAACACAATAGCCTGGAGTGGTGGTTATATTAGTTTCTTGATGTCTCACTGTGATAAAAAAAAATACCCCAACGAAAGCAATGGGGTCAGAGAGGTGGTTCAGTGAGTATGCTTCCTACACAAGCCTAAAGACAAGGAGAGAGAGGGTTCTGAGCTCATGGAGAGTGTCTATCATGCGGAGGGAGTCTATGCCTCAGGAGCTAGAGGCAGCTGGCCATATGGCATTGCAGTGAAGAGGCAGTGAGTGATGGATGCTCGTATTCAGTCACCTTTTCCCATTTGATGCAGCTCAGCATCCCCAGGGAATATGCTCATCTACAGTGAAGAAGATGCTCATCTATAGTTAAGATGAGTCATCTCACTGTGTTAACATAATCGAGGTAAGGCCTCCCACAGGCATTCTCAGAGGCCAGGCCCCAGGTGAGGCTAGATTCTGACAAGCTGACAACAGTAACTATTCCAGTAGCACAGCACACCTTGAATTCCAGTAATCTGGGAAGAGAGGTAGGATAAGAAGCTCCAAGGTCAGTCTTGGCCACACAATGAGTTCTGAGGCCAGCTTGGGTTAACAAGAGACTTTGCCCAAATTCAAAAAAGAAAAAAATAGGCAAGAAAATGAGTAAAAATCCCACCATGACAAATTGAAGAAAAGAGCATGGGAGAAATAAAATATCCGTATTTTTGTGTCTTTGATGGCACTGTTCCCCTGCATTTTGAATAAGTACCCATTTTCATTTTTGCAGGTTTTGTATCCAGTCTTGTCTGGAAGGGATAGCAAGACACCATTTACTGATTCTCTATGGCTTGATTAATGACACGAATTCTATAAAAGCCTTCAGTGAAATTCCTTCCGTAGCATTCTTTCTTTCCAGGCAGTCAGCACGGGCCTCTAAGAGCAGGTACTCAAATTAGATGTGGAGAAGGGAGCTAAAGTTCACGGCCAGCTCACTGAAACCCAGAACATAGGTTGTTGTTAATGAAATTCATCTGTACCGCTCCAAATGATCTTGTACATTGATATTTCACATACAAGACATTAGCTGTTTCAGTACTGTGTGCAAACACTCCAGCATCTTCTAATGGTGCCTACATTATTCACTGACACCTAATTGGTCAAATGCATCCCCGGAAAACCCAGGGACAAAGCAGAAAAACAATGGTTAGAATTTCACCTACCTGCCTGCTGCACTTAGCTGGATACCTGATTCAGACTTTGTATCCATTGCCTCCTCAGTCTTCTCCTGAGACGGCTCTTTGGAACAGTTGTATGTCTTATTGCCCACTTTTGATAAAACATCACAGCAGCTTTCTCAACTACTGGATTCCTGTATATAAGAATAATTCCAGCACTCATAGTTTCTTGTTCTGATATTCTGAGATCTTTTAACCCTAGCAGCAATGTTCCCTTCAGCATCTCCTAGCATAGGTGGCTTCAAATGACTGAGTACCTCTATATTAAAGATCAGGTTTACTTTAATTCCCCTTTGGATGGGAAACTGATCTGTGAGAGGGCTCCCTCCACTCTGATAAAAACACTTAATGTTTTTAATACCTAGTTTTTGCTTCCAGTTAATCCTGCAGCCAAAGATCTTGTTTTATAGCTATCAGAATTCTGCTCTCCCAGTGGCTAGCTTTCAGGCTGATGGCGATAGATGAGACCTCCAAGTGGCTGGCTTCATTCTTTCTATACCTGACACTTCACATCTGTGTGAAGCAGGGCCAGCAAACTTTTGGAAATGTCTGTCACTATTTTAGGCTTTGTGAGCCACGCAATATTCAATATGGCTTATGTAAATTAATGAATTTGATGAGAGTGGCCATGTTCTGACAATTTTTAAATTTTATTTTTGCAAAAGCAGGTGGCAGACTGGATTTGGCCTACAGCCCATAGTCTGAAGTCCTAAATAAAGTGTATATCTTAGATATTTCTTCTAAATCTCTCTCTCCCTCTCTCTCCCTATCTCTCTCCCCCTCTGTCTCCCTCCCTCACTCTCTCTCTCTCTCTCTCTCTCTCTCTCTCTCTCTCTCTCTCTCTCCCTCTCTCTCTCCACTCTTCTCCTCTCCTCTCCTTTTCCTCTCCTTACAAACACAAGCCCCTATTCTCCTACTATGAGCTCTGTGGATCTTAATATTTCAAACACAATCTCCATCTCTGATTAATGTTACTTAAATCTATAGTTTCAATGATCTCCCCAATGGTTTCTCAGAGTCATTCTAACTTATTTATCTTGAAATAGTTAAGACATAGATCACTGTCTTTCTCTACACAGGGCAAATTCTCTAGCTGATGAGGGGAGTCATCCATCCATTTTCTGATGAAATTCCACACTCTAAATATTATTAAGACCTATTGACTAACATGATGGGAGGAAAGTCTTCAGTACATATGTTTCTCTAATTGGTTGATTAATAAAACACTTTTGGCCAATAGGGAAGCAAGATAGTTGGGACTAAGAGACAAGGAGGATTCTAAGAATCGTAGTAAGAGAAGTCACCATGTGATCTCTGGAGGAGAGGACACATAAATCTGACATTCTCTGTAAGATAAGACCTTGTAGAAATACATATATTAGTAGTTATGGGTTAATACTTAAGACAGAGTTAGACAATAAGAAGCCCTAGATATTGGCCAACATCATTATAACTAATAGTCTCTGTGTGCTATTTGGGACTGATGCAGCACTGGGACCAGGATGGCGGGAAGAGTTATCATAATACTAACATAGGTCTTCCTTCATCCCACCTCCTCACAGGTGTCTCGGTGTCTTTTACTCATTCAGCATCTTTAATTGATAGCCAACCCTCCCACTGTCAATAATCTAGACTAGGTGTCTAGAAGCGGTCATAAACTGAGTGTTTTTTCTTGCCAGGAAACCAGAGCCCTGAGTCCTATGAAGACTTTCAGTCTTTTGGAAAGGGAGCCAGAGGTGAGTAGAGCCTGGCCTCCTGCCAAGGATGAGAAGTCCCACAGCCTTTTGCACTCTGATTGCATGTAAAGAAAGAAGCATATGCCAGGTTCTGGAAGGAGAAAACAATAGAAAGACCTAAGTGGAGGGAAGACAAACAAATTTGCACCCAAGAGGAAGTAGAAGTAGCTATTTTTTGCCCTGTGTGTTCCTGGAAGCTAAAACAGCAGTAGGTTTAACATCTGGAATGGAGACCCTAAAAGTTTCCATGAAACTTTTCTCTATGTCCTCATCTTTATAAGTGGGGTAAATGATGAGAATGGAATATCTGTCTATTCCTTAACCAGTCCATCTGTCTAACACCATCTCTAACCTTCTTATAATAGTATCTTGCTCGGATTACGAGAAGTACCCTCTAGTTTCTGCTTTCTACACAGCAGTTGGTCGTGATGCCACAGCTCTCAGGAACCTCTCTCCTCTGGTCCAGCTGGTGGATTGATGCATTATCCCCGTCCATCTCTGTGACTCCTTCCCTAAAAGCTCTTCCTTGATGGCATCCAAGAAGAATTATTGCCAGTTGGGCAGACTGCAGTATTTCAAATTATACTTATCTATTACTTTTTATCTATTTTCTGCCATAAATTTGAAATCCTAGGTGCCAGAAACTATGGCCCGTGAGTTTTTCTACTATGGGTAAATTGAAATGTAGCACAATGTGAATCATTAGTAGAAAAAAACTGAGTGATTGACAAAGGGAGGAAGAAAAGTAGGGAAAGAGTGAGTGAGTAAAGGAGAAAAGGAGGGAAGGGGCAAAGAAATGTTAATATTGATCAGAAAAGAAGGCTGGGGACATTCACAATTTCAGCGGCAGGATTACACCATCTAATTTCCTATATAAAGTGCTAAAAGGGCTAGTGATTGATGTGGGTGGGTGGTTATCGTCTGAACTGATCAGCTAAATACAATTCCCCTGTGCACATTCTGGAGCCTTGGAAGTCACAATGAAGACTCTGGCCCGTGTCTTAATTGCATGGCAATCACTTCAGAGATATCATTCATCATTGCTCCCTTTAAAGTTTTGTAATAGCTCCAATGGTCTGCGTGTTGAGGAAAAACAGGAGCATGCCATTTGCCATATGTGAGCACACCTCGTCTTTATTTACCATGATGCTTTCAGCTTGGTATCTGTGAGTCTGTGTCCCGTGTCCCGATGGTAGGGAGTTACCCATTGTTGAAGCTTAATTCTTGCTACTTCTCTGTTTGAGATTTGAAAATGCTTGGAGTTTATTATTTTAAACAGATGACAAATCATACAACAAACACATGCTTTTCTTCTTTTTCCTTTGAAAATCAATTTCACAATGTAATATGTATGTGTTTCCTAAAATTTTAAACTTAGGACATGTTGGTTACCATGAGTTTGGGTTGCGTTATCATAATGTTATAACCATTTCATTGTAAATTCCTTATTAAAGGTCACTAAACTAATTTCTAATCTATTTTTTTAAAACTACAACTGGGAAGATTAGACTTGTTTCTTTCATATTTGATATTATTGAGATGTGAGAATAATATATAGGTTTTTCTTGCAGATGGTTTGTGTATGTGTGATGCTTTAATTATTCAATCAGCTAAAGATATTTTTCCCTTTATAAATAGTTCTTCCCCCAAATTAGTCATTATTGTACTTTATTTAAGCCAATGGTGCAAGGATTCAGCTCATACACTCTGGAATCAAGCTCAATGCTCCCTGAGTAGATGTCTATTTATGTCAAAAACACGGAGCACACATTGTGACTTCTCAGTGTGTGTTAGCCATTGTCAGTGTGGTTGAGTCTTGGCTAGAAGAGGTGAACATTAATTTCTTTTTAAGCCTATCTAAAATATGACTTGAAAAATAAAAACACTTTGTTCATTTAAACTCAACAGCAAAACTCTTGTGTAGAGGTCTTAAAATTGCATTGTTTGTGGTAGGGAGTGATCAATGAAGCAGTGAGAAGCCACATCTGGTATAACTGAACTGTAGTCAGTACTCAGACTGTATTGTGAGCTGTTTGACCATTCACACTACAGATGGACCCTGGGTGAAATGCACTGCAGGTTTATTGTTTGGAGGCTTCCTTTGGCTATCTACATCTGCACAGACTTTACATCTTGATACACAAAGATCTGACAGGCAGCATCTCATCAACTCACTTTATGAAGCAACTTCATGATTCTGGTTTAAGATTCTGTTAGTCTAGACTAGAGAGGATTTTAAACCAATGGACCTATGAAGGTTTTTGTAAGGTGGTCCCTTTATGGAGTTGTCATGATGACTGAGCTTGATGATTTGTGCATGTTTCGCATGGGCTAGGGCTAGCACATAACTTAACATGGGTTCCTAATTTTACCCATAAAATAAGTTTGACCTTTCTACCAGTAAGAAGAAATTTTTAAAAGTTGGATGTTTTCCATGATTTTAGAGTATACGTAAACTTGAAAGAGATCTAGAATAAGCCATGGTAAATAGAAACAGTCATCTACTTTGAAAAAATCTTTTAAAAATGTCAACTATACACACACACACACACACACACACATTCTCATGCATGCACTCGTGAGTTTTTCATCAGGATTATCCTGCCAGTTCCCAAATAACCATACAGCGACTTAATACTTGATAGCTTATATTTGTTGCTGACTAGTTCTTTCAACTTAAATTAACCCATGTTTTTAAAGCACACTCTACCACATGTGGCGGTACCTTTTCTCAGCATGGCATGTTCATCTTGCTTCCCTCTGTGTCTCCTGGTAACTCTGCCTCTTCTACCCTGAGCTTCCTTTCAGTCCACAAGTCCAGCCTAACCTTTTACTGCCTAGTTAATTGGCCAGACAGCTCTATAGTAAAAATGAGAGTAACACATATTCACAGTGTACAAAAAGACTGTTTCACAGCATGCATGCATGTAACACATATGCATTCTATCTGAAGATTCCATTCTGGTCTGCCCTAACTGAACCACAGATGATTCTACACGTGGGTAGCAAGCTCTAGCTAGCATCATGCTCCAGTCAGCACTTGAAATGGAAATCCAGGCAAGCTCACTACCCATCTGGGTGTCACTGATCACAACAGTGATGGTCATCCCAGGAAGGCAACAATATAAAACTCAGTCCCCAGTGCTGCTTGAAAACATCCCAGAATAATCCAGATTGCTTCAAGAGATAAGGTGAGATTTCCAGAAAGTTCTCTGAGATATTTAACTTTTAATTCAGTTTGTTCAAAACTTTCATTACAACTCAAATACAATTAAGGAAATCCAACAACACAAAACGTTGTTAAACAAAACACTGGAGCCAGAGCTGGAAGAAGAAATGGAATCATTGGCTCAGTGTAAAGTGAACCATGATGGCTCTGACAGAAACTTTCCAGCCTAATATATTCATTATATTTCTCTACATTTCCATTTTAATTATTATGAAGAAAAGGCAGCCACCCTTTTGCCAAGCGCAGTAATTTATACTTGCAATGGTAAGATAAGTAACACCACTCTAAATACATCATAAACAAAATATTTATTAGGAAAGCCTCATTAGCATGCATTTCATTCTGATAATAAGGTTTAGGAATTTAAATTAATATCAGTGTTATTCGAGAACATGGCTATTAACATTTAATAATGTTTAGCATTTATATAGTCCTTTGTGTTTCCAAAGTACTTTAGCCATTAATTAATTAAGCCCCAAATTATCATTGTGAGCAGGTTCAGCTCATGGTTTCTTCGGATATAAAATTATATTCATTAAGTATTTAACTGATGAGAAGTTCTCATCAGTAGTAATTTTCTTGGAAGTTCTCTCTTGCAGAGTGAGGTTGCTTGTCTATAGACGGGGAGCCCTCAACGGATGTCTATCAGGGATTCTATTCAGGACCTGTGAGGACCAGAGATGGGAGGAGGGCAGGAGATGAGAACTTCAGGTTGTCACGGAACGTCTGGATTTCTATTTGGCTGGCTTTATTACTGGTCCCCTGACTCTATCACCACACACTGAGACGTCAGGTCAAGGTCATATTTAAAGGACAAGCTTTAAAACAGAACCCATGCTTAACATTTATCCAGCTAGGATATGCCACAGACAAGGAAGTGCCCTGTGTGTTGGAGGAAAAGGACTAAAACTGCCATCTTAGAACACAGAGATTTAATCTTACAGTCACTGACCACATGCATAGGCCCCTCACAACAGGTATTAGTGATGTGGGCTTGGGCAGTGACCTGTTCAGTCTTGATTCTGGGAGGGCGGGGAGGCTGTCATCCAGAAAGGTTTCTCAATTGGTGTTAACTCCCTTCTCAGTGGAGAATGTCAAGCAGGGGCTGATCAAAACCACAGGGGCCACTGATTGCTTCATTCTGGACTTTGAAACACCTCCGAGCATCCTTGGGTGGGAAGGAAACCCCTCAGCTTACACTTGGTTCCCTGCTGATGGTCTTGGACTGTTCCCTTTAGACATGGGGTACTCAGCTTTAAGATTGTCTTCAGCTTGCCTCAGGCTAAGGAGCAGCCAGAAGCCAGTCCCTAGGGTGAAGCCTAGGAGGCCGGAGCATGCCACACTGTTGGCTTCCTCCCGTGGCTAATTTTATCAGGGCTGAGCTGAGAAAAAATCTGGAAAACCTCACGCCCTGATAGAAGAAAGCCTGGATTTATTATCACCAAGGAAAAGGAAAATTATTATCATCCATCAGCATGGTGAAGAAGACAGGAAGAGTCTAAACTCAGTCACCCTGTGGTCTGCGCCCTGCCTTCCTTTGCTCTCCGCTGGGTTCACAAATGCCAGCCTTTAAAATACAAGCAGATGCACCAGAGTAGTCAGGATAATGGGCTCCATCTTCAGTGGTCCAGAACTTTCCAGGTGGGAGTCACTTTACACCTCAGATCAAAACAAATGTAACAGATTACTTTTTTAAAAGTAAAATGTGCTCAGCATTATATAGCCCCATAAATACTAAAGATGCTACAAAATTCCCATCCTGAGGAACTGGATTTTCTGGGTTGTGGTGACAGCTCACTTTCCATGGGCCTTCACTACCCTGCTGCTTACTTGAAACTACTCTTAGGTGCTTTGTTATAGGAAGAGACGGGTAGGAAGGCAGAAAGGAGGAGGGGGAGAAAGGCAGGAAGGAGAGCAGTGAATTTACCTTAACCTCAAACCTCCGTGTGTGAATGCTTCACTGATGGGGCTGACAGAGCAGATGTCCAAATATTTATTTCCGATTTGAACCATCACCAGTGCTTAATGGCTGTTATTACCCTACCTGCCACAGAAACTCAGACTCCTCAGATCTGATATTTAAAACTTCCACGATGTCATGTCTGACTTCTCACTTCTCATCTCCTCCTGTTTCCTGAACACGTGGTGCTTCAGGCAGGCACAGTGCATCTGACTGCTCTCTGAATACCCTGCCCTTGTTCCCAAGCTCAAGACATTTTTTAAGAAGGGATATGGGGAGGGATAAGTCATACTCCTCTCTTTGTCTGAACTGTTTCCATCAACTGAAATGCTCATATACATTCCAGTCATCCCCATATGGTTTCCAGTCATGCCCACACAGTTTCCAGTCATCCCTATATCATTTCTAGTCATCCCCATATAGTTTGTAGTCATCCCAATTCCATTTCTAGCCATTCCCACATCATTTCCAGTCACCTCCAGCCCACTATGGGATCCTGCAGTAGCCAGAACTATTCCTAATTGCCTCATTCTCCACAGCACCTAGAGCTCTAACATGGTCAGCTCTCTCATGATGCCTTTAAAAACAGAGCTGGATTTTAAAAGAAAACCATTTTTTCCCATGCTAGAAACTGTGAAACAGCACTAAACCTCAACACGTTTTATTTAGGGGAAGCCTTATAGCATGAAGTTTTCTTAACAGAAGCCTAGCCTAAATGTGAGAATTTCTACTCAAATGTAGGATGGACAACTGGTCAAAGACTCAGCCAAGTGAGGGAAACCTAGCTGGGGGGGTGATTAGAAATCACAAAATAAATAGGGTAGAGCTACATTCAAACATGGAAGCCTTGCTAAGGAGAAGCTGCTGTCCGGTCAGGAGAACTGCCCTTTTAAGAGCAAAAGCAAAATGAGGGACTCACATGGAGGTTGGGAAGACTGATGGGTGCTGGCTTAGGGAAGAGTAGTACGTGGAGTGGCAGGAACTCAAAAGCCAACCAATCAAAAGCCAATACATAAAACAAGCCTTGTGGGGACATCAATGCATGTGTATTCAACAGAGGAACCAAACATGCTGCTCTGAGTGAGAATGGACGACTTATCAATTCAGCAACTTCTTTACCCATACAATCAGCATGGAACTTCTGAGATGTGGGAAATGAGGCTGAAAAACGTCCGACCTACAAGCCAAATGAACTGTTAAGCTTTGTTTTTAATTTTTAAAAATATGTGTGTGGGTAGGTACGTGCATGCAAGTGTAGCAAGAGACACTTGAGAACTCTGAAAAAAAAACTTAAGCTCCATGAAACTGTCCTCCAGTCCCCAAGTTGCTTCATGCTCCCATTTCTAAATAATTAAGAGCTAATGGAATGATGGGAAACAGAAAGAGAAGGACATACACAAGGAAGGAAATACAAGAGGCTGAGAGGGAATGGGAAGGGTACAGTCAGATTTGGCTGGCAACACGTTCTGTGATGCTCCCACCTGCTCTTATGAGTATTTTTGGCAATTTGTTTCTCACCATCCTTATTTTAGACCATCATAAAAATGCAACCAAGGAGCCAGTGAAATGGGCCAGAGAGGAAAGATGTACGACACCAAGCCTGACCCAAGTTCATTCCCCAGGACCCACTCTACAAAGTTGTCCTCTGAACTTCACACACACACACACACACACACACACACACACACACACACACACACAATAATAACACATACATTAACACCTGTATACAATGACATACATAAATAGTAACAACACACACATACACTAACAACACACACACTCTTACACACGATAATAGCACATACATTAATACCTGTATACAATAATGACATACATAAACAGTAACAACACACACTCGTGCACATATTCATACACATACATTAGCAATACACACTCACATACAGACAGCAATAATACAGTTTTAAGTGTGAACTGTGTTGTGAAGTGGCTGTTGTGAAGCCGAACAGATTACTGCTCATCAGTTCACCCTCCAGGCAATTCCAAATTCAGCAAGAACATGGGCCACTTAAGGCAGGAAAGGGTCTAGGGATGATTGGTAATGCTGAAATTTTCTGATGAGCCTATTTGCCTCTATTTCGAAGGATTAATTCGTCATTAATTAATTAGGCTCCTCTGGCCCGTGGTGAAACATGGCGCAGGCACAGTGCAAGTTCCAGGCGCAGAATCCTGAAAGCAAGATAGCGGCTGCGGGCAGAGCGGAGCCGAGGGTCCAGGAAAGGCGGTTGAGTCATGGCGCTGATGAAAGCCAACGCCAGCCTACGGAAGAAGCTCGCACTGCTGAGGGTACATCAAAGGAGACAGGGGCTGCCATGCCCAGCAAGTCACCATCCTAAAGGCACTGGAACAGAACCCTGCTCCAGTCCTAATGGCACCTGGGACAGCAATGGGCAGGTGATGATAAAGCCTGAGGCCAGCTCCGCGGGGTACTGACGAGGGCACTCAGCTTCCTTGTAGGCTCAGGGTGTCTTTACTGGGGTGACACCATGTGATGAACCTGTTTCTGATGTCCCTCCAGGTCTCAAGCAGCTCAATGGGGAGGCTGTTTTGGGGGCTATGTGAGCCTCACTGGTCTCCAGAAGAAACTTCTCCCACCCACACAGAGCCCTTGACAGCCACAGACCCAAGAAAGGGCAATGGCATCAGTAGCGGAATCTGGCAGGTACAGGTAATCTCTTCCCTGGGTCCTGAGTGGCCCTGGCTCCCCAAGCCACCCCCTCTAATCATCTTGTGTCAGTTGTCACTGTCCTATACATGAAGAAGGGTTCCATATCTTCAGTGAGGCACCATCTCATCCTGTCACACTAATGACCCAGAGCCACTTGGGGATGGCCAATGCCACCCAATAAAGCTGTGCTCACAAAGGCAAAAAAATTAATTAATTAGAATAACAATTTATTTCATTATATATTATGCCATGCGCATTCTCTCTTGAAAGATAGATACACGCAGGCTCAAGGCAGACATTTATTCTCAGCCACTTCTGTGAGAGGTCTCTTCCAGGATTTAAACCACCTCTCTTTTAAGGGAAGTTAAATTCCACAGGAGGAAAAAAAATCACATGTTATCATCTTGTACACAATGGATTTTCTTTCCACTTTTCTTCCCGAGTGAAAAGGAAATGATAGAAAATAAAAGTGAGGCTTGGAATTATATTAAACACCGGCAATGTGTGAGCTGTTGTGTTAGTGATGGTTTAGTGTCTGGTATAAGTTCTCAGCACAATAGATACAGCTCTGCTCCATGACTCACATTAACATTGACAAGAGCTGTGCTGGTAAATTCCTCAAATCACAGAGAAATCTCTCCACTGAATGTGAAACTCTGGGCAAAGCCACGTCCTGGGAAGTGGGTGTGCATCAAACGATAGGCAGAGCAAAGTCGGGCTGGAACGAGGGGGGTTACTGGGGAGTGAACACTGGTCAGGCCATCACATTTAGAGGCCCCCAGCCAACAAGCTGCACACAGGCAAAGATGGGTGGACCGACCTCTAGTCTTCTCTTTGTGGACCTGGTTTCTCTAAGCCACATGTCACTATATGAAGTTAAAGCAGTGGTTGGTATTTAATAAACACAATTTTGCTTCCAGGGCATAGCAAAGATCTTTGACTGTTTCATCCTGGGACCTCAATCCAGGAAGGAATGTGTTAAAACAAGAAATATTGTATTTAGTGAAGTTTTTAAACTAGTCAGAATCAGGGATATACAGGTAGAATTTTTACCTCTCTCTTCATATTTATCTTACAGAGACGCTGAATTGCTGATTTGTTACAATTTGACTTATTGCAGTTTTACCAAATGAACTGCCGTCATTTGAAGTATACAAATTGATGGGCTTTGATGCATGCCTGTGTTCGTGGAGTGACAACCATATTCAAGACTACAGATCAGTGCCCCCTCATTTCTTCAACAGCCTAAATTCCCCATCCTTTTCTTCCTCAGATACCACTGGGCTGGTCTACATTCTGTCACTGAGACTGTCTTTAAATCAGTTCAAGCCTTCTAGGAGTTTACATAAATGGAATCATCATACAAATGTCCATATTATGTAGTCTTTTAGTCTGGCTTTTTTTTTAACTCAGCAAGATTATTTGAGATTCATTTGTCGACATTTCATCTCACTTATTGCTAAGTAATAGTCTGTGCCATATTTTGTTCTTCAGTTAACTTGGGAATGGGTCTTCAAATTGTATCTAAATCAATCTGCTGTGAATGTGAGTGTACCATATTTAGAACATATGTTTTCATTTGGGGAAGGTAAAACCTAAAGAGGAGGTGAGTTGTGTCATGTTTCAGAAAGCTGACTTTACATTACCAACCTGTTTTCCAAAATGGCAGCACCAATGCATTCCTATCCACTTCATAGTTCCTATTGCTCCTTAGATCCTCAGGTATGTGCAGAGATAACCTTAGTATTCTTCTACCATGTGACAAACTTCCATACACTTAGCTGCTTAAAAAAATGCTTACCTTTATCGTTCGTGTTCCTATTGGCCAAAAGTCCAGACCCAGTGTGACAGAATCATTTATCAGAGACACCCAGATTAAATAGAAGCCACCATCCAGCCTGTGTTCTCTCCAAAGCTGTGAATCCTTCTCAAGTTCACGTGCTGTGGCAGAATTGCGACGGTTGTTGGAGGGGTGAGGCTCCCTTTCATGGCTATCCACTGGCCATGTGCTTCCCTTGGCTCCAAGATGCTGGCATTCCTCACCATTCCATCTTCCAAGCCAGTGGGGGACACAGAGCTTTCCTTGACTCTGACTGCCCTCACTATATGAACGTCTTGCTTCAGACTCCAAAGGCTCATGCAATTTAGTCATGACAACCACACACTTTCCTTATATTTAAGGTTGAATGCTAATCAAATCTTCAAAAGTCCTTCTTCTATAAGAGTATCATAATTATAGCCCTCACTCACATGCAAAAGAAGGAGATCACACCGCAGCATCATTTAAGGACTGAGGCCATTAAGGACTTAGAATCCTGGGTAGTATGGAATGGTTAGCTTGAATGCAACAATCCATGATTTCAATTTCCTTAATGATTGTGATGAAGCATCTTATGTGTTCATGTGCAATCTGTACATTTTCTATGATAGAGTCTATTAATAAAATTACCATTTTAATTGATTCATTGGTCTTCATAATGCCAAATTTTTAAGTTTTAAATGTTATTTCTGTTAAGTCTCTTGTCACACTTATGTAAAATGTACGTTCTAAGACAGTTGATTCTTCGTGTGTGTGTGTGTGTGTGTGTGTGTGTGAGTGAGTGTGTGCTGCTCAGAAGAGCCTATCATGGTCAATATTCTATTTTCACCTTATAATTCTATTGATGGTTGCAGAGCTCCATCACGGGTCAATTTATTTGCTAATATTGTTAATGTTTTCTAATTTGTTAAATTTTCTGTGCACTTAGCTAATCAATTATTGAGAACAAGCTATTAACACTTATTGCTTTAGTTGTGAATTTGTCTGTTTTATTTACGTATTGTTACATGCTCACACATTATATATTGATAAGTGTTTATCCACCACCAGGTGCAAAGACAGGCACCTATAAATGTACCAACTTTTGTCACTATGAAATGATTGTCTTTATGGATAATATTTTTATCTGACATTCATTTATCTTGATGTTAATATAATCACTTGAATGTCAATTTTAGTTAATATTCATAGTGTGTGCATAGTGGTTTACACACTTTTGCTCTCAGTGCATTTGTGTCTTTATAACTCAGATTCTATCTTGCTGATAGATATATGCCTTCTTTGCGAAACAGGCTCTGTTAATGTCTGCATGTAAAAGGAAGATGCTAAGCCTCAGATGTGAATATTGATCCTCTGAGACAGTGATCTATCATCTTGCCGTGACCTTTTCTGTGTTCTCTTCTTTTTGTTTGCCTTTCTTTCTTTGCTGCCATACTTTGAAGGGACTGTTTTAGCTATCTCTCCTTTCACCCTCACTATCTATCAGTACCATCCAGTTTAATTTTCATCTCCATACAGTATTTTCTACCTCTACAAGTCTAACATGGGTCTCTCTCTCTCTCTCTCTTTCCCTCTCTCTCTCTCTCTCCCTCTCCCCCCTCCTCTCTCTCTCTCTCTCTCTCTCTCTCTCTCTCTCTTTTGGCTTCATGTTTTTTAGCACACATGCTTTTCTCTGCCTCTGTTCACATACAGAGTCTGCTTATAATTTCTAAAAATCTCTTTTATGCCGATCCTGTTCTACTTCCTGTGTCTTTTCTTACCCTTAGTACAGTTTTCTCTGTATTAGAGGCTTCCCCTGGTAGCTTGCAGGCCTCCTAAATTATTCCTCAAGGATGATAGACATTCTGAGTTTACACTGTTGGATGCGGGATTCTTTTAAATATTTTTTGAGCTTTGTAGAAACAGATTGGCCCTTGTGAGGCCTTACTTCAGGTTTTACAGGCAGAATAGGAGCAGCCTTTGCTCTGGAACTAACTCGGGCGTGCGGCAGAGACACTGTCCTCATTCTCATCGATCCTCCTAGGGTACTGTGAGATTTCCCAGTACAGCTTTTGAGAGAACAAGAACAATGTTCACCTCTGCGTGGCGCTCTGCTTTAGCCAGCTCTTCCCCTAGCTTTACGTAGCTGCCCCACAACAAGCAATGAGCACTGCTGAGGAAGAAATTCTAGAAGACTCTTTCG
The DNA here is from genome assembly GCF_017639785.1 of Mesocricetus auratus. NCBI lineage: Eukaryota > Metazoa > Chordata > Mammalia > Rodentia > Cricetidae > Mesocricetus > Mesocricetus auratus. Next base: position 41,142,238 of record NW_024429199.1, on the reverse strand, counting down.
CAGAGTATTAGGACCTGCTGTCTGCGCTACACTTTTTCTCATTGATTCTCAACTCCGTCGCCTCAAATCACCCTTTCTTCTAACCGGGCCAGGCACTGAACCTAGTCAGTGTGGCCTGTGAGGCTGGCATCAGTTCTTCTCTGGAATACGATGGTTCTTCCCTGCCTCTTGCCTGATACAGAAAAGTCATCGCTTTATACCTTTTATTTAGGTTTTCAGTTGTGTAATGAAATCTCAGCCCTGTTTCCCTTCATGGCTAGAAGTTGGTGGTTCTCAACCTTCCTAATGTTGTAAGCCCTTAATGCAGTTCCTCATGTTGTGCTGACATCCCCAATCATAAAATTATCTCATAACTGTCATTTTTCTATAATTATGAATTGTCATATAAATATCTGATATGCAGATTATCAGATGTGTGACTACTGTGGGTGTTGAGACCCATAGGTTTAGAACCACTGCTAGAAATATGTGTCTATGCATCTGTCTTTAATAAAAATAAATATCCAGATATAGATGAGTACAAAGAGTAACATCTGACATTTTCTAGCCAAAAAAAAGCACTTTTAATAATACGTTAAAGTTTTGCCTATATACATTCATGGCAAAATATTCTTTCCCTCACTTTTTAAGTGAATAAAAATCAAAATATATGATTAGATTTAAGATTCCAATGAACAGACATAATAAAGTTAATGTAACTCATTCATTATAACTTGGTAGTTAGACATCCCCAATATATAGTTTTTTATTAATTATTTTTTAATTTAGGTTAGAAACAATCTTGTTTCACATGTCCCAATGTGTAGTTTTTAAAGGTGCTCTGTTAAAGCCCAGAAGCTCACTTCTAGAGTTGGCTGCTGCTTGCCCTGACACAAAGTTCACTCTTAAATTTGAAACCTTTGGAAACCTCCATGCTTGCTAAATGGTTTTGCCTCATACACACTTTGCTGGAATTATTAAGAAGGAAAAAAGTGGGAAGAAATATAACTGGTTTTGACTGGTAATGTTCTCACATAGGATTGGTAGGGTGTGGGATTTTTGTCTTCAGCTCAGTCTGAACTCTTTGGAAAACTAAGGTCTTCAAAACTCAGTTGGATGAAAATACAGAGGATGAGCCTTGGACTGCTCATTTATTAGCAAAGTAACTAAAATTTCACAATACTTGGGCAAGTTAACTCAAGTTTGTGCTAGAGGCAATCAGAACATTTTAATCATGGCCTAAAGCTGCATGAACAGTGTGTACTACAGTTGAGTGATGACTGGTCTAGCCTACTGAAATAACAGGGTTGACTCTGTGCCCCCATAGACAGTGGTCCCTGAGTTTTGTCCTAATAGTTGTGTTTCACAGTCTCAACAGAGAGCTCTGGATTACAGCATAATGAATAATGAATAACACAGGTAGAAGTGTTATCGAGTTAGAGTCGAGATATGTTAATAGACGGTGAGTTGAATTTGTAATCGACTGAAGTAACACACATTAATATATTTTACATTTGCAAAGCTTAAAAAGACAAATAGCTTCAATATCTCCTGTAGCAGAAAAAGAAAAGTAGATTAATGTTTACATAGCAATCAGGAGCCTTAATTTTATTGGCCTTCCTAACAGGGCATATTCCATGAGGTCTGGACTGCATAACTGTAAAAGGGCATCTACTTTTCAGAAGTAAAATTGAAGTGCGTGAGACCAAAGAAAACAAACAAGCTGAAATCTATTCTTTCCCGTCCCCCTCCCCAACTAGTTCCCAGACATTTTAATTCTGAGAAATTATTAATTAGTTTTCCTCTGAGTATTTTCAGCTTTAACAGTAGACAGGAGGGAAGACAAGCTTTCAACAAAGAAGTCTAATAGAGACTTGTTGGCAGCTTAAGATGAGGGTGTCAGGCCACAAGAGTCACTGAGCAGAAGTCACATCCTCAAGCAGGAGGTGCTGTGGAAAGACACCTGAAGGAGCAGGTCATGTGATAAAATATCACAGGAGACTGTCAGCCTTGAGGTTAAGTTCTGGGGTTAAGATCTGCCTCCTGAGATACTCTTGTTCACGAGAACAATGAAAAGCTTTCAGAAAATAAAATTGGGAACAAAAGTTCATGTCCTGCCTAATGACGTTAGCCTTGATTTGCTGTTTTTTTGGAAGCATTTCTTTCCATTTTTATGGCTTCTACAGGTAGCAGGCAGCATTCATTTCCTTCACTCCTAATTCAGTTGAACACTGATTGAGTACGGGCTATGAACCCTCCAGCACATTGACCTGGAGCCCTAGTGAAAGGAATACTTGTGAAAACTTCACACATTAATAATTACAAATAAGGTAAAAGGTGTCAAAAGCAACTTGCCATTTTCTAATTGGCTGTATCATTGTTTTCTTTAGCTGATGTTAAAAAGTTCAGGGTTTTATAAAAGTAATTACTGAGTGAAAAAGCAGGACATCCAAGCAAAAGGATAAATCATTAATAATAAATAATGTTACAATAAAAAGTAATGCCAATACTAGGGAAAGAAGGGAAACAACCAATTGGCCAACCCCAGTGGTGGTTCCTCTATATGGAAAGTCTTAAGGAACTGTTACTATAGCCGGGCGGTGGTGGTGCACGCCTTTAATCCCAGCACTCGGAAGGCAGAGGCAGGCGGATCTCTGTGAGTTTGAGGCCGGGCTGGACCGACAGCTTCCAAAACAATACAGAGAAACCCTGTCTCATAAAACCAAAAAAAGAGGAACTTTTAATATGAGGAAAGGCTAGACATTACATGTCTCTCTTGTAAAAGATGATCATGAGTAAATAAGAATACCTCCTAGCCTCTAAGAAACTACTGGGACACAAAGAGAGTTAATGTTGGGGTTACAAAACAAACTATTAAACTTGAATAGTAAAATCAACTTGATAGAAATCGTAAACAAGGTGAGGATAGAGATATTGATCATCATAACTACTTTTCCCTTAATAAAATTTCATGCTATGAAAGTGAACTAAATTTTTTTCCAAGAAAAATAGTAAGTAGCTAAGTAATAATAAGGAAAAATCAATTTTAATATAAATTTAAATGTTTTATAGTTCCCTGTTCTACTTTATAATTCCCTTATTTCACTTTGATGAAAATTATGTTTTTAAATTATAGTAAACAATAGCAATGCCCCTTTACAGTAGAGTAAATCTTCCTATATGTGTGTCAAGGTTAAGAGATAAGCCGAATATTTTTAGTGTGTGCCTCAAAATGATTTCATTCCTCTTGAGCTATGTTTTGAAACTTGTCATGTGCACATGTTCTCAATAATTGTGATGGAGATGGCACAGTGGTGATGAGTAATTGATGTGCCATGTACATCTGCTTTAAATAGTATTTCAGTATTGATAGATGATCTCAGATGCCAGCAGGGTAGGTTCTCATCAAGGGAAAAATAGTAAAGAAAAAAGATGACACAGTGACTTAAATATTACTTTCAACAAAAAACCTTGAAACATTTTGCTTAGCAGAAGATATCTTTAAGTCAAGGCACTTGGTTCTCTGGCACATGAGACACATTTACCCCACGAACATCTCTGCCTTCTGAACTGACAGTTCACAGCTCCCGACACTCACGCTCACTGCACCCTTTAACGACTGTCCCTCCAACCCCAAAGTCCCTACTGTCTATTTCCCTTCCCAGGAGGCCTGCAGAATGTTTGATTGCTCTCTCGACTATGCCAGATATCATTATCACTGAATATTTCACGAGCTCCTCATCCCGTTATCCCTGAGAGTACCAACTGTCTCCTGTGACTGTGTGTTCTGATAATGCTTTCTCTTCAGCGAGGCACGTGCTGTCTGTCCACTGCATCTCCCTTCATTCAAACACCAGAGTGGATTCTCACTGTCCTGACATGATATACAGCCTGTCTCCCTCTCATATGACAGAACATTATCTCCCAGTGAAAATAGACTCACTGTCTTTCCACATTTCTTAAAAATATGATTAAATAGTTACCCTTAAATGAGCCAATATGCTCTGAAATATAAAATGCTGTTGTAGTTTTGCAGATAATAAGTCATTTGGAATGAGCTCAGAAATTTGATTGTGTCTGTAGTCAAGTGTTATAAATAAAAATCTGATTCATGCTCCAACATTATTCAGAAATAAAAGGTGTTCAATTTGGTATTGTGCATCTAGACCAAATTGATTGTGTTCAGCCCTAGCATTTCAACCACTAAATTATTGTTTATGTTCATCTGTTAGTATCCCAGGTTTGACTATTGTGTTTTGAGACCCTTGCACCAACCTGACACAACTTCAAAGGATAATGCTGAATAAACTGTATTATTTCCTAATGCTGATATTTCCTCTCTGCTTCTCTCTACCAGAGAATCCCTGTCATTCTCTCACAATGGGTGATGATGGGGGTGGCAGGAAGTAACTCACCCACATTCAGAAGTCCACATACCCTGTGATTCCGCAGTGGGCCATCAGAAGTAAAAATGGAGGATGCACCATAAAATACTATGGAAAATGTCCAAGGTCGCCTTGTTATTCTGCTGCAAAGTATTCCAGCAATTCACAGAAAATTCAACAACGATCACATGCCTAGCTGAATAGTTTGGCTGAGATGGGCCAATCAGCACCACAGGGCTGCACAACAAGTTGGTCAGCCACAGAAAGGAGAACACGGGTAACAGCCTACACCTAAGAAGTAAAAATTGACTAGACCAACATTTGCACAAATGATATTTGATCACAAAATGTTTCTCATCAGCTGATTTCATTTGTAAATCAGATGATGTCGAAACAAACAACAAGCCAGAAAGTCAGAAGTCTGTGAACAAAAAATCTACCCAAGCCTTTTTGAAAAATGGGAAAAAGTTCCAGCCAACCCATTATCTCAGAGGTGAGGGTTGGCAGAATAGGATGTACTGCGGAAGCAGAGAGAAAAGAAGAATGAGGCTCTGCAAGCCTTTCCCACGAGACACAGTGAACCCAATACGCAGCCACTGAATTGGGAAGGACTGGATGTGGTCATGGGCATGTACCCCAGTGCTGTCTGCTTGACACTCACTAACCACAGCAGACCACGCCCCGTCCTAAGCAACCTGAAATCTAGGGAAAGCAAGAACTCTAGGAAGCAGGAGGGAGGTCAACAGAACGGGCCACCATAGCACCACTCTGGGTGCTGCCTTCACAAATGCTAGAAATTGAGACACAAAATACAATCTGGACACACCGTTCTTCAAAAGCAGGTTCATAAAGCCGATGGCGTACCTTAGGTACAGACCGGATTTGGAGAACAAGGCTGGAGAGTCTGGGGCGGGGAACAGCTGTGGACAGTGCACTGTGCCGGGAGTAACGGACTCTCCTGTAAAAGAGCAAGCACTATTTCATGTAGCCAAGAATATTCTCGACTCTCTGAGGTAAGTGACACAGATAGAATAAATAGAATCTGGTTTGTGGAACATGAATTGAAACAGTGAGGTTAATAAAACTTAAAAGATGCACACATATGAATAAAAGAATAGAATGGCTTACATAAATAAGGAAAAAGGAAGAGGAGCTCAGAGAAATAAATATATGTATAAGGAAACTCTCTTTCAGCAACTGCCAACACCATCTCCCTCCCCCCCCCGACAGATTACCTATTCATAAAAGGAGGAAGAGAGAGAAGCAGTAATGCTTGCACTCCTGCATCACACCCACGAAAAATGGAAGCAACACTCTCTTTGCTTTTCACTATACAGATACGAGACAAAATGCCAAGCATAATGGGGGATTGCGCTATTGGGACAACCAATGGAAACCCATCTTGTTCTTTTCTCAGGACTTATTGGGTCTTGTTTGTTGTGAACAGCAGATCACAACTGTCTATGCAGCAAGGGGAATCTGGCAGTCTGTCATCCAAACCGAGACATCGGAGACTGGAAGAGGTCCTTAGCAATTGCACGGGAATAAAGGTGGGCATCCCAGCAAACTTGAGCGATGAGTGTCTGCCCTGGGCTCGTAGCCTCCGGAGGGCTTGGTGCTATAGAGGGCCAGGCCAGATTCAAGGGCTCAGCTGAATCCCAGGCTCCAAGTGTTTTGCAAATTGCCAATTATGGTTCAGATGAATCTCTGGGGCAGAAATTCAAATGATCATGCATTTAAAATAGGGAAAAGAGAGAGATAACATTAGTATTATGTTAGTGTTATTAGTATTAGTTATTCTTGAGAGCAGGGCTAGGATTGGTCCTGGCCTAAAATTCAAGGAAGTACAAACACTACAAAAACAAAACAAAAAACAAAAGAAACAAAACAAAACAAAAAAGTACACAGAGCTCCAGGCTCCTCTGTAATTGGTGGAGTATACATATGTTGCTATCAGAGAAGCAGTTGCCCAGGAGTTCTAATGCAAGCCATGGTAGGTCCTGGGGTAGGACTGGAGTGGGAGGATGCATGATTTAGAACACCAGGGTAACAGCAGGGAAGCAGATATGCAATTTTGGAGATTATGGGTGAAAACCACACAGCATGAATTTAGCTGGAAGATGAGAGACAAAGGAGAGGCAAAATAAAAACTGCCATCATTAATTCAAAGTAGAAATCTGACATGCTGATAATATCTTTTCATAAAGTAATAACCAACCTGCAAAACTGACTCTGTGTTAAAGTCTGTGGGCAAGACTAATATATAAAACTAATAATAATGATGATAATAATAAATAATGATGGTGCTCCACAGACACACATAAGAAATTTGAGGGTGGGAACTAAACACTAACAGAAGTAGGGTTCCATTACAGGTGTTAGAACCGGAAGACAGACAATATTCCCTTTGGTTTTCCTCCATAAAGAAAAATCAGAGTTGGGCATACACGCCTTTAATCCCAGCACTCGGTAGGCAGAGACAGGAGAGCGAGTTCCAGGACAGCCTCCAAAACAATACAGACAAACCCTGTCTCGAAAAAAAATCAGTTAAGTCTGTGAGAGATTTAAGAGGCTGATGACACAGTATCTCATCAGACAGTAAAAATGAAAGAGTCCCTGAGTACAATGGTCCAAAGGAGGGAGGGGCACGCCACATCGTACTCAAAGACAAAATTGGAAGGTGCTGTTGGAGAGTTGGAGACTTCTCTTTAACTACCAGGCAAAGGAACAGCCCTGTGTTCAATGGTTTTATTCCTACACCATCGGGACAGGAAGAAGAAGGGTTAGAGCTGTGTATTGGATGATGATAGGGCTGAAGGAATCAGGCTTGCTCTGGGTTGGAAACTATCATAAATCGAGTGTGTTTCTGGAATCGAGTATTTCAGTATTTTTATCCCATGAGAGAGGGGAAAGGACAAGGGCTACACATGATGAAGAAGCAACAGATCCCCAGGTTAGAGCAAAAGAGGGAAACAATGCTGTGACTTGTGCAATGCTCTTCTGACGAGTGCTCAGCTGTGACAACTGAGGGGCTTGTCTCGACTTGCTCCAGTGTGGTCTGCTGTAGTCACCAAGCATGCCCATCCTGTGGCGGCTGATGATGGTGCCTGTAAACTGCCTAAAGTCAGGAATGTGGTGGCTTCATAGGATCAGGCCAGCCACCAGCTGACAGCTGTCAGGGCTGCTCTTTTGCATTTGATCCTCCTGAGGAGAATGCTGAGAGACATTCAGCACACAAGGGCATCTTCCCAGGGATTCCACTACAAAGCACAGCTGTGAGAAATGAGATTCTCATGGTTAGAGATCTTCAAAACCCTCTAGTGCAGCCTGCTTGCTGTCTAAACAAGGACATTAATCCTCAAGAGATGTGAGCCCAGCAAAGCCCATCTTCTCTCTCTGGTCTCATGGTTTCTGTTATAAATGGCTCTCCTATATTTAAATCCACATGGTGCAGACAGCCTTAGCCCAGTACGACCTCAGTCTCATATGGAATAAAATTATTTTTACAAAGATATTGTTTACAGATGTTTTTTTGACAGACAAACCGATCAGTAAAGTCTTCCTGGGGAGACAGATTATAATGCTAATAAATACATACAAGGCAGGGTTGCCCAACATCTGATGTACTTCCTTCATTATACTCTTTTTTTTCAAATTTTCCCAGCACAGATTGTCTTTCTATTTCATGCTCTTGGAGCTTGGGAGACTATTTAATAGGTAAAGCATGAGGACCTGAGCTTGATCCCTAGCAAGCATACACAGAAAGCCAGGCATGGTGGTAGGCTTGTGATCCCAATGCTAGGGAGAACTCACAGATCAGTGGCCTGTTGGCTAGCCATCTAGTCAAATCAGTGAGCCTGCATGCCAGCTGGAGACTTTTATCTCAAATAACAAACAAACCAAAAGGGTTAGAGAGTTGCTGAATAAGTTAACCTCTGTCCTCCACAAATGTGTACATATGTACATATGTGCATGTTCAGATGCATCTAGACACAAAGCAATAGGACTAATACATACATGCATGCATGCATATATACATACATACATACATAAGCAGACACACATAAAAAGAATGTTTTCATCTCAAATAGTATATATACACACACACATGCACGCAAATGCACACATACACACACACACACACACACACACACACACACACACATATATATATATATATATATATATATTGAGAGAGAGAGAGAGAGAGAGTTTCATTATAGGCAAGTAAGGAGCCCATAAACCAGAATATGAGCAAGATCCTACAGCAATGCCAGCTCCATTAGGTGATGTGTGGTTGACAATACTGCCTTAGATTTCTAAGAGGCTCGCCACATCATCATTGATCCATTTTCCACTCCCACAGTGGCATGTGCAGTCAGTCATGGTAGAATTCTTTTCTAGAGAACAGTGGACCATTTTCCATGTAAGATAATGAGAAGTTTCATTATGTGTGATCTTAGGACCCAAGAGGTGGTGGCAGGAGAATTGCTACAAGTTTAAAGCCAGATTTGGGACACAGAGAACGTTTCAAGTTCCAGGCCAGTCATGGTTAAAGTTGAGATTCTGGTTTAAAAAAAAAGTGCTTGAAAGACCTGACAATGCCTGGATGTAATAGCTGTAAACATGAAACCTGTATGGAGAACCTTCTACAAAAGATGTTTTTAGGTTTCATTTTATTTTTAGTTGTGTGTGTGTGTGTGTGTGTGTGTGTGTGTGAGAGAGAGAGAGAGAGAGAGAGAGAGAGAGAGAGAGAGAGAGAGAGAGAGAGAGAGAGAGAGAGAGAGAGAGAGAGAGATTAAACACTTGTGGGTACAGGTGCCTGCAGAGTCCAGAAGAGTATGACAGATGCCCTGGAACTGGAAGCATAGGCAGGAACCAAACAGGGGTCTGCTCTAGGTGTAATAAGATGCATCTCTCTAGCCCTATAGAACATTTATCCAGGATACACGAAAGGGACCTTCTGGGGGGATTTTTGTGAGGAATCTTCTGGGAGTATTCCTCTATGGGAGTCTTCTAAGAAAACTTTCAGAAAGGAACCTTCTAAGGCAAATCTTCTATGAGAGACATTCTGGGAGGATACTTCACTGGTGAACCTTCTTAGGAGAACCCTCTACAGAAAGCCTTCAAAGGGAACCTTCAATAAACAGATAACTATAAACAGAAGACCAGTGGCAAAGAAAGTGATAGATATCTGCCAGGCATTTATGGTTAGCCATCTTTTCTGGTTAAAGCATCTTGGTTTCCTTAAGAAATGACTTCTGCCTCCTTTAATCTATGTGATTCAAATAAAGCTACTCTGATTCCATGCTTCTCTTGATGAGCACTTGATTTAGATATGGCAATTGGAGCAATTTATCCCATTAGGTACATCAACTGTTTCTCCAAGGTAGACAAGATATCCTAGATTACCAACAAACTCAACTCCAGGACTAGTGGGTGGGGCTTTTGTACTGACCACAACACTGAGGGAATATTGATCTGGGACTGCTAAGAGTCACCATGTGGAGGCAGCCAGTCTGGGCTTTGAGCCCATGCAATTGAAGTAAAGCTGAAAGGCAAAGTAATAAATGAATACCAAGTGCTCGCACATCTTAGTACTAGAGCCAGTCACACAGGGCACAGATCCCCGGAAAGTTCCATTACACACCCTGAAAAACACCATCTTTGTTTCTATTCATTTAAGCTGATATGAGTTGTGGATTTAGACTGAATAAAGGAGTACAATGAAGAAGTAATTTGAAAGTTTAACATGGAAAATTTCTGGAGTGAGATCTTGACATGTATGCAACGAAAACGCAGTATTCTGTAATTAGATCAAGACTTTCAAATGGCTTTTAAAATTTGCTGGTTGAGGACAGAATATGTGATGGCAAGTATTGACATTTATTAAATGCCTGCTTGAAGATATTTAAGAATACTTCTTAAAGTGTAAATTGATACATAAAGATAACAGGTTCATCTTATATATAGCTATTATTTTTGGATCCTACTGATAAGAGGGAAAATATCATAGTGAGTCAAATTTTGTTATGTTTTTATGATTTGTGTGTGTGTGTGTGTGTGTGTGTGTGTGTATAAATGTCCATGTTAAAACAGTGTGCAAAGGCTAGAGGAAAGCATCTAATCACCCAGAGCTGGAGTTACAGGTAGATGTAAGCTACCTGATGGGGGTGCTAGGAACTGAACTTTGGTCCTCTGGAAAAGCAATGTGTGCTCTTAACCTCTGAGCTCTCTCTCAAGCTCCATGAATTTAATTCTATTTGAACAAGTTCATATTCTTGATACAAAGAGTCCGTCTTTAAAAGAATATTCTATCAATTTGAGATCCAAGTCACCCCTGAGTATAGAAAGAGTGGGTGGTTCACGCATGCTTACATGGGTGTCATGTCTGTGTCCATCCATTAGCAAGGACAATCTGGAAATGGCAAACAAAAGATCTTCATTCTGCTCACCACAATGTTACAGTGTTGTAATCAGGCTCTGTCAAGAGGTAAACACCCCACATGAGTAGAAAGGGCATGTGTGCCCTCCCGTTTATATTATCAAAACTATCCCCTTCCTGGGCCAAAAGAGGAAGTCGGGACACATGAATCTGACTGTCCTGTATTTTCCTAGTCTTTCTGTAAATACTAAGACTGGAAAGGGGGTATAGTTTTGATTTACTTTAACTTTACCAATGGCCCAATTTCCTAATTCCAGGGAAATCCCTATTAATAGACAGGCTCTCTCTTCTACACTACTGGTAATGCTGCATATTACGTCTTTCTGTTGACTAAAAACAAGAAACAAGAATGTGTGAGAATAAATCATGTTCTCAAGGTTAGAGCTAACCTAGCAAAATGGCTGCCTTCCTACTGAATCTTATTTTGATGGGTTTTTCCTTTCTGCTTTTAGCTGTGACAAATCCCAGCATCACTTTAAGTAGACAGATGTTGAGGTGGGCCTAGGCATGGATCTCTACCTCATGAATCACAAAAGAGCACAGATTAATCTTAAAGCCTTCTCTGATCACACCCCTACCCTGCCCTTGTAAAGATGGTTTTACATGTGTGACCTTCCTTCTCCCCATGCTCCAGAGTGTGTTGAAATTTATGAACGGTGACCCTGCAATGTAAACGTTATTGCTTTTTCATTAATGAAAAGATGAATCTTGGAAAAGATGAGAAATTTCAGCAAAATCATTTTCTCAACCATGGAGCCAACTTGGGATTTGATTTTGTCTAATTCAAAGTCCACATTTACAATGACTTCCAGTAGCTAAATGACCAGACTGATGCATTTATTGAGTCAAACTTGTGAGTTTTCATAGGAATCTGGCCAAGGTTTGAATTAAATATGATTAAATAGAACAGGAATATATTCACAGTAAGGATTCAGATTTAAAAGTAGTCTGTTTATTTTTTTTTAATTTTATTTTCCAGTTTAAATTTAGATAAGAAACGAGGTTGCTTCACAAGTCAGTTCCAGGTCCCTCTCCCATTCCCTCCCCTCCTCCCATGCCCTCCCCCCAACCCCCCCATTATCCCCTCATTTCCCCAGGGAGGGTGAGGCCCTCCATGGGGGTGTGCATAGTCTGTCATTTCATATAGGGCAGGGCCTAGACCCTTCCCCAAGAGTTCAGGGTGAGAGTACACCTCACATTGTTCTATGGGAGTCCAAAGTCAGTGTGTATACTTGGGATGGGTACTGATCTGCTGCCCAAGGCTCAATAGATTCCCTAGGCCTCCTCACTGACACCCAGATTCAAGGGGTCTTGATCAGTCCCATGCTGGATTCCCAGGCTGATGCCTGGGATTCAAGAGTTAACCTTTGTCTGGTCAGCTGTTTCTGGGGGTTAAACCAGCCCAGTCTTAATCCCTTTGATCATCAGTCCTCCCTCTCTGTTACTGGCTTTCTTGAGTTCAGCTCAGTACTTAATAAGAAATAATAGTCTAGGCTTGAGAGCAATTCCTGGATGGGGAGGAGGAGGCACAATATGCTTTATGAACTTCAAACTCCAAATAAACCATCAACCTGATAGTGGTATCAAATGGATGAATGAATGATTAATAAATATTGAGGAAGAAGCCTCCATGAAATAGAGAAAACATGAGCGTGTTTGGGGGTGGCAGGGTTAAAGACCCATTCTTAAGAGGAATTAGAACTCAATGAAGAGGGCTGGAGACATGGCTCAGCCGCTAAAGGTCAGGCTCACAATCAAAAATACAAGAATACATTGAAGAGCTGGATATTTCAGAAAAGCAAATATTTTAGACATAATAAAGAAAAAGTTACATACCAAATATAAGGTGAGTGTCCAAGAAATCTGTGTGACTATCCTGCTAAAAGAAGTCAAGCAGAAGCTAAATACAATTTGTGTTCATATATGGGCCACAAAAGGGGGGTTCTTGCCATCTGTGTCTCCCTGGTGGTCCACACAAGACAACACTATCTAGAGGGAGGTGAGTTAGGCCGGAGGGAAGAGATTGATGCCATTGTTTATCCTTCCTAGACGCTTCCCTTTTTCTTTAAGTGAAGCTGCATGTATACTTCATGAGTCAGATGACCCCTCACATCCTCTCTCCAGAAGTAGAATTGAGGCTCAGCTTCTCCTCCTTCCCCAGATTTGGGGCTGAAAGTGTAAAGAGAAGCAGTGTTATTACTTGTGTGAAGTACCTGCCCACTCTTCTAAAAATGATCCCTTTTATTCAAGTATTACAGTGAACATGTCAATCTGACTCAAGGCATGACTTAAAGAGGCCCCTCATGTTAGAGAACATCCAAATAGCCTAAGAACCATCTATAAATAGATGCCCAAGAACATTACCAACCAAATAAATTCCAAAGAAGTCAATGGTGCAACATTCTGCCCACACTAGACTGACAAAAATTTGAATATTCAATGGTACAACTACTTGGACAAGAATGTAGAGTAGTGAGAACTCTAGGAAGATAACAGTGAGAGTGTGGACAGAGACAACCATCTCAGAAGAGAACAGTATTTCCTTAAAAAGTTGGACATTTGCATAATAAGATCCAACTACTGCTTGCAGACAAGAATGGACAAGAATGTACATTCTAGTTATGTTTGGCATAGAAAACAAACTGGAAACAATCGTCACATCCAATGACAGAATAATGAATTAATAAGGCAATAAGTCATGGGACATGAACAAGATGCAGCTCTCTCAAGTGATGAAAGACAAGCAAAGAAACTGAAACTACAGACAGCAACATGGCTGAAACTTTCAACCATGATATTGAACAAGAAAGGCAATTCACAGACTCTGCAGTATGATTCATTCTTATTAAGTCCAAAGACATGCCAAATAAAACGGGGCACTGCTTAGGGGATGCACACATGTGGTGAATCCAGAAAGACAAGCATTAGAGTAACAAACATTTCAAGATAACACTTGCTTCTGACCTACTGAGTGTTGTGGAGATGCACATAGTGACTTGGGAGATTTTTTTGGGAGATTAGAAGTCTTTCTTCTTAAGCTGGGAGCTCTTTGAATTATTGCTTTATTTTTTAATACACTTTGATTAAAAATTCTCTGATATACATTCAAATTTTAACAAAACTATCAAAAAGGAACAAAAACTTGGCCTGCTCTAGATACTATCATGAAATAGTTAACAGATTTTTAGAAAACAGGGAGTCAAAACTCTTACAAAGGAAACCTGACTTTCTGACTTAGAGCCTCAGAACCCGGAGAAGGAGGGGGTAGGTTGTCCTCCGACCTCCATGTATGTCATAGAATGCATAGGTTTGCATCATGCACACACACACACACACACATACACACACACACACGTGTGTGTGCACACGCACATGCACGCAAACACATGCATGCTTTAATAATAAATAAAATTATTTTTAAAATAAAAATTAATAGTTTTATTCTGCACTCATTTGTCAACACATTTTCTTTGGGACAGAAACCTGGGCGTATCAGAGAGGATTTTGTTGACCACGGAAAGGATTCCTTTGATCATCCAATTGTTAACAGGCTCTGTTGCTTTCTGATATTGTTTACTTTCTTCGTAGAATCTGTCTGTTTGTACCATATCTGCCTGTTTGCCCCTCTTTGTGATGACTGGTTCTGGTTGTCTGTATGTCTGGATTAGGGGCCAGCCATCTAGGACAGGTGACCCTGAACCTGTGTTAGGGGGTACTTTTAAAGAGGTTTGAAATGTGAAATCATGGGCTGGGAAGAGGAGAGCTGCCCTCCCTGCTGTCAGCACTGTCCAATGGGTGGCTCAGATTAGAAGGATCCAAGGAAAACCAACTTTGATCTGTTTTCCCCTCTTCCTAAGTGAGCCTGTCTGTCACCATGGATGATCCTCTATGGTGATCAAACTCCTTTGATCTTTCAGTGTGGACTAGATACCACCAATTCTCCAAGGCCTTACAAGCCCTTCCATTGGATTAGGACCACTGAGGCATCCAGTGTCTTAAACCGAATAGCTACTGGGTTCTCTGATTTTTCAGCATGAAGATGGCCATCGATGAACTACCTATCCCATGTAATAAGTCCTTTTTACACATTTAAATACATATATGTCTGTGGAATATAAGTGTGTGTGTGTGTGTTTTCCTCTACAGATCCTTGCTTAATATGCCTACCTTTCCACTAAAAACTCCATGTCAACAAGACCCACGGACCAGATTTTTATCACATGGTCCCAGACTTCCTTCATTTATATGGGGCCACAGGAACAATTCCAGCCAGAACACAATGAGCAGAAGTGGTGGGAGCATTGTTAAATTAGGAAAGGTTCTCAATGTTGTCTATCCCATTTTTCCCTGACTACAGTGGCTCTTTGATGCCACTTTCCCAAATCATACAGCCACAACCAGAGGAACATTCCATGAACAAACACCATCTAACTTCTGCAATGCCATGCCACTGTGAGTAGGAGCTCACAGTGCAACATGCTGTAGGCTTGCGATTTTCTTCAGTCATTGTGAAGAGCAAACCCAGGCTGGCTGAGCCCAGACTTCACCAATTCAGCTAGCCTTAGTCACTTTGCTCCATGGATCTGTCTCTGCCTTCTTGATACAGGGATCACAGGTGGCTCCAAGCTTGCCTGGTTTTCAGATGGGTCCTGGAGATCTGAGCTCTAGTCCTTATGCTTGTCCAGCAAGCACTTTTTATACAGACTCATGTCCCAGCAAATGCTCATTTGTTAAAAGAAAAAAAAAAGGATGGGGAGATTGAAGAACGGGCAGGAGGGATGAGGAGAGGAGATAGCAAATGTGGAAGAAAGGAGAAAGACAAGAAGGAAAGAAAAAGAGAATGGAAGGAAGATGAAGAGAGAAAGAAGGAAGAGAGTAGAGAGAAGGGAAGAGGAATCAAAGGGGAACAATTTCCAACCAAGTAAATCTAATGTTCCAGTAGATGGGTTTCCCCAGTGGCTGCTTGTCTCCTGTGAGTACTGTGTTGCACCCAGAGTCATTAGACCTTAAGAATCATTCTACCATGCGTTAGGCAGGAGACCCTGGAAAAGCCACAGGCCTTTCCAGCTGGCTCTGTCTGTAAAACAAGGGTGATAACATTTATCATTTCTACTTGGTGAAGTTTTGGCGATTGTACACGTGAAAAACTCCCCCCTTGCTTTACAAACTGTAAGTTCCTATACAAATAGAAGGCATTTTTGCTGTGTGCTTTCCTATGGCTTTGCTTTGAACTAAATTATTAAATTAGAATATGATAAAACCACTGAGCATCAAAATAAAGGAATGAGAAGAAAGTGTCTACTACCAATGAGCCACAGTGGGGCTATTTCTATATGGAAATATGTATATCACTACTAGATCAAGAGCATGTTTCATGTGTTCATTAAGATTAAAGTGATGGGTTTTATTATCTAAAAATTGGCTATAATGTGGGCAGAAGAGTATTCTATTACTCAGAAGGTTAAATAATTTTCCCCCATGTCCCAACAAGAGTAGTAGATATTGAATAATAAATAAAGAACACTGGATAGCATTGAGTCAACATAGGAGAATGGTGGAAGCCCAGATAGCTGGTCCAGCACCAATCAGAGCATCTCACAGGTCCTCAAAGTACGGGAGAACATAGATGCTTCAGAATCCAAGAGACAGCTGGGGATATGGCTCAGGGGATAAGGCATTTGCTGTACAAGTGTGAGGTCCATCAAGAGGCCCTGCCTGCTTCAATAAATAAAGTGGGGAGCCACATGCAGGTACATTCCAAGTATATACACACAGGCACACACACACACACGTGTGTGTGTATACATCCATGCACACTCCACATGCTTCCAAAGAACAAGAGACACATGCTAAAATTATCAAACAGCATTTTTCTAGTTTAAACATACATAAAGGAAAAATAAGGATGATGCCAACAAATGTGTAGGAGATGCAGGACACGTTGTTTAAGAAAAAATATTTAGGTTTTTGGGGGGAATGGTGGTTAAAAGAAAGTCACTATGTATCCTGGGCTGTCTTGGAACTTATACCTGGCCCAGGCTGGCCTCAGATCTGTAGTGATCCTTCTGCCTTAGTGGTTGTCTAAAGAATCATATAAGACACACTCCTGCAATTAGCAATGAATTCAGGAACGTTCTTTTATGCCTATTCTGTGTCCAGCCTGTTAGCATAATAGTAGAATGACTGAAGTATTGCTGTTCCTAATGACACATCCTAAGTTGTAAGGTTATGGGTGATAAGATAAGAAACTCACATCCTTTAGGATATTATGTCTACATATTTAAAAACTTGTTTCCTATGTATTTATTCAGAGTGCTCACTGACGAATACATTAGCCACAAATCACATAAATCAACAGAAATCATGAGTTTACATAAACTGTAAACCTCATTGTTCATGCAGTGGGGTAACTAATACGCTCACTTCCTTGCAGCCATAAGGTACAAACACAGGACCAGCAGGGGTTCTTCTCACAGCACTGTCATACACAAACATGTTTTGCATTCTGGTGGTAGTTGGCCTCTGCTTTGCATTTTATAGCTATCTCCAGTCCCTAACCAAGCCCAGTGGAACTGAAGCTTTAATGGGATACTGTCTTTTACAATCCTGTGTGATAGTCTTGGATGTGGAATGAATGGCTCCTGAAGGCCTCCGTGTCAGAGGGATGGTCTAGGGGGGCTAGGGTGACAGCTATAAGACATCTGTGGTCATAGTGTTTGAGGATGCTCTTGGCGGAAACTCAACCACTCTTCCTCTTCCTTCCTTCCTTCCTCCCTCCCTCCCTCTCCCTCCCTCTCCCTCTTCCTCTCCCCCTCCTCTTTCTTTCTCCAGTCTTGGGGTAAGCAGCTTTACCCACCACCACCGTGACAGTCCATGCCACTCCCGGTCGCAAAGCAATGTGCAGAACACTGGATCCCCCAAGA
Source organism: Mesocricetus auratus (assembly GCF_017639785.1). NCBI lineage: Eukaryota > Metazoa > Chordata > Mammalia > Rodentia > Cricetidae > Mesocricetus > Mesocricetus auratus. Next base: position 41,124,506 of record NW_024429199.1, on the reverse strand, counting down.
GGATGAACTAAAGAAAACCTTTTCTCTTTATAACTTGATTATCTGAGGTGTTTGTTACAGTAACGGGAAGTGGACACACCTCATTGTTAACATTGGTGTGGGGAAGGGTGGGGTCTGAAATTTTAAATCGGCCTTGCTTTGTAACCAATAACAATAAAATTGACAGTTTTGACATTTCAATATGGATAACCAGCTTTTCCAGTTTCTGGATTAAACCAGTGAGAGCAAACAGCTTAAAAGGGAACGATGACATCCCTGATCACTACGTTTGATCTACTGATCATAAAGTGGAGTCTACATTTATGTGCAAACTCAACTCAAGAATGGAGTTGCACAAGGAAAAGAGCAGTGTGTTACTTAGTGCAAAGTCACACCCAGTTAGGAACTGGAGAGATGGCTCAGAGGTTAAGAGCACTGGCTACTTTTCCAGAAGTCCGGAGTTTAATTCCCAGCAACCATGTGGTGGCTCACAACTATGTATAATGACATCTGGTGTCCTCTTCTAACAAATGTAAATATAATAAATAAAATTTTAAAGAAGATCACACCCAGTCATCCTTCCCAAGACACAAGGGCTCATCTGCATCAAGTGAGTATCCCTGGGATCCAGGACTCCTCTTTCATCTTGGTGTGAACCAGAGGTCACATGCCCTTTATGGCTGTCCAGTAAAGTCCAGAATTTTTAATCTGAGAAATGACTCCTGCTCTCAGCCTATTTGCACACCTCAGATAGGTGAGAGGTCAGAGATGAGCCATGGAAGTTGTTCCTAATTCAGATGCATCCCCTCTTTTTCCTGTGGAGTATCTGTGATGATTCAACTCTAAGGTGCCCCATAGGGAAGTGGCCTCCCCAAATCATGTTAGGACTTGTTCACATAAAAAATATTATATACAAGTTTAGTTTCTATCCAAGGAAAATAAGCTATTGAGTTACTTGAAATTTTATTGAATTGCAATTATTGCGGCAATAATTTTCAGATGCAATAGCTGTTATTAACATTGTTGTTATATTAACAGGGCTATCTTAGCAGTAATGAAAATACATTTTAAAATTTAGAGTGTAATAAATGAGTTCACTTTTTTAGTTGAGATTATGTGTCTAACCCAGCATGTGCTCCTTTATGCCCTGTAATGTGTTCCTCATGCCATCATTCTGGAGGGTTAGAGCCTGCTTTGGAACAGAGTGGGATATCTTACTATGATTACGTGGGTGGTACAGACTAAGACAGTGATATTCATGAAAATAATAAGAAATCACTGGCACTATCATACACCTTCAGGAATTTCTTTCAGTTTATAACCGGAGAGGACTTCCATAATTTTCTGATTTTTTCGTTTTTGTTTTTAAGGATTTTTTTCCAGTTTCGAAAATAGCACCCTTGAATCCGCACAGCACAACATAATGAGTCCCTTTGGTAATTAACAGGACAATGGAGGCAGTTCATAAAAACAACTGAAGTAGTAAGACTACAAGCAGAATGAGACAGTTGTTTCCACATCATTTGCTTTGAGGTAGTTGTGCCAGGACTGGAGCCCAACCCTTCAGGCCTACTAGAGAATCATTCCACCACTGAGTTCATGCATTCTTCATATGTCTTCAAAACCATTTATAGGCTTGTTCATTCAATGTTCCCAAGCCATAAAGAGCTGTGCAGAGTGGCTAATGCCCTCAATCTCAACACTTGAGAGGCTGAGGCAGGGTGATTGCTGCAAATTTGACATCAGCATGGGCTGCACAGTAAGTTACAGGCCAGCCTGAGCTATGGCTCGAGACCCAGTCAAAACAAAAGCATGCACAACAACAATAAAAATAACACTAACCACAAAGGACAATTTGGTAATGGGATCAACTCTTAACATCTCTATCCTTAACTTCTATCATCTTAAAACCTGGATGAATGCCTGACTTGCCCTCTTTTTTGGCTTACAAGAGGTACTCAGTGACTGTCTGCTGAGCAGTTGAACCCTCAGTGCTAACTCATTTCATTTCGACAGCCTTGGAAATTTAAGTAAAAGGGCTCAAGGAGGCCTTTGACACAATCTAATTCATTCAAGTTAGGAAATCCATTAAATAGACTGAGCATAGTATGATAACACAGCCTGGCTACTACTAAAGGAAATTTCCCATAAGAATCCTTTGACTAGGTAGGGGCATGAACCTGTAAACTGAAAGTGATCAAGATTAGACATCCTCTAAATGATTTGGAAGATGATCTTGGTCCATCGGATGAAACACTGGTGAGAGACCCAGTTCCCAGTACAAGGCAAAGAGCAGATTATGGGAACCACTGTATCTCTGCACTTTTCAGTCAGTCTCAGAGGAAAACAGATACACACTACACAGTGCCCTAGTACTCTGGCTACCATTTTCATGTTACATTAAAAATTATCCTAGGGTTGAACCTAGTTTTGTCATGGAATATCTTGTTTTCTCCGTCTATAGTGATTGAGAGCTTTGCCGGGTATAGTAGTCTGGGCTGGCATCCATGGTCTCTTAGTGTAGGTAGAATATCTATCCAGGACCTTCTGGCTTTCAGAGTTTCCATGGAGAAATCAGGTGTAATTCTGATAGGTCTGCCTTTATATGTTACTTGACCTTTTTCCTTAGCTGCTCTTAATATTCTTTCTTTATTCTGTATGTTTGGGGTCTTGATTATTATGTGGCGAGGGAATTTTTTTTTGTGGTCCACTCTATTTGGTGTTCTGTAGGCTTCTTGTACCTTCATTGGCATGTCTTTCTTAAGGTTGGGGAAGTTTTTTTCTATGATTTTGTTGAATATGCCTTCTGCCCCTTTGAGGTGGATTTCTTCTCCTTCTTCTATACCTATTATTCTTAGGTTTGGTCTTTTCATGGTGTCCCATAATTCCTGGATGTTTTGTGTTAAGGATTTGTTGGATTTAAGGTTTTCTTTGGTTGATAAATCCATTTCTCCTAGTGTATCTTCAACACTTGAGATTCTCTCTTCCATCTCTTCTATTCTGTTGGTAATGCTTGTATTGGTAGTGCCTGACTGTTTGTCCAGCTTTTCTATTTTCTGCCTTTCTTTGGATTGTGTTTTTTTTAATGTCTCTATTTCAGTTTTCAACCCTTGCAGCGTTTGCATTGCTTCTTGCAATTTTCTGTTTATCTGTTCGTCCGTTTGTTGCCTTTTATGAATTTTTTGGTTTGTTCTTTCTTCCATTTCTTGCATTTTTTGGTTTGCTTTTTGTTCCATTTCTTGGATTTTGTGCTTTGTTTCTTCTTCCATTTCCTGCCTTTTTTGGTTTGTTTCTTCTTCCATTTTTTTCATTTTTTGCTTTGTTTTTTCTACCATTTCTTGCATTTTTTGCTTTGTTTCTTCTTCCATTTCCTGCCTTTTTTGGTATGTTTCTTCTTCTAATTCTTGCATTTTTTGCTTTGATTTTTCTTCCATTTCTTGCATTTTTTATGTGTCCACTAACCCAGCCCTACAGAAAATTTTGGAAGGAAAACTCCAACCCAAGGAAGCTAACTACAACCAGAAAAACATAAGCATTAGAGAATCCCTCTCTACCAACAGCCAAAAGAACAAAGGGGTGAAATTCCACCCATAATTCCACCAACAACAACCATCGCAAATCGAAGAAGGATGAGCAATCAATGGTCATTAATATCCCTCAATATTAACGGCCTTAGCTCACCCATAAAAAGACACAGACTAGCAGAATGGATTCGAAGACAGAACCCTTCCTTCTGCTGCATACAAGAAACACACCTCACCCTCAAAGACAGACATTACCTGAGAGTTAAAGGTTGGGAAAAATGTTTTCAATCAAATGGACCCAAGAAACAAGCAGGGGTAGCAATCCTAATATCTAACAAACTAGACTTTAAAATAAAATCAATCAAAAGAGATGAAGGAGGTCATTACATACTCATCACAGGTGAAACCCACCAAGATGAAGTGTCTATCCTGAACATCTATGCCCCCAATACAAAGGCATCCACATTCGTTAAAGAAACATTATTAGAACTTAAATCTCATCTAAAGCCCCACACAGTTATAGTGGGAGATTTCAACACACCACTCTCACCACTAGACAAGAATACCAGACAGAAACTCAACAAAGAAACAAAGGGTCTAATAGAAGTAATGACCCAACTGGGATTAACAGATATCTATAGAACATTTCATCCACATAAAAAAGAATATACCTTCTTCTCACCACCACATGGAACCTTCTCAAAAATCGACCACATACTTGGCAACATATCAAACCTCAGCAGCTACAAAAAAAATTGGAATAACTCCATGCATCTTATCAGACCACCATGCCTTAAAATTAGAATTCAACAACAACACAAATTGCAGAAAACCTACAAACTCATGGAAATTGAATAATGCTCAACTGCACCATCCCTGGGTCAAAGAGGAAATAAAAAAAGAATTTAAAGACTTCCTCGAATTCAATGAGAATGAAGACACAACATACCCAAACCTATGGGACACTTTGAAAGCAGTGCTACGGGGGAAGTTCATAGCACTAAGTGCTCACATGAAGAAACAGGAAAACAGTTATACCAGAGAATTAACATCACAGCTAAAAGCTCTAGAACACAAAGAAGCAAACTCCCCCAGGAGGAGTAGACGCCAGGAAATAATCAAATTGAGGGCTGAAATCAACAAAGTAGAAACCAGGAAAACAATACAAAGAATCAATGCAATGAAGAGTTGGTTCTTTGAGAAAATCAACAAGATAGACAAACCTTTGTCCAAATTTACCAAACAGCAGAGAGTGAACACGCAAATTAACAAAATCAGAAATGAAAAGGGGGACATAACAACAGACTCTGAGGAAATCCAGAGAATCATAAGGTCATACTTTGAAAACCTGTACTCCACAAAATTCGAAAATTTAAAGGAAATGGATGACTTCCTGGACAGCTATCATTTGCCAAAACTAAATCAAGAACAGATAAGCAATTTAAATAGACCTATAACCCCTACGGAAATAGAAGCTGTCATCAAAAGTCTCCCAACCAAAAAAAGTCCAGGTCCAGATGGCCTCAGTGCAGAATTCTACCACAAATTCAAAGAACAGCTTATACCAATTCTTCTCAAAGTGTTCCACACAATAGAAGCAGAAGGGTCTTTGCCAAACTCTTTCTATGAGGCTTCAATAACCTTGATCCCCAAGCCACACAAAGATACAACCAAGAAAGAGAACTTCAGACCAATATCCCTCATGAACATTGATGCAAAAATACTCAATAAAATACTGGCAAATCGGGTCCAAGAACACATCAAAACAATCATTCACCACGATCAAGTAGGTTTCATCCCAGGGATGCAGGGATGGTTCAACATACGAAAATCCACCATATAAACAAGCTGAAAAACAAAAATCACATGATCATCTCACTAGATGCTGAAAAAGCCTTTGACAAAATCCAACACCCCTTCATGATAAAGGTCTTGGAGAGATCTGGGATAACAGGGACATACTTAAACATAATAAAAGCCATATACAGTAAACCAACAGCCAACATCAAACTAAATGGACAGAAACTCAACGCAATTCCTCTAAAATCAGGAACAAAACAAGGCTGTCCACTCTCTCCATACCTTTGCAACATGGTACTTGAAGTTCTAGCTATTGCCATACGACAACAAAGGGGGATCAAGGGGATACAAATTGGGAAGGAAGAGGTCAAACTTTCACTGTTTGCAGACGATATGATAGTTTACATCAATGACCCAAAGAACTCTACCAGGGAACTCTTACAGCTGATTAACACCTTCAGCAAAGTGGCAGGCTACAAGATCAACTCAAGAAAGTCAGTAGCCCTACTATATACAGATGATAAAAGGGCTGAAAGAGAAATCAGAGAAACATCACCCTTTACAATTGCCACAAACAACATAAGATACCTTGGGGTAATGCTAACCAAACAAGTGAAAGACCTGTATCGTAAGAACTTTGAATCTTTAAAGAAAGAAATTAAAGAAGCCCTCAGAAAATGGAAAGATCTCCCATGCTCTTGGATAGGTAGGATCAATGTAGTAAAAATGGCAATCCTGCCAAAAGCAATCTACAAATTCAATGCTATCCCCATTAAAATCCCAGCACAATTCTTCACAGACCTTGAAAGAACAATAATCAATTTTGTATGGAAAAACAAAAGACCCAGGATAGCCAAAACAACCCTGTTCAACAAGGCAATGTCCGAAGGCATCACCATCTCTGACCCCAAGCTCTATTATAGAGCTATAGTCCTGAAAACAGCTTGGTATTGGCACAAAAATAGACAGGTAGACCAATGGAATCGAATTGAAAATCCGGGTATTAACCCACACACGTATGAACATCTGATCTTTGACAAAGAAGCTAAAAATATACAATGGAATAAAGAAAGCATCTTCAACAAATGGTGCTGGCATAATTGGAGACTGGCATGTAGAAGAATGCGGATCGATCCATGTTTATCGCCATGCACAAAACTTAAGTCCAAATGGATCAAAGACCTCAACATAAATCCAGCCACACTGAACCTCTTAGAAGAGAAAGTGGGTGGTACCCTTGAACGAATTGGTACAGGAGACAGCTTCCTGAACATAACACCAGTAGCACAGACAGTGAGATCAACAATTAATAAATGGGACCTACTGAAACTGAGAAGCTTCTGTAAGGCAAAGGACACAGTCAGCAAGACAAAAAGGCAGCCCACAGAATGGGAAAAAATATTCACTAATCCCACATCTGACAGAGGGTTGATCTCCAAAATTTACAAAGAACTCAAGAAGCAAGTCTCCAAAACAGCAAAGGACCCAATTAAAAAGTGGGCTGCAGAACTAAATAGAGAGTTTTCAATAGAGAAGTCTAAAATGGCTGAGAGGCACTTGAGAAAGTGCTCAACATCCTTAGCCATCCGGGAAATGCAAATCAAAGCAACTCTGAGATACCATCTCACTCCTGTCAGAATGGCTAAAATCAAAAACACCAATGACAATTTATGCTGGAGAGGATGTGGTGAAAGGGGGACACTCTTCCATTGCTGGTGGGAGTGCCAACTGGTTCAGCCACTTTGGAAAGCAGTATGGAGATTCCTCAGAAAAATGGGAATAAACCTACCACAAGACCCAGCAACTCCACTCTTAGGCATATATCCAAAAGATGCCCATTCATACAACAAAGATGTCTGTTCCACTATGTTCATAGTAGCTTTATTTGTAATAGCCAGAAGTTGGAAGCAACCTAGATGTCCCTCACCCGAAGAGTGGATAGAGAAAATGTGGTACATCTACACAATGGAGTACTATTCAGCAGAAAAAAAATAATGGAATCATGAGATTCGCAGGCAAATGGATGACACTAGAAGAAACCATCCTGAGTGAGGTAACCCAGTCACAAAAAGAGAAACATGGCATGTACTCTCTCATATATGGATTTTAGACATAGATCTGGGGAGTGCCAGCCTACAATCCTATGGCCAGAGAGTCTGGGAAACAGAAACTTCATTTAGTGGCTGGTTAAGTACTGAGCTGAACTCAAGAAAGCCAGTATCAGAGAGGGAGGACTGATGATCAAAGGGATTAAGACTGGGCTGGTTTAACCCCCAGAAACAGCTGACCAGAGAAAGGTTAACTCTTGAATCCCAGGCATCAGCCTGGGAATCCAGCATGGGACTGATCAAGACCCCCTGAATCTGGGTGTCAGTGAGGAGGCCTAGGTAATCTATTGAGCCTTGGACAGCAGATCAGTACCCATACCAAGTATACACACGGACTCTGGACTCCCATAGAACAATGTGAGGTGCACTCTCACCCTGAACTCTTGGGGAAGGGTCTAGGCCCTGCCCTATATGAAATGACAGACTATGGACACCCCCATGGAGGGCCTCACCCTCCCTGGGGGAATGAGGGGATAACGGGGGGGGGATGGGGGGAGGGCACGGGAGGAGGGGAGGGAAAGGGAGAGGGACCTGGAACTGACTTGTGAAGCAACCTTGTTTCTTATCTAAATTTAAAATGGAAAATAAAAAAATATTAAAAAAAAATTATCCTAGGGGCCACGAAGGTGACTAAGATCTTCAGCACCCATGTTAAAACAATAACGACAACAACAGATATGGCTACATGGGCAGGCATGTACTCCAAGAGATAAGGGGAGAGGGACAGAGACAGGAGGATTTGGTGGCTTGACCTCTAGTCAGGCTATGCGAACCAGTGAGCCTCAGGCTTGATGAGAAACCTTGTCTTAGCACTAAAGAAGGAAACAACAGAGGAAGATGTATGACACTGACATCTAGCCTCCAAGAGCTCACACATAGCTGAGAGCCTCCCACCACACACACACACACACACACACACACACATACACACACCAAAATAAAACTATTTTGACGTTATTTTGTTGCCATATATTCTAGAATTCACCCTTTTTAAATGTTAATTTTAGTACTCACTACTTAGAATAATGTTTATATTTCACTGTGGGCATATTAGCACAACCTTCAATCCCAGCATCGGGAGGTATAAACAAGCACACCCCTGTGGGTTTCTGGCAAGCATTGTCTGCATAGTGAGGCCCTATCTCTCCCCCTACCCAAGCTTACATTTAAGACCTGTTTGCCTTTCGCCTGGACTAACAAGAGGAGAACAAGCAGAAAGGTAGTCAGCCTTTTGTAATCCCTTATTAAAAAGTACTCGCAGCCCATATCAGCTAAAGGCTTATGCTGGCCACATGAATCTTTGTAAGTCTGTGTCATATATCATTGTCATATATCATCTAAAGCCAGGCCAGTTACACTTAGGAGGCTGCTTATTTTCTATATTTTTTCAGTACTTTGGGGTGCAGTGGGCATTTTTTTTCACAATTCAGTTTTGAACTGGGTAGCATAACGAAGTCAAGCATTAGCAGAAGCTGGTACACCGGAAGCTATGGAGACAGAAATCTGACAACGGAGAGTCTCATCATGGCCTTACGCATCTGCATCATCTAATGGGAAGTTTATCACAATCCACCCTTACTCCACATATTTCCATTTGCTCTGTCAATAAGGGAGAAACTCTAGTAACCCAAGCCACCCCAGGTTCCAGATGCCAACTTGAACGACAATAACTATGTAGACTACTCAGGGGCCCACTGAGAGGCAGCACTGAGTAGCCACACCCTTCCTGAGCCGTTGCCTTACTCAGCATCTGGAGACAAGAGTCCACTTGGGATGCCAGGGCTAACGAGTGCCGACGCCAACAGCAATAAAATGAAATAAAGCCTCATCTTCCCGCCAGTGTGGTCTTAACACAAAGGGGCTATATTTTATTCTCCAGATTTCAAAGTTTTGTTTTAAATTCTGCACATCACAGCCATACTAAATATCCCCTTAGACAGGACACAGAGCTGCTGAGTAAGACCCCTGCAAATCTGCGGTGCTTTTTCATAAGACCAACATCCATAATTTATATCTGCATACAATTAGCCTGTTTACATGTATACATTTTCTGCTTCCTTTTATGAGAAATCTTCCGCAGGAAGCTTGGAAATGCATTCAGGATAACCTTTTTAAAATAGACTCCAGGACCAAGCTGTTTATAAAATCCAATACCTAATAAATACTTTATATGAATAAAAAAAGGGGTTTCCTTCATCAGAAACGATGTGCTTGAATTTGAGCTAGCCTGAATTACCTCCTTCTTTTTTTTTAAAATGCATTTGGGGAAAAAGAATTGCTGCTGCACTTCCTCATGGCTGTTCACACACAACTATCATTATTTTCTTTTGCCCATCATTACAACACTGTAAGGATAATTTTAGGACCATTCTGACTGGCCTTGGTTAAATCAACTCCTTGTGTTAACATAAGGAAGAAAGAAAAGAAGTCTATTCAGTCCCTCATCAATTCAGTATTCATAATAACAAGATTCTGGATTCCCTCAATACGTTTAGCTCCGAGTAGGTTTCACTGTTGGGAATGTGTGCAGCAGTGAGAACCTTATGAAGTTATATTTAAGGCAGTTTATATGCAGTACCGTGCTTGGGTGGGAAAGGGTTCTACCAGCCAAAGCAGAGGAGAAAGGACACGCTAGCCCTTCTTGCCATCATGACATGATCTCGTCCTCCTTGCTCGCTGTCACCTCCTTAAGTGAAAGTCGCCATTTGAAGAGGGGCCTGGATTTGCTGTAGCTTCCATACTTGTGTGGAATGGAGGAAGAGGCTAGTGGAGAAAAGCCTGCTCCAACTATGAGTCTATTAGTTTCAGATTTCACCTGAGCACGGGTGTCCCACATAAACAAGGGAAGTTCAAGGAATCTTGCACCCTAGTAATACAGGAATACTTAACACAAAGAGCCTCCCTTCAGCATAGGGGTAACACACAACTGACAGATGACTGTCCCTTGCATATTAGAGCATTAATTCATTAATGAGCAGCAAATGAGAGTGAGAAGCAGGAGGACGATACGATTTTTTAGTTTTTAATTTAATTTAAATTAGAAACAAGTTTGCTTCACATGTCAAACCCAGCTCCCTCTCCCTCCCCTCCTCTCCTGCCCCCCTTTAACCCTCCCCCAACCCCTCCTCCAATCCCCACTCCTCTCTCCAAGGAGGTGAGGCCCTTCATGGGGGATCTCGAAAGTCTGTCATATGATCTGGGGCAGGGCCTAGGCTCTCCCCCATGTATCCAGGCAGAGACAGCATCCATCCACGTGGAATGGGCTCCCAAAGTCCATCTGGATGACAGGGCTAACTGCTGATCTATTGCCTGAGGCCCCAAAGGATGCTGAGGACTTGTCACTGACACCCACGTTCAGGGGGTCTGAGCCACCTTGTGGTTGCTGGGAATTGAACTCAGGACCTCTGGAAGAGCAGTCAATGCTCTTAACCTCTGAGCCATCTCTCCAGCCCATTCAGGGGGTCTGGATCAGTCCCCTGCTGGCCTCTCAGCTGTCAGTCTGGGGTCTATGAGCTCCCTCTTGTTCAAGTCAGCTTTGCTCATCACTCCTCCCTCTCTGTAGCTGGGTTCCAGGAGTTCAGTTCAGTGTTTAGCTGTTGGTGTCTGCCTCTGCTTCCTTCAGCCACAGGATGAAGGCTCTAGGATGGCATACAAGGAAGTCATCAATCACATTACCAGGAAAGGGCATTTAAGGCAGCCTCTCCACAATTGGTTAGATTGCCAGCTGGGGTCATCCTTGTAGGCCTCTGGGCATCTCACTAGTACCAGATCTCTCTTCAAACCTATAATGGCTCCTTCTATTATGGTATCTCTCATCCTTCTCTCCTCTATTCTTTCCCCTACTCAACTATCCTGGCCCCCATGTCTTCCTCTCCCCTCCTCTTCACCCCTTCTCTTTCTCTCAGCTTCCTCACCTCATTCCACCCCCCTGTGCTCCCAATCCCCTCAGAAGATTCTGTCCTGTTCCCCTTCTCTGGGTTACCATGCATATCTCTTAGGGTCCTCCCTGTTTCCCAGACTCTCTGGCTGGAGATTGTGGGCTGGCACTCCCCTGTTTCAGGCCTAAAATCCACATATGAGTGAGTACATACCATGCTTGTCTTTTTGTGACTGGGTTACCTCACTCGAGATGGTTTCTTCTAGCGCCATCCATTTGCCAGAAAATTTCAAGATTCCATGTTTTTTTTCCCCACTGAGTAGTACTCCAATGTGTAAATGTACCACATTTAAGCGTTTAACATCCTTAGCCATCAGGGAAATGCAAATCAAAACAATTCTGAGGATCCATAAACAAGACTGTCCTTGACCTCCATAGACATGAGGACACACATGTGCCTGCTTGCCCACAAACATACACACATATACAGGAAGAATAATCAGTGCATGTATGTGAGCTAGGAGAACTTGATGTCATGAAAATATGCATTTATGAAATTAAAATCACTGGAGGGAGCCAGAGTTGGTAGTGTAGGTATATTCAAGACATTGGATTCATACCCAGTCCCACAAACCAGAAATAAACAATTAAAAGAAAATAATCCAAAAGAAAGTCAATGGAAATCTTAACTAGAAACGGGTCAAGATTTCATCATTAATTAGCTCGTTCACTCACCTATCATCTAGTTATTCAACCAAATAATCACGATCAATATTTCTAAAGCAGGCAGAGACTGTGCTAATATGCAGGACAGTGAGTAGGCTAGACCAAACGCCTACCCTCATAGAGTTTGGGGAGGGAGACTTCAGATGAGTATTAAACATGAATCAACAATTTGATGTACGCATAGGGTGACTTGTATATGGTCATGCAGGAGCTATAGTTATTAACATAGCGGGCTAGGAAAAACAATTCATTAGCAGGCTTCCAGCTTGAGCCCTTGAGTTTCTTTCTTCCATGGCACTAAAACCCACAGATCTATGAATTCTCTTTCTTAACCTAAAAGCTAGAGCTCCCCTTCTCTTAGTTTTTGGAAGGGGAAACCTATGCCAGTTCTCATTAACAGAAAAGCAAATGGGTGAGCCTGCATGAACACTGTCAAAGAAACGCAAATCCTCTTCTTCCGCAGTGTCAGAGACAGTGTGCAATGTATGTCAGTAAAGAGAGACCCAATTTCTTGACATGTGTTGGAGAAATTGCCTTCCAGGTGTTGGAAACCCATTTTGAGGATGGCAATGAGGTATTTAATTCTGCATAAATCAATACATTTGCTATTGATCACCCTTTCCGTTGGAAAGGATGGATTAAAAGGAGAGGAAATGGTTTACTTTTCAGAATGAACAATGTGAACATAAAGGTATCAGAAAGTCGACACTGTACTACCCCAGAAACCAGAGCTACTTCTCAGCATCAGCGTCTTTGTTGTTTGTTGTTGGTTTACGCTTTCCCTGCTGGTTCCCATCAGATGTGAGGCAGCTGCCTCTCATTTTCACAGCTTCCAACATACACAAATTTTATTTGTTTTATGACCAGTAATTAAAATGATCACTTCCAGACCACAGGGTAGAATGCTGGTTTCAATTTACCATGTTATTTTTAGTTCATGAGGACTGAGGTGGTGGTGGTGGTGGTGGTGGTGTGTATGTGTGTGTGTGTGTGTGTGTGTGTGTGTGTTCATTTATCCACAAGCACAACTACTCACTCCTCAAGAGCAGAAGTTAAAGTCTGTAGAGATTAAAGTAGCCCACTGCCCCCTGCAAATAACAGAAAGAAGATTCAAGATTTTAGAGATAATGGAAGAAAACTTATCTGAAATTCTAAAGTATCGCTGCCATCCTGAATTGACCCAAATATATTGGGTATGATGTTAGCATGAATGGCATCCACCATGTTCCCATGGAAACACGGCAACAGAATGTTAGGAGTACAGAGGAGCATGGGGCATTGAGCCCAGCTGTGCTTGCCTGAGTGTCTGTGGATTTTTTTGAAGATTTTAATGAATTCTTTAGAATGCTCATTGTAAATATTTAAAAAGCTATAATAAGGTTTAAGGTATCTGTCAAAAAATTTCCATGATAGCTTCTTTAAAAAGGTCCATAAGTCATTTCTTAACAGAGAAGAAAACTAGGATGCATAGTAAAAATGTGGTTCCACTAGTATCACCCAGCATGATGCTGTGATTTTAAGAGAGTTCTGAAGCTGGCCCTACTTCTCTGTTGGTTAGGAATACAGTTTCACTCCTCCAGTGAGAATTTCTAAAGTAATAAATGAAAGAAAATGTTCCTAGGAGCACAGATAATGATAAATGTAGAATAATAAAGATAGATTACAGATAGACAATAGAGATACAGACACACATACACAACAATTGATGTATAAATAAAATAGGTAGATGAATATATGCTAAGTAGACGGATGGATGATAGATGATTATGGATGGATGGATGGGTGATAGGTGATAGATTCATTTTGTAAGTTCTGTTTCTCTAGGGAATCCTGGAAAATACTGAATCCAAATTTGGTTTCCAATTACAAGACTGTGCAGCTCACAATCACCTTTATCTCCAGCACTAGGGGTTAGACACTGTCTTCTGATCTCTGCCGACAGACAGACACACACACACACACACACACACACACACACACACACACACACACACACACACGGGCAGAGTATCTATGATGCTTCAGAATGGTTATCTTTTTGACCTCTGTGCTTCAAAGGCTTGCTATTTGCTTCTAGCTGATGTTACAGGAGTGTGAAATCTAGGACATGGTATACTCTTAAAGTCAAATGCCATGCAAATAATTCGTGTTTCAAGCGAGTGACAGGATGCACATGTAGGAGACCACATGTGGATGTCACCTGTTTCAAGATCTTAAGAGTAAAGCAGCAGTAAGATGCTCATGGGCCCTAGAGAAAAACAGCCACTGATATGAATGACTCTAATACTATGACAATGGTAAAGCACATCTTCAAATATGGATTTTCTACTGTCTTCATCCATCTTGTGTTGCTGTAACACAAGACTAATCTGTACTGATCAGATATGCATTGGCTTGTGGTTCTAAAAGCTGGGATATCTAAACTCCAAACTCCAGCATCCGACAAGATTCTTCTTGCTGCCTCCTCCTAAGGGAGAAAGCCAAAGAAAGGGTAAGAGAAATCAATAGATTGGATCCACAGATCAAACCCTTTAATATTGACCATAACCTATTCGTGACCCAGACATTCCCCACTAAATTCCAGCTCTCAGTGCTGTACCATTAGGGATTCAGTTTTCTAAAAACACTGAGGGAGGGGGTGTGTGTGAAATGGCAACAACTTCCTAGGATGCCATAAGAATTGTGAGATGTTGTGTGCTGTTAGCTCTGAATATTAGCTATGAGTACTCAATCGTGCCTACATTACATTCTTATTTTTACCCTTACTACCTGGGATGAATGGTACCTAGAGGTGGAATGGATATTCTGCACCCAAACACTGTGCCCAAGGAAGTGTGTATTCACCCAAGAAATAGCATTCCCTAGAGCCCACTGTGGGGCTGATATGAGATGCAGCCTGTCATCCTGGCAAAGTCAGGAGCCTCAAACATCCTTTCCCATGTGTTCTTCTTGGACAAGGAAAATGGCTGGCTGTACTACCACAGATTCCAAAACCATTCCTTATACTTCAAGGAAGATATGGGAGGAGCTAGGAGCCAGGGAACCTTAGAGCAAACTTCTCTTAGGAAGATAAATTTTCCAAACCTCCACTGGAAGCATTTTCCTTCACTGTCTGACTTCATAGTGTATACACTTGGTCAAAAAAAATCTAGGGGTAATCAGGGTACTGTGATCAAGCTAGTTTATCCTGCTCCCCTCAGAGTCCTGTATCAGCTATTATGTTCTGAAGGTGTTTGGACACTTGGTGCCCAGCTGGTGTTCTGTTCTGGAAGGTTTTGAGGACCCTTAGGAAGTGATCTGCTGGGGACAAAGTCATTTGTAAGATGCTTGCCCTGCAAGCACAGGATCTGAATTTGAGCCCAGAACTCAACAAGCTTGTTGTGAAACAAGCTGGGCATTGTGTAATATACTTAAAATTATAGTTCCGACAAGGCTCAGTGACCATATATCTTTGCCTATGTGGAAAATTCTGGGCCCATTAGAGCTACCCTGTCTCAAAAAAATGTGGAGGGTACCTGAGAAATACCATACAACTTACGGTTTACTTTGACTATCACAAGCACACATGAACGTATACTCACACATACGCAGACATAGATGGATTATTTGGGGGGGAGGGATCACCAGCTCACAAAAAATGACACAGAGACTTATTATTAATTATGAAAGCTCATCCTATAGCTTAGGCTTGTCCCACTAGCTCTTATAACTTAATTAACCCATTTTTATTCATCTACACGTTGCCATGTGATTCGTGCCTTTTACCTCTCCTCCCGAATGATTGTTCCCTTTGTGTCCACTGGAGACCCTGCCTTTCTTCTCTCAGAGCTCTCTCTGTCCTGAACTCCCTGCCATATCTCCTGCCTAACTATTGGCCATTCATCTTCTTATTAAACCAATTACAGTGACATATCTTCACACAGTGTAAAGGACTGTTCCACAACACACATACACACCACACACACACACCACACACTTAGGAGCAGGCAACATGCGAATACATAGAGGTCAAAGAAGTGCATCATATGTCCTTTACTACCTGCTACCTTATTGTTTAGAGACAGGATCTCTCACTAAACCTGGAGCACACTTTTTTTTTTTTACCCAGCTACACTGACAACCAGCAAGCTTCAGTAATCCTCCTGCCTCTGTCCCCCGGGGGGGGGGGGCTAGTGTTACAGGTGCATGCAAGACCACCATGCCCAACTTGTGATGTGGATGCTGGATCTGAACTCAGGTCCTCACCCTTGCACAAGCACATGACCACTGAGCTGTCTCTCCAACCCCAGCATTCTATTCACTGTCCTAGTCGTGAAGGTAAATAGCCTGTTGTGAATGTGTTAGACTCCATGAACCTGAGACCTCTGATCTGTGAGGGCGAAGACACAAGGACTAAAAGCACGTGAACAATTTAGGTCTATAAGCTTATATTCTAGATTATTTAATCACGAAGTATTAGAGATTTTGATATCTAATTTGCAAATACATCTTATATGATGCTTAACATGATAGCTGCCGTATTATTCATCTCCAGATTAGCTTTAATAAAGCATAGATGTCTGAGAATACCAAATGTTTAATAAGTATTAATATGTAGAAATATTAAGAAAATTCATGTGATATATTACATGGCACTTTGACAAAGTAAAATATGAGGCTATTACATGATAAGCTTCTTTTAAATCACATTTGCTTTCCCAACAAAAAAGGCAATATGTACTCAACTTATGAAAGCAGAAAAAAAATCAATGTTAAAGGGTAATTTCCAAAAAGGTAAAGTCACGGCTCTTGGGTAGATGTATAGTGAGCGCTTGTCAGGTATTTTAGTTAGCCTATTAATTAAGCCAGAGAACCAGAACAGGTCAAGAGAAAAGAGTCAGAAAAGCACAAATTAAAGAAATTGGAGTGGACCCACAACTGGTTTTGTCCACAGGAAGGAAGGTTGGCCAGCAAAGCTGTACTGAACTGAATTAATCTGCATGCCCAAAGACAAAACATTCATTATAAGGTAAGGCATCTATACTTCACAGTTACAAAATAAGTCCAGGGCAGCGGGTAGCTCGCAAAGGTATAAATAATGTATGGCTGCCCGCTGCAGCTTTCCTCAGATAACTTTTTGGCTTTTTACTGATTCCCTTACAGAGAGAGAGAGAGAGAGAGAGAGAGAGAGAGAGAGAGAGAGAGAGAGAGAGAGAGAGAGAGAGAGAGAGAGAGAGAGAGAGAGAGAGAGAGAGAAGAGAGAGAGAGAGAAGAGAGAGAGACTGATTCCCTTACAGAGAGAGAGACAGACAGACAGAGACAGAGAGAGAGACAAAGACAGAGAGAGACAGAGAGAGACAGAGACAGACAGACAGAGACAGAGAGAGAGAGAGACAGACAGACAGACAGAGAGACAGAGAGAGAGACAGAGAGAGAGAGAGAGAGACAGAGAGAGAAAGAACAGGAAGACAGAGTTCAAGAAGAGAGAGGAAGAAAAGGGTATTAATAATAAAAAAAGACTTCAGAAGTCAACTGCAAACACCCCGATTCAAGACATTAAGCAAACAAAAACTGCACAGATTAAACCTCAGAGAACCTTTTCCTTCCCATAAAGAGATCCCAATAGAACTGAGCTGAATCATCCATGCATCATGCTGCACAGACTCCATTCTCAACACAGAAAAGCCCTATGTGAAAATAGTGAACAATTTCTCTTACCAGCACACTGACTTTTTAAAGTATAAGAAAAATCTGAGGACAATTATCTTTGTATTTATCTGTAATAATCTCCTCATTATCTCCTGGAAAAGGAATTCCAGATCCAAAGCTATGTCCATTTTCGTGTATTTTGATAGATAAAATGCTGCTGTTACAATTCTTCAATCGTACCAGCTGTGTAAAATGATACCTGCTTCCCCACACTCTACTGAACACAAAACACTATCATTATTTTTAACCTTAACTAATTTGCTGAGACAACCTGTTTTTTAGTTATCTTCCACCTGTATTTTTACTATGACTGAGGTTACACTTAGTATTATCTGAGATAAACATTTGGCATATGGTTAGAATTTGGCTAATAATGAAACAGTAACACTGGATGTAGTCCGACAAGGAGCACCTGTGTAGCCAGCTGTACATAAGAGAAAATCATTCATCATGTATTCTTGCCTACGTTCACTAGTGGGTACCACGTCATTTCCACCTCAGCATATTTGTCTTCCTTCCCGTTACTGTTCAGGGGTGGAATGCTTTCTTCCCCAGCAGCATCTGGTCCATTTTGTTTACATCTCTAAGCTAGAAGACAGTGACTCCAGTTTTCGTGTATATTAAGAAGACCTGAGTTTATTTTCAGATTTGCATCTGACTTGCTAGGTGAAGGAGAATGCTGGGGAAATAGATTGATATAAGAATCAAGGAACTCTCTAAGCCATGTTTAAAGGAAACCATTTCCCCAGCCTCAAGGAAAATGAGTCACACCACCCCCATTATTTCTCTTGTCTTAGGTTTTCCTGCCAGTTTGCTGAGGCAGAAGTCCCAAGACATGCAGGAGCCAAATAAGGGTTCAGCATGACTGTCCAATAAGCAAGAAGACTGGAAGGGGGAGAAACACAGTTAAAATACTGTTTGCCTAGGCTTACATTCATGGCCACCAGAAGGCAATCACCTGGTACTTATTTATGGAATTGCAAAACTCATTTAGCTCATTGAAGCCTCTAGTGACCTCTCTCTAAAATGGAGTTCATAGAAGCTCATGGCTACCACTCAAGGACTGCCTCACAAGGTACATACATGTGCTGAGTAATTTATTATACAAACAGAATTCTACAATACTAGGATAAACTGGTTGAACACTTCTAACTGAGCTAGAAACACAGCTTAAGAATAGTCTATGTATTTACTTAATTTGAAAGGAAAAAAAAAACGTGTGTTAAAGAACTGACCAAAATAGGGCTTTTTAAATGGATACATCATGAAAATTACAAGTTTGTTTCAAAGGACAACTTGAAAACTTTTTGCTGGAAAAGGAAGTCAAAGAAAAAGAAAACAGGATATGTCAACAAACTTACTGAAGGGACTGAGACCTCTCACGCCAAACTATGTTCATTAATTCTATGTTAATAGTGTTTGCCAGCTTAAGGATGGTTTCACTGCTCCATGTGCTTTGTGGATTTCTAAGTTGAGGGATTATCTCTGGCCTGTGGCCCCTAATTGGATACTGTCTAATTATTAATATTCATTTTTCCAGAGGGATTTGTCTCACAGAATTAAAAAAGTTGATGAGTCGGCAGGAGCTACAATTCCCCTCTGACTTAGGAGCAATAAAGCGTATATAGTTCAAGCACCACCCTCACAAACAAACCCGGATCATTATCTGAAAACAACACTTAACATTCCCCTCTCACCTCTAGCTTTTCAGACTTTTAAATAATGTTAGAATAAATACTCAGGAAAATAATGTTGTATACTCAGTAAATCCGAATTCTGCTGGCAAATGTTCAGTCTACTTTGGTTTCTACGATCAATAAATCTATGTCAAAGTTATTTTATGTCACAACTTGAGTGGGAATAGGAAACACTAGGTGTTCCTTCTGCTGATATGAGAAATAGTTGTGTCGAAGACAAATTATCTTTCATAACTGAACTATAAATGGATTGTCCTTAGTATTTGACCAAAACAATGTTCTCTGACCATAAAATAATCAAAAAGCTCTGCAACTCTGTGGAAATTTCCTCTCCTTTTTGTTAGAACTGAGAGGAAAAGGAGAAGAAAGAAAAGTATTGGTGGTCCTAAATGAGTTAGGAAAATCTGCCAGGAGAAAATCAAGGTAGTGAAGATGAATGGTGGCAACACATTAGTGAGGATTTTATCTGGGAAAGCCAATGTCCATGAATTCATGTGCCTGTCTGTCTCAATGTCCATGATGTGACACAGCGAAAAAGATGTCTCTGCTGATAGAAACATCATGCTGATTTTTCCCCCTTGCATTGCTTAAGGAAAGGTCTGGGAGTTTCTTGGATCAGTCACTTGGAGGAAGGGGGAGCCAGCATCAGACATTCCAGCTAATGAACTGAAGAGACGATGGAATATTACAACTTTCTTTTGCGATTGGTGTTCAAATGACTTTCCAGAAATTAGAAACAATCTGATCCTAGTGGGAAAAAGCTGACTTATACACTGTTCATAGGGAAAATATTGATGAGATTATCTAGGAGTGTGCATGTTTTCTTTTAACTGACTATTCTTCCTAACTGCTTTAGATTCTAGGCATCATCCTTTTTCTATTGGAAACTTTACAGAGGTCACAGTCAAACGTATGTGCATTCATCTCTCCAGTGCATAGCAAGATCTGCCTGTTGTTCATGGAGGACCATGATCAAATGGCAATAAGTCTAGGATTTAGCCTGTGGGATCAAGGCTGTCCTGGAAGGAAAGGGCCTGTAATTTTCCCGCATGTTTTAGAGTAGAGTCAGCAGAAAGCTTTCAAAACTATGCTGTAAGACCATCTTACCTTTGAAGAGTACTTAAAAGTCAACCATGTGTCTTCTGGTGTATCCCATACAAGAACATGAATGTGTATCTGTAATTGTGCTTTTTCTGTAACTTGTTTTGGAATCTGGGCCCTTTGTAAACTGAAAAATGAAGGCCTAGCTAATAATAGTCACCCTAGTCATACATTTCCACACTGGAAAACTGGATTTGAATATCATAGAGATAAAGCTAAACTCATTTGAAGTTAACAACCTCTTTTGTTCCCTTCAATGGAGCCCAGTCCCCAGTCACCTGCTGTAGTTTGGACTCTTGAGCTAAATACGTTGAGCTACATCTCAGTGTGTGTGTTCTGCCAAGCTTCACTCCTGGTCTCCAGTAATATGAGAGATGATAGCATCCTACTTCCCTGCTGGTGACATCTATAAGCAGATTTATACACACCCAAGGTCTGAACTCACATGAAGAGTGCATAATTCCACCGACATTATGCTAGGTAAAACAGCTGTTGCCAAGAGACTTAACCTAAAAGATTATAAATGTTGAGTTTGAAATCATGACAATTACAGCTTTTCATTCTTGGTTGTGTGAGAACCACATATGACTTAGAGCAGCAAGCAAGGCTCCACTGGGCTCCTTAATTTCCTTCCCATGTTGACGCCCCTGATGTCCCGAAATGGTCTTTCACGAAAAGTGCATAGTCTGTGTTCATCACTTCAAGGCTAACAAGCCAGGCTTTAGCATGAGTCTTTTCACTTCAAAGCATTTTACAGAGCCAATGCCATAGAATAAATTGTGTTGTCACTGTAGTGGTAGGATTAGCACCACAGCATTCAATCTTACCTCTGCTCTAACCTAAATCCATATCCTAGGAAGAAGCCTTTGGGAAACATGTCAGCATTCTGTGTTGTGAACCACCTCTCCTTGAGATGGTGATAATTTGACATTCCTGTCTATTCTGACTGAATAAACAGCTCTTGTGAAGCTTCTTGTAGGCAGGGTCTGTGTCTTTGCCTGGCTTTCCAGGACAGTCTTAGAGTAGCACAAAGCAGGTACTCAATAAGTCATCATGGAGAGAACAGAAAACTCATGTCAAAGACTCTGATTTCACCAATGACTCTCCTGGCCTCTCTAAGACCTGGGTTTGATGTCAAAGTCTACCCACACTCTGATGCTGGCTGTCATCCACCCCAGGCACTGAACCCCCTTTCCCATGCTGTGGATACAGGATACCTAGGAGTTCTTCATTTCCTTTTCCATAACTCTGCCTTCTCCAAGTACCAACTGATCTCTCTGTTCCAGGATGTCTTAGCATAGCTAGTAGATAAGACCAGAAGGTTAGAAATGCATCTTATTTAAAACTGGGGACGGACACACACACACACACACACACACACACACACACACACACACACATACACACACACACACACTGCCCTCTATCTAGCAAGATTTTTAAAAATTAAATAATTAGGCTAAAGGTATCCTTACAAACACACAATAGAGATGAAGGGGAAAGAACTGTCTGTTGAAATACTACTGCAGAGGAAGAAGGAAAACTGACTCATGTTCATGAACATCCAACAAACTACAGACGGAAAATGATGCAGTAAATCACAGAATTCCAACGCTTTAAATCATGCACGCACTCATACAAACCAGATGTTAAAAAAAATAAATGTAACCTTATTTCCACTCGTCAATGCTTCCCTCCAGAATAAATTTAGCAATTTAGTCCTTAACACCTTGGCACAGCTTCTATAAAAACATAAGCGATTTTAGTCTCAATTGTCAGATACCAAACACATAAGCTGTATTTTAAATCTCTATATTTTAAACATTAAAGAGTTACTGACTCTCACAAATCAAATAGATGGGAAATTATAGCTCAGAGGACGCTATTTTTGAGCCCCCTGGCCATGCTGATGTTGGTTTGGCTACATTTAAGGATCTGATATAAGCATTTTCTAAAATGAAGTGTTAGAAAAAAATATTCAGAATACTAGAAATCACCTCCAACAGCACAGCCGATTGAGCATACCAGCTTAGTTTTGCCCAATTTGCCGTTAAGATTGTAATTTTTTCTATTTCATTTTTTAAAATATGTATTTTAATTAAATTTAATTCCATGTATGTGTCTGTGTGTGTGCACATGAGTTCAGGTGCCCGTGATCACCAAAGACCTCTAGTCTTGCAGGTGCTAGAGCTGCAGCCAGTTGTGATCCACCTGGGAACCAAACTAGGGCTCTCTGTTAGTATAGTCCATGACCCTTGTCACTTAGCTCTCTGTTAGTATAGCCCATGACCCTTGTCACTTAGCTCTCTGTTAGTATAGTCCATGACCCTTGTCACTTAGCTCTCTGTTAGTATAGTCCATGACCCTTGTCACTTAGCTCTCTGTTACTATAGTCCATGACCCTTGTCACTTAGCTGTCTTTCTAGCCCCCAAGATTTGTTTTTGATTGTTTTAAAAAAAAGTATGGTTTCATTTTGCCTGGTGATTTTTCCATCCAGCTATTGGTACCAGCCTGCCCTAACATATCATGAGAAGCAACTGTGAAAACTTGAATAGTAGGAACTTACAGGTGAAGTTCAAACCCATTACAGCTCTCCCTCCTAACAATAATTAATTGAGGTAGTTTAAACTGACATTGATGTAGAAAAGGAAATGAATTTTGGAGTATGTTTTAAAAATATAGATTATTGACTCAGCAAACCGTAATGGCCCTTTCATTATCTTCAGGGACCATTGTATGATAATACTTTTGGAGAGTTTGTTAAATGAGTATTATTGACCTGACAGACCACAATAGTTCCAAAGAGGACATTAGTATCCATCTTCAAGCAACTATTTATATTATTTAAAACCATTATTGGCATGTGTGCATAAAATCTCTTTCAACTTCAGGGCAGAGGCTGCATGAGAAAGAGGTCCAGTTATAGATATTTGGGAAAGAGTCATGACATTCTCATAGCAATGGAAGTATGTGCCATGGTGGTTTTGTTTCTCTTCAAGTTGCATTGAGTGCCTTAACTCCTTTTATATAACCCTTCTTTACTGTAATCAATGTTAAAAATAATGTCAAGCAGTTTCTTTGAGGGGCAAGAAAATTTAATTGGTTCTCTGCATTAACTTGTTGAATGGCCAAGTTGATCATGACAACAGATCACCTTTACCATCAATTACTGGAAGCTAGAGAAGACTTAAAGTTCAGTTAACTCTAGCCATCCCTATGTGGATGAATGTGCTTTGATTTCCTACATTGTCTGATATAAGTCCACTCACATGAAGAAACTGAGCAGGTTAAGTGTGCCATGTGAATCCTACTGTGTAGGAAGTTAATCAGGACTTCTTCTTCCTGGCATTTGACAAGCCTAAAGGTGGGTGGCATGAGAAATAGAAAGTAGAGGAACCCAATCTCCATATCTCCTCACAGGGATTCCAGTATAAAGATCTCTAGTAGGATACTAGACTACTAACCATTCAAAGGAAGTGTTTGTTCCCAGCTTTCTCAACATCAAAGATGAATTCTGGATAAGGGAAAGGGGAAAGGTTATTGTAGGAATGAGAAGGATCTCACAGAAATGACAGAAAGGAAGGTTTAGAAACAGTAGGAATCAAGGACTGCTAGAAGGTTTCAAAGGCAGAACATTCTGCAGTCATGCCCCTCCCCTAGGCACACTAACATCATGGGAATGAAGGACCACAGATAACTGGAGAATGTGTTACTCTCTTTGAAGCTTGTCACTCTAGAAGAGAATGTCTGGCTTAACAATTCACATCACATGTCTTGATGTTGGGTGCTTTATGGTGAGGGTAGGGATGTGTGGAGAAAGGAACACACGGGAGCCTATGGGCTTCTGGGGGCGGCAGAGAGCTGCTTCAATTCACCAACGTCAAACAGTGGAGACAACTTAATGTCCCTATAGAAGATTAAGGGGCTTATCCTAGTTTGTAATCTGTTACTATGATAAACACCATGGCCAAAGGAAACTCAGAAATAAAAGAGTTTATTTCATCTTACAGTTTATAGCTCTTCACTGAGTGAAAGCCAGGGCAGGAACTCAAGGCAAGAACACAGAGGCAGGAACTGAAGCAAAGACCAGGGTCGAATGTTGTTGACTGATTTGTTTCCCATGGCTCAGGCCATGTTTCCCCCTGCCCCTTAAACACAAACCATGACCACCTGTCCAGTGGTGATACTAACTGTAAGGGCCTGGGCTCTCCAGTGTCAGTCATCAATGAAGACTTACCTATACCCAAACTAATGGAGTCATTTTCTCCAGAGGTTCCTTCTTCACACAGGACTCTAGATTATGTCAAGTCAAAGAAAAACAAAATTAAGCACAACTAACCAACATACTGGTCTTTGAAATAAGAATGGTTTCTATATGGCCAGGAACATTCACATACAGAAAACATAAATATTTCTTAAATAAATGAAAAAATCAACAAGCCAGAAAAGAGTAGATGAGTGACATTCAGATGCAAATCATATCATGAAAATTATAACCTCTTAGGTTTTCAAATATTTCTGGCCATTGGAGCAGAGGCTTTCTCAGATTTTCTGAACCAACTCATACCAGTAAAATCCAGTTTCCTAAATCACTTACTTTATGAAACTGGGTACACAGATTATGCATAATATTGACTCATAAAATTCCTAAAAAACTAGATAGATTCATTAGTATAGTAACACGTTTATGGGAAAGTCCAAACTTTTCATTTAGAATACTAATATCAGACAAAATGTAAAGATGCATCTTTTCCCTTATAATTGAAGCAAACTAATTATATTTTTCTTTTAAATAACAATGGTAATTTATTGGTGATGCTCTTACTAAAATTATACCATAATAATACACTTCTATAAGCCTGTTTCTTCATCATTGCAACATCTTGTGTCACTTTTACATCCCAAAGAACATAAGCATCATGTAAAAAAATTGGCAAAATTTTTCATGTCATTGACCAATCGCTGGATGTGTGATATAAAACTGTATGCTATCAGACAACTGACTTCTGGAACATATAAGCTACTTATGTTCAAGGTATTTGAATAGAAATTCTATGATGGGCGAGGTCTACTTCACCCAAATACAACAGGAGAAAGTGAGTGGAAGAAGAGGTTTTTTTTAAAAAGAGAGAAGAGGAGAAGTTATTTTTCTTTATATGAAAACTAAATCAATGAAAAATTAATCAATTATGCTAAATTCTATAAGGGTAAAACAGTTTGAATGTGGCTTGCACAGGTCAAGAATCCCCCAATGTGTGTGTTTGGGGGTGCAGCTAAATGAGAGAGGAGGGGATTCAACATCATGGCCACATCACAGCAATGTGTCTTGAGATTATCCTCTGACCTCCACAAATGTACTACGGTTTGTGTGCACCCATAATCTGGAACACATGTGCACACACAAGGGCCGGGAGCATACATCTGGTACCAACTTGGAATCCCAGGAGTCCTGATTATCTCACCTTGTACATCTTTTGATCTAGAAGTCAACAGAAATGTAGCTATAGAAAAATAAAATACCAAAAAACTGGCAAACCAAAGTCTTTACTACATTGGCAGTTAAGAAATCTTTCTTGTGTTAAATAGTATCTGTTTATGTCACACTCCTATGCAGAGGCTTCAATGGTGAACTTGAAGAAAACAATTTACAGTCCAAGCATTTATCCCCCTGGCAGAAGATGTGGGCTGCCTTTCGGAATAAACTAACAAGCTTTTACAAAAGTACAGAGAAGATAATTCCTAAGAAATTTCACTGAACATTACAAGCTGTATACAAAAATGTAGCAATAGCACCAGAAATCTGACAGATCTCTCTCAGTTTTGGAAGATAATAGCAGCTCATGGTTAAGCTAAAGAATTCTGAATCCTCATTGCTAGAAATCTCATCAACACCGAATAAGTGTGTGTATTTTCAGAGATATTCAGCTCCCCAACCCAAATAAAACTGTT
Source organism: Mesocricetus auratus (assembly GCF_017639785.1). Lineage (NCBI taxonomy): Eukaryota > Metazoa > Chordata > Mammalia > Rodentia > Cricetidae > Mesocricetus > Mesocricetus auratus. Next base: position 41,098,056 of record NW_024429199.1, on the reverse strand, counting down.
GGAAAATTGAAAAAGAGAGCTTCATAGTCACGGGTCAAAATTAATTGTTCATCCTACATTGGGGCTAATTTGCATGAATTTCTTTTTATTTGGGGCAAGCATGGTGATTATTTATTTCCAAAAAGTACTACGTCCCTTCCTCAATAAATTTACAAAGGCAGGTTCAATCAGAAACTTTAATTTCCAGACTGAGCATCATTTTCATGGATTCATTTCCCCACAACTGAGAAAACAGTTCCTATTTTCTGTCAAGGCAGCAAATGTGGATTTTTGATTGGACATGGAGGAAACGGTTCTGTTTCAAGATCTCATTAAAAGCCACCTGCTGCCTTAATAATGATAGCATAATTAAAACCCGATTCCCAAATTTGGTACAACTTAGACACTGTGGACAGAAAGAGAAAGCTGATTAAAGCCATCTAATTTGAGACTAAGGTAGCAATTTGTAGAAAGTGTGTCCTGAATGTGTTTGACAAATGAAATAGGGAAATGCCAAAGAGAATTTTAATCTGTAAAGGGAAATGAACCCTACGACCCAGCCCATAGTTTCCAAGGTCGGTATTGCCCATCACACGTCATTTCCTCCTGATAAATGCTCCCCGTAATAAGAGATGCTTCTTAAATGTTTAATTTCATGCTAACCATTCTAATGATGTTCCAAGAATGTTTTTCTTTTATGTTTGGAAGAACTGAATTGGCCGTTTGCGAGATAATCATTTCAATAACAGAGATGCAGAGTTGTGCACAGGAAGAAATTAGGAATTAAGTGAGGGAATCATGGGAGAATGTGTTACCGCTATTCAGCAACTGCAGTAGAGGTTCAGTGAAGGCAACACTCTTTCCCATTAGAGTGTCAGACCTTATAAATAGCGCAGGAGCAATAATCAATGGATTGTCAAATCAGCTAGTGCAGTATTCATCAAGTTGAAAGCATTGCTGTCAGAGCTGTGTGAAGCAGAAGGGACCTCTCCCAGTAGCCCCGTGGCTCACTCTTCTTATAACGTGTGTCCATGCCATTCAGTACAGCCTTGCATCCATCTGACCCCCTTCATGGTCAGTAACTCCACACCTCTCTTGCCAACCTCATGGCCCATTCAGATCTGCAATCTGTCAGTTTTCTTTGTTTCCTAGGTGAATCTCCAATCCTTTGGGATGGAGAAAGCAGACAATCCCCACCTACCAACCTGATCACTCCCACCCTCCCCCACTCCCCCAGAACCAGCTCTTCTCACTCTTCAGTGACTTTGAACATGCTATTTCCTCTAAGGCCCCCAGGAATTCCGTCCCATCCCCGAAGAGTGGGGTATCCATCTGCTTGGGGCTGGCACAGAAGTCTGCCCATAATCCTCTCACCACAATGGTATATTAATAATGACAGCCAATGTTCGTCAAGGGCTAAGTGTGTGCTACCACTGCTGCCAAGTGTTTTGCGTATGTGACATCACTTGACTCTCCCAACAAACCATGAGGTAAAGGATCAGTCTCATTTTAGAAAAGAGGACACCTAAATTGCCCATGGCTCTGAAGGCAGACTGGAACACATACCCACTATATTCTTGAATAAGACACACGGGCACGGCTTAGGATTCCCCCACTTGGCTCACTTTCTCCTCCATAACACTGAAACCCCACAGAGCATGCCTGATACACGTCTGTGTCCCGACAACAGTGGCAGCTCATAGCATGTGCTTAACAAATGTTTCTTAACAGAAAACTATGGTCAGACTTGGGAGAAGGGCCCGGGGCACTCGGTGAGTGAGGCCATCGCTGGGCAGCTGGGCATCTAATCCTCAGCGCAGCTTCCCTTCTCTCCTGCGTGGCGGCGTTCTGTGCACGTGTTGACAAAATACGACCCAAACCATGTCTCAGAGAAGAAGATGCCAAATCGACTTGCCGCTGTTGTTTCTGGAAGCCTCACACACCTTCAATAAGCTCTAGTCATTTTTCAGGTAACTGGTGCCAGGTGGGAATGGGCTACAGTAGAGGTGGTCTTGGCAGCTTCAATCACTGTCACGAGCAAAATGCAGGGCAACTAACAGATATATAGATCCCTTGTCTTCTGCCGGTGCTGCGAAAATTGATCTCTGAAATGCTCTGATTCGAGGTGAACGTAGCTGTAGATCACAAGCGCAGCCTTGCAAATACCCTTCCACCCAAAGTAAGTAACAATTCTCCATGGGTAAATGGGAGAGAAAACTTATCTTTATTTTATGCTCGTTAGCTATTGGAGAGGGGAGCAAAGCTAGGGGAGCCATTTTATTTATATTTGTGATTGCTCGCCCATCAAGGTTCCTTCTTTATCTTGTACCTAGCTAGTCCTGTGATTTCATAGACCATCACTCTGCTCACCTTGGCCCATTCCCGGCTTTAATAAGGTCTATAAGATGGGAGATGACGCCCGCGGATGCCCCTGGCCCTGAGCAGATAGTTAATACATACTGAAAGGAAATGAAGGCACCTGGGACTCTTCCTTCCAGAAATGTCAGTTACTGTGCATGAGACTGAAGAGCAGGCCTTGGAAGTCAGCACGCCTTCAGATAATAATCCATTTTCTCAACCACTGAGATCCCACCAGGGAAGAAATCAGGCTGACTGTTGATAACCAATCCACAGCCTAGGTTACATTTTACAAATTCTTGGGCTCAAATTTTGGAGCTTATCCTCAGTAGAGTCCAAAAGTAGACATAGCAGATTCTTATAAGCACCTATCCCAGGCAAGCCCTGGTGACAGGCTATAAGGTACTGATCTAAGAAGCCCCAGCTGCAGCACCACATCTGGCCCTAGGTCAAGGCAAGTGAGGCATTATACCAGGAGTACTGAAAAATCCTTCTCCAATAAGCTAAATTTAATGCAATATTTCTTAAAATATGAAATTAATGCAGAACTCTGTGATGAACAAAATGTCAACATTTTAAATAAAGCCAGGATCAGGCATGGGGCTGTGCCAAGCCATATTGGAGCCGAGGCAAAAAGGAAAGTAAGGAATACTGATCTTGTCTTTATTGGGAATGCTGAAAGTTTGCTCCTGGTGCAAACTGTAACATTAATTTTGGTTTTCCAAAAATGACTTTGACATATGATTTCTTCTGACTCTGGATGGGTTTTAATGCCCAGAGTTGCCTATCAGGTGTTACTCTCGTCCTGATCTCACCCAGCACTCAAGGCTCCCAGAGCAAACTCTGGGAGAAAACGTAGTTGCTAAAATTCAGTGTTCTTGCAGAGTTATTCTTAGGATACTACAGGTACCTGGTGCATTGAAATTTGAGACTACAGCAACCCAGTGGATGTCTGAGTTACTAGATTGTGAGTCCAGTTGTGTCACTTATCTTAAGGAAATTATTTGAGGGTAGTATAGATGGAGTTTCTGTCCTGCCTGGTCCTGCAGCCATTTAGGCCCAAACAAACACACAGAGGCTTATATTAATTATAAACTGTTTGGTCAATGGCTCAGGCTTCTTACTGGCTAGCCCACTCTTCATTATTAACCCATTTCTATTATGTATTTCCGTGTGGTCTTGACTTAGAGGAGAATGCCCTGAGTTCTATCTTCCTGGTAGCTACATGGTGACTCCTAGTGACTCACCCACTGCCTTCCTCTTCCCAGCATTCTCTTAGTCTGGTAGCACCGCCTATACTTCCTGCCTGGTTATTGGCCAGTCAGCTTTTTATTCAACAACCAATAAGAGGAACACATATTCACAGCATTCAGAAAGACTTCCCCCAATCAGGGGAGAAGGGAATAAACAGGCTATGATGCAATGAGGGGTAGGTTAACGGAGGCTTAGCGAAAGACAGGGTAGCGGGCATTGTCAGAGAGGACACTGAGCGATATGCAGGTGGGGCTTACTGAGGCTCCATGGAAAGGGAAGGCCAGCTCCTACATACCAGAGTATACAGCACCATACCTTAGACGAGCTCTTCCCTCTGCTTTCTCATATGCCTCACTCATTCACTGCTAGATAGCCATCTAGGATCAGGTTGCAGAACCCTGGTGTGACCCAGCAACATATTTTCCTCACATGGAGAGTAAGATACACTGACATGTTACTCCTTTAGGGAACACGTGTTTCCCTGTGGTTTCCTGCAAGCCCACTTTAACCTAGAAATGTGATCCCTGAAGTTGGAAATTCGCTTAGCTGAGCACTCCTGAGAATGGATGATGAGTTTAGTGTGCCCACCACAAGATCCCCTCAATATCAACAACAAGCACAAAAATCCCGTGCCTCCGCCCTGTGCTCTAGGGACAATGGACACTTTGGAGCTGGTTCTTACTAGTAGTATTATGAATTCCATCCATGACACAGCACCAGGTTTGTGGGGGGGGAGGAAAGAAACAATCACAGTGTTTTCTATTCGTGGGAGGAGCCATTAGGGTAGCTGTATGATGAGACAGGCTTAAGTGACGATGTTGCTAATGTAAATGCTAAGGGCTGTGGCTTTGAGAGAGCAGGGGAAAATCAGTGGTAACACTGTAAAAGTTCTAAGACTTGGAGCCGAACACTTAAAGCCTTATCAGCTAGTCCCTATAGTCTCCAGGGAGTCACTGGGTAGCCAAGGACAACTCTCCATTCTCTGTCTCCCAGTGCAGGGATGACACTTCCTGCCACTCCTGCATCCTGAGGGATTCTGTTCTAACAAAACTATTTCTTCAAATGTCCAATAGGATGCTCTTATGTCAGGTCCTCAGTCTGTCCCAGGAGTCACCCATTGCTCTGCTTATGACTTTCCTTCTGCTGTTTCTCTACTAGGGCAACGTCACTCATCTGCATACCATTGGATGCCTGCTCTGAGAAGCCTTATAGGCCCCTCCCCTCTCACACTGTAGAAGTGATGTTATACCTTGTGTTCCAGAACGTTCTTTTATGATTGTCTTTCAGATCAGAGATACAGCACCCATTGCCTATTAATTTCCATCTGTTGCTAATAGGACCCCCAGAAGTTAATGATGAGTACCATGGATGATGTGACAGAATCTGGAATCACCAGGGAGACAAATCTCTGGGCACACTTGGTGGGATTATCCAGTTACCCTCTGAGAATGTCTTGAGGGATTATCTTCTTCACATGAATTGATGTGGGAGGATTCATTTTTATTTGTGGGCAGAATCATTCTTAGGGCAGTGGATCCTAGTGTAACATGGAGACGTCTATCTGAGCCCTACTACGTGTCCATCCCTTCCCCTCTGCTCCCTGATTGCAGATGCAGTGGGACCAACTGCATTAACAAGGTCCTGCCATCTTGACTTCCTTGCTATGATGGGTTTGAGCCGCAACCCAGAACAAACCCTTTCTCCTGTAAGTTGCTTTTGTCAGTGGCCAGTGATTTTGAACAGCAGAGAAAGAAACAGAGACATAGGGGTTCTGTTTCAACACATCCAGTGTAAACTGAAAATACTGTAAGTCAAAATACATTTAGTATAATAGTACCTGGTTTTACTTACTATCACTGGATTTGAGGTTCATTTTATATTTGGTGAAGCTTGCTTGCACACAATAGAAGCTGTGCTTTGAATTTTGGATTTGGCTCTTTCCTGAGCGTAGCAGTATGTGCACAGATCCCCCCCATGATGATAGGCACTTAACAGCAGCCCCCCTTACCTCACACCTCCCAGGAAGCAATCAATACTCTTTCTAGTGTGCTATGATCCCTGGGGATCTGCAGGAATATGTGCCAGCAACCCTATGCCAAAATCAGAGGCTCAAGTTCCACGCATAAAATGGTACGGTGCTTGTCTCTAAGTCTCTGCATGCACTTTCAGGCATCTCTAGAATACTTATGAAGTCTAATACAATGCAAATACCACATACAAGGTTGTCATGAAAGTTTTTATGCTGTGTCAAACACAGAGCTATGTGTGTTTTGTACATGTGCAATAGTTTGGATTGCTTTCTTTCTTCCTACCCCCACGCTTCCATGTTCTCATATTTGCTTCTCCTCTTTCCCCTTGTTTTTCTCAAATACTATAGATCCAAGTTTGGCTGAATCCGTGGTTGGAAACCACAGTAGGAAAGTCCCACCCCATTCTGCTGTATTACCTGTATATGGAACCTATACTTTTCCCGTACAATGGGCTCATTGGGCTGTAGCCCTGCCACAGATTGAAGCATCTATATACTCAACATACGAACCTCACAGCTTGGCGACAAAGTCCAGTCTTGTGGATTTCCTGAGCGTGTGGGAACTGAGACTCACTGTCTTTGGCAGCACCAAGGCGAGACCTGTACACAGTGCTAACCTGGGAAAAGTTCCAAGCAGGAGAGTCACCAGAAGAGTGTGGTTTCTGGTGAGTTTGTTGCTTTCACACCATCATAAACTAAAAATTCTTAGGACAAATGGGAAGTGGGGGGGAGACACGACACCGTGGTTGGTATGAATGAAAAAATATTAAAATATTATAAAAATATTAAAAAAAGAAAATACGAAAAAACTAAAAATTCTTATGTCATCGTAAGTTGAAAACTGTCATCCAGCAGAACAATGTGTTGAATAAAAGCCATTGACTAAACTAACCTATGGGGTTTCAGGAAAGGAAATCTATGAAATGAATAACTGTGAAAAATGGATATTTCCTCCAAGAATCAACATTTCATTTCATAAGCCTCAGGTATGAGGGAAGTGAACCTGCTTGCCCAACACCAAGACTTTCTGTCACACCCTACCAGACTTCAAGGTCAAGCTCTAACCACGAAATGAGACAAGTCGGTGTCTCCTTTAGGATAAAGGCTAAGCGAGCTCTCATCCCTGATTTGTTCCACCCCACTTCGGTGGTATAGTACCCTGTTATGGGGAAAAAATGCCAGGCTACTTTTGCTTTGTTTGTGTATATTTTGTGTGACACCAAATTATTTTTTGTGTTGTTATTATTTGTGTGACACCAAAATTATTCATTTCTGACATGTTACAAAATGAAAAAGATAAAAAGGAGTTAAATTAGTTATATTTTTTCTTAATGTACAAAAAGCAAGTTAATTCACTGGTATCTATTTTCAGAACATTTGAGCGGGGGGCGGGGAATCCTGATTGGTTTGGAGTTTCACAAAATCAGATAGCTCATCATAAATAGTGTTACTGTCAGAGGCACAAGATAAAATCATAGAAAATGTGTTAATAAATATCCTAAAATTTATTTTCAAACATTCACACACACACACTCATACAATAGCTGATAGTGGGAAAACAGGTTGTTAGGAATTAGCATCCCTTTTTAAGTATGAATTTCAGTGTGAATATCAAAGTCAAGAATAAAACAAAACACAAGAAAAAGCAGTTTGACTTTTAAAAATAACATTTTAGGTTCTCTCTTTACTTCTTTCTCCCGAGTGTCACAAGCCAAGGGCAAAATGTGTCTCTACTTGACGTTTTCCGTCATTTGTCACTGTTTTATTACAATCTTAGCATTGTTTAAAACACCAATGTACTTTTTTTCCCTTTTGGCCATGGAAATGGATGTGTGAGCGCAGGAAGACCATGCATATGATTAGCATAATAATGTAAAATGCTCACAAAGCATTGGCTCATCTCGACTTCTCTGACCTTCAGCACTTTAGCTGGAGTTAGAACAGCTCTAGGGTTTCAGCCTTAGTATGCAAAGGTGGGTGGGGATGGCATAATTTCTTGAAATCATTGCCCTCAGAGAGTGACAAGGTGTAAATTCCCAAAATGTTTGAAATTTCCATCCACTAGCTGAGTTCTGATATGTTGTGGAGTGTAGAACAGAACCCTAGTTAAGGATTTATCTCAGGCCCTGAGCCGCAGGCCAATGAACGCCAGAGCTGTGAAGGTGAAAGGCACGGGGTCTCCAGAGCGAAAGGGCCGTCTGCATCAATTTGGAGGCAGCAAAGTGGCATCAGCAGTGGGAGAGCTATTTACACTCCCTTCCTGCACAAGAATTATGGCGCTGTAACCAGGAAGGAAGCAAGGGGAGTTGAAGGGGCTGCTCAGAAATATAATGGTCATTTATGGCTGAAGCACCCCCATAATAGTAGGTTGGTTCGTCGTTCGCATCTGCAGAAACGCATGAAGAATTTGCAATGAAACCTACACACACACACACACACATACACATACACACACACACACACACACACACACACACACACACAGAGCATAGGCCCCCTGGAGACCTTCTGCAGAATGGCCATTCGTATTAAAGCAAGAAATGGCATTCACTTTGTTTAACCGATGGGATAAAACCGAGGGACCTTCGTGAATTCTGGCCTCACCCCATAAACACTGACAGAGAGAGCTCAACCGACCCACCACTGATGCCTTACCGTCTCACAAGCAAATCAAGAGACTAGGAGGAGAATGCGGATGGAAATAATTAGACAACATTTGTCATGCAATTCGTGAAAGTGCTGTGTTTTGCAGCAAACGTAAATTATAGTATTGCGTTATCAAGATAATAATTTGTTTTTGTGACAAAAAATATCACACCATTATATGTTGCATTTGTATTATTTTTAAATTAGGCTTTTTAATTATGGAGATAAATTATGTATGTAAGAATCTCACATTGAAAATTTTATACAACATGTCATCTAAGATCCTATTAAATGCTGGAATCTGTTCCCATCACATCTAACTATTTTCTGGTATCAAGAATTAACTCTTTGTTAGGTGACTGAGAGACCTCCATAAAACATCGCCATAACCCGGAATTCCTTTCACCCAAGGATAACCTTGTTGAGGAGTTATAAGATTAGGGACTCCTCTGGGTGAGCCCATGGAGCTTGGCTTATATTCCCTCCTTCAGGAAGGCTGTTCAAAATGTAGCAGAATCCTCTGTGTCTTGAGAGAGATCTGCTTCTTCCTCCCTAACAAGTCCCAGAAGATTTACACAAGTCCAAAACTGACTCTGGTCTAAAGTCAAAGCTGATAACAGGATTGTCATCTGGTACATCTGGGGACACCGGAGCTTTTGGAAATCACCACAGCCTTCACATCCCACCAGGGTAAACAACATCCTTGGGTCTTGACTCCTTGTCTATGAAGGAAGAGCAATCCCCAGCCCTGGGAAGCACCAGGGTTGAATGAGACAGTGTTCTACATGGCCAGTAACAAGCCTGGTGAAGAGTGAGTATTAGAAGAGAGAGAGTCATTCCCGTTACTCTGTTTCAGAGCAATGATTGGAGACCAGCTTCGGTCAGAAGCTCTTCTTTGGAGTTTTCCTTTCCAAATGGCCTCCATGGGCTTCATGTCTTTATTTGATGTTGTTTATCAGGAAAGAATGAGTTTAATAAGGCCCACTTTTGGAGCCAACTCAGAAAACACAATTTGGAAAAGTGTAAACTCTGTGGCCAATGATGTACCCCAACCTATCCTTTCCACCATTAATTAGTTTCAGGCATAGAGATGCCGAGTGCATCTGCATCTCCCCATCTAGTCGTAATTTGCTTCTGAAGCTGGGGATTCTGGGTCTTGAAGTCAACAATGAATGGAACAGAGGAACAGTGATCCCAGAAGGTTAAAAAAGAGGGCAGAGTCTGCCTGGAAGGGAGGAGCATTAGCTGCATAGCCAACACATGCTTGCTCAATTTTTTACATAGTATTTGCCATTTCTATCTTTGAAATATTTCTTAAAGTTTTGAAAATGTGTGGCTCCCTTTGAGGAATACATAATCTTATGAGTTGAGAAAATTCTTTTCAAGTTAACAACAACAAAGGAATTTATCCTTTATCATATCTTTTCATAATCCCTCATAAATTAGTAAGATTAAGAGCAATTGCATTGTTAGAAGTAGCAGGGAGAGACAGCAAAGAGCGAGGGAGTGTGTGTGTGTGTGTGTGTGTGTGAGAGAGAGAGAGAGAGAGAGAGAGAGAGAGAGAGAGAGAGAGAGAGAGAGAGAGGAGGGAGGGAGGGAGGGAGGCAGAGAGAGAGGGAGAGAGAGAGAGGGAGAGGGAGAGAGAGAGGAAAACATATGCTTTTCAGATCAAGTATGTGTGCATGGCAGAGGAGCTTAGATCACAAGAGTAGACATTCAGTAAAGTGTAATTTAAAGAAAAAGTGAGTAAGAGGAGGTCAGGGCTGAGGGCAAAATAACCTCATACTTGATTTTCAAACAACAAAACATGAGATAGTGGTTTCCAATGAAGACTTGGAACAGAATGATGGTCTGTTTGAGTTTCATAAGAGAAGCTAGGGTTACTGTCCTGGCACCTGCAGAATTTCTGCAATACAAGTCCCATGGAGTTCATGGGACTGGAGAGGTAACCCAGTTGTTTAGGAGTACTTGCTCAAAACCATCTGTAATGCCAGCCCTGGGGAATTTCAGGGCATTCGATGCCCTCTTCTGGCTTTTATGGATACCTGAAGCCATGCAGCTCACACACACACACACACACACACACACACACACACACACACACACACAGGTATAGATATAGATATCTTTATAATTGAGCAAATGTACTTACAGAAAAGGCTCAAAGGAGGGTGGGTCAGCTTTAACCAGGGAATTAAAAGAAGTTATACTCAGACACTTGAGTGACAATCCTGATCAGGCTATGCCTAGGGAAGACTCATCCTCTCTCATTTTTGAAAGAACCACTAAGTCCTCCAGCTTTTATGAAACAGGTGTATAATTAAATTGCTTTACTATTGTGTACTTCAGTATCTAAATGAGACAAAGGCATAAAATAACATCTCAAGCCAGACATGATGGTCGAAGCAGGAGGATTGCCATGAGTTTGAGACCATCGACTCTATATAGTACATTCTAGCTCAGTCTGGGTTACAGTGTGGGACTGTGTCTCAAAGAAGTTGTAAAAAAATAAGTAAGTATGTAGATGGATGGGTGGATAGATAGCAGACCAAGATAGAGAGATAGATAATAGATTTAAAGAGTTAAGCCACCAAAATGATAACAGTGCAAATCAGTAATTGACAGTAGCACGTCAGCAAATGACCTTCCCTGTCCTTCTCTTTGAAAGTTCACAGCAGAGCCATTGGCCCCTCCTCTGACTCCCATGATGGCTGCTCCACTGTCTCCCACTTTCCTTTTCTACAGAATGGACACAAGTGGAAGCTGGAAGCCATGCAGGTTTGTACTCTCTTCAAACTTGGGGTAAGTTAAACGTTTTCCAGACATTGGAAACATCATCAAAACAATACTGTTTGGAGTCACAAACTAGTATATGCATATTTTGTGGCTACCTTTCAAAATAATGTAAATTCAGATGCCAGTGTCCATAAACAGCTTTAATGGACTCAAACCACAATGTCCTTTCTGGAATGGCTTTTGTACCATGAGAGTAAGATAAGGAGATACAGTAAAAAATAGACTATAAACCCTGATTATATACAGGTGATTTTCAACTGAAAAAAAAAAACAGTCTTTAGGGTCAGGCCCACACTCTCTGTCCAATCTTCAGAAGCTTAACCAACCTCATTTTCCCAGTGTGCAAACAAATGAAGACACCACCACCCCCAAACCCTGCCACTGTGGTATAGATGATGAGTGGTCTCCTCTATGGTACATTTAGTGAATCGCCTGACACCCCACCCCTCCCTGCCATCACCCAGGGAGACCCTCTCCTTTCACTTCTGACGAGAAGCATTGCTGAAACTCCCTCTGGAATCCATTTTAGAATCCCTCCTCAGGTTTCTCAGCACATCTCCCCTTTGTAGACGCAGTGAGGCAGATGTTTCCCGCATTTGTATGTCTAACGTCACTTCTGTGTGTTCTTCATGGAGCGTTCCTCCTGCACCATTTCCAACCGGGACAGCCTGGGAGCGCCTACTAAAAAACTAGCATGCCCTCCTTTCTGAAGCCAGGTATACAGGGTAAGAGAAATACCATAGAACACAGAGATCTGTTCCCACTGTGAACACTTTGAGCAGTCACCAAATTCCCGCAGTCATTGAGGTCATAAGGAATTCTGAAGACCCCTTTCCCTCCACAGTTCTGCCATGTCCAGCTCTAACCCACTACCCTGCCTCCACCAAGCTGGTCCCTCTTGGAATAACATTCCTTGATCCATCTTCCTACAACCCAGCTCTGATCATACCATTTCCCTGATAGCAAACTTCCTAGAATGCTCTATTGTGTCTCAAATTAAATACAAATCTTGAGCTAACCCTGTGTCAAAGGTCTCTAGCATTTGGCCAGTTTCTTTCAGACTGCTTGCCTACTGAGCTCTTGACTGTCATCTTTCCCAGCCATGGTGTCCCTTGCCTCCTCATATCTCCCCCTGTCCTAAACTAAACCGCTGTCCTAGAATGTTCTTTGTTCCAGCATGACCCAGACCTGCCTTTGTTTCAAGATTCTGATTAATGCCAACATGTCAGTGTAGCATCCCCAGGCAGTTGGAACCCTCAGTAAATTGTTCTCTTCTTTGCATCCCATGACACCTGGCTCGATCTCTTGCAGGATTTCTGCTCTTTGTTCTCAGACTATAATTCTGTCTGAATGTTGTATGTGCAATGGGAACGCTCTATTGCAGAGAGACCTCAATTTTATTCCTGTTGGTTCTTGCCCCAGTTTCCTTACTTGTAAAATGCCCAACATATCACTTATGGGGGGATTTAATGAGGTAACACCTATAAAGAACTTGGTATGGAATCTACCAGAGAAAGGTTGTTTTGTTTTTCTATTTCCCTTAAAACGTAGAATGTCTTTACTTCCCTGATAAGAATCAAGCAACTAAGGAAAGACTTTTGTTTAATGAGTGAGGAAATATTCCCTGAAAAGGCCTTAAAGTAGGCATTCAAAAACAAGCAAAAAACAACAATAACAACACATACACCACACACACAGTCCTCATGAACTAAGATAATAATGAGCTATTAGTCAAATACACATAGACTATTATACTAGTCAAATACACACGAATGCAAGAGAACAGGTTGAAAATTGAATAGTTATAGCTTCAGAACATTGGAAATCAGTGAGTGTATTGTGTAGATAAATGAAAGGATGATAATTCCTTCAAATGTCTTCAGCTCATTCATTAACAAAAGAAGATTTGAGGCAGGGAAATAATGAAATATGATACAACCTTGACAAAAGAAATTGGCCACTAAAATGATCAAAGTACTTCTTCATTAGTAGAAGCCAGAAAAAGGACAAGTCATGTGTTGAGTTTCCAGTAGTCATGTAATACCTTAAAGATCAGAACTTCACTCAGACTCAGTGGGGAGCCTTGATGGCTTTTGTCCCACAGATGGGAAACTCAATGTTCAGCCTAAGGGGTCCTTGTAGGAGAAACTATGGTCTCCTTGTTCCTTAAATTATTCACACTCATAGCCAGAAGAAACTGAGGCACATTGAAGAGTTTAAGATAGGCTTACAAAGAACCACTTTTGTTGTCTTAAAAACCCAAGAATTATTTCTGTACTTAGGATTGTACTTAGCTGCTATCAGCCTGGAGGGGAGGGCATCTAAGGACTAGTGCATTAATATACTGTAAGAGCAAACTATAACCCAAAATTCTAAATATCCATTGAGTTGTGTGATGATTTTATCTTTTTTATAGTCGACCTTGTAAATTAAAATTTCACACATTCACATTTCTAATATTTAACTTTACTTTGGAAATTCTTTGATTTGTTTTTAATTAAATGTTTGCCAGCTAGTATTCTTCCCACGGGCTGTTGGCCAGTAAGGTTTAAGGAGCCTGGGAGTGTGTCTCTTGGATCTGTAGAAAAACCAGAAATAGATGTGAATTCCTGAGGGAATTTGTGGTTAATTCATTTTCAGGATTTTCCTCTCAAATAACAGTTTCATGTATTACCGTTAAGAGTAAGGGTTCTTGAAGGGGGTGGCATTTCAGGGGGAGGTAGAAACTCCCAAGACTTTACAAGGATGACCCTAGCTAACACTCCTAGCAATCTGGGGTATGTAGTCAGAACTGGCTACGTCTCCTGTGACCAGTCAAGACTTCAAGTAGAGGGATTGGGAAACCAACTCCACCTCATAACCTTAGACCTACAGTCTGTCCTGACTATGGGATGTGCTGTAGTAAAGGTGGCACAGAAATTGTAGAGTGGTCAACCAATGACTTATCCATCAAGAGAACTATGACATGAGAGTGAGTCTATTCCTGAAACTGCCAGAAGTGCCAGGATCCAGAGGCTGTGTGACTCAGAGACCGAGGATAGAACCAAATATGCCTGGAGGAAAAAAGATGTCAGTGTTATGATGCCTATGTATTTTATGCTATACTCATAGATTGGTGTCTAGACCAATTGTCATCAGAAAAGCTTCATCTACCAACAGATGGAAACAGATGCAGCTAAACATTAGGCAGAACTCTGGGATCTGGAGGTCCTGCTGAAGAGACAGAGGAAGGATTAAAAGAACCAGAGGGTTCAAGGACCTCATAAGAAACCAACAGGAACTCAGAGACTGAACCAACAACCATGGAGCCTGTGTGGAACTGACCTTGGCCTTCTGCATATATGTGACAGTTGTGTAACTTGGTGTCCTTGTATGACTCCTAACAGTGGGGGCAGGGGCTGTCTCTGACTCTTTTGCTGGTTTGGAGACCCTATTCCTCATTGGGTTGTCTGGCCAGCCTTATTACAAGGGGTGATCCTTAGTCTTACTGCAACTTGAAATGCCATGTTTATTGATATCCATGAGAGGCCTGCCCTTTTCTGAATAGAAAGGAGGAGTGAATTGGGATTTGGGGGCAGAGAGGAGGTGGGAGGAGAGAAAGGAGGGGAAACAGGATGTAAAACAAATGCATACAAAAAGAGTAAGGGCCTCTCTACTGAGGATGGGAGAAATGCTAAGTTATAGAAATAGCATGACTTGGGAGCTACTTGCCTAGATTATAGACCTACCTGTCATGATTCTATCTTTAGATCAGCACACAGCTTAGACTCAGGGGGAGCCTTGATAGCTGCTGTCCTGAAGATGAGGGCCTTTATCCAATTGGGTCCTTTTATGAGACTCTGTGGTCTCATGGGTCCTTGCCTTATTTACAGTCACTCCTTGCCAGAAGAAATTGAGGCACATTAAAGAGCTTGACAGAGATTTACAAAGGACCACTATTTCTTTGCCAATGTTATAAAGCCAATGGTCATAGGTGAAGCTCCTCCTGTGGGAAAATGGCATTGCTCTCGGAAACATCTAAAAGCCAAAGCATGCTTAATGAAGAAAACAAGAGAACAAAGTAAAAATAACTCATTCATATTATCTTCTTAGCAATAGTCAGTGGGTTATGGTATGTAAGAATCAAAAATATATATCAGAAGACAAAGTCTAAGAAATAGAGCGTACTTGAAAGAAGTTCCTAAGTGCCCACTAAACCTGGGAAGAGCTAAGTGTTGATTTTGGAAAGACCAAAAGACCACTTGGTTAATCATCAAAGCCTACAATGTAGCATTTGATTCAAAGGGGGAAACTGAGGCTAAGAGGGATCATTTGTCCAAGGCCACAGAGTTTGTAATTTAAATAGAAAGGCTACCCACTCCTACCTTGCCCATTGGTGCACATGTAACCATTAGTAAACTCTAAGTGTATGCTTAATTATGAAGTAAAGGCCGTATGTTCCTTTCTAATTGATTGGGTGAAGGAGAAGGGATTTTTCTGTGGTCCTAATCCAAGTTGTTTATATTCACAGCTTTTTCTCAAGAAATCAAATCTCCAATGTGGAGAACTGTTAGTTGTGAGGACAAAACATTTTGGAAACGCAACTTGTTTTTGTAGAACAGGAGATGTGATAATTTATTCCGTTGTATCAAAATATGATAATGCTGGAGCCAACACTGGTATTAAAATCACACTCTACCCAAAGGGGCAAAGAAAGACAAGCTGAGGACTAGTTCAAATTGAATTTCAGCCCCATGTTATGGTGCTTAACAAACTCTGAAAGTCATCAAGCACAGGACTTTGATCTTAATCATGCATCCTCATGCCTAAAAATACTTGCTGATGATTCTTAGCACGGCTAGAGACGCCTCTCGAAAAATACTGAGTACGCCTGTTAAGAGTTCACGTGTCCTGATCAATGCTTACTCCATTAATAAGTGAGACTCCTGCTTATTGGAAACGACCGTCTGTGGGGTGTAGACTCTGTCCCTTTTTTGTATTAGAGGCCCTGAAATGGTGAACATTTTCTCCTTCTGTATTTAAAAAGCAGAGAGGCAAACGTTTGAAACGCAGTTAAAGCAATCCCCCCTCCATGTTCTATGCTGATAACAATACCTTCATAATTAAAGGACTATTATTACTATTTAATTGTCTGCTTCATTGTTTAATGAATAGGAACTAGTTAATTATGGTGATGGGGAAAGACAAAGGACACTTTTCGGATGGGGGTTGCAAAGCTCCAGTTTGCACAATGTGGGCTGCAAACGGTCTTATGCACACCACCAAGCCCCAGAACCTAGATTCACACATCCTTGTCAAATCATGAATCCCTTTCAACATGATTTGAAAATGTGTTCAAGTGGGACCTTTTTTCAGTTTTTGCATATTTATCGCATTTATCTCTTGATAGGTTGGAAGGGGCTGTTTTGGATTTAGTCACCAAACAATTCCAAGTCAAAGGTCAGAGCATCTTTTCCAACCACTTGATCAGCCAGGGCAGCTTGAAGGCAACTGTGGTCTAGTACCCTCTGTGGGTCCTCACAGACAAGATAAATGGAACACAGACACTCTTGTCCCTGCAGCTATCTACCCTGGAGCTTGCAGGCTTGGCACTAAAGAGGATCTGACCTTGTTGGAAAAAGCACTCCTTGCTTTCCCTACCATCAATAACATGGTGTTATATTTGTGTGTTTTGATGGCTGTAGGTACCATATTGAACGGCACCTTCTACATAAAGGACTTTCTTTCTTTTAAATGCAGTTTTGTGCTTTCCCTTTTGTTCACGTGGCAGCCCATGAAACACACCATTTATCTATGTGGTTAATTTTATAGATTTGGAAACAAAGAGGTTGAACAGCCTGACTTGAGCTGTGATGCAGATGCATCACTGAGACTTCTAGAAGGATGAACAATTGCATAGCAGAGTCATCAGCACATTGATAGGGGATGCTAAAATTTGGGAAAAAAAACCAGACAGGGGACTAGGGGTATTGGAGTGACCACTCTCAGCTCAATAATCAACATGACAAGATCTGTTAAGGGTCACTTGTACAAGACTATGCTGATGTGCTGATATAATTTCCATAGCCAATATTCACTGAGCCCTAGTAATTTTTCAAACATTGTACTGAATGCTGTCTTAGATTGTCTTCTTTAATACTCATGGCAACTGTGGGTGCTATTGCTCCCCAGTTTGCAGATGAGAACGTATCACCTAATGCAGTTGCTGAGTGTGGGATTTGAAGTCACTCACTTCCTAAGCCTAAGAGCTGCCATTTGAACTGACCCTTGAGTTTCAAACCTCCAGAAATTTCAAAAGAGATTGTAATATAATTTTTCCCAAATAAACATTCAAGTCCAGGCAGATATTCCTAACTTAATTTCTTATTGACTTTAAAGTTCGTGTTCAGATGAACAAGGCCATTTCTGGCTAAGAGATGGGGAGAGCAGGCGGTGCTTCTAAAAGATACTTAGTAGGAGAGATGGTGTCTTCATTCTACAAAAGAGAATGAATTCCATGGTAAGACATTGTGCTTCTCGAGTTCTGTTTGCCTCTGTGACACATTAGCAATGTCACCCATGTATGTAAACACCAAGCCTGCTGCCCTCTGTCCTCTGCCAAGGCTGACACACCAACACATACCTTCCACTGGGGCTGAAAATAACAGAAACCAGGCTCACCAGATGCATCAGAATCTCCAAAGTGAGTAAATGCCAAAAAAGGTGGGGAGAGAGTTGGAGAAGATCCAGCACTGTAGCAAACACTTATTAAGCAGCATTCTTTAATGAGAGTCTCGCACACACTCAGGGCCACTAATGCAAAGTTCTTCACTTAGAAGTAACATCACATAAGACATACCTGGAAAATCTGAGCACTAATATTGACCTCCCCAGGTTTTTCACCTGACATTTTCCTGGAACCAGCCCGCACTCAGGCTTAATATCGATTTTAACATGTCACCTCATGGTTCAAAACTTTGGTATGGTGTCATTAGGGTAGCAGGAAGTGTTAAATTAGATGCTTCCTATCGATTGAGAGCCACATCTGCCAGAAGTTCCATGTGTAGGAAGTGTGTTTCTAGCCACTTTGATTCCCTCTGCACCGACAACAGTCCAGCACGAAATCAGCAGCGATGTGTCCAGAAACCCCTCATGCCTGAGAAGGGGGAATGGACCTTTGTGGTTTTCCTAAGAGATCTGAGGATTAAACTACACTTATGGTGACTTACCAGGCAATCATGTTACTGTAAGAACTCTCATACCGTAGCATTGGTGTAACTGTGATTATACCACACAGCTCCATTTATCCTATGTACAACACACAAAGATAACCGAGTGAACAAAATCAGAACTAGGTTAAATGTATAGGACACTGAGGCATTAATTGACATATTTGTTTCAGGAGCCCATTAAGCTTTAGTGAAAATATATGTTCCCTAAAAAGTGTTTCCAATGATAGCTATTTCTGTAACCTAGTCATATCACCATACCAGACTGGTTCACATATGCCATACAAGGTGTAGGAACATTGACCCCTGTCAACTCAAGATTTCCTCTCAGACATCACAGTCTGCATTCCTACTGCTGCATCTTTATTTCTTTGATTATCGTAAGCAGCTTGGTGGGAGCTGTCTTTAATAGCCGGCAGCCTTCTTGAACACAATTCGGTTTGTTAAGGTTTAAGTGGGAAAGCTACCCAGTGCAAAGGGAGGGGCTCAGGGGAGATCTCAGCACTGTGCCATGCCAGGAAGATATTGACGAGAATGCCAGGTGCCTAGGCTACATGTGTGTATTGACTTAGGAACAGAAGAGGTTCTGAATTCAGCCAAGTTCAGAGCATGCAGTTGGGGGTGATGTAATTCCTTAAGGCTCCAAGCAGAGCAAGGCAAGCGAGGTCTTAGTACTCAGGGCTGTTTGCCTGGGTTTATAAAGTCACTTCTGTGCTTTTAATTATTTGTACTCAAAGGCAAACATTGTTTCATCACTGTTTCCAAGAAATACATGTCAGGGCTAACAAACAACATGCATTTGGAATTAAAACCAACTGGGCTGATTTTCTGTTATATTACATGATTTTATGATGAAGATACTTACTACCCAAAGACTGTTTTACTGAAAGAGGTAAAGTTGAAGATGGAGTTAATAGGAGAATTAGAAAAGTAGGCACTAGGGTTGAATAAGAAATAGCCTATAAGTAGGAAGGTTACAAGACAAACATCACAACCAAGTAAAGTGAGTATTAACATGGATGTTCATTATATGATGGGAAAGATGTGGCACAGATGGACCATGATCCCATTAGCACCCCTTTCCTTATGTGCCTGAGGTCCATACCACATTGAATAAGGTAAGGAAGGATATGTAACTACAAATAATTGTCTCTGACTTTGGAGCTTTGTCATTTATCTTTAACCTACCTTCCTTTCCTGACTTTCTCTAGCATATAGTTATAAAATTCACTGACTCTAGAGGATGGCATAATTAATGGTTAGGCAATAAGTTCTATTGTCTCTGAAAGAGAGGAGAGTATTCTATCCCTTCAGAAGAGGAAAATTATCTAAAACAATGTATATGATGAAAGCAGCCAGACCCTTGTATTGAGTAGATTCTTGTATTGAGGTGCACACTGATGTTGGTCATGGCAAGGAGGAATTAAAAAGAGCAGGTAGGAAATTTTGGATAGCATTGCAGTAATCATCAGGGTAAAATAGAAATCTTGATATTTTTGCAAACCATTTGGATATGGTACAACTAGGTTTGCCATGTAGACCCAATATTTTTCCCAGTTCTGTTCATGTTTAAGTTGGTCCAGTGACTTCAAGAAGGTGTCAGCCAACCTAAACAGGACAGTGGTATTAAAAACAAGAGGAAAAGAAAATAGACAAACAAAAATCACAACACAACAACAACAACAAAAACCAGCAGCTAAAAAATTACCAAGAATTAGTGATGCCCAGGCACTTTACAAAACCCAAGGCAAAGCTTCCTGACAGGAACATACTTAAAGGCAAACCTTAAATAACTATGAATAAAGGCAGAAGAAAAACATGGTATTTTATTATTATTACTAACACATGCACACGTGTGTGTGTGTGTGTGTGTGTGTCCTGTCAAAGGTTATGACCTGTGTGTGGAGGTCAGAGAACGGCATTCTGGAGCCAATTCTCCTTCCACTATGGGCTACAGGGATTTGTCAGGTTTGCTCAGCAAGTGCTTTTACCCACTCAACCATCTTACTAGCTCAGGTTATTTTTGATCATTTGTTGGTTTGAATAAGAATGCCTCCATAGGCTCATATATTTGCATGCTTAGTCTGCAGTTGGTGAACCATTTGGAAGGATTAGAAGATATGTCCTTGTTGGAGGACGTATATTTATTACTGGAGATGAGCTTTTAAATTTTAAAAACCAATGCCAGGCTGCTCTCTCTCTCTCTCTCTCTCTCTCTCTCTCTCTCTCTCTCTCTCTCTCTCTCTCTCTCTTCTCTCTTTCTCTCTCTGTCTCTCTCTGTCTCTGTGTGTGTGTCTCTCTGTGTACCTGTATGTCTATGTGTGTGTGTGTGTGTGTATGTGTGTGTGTGTGTCTCCCCCCTCCCACCCTGTCTGTCTCTCTCTGCCTGCTAACTACAGATCACAGTGTATCCGCATGTAAAATGTAGTGGGCTAAGTATGCTGCATAAGAAGATGGACAGTGGGCTGGAGAGATGGCTCAGCTGTTAGGAGCTCTTACTATGCAGTCATGGAGGTCAGAGTTTAGATCAGTCCAGGAACATTGCTGGGGCTTGCTGGCTTCCAGTCTAGCCAAGAAAATACAAGCTTCAGTTTCAAGGAAAACTCCCAAGCCAAAGGAATAGGTGGAGAATGATGGAGAAAGACATCCAGCACCTTCTCCTGGCCTCAGTGTAAGAATGCAGGTGCATCCATCCTCACCCATACACACCTACACATATGCACACACAGAGACGCATACAGATGCGCATAAATTCTCACACATATAGGTGCACATATACACAGAGAAACTGTTGGTTTTCTTTTACAAAATAAAAGGGAGAAGATGGTTTTCTACACAGACACATATGTGTAAATTCTACTCTCTCATATCTGCAGCCTTTCTGTCCCTGAAATGAATGCTTCCTGATGCTGGAGATGAGAGCATCCTACAGAGAGAGTGACTTCAATGGGTCTACATCCATATGAACTGCAAAGAAGAAATAATAAAAGTAATATCCAGATGGCTTCTAGAGTCTCAGACCATGAGAAATTTTGTGAAGTTTGAAATTTAAAATTTCAGTTTTAAAGAAAAAACAAAAGGACCCAAAAACTTCTAAGAACCAAACAGCAATGATTAGTCTGTTTTTAGAAACACGTCTTTGATCTTTCTACATTAGATAATGTTCACAGTTTATAAGGAAACTGACTCTTTGCAGAAAAATAATCTTTGCAATATTGCAAAGATCAACTTGTTCTTTTGCAAAAAGCAGGCCTCCCTGAATGTATTTCCTATGAGTGTGTGCAGTTGTGTGTGTGTGTGTGTGTGATTGTGTGTGTGTGTGATTGTGTGTGTGTGTATGTGTGTGTGTGAGTGTGTGTGTGTGTGTGTGATTGTGCTTGCATGGATGTTTGCATCTGTGCACACATAGTTGCTGAGATGTGGGGGGGGTACATAATGTAGCTCCTCCATCTTCTATGTCTGGCAAATGCTTTTATGCTTTTCTTGCTCCTGGGATGTTACCAAGCTTTCAAACTCTTACTTAGGTGATGTGAAGGGGAAAAAAGTTATATATACCCTCTCATGGCTGTCCTTGTAATGCACAACACAGAACATCACTTAAGATTTAAGGGCTCATAAAATAGAAAGCTTGCTTAACCCCTTGACTGCACAGTGCGTGCAATGCAGCCCTGAGATATTGGAGTTTTATGAGTGCTCAGAGCTGAGATGTGTAAAGGTTTAGCCACATGTACTCATTCTATCATGGTAACCCAGGGCTGAAGAAGCATAGGGTTGTTTTCTATTTTCTTTGTCTTTAGGTCTGTCCCCAGAATTATGTTTTTGTAATGCCTGCAAAAAATTCAATAAATTAGTAAAAGGATATAGAAAATATGTATGTTCTTTTATTAATCGAACTACAAACAAGCATGGGGCATGACACATTTTCGAGTAATTTAGGAAAGTCAGACCAAGTGACAGATTTCCCTCAAAAGTAATGTACAACAGTAAATACATCCTAAAATGAAGCAAAAACTCATCTCTTCAGACACCATATGGCATCCATGCCTTTGCCAGAGGAAGATCCAACACAGAGATAGCAAGAAAGTTAGCCCTTCTTGTTCACAAGGGAGTTCTAGACAGAGAAAGAAAATAGACATTGGAAGAATGTTCGTAGAGGAACCATGAGCAAGAGTGAACCAGAGTCTCTGAGTGTCTCCTGTAAATAGGACTGGAGACAGATCTCAGGACGCTGTCTGTTCCCTGGACTTACAGTTTGGTTTGCATAACCTGAGGCTGGGTGTTATCATTGCAGATGCTTTTATTCATGTCAGGAATAACTTCTAAGATACGCCTCGGTGAGTGAGAGACAGCTGTGAAGTGTTTGCATTCTTCCAGAAGGGACGTGGCAACAGTGAGACAATCATAATAAAACATGCAACAGAAACGCAAGCGTGGCTGGACTTGGGGAATGCGCACTTACAGCTTATGTAAAAATCTAACACACCTCAGTATTTGTCTTTTCCAGCATTTCTACACAGTAGATATAGCATCAGAGAAAACCGAAGCCCAGAGTGGCTGGGGAATCTACAATCACACAGCCTGTAAGCTGCAGCTCTGGGACTAAGCACTACTGTTCTTATTCCAAGTGTGGCTCCCACCCCAGATCATCAGGTGGTGAGTATGTGTTATTACACACTTGTCACTCCACTGTCCCCTCAGGAGAACCATTCACTGTCAGGCTAGGAAGGGGAAGCAAAGAAGGGAATAAGGAGAGGGAAAAGGAGACAGGAAAGGACATAAGGACCAGGCAAGTGGGGACAGAAAGGGGACACCAGGGAGAGAAGGATGCATAAAGAAGTGTGAATTCAGGGCATTGATGCAGCCCAGCTGTCACAGTGCTCGCTTTAGCACACACACTAAGGTTTGATGCCCCCGTGCATCCAAGCTCCCAAGACCACCAAGTCTGCAGTGCCTCTCAGTCTGGCTAATTTCATATTTACGTCCTTTGTCAAATACCCTCCCAAAGTAAAACATTGTGTTACGATGGGAAAAGGGGGAATGAAACAAGAAGGAGTAAATGAAGTATGGTACAGGAGAGTAGGGCAGATAAAGGAATACAAGGAAGAGTAACAAACATTAAAAACCTTTTTGGAAACACCATAGGGAAACCTACTGCTGTAGAAACTTCCTTATACATACTCTAGGATACATAAATACATGTATACTAGTTTAATTTAGGTAAGTATGTATTTATTCCATTTAAATTGGATTACCCTTTAAGAGGGGAGAACAATATCCCAACTAGACACCATATACCATGAAATAAAATACCCAATATCAAGAACTGGTTACCTTTTCTTGAGTTGCTGACCAACGGGGTGCCACAGACTACCCAAACATTACAAGCTGTTGGTTCCTCTCCACAACTTGAAGGTAAGACCCTGTTGTTGAAGACACCACACCACACACTTCAGTCACAGAACACAGAGAGAACAAGCTCGTGTCAACTTGACCTTCCACCCCAACTGGCTAGCTGTCAGAGTGGTGGAAGGTGCCATGCTCGCTACTGGGGAGAATGATGAGCAGTCCTACCCATCTGCGAACCATGCAAGCTAAAACAATGGTCTGCCTGGCAAGAAACGCCCACTGGTGTGATACTGGCATGAAATTACCGAGGTAACCTTTCACTTTTCAAATTTTGATTTAAGGCCTGTTCCATGAGATGGAACGATACTTAAAAAAGCCAAGAACCTGTGACTAGCTAAGTTATGACCCCTAGGTGAAAGCATATTACTATTCTGCTAAACAAACATATTAACAAAACTATTCCTAATAATGTATTGCTGTACTCATAGATCAGCTTCCTCTTACAACAGATGTCAGTTAACACAGAGACACTCAGCTGCTAGTCACTGTGCAGATAATACGAGACTGGAGTGTTTTGCCCAAAATGGGATGTCTGTGCCACATCCGTTCTCTCACGGCTCAGGGATCCATGTAGAAGAGGGAGAAGAAAGGCTGTTAGCACCAGAGTGGAGGATGACTTCAAGGAAGCACTGTTTCCCAGTCTCAACAGGCCACATATGAAGCCATGGCAAGTATGACACATACAAGGCCTACACACTCTCAAGACAAACAAAAACCCAGCATGGAGGAAGGGGGAGCATGAAATCTCACCCTAGACAGAAGCTATTGGCCTTTTATTGCCTCAGGAAGAGAAAAGGTTAGTGATTAGACAATAGAAACTATATACCATGGGAAGGAAGGGAGGGAAGGAGGAAGGTGAGATACATACATACACACACATACAAACATACATACATACATACACACATACATGCAAATATAGGCACATAGATACATACATAGATAAGTACATAGATATAGAGAGGTAGAAGGGTTGGAGTTAACTGGGGAAGGGAATAAATATGTCCAAATATATTGGGTAACAATTTTCTTTTTTTTAAATTTAAATTAGAAATATGCATGCTTCAAATGTCAATCCCAGCTCCCCCCCCTTGTTCCTCCACCAGCCCTACCCCCACCCCCAGCCCAATCCTCACATCATTACCCAGGAAGGGTGAGGCCCTCCATGGGGGATCTCCAGAGTCTGTCATTTCATCCAGGGCAGGACCTAGGCCCTTCCCCATGTGTCCAAGCTGAGAGAGCATCCCTCCATGTGGAATGGGCTCCCAAAGTTCATTTGTATGCCATGGTGAATACTAGTCTACTACCCAAGGCCCCAGAAATTTCTGAGGCCTCCTCACTAACACTACATTCATGGAGTCTGGATAAGTCCTCTGTTGGCCTCTCAGCCAACAAGAGCTCCCCCTTGTTCAGTCAGCTGTCTTTGTGGGTTTCACCAGCACAGTTTTGACCCCTTTGCTCATCACTCCTCCATCTCTATCACTGAGCTCCAGGGGGTCAGTTCAGTGTTTATCTGTGGGTATCTGTCTCTGCTTCCATCAGTCACTGGATGAAGGTTCTAGGATAGCATATAAGGTAGTCATCAACCTTATCATCACTGAGTAACATTTTTAAAGAACAAATAAAACATGAAATTGTTTACCCTGACTCAGACTCCAGAACATTTTATCGAAGCATTCTCTGAGCGGTGTGGCATTGACAATCTGAAGTAGTCAGGGTGTTTTAGTCTGGTCTTATCTCTACTGATGCATCCCATTTGTGGTTTTCCCCAGAGTTGTTATGTCTTGCCCTGCAACTCAGCAGCTGAGGGTGACATGTATACTCTGCCAGAACTGTATAAATACATATGTTGTTGTGATGCTCAAGAGCCCCACACTCTAAATTTTAGTTTTCCAAAAAAATTATCAATTATTAAAAGGTCGGGATTCCCACAACCCGTCTATAATAATCAGAAGCCTTGATCACACGAAGTGATTGATGCATGTAAAAATTGAATAATTTACTTTTATTTGTTTATTATTTAATAAATCCATGACTAAAATTAGAGAGTATACAATGCAATATTAATGCAGGAAATTTTTAAGTGTAATAAAATACTGGAAACTCATTTTATCTCAAAGACTTTAATGAAGGGAATGTATGTGACCCGGTTTTTATTAAATAGATAGCAGCATGCTGTGAAGATTGGAACCCATCGTAGGAAAAAAATGAATTAAATTTGGGAAGACAAGTTCTTATTCTGGAAACTGTCCTACTTTAGGATCCCACACAGCACACTGAAGAAAGCATTTAGGAATGAAAGCTTGGGTTAGGTGTATGGCTATACACTCAAGTTCTGTTGTCTTCATGACTGATATAGCATTGCTTGGGAGGCATCATCAGCTTCTTTGTCTTTGAGGAACACAACTGAAGAGATTTACCCATTCCTGGATCACCTTTGAATCAGAAGGATCTCACTTCTGACTGGAACCAATAAAGAAGCCCAGAAAGTTCTAGAAAGTTTCAGTTGCTTCCCCGGTTCCATTTCACAATTTCACGGAGCTGGTCTGTGAAAGATCTAAGAACCACTACCAGCTTACTGCCTGCCTCAGCAGGTTCTGATTTCCAGGTTCGCAGTTATCAGCATCACCCCTAAGCATGTGACATTCAGGATCATTGAGCAGGCAGGCCCTTTAGGAGAGCCATGTGTGATGCTGGAGGACCAAGTCTTTTATATACTGAGAGGTAGCAAGGCTGGAAACTTCCAGGAGTGGGGTCTTCTTGAGGATCACTCAGCTCTTTCTGTTGCAAATGGTTTTCACAAAGTAAACTCTAAACTGGACACCTGAGACAGAACAGGAAGAGATGAAGTCTCCATTGTTCCTCTTAAACCAAAGATCTATGTAACAAATTCTCCCTGAACTTTTCTGTTGGTTCTCTTCAGTTCACCACAGGAACACAATGGAACATTGTTCCACTACACTGAAAATTGAACTAAATTTTTTTCAAAGTGAAAGTTACTGGCTTCATAACCAAACTATGGGAAGCTTTACAACTAAATTTGGATTTTCAAGGTTCCTTTCTCCCGACCCTTTTTCTTTCAGGAAATATGTCTGGCTGGATTAAAAGAAAATCTAGGTCAAGTATGGACTGTAAAGGTACTGTATCAAGATTTGTTCTGTCTCTAGACAAACAAACAAACAATTTTGAGCACACTTGTCAACCAATATTAAGGAGGAAAAGAAAACTATAATTTAAAAAGCAAACTAGTTTGATTATATAAATTGGCTTTAGAGTAAAATCTTAAAAATCGGAGGTGCAATATATCTAGCAAGAAAAGACTGTTTTGAGCTGTTATTTTTAATAGGCATGATGAACAATAAGGAACAAATTATTAGGTCAATTTTACCAAGGCAACTAACATCCCAAATTTTTTGACAATGTAGCCAGATTACAAAACTAAAAGGAAAACAAAAATAGCCAAGGACTCAACAGGCAGATCTGAAAAACAGAAGGTGAAAATAGAGGAGACGTTATCTTATATTAGACACTCTCCTTTTTTTCAAATGTGCAGAGTCTGTTAGGTAGTCTTCTAGTTTTCTAGTTATAGGACTTATTTTCTGGATGGATGCCTTACCAAAGAGAATGTACATGTGCTTTTACCTATTAATGTTTGACTTCACTACTAATGGGACAAACCAGGGAATCTTAAGCACATCAGATAGAGGTTGGCTGAGTTTGTAGCAGGGTGACACAGAATGAAGATGCCCAGATCAGTGACACAACTGTATGCTAAGTGATTGAAATATCTGACATTGGAACATTTCTTTGTGTACTCAGCTGCTAATCACCAGCTTCCTTTTCCATGCCAAAGAAAAGCATGAAAACAGAAGAAAGCAGTTTATTAAAATACCAGCATCATTATTTATGTGGAGTTTGGTTCATACAACCAAAGAATACACTTAGCATCCAGATATTTTGTCAATTCCTTTAACTCACCAAGGAATGGGGTAACATATTAGTTATTCATTTTATACCTGACTTATCAATATTTTATTGGCCTGACAAGACTCCCCTAAATCAAAACTTCCCAAAGAGAATTATAGTACATCTATTACCTCTGCGGTCTAAAAATTTGGATTGTCAGATATTGGGCACACAGGTTATCCCTGCTGCTCCACAGGGCTCGCTCTCCCCACTCTGTTCAGTCAAAGTGTCTAATTAGCAGCTCTGCTTATTTCTCATTGCCTTCAGCATCTCAATCAAGGCTTTCTGCTAAAGGAACCCTGCTGCTGGTGCTAGAATTAAAAAAAAATCATGAAACCCATATTCATGCAATCAGCCTATAAACATCACTCCTTCATCACCAAGGGAAAAGAAAATACTTCTGCCACAGCCTCTTCTTCATGCATGAAGATGAGCCTTATCTTAGTTTTCTCCCTTATATCTGATCTTGGTGATTCTGTGTAATGGTGGACATGGCAGGGGGGACTGAAGAAAAGAGAATGGAATTGAAGGTCATTAGAGGAGGGCAAATTTTCTGTGAAGTGTGGAATGATGGGTAAATGTTCATCTGGCTGTCAATGATATCTATATTCTGTAAAAATATAAATGTATCTTAAGACGTTATGTCTTAGAAGGGGCCAAACTTTCTTGCCGTCTTTGTGGTGTATGGTTATCAATTCTCAAACACACAATTATACAACCACATGTCTATTTTCAGCAATGGCTTTCAATAATCAATCAATCCATTAATTAAGTGCAAAGCTAGACATTGTGGTGCACGTCTTTAATCCCAGCACTTGGGATCATGAAGTTTTCACCAACCCTAAAATAGACTTTCTTGGTGGGGGAGACTCTACGGTATCTATATACTTAGGTGGTCACAATTCTAGAACTACTTAGATTAGGACCATCAATAGATCGGGTAAGGCCTTATAATGCTGTTAGGCTTTGGCCACAATGCAGTATGTTACAATTCATTTGTAGAAGCACAGGCAAAGTACCAAGACTCTATTTACTCTGGCATTCCTTGGTTCTCTTATGTCATTTAACCTCAGTAATTTGGCTTCCTTGTATAGTTGTGCAAGGTTGGCTTCCCAGAGAAACTTAATCAAGCTCTCTGCTGTTGAGCGGGATGGGTCAGAGTGTTTCGCCAGCTCTGCTATGGTCACAGTTATACACCTGATAGCTGGTGAGATAACTCTCTTGGACTCCTTCAAGAAAATTCCAATTTGACAGACTTGGAAAACCCATCCAGGCTATTGTCTTGGGTCAAGCACTAATAAAGTCACAGAAACATCTGGACCCATATGAATCTGTCCTTTTCTGATCGGGAACCAGGAATGCGTAGCACAAATTTGAAGTTTGTTTTTGTTTGTGGGTTGGTTGGTCTTTGTTGTTGATGAGGCATCTCTCAAATGAGAGTAGGAACACAATGCCTTGACATTTTGTTTTTGTGCAATACCAGGTAAACAGGGATTCTTAACTGATGAAAATCCCTCATTTTCATTGCAATAATAACGAAGTGTACATTTCTCAGCTAGCTAGAAAAGATCACACAGGATCTGATCACTACATATCATTTGTTGCTAAAGAATTTTCTTTCGCCTGGATACTTAATGTATACCCCAAGTCCTCTGTCTATAGCCCACAGACATAGACTTCCTGTCAGCATGTTGAAGGCCTTCAGAATATGACTATTTTCACCTTTTCTTAGAAACTCTGCTTCCATTATGTCTTCACAAGGGTAGCATATTGTACACTAAATAACCTTAGGAAATGTCATTTGCCTACCCAAAATATGAATGGTACCTCTGGAAGCAGGTTGGCTGGTCCACTATGCATTAGGCACCTAAATGCAAGAATGCCTCCTTGAAACTGTCCAGCTCTATGTTTAGTATTTTTACTGCCACACTATCATAGTCTTCACTCCACTGTCTGTCTTCCTCTCTCTACTGTGAGCCTCCAGGAGAAGTTGAAGTCCCATGCATGGTCTACTGAGTAGTGAGATCAGCAAATCTCGGATGAATGGATGCTCCTGATTGAATCTGAAATATCCCAAAAGCTCATGTTAAAAACATGGCTGCCAACAAAGGAGGCTTTGGGAATGTAACTGGACCATAAAGAAGCCATCTCTACTGACAGATTAATCCATTAATGGAATCATGATATAGCATTATTGGGATTCGGAGGAGATTTAGAAAGTAGGGCCTACTTGGAAGATATGGATCGATGGAGCTGGACTTTGAACATCTTATCTTGTCCCAGAATCTTCTGATGCTTATCCTGCTTCCTGGCATCCATGAGGCGAACAACCTTCCCCCCTACTGGTCCTGACCACCATGATGCTCTGCCTTGCCTCACACCCAGAGAGACAGCACTAATTGAGCATGAACTTAAACCTCTGAAACTGTGAGCCAAGACGAATCTCCCCTCCTCTCACTTCATGGACAACTCTGATAACACAATAACGGGACGGATAAGTCCATCTCCAGGCTTTAAAATAGGTACATGCAGATAAGAACTGAGCCCTCAAGACACATGAAACCAGTGGAAGGACGGGATGAGGGTACACACAGGAAGCTGGCGAAGGATTTTATTATCACACAGCTTTACTGCACCTCAAGGGATGCTTACACTGAGCCAACTGTCAGGGTTGGCAATAAGAAAGGAAGAGCTGTCACTGGACTCTACTCCTGTCCAATGAGCAGAGTTGGTTTTCTGGCAGTTGACAAGGTTGAGAACATGGTCCTCCAGTATTGTTGCTGAGGAGGGCTGAAAACCCTAAGCCTAGGAAAGAGCCCCACTCAGGAAGTGAAGGTCTGTCTCCCCTGGGAGAGTGAGACACGACTGACTGGGCATATTACGCTTGACGTTGCTGCCAATGTCTTTAAGCCACTTGACAAGGCTCGGCAGGTAGGGTCCCGCACCCTTTACCCTTGGTCATGCAGCAGCTAGCAGATTTGGGGTGAGGTTCTTACTGTATATCTGATTGGACAAATGTCAAGACGGCTGACAGCAAGCCTTGGAGCAGCTACACGGTGACATCTGCCACAGTACCTCTGCCAAAGGCAGGCTGAGGACAACACGTAAGAGGATTCCCTGAGGACAGAAACCCTAGGAAGAGGGCCCTCCCCCATGAGCTAAGGTTCTGTGGGTGGCACTGTACACCCCTGCACCGGTTTTTCATTGTTTAAAAAGGTGGTGACTTAGAGACACATTCTTCACCTCCCGGAAGCCCTCCCTGAAAAGGAAATGTGATAAAAGAATTTAATTAAAGGAAAATCACTCCATCTTTCAGACCCTTTCTTTCATTTGACTTTAAAACATGCAAGAATATGCTCTGAAATATTACAGGTAAAAATAGAAGGCTGCAACACAGCCTCGAAATCCACAGTTCAAAGTAAAAGGAGCTGGTTAATAAGCCGCTTTCTCTTCCCCCTTTCTGCTGCTCCTTCCCACTGAGAAGATCTGAATACTTGATGTTTTCGATGCTTTTTTATTTTTTTATTTTTTTAAACGATCGTCCATGTTTCATGCAAACCTCTCCCTGAGATATATTGGCCAGGGTACATAAACAGCTGGTGTGCTCCAGGGGCGCTGTATATTTTATTCTGGATGGAGCCCACGATAAGAAACTGAATTTAGAAAGCATTTTGTAGGAAACTAAACTCAGCCGCTGAATAAAATACAAAGAAGGGGCTTTTGAATGTGTTCTTGTTCATTAGAATTTAATGCATCGAAAGTTATCTTGTGTGTAAAGCGGGAAGGACAAGAGCAAATGAACCAGCCTCACAGAACAGAATGCCCCGGAGAGGTTTTTAGTTTTCCTCTAGAATAAAGTAAATTGCAAGAGATAATTTCGCACGAAGCAAATGCACTCAAGGGTTCAAAGCAAGAACCCTGGACAACTTCCTTTCTCACTCCATCCATCCGCAGCAGTGATGAGCTTGGCCTCCTCGTGGAAACAGGGTCCTGTTTCATGTTATGGAGGGAAGCTGAACTTTGACTGACTGGGATCATTGCTTTACTATAATGTCACCTTTTGGCCTGCTAATAAAGAACACAGAGCTATGTAAACACACGTGCAAATGACACTTTTCCCTGTCATTTGCTCCCAGGAACACAGCGCTTCCCACCCTTCCTGTGTCTTCGGTCTAGGCTGAATTAGTGCATAAAGGTTAAAAGATGGCTAATCAAGAGAAGATATCCAAAATAGCTTCATGTAAGTAAAGAAGGGAATGAGTGCTTTCAACAAAGACGTTCTGTATTTTCCTTATTAAAAGGTCCTGTGGCAGAAGCAGTACCTGGGAGCTGGTTAAAATGCATGCATACCCCAGGTCCTGCCTCCTCAGATGCGGAGCCCTGGCACCTGGATACATTAATAGGATCCCCAGAGGTGCATATGCCAAGAACATTGAGAAGCATAGATCTAGTCCGAGCATCTTTCTTCAAAAAGAGCCTGGACTCACCGGGCTGTACAAGACAGCAAAAGCATGGATGCAGTCCTCAGGTATTCTGAGTGGGTGTTGAGGACATTCGAGAATCAAGGCCACAGCTCACAATTGAGATGTTGCAGATGTCTACAGAGACAAACCCTTTTAAAGAAGCATAGAGCTGATGAGATTTGGAAAGCCAGGAGAGAAGGTTAAGTATGAAGATGCTGAGTTTAGCCCTATTGAAGCCTGAGGCAAGGGCACAGATAGGAACAGGTAGGATCCAGTTCAGGAAAGGTTTATCAGAGAGGTGAGGAGCGCTCACTTTCTAACCACATTAAAGCCTGTAGCATGCCGGGTTAACTCGGAGATCTTGTCCACGCTTAATAGCGTGTGTGGAAGAATTAATGTTATAGTATGAATCGTGGCCATCCCCTACTGCACACTCTAATTCTGATGCAATTGAATTTGGAGATGAGGCTCTAAACAGGTAACTAAGGTTGAATGAGTCATGAGGGGAGAGCTCCTAGTCTACCAGACCTGGAATAAGGAACTACGGGGTTTACCTACACAGAGAAAGGGCCATGGGTAACACAGACGGAGATGACAGTCATGGTCAAGCCAGGAAGAGAGAGACAGACCTCAGGAACAAACAGGTCTACCCACCCCTTCATCAGGATCCTGTCCTTCACAACGGAAAGAGAACACATGTCCGACAGTGATGCACACCATTTGTGGCATTTTACTCAAAGAGTGTGTCTGCAAACTTTTCTCCGTGGGACAGACAGCTGACAGAAACCTCATGAGGGTAGAAGGCTTTGTTTCCGAGCTTTCGGTCCATGGTTTGTTGGCTCGCTTGAATGTCATGATAAGGGGCACATGATGACGCAGAATTACTCACCCTGTATGATCAGAAGGAGACGGGGCGATGTACCCTTCTACCGTAGGCCACTGTGATGCTTTCTAGTCAGCCCCACCTCCCAAGAGTCAATTCAGATTTTGAGTCCTTCCACAGGTTAACACACACGTAGAAGACCATCCCTCCTGGTAGGACCACTTCTCAACAGCGCCACCAGCTGGAGACTAAGTATCAACACATGGAGCTTTTGTGGGAACGCCTCTTATTCAAGCATAACAGGTATTCATGTTAGACTACTATTGACAGGTGACCCAGGAAGCCATGCAAGGGCACCATGGGTGAATGTGCCAGCATTTACTCTTACTTTCTGCTGTCACCATCTGAAGAGTCTTTACATTTTTTTAACAAAGACCCTGCATTTTCTTTCTTTCTTTCTTTTTTCAGACTCTCCCAAGCAAATAGCTCATTATTTCCCAATCAGTACTTTGGTCACTAGAACACACAAAGCTAGCTTTGACTATTATAACTCTACTCCATTATCCTATTGCATTCCCATTCAGCCTCCAAGTCAGCAGCAGGTCTGGAGGTCCTAGGAGGGAGGGAGGGAAGAAAAAAAAATAACGCCACCCTAACTTAGACTGAGAGATGGTGGTTGTGTTGGTAACAATATCAAAAATAAGCTGTAAAGTGGAAAGCACATTCTGAAAGAAGAGCAGTCCGTTCCGGGGAGTGGTGGAGGGAGCTGTCGGTACTTTTGTTTTTCTCTGCCTTGAGTTTTTTATTCTCTTGTTTTTCTCGCTTTGTTTGGCGTGAAGTGGCGTGTGATTCTTTTTCACTTTCTGGAGTAAAAGCTAGCCCTTCAGCTAAAATAACCGAGCAAGAAAGAAGGACAATTATCGAAGGGAAGTTGATCCTGGGCTACAAGCATATACCTAGAATTCCTAACTGGTGGACTCTAAATACTAAACACGTGAAGCTTTAGCAATGAAAGAAATGCCTGGAGGAGAGAACCTAGGGAATGTAGAGGAGAAAACGGCTGAGAATCGGTATTAGGAAATTAAACCTATTGGGGTGGCATACAGGGAGTCGGAGAAGGAAGGAGAAAGAGCAAACAGGGAAAGCGGGGACTGAGAAGAAAATCAATGCCAAATCACATGGAGTTAAAACATGGAGCATTCCAGAAGCAAGAACTGAAAATGGTGAGAAGGGGAAGGAGAAGGTCGGAGGGGGCGATGCCAGCCTGGGGCAGGTTCAGGACTGTGGTTGGGCTGAATCACACAGATCGGCCAGAATCTAATGATTCTAAAGAAATAAAACAACTAGGGGCGCTTACTTGGATCTGCTAGAGTAAGCAAAAGAGTCGGGTAGAGAGCATTCCTGCTCCTATATGGAGGGCAAGGTATATTTAAAGGGACAGGAGGAAAAAAAACCCAAATGGCCTTGGAAAGCATTTGAAAATACTGGGGAGAGGGATGGTAAGCACGGAAGAGTACAGCCAGGTGGTTATCCAAAACCAAAGGGTCGGCCTAAAAATATACATGCAAGAAGCATTGTTCAGACTGGGCAGGTTATACTTAGGTACTTAGCAGTATAGATGTACAAGCACAGACAACACACATACACATATGTAGGTAACAACAATTAATACAAAGTAGAGGTCATGAATTTGAAAGAGAGTAAGGAGGAAGGGTTTGGAAGCCAGAAAGGGAAGGGAGAAATCTGTAATTATATTGTAATCTCAAAAAAATAAAAGGAGTAAGAATAAAAACAGAGCACGTAACAAAGATAGTGAGGGCTCGGGGGATGTCAGCAGGCATCAGGAACATAGTTCCAGGACAAGGGGTGCCTGTGAAGGGGGGGTGTTCTTCCTCTGTGGAAAGGGAGAAGACAGAAGAGCAGGAAAACAAAGAGTCATCGTGAAACACAGCGAGGACATGGCGCCATCTGAGAAAACAGAACCAGAAGTCTACTGGCTACTTCAGTATGCAATTCCATAGTTTTGTACAACTACAAGAAGCCAACCAGACAGTATATCACAGATACATTATAAAAACGGAAGTTTTAATCATGCCACATGAGCCCCTTTTCTAAAAACAGTGCCATGCAGCATCCTTACAAAGAGACAATAAACAAACTGCTTACTCGGCATTATGAAGCCAAGCAGCTTTTGAATATTTCATGGCCAGGCTTCAGGTATAAAATTTCAGGAGTTGAAATCTGTAGAGCAATAAGGAACTGAAAATGAATAAATAAATAAATATAAAGGTAAGGAAACTATCAGCAAAACAATATTTTAAAGGGAGGCCAAATGACTGAACTGACCCAATTATTTTAGGAGGATAGAATCATGTATTATAAACCTTGGAGTCAGAGCCCACACCCGACACACACACACACACACAATCACGTACCCAAACATGAGCATGCATGACGGAGTTCCACTGAACAAACAGCATGCCGGCTTAGAAACTGCCCTGGCCCATTCCTGATACTACACCACCACACTATTAGCTGAGTGGTTTAAACAACAGAAAACTATTTCTCGTGCTTTTTGGAAGCTGAGAGTTTCAAGGATCAAGGCGAATTGGGTGGGTCCATGCTTCCTAGGTCCTCGTGTCCTCGAATGTAGGGGGTGCAAGGGATCTCTCTTGTGATTCTTTTAGAAGGGCACTAATTCCACCAATGAGGGAACTACCCCCATGACAGACATGATTGTTTCCCAGAAATCTCAGCTCATAATGCCACTGCCCTGGGTGTTAGGATGTTAGCACATAGTGTGGGGAAGGTACAGATTTTCAGACATAGAACAGTGCTGCATGAAGTTCTGTGCTCCCCTCTCCTGTAGTGTCTACAGTTTCAAAAACACATCAGGTAATTAAAGACTGGAGAACAGGGAAGATTTGTATATATACATACATACAAATAAAAAATCTGTTTTATTATACAGGTATATGTGAAGCAGTCATGAGCAAAGACATTTTATGTTTTTTGAACATAAAAGTTCATATGCTATAATATCACAGTCAATGACACTATAAACACGGTTTAGGAATCTCATTCCAACTCCATAGCTAAAAAGAAAAGAATTCTAATATTGCAGTCAGGTGTGTGCCACCAGTTAACTGCTGCAGAAGATCAAGTCTGGAGGCCATGGTGGGAGACTCAGGACAGGAATAAATAACTTACTCTGCAGACAGAGGCTTGGTAGTGCCACTTACAAAGTGTGTCACCTTGGAGGGGTGGCATGTCTTTGCTAGGCCTCTGTTTTGTAGTGCTGGAAGGGGTTACCACTTGAATCTTCCTAGCTTGTCTATGGAAATCTAATGAGATGTTGAATACTTAGCATTTGGCCGGACCCAGTAGGATCTTGGCAAGAGGTGACTGTGACCTTTCGGCTTCTTTTTTGAAGTATGTGTTACTCGTTAGCACTAGAGATCAAAATATGCGCACTAGCCTATGATGTTAGATGGAGACTCATTTGTGAAAGAGAAACTGACCTTCACAAGGAGAACAGGCCCATGCTGGCATTTCAGAGAAAACAATTCCACCCAAAGCAGGAAATATGGCAGTACCTGTCAAATGGCGAAACCTATGGCTCATGCTGAGGTAATATGTGCAAAATAAAACCTTTTAGTGCACTGTTGAATATAATAACTATAACCAGGAATGAAAACAGGGATATTTGTGTGCTTGTCTGCAGAAAACTCTTAGAATTCCCCCAAAATACTTTTAACATGATAAACATATGAATCACAAGGAAGTTATATGTGAACTGTGCCATTCTATTGGAAACTTCCTGAGTCACCTTCTATACAGCTGTGAATACACATCCATACCCTGGCCTCAGAAACAAGGCAATAGATGGGGTTGGGAAGAGAGTTGGTGAGTCTATGAACTCCTAAGAGTGAGGGTTGGTCAGTGGCTGGGGAATGCTGAGGCAGAAGACCTGCTGAGAAGAAAGTGCCCCCTCGGGTGGTCTTCAGCCCAGTTAGAGACAAAATGGATGCCAGGGAGATGTTGGGATGCAGGAAGAGGTAGGTGTCTTGGGATATAGAAGGGAGATCTTGAGCAGTGGACTTCAAACCTCCCAAAGCTGTGACCTTTTAATACAGTTCCTCGTGTTGTGGTGACCCCCTATCATAAAATTATTTTCATTGCTACTTCATAACTGTAATTTTGCTACTGTTATGAATCATAATGTAAATATTTTTGGACATAGAGGTTTGCCAAAGGGGTCACGACCTACAGGTTGAGAACTGCTGATCTAGATGAACATGAAAATGTGTAAGCAGATAGTTTTCAATTACATTAATGTTAAGCACCAGTATAGCAAAACCCCAGGATTTGATCACACAAAACATAGAGGTCTACAGAGCGAGTTCCAGGACAGCCTCCAAAACAATACAGAAAAACCCTGTCTCGAAAAACCAAAGAGAGAGAGAGAGAGAGAGAGAGAGAGAGAGAGAGAGAGAGAGAGAGAGAGAGAGACCACAGATGGAACGCTTGTACCTATCTGGATGATGATATCCTTCCACTCTGTTCCAATGTTGAGAGACAGTATGGGAGGCCTTACAGGGCCACTTAACGCATGACATAACCACACAACACGGGGCCCTTTGAGCTGTCTAAGTATCTGCCTGAATGGAGGTGTGCATACCCTACTAGTTGTCAGGGGTCAGCATAATGCCTGAGTCCTTATAGCCAGAGCTCCATAATGAGAACTGCATATCCAGAAAAAGCAACCAATCTACACCAGACACAGTCCTGACTCTGAGATGCTAAAAAAAATGCAAAGCTTCCCCAGATTCGGGAAAAAGACAAAGAAATGCAAGCAGGTAGGGAAGAGGGAAAGACTTTTTGTTAAAAAAAAAAGATAAAATTGTGTTGAATTAAAATCTTAGAAATTTAGCTATTTAGAATTCTAGCTGTTTCTGAGCAAAGTCAACTGAATCTGGAGCAGACAGGAGAGATAAAATTTAAACAGATCAAACAAACATTGCCACACAGGTTAAAAGGATTTACCACACCCCAGATAAAAAGCAAATAATATCATTTTTGGGAGTGCAACAAAAGGAAAGTAACTAGTAGAAAGTGAAAAGGTAAATGTCTTGTTGCATTTTCTGTTGCTGAAAAGAAGTGTACATATTCAGGGACTGTTAAGATCAAGAAAAATTGGGGGGATTAAAAAGTATTTGTTTAGTGAGTGTGGGTCTGTGTATCTGTGTGTGTGTGTGCCTGTATCTGTGTGTATATCTGTGCGTGTGTATGTGTATCTCTGTATCTCTGTGTGTATCTGTGAGTGTGTGTGTATCCCTGTATCTGTGTGTATATCTGTGACTCTGTGTGTGTGTGTGTGTGTGTGTGTGTGTGTGTGTGTGTGTGTGTGTATGACTGTGGATTCCTTCAGAGGCTAAAATATTTGGAGTCTTTTGGAACTGGAGCTACTGGGGGGTTGTAAGCTTGGAACCAAACCCTGGTCCTCTGGAGGGACTGAAGACATCCTTAACCACTGAGCACTCTCTCCACAGCTGGGAAAGAAATGTACAGTTCTGTGAACTGACAAGTCCAAGGTGCAAGGGTGTGAGGACCCTCAGGCTGCACCCTAACCCTAATGTGCAGAAAGCTATCGCCGGGGAGAGAGCGTGCATGAGACAAAGGGCAGGAGCAACTTAGTATGCATGTCTAAGGAACTATTTCGTTAGCAAAGCCACTTCTGTGACAACTAACTAACAGCAATGACAAGTCCCCCCCCCCCCCGACAGTGGAGCACTCAAGACCAAATTGCCTCCTAAAGGTCCCACCTCCCCAATTTCACAGAGGGGCAATTCAACCTCCTAGGGGATTTGGAAGATAACTTTGCAACTAGCTGTTTCCTCAGCATGAAAACATTCGTCACTGCTTTCTCTCTTAGCAGTGAGAAAGCCGAGGAGATGTAGGAACGCCGGAAGCTTATGATACTTAATGTTCGGGAAACTGAGAAAGAGGCAGGGGCCATAAGACCTCTACCCAAAATTATAAAAGTGACCAATGGTCGCGGGTGAGAGAAAGCTCCAGGAGGCGGCTTTCGTGGAGCCCCACCCACGCTGAGACGAGCTTTCTCTGTCACGCTACCGCCTTTGTGGCACTTGTACGCCTCTAAGTCACCTCAATGCGTTTGTGTTCACCAAGCAAGATGTAGTGGAATTGTTTCCTTACCCTCCTTTTGGTGCCCTAGGTGAGGTGAACAGAGGTTTATTCCCATCTTCCCAGGCAAAGTTACGTAACACAGCCTCAGAAACCATGGAATAGTGTCCCAATACTGAGACTGGATAGAAGTCAAAGCGATTCTTGTTCACAAATCATCCAAAACTAGGCACGCCTCAATCATGTCTGCATTATTACATTTTAGGAAAATGGACAAATAATAGTATTTTGAAAGGGAAATGAGAAGACATCACACTCAGTCAAGATTGCCCATCTATGTTTATATGAAAAACAATAGAAATACATTTTGGGTATATGTGACTCATAAAAAGTGCCAATCATTTGTACCTCTAAAAAAAGAAATTAAAATTGTTTTCCATCTGGGCCACAATTCAACATACAAATGTGGGAAAGCTGTTATATATAAAGACTGCCGGAAAGAAGTTGATAACCAGTTAAATATAGATTTATGTCTAGGAAATTATAGCAACACTATTTATATTCTCATTAAAAAGAGAAGAAAGACATCTATTGCCATATGACGGGTTTTCATCCGTCTAGCCAGTACAGTCGAATATAAGACATGGGCAACATATCATCAAAAAAAGCAAGGGGGGCTTGTTGTTAGTTTGTATATTATTTTCTGTTTACTTAGGAAACACCAGGGAATCAAGTGAAAAGTAGTAGAATCAACCCAAAAGAATTCTACTTTACTGTTGAAAATGAAACACATCTATTTTTTAAAGAAAAAAATCAATACTACGTGCAAGCAACTGATGGTTTGAAAATGTAAAGTTAGAGCCCATTCATAATAATGAATGCACAGAATATGCGCTGTAATGAAGTGTCCACAAGGCTGGCAGGCATTAAGGGATATTTGGATGAATGGAGAGGTGGTCTACCCTCCTGTCTCAGAGAGCTGAGTGTTCTAAATCTGTCCAGGTGTATTTATAGAAGCACGTGCTCCTGGCTACTAGTCTAATGGAACACTGCGGGAGGGTGTAGTTTTAATGTCCAGCAGAAGGAAATGAACACTAGGAAAAACTAAAGATTTTTCTTAATAAAATGGGAGATTAGGATGGAAGTTGCTTTTACACTTACTGTAAAGCATATAATACATGGTGACACTAATCAAAATAGAACAGGGCTAGAGCGATGCATTTGCAATGCTGGGACAGAAAGAAAGATGGAGAGGATAATATAATACACACCACAAACACACACACACACACACACACACACACACACACACACATGCACACACACCATAGGAGGGAGCCACCCTGAGACAATCAGATATTTAAGAGTCACAGAACATGCCTCTGCTGCTGTAAACCTCAGAAAGTTTATTCCCAATAAACCAAGAAGAGCAGACCATGGAAAAACACAGACATCTGATTCATTCAAATGGGAATGGGAGAGATAACACATGAAGGTGAAAATCAGTAGATTTCTTGCTTGGTAAAATTTAAAACTCGTATATCTCAAACTATGAGGGCAAAGGTTTCCTTGGTTAGAGAGCTAACCATGTGTGCAGATTGTGGTCCAAATTTAGATCATCAGAACGATCAAAGCATGAGGAAACTTCTCCTGTGTGTGCCATTGTGAGGTCTGTCTACACCTGTGTTTCTTAACCTGTGGGTCACAACCCTTTCACAGGGGTCACCTATGACCACCAGAAAACAGATGTGTACATTAAAGTCCATAACAGTAGCAAAATTACAGTTATGAAATAGCAACGAAAATAATCTTATGGTCAGGGGTCATCACGGCATTAGGAAGGTTGAGCACCACTGGTCTACATGAAATGACATGCTGTACATTCTCTCCCTGGTAAATCCATAAGCCCTGTATGCGTAAGGTCCATGTGGACTTGTAGTTACCCAGGCCATTGCCCTGTTGTATCCCAGGTGATAGGAAGGAGGCAGGGAGCAGCACTCTGCACTTGACAAGACTATTTTATTTGTCAAAATGTATCATGATGTGGACTTATCACTTGCGTGCCTTCTGTTCACATAGGCGTCATTTTAAAAGTGGCTCCTTGCAAACAATATTATGTGAAAGATGAAGGAGGGTGATGAAAATGGAGAGTTAAGATAATTTCTTAAGAGACAGTGTGATCTAGAAAGGCCCCCTGTTTTGCCAGACACTACAGAAATCACCCCATGAGTGATTCCTTGAATGGATGAGTCAGGAAGAACCAGCCCGTAAGAGACGGCTTGTCAACTCTACCATTGTCTCAGGGAATAGGAGTGAGAAAGGAGGGAGGATACCATGTGTCCTCTAGGGATACCTGACAATAACCCTAGGTTTATACCTAGAATTCGTATCCTGTGTGTGGCCTGAAAATTCCAAATCAAAGTTAGGTTTTAATTGGGTTTCTAGGCACCGGACAAGCAAGCATTTATGGCTTCTATGTGAGTCTCTTTAAGTTCAGCTTCCCACATGAGGTCCCACGAGCCATCATCTCAAACCAAAGGGTAAAATAAAACAAGAAGGCATATCATTACGATGGAGAATTGTCTGAAGAACAATCAGTCCCCACGCTCTACCAAGACCACAGATGCTGCAGTCACCACAACCAGTGTGTGTGTGTTTGCATAGCCAGAAAACTAAAAGAAGGCTTTGCTGGTCTACTTGGGGAAGATGAAGATGCCAGGGCTCAAGAAATGGTAGCTCAAAGTAGAAGATACCTGGCCACCCCCAGTCCTTCTGTCTGCCCTCCTTCGTTGTCCCCCACAGAAAGCCACAGCAATCTGAAACTCATTTTCCTAAGGTCACCCATAAAACTTAAACCTATGATCCTCGCTGTGTCTTCAATCCTTACCTCCCTATATTAGAGGTGGCCACAGAGGCGTCCTTGGGCTTACCTTGGAAGTAAGCCATAAGACCTCCATCCCAAAAATGCCTTTCCCTACCTAGCAGGAAAGGAGCTGAGGGTTTATGCAGACAGGATTAGACTTGCTGAGTTTAAAATTAGATCGAACCCTTTTGCCCAATCATCATTGTCTGTAGCTGCCCACACTTTGTTGGACTGGCGATGCATAAAGACAGATAGCTCAAGCCGGGCATTGGTGGAGCATGCCTTTAATACCAGCACTCAGGAGGCAGAGGCAGGCAGATCTCTGTGAGTTCGAGGCCTGCCTGGTCTACAGATCGAGTTCCAGGACAGTCTCTGAAACAATACAGAGAAACCCTGTCTCGAAAAACAAAACAAAACAAAAGGACGGATAGCCCACCCTGAATCTGGGGGCCATCTTTCTGAAGTTCCCACGGCAACTAACACTGGGATCAAATAAATCTGTGCTTTCCTCTTGTTACCTGGCCTGTTGATGTAGGATGTCATGCATGGCAGTTATAAAGGAGCAAGGAACTGGAGGCATGACTGAATGGGTAAGAAGACCCAAGTTCAGTTCCTAGCACCCATGTCAAGCAGCTCACAACCACCTATAATTCTAGCTCTAGGGGATCTGACATCCTCTTCTGGACTCCTTAGGTACACACACACACACACACACACACACACACACACACACACACACTTCTTATTTTTAAAAAGAAACAGACAGAGTATTGGGAAGAGGCAGCTGGAAAGTAGAGAATTCAAGCAATTGTGAACCAATGAGAAAGAGAAAGAGCCCCACCCCAAATCATTCTTTTTAGGAAGAAAGAAAACATGTAGTAGAAATCAAATTCAATGATGCAGTGTCTAAAATGATTCCAGAATTGCCAAAAAATAACTCTTAAGTTCAGAAATGCCCTGAAATCCATACAAAAATGAACAAAAAGAAACAAACATAGAAATTTTTCCATGATGCTGTAAACTCTAAAGTCAAAGGGACAAATATTTGAGTATCATTCATGGCAAAAGAAATGCCAAATAGAACTACTGTGAGATACTATTTTTCATATCTAAACATATGACACAACACGCTGCTCTTCAGGCTATGGGGAGTGGACCTTCCACCAGTATCTGGTGAGAATATGAGCCTCCTGGAGGCGGGAGGGGAATCTGTCCATACACAAAAAATCAGGCTTGTATCTTTGCTCTAATAACCACACTCAAGGTCACAACCCTCATAGCTTAAAACTGTTTTACTAGAAAAATGTAAGTCAGCCGTAGACCAAACATGCCATGATACAGACGCGCAATAGAGTATTACACTGTTTAAAAGAAAAGGGGGCAATCAGTTGTAGCATCATCTCCAGTGCCTCACGCTGTATACCAAGGCTGACTTTGAACTCATGAAGTCCTCAGGCTAGGGCATCACAGTACAGAGATCATAGGCATGAGCCACCGCTCTCAGTTTCTGGGGTATTTTGAGGTAGAAAAATGCAAGACTCAGGAAAGAAAAGGTAGTATTCTGTAGTTTGATAGAGGACATGTGAGGAGATTTTGAAGATAAAAGGCTAAAGGAAAAGTCATATATAAGGAGAGAGGAACATGGAATTTTTCTGTTAGGACTTAACTGGCGATTTAACCTTAGACCTATATTGCATTTCAAACAATCATAAAACAAACAAAAAATGAATCCTAAAGCAATTCTGGGAAACTGAAAGTTTCAATTATAAATTTCATTTACAGTTAGTATGATGACCCAAAGGGAGAAAAAAAAACCTCTATCTAGTCTACATGAGCAATTAATGAGAAAAAAATCTAAATTTTCTGTATATAAGAATAAGCACGAGCAGTAGACAGAGACCTTCTAAACAGAGACCACTATGACACCATAAAAATCACTGCAGTCCTCCTGAGAACAAATCTAGATGATTATCAGATATTTACATGAAATTTAGGACGCTTATCTTAAGATCTTTAAAGAAATGTAACAAAAAGAATTGCAAAGTGATTCCTTTAAAAAATGTAAAGTTTATTTTTCTAGTTCTAGAGAGATTGTTGAAAGTTGAGAATTTAATTCATAAATTAGTATAAGATGACAATAAGATCAGGTCAACACTGCACAGCGTGTGGTCCCAGTGGGACGGCTTAGTGGGTAGAGGCATGCGCCACTGTGCCTGGTGATCTGTGTTTCCTGCATGGAGGAAGAAAAAGAGAACCCGGCTCCAGTAGGTTGTCCTCTGACCTCTGTCTATACCACTACACACGGCACACGCGTGCGCGCGCGCACACACACACAATAAACAAGAAAATGTAGTAAAACATCGTATGTGCTGCTTGTCCCAGAAGTTAGCAGACTACAGGACAGGTGGACTTTGCTATATTGGATGATAGCTGGATGTGGAAGGATAGGCAAGAGGATGGAAGCACATCACCTCCACCAGAGAAGCATAGAATCGCTGCAAACGGTCACACAGAAGCCCAAACTATACACAGGTAAGCCATAGGCC
The DNA here is from genome assembly GCF_017639785.1 of Mesocricetus auratus. NCBI lineage: Eukaryota > Metazoa > Chordata > Mammalia > Rodentia > Cricetidae > Mesocricetus > Mesocricetus auratus. The sequence continues at coordinate 41,053,572 of NW_024429199.1, read as the reverse complement.
AGCGGGGAAGACAGGGCCATTGATGGTCCTGGAGCAACTGCTCCCGCACATGGAAGTCTTTAACCAGATCCCTCCACCATCTTATATAAAAGAAACCCTAAGTGGGCTAAAGAATCATACATGTTGACCAAAACTGCAACAGGGACATGGGATGGTACAGCCTTGGAATAGGGAAAGATTCCTCAAACCAGATGCAACCAGAACAAACAGACAAACAAAACCACAGAAGTACTGAGTACTATGAGCGCTAAGTCAGAGATATTGTCAGGTCCCAAAGAAGCCAGGGACAAGTGGCTAACTGAGATGCCTATTAGCATAACAAAGCTCACACTGGACAGATGCAAGGCTCACCAAGTAAGTAGTGTGGCTCCTCCCTGCTCTTTTCTCCCCACCCCCTTACTAACCTCTTCCCTTCTCCCAGCCTCTGATTAAAAAAAAAAAGAGCTGCAGTTTCTGCCATGCTCTGCTTGGCTCCATTTCTCTCTTTGCTCTCATCTCATCTTGACTCTGGGTCCTCAATTCCTCTCTTGGTTCACCTGCTCCCTCCTCCCCTCCCCTCCTCTCTCCTCCCCTCCCATCCCCTCCCCTCTCCTCTCATGACCTTGTTCAGTCTGGACTCCCAGATGTCCCTGCCTGTACTCTCCCTCACATCTACAATAAAATCCTTCTTCTCGATTGTACCTTGTTCAAAGAAGACAAATAAAGCCAACAGAAGACACATACGGAAGCTACTTTCAACATGTAACAAGCAGGTATCTTCTATAAAGATCTTACGTGAACCAAGAAGAAAATGCACACAATAGAAAAACGCTCATAGGACAAGAAGGCACAAGAGGAGAGATGAAGGGTAGGCAACGAAACCAGAATATTGAGGATCCCGGAGCTGACGTCAGGTAAGATGCATGGAGCCCTGCATGGCTGTTCTGCTCTCAGGGATTGACACCTGCCCCTCCAGAGAACAACCGGAAACTCTCCTTCAAGCCTACATTTGCTCAAAGTTCCAGGAAGAAGCAAGCTGACTCTGCTTCTCCCTGGTTCCCCTACCTTTGAAAGCTGCAGCCAGCTTTCCCATGGCCCTGTCACTTGTCTAAAATGTGTTGCTCCTTGCTAGAGAAGACAGACAGCAGGACTCTGAGCACCTGTCCCCATTTCTCCACAGGCACAGACCACACTCATAGACTTGCTTCATTTCCTCTGGGTAATCAAAGGATTCCACCGAAGACTGTATTTTTCACATACACAAATCAAGACTCTAATGCAATAGCATCTCAACATGTTTTCTAGCAAAGACATGGAGTAACTGAAACGCTTACACAGTGCAGGGGGGGGGGTGTGGATCTGCAAGGAGCTTGACCAGCACTTTGGTAGAGCCGAGGAAAGCTGCCCCATGAGCATGGAAGGGGGCCACAGCCATTCCAACTCCATGCTTAGCTAGTTCCTTAAAAAATAACTAAAGAAAACACAGCACACAACTCCAGATGAAAAGCTCCCAGATGGCATGTGGGAAGCACTGTTTATGGGAACAGAACAATATAAATGTTCCAGTGTTGAAAATAAGAAGCAGCCTTGGATATGAATGCCCCGAGGCTTCGTGCAGAAACATGGATGGATACTTAAGAGAAAAAAGGCCTGGTTAAAAAATAAATAGACTGTAATACATGCAATATGATCTTGTGTATGCAAAGTGCAAAGCAGACAAAATTAAATGGGATGTTTACCGTACAAACTATTTTAGCTATCACAAAAGCAAAGCTTGGGGCTGTAGAGATGGCTCAGTAGCTCAGAGCTCTTGTTGCTTTATCAGAGGACCTGGGTTGAGTTCCCAGCATTCACATGGCAGCTCATAACCATCTGCAATTCCAGTTCCAAGGGATCCGGCATTCTCCTCTGGTCACTGCAGATACTGTGTGCAAGACTCGTAAACATAAAATGAAAATAAATACACACATAAAAACAAAGCCCCAATTAATTCAATTACAAGTTAGGAATTACATGGAAGGGAGGGGAAGGGAAAAGTGATAACTTGTAAAGACACAAAAAGTTTGAAAAGGCTGTATTAAAATTATGTGCACAAGATACTATATTATTTTTGTTTAAACGTCACATATATATGTATATACATGCATGTAAAATATTTGCTGTTTGAAGGTTTAAGGTACATAGTAAAAAATATTTGAGATATGTATGGTAGATTGCTGGTATCTTTACCACACTGACCACATAACTCATTAACAATAATTCCATATTCTATTAGACAAAAGTGGAGAGATTTTCTAAACTACAAATTCAAGCAAACCATAAGGTAGCATTTTCAGAAATGAAATAAAGTTTGGATTTAAACAAAGCTTCTTGCATTTGGTGAAAACAATGTATAATGGTATCTTCTACTATTCATGGGAAAATAAACTACATACTTTGCGAAGACTATATATTTCCATGGTTGTATTCATTTGTTTCATTTGAGCAGAAAGTTTATTGCAGTGTTATTTATGATACATAATGCTCTTACAACATTTAAAGTGCAGAATATTGAATACAATCTTTAAAGTCCAATAATGTGGAAAGGATTAAATAAATTATGGTCTAGCAATGTGATGAAATATTGAATAAAATGTAAAAGTCATGACTTTGTAGAATAAAGCAATGAAAAAGTCTAATGACATATTTAAAAGTCAAATACCAAACTATTTTTACAATAAGATAGCTTAGAAAATATCTCTCCAGGAATGTGGAGGTCATCTGGTGATAAAAATACTTCCTATATAAGCATGAAGCCTTTATTTTGAGCCCCAGAACCAAAGTAAAAAGGTCAAATACTGTGTTATGACATTGTGATCCCTACATTAGGGATGCAGAGATAGGTAGATCCTCATGGGGGCTCACTAGGCAGCAAGCCTAGCCCAATGCATGGGTTCGAGGCCAGTGAGAGACCCTGCTCAAAAACTAAAGTGAACAACATCCTGTATATGATACCTTAGGTTGACCTCTGACCTCCATATGCATGAACACAAAATAAAATAAAAATGTATTTCCAGAAATTAATTACCTCCTCCCTCTCTTTCTCCCCCCCTCTCTTCATATATAAATACATAGAAAATAGAGAAAGGTCTTATCTAAAATATTAACAATATTAAACTCTGGATGATTAGGTCTTAGATAATCTTATTACAATGTATTGATTGTCTCTATAATTTCTCTTCCACCACAAAAGCATATATTATGTATGTTTCTTTCTATAAGAACAATACTTATGGTCAGAAAAATTAAGTTTATGGAACCTTTAAAGTTATGAGTAATTCCAGTATGAGAAGAGCTTTTAATTCTCTCTCTCTCTCTCTCTCTCTCTCTCTCTCTCTCTCTCTCTCTCTCTCTCTCTCTCTCTCTCTGAACTCAAATCCTCTGCAAAAGTAGAACACTGAAACATCTCTCCAACTCAGTGAGCTTTTTAGACTGCAGAGAGGAAGCACATATAATGGACTGTTGTCAACACTCCACAGGGTAATAAGAATAAGACTAAATGAAACCCCCACTTAACCCTGAAACACACCCAGGGGAGTTAGTTGGGGATTTAAACTACCTGGCCTTCCAGACTTCTCTCTTTGAGGCAAAGCTACTACAGTAACTCCAGAAGAGAAAGAGAAGTCATGGCCTACCATACAGGTCAGAGGGCACTGGCCACAAAGGCTACAAGATAGAGAGATAATCCTACCTTGAGAAGAAAATGGGCTTCTACCTAGGCCTCCTCACCTTAAGACCAATAGATACTTACAAGCAAGAATTGCCCTTCAAAGAAAATATTATCCTTCTAAATAGTTCATAAGCTGCCATCTTCTAAATAACAAATAGTGCATTCGTAACTGTGCCATGAAATGGTGTATTTTTATAATGCATTTTAAAATATATTGTCTGTTTCATATTACATATTGTATATATTTATATTTCATATGTTCTAACACATACGTTATTAGCTAAGTGTCATGAGAATTTTTTGATACCAAATGACCGGGACTTCAGAAGTGTAAATAATATTGAACATAAAATTTTTCAATTACAAAGCTAGTTAGTTATGGTAATATTGAATATTTAAATGTCAAACATTTGAATAGCTGCTCAGAAAGAATTTTTCTTATTTAACCATAGTTACAGCCTTGAAGTTAGTTGTCAACATGAGGAAATTGGAGTTTGTAGGCAGTCAAGTCAAGTGGCAAAGGCTACACAGCTAGTACATGCCTACATCAATGTGCACACCGCACATTGCCCATTCATTGCCTCAGACATATAAAGCAAATACAGGAAACAGTAGTTTGTACTAGCATGTGTTCCACTAGAACAGCTAATACCTAATGTGAGGACATCTTTCCTATTGACCATCTGTCACAGCCTTCTTCACTGGGAAGACCTGGACTCTCTCATTTGCTCACCAACTCTTTGCCTTTGAGTTTATAAGAACCTGGGTGAAGTCTTGTGTCTCTTACTTTCATGCACTGAATCTGTAATGCTGTCAAATACTTTCTTCTTAAAACTATAAAAAAGGCAAACATCTTCGTCATTCTCTGTACTTGAATATGTACAAGAAGTGGATGAGTGAACAAATGCAGAGGGCTATAGTTATCAACTACCTTGTTTACTCCAGCATACATTTGTTACTTGATATGTCTGTAATATCTTAATTCCTAAAACAACCCCAGGTGTTAACCTCACAACCTCCATTTTATAGAAATGAGTCACTAGGTGATCTTGTTATATAAATGTCATAAAGTACTTTACAAACCTACATGGTATAGGTCAATCTTCATGTGGCCTCTTGATGTAATAGAGATGTAAACACAGGATGTATGAGATTGCTGCAGAAGTAACATAGCCTGACACATGTTTATCTTAAAAAGTTCATATGGTAAGCATCCTTTTAATAAGCAAAGGAGCAAACTTACATTGTGACAAAATATAGTAATAAAATCATTGATTTTCATTATCAAGTCTACGTAGTGTACATAATTTTAGATGCTAACACTAGTGTCCCTACAGGTGAGAATGACTGTGATGTCACTAGGCAAGAAGAAGTGTTCTGCCTTGTAATACATTATAATCTTATGGGATCATCATGGTGTACACATCCCAGGGCTGACTGAAATGTGGTATGTGACTAAATGTAGGGGACAGACTTTCTTTCTATGTGGTTTAAGTGTCTGCTTGTTCCTAAGTGCAATGAACTGATGTATGTCCCATAAATTTACACACGAGTCATCATATTACATATACTTGTAGATATAAACTTCAGTTCTGTTTCTCTCATTAACTAATGTAGCTAACCAATAATCCTGCATTTTTCAATGTGGTCAACTATTTTCCCATTAAAAGTATTTAAGTGGATGTACTTTCCTCTTAGCACATAGGGTGAAGGCTTGCTGTGAAGTCAACACAGAACAGTTCCTTCGACATAATGAAACCTGGGTCTGTGACTCTTGGGATGGTACCCATGCGTTGCTTTTTGTTGGTCTGTTTTCTCCAGTCTTATTTGCTGATCTTCCACCGTCAAGTCATAGCCTTCAGCTCACACTGATCTTCCCGTGGCTTGCCATCTTGCCATCCCTGTCCCTTCAGCTTTTGATCTCAGATGGAATCTTCTAACCATGGGCTATGGCATCCACAACCCAGTAGATAATTTTATATAGAAAAAGTATATCAGACCTTTAAAACTTGTTTTCTTTATCCTTTACCATTTGTTTAGAAAGCCAGTCTAAAGAAGGGCAAATTCTGCTGCTCTTCAATAACTTTTTAATTTGGCTTGAAATCGTGGAAGTCAACTGATATCCACATTTTTAGATGGTAGATTCGCTAGCTAACCAGCTAGTTGGGTTGAATGAAGACGACAAACTCAGAAGCATCTTCAAGATTTACAGCAGTGTTCCATGAGAGCTTCTGAGAGAGAATGCTTTCTCCTGCCTCTGACGGCATGTCTAGTAACCAGCCCTCCCGGAAGTAGACTGCCGACTTTTCTAACTTCCTGCATTACATACAGCTAAAGGTAGCTTGGCGTCCCTGCACACCTACTTCTGTGGTGACAGAGTTTCCTCATCCCTGTGAAATCTAAGCTCTGGAGAGTGGCTTCTGCATCAATGCTAGATTTTTGAAAGACTTAATTGAGTCAAAACATGTTCATTTAAAAGCAAAGAGAAATGAGGACTATTGTCTCTTGCGTGGAACATGATCTCACCAGCATATGCCAAGTCCAAGCCTTAATACTAACCATCTACACAAAAAGCTAAAACGGAGCCAAGCCAACTATCAACTTAGCCAAGTTTTCACTGAGTGTGTCTGTAAGGGTGTTTCATGGACGCTTAACTGAGGAAGGAAGATCACCTTGAATGAGGACAGCAGCAGCCTGTGGGCTGGGATCCTAAATTAAATAAGAAAGAGATTGACCAAAAAAAAAAAAAAAAAAGCCGGGCCATGGTGGCGCACGCCTTTAATCCCAGCACTTGGGAGGCAGAGGCAGGCAGATCTCTGTGAGTTCGAGGCCAGGCTAGACCGACAGCCTCCAAAACAACACAGAGAAACCCTGTCTCGTAAAACCAAAAAAAAAAAAATAGAGAGAGAGATTGAAATAACAGGTCAGCATCTCTGTCTCCCTCTCCTACTTCTGGGTATGACAAGCTATTTCATACTCCCACAGATATACCTACCCGGCATGAAAGACTGTATTTCCAAACCAGGAGCCAATATAAACCCTTGCTACATTGATTCTGTTAGATATTTTTATCCGAGCAACAACATGAACCAGGAACACACTAACCAAGTCTCCAGTGACCTGGCAGCCACTTAGTTTTTGTTTTTGTTTTCTTTTTTATTTCCAGAGAACAAGGACTGCCTCCCTTACTTTATAAAATGTCCCTTCACCAAGAAATGTGGACTTAGTTTGACATCTGGGAAGATGTGTATACAGAATCTTAGCATTTGATAACTAAGCCTACATGAGCTGGATAAAAGCTGACTTCTTGTTGCTAACCATTTATTTATCAGGTACTACTGACATGATTCCTTTGAGATTCCGGAAGTGCTGAAGTTCAGATGTGCACCCCCTACCACCCTCAGACACTGACAAACATTCAATGTGGGAAAAGATAAAATTTCCAACAAAACAAAAGAAATCCAACATGGCCTTCTGGTTGCCCATACCTCAATGGCTCAAGATCACACGATGCTCTTGTCTTTCTTTTTGAAACATCTAGTCTCCTGGCTGTGTTGAGGGATGCCTAACACAAACCCAATTCTCAGTAGAAAATAGACACTTCCCTGCAAATAGCCTTCCTGTGCCAAGTGGACATTTATGAGCTATTAATCATGTGTCCCATTATTTTGTATAACATTTACCACTTATTGCTGCATTAAAAAGTATAATATAACCATATTGCCCCTCAAGAGAGCTTACAATCAAAATCTCATTCAAACACATAGCTCCAACCCCATTCATATAAGAGGCGATAAAAGATTGATTAAATGTGCTCCCAGAAGCCATCTCCGAGATAGCACCCGACACACAATAGCACTTACAAGCATAGAAGTCCCTTGTTTCTTTACCAGAATTAGCAGGGTCTGCCCCTCCAGTTCACTTGTGTTTAGAGGAGAGCTAACCTGAATTCAGTTTACTTCCTGTCTTGAGCAAACAGAGCACAGGGACAAACCTAAAGCTGTGGAGGTCAAAGCTCACCAATACAAGAGGGGCTCATTAGAGCTGGACGAAAAAAATGTTGGCTTGCACACGGATCTCTGTGTAAGTCTGCCTCCAGTCTAGTTTAACAGCTGGTGAAGCCAAACTGCCTGTGCCTCCTATCAACCCAGAGGAAAGTTGCTTCATGCCACGTACATGGAAATTGCTGGCAGTGGCCCAAGGGAGACACAGTCAAGGTCTTTTCCCAGGAAAATCAAAGGAACTTCACTATGCCAAAGCCTGTGGAAGATGCAGTCATGGCTGAGATCTCCTATTTCTAGACAGTATGGATGGGCAGGGAAAAACCTAATACCCCAAAGTAGACCCACTGTGTTTACAGATATGAGAAGATTAGGGATTTCCACCCCATGGGTGAATAAACAGCATTAAAAAATGAGTTATTTGGAAAATATAAATACAAATCGTGTATTTCTTCTCCCTAGATGCCTACAATAGTACTAAGTAAAATAATGCCATATTCTAAAGTCCAATAGGAATGGTAAAATTATTTAATATACATTGAATTAGCAACAGACTTTTCATTGCAAAAATATCAGCTTTTGTACTAATTGCTATAAGAGGTCCTCTATATTAGTTATTTGAAGATAGCTCAACTGAGAAATTTCTGATGAAAGCTTCATATTTTTGGTTCTGACAATGTGGGTTTACACAAAAGGTGAATGCAAACTTCCCATCTAATTTCTTCTCAAAGCTCTCCAGCAGTTTGTGGAGATAGTCCTTCTGCAGACAGGTAGTGTAGTATCTTTATAAGGGAGCTAAGCAAAAACGTAGGGAATTTTAACTCACTAATGTTTATCTCAGCGGCTCAAATCTTCATGACAAGCAGGTCCCACCACAACCTGAAGATCAAGTCATCAAAACAATCATTGAAATGAGACTGGGGTGCAGAGCTACACTGAAGACATATAAATTTCTGTCCTCAGGACAATAGGGAAGGTCTCTGGGGTGGGACAATCTGACTCTGCCCTTGGAGATCTTTGGAATATTAACAAGGTCACAACTGTCCTCTTTTCAGTATATCCTCTTTGTGTGTGGAAGCTATGAAATCCCATAGCATTACGTGGAAGTGTGTGTGTGTGTGTGTGTCTGTGTGTGTGTGTGTGTGTGTGTGCGCGCGCACGCGTGACCTGAACATATGTGTGTGTCTTCTTGTGTGTGTATGTTTGTGTTGAATCATTGCTCACTCTATTTAGACAAGTGACTCTAGAAATCTGTTGGCATAAATTGAAATCTAGAGGAGCCACACCCTAAAGAACAAATTTTACTTTAGTTAATTTAAAAGTAAGCTCAATTTAAAAGGAGAAGAACCAATTTGATATGTGAGAAGAAGCTATTGACCGATTTCCAAGCCCTACACATATCCTGCTGGTAGTCACTTTTGACGCTGGACTCCTGTCCTGGAGGGTATACTGACTCATGTCCTCCAAGGTGAGAATGTTCTTTGACCATTTCACATCACATATCTGCTACGCATTGTGGGTTTTCTTAAAGTATCGTTGAAATTCATCCTGTCCTTCTATTTGTTCTTGTCTATACCTTATTCAGAAGTTTCAAAATATTACTTTAGAGAATAAAATAAAGGAATGTTTTTAAAACTCTACACAGTGGTTCTCAATCTGTGGGTCACGACCCCCACATCGAGGACTGTAGATTGGATATTTACATTACATTTCATAACTAGCAAGATTATAGTTATGAAGCTACAATGAAACAATTTGTGGCTGAAGGTACAATGAAATAATTAGTGGCTGGGGGGAGTCACCACAACATGAGGAACTGTATTAAAGGGCCGCAGCATTAGGAAGATTGACAGCTACTGCACTGGCATAACATTTGATAGAAATCGGAATACTGCAGTTGCATACACATACATTTGGGGAAATGGCAGTCCTTGGAAATTTTGCTTTTTAACATTTTTATTGCATCTTTGCAAGGTCAGCAATGAGCTCACTCCAGTCCTCCATTTTTGGCTGTTGCTTGATGTAACAGCATGAGAATGAGACATGAAACCACTGATAGATGATGTCTTGCAGAACACTAAGACCTTCTCCACTGACAATGGACTTGGGAACACCAAGTGACAGTCAGAACTGACTCCATACGTAACACCAAATAGGTATGATTTGGGCTTGTAGATCATAATAAAGATGGATTTGGGGCCTTCCTAGAATTGGTAGTCTAAAAGGAAATACTGATTAAGCTGGCAAATATTCCCTGAAAATACTGATTAATGTTCATAGTGGAATGTTTAAACCTCTGATATAAATGGGCACAGAACTGGGGCAGATGTTGACAGTGTGTATGGAAATCAGTTCAGACTGTGGCTATCACACTCCCTTCATCTCATAGCTACTCATGCTGCACTTACCTGAACACAGTCCATCACTTTGTAGTGATGCTGGAATGAAACACCACGGAATCAAAGAGAATATCAATAAAGCCTGAGTCAACAGTATAAAAACAGAGAGATTTTGCTTTAAATTGAGAAGAAGGGGACAAGAAAGCCACCTTATAGATTCCTTTGAACTTGCTCTGCCTCTCAGAGGCAGCAAAGTGTGTTAGTTATGAAACTCCCAAGTCCTGCCCCACCTTTTTCGGATTCTCCCACTTAGTCACGTAATTTTCTGTAGGAGTAGGAGTTTGGTGCTCTTATACGAAGGTTGGCTTCTTGATATTTGAAGCCCAAGGCCATATGTATGTATGTGTCAGTGTAACAACAAAGAAAACTAACAGTTCTCACAAGCTAAGAGTATATTCATGTATCCAAAGACTTAAAGATGAATTGTAACTAGCCTCTAGGCATGTAACAGTCCAACCTCTTCACATCACAGACATTCTAATCAGGTCGAGGGCCTTTGTAGAATATTCAGTGTGAGATGGAAGGCTTCTTCCGTTGTGAGGCAGAACTTTGGTTCAATATGCTATGCGTTAAAGTCATTCTTTCAAAAAGTTCCTCGTGAGTATTGAGAAACTGATCCTAAAATTCACAGGAAAGAGAAGTCTATGTGTATTGTGGAACTATGATCGAGAAGAAAAGATAAGGAAGACAAGCATCCCATGTGTCTACAGCGATGGAACTGGATGGAGGGATGAACCGAGATGTACCAGCACTCTGTGAGTACAGAAAACAGCACAGAAGTGGTTCCAAATGCAAATATGTCTTGGTAGATGGCAGAGCTGACATCATAACATCAATTCTATAAGAAGGTACAGGGACTCAACCTGTCCTTCATACACACAAAGACAAAAGTTGACTCCTACCTCATGCCATACATCAGAAGTGATGACCTGAAGAACATGGAAAAGAAAAAATGACTTTTTTTTTTACTACATTTCTATTTTTCCACCTAAGGAATAAAATTCCATTAAGTAGGAGGTTGATGAAATGAAATTTTAGAATTTGTAACATCTCGCTAGTGAAAAATAAACCATCTATGAAAAAAGATATTTGTAATCAATGTGACTAACACTGTGTCCAAATATAAAATATACAAAGAACACTAAAATTCCATAAGAAAAATGCAGATTCCATAGGAAAATTAGCAAAATATGTTAATAAGCAACTCATAGAACAAGGGACCAGGGTAAAGATTAAACATATGTTAGCAGAATTTAGATTGACAGTACCAAATGCTGGTGAGAGACAATGGGAATTGCTGTTGGGAATGCAAACTAGTAAATATTTTTTAAAGAAAATTAACAAAAAAAATTCAGATACAGCCTGAATTCTCAGTATAGTAGAGGAAAGGCGGGAAGGAAGTTACAGGGTTCTAGTCATTCTCAGCTACATACTGAGTCCTAGGTCATTCTTGGCTACACAAGATCCCGCCTCAAAAATAAAGTTAAAGAGGGGTTAGGGAGATATTTTAGCTGGTAAACTGGTTGTCATGTAAGCTGAAGAGCCTGAGTTCAAATCCTAGGACCCACATGAAAGCCAGATGTGACTTCTCCTTTTTAATCTGAGAGCTGGAGGGGAAGATGGCTGATGCATGTGGCTTACTGCCCAGCCATACTTGCCTAATCCAATAAGCCCCACACCCCCGTGCACAAATGTCGTACACACGCAAAGAAGTAGGCATGGTAATCTCAGCTTTCAGGAAATAGACACATAGAAGGTATCAGGCATTCAAAGCCAGCTTTACCTACATACTAAGTTCAAGACTGGCTTGGGCTACATGAGAATATGTCTCAAAAAATGAGTCACTATTCAATATGGTTTAATTAGAAATAGCTTATTGTAGGACATGTTAGTTCTAAACACATATGTTAGAGAATGGCTGTATATCATCTGAAAACATAAAAGGATGTTCATTGCTATGCAATTGATTATAGCTAATTTGTAAATGACTTATCTTAGAGTCTAAGAATTCAGTTTTATTGATAGGACTTACATAATTGAGTACACATAGATTCAATGAGCAACACAGATTGGTATCAAAATAAACAGCAAATTTCAAAATATTAGCATTGAGTAAAAATGCACCAAAAAATGAGCTTTGAGAAAATTCTGTAAACTCAAAACAAAGAGCAGCATACATCCTGTTTGGGGAGTCTCAGACAAATGACTGCATAGAATGGCATGCACAGCCTCCTCAAGTAAGAGGGGAGAACGTGACATGAGTGATTTTCTAGCTGTGTCTATTGTTTCATTTCTTTAAAAGGGCAAACTTAATGCTTAATCTTAGATTAGTGTTAATCTTTGTTATATGAAAATTTTCCATATGAAAAATTTCTGCATTTTTCTATATGCATAAATATCTCAAAATTTTTGAATTTACATAAAAAGAAAGGAAAATAAGGTTCTTAATAACTTGGAAATAAATGAAAATGAAAAATCTTACTTTTCAAAATCCATGGGATATTGACAAAGCATTGTTCAGAGAAAAGTGAACCCTTAACACATATTAAATTGGCCTTAAAATTAAACTGACTGGTTACAAATGAAATAAACATTCAACTCAAGATGATGGAAAATGAAAAATAACAAATTCAAAGGAACGCAATAATAATAAAAGCAGAAAACAATTATGTCAGAAGAGAAATAATGCCAACAGTGGATTTTTCTTCAATAAGAGTACAAGCTTTGTTTTAGAAGTTAAAAAGAACAAAAGCATTAAGCCAGCTCTGGCAAATCTAATCAGAAAGACAAAGTGTTTAAAACAAAAGAGGTTTAAGTGTGGATGTATAAGCGATTTAACTGAAGGAGGTGTGGGTCAGGAGCAGGGCAGGTCCTACATGCCAGAGATGGAAACCACAGCAGCCTTCTGAGGTTGCTTCTTTCCCTAGATTGAAGCTTCCCCTTCCAGAGGTAGGAAGGAAATCCTAAGACTCCAGAAGTTAATTAGACTCACCAGGCTGAGAAAGCTCACAGACAATGGAAGTATAGGAAGGTCAGAGATGTACAAGGTTCATAAGGTCCTTACAAAGTCATATAAGCAACAACAGTTGTAGAGAAGATCCTGTACAAAAGCCTGCATGTTGGGCGTAGAGAGCCAGGAGTCCAGATTTTGTGATCGCTCACCCACGCTTGGGTAGACCTTTCGGTGATTCAACTGCATTGGGATCACCCATGTTCTGGTTAGTAGGTTAGTAATCCCTCCTCCCCTCCCCATGCTGCTGTGAGTAGCCTCAGTGGACTTATTCCTACACCATGCTACACTCAAGTGAAGCTGTTTCTTTGGTCTGTCATTCGTTCAGTCTGGGCTGAGTAGACATTTGTTTATGTCTACATTGCTGTCTGAGCATCTATTTCTAGGCTTTGCAGTCTACTCTATACTCCCCATTTTATATTATTTAACTACTGGGACCTTACAATTGTTTTTGTGATTCTGTATTGCAACTTTAGACTTGGATGAATATTACTGTGGAAAAGTCTGAAGTGGGTGATGCTTCCACTGAGAACCTGGTTATCGGGGGTTTCTCTGATTATTTAAAGACCTGGGACTCTTTAAGTTTTAGCTCAGAGTTAAACAGCCAAATGCTCTTTCTTTTGCCTAGAGTATGTGTTTTAAATAATCAACACACACACACACACAGTGTCTTTTAAATAATTAAGAATTTAATACATATATATTCCCTTGCCTTTGAAAATATGATTGGGTTTACCTTCAAGTATTTTCCCACTGTTGTTCTTTTAGCTTTCTCAGAATCAAAGTCTCTTAAGTGCTCCTGGTGGTTTGAATAAGAATGCCCCCCCACATAGATTCACATTTGAATGCTTAGGAGGCGTGGCATTGCTGGAGGAAGCACACTGGAGGTGGTCCCAGCCTATCTGAACGTAGAACTCTCAGGTACCCCTCCAGCACCATGCCCACCTGCATGCTGCCTTGATGATAATGGACTAACCCTCTGAACTGTAAGCCAGGCCCAATTGAATGCTTTCCGTTATAAGAGAAGAGTTGCCTTGGTCTTGGTGGCAATAAAGCCCTAACTAAGACACTGCTGCATCCTTTCACTCAGTCTATGTTTAAAACCCCTCACCCCCATCAGTTTAAATGCCTGTGCAAGTTACTGTCTTACTCTGATCATGCTCTTGGTACTGTCTCTGCACCCCTGCCTCCTCTACCACCATGCATATTTGTCTTGGGTGACTTACCTCCTATGATTATGTTTTGGTTTTGGTTGGTTGGTTGGTTGGTCTTTTCAATTTGGAGTGCTAGGAATGGAACTCAGAGCTACATGACCAGCCCACTACCATTTTTATGATCATTAACAGTACTATTGTTATCTCCTAATTTATACCAAGTTATTATTTCAGATTTCTCTATTTTCTCAATGTTTGTCTCTTCTCTTAGTTCTTGTATTCCTCACTTTTTTTGGTTTGTGTGTTGTTTTTGTTTTGTTGGGATGTTTTTAAGACAGAAATTCTCCCATCTCAGTCACACAACAGTTGGAGTTAGACATGAGTCACCACACCCACCTCCTTTGTCAATTCCCTGACCCATGCAAGTGTTTCCAAGAGAATAATTCCTGATGTGAAAACTGCTGTCTCCTCCTGCCTTCTTCTATAAACTGTGTGTGTGTCTTTGTATATGTCTGTGTGTGTGTGCACGCATGCACCTGTACGTGTATATATATGGAGCTCAGAGGAGAATTTCTGACATCAGTTTCCATTTTCCGCCTCATTTGGTCCCCACTGTGCACACAGGCTGGATTGCCCATGAACTTGCAGTGATTCCCCTGCCTTCCACTGGGAGCCAGATATCTCCTTTGAATCCAAGCTCTGCCATTCAATAGCTGTGAGATCTTCAGCAAATGACTAAGTCCTCTCTGCCCCTTCTCTTGGTAAAGTGATAATATCACATCCTCATTCAAGTTTGGGGCAGACATAGATTTAGGTAACATGATTCCCTAGTATTAGTTAAAGCACAAATGGTTTCAGATGTCACAACTGTCTTTCTCTTGCCCTGGTGTATTTACTTCCTAGTAATGTGATAAACACCATGACCAAGAGAAACTGTGGAAAGAAAGGCTTGTAGGCCTCCTTGAAGAGAATCAAGGCAGGAACTGAAGGAAGGAACCTAGAGGCAGGAACTGAAGCAGAGGCTATGGAAGAATGTTGCTTACTGACTTGCTCCCCATGGCTTGCTCAGCCTGATTTCATATGCAACCCGAGATCACCCACCCAGAGGTAGCACCAATCACTAATCAGGAAACCGTTCCCACGGGCATTCTAACAGAAAGATTCTCTCAACTGGGGATCCTCTTCCCAGGAATATAGCTTGTGTCAAATTGGAAAAAAAATAACTGAACAACTGATAACACAGCATCATGCATTTGACGTGGTCTTAGGAAGACGGCACTGTTTCCCATCCCCATTATTTTTAGTTGAACCATTTGACTTGCTTTGCTGAATTAAAACACAATAAGTGACAGAAACAGATTGGTACTTGAGGATGTTTGGGCTTTCTCTCCTGGGCTGCCCCTATACCCATGAGAACACACACATCTCAGCTAGTATATATTCTGCCTGAGTTTCAGCATTAAACACACTGGAAGTGCACTACCTTATCACATGGAAGCCCTGTGGTCTCCCAGACAATTGGAGAAAGCATAGACTTCTAATAGTTTTAGTCTTTAGTCATAAAGACTATAAGTGATAAGACCTCATATCAAGACCTGAGATGGATAACTCAGCTTATCTCTACCATTGCTACATTCTGTGTATTTGGTGGTAGGATTTGAATATCTATAATCAATTAAAAGAATGTTCATGTTTCATGAGTTGGCTGATGATAAATTTGGAGCCATTTGGAAAGTGCTGTCTATGAGTGCTGTTCTGATTTATATTTAGAAATAAAATGAATCTACTTTCATAATTCTGGAGATCCAATAATGAATCATAAACATGAATCAAAGAAAATCCTTGAAAATAAAATGTGGAAGCTAAAGATGAAATCCCCCCAGAAAGCAGTTCTGAACTCTTCCATCTTTCACAATGTCCCTACAAATAGGGAGATGCTAAGATCTGTGAAGAGATTGATCATAGGAAGCAATGAATAACTCACTTGGAGCTGTCTGCTGACCAACACAGCATTAATCAATTCTTTCCTTAGTCTTTCCTCTATTAGAAAGCTACACAAGGAAAACATCCATGTTCTACAGTGATTGTGTGGAATTCATCAAGCGAAGAAAAACAATGTTGTGTGTATTAGTTACTCTGCTGCTGCTGCTGCTGCTGCAATGAAATACCATGACCAGGGCAATGAGCTTCTTTGGGGCTAACAGTACCAGACAGATGAGTCTATAATGATGCAGTAGGGGCTTCAGGTAGGCAGAACAGCAACAGAAGGCTCATATCTGAAATACCAAACAGGGACCAGAAAGAATTAGCTCAAAATGGCCTTTTGAAATCTCAGTCTGCCTCCCATGATATTCTTCCTCCCAGCTAGGTCACAACTACTATTTCTCCCCAAACAGCCACTAACTGCACACCAAGTATTCACATGCCAGAAACTTACAGAGGAGATCTTACTCAAGCTACCACAATGTGGAATTACAGATCTTATCCAAAGTATGGCAAAGTGTATGGGTCACGTTGGGGGTGATTAGAACCATTTTCTTTAAAACCTTAAAATAGATCGTGACTCTGATATTTTGGAATATGTAAATCTGTAAACTTAGAATTGTCACAACACTGTAATATCCTATACTCTTGTATATAAAAAAGACAGATGGATATTTTTGCATGTGTGTATGTGTTTAGTGTGCATGCATGTATGTGTATTCATAAGTGTGTGAGCATATGTGCATGTACTTGTGTGCACATGTTTGCAGAAGCCAGAAGTTCACATTAGGAATCTTCTTCTGTCACTCTCCATCTTACATATTGAAGCAGAATTTCTCACTTGAATACAGATCCCATTGACTTAACTGGTGTAGACAGTTGTCTCACTTAGGGTTTCTATTGCTGTGAAGAGACACCATGACCATGGCAACACTGGAAACATTGAATTGTGGTGGCTTGTTCACAGTTCAGAGGTTCGGTCCATCATGGTGGGAGCATGGCAGCAGGCAGGTACAGATGGTTTTGGAGCTGAGACTGCTACATCTTGCAGATGACAGGAAATCAACTGCCTGTCACACTGAGTGAAGCTTGAGGCAAAGACCTCAAAGCCCACCCCCACAGTGACACACTTCCAACAGAAGGTGTGGCCCAGATGAAAGGTGTCATCCAGACTCCTCCAACAAGACCACACTTACTCCTACAAGGCCATACCTCCTAACAGTACCACTCCCTGTGAGTTTATAGGTTAAATACAACCAAATTAGCATAATAGCCAACATGTCCAAAGCACCCCCTGCCCCTTACTTCGAAAGAACTGAGGTTATACCCTGGCTGCCACACTTGCCCCGCATTTATGAGGGTCCTACTAGATTGAGCTCAGGTCTACAGGCTTGCATCATGTCCCCTGAGCTATCTCCCCAGCCCTAGGTGAAAATGTAAACAACATTCATCTCTAAAAGGAGGGGAGCTTACTGATACCTACAAGTACAGTACTAATGACCAAGACCATCAGTTAGAAAGAAGAAAGCAATCGTCTTAAGTTAACATGATTTTCAGGGGGAAAAAAAAATCAAAGCAGAAAACCACACTGAATTTTCAGAGGAATTCAGTATGATTAAGGAATTTTTATGCTGTGCCTTGTACTAAAAGAACAAAAGTGATCAGCCATAATTCTCAGCTCTACAGACATGAGCTGCCTTATAGCAATTTTATTTCGTGTAGCTAAGAGCTTCGACACAGTAGCTGAATTCGGATCCGATCCCAGTATCACAGAGCAATACAAAGCTCCCCCGATGTGCGATGGGTTTCACATTTGGAACAATGGCAGGTTCAAGACAACGTGGCAAGTGTAATGTGTTCGCTATAAAAAGCATCCGCCCTCTTCCTCCCTTGTCGGTATTCAGGGCTACACTAAAGGTCATGTTTGCTCCTGTTCTCTGTTGTCCTTAACCACTGACATTTTAAAAAGTCTAAATGCGCTGTGCCTTGGGACCCTGTTGTAAAGGGGGGTTTTTATAAATGTACAGGGTTGTTGGTACAACCTCTACTTGACTCCTGACGATCACCTCTGGCTCTAAGCTGAGCAAGTTTTGCTGTCTTGGCAGAGTCCTCAGCAGTAGCCGCAGTTCCTTGGGGAGTCGATATTCCATCTGGCAAAACCATCGTTGCAATTTGTCAAAGCAAGAATTGTGCCCTGAAAGTGCGTGTTCTAAGGAAATGGTATCATGTGCACATTCAAAAGCCTTCAGCAAATGAAGGATCATCTGGACACAGATAATGGTATGGGGTAAACATGAGCTTCTGCTGCTCTGGTGCAGGGGGATCTGTTATGAGGATGGAAAACGGATGGAGCTTTTGCTATGCAAGGGATGCTTTGCAAGATGTGTTCTTGCAGACACCAGAGCCTGTCTTAATTCGGGGTGGAAATCTGTGCTGATGAAGCAAGGGTCAAAGAACCTGTTTTGCATCATTAATTTGAACCTTTTCTTTATAATAACCACCTCAAAGGAGCAACCCAAAAAGGCACCACAATATGTTCAGCAAAGCACTGCTCTGTGCATTTCCATGCAGCAGACAGATCCAGAACATTGCCTTCTGTCCAGCGACGTGGGTTGCTAAGACCTTTCCAGAACTGAAAACATAGAGACTACCTCAGGACATTACATCCCAGAACGTTCCAGAGACTAGCTCCCTGACACCAACCCACCACTGTACTATCAGTGGCAGGTAAGTGCCATGCTAGTAGTGGCTTTGCTACATACAGACACTGCAAGTCTTGGGCAGGACTTTTATAAGCACAATCTCCTCCTGTGGGAAATTCTCTCTACTCTGAAGACTGGAAGCCATCTCAGTACTGAGCACTGAACCACTTATGCTATGTGTGCATCTATCAGTAACAGACTGATTGACACACTGTGGAAGAGATTGAAGTCACACATAAGAAAAAGCAAATTTATAATAGTGATCCCAATTATCACAAGGCACAAAAAGACACAGTTACAGCAGGGATGGAGCTAGAATAAAATTTCTGCCAGTGACACATCACCCATTACTACATCAATAGCACCAACAGTATGGCGCTGTGGTCCTGCCAGACCTCTTCACAGCTGTTTCTACTCCCCAACAGCTACTGCAGCATAGAAATGCATTACTGTTAATATTTCTTTAGATAAATTAATCACTCAGGATTAAGGCAATTGCACCAGATGTCACCGTATTTTCTTAGATAGTTAATATATATGTATTATATATTACTTAGATAGTTAATGTGTGTGTGCATGCGTGTGTGTGTGTGTATTTCTGCAACTAGGAACATAGTAATTCTTGTCTTTGAACATATATGAACAAGTTCTGCCAAGTAAATTCCAGTGTAATTGTTTTGTTTTTTCCAAAATACCACTGCCAGTCTGATACCACAGGGAATTCACAAGGCTATGTCTCAAAAAACTCAAGCCTTGGGGCCTCCAAGCTGTGTGCAGTAATAGTCTTTATTTGCCTCTGGTTTGTTCTTTCTTTTCAGCCATTGGATAAAACACAACATTGATCACAATGATAATAGGACCCAAGTCAGGAAATAGTATATAGTTGTCCTTTAGAATACATGGGAGGTTACCTCCAGGATCTCTGTGGCAGTTAATACATGTTTACCACTCAGGTTCATGATACAAAATGGCATAATATCTGCACATAGCCTATGCATATCTACCCATACATGTAAATTCCTGTGTAGATTGCTTATAAAACCTAAAACACTGTAAACACTAGATAAATTATTACAGCACATTGGATAGAGAGTAATGACAAAAGTTTGTATGTATCCAGCACATATGCAAAAATCCACAGCTACAAAACCCATGGGCATTAAGACCGTGTTTAATATCCGCCCTGCAATAGTTAAGCTGCCATAGAAAATTACCACAGATTGGGAGAAACCGGAACTTTTTGTTTCTCACAATTCTGAACACTGGTAATCAAATATAAAGGTATTGGACTGTTGGGTTTCTGATGAGGACCCTTTTCCTGGCTGCATACCCCTTCCCCTTTCTGTGTCTTCAGGTAGCAGGAAGAAAGAGCTCTGTGCTGTCACTTTTGCTAAGCATAGTCATGCATCACTCAGCAACAAGGACATGTTCTGAGAAGTGCATCATTAGGTGATTTCATTGTGCAAACATGCCGTTGCATGCTTATACAAACCTGGATGTTATAGGTCAACCACTTGACGTGGCCTCTTGAAGCCATCATGAAATGCAGTAAGCGAGCACCTGTGCTGACTGTTGTTATCATACAACCTGCCATTTTACAGTAAACCTTTTCATAAAAGAAGTACAGCCCCAAATAAAAAACTATAGAGTAACAAATTCATAGAGTCACTTATGGCTATCAACTGTCATGGACTGAACATAACTGAATGAGCTATGGTGTGCGTGTGAGCATACCTCTAGGCACAAGTGTACAGAGACGCATGTGGGCATTTGAGCCCATGAATGTGAAAGTCAGAGATCAACTTTAGGTATGGTACCTCAGGAGCCATCTACATTGATTTTTGATACAGAGTCTCTCTCTTGGGCTTGTTGGTTAGGCCAAGCTGGTTGACCAGCAATCCCCAGGGATCTGCCCGTCTCCTTCTCTCCAGTATTGTATTGCAAGCACATACCACCATAGCTGGCTTTTCCATGGGTACTGAGTATCAAAATCAGGTCCTCATGCTGGCATGCCAAGTACTTTTCCAACTGAACCATCTCCTCAGCTCTGTGTGTGACCTATGTATGAGCTATAAGTTTATATGGCTGACCATGAGGTAGGTTTTACAACAGCATCATTGCAAACACCTTGAACACTACACTACAACATGGAGGCATCACTAGGCCATAGGAAGTTTTCAGCTTCATTATCATTTTAAAGAGGCTGCTGCTGTATGTGTGGTCCATTATTAATCCAAATGTTATGTAGCAAGCACTTGGCTAAACACTAATCCTCCTGGATAAAAGCCCCACTCTGACTACTTCATTTAACCTTAATTACTTCTTTTGCCCTATTCCCAAAAACAGTCACATTGGAAGTTAGAGATTTATGGGATGATTTTGACAGGAACATAATCTAGTTGACAGGGCTCCCCAATCCAAATTAAAATATATTAAAAATAAAATCTACATTGTGTCTGATACCCTTTTCTTGTAGGTAAGTGATCTGCTGTGAGCTGCTCTGGCTTAGCAGATAAGAGGAAGACAGAGGATCCAGAGCTAGGACTCTCTTACCCAAAGATAAAATGCCTATCAATAGTAGATAGTATCTAAATTAGAATCCCTGTATTCGAGTGTCCTTCATACTCGGGGAGATCCAGGGACACTAGAAAGTTTTAGTCAAGTTATAATGAGGAACAGAAGTAGAAACTCGTGCAAGAGACGGATGGCGTGGAGCCGGCAGCAGTATAGGCCTAACAGATGAACTGAAATGGAACTTGAATAGATTTCCCCAAACTCTAGGCAATGCCCTCGGGGCTAAAACTGTGTAAATTGTTTCTATGTAAGAGCAGCTTAGAATATCATATGCAAGCAAGCTAATCAATTGTTTTCATTGTTCAAGGAAACTCTAGCATAAAAAGACAGTCCCATGGAATACCCCTTGAAACATCTCATGTAAATAAGATAATGTATCCTGAAAGCAGAAGCAACCTCTTGACTTCCCTGACAGAACAATAACTTAAGCTGCAAGACACATTTTTCTCATAGTTAGCACAAAAATAAATAAGAAACCCTTCAGATCATAACAACTGGCTATTAACAAACCACATTTATTTTTGCAAGACAAACTCCCGACATCATCAGCCACTTCTCGATAGCATTACATTTTCTGTTCACCAGATTTGAAGAAACCAAACAGAAACTAATTTCTAAGCACAAAAATCCCATGTGATTATGTGTTTCCCTAACTTTTAGATCCCTCTTGCTTTATATCAATGCTTCAATAACTGAGCACTTATAGAAGTAATTAAATACCTTTTAAATTTTCTGACTACCATATTTCTTCCTCCTTTTCCCCCAAGTTTTATGTATTAATTTTTAATGTTGTCCTCTTTCATACAAACATCAGTGAAGGACTCTTAAACTAAGACCCAGCCTAAAATCCACAAAAGCTAAGCCCTGCAGCGATTAATCAAATTTGTTCTAAATGGGATTAATTCAGGTGTAAGTATGAGGAAGATTGTCAGGGTCCATGTCTCTCTTCTCATCTGTCCCCAAGGTCCACCCCCCCCCCTTTTTTTCTTGCTGAATTGAAGATGAAGCTGCGCTATAATCTTGCATGGCAGATACTAGACCCTGCTTGGATAAACACTAAAATGCTAATGATTGTGGGCTGCCGCTAAGAAAGAGCAAGAACAGGACTTGACAAGAATCTGGAGGGTGAAAAGAAGGAGAAGGACTTTTTGCCTTAAAAGAACTCTTTTTTCTGAATATGAATTCAGTATTGTCTCCTGAAGAAAAAAAATTTTTTGCTCCATTGGAAAAACAGAAAAAAAAATTCTGCTCCATCAAAATGCGGAAGCATGAAAAACCGATGAGCTTTCAAATTGTCCTCTTTTGCATGCAAATCATATCAGAAGTTCTCATTAGCATAAATGCATGAGCAACTCTAAATGCTTTTAATTTCCAATCTCAGCCAGCAGAGGAGTAATTTGTCACTGTCAGGGTGAAAATCTAAGAAGGAAAAAAAAGAGTGAGAAAGAGAGAGAGGGACTCCATGCTAAATTGGAATCATATAAATTTTTGATTTGCTAATTGACTGATGCTGCAGTTCAATCAGCTGCCTTGAAGGTGTAAATAATTCAATGTACAGTCAGAAATAAAGGCGTAATGTGCTGCTACCGAAGTCACATTAGCATTCAGTGTGGCAGGACATACCTGACCATGTCTTTTTCACAGACACCCAGTTTAGTAAATTGTAAGACTGCTACAAGCAAATACATTATATAAACCTATTTAAGGAAAAGCACCACTCATATATTCCAAGTTTTGCAAGTAAAAGACATTAGGCCTCTGAAAGCCAAACTCAGCAATCTTTACCTGTGAGTCTCCCAGCAGGCAATAGAAACTTCGGCCTTAAGAACCCACCTCATGTGGTAGCTCACTAACGCAATCATACAGAGAAAGTAAGAGATAAAAAATCATATTCTTACATCTGCTGACTTCCATCGTTCCTTTTCCTTAATCAACTGTTTTAAATGTCATAAGCAAAAAAATGTATTTATTGCAAAAGTATTTCCTTGGGACAGACTTGATAGGGGTATTTTAGACACTACTCCCCGTGGTTTGTTCTTAGCAGGTAATTCTATGATGTTAGAATCTTTGCTTTGAAACATTTGAATTTCCATCATCCCCAAGTTAGTTTGTAAATATTTTAAGAACCATTGCAGGGCTGGTGGTGCAATTCAGTGGTAGAGCTCTTGCTCACTTGGCACGTACACAGCCCTGGGTTAGATTCTCAGTACCGGAATACAAGAGCTGTTTAACTCCAAGTCAACTGGAATAAACAGACTAGCGTTCAAGAGACTGGGGCTGTGTTTTATCAAGTAGTTGGTATTTTATTTATCAAAGACCTTAAGCGGCAAATCAAGGAGACACGCCACAACCCTGTTCAGACACTTTCCCACGAAACCAGACAGATGCAGAAGAGAAGATGGCAGTGAAAACTGGATGTAGAAAGTCACTTCTGCCCACAGAAGGGTCACGGGAGGCCTGTCATTCAAGCAGATGCACTATGTCCTGTTTCTCACTTGAAGAACTTAGAGAATAATCCTGATGCTTTTAAAGGTCTATAACAAAAATCACATCGATTGGAAAACTGACCGAGTATTGATAACGTGAGCCCCTTGGAAGATAAAAACTTCCAAAGCCAAGTTTAGTGGACTTAATTCAACAATTCATGTCTAATATTTAAAAATAGAAGTTGTGTCTCTTCTTGCCCTAGCCATTGTCTGACTTCATGCTCAATTCTGACTCTAATTCCATCAAGCTTATGCTACAATGACCTCCAATGGCCCATTCAAACAACCTTAATATCAACATCAAAGTTCTAGAGTCACTTGTCATTCAGGAGAAAGCAAACCTCTGTCAAATGAGGCTGATTTACCATGTCTTACATACTATGTGTTACAGCATGTCGGATTTCTGGAATATTCTTATCCTTACCATCCTATTCTTTGTCATTGTCACAGGAACCATCAGAGAACAAAGACAAAGGTGAGGACATCTTACTGTTTAAAATTTAATGGCAGATCACAAGAATGTGTATTTCTGAACCATCCACCAGAACGAGGGGAAACTACCTGTCAGCGGCCACACCCCTGAAGACAAAACTTATTTTCCATCACCCATCCAATGATAATAGCTCTTCAGCTGGGGGTGGAGCCTCATGCATTCCTCCCCCATCCATACTGAAATCCTGCTGCCTCTAGGGTAGGTCTTATGTACATAACCACCTCTACTGTAAGTTGGTGAGTGCAAAGGCCACATTATGCACATTATGTCCAGAAGAGAACATTTCCCAGCATTCCTCCCCATCCACATTATCTCTGCCTACTCCTCTGAGATGTTCCCTGAGCCTTGGAGAAGCTTATGTAGGTAGGCCTGAGAACTCAGCAGTCCCTTATTCTCAGCACTTGGACCACTTACTGGTTTCTCCATTCACCACTGTCCATTGCAAAGAGTGGATTCTCTGAGACAGGCTGAGGCAGTACTGATCTATGAATGTGAACATAAATATTTAGATAGCACCTTGGCAACAATAGTAAGAATACCCCCTGTTTTGGCCTTTGTCCTCCCCAAGTATGGGCTTTAGACCAGGTTTACAGTACCAGGCATGGATTCCCTTCCAGGGAACAGGCAAAAACCTGTGTTTCTGAGCATCAGATTATTAGTCTGATATATCATATTATAAATAATAATGAATTTGAACAAATGTATGACAAGCTAAAGTTGGGGGATTTTACTTAATTTGCTGTTCTGACCCAAATCAGATGAAATAACCAGAAACCTACAAAGGAATGAATAATGAGAGGAAACTCCAAGTGGCAGAGTCAGTTACCCTGAACAAAGCATGACTTACCTACATCAACCCAACTTCAGCCCTCTACCCACAGCCCACAGCAGCCAGAAGAAGACAACCCTTCAGCATAATTCCAACCCAGGAAGCCAAGTTGCTAAACTGTAAGAATAAACCAAGGAGCCAGGCGGTGGTGGCACAAGGCTTTAGTCCCAGCACTCGGGAGGCAGAGGCAGGCGGATCTCTGTGAGTTCGAGGCCAGGCTGGACCGACAGCCTCCAAAACAATACAGAGAAACCCTGTCTCGTAAAACCAAAAAATAAAAAATAAAAAAATAAAAATAAACCAAGGAGCCAGACAGAAACTTAGACAACAATCAGTCCAAAGGTCCAGTGTTTGATTAATAACTGACAAATTCCCTAACTTTTGACACCATTTCCAAATAAAAGAGCAACTAGAAAAGGCCTAATAAGTACCGATATCAATTGCCCAGGAGGCCCCACCCCTAGTTACTACAACTTCCAATCAGAACACACCAGGAAACCATCCTCTAACCCCCATCTACCTTGCAGTGCCTGGCAGAACCCAAAAGACACAGCTGATCCTCTTAAACCACGAGCCTCTCTTATTTGGCTAGCCTATTTCTACAAAAGCACACCAGTATGCTGGAAAAGCCTATGCCTCCTTATTTGGGGTAGTGCTGAATCTCTAAATCAAGTTGTGGGATCCATGAACAAGGTTTGCCTCTTTTTTCTGCCCAGAGTGAAAGAGTATATACATCATCACCCACAAGTTCTCCTGAGCGCTTTTCATCTGACAATCCAAGAAGCCTGAAGGATTAGGGTTAATCCAACACACAGACACACACACACACACACACACACACACACACACACACACACACACACTCACTCACACCAATCCCCTAGCTTTTCTTCCTCTTTCCTCTTGGCAAAACATAATTACCCAGAATGCAGTTGCCAATCTACAGAGAATACAGAGTACTCCTCCCCAACTGGGGAATACTTGGGAATCCACCATTCCTCAGACTTGCTCAACTTTGGCTGACCACTATTTTCTTAATCCCTGTGAATCACGTTTCCCCCAGGGTGGACCACTCCTTGTCCCCCTCCATTCCTTGGCATTCATACAAATGCTCTTGACACAAGGCCTTGCTGATTTCCTTCACACTGGCATAGACACATCTTGCTTGACTCTATGTCATTGTCCCAACAATGCTGTGATGTGGGTACCATTAGCGTCCCCACATCATGAAGGAGGAGGTGGTTCAGCATGAGATGCAGGGCAATTCTTACAGCATGTATGCAAAATAGCATGTTGAATACATAAATATAACACAGAGGTTCTTCATTTCATTGATGCTGACATTATAGGTATAGGATTATTTTTTTGTTGTAGTTGTTATTATTGAGTGAAAGGAAGCCAAGAACTACAAAGGAAAAAGAACTCTTATCCTTTTAAATTTTAATTTGGTTCTTCTTTAAAAAAATGAAAAAGAAAAAGCAGTTTTGGTTCTGTGTTTTGAAAAACATCAAGCAGAAAAAATCTCAACAGAAAAGAAAGATTAACTTTGCGTATTCGGAGCCGCATCACAACGTCAAACCCCTGGTTTATACGGCGCTCATGATTAATTAAACTTTACAAGCCTTCTTTTACATAAATCATTTTGTTTCCTCCTACCAGTATTCATAAAATTGATCTTTCTTCAGACAGAATTCAGAGTCTTATATTTCAATTGAAACAAATTTCCTATTCTTGGTTTTTCTCTTTCCGTGTGAACTGTCAGCTACTTTCTTGAATTTTAACTCTTCCATCCAACATGCTATCTCTTACTGTTAGTTATCACCAATAATTAGGCTCACTGAATCTCAGGGACAACTCAGTAACATAAGGGAGAGTAATAACTGACCTGCACACCATTTTAATAGCAACCTACAACTCAGAAGTGGTAGCGTGTGTGTTCTAAATTGTCCTAAGATATTCCGCCACATAGCTGTCCCTGCACCTAAACGTCTGTAGTGTTCTGGTCCTTCTGGATCAGTCTCCCCTGGAGTAGGGCTCACTTTGCATGGCTTCAAGTATGCTTAATCACACTGCTCCAAATCCTCCAAGTTGGAATTAATATACTCTAGGAGAAAATGCCACACTGGATAGACATAACTCAGAATCCAAAGATACTCTAAGTAGAGCCTCATGTGAGGAGAAAGGGGGAGGCAGAGGTAAGATCTGCTCCTTCTTCATTGACAGCATGTACATATTAACTAGAACACTCATCTTTTTTTATAAGTGTCCAGTATGACGGGTATTAAATTGAAAGCCTATGTATAAAGGAAGAGTTAAGATAGGAGAAAATAGATCTGTTCTTTATGACCTCATTTTAAGAAGGCCAGTTTTTATGGGATGAAGAGATGCCTCAGCTGTTAGGGGCTCATAATATTCTTGAAGAGGGTTGAATCTCCATTCCCAGCATCAGGGTCTACCAGCTCACAACTGCCTGTAACTGCAGCTTCAGAGGCTCTAATGTCCTCTTCTGGCCATTCCAAGTAGCAGTGCACACGCAAACATACCACACACACACACACACACACAAGCACTCACACACAAATACCACACATACACACATAAATACCACATGCATACACACATGCATACATACATGCATGCACATACACACACATACACATGCATGCACATACATAACACAGAAGTAAATAAGTAATAAACCTTGTTTTTAAAGGAAATGGAATTGAATCATGTCCAGTCTTCTGGAATCATACCCACGGGCCATAGTTTCTTAGAAGTGGCTAATAGTGAGTGTAGTCATAGACAGATCCACTCCATGCCCATCATATAGCTTTGTAACCTTTGAGCAGTTTCTCTCTCTACCTCTACCCTTTACTTTCCATCCTGGTGACTTTACTCACTAACCATACTCTGACAAATCTGTGACCTTAGCTACCCCTTTCTTCACACCAGGTTAGGCCACCCTTTGGTCCTACATGTTACCCTACACTATACATGAAATTTTAGACACATCAGCATTTTGGGAGACCCAGAAAATTCTACTCTTCTGAGAGATGAGATGTGTGAGCCCAGGAGCTAGGTGTTTCACTTACATATGGTAGTAGACATTCAGCTAATGTTGGAATGAATGAAGAAACACACAAATCAGGTATATCATGACTTTTCTACTTTTCTTGAGTTTTAGTTATTTTAAATTTGCTGTAATATTTCTTTCCTATCAACATAATTTTCCTTGATGAAGTTGACTGTCATCTCCCAGCAGGTCATCTGCCTCAAGCACAGACTCGGTCTCTTTGCTCCAAACACAACTTCCAAAGATTTCTTGGTTGACATTTGGAATTTTTTACTTAGCTTATTTTAACAAAAATGTAATTACATCATTTCCCCATTCTCTTTCCCCCCTCCATCCCTCCCCTGATCCCCACCTCTCACTCAAATTGATGTATTTTATTATTGTTGTGGTTTATATCTATCCAGAAACTCCACACAGCATTCTCTATTATGCCTCAGTTTCTTGATCTGTAAAACAGAGATAACTGTACTACCTTGAATGTCTCCTCTTGCTTGTGTAACACAGGAGTTATCACACATGCTGTCTACCAGGGTTATTTTGTTTCCAAAGGAGCATTTGGCCATGTCTGGAGATATTTCAGTTTTTACAACAGAGACAGTAGCTAATGATATGTAGTTGGTAGATCCTAGGTTGCTGTTTAATATCCCACAACAGAGAATTAGCTAGACCCACAAAGGGCCAAGGTTGAGAACCCCTGTCAGAATAAACTCCATGGAGGCAGAAGCTTGAAGTAATGTTGGCTGTAATTGCTGGTGGGTCCTTGGCACCTAGCCTGGCTCCAAGCACACTGGGGATATGTGGTAATTCACGGGGAGATTTAACAAGTGAACAGATACTAGTGTTAAACAAAGGTCTGCATGGGTTAAACAAGTAAGCAACCTACAGGACCAATGGGGTTCATGAGATTTTTAGTTCAGCTCCTTGGACATGAATTTGGGCAGGGGATGGAATGAACTAATTTTTGCCTTTCATGAAAATGTAAAGGAAATGGTGAGTCTGCTTCGGTTGAACTTTGGAGACCTCCCAGCCTTCCACATACATAGCATAGCCTAATCAAGTGAACTCATGTTTACCTAATGCCAAAGATACTGCTTATACCTCCAAATTCTCCTTTTGGCAACACTCAAAATAATATAACCTCTAAAATCTTTCAAAACCCTTACATTAGTTCTAAAATGCAGAAATGTAGCAGTTCTCTTTTTTTCTTGGGGGGGACGGGAGGGTGTGGGTCTCACTGTCTTATTCAGATTAAGCTTGGGAACCACACTCAAGTAGCTGGGATGTGCATGATTGCTCATGACCTAACTCCCTCCTACTTGGCCCATGTCTTAAAATTTCTACAAACTCCCAAAAGCATTGTGTTGGGGACAACACTTTTAATACACAGTCTTTGGAGAACATTTGTCTAGATGATCATGAATGGGCCTGAGAGCAATAGCAAGAGTAAGGAGAGCATATGCCTACACTAGTCATGCATTTATTCTTTGTTTCCTTCCCGATTCCCCCAACCCTCTGCAAGACAAAGTTCGTACTGGAGCCTAGGCTGACATGGAACTCTACATATCCCACACTAACTTTGAACTCATAGTCATCCTCATGCCTCAGCCTCTGATTAATTAATCACAGTCAAGTGCAACTGTGCCTGGTTAGCTTCTGTTTTTGAGCAACTGATAATCCTAACAATCTTATTAAAGCAAAGAAGATGGCAGAGCAAGAAACAGGCACATGCTGAATAAAGATTCTGAAAATAGGAAGAGGTCAGAGGATCCATCCAAGCACTGGCTTGTCTGTCTTGGAGGCCACTTACTGATATGGTCCCAATGAGAGGAACGTTAGAGTCAATATCAACTATATATGAATCTCAAATTGAAAGGCAGAAATCTGTAAGCAAAAACTAGGGAGATTGCACCAAGGTTAGATTGCTTGCTGCTCATGCTTGACAAAGACAGTTGGAATCTTGGGTATCCACATAAAGGCTGGGTAGATACAACATCCTGCCTGTAACTCTCATACTCAGGAGTCAGAAACAAAGCCACCTCAGAGCAAGCTGGCTAGCTAGCTAAGTTTAGCTGAATCAGTGAGTTCCTGGCTTAGCAAGGGACTCCTCAACAAATAAAAGCAGGGAGTGATTAAAGGAGACTCCTGAAGTCATTCACTGTCTCCATATGTGCACACGTACATGGGGCTTGGGGGGGACACAGACAGACAGAGACAGGGAAGGGAGAGACAGAAAGACACACAGAGAGAAGCAGAGACAGGTAGAGTCAGAGAAAGACAGGGACAGGGAGAGGCAGACACACAGAGATAAACAGAGGCAGACAGAGA
Organism: Mesocricetus auratus; assembly: GCF_017639785.1. Lineage (NCBI taxonomy): Eukaryota > Metazoa > Chordata > Mammalia > Rodentia > Cricetidae > Mesocricetus > Mesocricetus auratus. The sequence continues at coordinate 41,022,855 of NW_024429199.1, read as the reverse complement.
CAGGGAGAGACAGAAAGGCACACACATAAAGAAGGGAGAGAAAGAGAGAGGGGGAGAGAAAGACAGAAATTGGTAAGCAAAAGCTGATAAGAGGCTTATTTATCATTTTTTAAGAGCAATGTTGGGCTCTGTTTCCTAAGGGAGAGATTCTAGCATTCTTTAAGCAAGCTGTCTTGTGTATGAATAATTTAACAGCAAAGCCTAGAATAGATACACTTGCATCGTTGGAGGACCGTATGCCACACTAGTCACCTGTGAAAACTGGAGTAAGTAAACAGGTTAAAACTAATGACCAAAGCTGTCTTCATGTGTTTAGATTAAACAGATCAAGTTTTTGATTTTAGATAACTAAAATGTTGTTTTATAGACTGTTTATTTTTTAAGATTTATTTCTATCTTATACATAGGAGCATTTTGTCTATCTATGAACCACTTGGATGCCTGGTGTCTACAGAGGCCAGAAGAGGGCATCAGCCCCCCTAGAACTGGAGTTACAGACAGTTCTGAGGTACCTCATGGATGCTGGGAATGAAATGCAAATTCTCTGGAAGAGCAACCCAGTGCTTTTAACTACTGAGCTGTCCCCAAACATCCTTGATTTCTTTTTTAACAGTGGCTAACCTGTCCCTCACCCCTGCAATAAGTGATAATTTTCTGACTGCAGTAATAGGAATAACATAAATGTTACAATGAGATTGGCTTTAAGTACATCACTAGGAATAATTTGAATAATTTGAATGTAGTAATAGATAGTTTATATAATGGAGGAATTTGGTTTTGTTGTATCAGAATGTATCATAATAGGAATAGTCATAGAGTTCACTGTTTTGCAAAAAGACTCCATTTTAATTCAATGGTCCAATATACTCATGCACATAAAAGAGTACTTTTAATTTGGTAGTGAGATTTGTCTTATAAAGCAAAAAAAGAGAGCCTCAATATATATGGAACCCACTTAATATAAAATTATTTGGGGGATGCCCCTTGTAATTGCTCCAGGTTTAATTTATAGTACCCATTTATTATTTACACTGTTTTGCTTTCTGCAGAAGGTTCCATACTCTGCAGATATTCAGGGCAATGAGGCAAGCCTAGAATTATTTTTTGTTGTGCTGTGTTATCGTCTAATCTTTTTTTTTACTTATGCTAAGCTATTGTTTTAGATGATTCTTAGATTTCTCTGCAATACCGGGGCTCATTCTTGCAGAAATGTATGCAATTTTTTGTGTGTGAGAAAAAAAGGAAGGTAAAATCATATGTTATGTTGTTCTTGCAAAAACTCTTATATACATGTATGTATAATTAGCTTTTGCCTGCCAGAAGCAAAACAGTTGATCTTTTGCCATGCAATTGTATGATTATTAATTTTCCATCAAACTTTGTCCTCTGATAAACAGAATGGTCCTTCACTGTTGCTAGAAGGCAGATGAACTCTAGGATAACTTAGCCAGCTGACCCCTAACAACCGCTGCAAAGGATCTCTTCAAGGAAACTATATCTATGCCTTTTCCAGAAGTGACAGGGACATAAGCCAACTCCAGGCAGATTTAATTGTGACTTTAATTAGAAGATCTTCTTATTAACTAATTAATTATACAGTATTACAATGAACAGGTGAAAGGGACCTTAGAAGATCAACAGTCAGCACCCACATTCCCTACAAGGCTACATATAAACTGATCTCAACCCACAGAAAATACTTTTCGCCTCTTAGCAAGAAAAATGCTTTCTCGTGTGCTGACCCTGGAAAGGACACTGCTTACCATACATAGGAAAACTCTTCAAGCACATCCTTAAGATGGCATTTTTAAGGTAGCCTGAAAGCTGAACTTGTGTCTATTCTCTTGTGAAATTGTGTTAGCCTCCATCATTGCATTCCTTTCAAGAGCCATTGCCCATCCGGGGTCACCATCATCATCACAGCAATAGTCTTCCTTTTATTTACTTCTTAGTTGGAATTCCTTACTCAACATTTTCTCCAAATAGTTCCTGTTTTCATCTGGGCAGAGGTGGTGCACGCCTTTAATCCCGGCACTTGGGAGGCAGAGGCAGGGGGGTCTCTGTGAGTTTGAGACCAGCCTGATCTACAAGAGCTAGTTCCAGAACAGGTTCCAAAGCTACACAAACAAACACTGTCTCAAAAAAAAGTTCCTATTTTTCTTAATCTTTGGAACCTGTTCTTGGAAAATGTAGGGAAGCTGTGTAGCAATTAAAGCAGAACAAAAAAAAAAAGCAAAAATAAAAACAACAACAACAAAAAACCACATCTCATGAAGTCCACCCAGCCTCAATGACTCAGATCTAACTCCTGCTAAAAGACACAGAAGAAACTTGATTCAGCGGTCTGTTATACCCACCACTGACCGTAGGGATAGTTAGGGCAAAAAGGGGGTTAGCTCTACCTTAGCAGCATTTTTAATCTTCACAAATGTATGTCCAATCGGTTACTTTATAGGTCGCTATCAACTGTCTATTGCACTCTGGAGGACTGACTTACTAGGGCATAAACAAATAAAATATCCCTTTTGTTATTGTGTTGTAGCTGTAGGAACTTGGCTCATAATTCATTGTTATCATTGATGGGATGATAATGACAATAGTAATAAAGTATATTATTTATACACACTTTTATTTGGGTCAGTAATTATATTAGTCTCATGAAAATTAAACTATTACATTTCATTGCCAGCTATCCCATCAAATCCTTGTATCGTGCCCAGAAGTGATCAAGCTAGAGTTTATCTGGCACATCTAAGGAGGAACAGTAAGCAGAGTAGCTAGAGGGAGAGAGTAGATAAGGCTGGATGATAAAGCACCTGCCTAGTGTGGGCAGGGGCCTGCATTCCATCCCTGGTACCACCCCACAGAAGGTAAACAAGACAGACTGCAGTACAAAAGAAGAAGGCAGTCAACCAGACAGCATTAGTTGCCATACAACAAGGTAAGGAGGGGACACCGTTGAGTGGATCTCGGCATAAGAATACCATGATTTGAGGCTGGAGAGACAGCTCAGCCGTTAAAGCTAGACTCACAAGCAAGAATATGAGAATGCCATGACTTGACATACAGATTTAAATTTAACATTCATTTCTGCTCCTTGTAGGATATAAAATGTTCTGAAGTAGAGCAACGAGATCAATTAAAATACTAGGTCTATCCAGGTAATAACTAGTGATGATGGCACAGACCGCACTGGATTTGAGGCAGAATTAGAGATTTTTGTGTAATGTCAGGCAAGACAAATAGGGTTTTCAGATGGACTAGCTATAAGGTATGAAGGAAGGAAAATCAAAAATAAACTTGAATTTGAGTATATGCTAGAATTAGAGTAACTAAATTATCATCTTTAAAATGGGAAAAGAGTGGACAGGAAAATGAACTTATCTTCTGTTTGATTTGCGATGACACTCAGAAAGTCATCTGAGTAACCCAGTGCTAGAGCCTAAACGTGTACTGTGAAAGGACAAGCCAAGACTTGATCTTTAATGCCAGGAGACTGGATGAGATCATCAAAAAAGTGTGTGCAATTAGAGACAGGGTAGAGAAACTACAGTCCTCAGAAGCTAGAGACACGAAAGGGTAAGGGGAGTCCAAAGAACCTGAGGTAGGAAGAAATAAGAAAAAATTAAAACACGAGGGCTCAGGTCAGAGGCCATGAAAGCGGCTTTCCAAAGAAAAGTGACTGAACTCTTCTGGTAGATGTTAGTGGGTGAATAAATGATTGCTGAGAAATAACCATTAGAATTCCTGGCACAGGAGTCAGCCGTCAGGACAAACGCGTTTAGTTATTGTGTGGAGCTGCACACCACTAGAGAGGGCTAGAGAGAGAATGAAATGAGAGCTGAAATATAGAGCCTGTGACTCTCTGAAGTCTGAGGATGGTGATGAGCGAGGCAAGAGGGCAACTAGGTGTAGCCAGAGGAGAGTGTGGAGTCAGCTGAGGAAGGAAGCTAATTCAGAGAAGAGGAGGAGGAGGAGATAAGGAATTGATAATGCTGTAAATGCATCTGTAATGTAATAAAATGCAATTGTGTAGTAAGTGTGTAAATGCTATAAAGTAACCATGTAATGCTTGAGCTAAGTCTAGCAAAGAGACAGCAGTTGGATAGAGGTGATATTATTATAGAATTCTATTCAAAATTAGACCATGTTCAGAAGCATGCAAAAGATATTTACAAAGATTATATGGTTAAACTGAGGTTAAGTCATAAGAATGGAAGGTCGAAGTGACATCTGAGATATGGAAGGCTACAAATTTGCAAAGTCTTCCCAGAAAAGAAGCCCAAGGCTAGAACGAGCTACTTAGGAAACGGTGAGTGCCCAGGGGTGTTGACAGCCTACAATGAGAGTCTGAAACCAATGACCCAAACTTTTTCATGTCAATGCTTTTGTTCTAGCCTTGAACTTGTGAACTTGATACAGATGGGATCAACAACTTAAGGATTAAAGCCTTGGTGAATTTCAAAGATTCATCTACTTACAAGTTTGCAAAGTCCTAAGTGGTGCAATCTTACCTAGAAGACCAGAATCTAGACCTCAATTCAGATTTCTCATCCATGGTGAAGTTCTCAGAATTTGTCTTCTTTTAAAAGTCTTCTTTTAAAAATCACTTTGTGATGGCTATTCTTGTTAATGTGATGATATCTGGAATTAACTAAAACCTAGCCAGCTGGGTACAGTTGTGAGGGAGGTTTTTCTTAATTAAATCATTTGAAGTGTGAAGGCCAATCTTTACCTTTGGATGTGGGAGGGGCCACCTTTAATATGGGCCACGTCTTCTGGTAGCAGCCTATATAAAGGTCATGGAGGAAGCTCTTGCTCTTTGCCTACTTGTCCTCACTCTTGCTGGTAAGTTCATTCCTTTACTGGCATTAGACCCTACTTCTTTGGATTCCAGCATATAACGAAGACCAACTATGACATCCAGATGAGTGGACTGAACAATTACTGGATTCCTTAGATCTTCCATTGATAGAAAGACGTTACTGAACTAGCTGGACCACACCTGTAACTCATTATAATAAATTTGATCTATAATAAATCCCCTATATGTATGATTATACACACACATTCTATAAGCCCGGTTCCTCTCGAGAATGCTGACTAATATATCCATTGACTTGAAACAGTCACTAATATGCAAAAATAATCTCTGGGCAAGCCAATGTAAACCTCATTGTATTCTGGATAAAGCACACTGGGCATAGAGGGGAGGCAAAACTTGAAGTCATGGACATCAGAGATCCATTTTTCATTTTTGTTTATTTTTTTCATGATGGTATTAAGGTTAGGCAATAAAGTAATGAGATGCAAAGTGCTAAAAACTCCTGTAAAATCTGGATAAACAGACCACGGAAAGGATCCAAGCCAATTACTGGGAATCAGTGGCCCAAGGCTGTGGACTCCCACATTCAGAATATTAGCCTACATCATACCAAAGTGCCACTCAACATCATGTCCGTGAAGAAGGTTCAAGGCCAAGATGTAAAACATTTGAAAACTGATATAAGACTTCAACAGTTATCCCAGGAAAGCAAAATAGTTCTTGGGTCTCACTGGATTGGTAACCCAATGAAATAAAACATGGACATGCCACATATCAGAATCCATAATCCACAGAACATGCTGCCTGCAACACACAATCTAAAATTAACATCAAAGAAATGGGACAATAGGGCCTACTCTCAAGAAAAAAGCTGATAAATGAAAACCATTCTGCAGTTGAACTGCTGGAATTATCCCATGAGCTGGTCTAGGCAGCTGCTTTAACTATGTCCCATAAGGTTAAAAGCGTGTCCTCAAAATGAATGAGAAGACTTGAGATATCAACAGGGAAACAGAAAAATTCTGCAGCAAACTCATGACTGCTCCAACGGCTGAGCATAAATAACTACCGAGCACTAGCTTTGAACTGGGTATCAGTATCACATTTCCCAAGGCCCAGGGAACATCAGAAGGGACAGATGGAGTGTGAGAGTCAGAACTTTCAGAAGGGTGCTGCTTAACTCTGTCTTCCTGCTATGGCATGATCACTGCAATAATGAACACACAACACCCGTGGCTGACTACATACACCTTCATAAGAACAGGCCCTTCAACACCCCCTCGTGCATAGAATAGGGCCTCCTGAGATGCCACCCCTTCCTGAGGCACGACAAGTAGTTGGTAGTTTTCAGAGGAAGAATTGTCGTTTTTCTTAACTTTCTGGTAAGTGGCCTGGGCTCCAGGAAACAATCCCCTGCTCATGCTTCTACAAGCAGCCATTATTAAACTTGGTGGATCCAGAAAGTGGACGCGGGACTAGTTTGGAAGAGGACAGTTGGTAGGATTGGGAAGACAACAAGAGAAGGTAATGGAGGTGAGTATGATCAAATACATTGTTGACGAGCATGAAATCATCAAAAATGAAGAGAAGACATATTTCAAGTACTGGGCATTAGAGAAAAAGTGAGTGGTGGAACCCTGTCTATATACTTAGGATAAATAGTCTGATATAATGAACAGATCCCGAGGGAGTTACGTGAAACATCCAAAAAATATATTAAGTATATCATGTGAGTGTCAGAAGGAGAAAAGAGACAGGGAGGTGAGTCTGTGAAATTTAGAATTGCTCCAAACTTCCCCAGATAAACTGTAAATGTTGAGGATGGTCATCAACACACATACACAGAGAGAGAGAGAGAGAGAGAGAGAGAGAGAGAGAGAGAGAGAGAGAGAGAGAGAGAAGACACACTTAAAGAAAATCCTAGCTATAAGTATCACAGCCCAAAACCCAGAAAGATGTGGAAGAAAACTTGAAATGTGTCAGAAGAAAGACAAGGAGGAGGCACCACAAACAGAGGTCACACAGCACAGATAAACACAAATTTCTCATTAGAAACCATGGAAGCCAGGGACAGCTATCTCTGTCCTTAAGACACTGGAATCGAATTAGATGCAGATTTTACATCAAGTGAGACGCGTCTTTAGAAATCAAACTAAAATAGCATTTTTTGAGACATAAAACCAGCAAAGTATGTCACTGTAGGAAATTCTCAATACATTACTCCAGGCTGAACAGAAATATATTTAGAGAAGAAAATATTGAATCAAATGAAAAGCATTGAAACTGGTCAGTGTCTGGAAAGCTTTTTTTCTGAAGTTTTATAAAATATGTATTGTTTAAACTCAAATTCCCAACATCTCTTTTTGTGATTATCAAGGTAGACAGCTACGACTGTATGCACTGATAATGTACATGAAATATATATGACCATACATGCAGTTAAGTCACTAGAAAAGCATCTATGTGTTCATAAGATTTCTAACTTGACACAAAATGGTACAATACTCACTACAAGTAACCTGGTAAATTTGGGACATACATTGTTGTCTCTATAGAAATCCTATTTGGGGATGATGAGATGGCTAAGTAGAATAGAGGCTTGCCACCAAGCAAGATACTTTCAGTTTGATCTTGAGACCTACTTTGTGGAAAGAAATGACTACTGCAAGTTGTCCTCTGTGACATGTCATGTGTGTGCCCCCACACACATTCATACACACACATGTAATTAAGCACACACATTTTCAAAAACAATTAAAACTACATATTAAATGTGTAATGATACATAACTAGAATACTAATGAAGTAAAGCAACACATAAATTAAAAGAGAATTAAAACCTGTCCTAATAACCTAAAAATGCAAGAGGAGAAAGAGAGCATGAAAAGAAATTCATTAACAAATACATGACGATAGTGTAAGCACATAAATAACTACATTAAACATTACTGATACAAAAACCTAATTAAAAGTCAGAGCTGAACAAAGTAAATAAGGAAAGTACCACTTCCATGGAAGACCATTTAAAATACATGCATTTAATATGGAGACACAAACTAATCTAAAGAAAATAGATGGATCAGGGTTCAAGTGGTTAAGACATGAAGGTTAGAGAGAACATTCACATGAGATGAAGACACCGTATGACAGAAAGGATGCCCAGTTAAAAGGATACTGCCTAATGACAAATGAGAATAATTCATCAGGATGGCAAACAGCATGAATATGTATACACCTAACAACAGAGAAGCAATATTAATATTACACAATTTGAAAAATAAGCTAGACAGTCCCATTATCAGAGTAGAAGATATTGAAATCATCATTAAACAATAAGAAGAAAAAAATCAGGAAAAACATAAAATGTTTAAACTATCTGATTAGCCACCTTGATCAAATTGATACTAATAGAACATCCTTTCTATATACATATGGTGTATTTACCATGGCTTGCATTTTTTTAAGTGTAAAAATTATGATTGATATGATACTACACAATTCTAGTGGATTATCTCTGAGAAAATGTGGAATGAAATTAAAAATTACTGACAAACCTTGGAAAACTTCAAATATTACAATGCAAAATTGACACCCCTAAGCAATTCAGGGGCTAAATAGGGAAAAACCATAAATAAAATCTATGACATAAATGTGTAACAATAGCATAAATTAAATGTGAACCACACAAAGCGAAGCTAAGAGTTAAGCCATGTTTTAGACTTTTATATTGGGAAAGAAAAATATCCCAGTCAATGGCTTAAAGTGCTAATGAAAACTTTAGAAAAACAAGAATGAAAACCAAAATAAGCAGAAATAATGGAATACTGACTAGAAATCAATACAATGGAAAAGAAGACACAGAGAAAATGAACAAAGAAGAAAAACGATTTTCTGAAAAGATCAGTGAAATTAATGAGCTCCTACACTGGTCAGGAAATGGTAGTGCACAAGTGACAAAGATCATGGGTTTGCAAAAAGACCACTAATACCTATCTTACAGATATTAGGGGAAGAACAGAATGCTTGGGGGGAGATGGGGAGAGTCGGTAAACTTGACAAATGGTGAAATGTGAAACCACCTTGAGGAATCCTGCATATGCAAAGGTCTCCCAAAAGTTAAAAAAAAATGAATATCCTCATAGCAATTAAAGATAATAAAATTGTATAAAATAGAAATGTAAACAGCAATTTAAGGATTAGCCATAAATGACTGCTAGTCAATCCTATTAGAATTTCTGGAAGAAATAAAGACAATCTTCCACTAACATGTTAACAGTAAAGAAAGAGACGGTGACAAGTCCATGCTGGTGTGCAAGCTTGAAATCCACAGAGGACATCCCTCATGTACATATGCAAGGAACCCTCAGAAAACACCAGCCAGTAAAACTTGTCTATTAAGCATATGAAAAGATATTCCACATCATACGCCATCTTTGAAAGGCAAATTAAAACACATGAAAACAAAACCAAAAACACCCTGGTTTCTTCTATTTCATGCAAAGCCCAAATCAAGATACTGGCAGGTCTGTGAAGGCCAATTTCTGGTTTTATAGCAAATCATTTCATTCCCCTGCTGGGTATTTTGTGGTAAAGGAAGTCATAAGTGCATCAGTCTCCTTCATGAGGGCTCTGTCATGTGACCAAACCACCCTTCATGGGCATACATTCCATACACTACTGTTGGATTTCAGCATAGGAGTCTTGTGTAGACCTAAACATTCATTTTCTTGCAGGGAGGCCAGGCATATAGATGTATAGGAAATATGTGGGAAGCCTGTACCTTCTGCTCAAGTTTCTGTGAGCCTAAAACTGCTCTAAAAATGGATTCTATTTAAAACCAAGGTTTTATAAAGGTACCGTCATCAAGGCAGCTTGAAGTTAGTGAACATGTAAATATGCCCAGAAATACACTGCCAACTCTCGTCAAAGATAATAAGACAACTGAATCAGAGAAGAACCTTTTAGTAAATGGTACTAGAACAAATGGTTCATCCACTTAACCTAAAATTTCAACATTGAACTCTATTGCCCACCAGGCATAGAGATCAAGATAGATCTTGATCGGTGTGAGCTTTCCATTACTGTAACAAAATACCTGAGACAGTCAGCTTAAAAACAACCATGGGTCATTTGGCTCACAGTTGTAGAATTCTTAGTCTGGGACTGGTTGGCTGCTTTGTTTTGGGCTTGTGATAAGGCAAGACACTATCAAATTTTAAAAAGTCTAAAACAGTGTCTCCCAACCTTCCTAACACTGCGACCCTTTCACACAGTTCCTCGTGGTGTGGTGACCCCCGACCATAAAGTTTTTTTTTTTGTTGCTACTTCCTAACTGTAATTTTGCTAACGTTATGAGTCATAAATGCCTGTGTTTTCCAATGGTCTTAGGAGACTCTTGTGAAAGGGCCATTCGACCTCCAAAAGGGTCACGACCCACAGGTTGAGAACTGCTGGTATAAAACCACATAGAAATCACAAGGAACGTGAAATGATACAAAAACCTCTTCTTCCTTGGCAGACCTAAAACCAAAAGACTGCCCAAACACAGGGCAGCCTCATGGACAGCTGAAGTCTACATGCACTGCAGACAGAAAGACAACAAAGCAAAACAGCTCATCAGTTCCTTTGAAAACTAAACACACCTACTGTGTGGCCCATCAACCCCATCTCTGAGTAAGGAGATGAAAATATGTAACCACACAAAAAGACCTGCACAAGGATATTCATAGCAGCTTCATTCATAATAACCCTAAACTAGAAAGCCTAAATGTCTACAAAAGTGTGGGGAAAGATTAAGATGTGTATATACAACGGAATACTATGTGGCTATAAAAGGAACAAAATATTAACATGGTCAACAAATGGGTGACTCTCGAAATCATTACACTCGGGGAATGGAAGACAGCAAGACCCTTATGATTTCATTTGTAATCATCAGTCATTTCCCTGGAATGGAATTCTAGGAACAGATCGTAAGGAAGTGTTTGGGTGATGGGAGTGATTTTATCCTGCGTATGAGAATGTTAACCGATGGGTGAACGTATATAGCAAATCTCATCAAATTATGCAATTAGATACTGCTATTTAGGTTAGAAAATGTATCTTCCGGTAAAAGTTGGAAAAGACCCATAAATGTTCTAGCTCTAGCCAGAAAGTAATAGAGGCTAACTAAGAGTCCAAAACTAAACTCATAGACTCTGGAAAAATAGCCCAAACAGACCCTGGTAGATGGAGACCTTCCCATTTCTCTCAGCTAGGTAAACACAGCAAAGCCATATGGCTGCAGGTCGGTGCTTCATTACTTTGGCTCAGCGTTTACTGGGAAGGTCCATTCAGTTTATACTTCCAATAGGAACACTCTGGTCATGACTCCTTCTTCAGATAGAATTGTCAGAGGCAGTGTAGCTAGGCTGGAAGGTTTCGCATCATTTCCTTGCTAGGGGTGGAGGAAGTCACTGACAAAACTGCAGCTCTTCTGTTGACTGCACAGGAGTTAACGTCATTGCACTGATGACATCTTTGTCCCTCTCCTCCCTCTTCCCATTTTCTGGGCAGTACTTCAGCTAATCAATGACCTACTTCACACTTGTAACCAGACAATCAAATGCATCAAAAATTTGTAATAAAATAGTAATAACGATGGCAATTCCAGCTTCCTTGGGATTTAAAAGCAAACAAACCAACATGTTTTAGGGCTGTGGAGATGGTTCAGGAAGTAAAGTGGGAGTTCTAGAATTCAGCTCCCCAGCACCCATGGAATGCTGGGAGGGTATGGGTCTGGCAGCTTGCCTGTATCCCCAGCCTCAGGAGGCAGAAACAGAGGATCCCCAGAGCAAGCTGGCTAGCTAGACAACTTGAATCAGAGATCGTGGAGTTCAGATGAGAGACCCTGACTCAAATATATTAGGTGGAGCACAATCAAGGAAGACACTTGACATCAACTTCTGGTGTCCTTGGGCATATGGACTCACTACAGCAGGCACACATAAGAAAATACATACATGCACATGTGTGTCACACAGATACATATGAAAAAAGTGTTTTAAAATTGTCATTGTCCTTCATTGAATTGTCAGAGTTAATTAAAGATATTTGCATACTATTTGCATACCATGTTAGCATTGAGTCTCCCAAGAAAACAGTGGCCATGAGAAATCATTTTAACTTGTATTCTTCTGGAAAAGGCACAAAAAAGGATTTCTATGTGTTTTAGAATTCAGTACATTGGTGAGATAAACAAATGACTTTTTAGTGATACACTAATTATGTCTTCAGTATGTATTACTCATCCCAAGCATGACATATAAATCCTGTTAATGAAAAGCACAAAGCCAGCTTAAAGACTGAGCATAAAAGAATTAATGAAAATATTGTACCAGTGTGCATGACATAGTGCAAGTTGTTGCAGATGTGGGGTCACTGGCAGCTTCCCTAATGTCATCTTACTGATCAATAATCAGCAGCTTTCCTAAACCTCTCAGATGAGGCTCAGAGCCGATTGATTCTTTGTGGCTTGGATAGATGCTGCGTTTAGGAATAGTGAGAATTGATGCAAAGCTACAGTGTGCAATGTGGTAAGAGTGGATGGGAACGCTCCATCCCTAAGTGGTGGCACAGATGTGAAGGCAAAGCATGAGAAGGTCTGAACATCTGAAAAAGTTTGTAAGGAACTGAACACAGAATTCTCAAAAGAGCAAATGCCAATGGCTAGGGAGCGCTTCTAAAAGTGTTCAACATCACTAGCCATCAGAGAATTGCTAATAAAGTTACTAGGCTTCTACCACACTCTGCTCAGCATGGCCGTCTTCAGGGACATAGATGACAACAAATGCTATGTAGATGAGGAGAAGGGTGAACTCTGACACACTGTTAGGGAGAGTACAAACTAGTGCGCTAGTGTACACTTTGGAAATCAGTCTGGAGAACGCTCAAAAAACTAGAAATAGAACTGCCATATTAGGGAAGCATGATAGGTGGGACTAGGAGTCGAGCAGGCCTCTGGGAAGGAGAAACACGGGGAGTCATCATGTAGCTGCCATAGGGGTAAGAAGTCTGGACCATTTTCTCCGGTAAGAGAAATACTTAGATTAACAATTATGAAGTAAATACTTAAGTCAGAGCTAGCCAGTAAGAAACAAGCAAAGCCAACAGCTTCATAATTAATACAATGTCTTGTGTGCTATTTGGGGACTACAACGTGGCAGAGCCCAGGAGACTGGTGGGGAAAAACCATAGCGGCTGGCAAGGAAAAGGCTTCACTCAACGCTGTATGACCCACGCCTACCACTCCTGGGGATATATCCAAAGAACTTTATCCCCTACTACAGAGCTGTCTGCACACCCATGTTCATTGCTGCCCTGTTCACAACAACCTGGAAAATGGAAACAACCCAGATGTCCATCAGCAAATTAAAGGATAATGAAAATGTAGTATACACACAGTGCTATGTTACGTAAACAAATAATCAGAAAACTCAGGGAAATGGGTAAAAATGAAAAGAATTATCTGACACAGGTTAACTCAGGGCCAGAAAGACAATCACTGTGTGTTTTCTGTCATATGCTGATCCTAGTTTCAATTTGTTTTTCATTTTTGATACAGAGTTTCTTTGTGTAGCTTTGGAGGCTGTCCTGGAACTTGCTCTGTAAACCAGGCTGACCTCAAACTCACAGAGAGCCGCCTGCCTCTGCCTCCCGAGTGCCGAAATGAAAGGTTTGCACCACCTGGCATAGTGTCAAATATTTTGTTTTGTATCTTTAACTAGGATTACAAGTGAAGCCAGGAAAGTGGAAAGAGGCTTTAGGAGAGGAATGTTTTAAGGGAGAGGGGGAGTAAATTATAGGTCAAAGAAAAGCATCCAGAGAGACTCCTGGGGTGGGAAGGCCTAAAGAGAGAACGGTGTAGTAGTACAGAAGAAACTGGGGTGGGAAGGGAAGGGTTAACCCAAAGGAAAGAGAAATGAAGAGCCATATGGAAACCTATTAGCTCACAACTCAATTGAAAACAATAACAACAAACAAAAAAGCATGTCAGGACAGCAGGACATATGAGTGAAAGTGTGGGGGCTACTGAGGGTCAAAGGGTTAGGTGGGGGTGGAGATGAGAAGTGGGGAGGGGGAGTAATGGGTGTGTGAAAAAAAAGCCTTTAGCCCCAGCTTTAGGGAAACAGAGGAAGGCAGATCTCTGAGTTCAAGGCCTGCCTGGTCTATAGAGTGAGTTTCAGCACAGCCAAGGCTACACAGAGAAACCCTATCTGTCTTGATAAAACAAAACAAAAAAAAAGAAAAGGGAAAACAGCCAAAGATGTGTAATAGAGCCTTATAAAAACTCAGAAAGGTAATTTCAAAATACAACCTGCAAAAAAAAAAAAAAAAGAATTCTAACAAAAAATTATCCTGCATGGGCAGTTAATGTGGTTTCCAGGAGATACGGGTTTTTAAATGAAAATCCTAGCATAGCACATGCAATACACACATGTACGTGTTTGTAAAATATTTATGTGACACAGAATCTTGCTATATAATCATGGTAGCCCTGACCTGGGATTGCTAAATTTGTAGCTTAACACTGGCCTTGAACTTACAGTGATCCTCCTGCCTCTGCCTATTAAGTGCTGAGATTATAGACATGAACCACCATGCCTAGAGAAATAAATAGCATTTAACTCTACATAAAATATTTGCAAGGGTGTACAGTCATGACAAAGTCACTTTGTATCAATACTAAGAAGAAAAGCAAGTGTTCAGATGTATAAAATACAACCAACATCATGGACCAGAATCAAAGAGGCCGCAGCTTCAAATGGCCTTGGGTGGCCACGTGTCGCATTCAGTACATATTGGACGGAGACAAAGAAAGAATTTCTGGAGAGTGGGACCACGTGTTTGTTCAGTTACTCTCTATTGCTCCCATCAGTAACTCTGGAGCCAATTTTCCTGTCCAATAAGCTGACTTTCTTACAATCTGGTCATATGCTGTGATGGTTTATTGTGTAAATGTGCCCATCTGAACCATTAAATACTCCCTTGAAAGGTTCATTTTATCTTTCCCCTAACACATAGTGAAAGCCTCCGTAGTACAGTGTGGCTGCTCTGCCAAGCTACAAAGTACAGAAGACTCTTAAAAAACAGCTTAGGCCTGTAAATCAGTTTAGCAAGCACTGGGCAAAGGAGATTCAGGCCTTGGGCAGGCTCTTGTGTGGATCCATCACATTTGAACTCTAATAACTTTCCAGAATTGCAATAAAGAATAGCAAAACATTTTTATTTGAATAAACCTCACTTCCTTGAAACAGAGAATTATCAAACTACTTCAAAGGCCATCCAGTGAATCCCCCAAGGAAGAATTTTACTTTAAAATTTAGAAAAGGATTTGAACCAATGGTTCAGAAAGAAAGATATGAAGGGTTTTATTTACAATAAGAAACACACTGAAGTGAAATGGGGGGAGTGTGGAAATCTCATGACTGGGCGTAGAAGAGTTCAGGGAATGCCAGAGCACCCTTTAGATTAGAATTTCCAGGAAGCAAAGGCATAGAAGAGTCCAACACTCACCTCATTAACAGATTCATAAGACTGTGTTAGCATTTACTCTGCTAAGGTACCGATAATGAACAAGTATCTCTAGCAGACATCTGGTTGCTAACCATAGATCTCTCCAACTTAGGTTAATATCAATGAAAGTAAAAGAGGACAGAGGAATGTCACCTGGGTTACCAGTAAAGGACTGGGTCAAGTGAGAGACCATCTCACACACAGTGGCTTAGCTCATCCTGTCATCCTTTCTAAAGGATATGTTCAGGCCCTAGAGTCTAAAGAGTGAACTTGTTAGCCAATGAGTAGAAGACATTCTGAATGTAGATGATAACATGAGGCTTAAAATGCTACAAATGAAATTATTTTAAGGTCCTCAATTCCAGAGAAGGAAGGAAACAGTTTGCAAGCAGAAACCGTATAACTTGATTTGTTAGCACTTAGCGAATGGTTCATATGATTAAGAGGATAACACAGAGACCTCGAACAGAAAAAAATTACCAGAGCTAGACTGCTTTTATGAGAGCTGTCTTTAGTGTCTTCATAGTATCTCCTGTTCTAGCTTGCTTTCTGTTGTTGTGATAGACGACATCACCAAAAACAACGTGGAGGAGGAAAGGACTTCTCTGGATCACACTTATAGGTCATAGTCCATCATTCCAAGAAGTTAGGAAGTTAGGGTGGGAACTGAGTGTGTGTGTGTGTGTGTGTGTGTGTGTATGTGTGTGTGTGTGTGTGTGTGTGTGTGTGTGTGTGTATCAGGGCCATTGACTCACAGTAGGATAAACCCTACCATATTGATTGTCAATTAAGAAAATTTCTAACAGACATAGATAGTCACAGTCGAATCTGGTTGAGAAAATTCTCAACTACAGTTGCTTCTTTCAAAGTGACTCTAGATTACGTTAAGGTGACAAAAATACATTGCCTCTTCTTTCTGGCTACAGACATGCTCATCTCTTCCTTTTTTCCTTCATTTTTAAAAATTTAAAGTATGTTTATGCGGGAAGAATGATATAGTTCAGAATCATAAGACAGAGTAGAAAAAGGCAAATGCACCTGTGCTTTCAAATTCATGGCATGTTATTCTTTGATATTCAGGGAAAATAAAATCAGTATTCCCAAGAATTCTCAGAAATTCCTTCATGAGATTCTCTTGACTTATACCCATAGCTCACTGTTCTTGTCACTGTTTTCAAATGTGGCTGTAGCTGTCTAAACTCCACCTGTTCCACACTGGAAACTTCCGGACTTCTCAATGAACAGCCTTCACACCTCCTCAGCTCTCAGATACCACCAAGATAACTGCCAATACCCAGGCTTTGCTTCCCTGAGGCAGTACCTGGGCCTCAAGAGTTTCACACTGTACCTCTGCTCTCAGCCATGGCCTCTGCCATTAGGGCCTGAACTTCCTGCCTGTTTCTTCCATCCTCCAGCTCTGACTCATCTTCATCCCGTGTTCACTGGGGTTTCTTCAGAATTTCCTTTCTGCATTATCTTCATTTGTCCAGTCTCCATCAAATGACCACATCTGCCCATATGCATTTCTGAATTCTGCTGCTCAAATTCTCCTCTAACGAGGTACTACACACATATCTGCATCTAAGTAATGCTATCAGCTTCCAAGAGTTGACAGGCCAGCATCACATCTCACTGAACCTATGCCTTGCCATTCTTCTGTTTAACCCACAGCTCATAAGACATTTGTCTCTTCATCCAGTGGATGCCTGAGTTGACTCACCACTTTTCCACAGCAGCAAGTCCTTTGATCTTCATTTTTCAGACTGACACTTTACCACTCCCAGCACACCTACTTTTGACAAACCCTTTTTTACACACTAACCTGTTCAAGAGAAAACTGTGCAATGTTCACCATGTGGCATCAACTTTCCTAGTTCTCTGCTTTGCCAACTCACGCGTATACACCTTAGGAATTAATGCTGTCTATGCTCATGTGAGCCAACTCCACGTAGTAAGTAATGCATGGCTGTATAGTGTGTGCATGTTTGTTGCACACTCCAGTAGGCATAGGGGTAGTGTGTTTGTGCTTGGGCCTTTGTGACCCTATTGCGTTTTTTCCTCTGGAGAAACTTGACAAACTCAGTTATCAGACCTCTAATGAAATTTTCTAAGGCAGCGTCTCATATTGTTTTCATGTTAACCCACTATGTAAAGAATGAGAAGAGAGAATTGAGTACTAGTTTACTCTAAGTAGATTTGCAGGAAGCTTTCTGTATTCATTTGGGAGAACATCTAGAGACATTTATGAAGATAGAAAGGGAGAAATACACCAAAACCACAAATCATGACAGGTAAGGCATTTCACTTGAATTGAAAAGCAAAGGCATTAGTAACTTTCACTTTGGGAAAAGGATGGTAGGGTAGAGCAGAAAGGGTAGCGTAAGGATGAAGAGGAGAGAGGCCTCAATAATATGGTGGAAAGAAAGATAGGTCCCACAAGAAACAAAATCTTGGAAAATATGTTGACCTGAGACTTAGACAGCTGTGAAAATGCTGATATGAGAGGCTGAACAGTAGGTATGTTTGTGATTTCATAGAAGACTCCTAGGTGTTGTCTCCTCACACAAAAGGTATTTTATTGACACAATGGGTAGCTTTCCCAGCCATGACCCAGGTAGGATGTATTGATGAGTTTAATCTAACCACTGTAATTATACTTTTTCTGCTGCATTTAGGTATGGATATGTACCAGAAGCATGATTCTGAAAAGGAGGTCAAAGCTCTTAAAGGAATATTAACCAGATGTCCTGGAAAGAGAGCTCACCTGATAAAATGCTTGCCATGTAAGCATGAAGACCCAACTTCTATCCCCAGAACTCAAGTAAAGAGTCAAGCGTGGTGAAATGTACCTGTAACCTCACTGCTAAGGAAGAAAGGACATCAGGATTTCTGGAGCTCACTAATAGGTCAGTCCAGCTTAATCATCAAGACTTGGATCTCAGTAAGAGACCATCTTAGGGTTTCTTCTGCTGTCAAGAAACAACATGAAAGCATTTAAATGGGGCTGTGTTACAGTTTCAGAGATTCAGTCCATTATCATCATGTTGGGAAACATGGCAGCATGCAGGCAGACATGTTGCTGGAGAAGGAGCTGAGAATTCTACATCTTGATCTGCAGGTAACAGGAAGTTAACTGTGTCACATGCTAGGTGTAGCTTGAACATATATGAGACCTCAAAGCTTACCCCCACAGTGACACACTTCCCTTAACAAGACCACATTTCCTAATAATACCACTCCCTATGAGCCAAGCATTCAACACATGAATCTATGGAGACCATTGCTGTCCAATCCTCCACAGAGACCTTTTCTCAGAAAATAAGATAAACTGCTTCTGAGTGATGACACATGAAAGCTACCTCAACATGCATGCATATGCACCCTACTCATGTGAACATTCACATACACATAGAAAATGGAAAGAAGGGAAATATATAAGGTCGGTTGTAAAATCATCAGTGCATGTATATTAATAAATGTATAAATAATCTACCCACACACTTGAACACATACATGTAAACATACGCACACCTGCAAAACACACAAGAAAAATATTTTACAGACTAGTTCTAAAATTTTCCTATTACTACTATGCATATGTGAGAAAACCATTTCTTTCTGTTTTTCATTTAAAAAAAAATCTAGGTTTCTTGTTATTTACAGCCCAAGGCAATAGAACTAAACCTGAGGTTAGTTGTCAGGAGTCCTGATGAAAGAAACATATGAAACTGATGGAAATAAACTGGTTTAATATATTCCTGATTGAAAATTTTATGATGCATAACACAATTTTTCAAGCAATCCTACCATGTTATCTCCCAGAACATAATTTGTTAATCTATTTAAATATCTATTAGCTAATAAAACTGCAAGATACTTATTATGTATGTTTTTAATGTCCCTGAAAAGTAAATAATGAATGACATTAAAATCATTTTACATTGGCAACTTTCTAATGTTCTGTATATCGCTAGCTAATAAAAAGGAAAGCTGTGTAGGGTATGGAATTTGTCCTAACCCATTTTATTCCTAAAATTATAACACAATCCCCTGAGTATTTTGATTAAATTTTTCTATACCTCTGAGAACATCTTCCCATTTTCTTTAATAGGGGTAGAGCGTTGCTCACATTCTATTAGCAACATATATTTCTAACCTAAATTAGCTCTTGTAAAATTCTAATAATTATAGAAATAATAACATTACTGTTTTCTAAGTACTGAGCTAAACAACCTGCTTATACAGTCTCAACCTCAGACTCCCTGGAGCTTCAGATGAGAGGCCAAGACTTAGCCTAAGAATAAGCCAGCTCTACATGTGAGCAAAGCCATCTGATGGCAAAACACTTAATAGCTTCCTTCTAAAGCCTGGCAAGTCCAGGGCATGATAACTAAAGCTCAAGCCTCCAAATTATTTTATTAAAGGATCAGCATTTTTTCATATATTTTATGAAAAAATTAAATAAAATAACCTGGTTCCTATAAAAATATTTAATACCCTCACTTAGTGATAAAAATACAGAGACAATATGGTGGGGGGGGGAGACAGACATCACACTTAAGAGTATTTGGGCAATACAAATGGAACTCAACATTTTTTATAACTTATCTTTTTTTACAATGTAATGTTTTTATTGCTTATTTGGGAACATCACATAATGCACACTGATCATACTCACTTCCCAGTCCTCTCAAATCCAACCTTCCCTACCCTTGTGACCTCCCCCCAAGGAAGGAGAAAGAAAAAAATTTACCAAGTCCAATTTGTGTTGACCATATACTCGCTTGAGCACGGTCAAACCCCCAGTGGCCAGCCCTTAAAGAAAACTGAGTCCTTCCTCATTTCTGCCCCAGTCAAAAGCCATCAACCACACGTCAGCACCCAGATCACAGTCTTTAAAAGTTCTCTTCAATGGCTCCCTGTCTAGACTGTTTCTTTTGGGTCGGGTGGGGTGGGAAGGGGAATAAGATTGGGAGAGAAGTTGTCACAGAAGCCTTCTGTGTCTCTCATTCTCAACTGTGAGTCTGCAGTCATCCATAGCACAGCAAAAGAAGCTGTTTCTGACGACAACATGGACCATGGACCTTATCATAGTCTCTGCTGGAAGCCCAGCCCAAAGACATCAACATGCCTTCAGGTGACAAATCAGAACACAGACATTCACACATCCCTTGGCTGCAGCACAGACCAGAGACACCATCATGTCCATCTGTGGCAGCACAGGCCACAGGCATCAACATGGCCCTAATCAACAGCACAGACCACAACACCAACACGGCCTCTGACGTCAACTTGGACCATAAACATCAACATGGCTTCTTCTTGGCAACAGCAGGCAACACAGATCACAGATGCTAACATGGCTTCTGGTGGCAGCACAAACCATGGACATCCACGTGGGGCACGGGCAGCAGCACAGCCTGGGGCAGCAGCCTGGACCATTGGGGCATAACAGACCATGGGGGGCTTTTAAGGAGGCTCATCCAATAAGTGAACCATTCTCCATCTAGAACATCCTGTTGCTGCTCAGAGCCAGGGCGATCATGCAGCTGGGCTGCGTGTTCGGGGGCAGAGCCTGCTGGAGCTCCAGGCTGCTGCAAACCACGATGCCAGCACTCAGCAATGACGTGCTCCTCTGTCCGCCACAGCCTTCACCTGTTACCGCTATGGCGTCTTTAGCTCCGCCTCTCCGTACCGAGTATGTGCTGCTCTGTTCCTCACCTCTCCATCATGTACTTGTTCCTCAAAGTGGCATTGCAAATGCCACTGTATCCCGGTGTGTGTGTGTGTGTGTGTGTGTGTGTGTGTGTGTGTGTGTGTGTGTATTGCATGAACAGCTTTACATGCAAATACTCATCGCAACAAGTCATTGGTCTGGTTCAAGGTTTCTGGCTTCTGAAGTACCATAAATACTGGACCATCGCAGAGACTTATCTCAGATGCTCTGTTGTTCCGAGGGCGGCTTTGCAGCTAGGCAGGCTGTCAGGGGGCAGGATCGTCCTGAGCTCCAGGCCACATACCTGGCACAACACCTGGGTACTGGTCACCCAGAGGCTCACTGGGCATGACAGGTGTGCTTGCAGCATGGGGGCAGTACCACAACCCCAAGCTCTCCTTCTAGTAGGGTGAGAGGCGGTGGTAGCTCCATGCTGCCCCCTATGCAAGCGCTGGCCCTATTCAGTAATTCTATGTATACTAAGTCCACTGCTGCAAGGGCGCTCCCCGTTATCTCTCCTGTACTCTTGTTTCCCCATTCCATGAGTCTGCTTTTTAAAGGGCGTCCTCCCATAAGACCTGACGTTCTTGGTGTCGTTCTTGAGCTACTGTGGACTCTGCAGCCTCGTCTGCAGCACCTCCCCTCAGAGCCTCTGTGGGTCTCTCCTGCTCCTCAGAGCTGCTTTGTGATCCCAGTGCCATCTTAAGTCAGCCTCAGTTTTGCTTTGTTTTCTTTTAAGGAGAGAGAGAGAACACGAAGTTGAATGAGTAGGGAAGTAGAGGCAGATCTGGGAGGAGGGTAAATATTATCAAAAAAAGTATGAAAATCTCAATGAATTAATAAATATTATTTTTAAAAATGCCACTGAACTGGGGGGTAAATATGTTATATTTATGTTTAGGAAACACTCTCTAGCCCTTCCATACATCAAAAATTATGATACAATTTCATGTTAGTCTACCAACGTTCATTTAGAAAATTGGTCCATGATTCATTTAGAATCTTTTTTTTCCCAGAAAGTCCTATAAAAATCTCTTGTACTTAAGTGTAAATCTCCAACTGAGGATGCTTCTACTGAAGGAATTTAAAAAAAAGTCAGTCATTGTGTGAAATCTTTAGAAGATGTGTTGCTGTGATCTGCTTTAATGAATGTCAAACCTATTGTCTTCTGTGGAGATTTTTCTCTAATTACCAAATTGATTATAATAAACTAAGCCCCACAGTGACATATTTACTGTGAAAGCTGATAGGTTTTATATATGCGTGTCCTGAACTATGGGTGCTAATGAAACGTAAGAGACCCTTGCTGCAAAGCAAAGATAACTTTGTTCATTTGACTCCAAAAGGATATTTATATGCTGAGAGTATAGAATGAAAAGTAAAAATCGTGGAGCTCTCAATTCTCAGGCTTAGTACTTTTTTTAATCAAAAAGAATACCTCAATTTTAGTTGAAACAAAGGATATGACTTAGGTATAAATCTCTCAAAAAGGAATAATACAATTTTATCAGCAGAGGTTTTAAGGTAAC
Source organism: Mesocricetus auratus (assembly GCF_017639785.1). Taxonomy (NCBI): domain Eukaryota; kingdom Metazoa; phylum Chordata; class Mammalia; order Rodentia; family Cricetidae; genus Mesocricetus; species Mesocricetus auratus. The sequence continues at coordinate 41,000,231 of NW_024429199.1, read as the reverse complement.
CTGGGCTACAGCAGTCTTAACGAGCTAGATTCAGCCTCTTGTTTCCACTACGTTGATTACAGAAGTATATAGGTGATTAATTCAAAGGGACCACATTACAATGAGGAATAAGTAAAGGAGTTTAGTGACTCCATGTCCTTTTTCAGAGCATAAAATGAAGTTTATGTGGAAATGGGTAACATGAGTTATACACCATTAAGCAGTCTCGTCAAGATGTGGTCCCCCCCCATTCATTGACCATCATTGTCTTAACACCTGCAGGGTGGTCTGATAAACTCTCAATCTGTTATTCATTGAGGACTCAGCCTTCCTTTCATGGACAATAGTCTTCATATGAGAGAATGATCTGACCTACAAGGCTTTGCTTTTCCTGTAATTCAAGGTAAAAACAGTAGCTTACCTCATGCCTTCAGCTCAGATACTGACATAAAATGAAGTCAGAGGTGCGAGGCAGGCCTTTCCCCTAAATGAGGGAGGAGTGGATGGATACTCTTCAGCAAACTTGGCTTCTAGTTGCCTGTTTCAGTTTGATATGTGTTCAATTTGATTTTATTTAATAAATGTATGTAGATCACTGTTCCCTTGGCTGGGTTCTCTGTTTACTTAAGCTGAATGTAAAATCTTGCCCACATGTAAGTACCAACCAAAAAAATTTAAATTGTAAAATACTATTTACAAATTACAAACAGAGAGAAAATTGATGATGTCATCACAAGAGCGCAGAGAGAGAAAAACCAAAAAGGACCTGTTTTAAAATACGTCTGGACTACATACTTTCCTATCTTCTCCCATTTGGAAACCCAATAAAATGACCATTAGAGGAATAAGAAGCTATAAAAATACAAGAGCCGAGAGAACAGGGGTAGAAATGCATACATAAGACCATCATACAGAAGATGAAAAGCAGACAACATAGGGAGACGGAGGAAGTCATGTCTTATGAGCTCACAGGGTGGAGGACCAACCGGAGCTGGGACAGCGCACCCCACAGGCAGGGAAACGCAGGAGATGGAAGCACCAGGGACTGTATAAGGCACAGGAGCTGCCTGCCAGCCAGCAAAACGGGGCCATGCAGAGAATGACCACCGAGGAGCGGGCACAAGGCATCTACCCCCCTCTCTCCCTCTCTCCCTTCCTAGGAATAAAGGAAACTGAAATCCAATCCACTGGGGAAAGAAGTTCTGATGCAGGCAACCCCAGAATTGCAGGCACAACACAACAGAAGGCTGAGAAATAGAAGGTCTAATTGTGTCCTTCCTCCTTAAGCTTGTGTTTTGAAACCTAATCCTTGATATAATGAATGGTATTAGTAGGAGGGGCCCTAGGGAAATGGCTGGGTCTTGAGGCAGAACCCTCAAGGATGGGATTAGTGTCCCATTGATAAAAAGACCCTGGAGAGCTATTGTTCGGCTGCAATGCTAAGTGGGTGGTTCCACTTGGGATTTTTCAATGTTTTGACTCCACAGTTTTGTGTAACAGTGCTCGTTCCTAGGAATACACTCTGTCAAGGTTTGCTTTTTCTGGGCTAGCAATATGCAATACAAGACACTAACAGGGCAGCACAAAGCTGTGACTTTCCGCCATGCTCAGGACTGAAAACAAGGGGTACTGGATGCCCACTCTGTTGATGACCATTGGTTAGGCATTTCAATGCATTTTCTATTTGCAGTGGGTTTATAGGAATGTAATCCCTTTGTAAGATGAGAAGGAGCTAAATAAAAAAAGACAGCAAGAGTTCTAATTCATGCTGATAGCAAAAACCCTGAAAGCAAATTATAGAAAATTTCTCTTATAAATATAGATAGAATTTTGAAATAAAATTTGAGTAAATTAAATATAGAATTATATGGCAATAATGTACTATAACTAAATAGAGTTTATTTCAAGATGATTCAATCCAATATTTGAAATGTTCTTTATTATATTTAGAATGCGAAGGAAAAAGTAATATGATTACAGCCGTACGAAGAAGATGTGTTGGACAAAATATAGCAGTCTCTTATTAGTAAGAAATGAATAAACATCAGATAACTATTTCTATACACAATGAAGTACATTTTCCAGAAACTAACAGCAAATTTATTAAAAGAAGTCCAGTGTTGTGACATCAGGAATCAGAGCAGAAAACACTAGTAACATTAGTGCTTAACATTCTTTTAGAGCTAGTTCAACAATATAGGAGGAAATAATTGTACAAATATAGGAAACCTAGAGAACAGGAAGCAGCATTATTTATATCAAGGATCATGTAATAAGAAAATAGAAAAGACTCAGTCTTGTTAATAATATGGTATTTGGAGAGTGTTCTTTGCAGGTCTTTCATGCTTAGGCATATCTTACTTTGTTCTAAAACTATCTTTACAAGGATGCGAGTACAGTAAAGTGTATGTGTGTATGTGTGTGCTCGCACATGCACGTGTGTGCATGCGTGTGCGCACTTTCATGAATGAACATGTGTGTTAGGCATGAGCATGTGCATGCCTGCATGTGTGTGTGTATGTGTGTGCGTGTGTGCACGCCTGCGTGTGCGCACTTTCATGAATGAACATGTGTGTTAGGCATGAGCATGTGCATGCCTGTGTGTGTGTGTGTGTTTGTGTGTGTGTGCTCGCCCATGTGCAGTCCAAAGACAGATGACACATACATCATCTCAGGCTAACGTTTTTCTGCTTTGATGCAAGCCTTTGTGTGTTCAGCATCTACCTGGGCCACTCAGGCATGTGCTCTGTGTGACTTGGGGGGGAGGAGGACTGACATGAATGACCTGGAAACACACACTGAAGTCCTTTGCTTCTCATTCAGGAACAGTGAGTTGAGAGCAAAAGTCAGAAACAAAGGGCAAAGTCCTCAGTCCTGGTGATACTTGGCAGAACCAGAGCCCTCCCATGCCCAGCAGGCATCCAGCAGGCATCTTCTTTTTCACCCAACCTAAAGATCTTTTAGGGAACCTCTATACCATAAGGAGAGAAAACTGGCAAAGCATTGGTATAAAAGGATTTCTCTATATGGAAGACGAACAAATAGCAGGAACCGGCAATGTATAAAAACTAAATTTAACTACAAGGTGATGGTGATTTCAATAAAACAACAACATAAGAAACCAAACAGAATTGATAAGGCAAACAGAAAACATCTTTAGAATAAGTACATGAAAATCTTCATTCTCCTGACACTGAGTATTTCTCAGGAATAAATTTAAATCTTGAACATGAAAAGATTAAAAATTTGACTCAATAGTTACATGATTGATTAAAAAGAGGAATGTTGAGTTTAAAGACTGAACCAACAATTTCAGAATGTCAAATCAAATGGTTAAGAGATTAGAATTATAAAAGAGGCAAGAGATATAAATATAGAAGCCATAGGGCTTCTAAAAGGGACATATCAGAAAGAATGAACAATAACACCATTCTAAGAAATAACAAAGAAAACTCTTCACATTATTAAGGGAAAATGCCTCTAAAATGGTTCATCTTGCTTTGTGTAGAGGTAATTGAAGCCTGTGTACACACACATGGCATTATCATTGAGTTTCACACTATTATGAATTAGTATAAACCCCCGAGTGCTATAAGAAAGACAAAAAGTGAGAAGATGTGCCATTTTGACAGTGCTTGTCATCAGCAATGTGAGCAAACAATGGAACAGTAACTTCAAACCTTCTCAGAAAAGTAACTGAGAACCTCCGGATTTATACTATTAGCTATTAATGATATGGAAAGGCCCATGAAGTATACATGTGGGCTCTGGAATAATACTTTAGCAATAAATTATGGACAAAAACTATTCTGAGGGCAGATAGTATAATGACATGGAGGAGAAATATGACTGCTATATAATAACCCCCAACACAAAAGATAGAAAAGAGTGTGAACATTAAATATTTAATGAGAGCAACTAGAAAAAATGTAAGAAAAATATGACCTTCAAACTAGTAAAGAAAAAATATGACATAAATGCAATAAGGACAATGAAGAACCTTAGAAAGAACTGGAAAATGTGAGATATTTAGAAGATATGCTATCTTATAATAATATAACTGTAAATGAGTTAAGTTTCATTGCTAAAAGACACAGACTAAGATTAGAAAGTGATATCGAGCAAATAATTTTAAAAGAAAATACAACAAATGAATGACTGAATGAATTAAAAAAGAAAACATCTGAGGCAAGAGTAAATTAAGGGTCAAAAACTAAATAGAAGCCTTGGAAGATGGCCCAATAAGTGAGACACTTACTATGCAAACTTGAGAACCAGAGTTCAAATATCAAGAATCCAGGTAAGAGCAGGGTGCCATTGCTTCACTGTAATTTGAGGGAAGCTGAGAATGGGATACCCACAGTAGGCTAAGCTAGTAGAAAAGTGGAACTCCAGAATGAATGAAAGATGCTGTCTCAGCATATAAAGTGGGTAGCATTTAAAAGAGATGTCCATTGTCGATCACAGGAACCCACATCACATACCTGCACACACATGTGCACATGGAAGCATGCACACACACACACACACACACACACACAGAGAGAGAGAGAGAGAGAGAGAGAGAGAGGAAGGGAGAGAGAGAGAGAGATGTCCTTAAAAAGGAAGCACAAAATAGCTCATGAACTGAAAGATGTTTTATAATTTATATTGATGAAAGGAAGAATTTGCTTAGGAAATGTGATGGCCAAAATTATATTAATTCATCAATATTCTTTGAAAGGCATAAAGCAAAATTGATGATAAAACTGTGAAAAAGTTCATAAAAAACAAGCATGGGCACAGTTATAATGGGTTATTTTATCATATGTCTTGCAGAAAGAGATGAAAATTTAAAATAGTTCAATTTATACAATTAATAGTCTGGCTCTTAAATCCAAAAAGAACTTTGTATCTAACACACAGGGAGAAATATATATGTCTAAGCACTTAAAAAACATTCACGAAAATTGGTTATATATTAGGCAAAGGAATCACAAAAAATCCCAAAATTTGCAATTGTATAAGCAACATTCATTAAATCATGGTCAAACACACCAAAAAAAAAATCACTGGCCAAGTTACAAAACAAGAACCCTAGGCATCCAGATCTAAGGGAAGCAAGTAGGTGTGGTGGTGCACACCTATAATCTTACAATCCTGCACTTGGCTGGTACAAAGAGAAGAATGAATCGCTGCAAGTCCAAGGCCAGCCCAGTCTACACAGCAAGTTTAAAGCTAGCCATAGCAATACGATTGTCTCAAAGACACAAACAAACAAAACTCCTAAAAGAGACAGCCAAGGAAATACATGGAGGGAAAGATGCTCAAATATTTTTATGGGACTAGAGGGTTTCCTCAAGTTGCACAACCATGAGGATGCAAGTTTATACCCTGTAAAATGCCAGGCTCGGCAGCATAAGCCAGCAAGCCCCACAGTGGAGCATGGAGACTGGAGATGGGAGGATGTCTGGGGTTTGCTGGGAATTCACACCTGCCAATCTGGTGAAATCGGTGTGAATTCTGAGTACAGTGAGAGATCGTGTCCCCAGACAATGAGGAGGAGGGGCAGGAGTAGTAATTGAGAAATACATCTGACATCAATCTCAAGCCTCACACCTCACACACCTGTGCACATACTTGAACACACACACACACACACACACACGCACACACACCTACACACACACGAAAAGCATTTGAAATAACAATGAGCAAGAAGAAACCAATGAAGTTTTAACAGAAGAGTCCAGGTAAGTCCCACAAAAGGAGGAAAGAATGACAAGAGATGAAGGATTATGAGAGATGCTTAAAAGACAAGAGAAAAATAAGAGTCAGGCATAGAACCCAAAATCAAATCAGAAGTGTGAAGTGTGTCACTGGGAATATTTTGTTTTGGATCTCTCCAAAGTGACACAAAATAGAGAAATATGGGTTGGGGAGATGGTCCTGTGTATAAAACACTTGCTACACGAGCCTGATGCCCTGAATTCAGATCCCTCATCCACACTGTAACATGAAGGACCACCAGGAAGGCAGATCCATTGATCACTCACGCTGCATCCAGCATCCAGCATCTTTTACAGGTCAGACCCGGGTTAGGAAGCGCCGGAAGCCTTTTTACCAATCAACACAGCTTGTTTTCTTCCCCAGCCTCCCCCCTTTTCCTAGCTCCTCTCTCCAAATGTTTTTTAAATTATCCTTAGATAAATGTTTGTTGGGTTTAATTTAGCAGAATTTCTTTCCTTGCGTTTAGTGTTCCCAACAGCCCGATTATCCCAGCCTGCAGGAAACTACAGAGGTCTATTCAACCAGGGCTTTTAGCATTTTTGTTCTTTGGAGGTTTCTCTTCCCGAAAAAGCCCCGTGTATAATTAAATGGTGAGCCCAGGCTAGAATCCGATTACCTCACTTTCAGTCTAGTGCTCCTTACAGTAGCTAAATTGCCTCCGAAATCATTTTTAAAAGGTAGGGAGAAGGCGTAATATAGCAGAAATGGGCAACAGACGCCATCACTTCTGGGTAACTTGAGCAAAACAGAATTATTAGAAGAATAGTAAGAACTCACAGAATTGGCAGGGAGGCTGAGGATACAAGCTGTAAAATGACAAGCACGAAGGAATTGGCTGGGCGCCCTGGAGAACTTACAGGGTCCACTTGTCTGGGAACCCATGGGACATCCGGTCGCCACCTGGGTGGAAGTGTTAGCAAAACGCTCCCATCTGCCCTGCATCAACATCTGGGGATCACCTGTTTATTCCTCAGCTTGGACGCACTTTTATTTATTTTTCAATTGAAAATTAATTTCTCTCAATTACTTTTATAATCAGGACCAAAGCCTAAATGCAGTACTAGTAACGAGATTTGGATTCAAGGAACTGACCAAGTGCTCACTGCCAATAATGTCATAGATACCAAGCACCGTTCAATAGGTGACACTTCCAACAGATGACATTCTCTATCGAGTTTACTGAACTCTCTCTAAGTGGTGTTGAAAATCGATGTTCATCTGAGGTACACCTCTGACAATTAGAGCCAAAAGCAAACTCACAAAAAAGAATGCAGGTAACAGAAGCAAAGAAGGCAGAATAAACTTTTAAAAGAATAAAACTATAATCATAATATAATATGGAATAAAATAACAAAATTTTATTAAATGAGAAAAATATTAGAGAAGGGACCTAGAAATAGGCAGATAGATAGATAAATAGATAATTAACACACACATAAAGTACCACCAGAAATTGAAAGGCATGGAATATAATTTCTAAAACAAAATGAATACAGGAACTAACGTAACAAATCTCCATAAAATAAGATTTGAAGATAGGGTTTGAAAATCAAAATGAACTTGAAAGGATCTGACAAGGTGTTTCAACATTTGAATAACAAGTTTTACACAAAGAAAAGAAAAACTGGAAAGAATTCATCAAAGAAACAATTTAAGGAAGTTTCACAGAACATATAGTTATAAATCAAAAGGTCCCAGGGCATGGCTATAAACAAATGCAATTAAAAGAGACCTACGATTAAGACAAACCCTCACGAGATGTGCAGGATAAAGATAATTCTAAGGGCTTTGAGAGAAGAGTTGAAGAGTGTACGTAAAAGAGGCAGAATGCAAAGGTGAAATAAACTCCAAAAATACTGGAACTAGAGCACAGGAAAGCTAACTTTCAAACTATGAGGCAAAGAAATTTTATTCCCAAAATACTTCCAACCAAATCAAATCAAACATCAAATATGAGCACGGATGAAATGCTATTAACTATGAGAGGTTTAGTAAGAATGAAAATTTACATGGATTTAGAAGCTAAATTATCCTAACAAAGGATAATAAAACAGAGTATTGTTATCTGAAGCTCATCATAGCCAGCAGTGAGGAGGAGAGAGAGAGCACTCCACACCATCATCTCAGCACCCGAAGGTGGCCCCTTAAATTTTTAGGGACCACACCCGCAGGCACACAGGGCTCATATTCTTCAGTGGAAGAAAGAATTTTAGAAATAGTCAATATGAAGCAGAGTTGAGTTTTTATTAAAAGTAGAAGCATACTTGAGAAAAAACTAGCACAAGCATTGAGGGGTGGCTTCTTGGAGAAGAGTCATGGCTCACTTGAAGACTCTGTGGATAGAGGCTGTAAATATGGGCATAAGAAAAGGAAAAGAATAAGACATAACCCAGGTTTGAGTTTGGACTTCTCAAGGAGAGTCTTAATCAAGTGTCTGAACTTCTTTGTTAACTCTCAAGTTTTATCTCAAAACACTGTTCAAATCGTCTGCCCACCTTTACCTTTCATTTTGCTGAGGGAGATTATAGGGTGGCTCTGAGAATGCCACAGAAGGGATTATAATCTGATAAACTCAAATCAAACATTGGACGGGGGATTTCTTGCATTCATACAGTCAAACTCAAAACTGGCCAGCAAGGCTCTTATGGAAGACACTAAGAAGCCAGTTGCTGCCACATCAACTCAGATAGAAAGCAGAACCCAGCTTCTTGGGACTGGAAAGCTGTTCCATTTCCTGGGTTCCTGTGGAGCTGAGAGTCTTGCTTTTCACTGACCTGTCTCCATCCCTGCAGTCCCTCCTGTTTCTCGGAGGCAGCGGTTGCATGTAGACCGTCATGCCTGGAACCTCGTTTCCTCCTCCACCACACCCATCTGGCTCAAGCTCTCGTCTACACCTTTCTTCTGTTTCAACGCCCCTCATGATTACACTGGGCCCAGCACAGAATCCAACTTACTCTATTTTGAAATCAATTAATTAGTAACCTTAATTATATCTGCAAAGTTTGCCAAGGAACAGGAATCTTGTAGGTCTTGGTGTGCCTTTTAAAATTCTACTGGCCATAGAACAGTCTTTAGGAAGTGACTAGGAGTTCGAAAAACTGGAACTTTAGAAACCATTACATTGCCACCAGATATAAGAAGTAATTCAGAATGATTGTTTCATGAATCATAATCAGAAATGGTCCCCAAATTGTTACAGTTTCCAGAGCCCATCATGAAACTGTCACATTTTCAAGTTCCTGGCTGTATCAGAAATCAGCATGGCCAGTGATGGAAAAGACACCAGTTGGTTTTTCTTTTTTCACATTTTTAGCACCTTAGGAACTTCTTCAAGGTTTCAGATGAAGATGTTTAGTCAAAGCTCACATTGGTTGTAAGTTGGTTTTATCCCTTCTCTACATTTCCTCCCCATTAGGTTTCATGAGATGTACTTTCCTTGGATTTGGGTATATTCAAAATCTTTTTACACAAATTTCATAATATTTGCGCTGTCTATAAATATCAATTAGTACATAGCAATGAGTCTACATTTCTATTTTCCTCATATGGAATATTTGATACAGTCTCAAACCCACAAGTTAGTCATTAAATCAACAATTAAATTTGTTAATGACCCACAAAGGTAACATACCATTTCTAGCTCTTCCAGATGACATAACATACAGAATAGATTAAACAATATATAGAAGGATCGACATGATCAATATACTGTAACAAATAGATACTTAGATTCGAAGATGTTCTGGAAGGATTTAGGGAGTGCCAGTATGGGTTGCAATTTTTATTTTAATGTTAATTACTGGAGCGGGCAAAACTGAAACGTCTCTGGACAGATGATTGCAAATGGCGTATGGTTGTTATTCTGAATGCTGAGGACTTACTGCGGGGACAGGAGAGCTATGGGGATGGGGCACCACCACTGATTTACGACCCTGGGAAAGTGGGACAAGGGCAGAGTCAGTCTGATGGAAAACTTCAAGGGCTATTATTGGTAGATTGCACTTGATGCAGCCAACAGTGGGACCCTTTGGGAGAGTTGGGGGAAAAACAGAGGGATATAATCAAGGCAGCAGGCCTGAAATAGAGATTTATCGCACTGTGTAAAATAACTTGAAAAACCGGACTCTGGAAACAAGCAAAGAGGAAGATAGAATAATCTAGTAGCAATTTACCAGTGGTCAAGAGATTGTGCTGTGGTGATGGTGGCAAATGATTTGATGGCTCTAAGTGGAAAGCAGATGGGCTTAGAAGGCAATACTAGAAAAATGTCACAATTGCTGTTACTTTCAATGACATTATTTTATAAGATGTTCAATTACTCTTACAAACTCTAAGACCAATTCTGATTTTTTTATTCAATAAACTTTTGCCTTCCTTGAATCCTCCTCATAAACAACTTATATTTCTATGAAATTTTTTTAAAAATCCACACACAATATCCTTTTTTAAATATAACCCCTAGGAAACCAGACAGGTCTTCTCCAAGTTGGTCACTGCTCAACTGAGACTGAAGGATGGACAGAATTCAGCTCCTCTTAAACAACTGACATAATCAGATCTGGGCCCCAGAATATTCTCCAGGGTAAGCTGTGAGCAGACGTAAGGCCTAGGTTGACAGCGGAGTGACTGAGTAAGTACAGTCAAGGAAAGAGGGAAAACATGTCTTAAACTGTGGTAGCAGAGACAAGAATGAAAAGTATTCAGTTGAGAGGCATTCTAGAGAGAGAGAGAGTGAGTTGACCATGGTAATTTTCCCCATGTGGTCCCTAGTGTGGAAAGGAGGCATATCCAGAACTCTATATTTCTACATTTAACTACAGATATCAGTTCTGTTGGAGTGAAGCTTGGGGAATGAGATAATGAGTCTGAGATGAGTGATTTGAGATGGTAAGGACATCATGACTGTGTCATGCATGGATATATGATGAGCATTTGGCATTGTGGGTCTGAGGTTCCATAAAGAGGCCCAGAATTTTGAGCATTAAGATTATGCAAAACAAGGGTGACATACCAGTGAACATGCCAAAGCAGACAGGGATAAGCCCACAAGGCCTCAGCCCTACAAAAGGACCAAAAGCAACCACGGAAAGCCAGAAGCGGGAGAGGTGGTCTTCCCCAGGGGAGAGTATACCAAGTGGTTGTCCAATGCCAAATGATCAGCCCTGAAAACACACACACAAGTAACATTGTATGGGCTGAGCAGGTTACATTTAACAATAAATACATATACGCATGCAATAACAACAAGGAAAAATTGGGCCATGAACTTGAAGGAGAGTGGGGATAAGGCTAGCGCGGGTGGCCCAGCAAGTCACCTCAGTGGGGAAAGGCGGTTGCCATGCAAGCCTGACTTGAGGTTATTTTTTTTCAAGCTCACAGAAAGGCAGGACAGAGGTGACGTCACAAAGTTGCTCTCTTACCTTCACATGAGTAGCATGGCACGCATCCCTCTCCAAGTACATATACCATAGGCACACATACACACAAATTATGATCATGGAAAGAAAACCATAGGGAACAAGAAGAACCCACACAACATCCTAACTGGTAAATGCCTCGTGTACTCCGAAAAAGTGAACAGGGAAGAGTAAGTGTCTCTGACAAGAGACAGCCAGTATCCACCCTGTTACTTCCTGTGGCTGTGATTTAAAAAAAAAATGACGACAACGTAATTTATGGAACAGAACATTTATTTTGGCTTCTGATTCCAGTGGAAGAGACCATTATGTTAGTGGAGGCACGGCAGCAGGTAGCCCAGAAGGAAGCTGAGAGATAACAGCCTTCACCACATGAGGGAAGTAGAGACAGCAAACGTGTGGAGATGCTCTAAGTTCTCAAAGCCAGTCCCTGGTAAAGCATTCCCTTGAGCAAGCCTCCACGTCTAAAAGCTCCATAACCTCCTGAAACAGCTGGGGACACACTCCTAAGCTGACCGGCAATTTTTCATTCAAATCACCACATCACTTCCATGCGGGTCTCAGAAAATGGAGTTAATACATACCGTCAACACTGACTTTTGGTCCACCTGCTATAACAGAAGAAGAGGGAGAGAAAGTAGAAGATGGGGAAGGGAGGAGGAGAAGAGAAGATGAGGGAAGTGGGGAATCGAAGGGGAAGAAAGAATGAGAAGGAGGAGGAAGAGGGGAAGAGTAAGAAGAAAAGGACAAGAAGAGGGGGAGGAAGAGGAAGAAGAACCCACAAGAACAAGAAGGCTAAGAAGACATTTTGAGGTTAGGAGATAGATGGGGGCTGTCCAGGAAGAACTGTGGAGAGTGAAGGGGATTGGATGTTCTTTTTGGATTTGTGTATGAAATTAACAAAGAATAAGTTTTTTTTAGTCAAAGTTCCTTTAATTCTCAGGACATGTTAATGTCAACTCTATCTTACAGGAAAGTTAAGACTCTAGAAAATTGTTAGCAAGGCTACCCAGTATGTATGTAGTACAATAAGAGTTGGTACTAGATGTTTAGACATCAATGTAATTCTTTCTATAATTAAACCAGTATTCTAGGCAGCACTCTAACAGATGGTTCCCAATAATCTCCATTCTCCATGTTGTCACACTGCTCCAATTTCTGCTGTAGACCCACCCCCCTTTTATGTTCCCATCACCCTTCTTGGCCTGTATGTTAATCTTGTATGTGGCTTAATCACTTTGCTTTGTTTTTTGGAAAAGGCGAAATATCATAAATAAATTAATAAATAGATTGTAAAATTGACTGATTTCCCCTGGCAATAATAAAAAATATAAATTGTGTTTAGTTAGTAAAGAACATAAAAAATAAGTATTAATCATGTTTTCTGACAGCCACAGTAAGGAATATATTTACTACACTTAATGAATATACTTACTACACTTAAAACAATTAGCCAAACAAAATTAATTCTGATCAAGAATGTAGTCCCCCTCGTTCCTATTTGATTACCTAGTCAGAGCATCCCCCTAGAGTCTTTGTATTTGGAAACATTTAGTGCCGTAACTCGGGAGACAACTAGTGTATCTGTAATTTCAAAAGAGACAAGAAGAGGCTCTGACGGTTGAGGCTAGATGGGGAATTGACTCAAATACAGACACATGCTCATCAGTAGGGTGATCCATCTAGTCACCTGTCTAAAATCACACTTAATACCCAGGCTCGCTCTCAACCTCTTGATCCGTCTTTATCACACTTACTTTCACTTCATAAAATTGTGACTACTCACTGGTGATTATTATTGCCTCGTACACACTTATGTGAATAGTATAAATTCCTACTCCATGCCAGGTACTATGCTAATAACTGTCCATTAAAAACCCAGACACAGGCAGGGCTCATTCTATGTAATAAGTCATTAACAATTTTAATAAGGCCACTGTTTGTGTTGCTTTCCTAGAATTCTTTTCACTGTAGAAGATGACTCTGTGGGCAAGGAGGAAAGCAGGTGGCCGGGGAGTGTCCTTGGCTACCTCTGACTGTCCCTGATTAGAAATGGGCTAATTAACAATTATTGTCTCTTAGCTTTAAATACCCCTAAGAACCTATGCTCTAATGAAAAGTTAACTGTAAGGATTTCTCCTTCACAAGGATTCAGATGGAAGGTCTGTTGGTAGAAGACCCTAGGGGAAGTAATCCCCACTGTGCATCAGGCATTTTGTTTGGCTGGTTATTGTTGCTCTCACATGGACATATCATAGGTTATAGTCAGGTCATCAGATCTGCTTGGCCAAGGGACATGATGCTTTGATAAGTTATAGCCCTGGCCTGATAATTCTTCTAGTGAATCTTCTGTAGTCTTCCCAAGGCAAGCCCCCAATGCACTGGCCTCCTGCCCACAACAGTACCAATTCCTCTGTGTACCTGCCCACAGCCTGGGCTTACCAACCTTCACAGATCATGCCCTTTGGATTCCCCATGCCTTAGAAGCTTGTTCCTTGTTTCCTACCACTGAAGCAGCTCAAGCCTGGGAAATCCAGAGAACATCTGCACCATCCAGTGGCTGCATGTAGACCTTTCCCACTCAGTTCCAAATGCCTTGGGAGGGGACATGCCTTTCCAAGTTTATCTGCATGGGGTTCCCTTCTTCCGGGGTAAGGATACCAGTTAAGTCCTTAACCGTTTATGTTATTCTTCCTTCATAACTCAAAATTTCATGTTAGGTTCCTATTCTTTATATTACTATATATTTCTGATACTGGCTGGACCTAAACAGATACAGGGGGCTTTTTAGACAAATCTTCCAGACAGTGAGCCATATTGAAAGACAGGATATGAAAAGATAGCAACACAAATATCACCAAGGGCAACAGCTTCTGTGAAGCTAAGCTCAACTTTAAGAATGAATCCTTTCTTCTCCTCCCATGGGCGTGGCTTTCTCCCAACTCACATTCGAACTGCCAGGACCCTAAACAAGAGATTACAGGGAGGGTGACCTTTGACTCCATTTTTTGTATCACATTTTCCTTCTCAAATCTTTTAACATTCAAATAACTAACTTATAAATGGATTTTAGAAACAGACGATATTATATTACATGGACAGCTCTGCATAGAACAATTTTGAAAATCAGATTTAAATATAAAAAAATGTAAAAAGCTGGGCTTGCTGGCACAAGCTTGAAATCTTAGCACACAAAAGTCTGAGGCAGGAGAACATGAGTTGGAGGCCAGACAGGACTACATACTGAAATGCTCACCTGAGGAAAGGAAAATAAAAATAAGGACTGGGACTGCATGCAATTCTAGTGCTTGTGTGTGTGTGTGTGTGTGTGTGTGTGTGTGTGTGTGTGTGTGTGTGTGTTTGGAAGCAAAAGCATTTTGACAATACAGTGAGACTAAGTAGGAGTGTGGCTTATACATCATGTCAAAAGGTCTTAACTTCAGTCACAATGCTCACCCACCAGGGGCTTGTATGCATACTCACCCCAGGGAATCTTAGTTACCTCAAATACAAAACAGGAGCATCACACGAGTGATGTACCCCATAAGTAGAGCATGCCTACCGGTGAAGGAGTGCTGTTCCATAAAGATTCTGTGCACACACACTTCTCTTCTTTCTCATCTCTTTAAATCAAATGCATTGTTTTCTGTCTAAAGGGAGGGGGACCTTTTCCTGAGATCTACAGAAACACAAGAGCGGCCTGAGGCATCTTTTTCTGCGTTTACAAGTTTGCCCCACGGAAGCCCTTTCTTGGGGCGTAGTAATTGAAAAGATTCGCATCTCTAACGTGGCTGGCGTTGGATGGCAAACACCGTGCACCCAGGAAGCTCCTCTTCACACAAGGACTTGTGTCAGAGCTCCCACTACAGCCGTGTACAGGCTTACCTTCATAGTTTTAGGTTTATCCTCATTTCTGTGACATATGAGGTTACACAACTCACAGAAGTGAGAAAGGAGCTCCCCCTTTGCCAGGAAGAATCTGTTGAAGGCAGGGGTCAGGCTCCTTTCAGGACGAAGAGAAAGGCTGGGAGTTACAGAGAAGCTCCCTGAAAACTATGTGAGGAATTGCTAGTCAGGAGCTGCTAGGGGACCTGGCTCGGAGCCCAATTAGGACAGAACAAAGATAGAGATAATGTGGTTAAGCCAAAGAATCCCTAATTAGGGGCCTCAAAAGCCAAGGGTTTCAAAGTTCAAAGGATATATAGGCTTCTGTCAAATTCTTCTCAGAGAAGAAGAAAGAAGAGAGGGTGATAGGTGCAAATAAAATTTTGAGTGAAGCCTTAACATAATTAAAACCCAAAAAGAATGATAGGGTTTTGCTTGTGTCTGGGTCTCTCTCTCTCTCTCTCTCTCTCTCTCTCTCTCTCTCTCTCTCTCTCTCTCTCTCTCTCTCTCTCTCTCTCTCTCTGTCTCTCTCTCTCTCTCTGTCTCTCTCTCTCTCTTTCTCTCTGTGTGTATGGGGGGGGTGTTCAGCTATGCATGAGGATTTAGAGACCAGAAGTCAACTTTAGGTCTCCTCCTCTGTTGTTTGCCCCCTTTTTTTTCTAGACAAGATCTCTCGCTGAGCCTGGAGCCCAGCATTTTACCTAGACTGGCTGGCCAGTGGTCCCCAGGAATTCACCTGTTTCCATCTTCCCAGCCCTGGGATTATAGGGATGAGCTGCCACACCACGTTTTTATGTGTTTACTGGGAATCTGAACTGAGGATTGATTTACTGAGCATGCCCATTAGCCGCTGAGCCAGTCACTCAAACCCCACTCCCAGCATGTCTTTATGGGTCCTCAGAATCAGACGTGGGCCCTTGTGCTCAGTGAGCAAGAACTTTACTGACTGAGCTCTTCCATACCCAACTCATCTTCTTCTGGCAAAGAACACAGCCATGAGTAGTCTTTAAATACAAACAGACTTCCTATGCTAAAATCATGTTTCTGTCTGAGACCTTATTAATATTACCTTACCTTTATGAGTGGCAACAATCTATAGCTGACATAAACTCTTTCATGGAAACTGCATCCCTTGGAACACCCAATTGCCAAGTCCACTGGAATATGACTCATGTCTCTCCTGGCCCCAGCTCACATACTGAAATTCATCTTGCTAGGGTTTGATAACATAAATGCATGATAATAATGATAAACAGTGATAGTAATGAAACAACCCATTTCTGCGTCTATTTGCCATGTAAGTGCACAGATGCCTCTCCTATCCTTCTCTTCATCCCCTCTTCTTGTTGTACAACCACTGCCTGGCTTCAGGCTCTCTGTCTCTAGATACCTGCCTGTTTCCTACTTCCTGTTTCCTCACAGTATTTTCCTGGCTTCCTGTTTCCTCACAGGCAGAGCTATCTTACTCACTACAAACTTATGTCTATCACTTCCACCTATATTCCAAACGGATGGGCATATCTTAAGCCTGAACTCTTACCTTGCGTCTACAGCCTTTCATCCCAGGATACTATCTGTCCTCCCACTAGCAGCTCCTTCACCCTTCCAGAACCTTCCATGCCTTCCATTGAATTATTCTACCATGGATGTTCCAAAATCCTTATCTACTCACATATTCCCCACTGCCCCGAATGACCATAGAACCTTGCTTCAAGGCAAGCTAGCAATTAGCACTGTGTCAAACTAATATTAAGCTAGAAAAACAAGACTGTAAGATTTTGGGGCAAGTGTTCACCAAATAATCATGAGTTAAGCAGATCCAGCTCCCAGGAAGCTACTTAGTGACAATCTGTTGTTGCAGGAGCACAGCCCTTGGGAGTCTCCTTCCTCTACTCCAAACCACTTTTCATGGTATTCCTAGAAACTACAATCAGTGCTCTCCCCAGGAGAAGTTCTAACAAACAACACTTCACTGTCTTTTAATAACCTAGTGATGTTTCAGCACCCTGTGAAGTGTGGCACCCCTGAAGCTGTCCATCTGATCAACCCCCTTGTAGACAATGACAAATCCCCACCCATCCTTCAGAAGTCAATTAACACATCATGTCTGACAATTTCCTGACTCACTTCAGCTCCCTTGCGGAATTGTCCCCTTCTGTTGGCAGAAGTCTGTGGACGTAAGTTTCTGTCCTGTCCAGTCCCTGAGCAGTTTAGTCCCAAATAAACACACCAGAGGCTTATATTAATTATAAACTGTTTAGCCTATGGCTCAGGCTTCTTACTGGCTAACTCTATTATTAACCCATTTCTATTAATCCATGTATCTCCACATGGTCTTGGCTTACCTGAGAATACTTGAGCATCCTACCTACCCAGTAGCTACATGACTTCTCCCTTGAGAATCTCTCTCTCTCTCTCTCTCTCTCTCTCTCTCTCTCTCTCTCTCTCTCTCTCTCTCTCTCTCTCTCTGAGTTCCTCTCCCCAGAATTCTCCTAGTCTGGTAGCCCCACCCATACTTCCTGCCTGGCTACATCCTGCCTGTCCATTGGCTGAAACAGTTTATTCATCAACCAATAAGAGAAACATGTATTCACAGTATGCAGAAGGACATCCCCCATCAGAAGTCCTTACAATGACCTCTAACAGTCCTCCCTTCATGTGTTAGATATGTACGTTGTTTTCCTTCCAGAGTTTAAAGTCTACATAAGTTGAGCTTCTACCCATGAGTATATTTCCAAAACTTGTTTGTTCTCAATACATGGTAAGAACCCACTAATTTTTTTAATCAAAAATGAATTAATAAAAGCTGAAGATGTGTTCCATCCCCTCAAAATTGAAACCCATATTGAAGATTCTTCAAGACTGAACTGCAAGGCTTTGGACTCACTGCCAAGTTATCTTGAGCTATATTCTATGGCCTCAGTTACAATCTATTACCTATCTCTTTATCTTTCCAAAAAAAATCATCAAGATGAATGCTTAGCAGACCACTATCCTCCATTAGTCCAAAAGCTAAGGATGTCACCAGCTAGCAGATAAATTCAACAGAAGAGTTTGGCCTGCTCTGTTGTACTATCATGCTCCAATCAATGTACTTGGAAAATACCTGAATTTGTGACAACCTAATGAGACATGACTAAAAATTCATGTAACTGTTTCCACCTTCAAGCATGATAATCCAAGCCAAACTGAACCCATGATCAATGGCCACAGTCACTCATATTATGACTCAGATTAGACACTCTTTTATTTCCTTGGAGGTGTGCCTTGTTCTGTATAACATAAGTGAGCCAATCAGTCAGCCATCATACATGATGCCTGTGTTTGGATCTCTGTGTAAGAAAACAAGAAAGGTTTTCATGAATATACTAAACAAATTTAGGTCAAATTCCACATGGGGTAACTGGGAAAAGCAGAGAAATGGTTGGTGTCTTCAAAGGGAGAGAGGCAATATATGAAAGAATATTAGTCAAAGTATTTCTAGTACCATCAACATGATTATAAAATCCAAGTTAATTCTCTGGTAAACCTTTCTAAAGGAATTATAACAGTACAAAGATAATTAAGGCCAACCAGGGAGATAAAAAAACCTTCAAATTCAAGATGTGAAGAAATGTCAGAGGGTGTGAAACAATTGTTTTAATTTTTTTCTCATTTGTAAATTCATTTTATGCCTTCAAGTGCAATATAAATTATTTACCAAAATTAGCTGCAATCACTTACAGGGACAAGTGCAAGCAAATTCACACACAAATCTGTATAGCTTTATTTGCATGTAAGCTGTGCTAATGCCTAATTAGAAAGGTAACTATGGAAGTAAACAATGCTTAATGTTGTTAAAAAAAATCCCCACTCCCTCCTTCTGACTTAAGGAAGAGGTAAGGAGTATAAAAATGCCACAATTGAAAACAATACTGTTGACCAGGTGCAATGACACATATCTGTGAGCACATCTGGGGTGTCAAGGCAAGAGGTTCACGAGTTCAAATCCATCCTCAGTTATGCAGAGAATACATGACTAGCCTAATGCCATTTTAAGGAAACAAATAACAAAAGAGAAAGCATGCTTTTATTTTCAAAGGGTTGGTTCTAATTTTCAGAAGACATGTTGTGTCTTTCAAATTCTGTGTGTTTGGCTTGGTGTAATAAGCAAGAAATTGCCTTTTAGATTTGAAACATTTATTGCCCCATGAGCATATATGCTTCATCCTCCAGGAGGGAGTCCCTTTCCTTCCAATGCCCAAGTTGTTGGTCTCATGCATCCCTTTGGACTTGAGTCATGGTCTCCATCCTCTGTGATTCTTACAGACAGGGACACGACAACTTGCCAGCTAGCCAATCAAGTACCATACAAAGCATATTAAGGAAACCAGCTGAGCATGCCAAGCTCTTACAAATTAATTTACTCTCCTGATCTATCTGATTTCACTTGACCCTTCCTCCTTATTCCAAGCTAGGACAGGTGCAACAAAACCCCGCCTGGGTCCCCATATGTACACCATATGCCATTGCTAATAGCTATTTTATCTGAATACAAGCACAAAGGGAATGGGATGATGGAGAGCTGGCCTCAGGATGCTGGAAGCACACCATGAAAAGATGAAGACCTTCCTGACAAATTGCCATGTAGTCACATTATTCCTTGGCTACAACTAGAACAAGACAAGAAAAGTCCCTTTAGATGGTGGATTGGGGAAATCTCTTGTGAAGACATTCACTGCCTTGTTTATTTTTCCAAGGTAATACTCTGCTTTGAAGACACTGGTAGAGATGGCATTGGAGAGAATATTGTTGTATCCGATGTACTTTTGCAGATGATAACTGACGATCCCCAGTGGGTCCTTGAGAAAAACGTGATTTCTAATCTTACAGCTTTTACCTTTGTCCCATGCGCACATGTCGGACCTTGATGAAAATCAATTGAACATTTATTTCAAGCTATGATCAGGCTGGTGGGAGAGAGGGATCCCGTTAGTAAAATGCTTACCCTGCAAACTTGAGGACCCAAGTTCAAGCCTCAGAAACTACATTAATATTAATATAGTTATTAATATTAATATTAATACATGTGCAGCAGCATCTGCCTGCACTCCCAGGGATGGGAAAGCAAAGCTTAATCTCTGGGGCTCCCTGGCCAGCCAGTCTAGCCATAGTGGCAAGCCAACGGTTGAGATACTGTCTCAAAAAAAAGATAAAGACCGTGAAAGACAATTGACATCAATTTGTGGCCTCTAAATTGGTACACACACGTACGCCCACACAAACACACTAAAACAATAAAGCTATCATTAGTATTCATTCTTGCTCTGCTCCTGTACCTTCAGTTTCCAGAGTCATCAGAAATGCCTTTGTGTGTATGTGTATGTAGACAAACATGCACAGACAGACTCAGTCTGGATATGCATGCGTAGTTTATGTTGGCAAGGTGGAGAAATATCTTTTTGGTTGTACAACGCTTCCTGGTGAATGTCATGCTCAGCATAACATCAAGTTCAGCAAGCCACATCTATACACGGGTGGCCGGTACTCTGTGGAGCCGGTGTTAAAAGCTAAGTCAATTTATAAGCACTGCCATGCCTGCATCTTTAACTGTGCCCGAAGCTGTAGGCTAGACTGCATTTCAATCAGTTCGAGTTCAGCTGTCTGTTTTATTACACCCAGGCCAGTAACACTTTGGGGATTTTTAGTCCCTTCAATGACAAATGTATATTCAGCCACTGCTGTGAGCAGTAGTGCACAATACAGGTCACTAAAGGACAGCAAACCGAGTAGGTTATGTCAGAAAAATGTTCAGAAAAATATCTCTGTAGGGATCTGCAATTGTCTCCACCTCCAATCTTTTCGATTTTGGAGAGGCATGTAAAGTTGTTTGCTTCTGGGTCTTACAAAAGAATCAGCCCGCATCTCTTCACAAGAAACGTCTGCAGTGCCTGGGTTGTTTCTAGCAAAACAGTATACAAATATAACTCATTTACCTGACTAGAGTTCTTAAACCACCTAATGTGCTGGGTGGTGGGGTGCGTTGTGATTTAATACAAATCGAAAAACTCTATTCGCAGATGCCACTCTGAGGTGCTTATTTCTAGCGCTAAAAGAAATAGCCTTAAATCACACAATGGCTCAGCCATGCTTTCTGGACACTGAAAGAAAACCACTGCCATTGTGTTGTCACTTAGCCAACACAGCTGAGAGGAAGAAAAACACCTTCCAATGAGAGAAGTGTCAGGTGTGCTGATTCAGGACACGCTCTGAAATGGCCCTAATATATTTCCACTCTGATGCCCGTGCCTGTTGTTAAGATCCAGGCTGCCGTGATGTCCCCAAATTATCCCTGTGAAGTTCTTTTATTCCATCAAGGAAAGGAGGAAATTTTCATCTCATCAATCAACGGAAAACTCTCTTTCTGCTGACCCGAGATCCAGCTCCATCTGTTATAAAATTCCAATTAATTTGCACAAGATGCAAATTTTACTTAACTGCAAGAAAGTCTGGGAGGTTTTAATTGTTGGCCTTCACTCATGGTCCTCCCACTGCAGAGTTCCAGTTTCAAATGCATCATCTTGTTAGAGAACTGAATGCCACAATAACTTTTGATTCGGTTTCTTCAGCTCTTATGCCTACAACATCAGGAGCTAACCGCTTGACAGCTAATGTCAGATCACAAGGAGAAGAAATGTGTCTGATATCAGAGTGTTTTGTATTTCTTTTTTCTATACATGATCTGCATACTCCATTCCAGCCATCTCTTGGGCCTAAGAAATAAATCAAGGAATTTTCCAGACAAGGGTCTCCTAGCAGGAAGACTCCGCAAAACCCATATAACCAGGTTTGTCTTAATCAAGCATGGGGAGAGATCAGCACCCTTGGAGAACAATCAAAGACCATTTGCTTTTCTAATAGAAAATTCACAATGGACAGTAAAACCATATCCGAATCAATATTCACTTAATATCACATTTGTTCCCAGCAATAAGCATCAAAAGGAAATGGTGAGTGTTAATATGTCAGAGTCCAGCACGAGTGTATAAATGGAAACAGTATAAATATGTACCCTGTGCGCTACTCAGTATTTCTCCTTTGTGTTAGTTCGCAGGGAACTTGGCAGTGCTTCAAACAATTAGAGGGAAAAAAGTTGTCTTCGGGGAATATTCTTCAATAATATTTTTGAAGGTGCATTCAGTTCTCTGACACAACTCAGGCTCCTTCATGCTTTGCAGGGACAGAGTCCTCAAGCCCCTAACATATCTGTTGTAAATGCAGTTGACTGTAAAAATGCTGGGGCTCATGAGATGGCTGGGTGGCCAGCAGCGCTTGCTGTGAAAGCCTGATGACAGAAGTTCATTACCAAGATCCTATGTGGCTCCCAAACATTGCTCTGTGACCTCCACGTGTGTTTCGTGGCATGGGAAGACTTCCTCACACGTATAACAGCTATAGCAATTAATAATAACAATAATAATAATAATATGATAATGATGGTAATAATCAAGCAACTGAAAGACAGAAACTTTACAGATGTTTTTAAATAAAAGGAGAACTGTGGAGCCGATACCATAAAAGCACACTTAACTACTGCAATCTCTTCACATCCCATTTGGAAGCAGAGATCCTCAAAATCATGTTTATGAGTCAAGCACACAGCCTAATTCTTCTAGATGTTGACCTCATTTCTCTGAATCGCTCTTTACATTAGTTACTGGTCACCTTCCCTTTAGCCACTGATGGAGTAGGATAGGGGTAAAGATATAAATAATGTGGTCCAAAATTAGCTATTGATGTACTGCAACTATCAGTGATGTTTGCCTCATCCACATAGATCTCAGTGTATGTTGTTTGGAAGCTGGTCTTCTATGGAAAGTGCAGCCAGAATATAACCATGGGCTAGTGCCCAGGCATCATCTGATACCATTCAGAAAGGTATTTTGTCATTCTAAGACTATTTCTGGGTTTTTTGTCTTTGTTTTCCTCTGATCATCTGCAATGGTTTGAATAAAAGTGGCCCCCATAGACCCATAGAGAGCAGCACTACTAGGAGGTGTTGCCTTGTAGGAGTAGGTGTGGCCTTGTTGGAGGACGTGCGTTACTAGGGGTGAGCTTTGAGGTTTCAGAAGCTCAAGTCAGGTCTAGTGTCTCTCCATTTCGTGCTACTACCTGCCAATCCAGATGGAGAACTCTCGGCTCCTTGTCCAGGACCATGTCTCCCTGCATGCCACCATGCTTCCCACCATAGTGATAATGGCTAAACCTCTGAACTCTAAGCCACCCCTAATTAAATGTTTTCCTTCATAAGTTTCCGTGGTCACGGCGTCTCTTCATAGCAATAGAAACCCCAACTGAGACTTCATCCTTACCTGGGTGTTTTCCATTTTGTTAGTCTTGTAGTCTTGTAAAAAGGAATAGTTTTTATCTCTACCCATATAGTTCCATTGGGGTTTATTTTATATTTCATTCTTTAAAAAAAAAGAGTGTAACCTTGTCCGGTCAGCTGTTGAATCCCAGACTAATGCCTGAAAGGCCAACAGGGGACTGATCCAGACTCCATGAATGTAGTCTCAATGAGGAAGCCACAGAAATCACTGGGGCCTTAGGTAGTAGATCAGTGTTTACCATGGTTTATGAATGATCTTTGGGAACCCATTCCAAATAGAAGGATGCTCTCTCAGCCTGGACACATGGGGTCCTGCCCTGGATGAAATGACAGACTTTAGAGATGCCCCCAAGGAGGGCCTCACCCTCCCTGGGGAATGATGTGGGGATTGGGTGGGGGGCTGGAGAGCTGGTGGAGGGACAAGGGAGGAGGGGTGGGAGAGGAAGCTGGGATTGACATGTGAAGCATTCATGCTTCTAATTTAAATAAAAACATTACAAAAAAATCATGAAAAAAAGAGTATAACCAGTTCATTCTCTTCTTCCTGTTTCCTGAACATATTCTCTATAGTTCTCCTTCTCAATTTCTTGGATTGACTGATGATTTCTTTGAGGTTTCCTCTTTGAACACCTGGATGTTAGTAATTTCCTTCTAAGAGAATCTTGTCTTGGGTTTCCTGAGTTTTGATATGTAACAAATTCTTGTTGTCTAAGGCATTCAGAAGGTCACATTGTATTGTTGGATATCTAACATTACCAGTAAGACAACAAAGTCCACATGATACTGACTCCCTGATAGTTGAGGTCCCATTGTAGTGGAACATTGCATCTGTTCCACATGCTTGGCAACACACTCTGTAGCCTTCCACATATCCAGACAGAATTATTTTAAAAAGTTATACAAAGTTTTGTTACTACTCTATGATTTTATTTTATGTCTTACACACTGAAACACCTTGGGCACACGCTAAAATATTTCAATACACAGATTTGTAAATATCCTCCTAAAGTTATGTTAAGTTTACTTCATAAAATTTAGGGGTCGCTATGTACAAGCACAAAACTGTTCTGTTTCCTCAGTAATGACTCCTCATAGTGCTATGTGACAGTCCTTCTCAAATACCTTTGTCTTGCAGTATGGTCTGTTCTGATGCTAACAGACCGCTGTGTTCTTTTGGGTAGACTTCTCCCTTGCCTGTATGTTCTTCCTTCCTTTACTCTCAGGTCTTGGGATTATGTTCTATAAGGTTCTTCTTGGAAATAACACATGCGTGACTTTTCATAAAGAATCCCAGTGCCCTAAATGGTGAGTTTTGTCGCTTTACATTTCTGTGATTGCTAACACAGTAAGCCATATAGGTAGTTACTTAATGTAAGCTTTATATGATGGTGAAAAGTAGGCTGATAAAAAGAAAAATCAAGAGAAACAAACGTGGAAGAAAATGAACGAAAGTCAAGGCTGGTGACTTGACTTTTGAGCTCGCAAAAGGCTCAGGGCAAATGTCACAGTTACAGTGAGCCTTCACCTGGCTTAGATTCTCATCTCAATACAGTTCAAGATGGAAGGGGACAAGAAGTCCTTGAGGGAAATGGCTGAGTGAGATCTGAGTAAAGGAGGTACAGGGTGAGCAGGAATACCATGTGCTTCTAGAATGTTCTCAAGATTAATGGGATCTGTTGAAAGGACCTAAGAGTCAATTTGGAAGAGTCGTTTAATAGCCAGGTTCCTGTCAATTTGGCTCTCAAAAAGAATAATGATTTCAGTATTGAAGTTAACTGAACCACATGGCATCTATGAAAACTCATGTGTTTATAGGAACAAAAAAATCTTAAAATTAGAGGGGAAAAATGTTTAAATATCTTTGTTATTACTTGAAGCCTTGCTTCAGAATTCTATAATAAAGGGAAGATTTGAAACATTTATTTTTGCCTTTCCAGAAAGAGCTTTGAAGTAACCAAATAGTTTCAGTTGACAAAGCAAGCTACTGTCTTGAGTACAATGCCACATGAGACACTCAATAAAGAATGATAGAGAAAATGGTTGAGAAACAGATTATAAATACAAAGAACACTATGAACCACAAGGAAAATATGCTTTTATGATGGAGAGATGCCCTTCATCATCCTAAAGTCATCACTGGGTAGACCAAACCCACCATGTACTGGAATAAACTTAATCTGATTTTATAAAATAAAATGCATGACATCATCAAAGATATAGTTTTTGGGGGAAAAGGATTATCTTGAATCCGTCAAGTCTTTATCTTGCTTGTAGCTCACAGTAAATGTTCAGGGTAAAAGGAATAAGATCATTCATACCCAGAAAGCCACAATAAAAAACATGCAAAGTCTCTTCTTCAAGAAGCCAATACCACAGAGAAAGGGACAATTAATTGTAAACTAAAAGAAAAAATTAACTAGATATCCCACAAGATTGGCACACTGGCATTATGGTTTCTAATAGAAATTGTTTCCTGTAGATTCAGGTGATCAGCGTGGCCCCAGCGAGGGAAATGCTCGGAGAGGTGAGAAATATTTTAGAACGCCTAACCATAGGAAGTAGGTCCCAAGGGTGGTGGCTTAGAAGGTTCTACCTGTTCCCTACCCATTCCTTGCTCTTGCTTCCTGTCAGCCACACATTGAAGAGCTCCTCAGACCCAGTTCCACAGCCATCATGTTCTGGCTGGCTTGAGTTCAAAGTAACAGTCAGCAAACAGACTGAAACCACGTGACAATAGAGGAACGGGCAGGTAGAGGCTGGGGCAGAGGGCTAATTACTACAACTGGATTCCACAAAACAGAAAAGTCTCCTCTAAAGGACAGGTTCATTCTCGTTTTTATTACATATATCTGTTTGTGTTTGTATGTGTGTGGAGAGGCAGAGATTACTCATATGCCACCACATGCAAGAGGAGGTCCGAGGACCACTTGTAGGGCACGGTTTTCCTTCAACTATGTAAATCCTAGAGACTGAACTTAGGACATCAAGCTTGTTAGTAAGTGTCACTAACTTCTGAGCCATTTCAATAGCCTACATAGGGTTGTTTTTAAAACAACTAAACAATGCTTCAATATATAAGACTATTGGGAGATATAAGGTATTTGTTACTGTGTATAATATTGTTATCTTTGTTCATAGAGATATGTTTTCTGTTTGAAGGAACCAACTGAAGCAGAAAAATAAAATAGCATTTAAAGTGAAATGTATCTGTATAAGCAAAATGCACCACGTTAATCATATCATTGTTCTATGTATCCGTTTCTTCTGTTACAGAAATACTTCTTGTTTCTTTAGGAGGAACATTGTTTTGTGCAAATCTGTAAATAATACTTTCTAGTTCTTTTTTTTTCTTATTGTTTGTCCCCTGTCCTAGGTAACTTTAATCAACTACGCACAGCCTAGAGCCAACTGAGAGGAAAGTGTCAACTAAGGAATTGCCTAGATCAGATTGGCATTTGAGCATGTCTATGGAGGACTGTTTTGATTGTGCGTTGGTGTAGGAGGATCCAGCCCACTGTGGGCAGCATCATTCCCCACGAGGGTGGTCATGGGCTGTATAAAAAAGCTAGCAGAGAATGAGCCATAGGAATCCAACGAGCAATCTTCATGCATGTTTTCTGCTGGAGTTCCTGCCCCAACTTTCCTCAGTAATTGACGATAATGTTTCATCTGAAATAAGCCCTTCCCTCCCTAAATTGCTTTTGGTCAGAAAGTTTTATTACAACAACAAAGATATCAGATGAAGACCAGCATCTATGAATCTTAACTTAATAGCACAATACTGTGTTAAATAAATAAGCATAATAAAGTGTAAGGTTAATCAGATTCTCGTATTCCTCATGGACAATGCAAGACCCTAGAGGAAGCTCTGACCCTAATCCTATTCCATTGATCTTACATCAGCAGTGCTTTGCATTTCTGCTCAATCTTGCGTTTACAACCCAACAAATTCATTGCTATTGTCACTTCCTCATCCACCACCACCATCACCGTCACACCCAGACTTCCCAAATACTAACACTTTGCTAACTAATCAAGGCTTTTCTGAGTTTGCACATCATCGGATGCTTACTTATTTAATACTTCTTTCAACCAGTGACAGTTTCTCCCATTGCCTTCTTTCTTTTTTTTTTTGTCTGAAAATATCTTTAGCTTTAATGCAAACCATAGTTTACCTGAGTACAAAAAAAACCTCATTTTTTTAATGAAATCTTATTTCTTTGTGACTGGCTTTCTTTTGTTGCAGCTGAGAAATACGATGATAGGCTTATTGCTATTAATTTGTAAATTAACTTAGTTTTGATTTGGGGGTGTTCTTTCACACTAATTATTTCTAGAAATGAAATTTTTGTTTATCCTGCCAGGAGTTCAGCATGCTACCTGATCCCAGGCGTGCTGCTTTTCATTAATTCTAGAAAAATCTCTCACCTGGCACCATTGAACTGTGTACCTACCCCACTCACACCATTTCCTCCTTCCAATTCTATTTATGACATTGAAACAGGTTATGTTTTCCATGTATCTTAACTCCCTTTTATATGTTCAATCTTTTTATTTATGACCTGAACACATAACAGTGCCTCAGTTATGTTTTATAGTTTATAATTTCTGTGTTCAGCTCCTTAAATTCTTAATTAGATTTTTCAGAGTATCTTTTTAAAATTTATGAAACTCTATTTCCTTAGCATTTTAACATCATTTCCTTCACATTTTCATATCTCAATATACACTAAACATACACATTCTTCTATTATACTTCATCTTGTCATGTTTGTATCCAAAATTTTTAACATTCAAATGCTTGCTTTTATGCTAACTTTTGAGAATGGTGGACTGTTTGGAGTTTTGAGATATTGTACTGTGACTTCATGATTTGAAAAATGGGTTACAAACAACAAAAATCTCTAAGAGTAAGGGTTAGAAAGTACTCCTTCTAAAGTTTTCTGTTTGGAGACTTACAGCTGTCACGGACTTTGGACTATTTTATATTTATCTGTCATTTTGGAGTTTCTAGTTACTAGGATATAAATTGAGTTCCCACACCAATGTGTGACTATGTATTGCCCACACTTATCTTCCCCACTTGTAGCTGAGATTAGGGTGTTGTCTCTGTCATCTTCCTGACCAGGCAAACAGTGTTCTTCAAAGATTCCCCGCCCTTCAGTAAGCACCTTCCCTGCTCTTCCTGGGTAAGGCCTGATTCCCTCTCCTTGGGCCGTTCTGTGACAAACACTCCTTAGTTGTACAATGGCAACTCTCACACAGCAATGACTTGATTTGATTTTCCTTCTTGGTCCCTAGGCCATGCTTTTTTTCTAATTTAGCTCTCTAAATGGCAGATAATTGCATTATGCTTCATCTTACATTTATAGATGCTAGATGCAGATAGATTTCAAATGATCTAGCATGCCATACTGTCAAAAACAGAAATAATTCATTTTGTTTTGTTTATCTTTTAAACTTGCATGATAAAGATGAATTTTCCTCATTGCTTTTTCTTCGTTTTTTTACCTATATTCAAGAAGAAGAATGAATTTATTCACACTATCCTCAAGTCTTCTTTCATGAATGTTGACAAAGATGAATTATGCTCCTCCAAGGTTTCTAGTACACAACCCTCCAAGCTCTGCCTCTGGTATGTCACTGGCCTACATTTAGTCCATAAATTTATTCTTGGAAAAGAAAAGTAGGCATGGGAAGAAATGTTGCCTCTCTCTCTGTACTGTTTCTGGTTTTTATGTGTTAATCTTCCTTATTGCCAGCTTCGATATCCTTGGCATTGCTGTGGTTTTGCACCCTGGGAATTATACGTGATTTGTCTGTTATTTCTTAGTTAGCATCTCATACACCAGTGTGTTCTTTTCCTGCCTGTCCCTCTGGAATGTTGGCCTCTGCTCTCTTTTGAAGTCCTTTCCCTTCCTGGTTTAATCAGTCAACCTGCATAGCCAGGCCTCTGATGACAGCTTCAGCCCCTTTGGATGATCAATTTCTGTGCCCTTGATGCCTCAGATTGGCCATTTTTGTCTCTAGCAGACAGACTGCACTTTGTGGACATTCTAAATGTTCCAAACCTTGCAAGTTCTTTGTATAGACCAGTCCATGTGTGTCCATTTCATGGCACCTGTCAGTGTCATTTCTTTTCTGGAGAGAAGTCCTCTATGCCCAAGTTCCTGATGGTCCTTCTCTTCTTACTACAGCCTCTGACCTTTGTACATACCACCTGAATGGCTATTACTTGCTAGACCACACTCCCAGAGTTCTGAAGTTAAGCTTTCCCATCCATACACTTTTCCTTCTTCCTTTCCCTTCAAATCATGGCTTAGCAAATGCCCCAATATAACTATTTGTGCTAAATTCATCAGTTAGAAAAAGTAAAAGCTCTTTATTGATTTTATATTTAGAAAAACATCTCTACTGCCATCCATGACCACCTTCCTAAAGCCATCCAAGACAATACAAATAGAAATATATAATTAGTCATGTCTTTTCTCCCTCCCAAAATAATTATATGTGTTACATATGCATATATGTTCTTTTCATCCCCCATCATATGGGTAAAATAACCTCTTATTCTCTTTTAATTTTATCAAT
This sequence comes from Mesocricetus auratus, assembly GCF_017639785.1. NCBI lineage: Eukaryota > Metazoa > Chordata > Mammalia > Rodentia > Cricetidae > Mesocricetus > Mesocricetus auratus. The sequence continues at coordinate 40,970,222 of NW_024429199.1, read as the reverse complement.
AAGCACTGTCTAGATGAAAGCAATTTCTAAGTTGAACCAGGAGAGTATCTATGAGTGCATTAGCAGGAGGAGATCTGGAAGACAAATCAATTAATAAGTATAAATTACAATTAATATTTGACGAACACCAGGCAGAGTTCCTGCCCTAGAGGGCCTTGCAATTCTTTTCATGAGAGAGAAACGGGATGTGAGGTAGGAAAATTAATCATATCAGAGACATTAGGGGCGGGGTGAGTGCATGCGCATGTACTGATGTATGTTTAATGTGTTCAAATAGTATGATGATGACAACCAAAATCATTTCAGAAGCTGAAGATATCGAGCTTGGGGTAGGGCCCCATGGATAAGAGTGCTTCCTTTGTAAGCATGAGGGTCTGAGTTCAAATCTCCAAAACCCAGTTGTGCTCAGGCCTTTACCTCCAGTGCTATGGGTATCTGAGACAGGAGGATTCTGGGGCTTGCTGACTTCCAACCTAGCTCCAGATTCAGTGAGAGACTCTATCTCAAGGTCTTCAGGGGATAAGGCAAAGAATGATGGAGTATGACAACCACAGTCTTCCTTTGGTCTCTGCATGTGTGCATTACCCTGCACACATGTGCATGTACATCACACACACATGTACTAAATGTGTCACACATGCACACAAAGGCGTGCGCGCGTGTGTGCGCATACACACACACACACCAGAAAATACAGATTGTTTCCCCTTGGTTCAAACATCTTAAAAATTCTGTATTTGTTATCCTACCTCCTTTTCCGTTTATGTGCTATTTGAAAGACATACAGGAGGATGTTGGGTAAAATATGGCTGAATGATTGTTGTCGAAATAAACCCAAATAAGAGTCAACTGTTTAAAAAGTAGGCTGTGTCCATTGTCATCAAATTCAGAGCCTGGCCCATACTATCAACTACTCGGGGATGAAAATTGGCCCATGTTTTTCTAGAGCTGATTTATCCAGTACTCCTCCAGTCCTCTGAGGAGCCTGTATTTGAGGCATCAGTAGACATTGCAGGCTACTCCTATGAAGACAGCCTCCATGCTGTCTCACAGATGGCACATTTAGCAGAACCTGAACATGTTCCTGCACCTGGGATCCACAAGATGGCAGTAGTGTTCACTCTTTTCTTTTTCCTAAAAAAAAAAAGTTAATTTTAGACTCACTAAACTGTGTGTGTGTGTGTGTGTGTGTGTGTGTGTGTGTGTGTGTGTGTGTATGTGTGTGTTAGGAAGAAGATGATATTCTTGTTCTCCTGAGATTTTTCTTCATATGATTAACAATGATTAATCTGAAACTCTGAAAAGACTGCAAATAAAAGACGATCACCTGCCTGTTCTTCACATCTGTGTTTTGAAAGCTGATCATCCCATTCATCAAGGGTGCATCTCTTTCTTCTGCTGTCATATTCTGTCCGGAGCAGCCACCAGCATCCACAATGTGCCATTTGCATTCATTAAAATCAAATAAAATGTAAAGTACAGCTCTTCATTCAATTGTAAAAGGCCACATTCCACACTCTCAGTAGTCACATCAGGCCAGGAGCTTCCAACATGCCATGGAGTAGATACTAGATACTCACATCACCATGGTGAGTTCTGCTAAACTCTGCTGATGGAGTCATAAAAACACAAGGACTTCTTATCAGATACTTTTTGATTGCCATGACAAAACACCACAACCAAAGCAACTTATAAAGTGAGCATTTTATCAGTCTTACTGTCTCAGAAGGTTGGACTCTATGATGGCAGAGTGAGGACATGTCAGCAGGAATAGCTAAGTGCTCACATCTTGCTCCATGAGTAGGAGGCAGAGAGATAACACTGAGAATAACAAGAGTCTTTTGAAACCTCAAAGCCTACCACCCCCCACACACACCCAGGACACAAACATCCTTCAACAAGGCCACACCTCCAAACCTTCTCAATCAGTTCCACAAACTGGGGACCGAGCATTCAGGCATATGAGCCTATGGGGCTGTTCTCATTCAGACCATCACAGACCTCAGCAGTTACTAAAGTAACTCAGCGTGGTCCTAGATTGCAGAAACAAGACAAGATGTGACAGCCAGAATGGAGCCTGGGAACCAAATGGCCTAACCTCCAAGTGTGTCTCAATAGGACACAATGTCACAGATCAAGGCAGAAGATGTCATGAGAAGCCACCTGGTCCAGGAGGACCAAAAGCAAATTCTGTTCTTTCTGTGCCTAAATTTCTTCTTACAGTAAATGGAGGGCTGGGAGAGGCTCTGGATTTAGCTTAGTTCCCGCTCTGGATTTCTCTTCTGTCACAGTGCTAAGCATCAAAGGTATTTCAAAACCACAGGATTAAAAACAGCACCTATGCCTGGAGTGTTAACTTTATGCAAAGAGTTTAGGGAGAAACCTTAAGTGCTTTGACTGGTAAGTAATTTTGAAATTATTATTATCTCCAAAATAGATGGCTGTGTTTTAGAGAAGACGAAACATGAGACAACTGTGGAATAAATGCCCGTAGTGACCATTTATGATACTCACCCAGCTCGTGCAAGAGTTCTTGTTTATTCTCCTGGCTGGAAGGACCGCTTTTAAACATTTGAGAAATGCCTCTGTAGGCAATAGCAAGGAAGGAAAAGACTTCTTATGACAGGGGTGGAGACTTGACCATGGTTTGGTATCTACAAGCTCAGAAATTCTATCTTTATAAATTGATAATAGAATTAAAGCTAGATGATGATGAAATTAATACTGATGGTGGTGGTGTCTAGTACTAGTATTATACCAGAAGCATAAAATAATTAAGTTAAAATTTTTGTTATTATTATTATTATTATTGTGAGAGAGAGATGGGAAGTCAGAGATCAGCCTTGCAGAGTCATCTGTCTTTCTACCCACAAGTGGGTTCTGGGGACCAAACTGAGGTCGCCAGACCTACGTCACCAGGGAGCAGCACCTCTATCCACTGAGCTATCTCTCCATCTTAAAATCACTAGCTTTGATGCTTATAATCCACTCAGCTCTCTGGAGACAAGGGGAACGGAAGCAGAGCACTGAGTCACTTCCGTTTTCTATCGGGAAGAGTATGGCTGCATGTGGAACACGACAGTACACCCAAACTTAGACAAACCACACGGCTAGAACACAAGTGAACCCTCATGGAGAACGGAATTATCTCACAAGTAGAAATTTTACCAATAATAAAGAAATGCTCTTCATAAAGCCACTTTTTTTTGTAGTTGAGCCTAGGTAAAAGTCAAAACCGATTGTGCCATTGGATGTTCGCCAATCACTAATGCAACAGTTCGATGTGAATCCGTCCTTCCATAGAGCATGTGGGTGACAACACAGAGGAGTGTCAAAGCTAGTCAACATGAAGAAATGGGGGTCTACAGTGATTACTCCTTTAAAATGTGCAAAAGTTTTGTTTCTCACTTTGACACTAAAACTCCACCAGTATTACTCCATAATACACCAGAGGGGGAGAGTTTGGACACTAAAATGGAATTGCTTAGAACAGATACTGTAACTGAAACATTTGGTAGCCCCTGAAACTACCAACAATTATAATTCATCCAGCCACTTCCCTGAAAACAAGATGGTAAAATGCTGTGAATTCTTTGTTCAGATTTTCAAGTCAGGGCCATGATGATGATGTACTGATTAGCAGGTCACAGGTTTACTTGATTTATTTTATTGTGTAAGAACATGTAAGACTGAAATTACCATCCGAAGTACTTTCAGTGTGTGGTTCAGCCATGTTTAGTGTATTTTCATTGCTGAGTCTCGGGTCCCTCAGATGTTTTCATCTTGCCAAATGAAACTAGATCCATTAAGAAAAAGACATCCCCCCCCCATACTTGCTCCATGTTTGACTACCCCCTTTCAGCTTTGTGTTTCTTTACCTTCAACTACTTTAGGTAATTTAGGAGTGGAATCATGCAGCGCTTGTGCTTTGGGGACTGGTATGTGGTATATGACAAGATTTGCTTCTTTTAAATGCCAATGTGCATTATAGTAGACATCAAAATCACATCTGAGAGTTATACTGTATTATGTTATGTAAATGCCTAAAACTTAATGGCACATCTCATTGACAAATCCTTTCAGATTATTCTAAAAGTTTGAATTTTTTAAAGAATTTCACAAGAATAATATATTTACACCATTTCTGCCATTGACCCTCCAACTTTTCCTGTTTCCTGCCCCCCATACACTGTTTCTCATATTGACCTCCTCTTCTTTAATTGCTACTGATGTTAAGTAGAGCAATTACCAAGTGGATCAAAAGTTGAACAAACTCAGGTCTCTCTTAAGAGTCTAGCCATATGGGGAGAGGCACTTGGGTTACGGGCAAAGGCCTGAGCATTTGTACCTGTGGCTGGTTGGCGGTGTGATGCCAGAAGGACTACAGGGTCTTTATGTGTTTTTCTTCCTCTGAAGACCTGGGTAGGAGGCCAGCGTATTATAGCTAAGTGATGATTGTAGTATCATACATTTGGTGAGGCAAAGAATAGACTTGTTGACTGAAACAGAGCTTTTTTTCTCGGGCCTCTACCCGTCTTTTTTCCTTCCGCATTTGCCATCCTAACTCTAACACAAGCCCAAGTTGATGGACAAACTCAGAACAGTAGTGTTAGGAGATGAGAGATGAGAAAGGCTAAAATCTGCTTAATATCTTCAATCCCAGCTAAGGTGCCCCTCATGTAGATGGAGAGGGGCAAGGATATATTAAGCAATCTATCATCAACAATAGTTAGCCTTTTCTGAACCAATAAGCTTATCTTGAGACTTATCCTGGGGTTTGTGCCTGATTAATTGTATTGAGCTGTAGTTTTGAATTTTAGCAATCAAATCTCTCTTTCTTTCTCTCTCTCTTTCTCTCTCTCTCTCTTTCTCTGAGTTAAATATCATTGTAAGAATAACAGCTTATAGGGAAATAATCTTTCTAAATCATGAAATATAACAATAGGATTATATTAGAATCATTTTTATTCTTGACACCCAGGACTCCTATAAGATGGCCCAAATATATGTTTAGCCAATTCTTTACTGGAGGCTAAACAATAGAACTTTACGTGTCCAATGGTGTGCTCTCTCTCTCTCTCTCTCTCTCTCTCTCTCTCTCTCTCGCTCGCTCGCTCGCTCGCTCTCTCTCTGCCTCTGTATGTGTGTGTGTACGATAAAAATAAAATAAGAAGGAAAAGTTACAAGACTGAAAGATCAGTGAATGAAATTTAGACAAACTGATTCAGTACCTCAGAATATAAAGGGCAAGGTATTACATAAGATTCCAGTTTAGAAAGCAAGCTATGCTCAATAGGTTTGGGTTGGGTCTGGACTCCTACATAGAGTTCATCTCTTGGGAGACGTGCTGCTGCTGGTCTGGCCCACACTTTTAGCAGGAATACTTTAGATCATGCTGACACCAAAAGCCTCATTCCTCACTTTGAGAAAGAGGCCACCCACGCAGTTTATGTAATAGTAGTTGGAGGATGCCCTCGAGTCCTCTTTAGTTCATGGTTAGTTTATTGATATAGCCATGATTGCATTATGAGACAGAATCGCCATTTTATTAGTGTGTTATAATTCATGCTCTCCTTCTCACAAGCTTGCACCATTGGTATCCTGGCATAGAGCGGGCTTCTAGCCATGAGTCTTCACTGCTTGAGTTCCAGAGCTGTGGGTAAGTTTGCTCTTAAGTCCTTTATATGTTTATAGAAGAAAAGAAGGCTATCGGCATATGCAGTGGCACCATGGAGACTCAGTGCTCCAGATGAGTGACATAACGAGAGAGCCACTGAGACCCCTCAGAAGAATCAAAGCTCCCTTGGACGTTTGTAGGGACAGATTCGACCACTCAGCCTTGAAGAGCCGTGGAGTGGAGTGTGATGGTGCCCCTAGGAAGGCCGGGCACAGTGAAACTCCAGGGCCCCACAGCTGGGTGCTGACTCGCCCCACACACCAAGTGCCAAGCCCCACGCTGGGCCATTGTGATCTTTGCAGTCTCTTCCCAGGGCACATTCAACCTAGGAGGCTGCACAGTTAACAATAGGGAACCAAAGAAAGCTGTTGATTATGCGGAGGAGCCTAGTCAGGTGGAAACATCGCATAAAAAGTTCTCCGGCTTGCTGAAAATTCAGAACTCAAATAAAAATCATTTATTGTTGAGTTTTTCCCACTGAGTTCTGCCGGCATGCCCTGTTGTACTGCATCCAAAAAATATCAAAGTAAAATCAGGCAGCCACTTCCCCCGGTACACGTGGAGCAGATAAGTGAAGCCCGGGGAAATGAGACACATCCCAGAAAGAGCAAATCACCCACTTGTAAGCAAGAAAAAACTCCCGGTCCTCTGCACTCAGGGTCGCGTGCTTGTTTAAACAACAAACTATCATCCGTGAGCCTTGTAGTATCATAGTTCTCCACAAAAGTATTTTGGTTGCGACATACCAAATGAAACAGTTAGTTGAAAAAGAAAATGGGGGGATGGGGAGCTCATTCTTTATTCAGTCATTGTCAGGTCACTGTGATTTGCCTGGCAAGTGAAGAAAACGCTCTGCGGACGGGTTCTAATGGGTTGGACTGGGTATTCATGACTTTCCTCCTAGCTCTGACAAAATAACAAACGCAAACCATTATTTATTTTGGCTCAGCCTTTCAGAGGGTTTAGTCCAAGGACACTTGACTCCACAGTTCCAGGCCCATTGTGAGAAACAGAACAACATGACCAAGGGAACTTGGGATGAAGGGTCTGCCAGTACCCGAGGAGGTCAGCAGGGGCCGCTGGTTCCTCTGAGGTTGCAGTTACAGGCAGTTGTGAACTGCCTGACACGGGTGCCAGGAACTGAACCTGGGTACTCTACAAGAGCAACAAGCTCCCTTAGGCACTGAACCATCTCTGCCAGCCCCCAAGGGGCTTCTTCATAGCAGATTCAAAGCAGAGATAAAGGGGCAATGTAGGAAAAGGACAGGACAATACATACCCCCAAAGCATGCTCCCAGTGAGACTGGAGCTAGGGTGGGGAATAGCACTCCCTGAGTAGTCCTTGGGGAGCCAGCAATAGAGGACCGCCAAGACCGCTGAGCTCCAACATCAGTACATGTGGACGTGATATAATTCAGCATTGAAACCATCTTAACTCACTTGATAGAAGCAATGCCTATTGCTTTGAGTCCTTTAGGTCACTAGTTGCATCTATTCAGTACATACATAGAAAATGTTATAAAAACATTTTTCTAGGCCTAAGTGAGGTGATTCAGTGAGTAAAGACACTTGTTGCCAAGCCTTATGACTGCAGACAGATCCCCAACACGATGGGAAGGAGAGTACTGACTACTGCAATTTGTCCTTTGACCGCCACATGCTCACACACACGCACGCACACACGCACGCACGCACACGCACGCACACGCACACACACACACGCACACACACATGTACTCTCTCTCTCACACATACACACACACACACGTACTTTCTCTCTCTCACACACACACACCAAATTAAGCAATTTTAAAACCTAAAGTGCAATTTTGAAATTTTTAAGAAGAAGACCCTTTCTAAACAGATTCCTCATGTTCATTTTAGAGGAAAGAGGCCCAGAAAAGGACCTGGGTCGGCCAACGTGTCTATTCCTTGCTGTGGCGGTCAATGATATATTGGAAGAGGATTTGCCAAGAGGATGTCTAACCAGGCTTTAAACAATTATCCAATAATGCTACCCAAAATCCCCTTAGACACAAGTTTGATAATTGCCTTATGAGACCTCGTCATGCCAGATGGACTTTCTGAGTATCCGTTCTATGGTATATTATTAAGTGCGTCAAAGCCACCAGAACAAGATGCTACAAACTAGGTGGCTGTGAATGCCAGACAATGTCTCACATTTCTAGTCCAAAATCAAAGCAGACTGGGTGCCTGGGGAAGATGTGTTTTGTGGCTCTTAAATGTACCCATACTGTTATATCCTTACACAGTAGGTAGAGCAACAGTCCTCTCAGGGCTATTTCATATGGGAACTAACACCATTCATCAGGGTTCTGTCCCCATGATCCCATCTCCTAATACCATCACTTTCAGTATGAAGATATTATTACTTGAATTTTGGAGTAGGGAAGAATACAAGCATTGAATTATAGAGAACACAGGTCAATATTTGAATGCCTTTAATGTAACTGTGTGTATCTTAATTATATGCACTAAGAATATGTTTCTGCACGTTAAGTCACCAAGATGTATGTGTTTGTATATGTGTCTCCATCCTGTCTATTTTAGGCAATGAACAACCCAAATTACCTTTGTTAATATTCTTTGTGATGGGAATTGCAAACACTTCCATAATTCTCATCAAGATAGCATAACCATGTCTGCCACAGCAATATCCCAGTCTCTGTTCTATGTGGGTTTCTATTGCTTTGATAAACACAAAGACCAAAAGTGAATTGGGGACAATGGATTTATTGTATCTTATAGCTTAATCGATCAATCATGAAGAGAAGCGAAGGCAAGAACTCAAGCAGGATAAGAAACTGGAGGCAGGAACTGAACCAGAGACCATGGAAGAACCCTCCATGCTCCCAATGCCTCGTATTAAACTAACTTTCCTATACTTACTGAGACCACCTGTCTAGGAGATGCATCACCCCACAGAGTTCTGGGTCCTCCCACAATGATCATTATTCAAGAAAATACTCCCATAGACCTGACAATTTGATGGAAGCATTTTCTCAGCTGAGATTGCTTCTTTTCAAAAGACCCTAGTTTGTGTGAAGTTGACAAAATTTAACCATCCAGATATCTATGAAATTTTCCACACAGCTAAGAGTACAGCTTAAATGTGTGTGTGTATGTGTGTGTGTGTGTGTGCGTATGTGTGTCAGTGTGTGTAAAGCTAGTTGGCAATATGGAAATTAAGCTTACAAATTTGTAGTCATTAATATCATGTTCAACCTGTCTTAGTTAACTCTCAAGGGAGCATAATTATCCTCAATTATCTAATTTATAGTTATAAATCAAAACACAATCTCATAACATATTGATATTGTTGGAATGGACAATACCCTAAAAATATTGCAAAGGCAAAGTAAGAAGACCAGAGATTCCAAGAATCCTGGTCAAGAGAGAGCTGAGCTACCAGGGAAATAGACCAAGGTATGGATGCTGATCGATCAACTACTCACAACAAAGCAGTGAGGGCGTTGCAAAACAAAAGGTAAGGCAGATACTGGAGCCACATCTGTGGCTCTGTTCCCAGACAAACCTGTTGTGATGGTCAAGTTCCACAGAGCTAGGAGCTTCCTCTCCTGTCAGTTGGAGTGTTGCTGGCCTTGGGTAGCCTGGCCTTGCAGGAGTCAACTCTTTTCCAGGTGGCTTTCTTGGCAGCAGGTTAGCCTGGGAATATTATCATAGTGGTGGGCATGAAAAGAGGCAAGAATAGTATAGAGCTTTTAAGGTTTGATAATGCAGTGAGGCATAAGAAAGGAGGGAGAAGTAGTCAATAGCTTCTTTGGTGTCGTCTACTCTGCAGTGGTTCCATTAACCAAAGTAAGGCATGGTAACTCCAAGGGTCTGTGTGGAAGGGCCGTGCCAAAGAACGCTGAAGCTAAGTGACACCACAAATACAATCGTATTCCACAGTGGGAGCCAATACGAGGGCACCGTATTCAGAGGCCAAATGATGGAGACAGGTGTGTGCGGACACTTTATGACAAAAGATAGAGTGAGAATCAATGCATGAAAAGAAAGTATCTAGTTTGGACATGCTCACTCACTTGTTCAAAAGTAATTAAAGAAATAAAAAAAACATTCAAGTCTTGACTGCACATTGCTACCTATTACAACTTAAGAATGCAATCGGGGACATTTAGGCTAAATATAAAGAAAATCTTTCTGACAATGAGAGTTGTTAAACACTGGAATGGATTACTAGAGGAAACTGTAATTTTCTTTTCCTTTATAGCATTTAAAATCAGACTAGCTACCTAGTTATCTGGTATGTGTTCTTGGGCAGAAGCAAAAGATGAACTAATTGACCTTTCAGAGTCCCTCTAGACCTATTATTGTCATGCTGAACCTATTCACATGGTAGAAGAAAGAGCCTAACAGCTTGCCTTTTATTCTTACCACTTAACACACATTTATTACAGAGCCTTTCTGTGTTTGGCACTCTGCTTGGTACTAGGGATGCAATTCCAGCCTTAAAGGAGATCATAGGCTTTGGTCAAAAGGTGGAGCACAAATGTACCGTCACCATTAGCAATGCACAGGGTGATAGAAGATGCTATTTAAAACAGGGAATGTCTTCAAAGGACAAAGGATACCGCGAAAGGGAAGATCCTTACCCTAGGACTCTGGCTAGCTTTTATCCTGGCCAAAAGAGCAGAAGGCTCTTTTGTTCAACTAACCCCATGGATAGCTTTGAGACAGACAAAGAGGCTTAGAGCAGGACTACAGGTTAAGGGCTGGAGAGAACAGTTTCCTACATAATTGAGAATCTGTGGGTCTCTAGAAAGCCAAGAGAGTAGGGTAGTGCAGAGGATAAAGGCAGGCGACCAGGATTGTAAAGGGGCACTCGGCCTATGAGCAATCTCTTCCTTTATGGTGACCAAAGGATAATGGAGAATACAGTATAACAAGAGAGAAAGCTGGCACAGACACATCTGACCTACCTCCTCCCTTTCACATTCAGTAACAAAGCCTGATTATAATGCATAAGTAAACCAGGGGAGAAATCGGGAGATGGCAAGAGGAAAGCAAACTGATTTGGGTCTCCAGGACTGACTACCAGTGCCTCTCACAGTCCCTGTCCCACAGATAGATGTATCTCCGGCATGCCATATCCTCAAAAGACAGCAGAAGGGAGCCACAGTGACAGTAAGGTCCAATGGAAGACCCGAGTACGACATCCAAGGTGCCAAGAAGAGTTATGGAGTTGGTGGAGCTAAAGCCACAGTGACAGATGGCAGACAGAGCAAGCAAGATGGTCTCCTTCTCTGTCAATCTCCCCTCTTCTATCTGGGCTCCACCTTGTGGGAGTGTTGGTCAGTAAGATTGATGACCTCCCCAAACCAGAAATGAGCCCAGGAAGCTGGCTTTGTGCTCACAGGCATGAGACACCATTCCCTCATCTAGACGCTTACTTAAGAGGACAGGAGAGTGGCCTTTTAAATCCCACCAACAAGCACCATTAGGGACTAGTTAAAAACCCCAGAAAATGCAAAAATAATAGCCAAAGAATGTCCTTTAAACAAAAGCAAAGTAAAACATAGATGTGTACCTGAGCACAGAGGAAGATGAAAACAACGAGGAAAACAGTATGACAGACTCCTCTGTCTCCTCCTGTGTTTCCTAAAATTATACCATCACACACACACACACACACACACACACACACACACACGTGTGGTATGGTAATGAAGAAAGGACAGACACAAGAAAAGCTGGGATCAGGCGGACTGGGCTCTCTGATGGAGGGAGAAGGGGTATTGTACACAGATGAATATGAAGCCAGTGTTTCTGCATGCAGACAAGCAAAGGGGCTGCGTTATTCTATACAGCTGATGGAGGATGCGGGTATACCTCATCTCAGTAGGAACTGTCTCGGTAGGAGAACAGTCTTCGGGTTGTAACTTCTAGGAAGAAAGCTGCACACACTGTCAACATTCATTTTCAGAATCAAGTAAGGTTTTGCCATCCCTCTGAGACTCGCGCCAGGAATATTTTCCAATCCCATGAGCTGTTGTATTTAGGTCTTGACACTGCCATACACATGTCAACAATACTCATTCTCTCAGGACTTCCCTCACTCCCTACAAGATGCTTCAGCTGTTAGGAACATTTGCGGCTCTTTCAGAGCAGAGCTGGGTTTCTAGTACCCACAATGACTGGCTCCCAATTGCCTATAGCTCCAGTTGCAAGGAAGCCAAGATCCTTAATGGACCCTTATGGGTACCTACACACATGGAACACACACACACACACACACACACTCACACACACACACTTGTGTGCATGCACAACACAAACAAAAGTAAACAAAAATGAAAAATAAACATTTTTAAAAGTGGAGAAGACAACGGGTAAAGGGGAGTGAATTCACAAAACATTGATACCAGTAATCTTTGATAAATCATATATGTATATTGAAATGTCTGGAGTAACCACCAAAACAATAGTACTGAGCTCAAGGTACAAGAAATGGGGAACTGGAAAGATCAGTGGGTAAGAGCTGTGCAGAAATGAGAGCCTGAGTCCCAGTTCTTAGAAACCCAATTAAAAAAAAAGATAGACAGACAGACAGACATAACAAGGTCCCATACTCACCTGTAACCTTTACACAGTCAGAGTATCATACAGGAGAAGAAACATAAGAACAAGAATCAGACAGAACTTACAAAAATAAATGTCAAGAATTAGCTTAAGAGCAAATTGTTGAAATACAATTAAAGAAATTGGCAAACTGAATAAAATAAAAATGATTAAATTACATAGTTCTCATAAGAAAGTCATTTCAAATTCAAAAAGATAAACCACTGAAATGTTAATTTTTAAAAAAAGGACTAGTTTTCTACGCCTTTAATCCCAGCACTCGGGAGGCAGAGGCAGGCAGATCTCTGTGAGTTCGAGGCCGGGCTAGACCGACAGCCTCCAAAACAATACAGAGAAACCCTGTCTCATAAAACAAAACAAAACAAAACAAAAAAAGGAGTGACATATGAATGCCATAGTGCAATAGACTTGATAGCAAAGAAAAGAACAGAGACAGAGAAAGACATTGTAAGGCCATCAAAGTACAAAAGTTACCAACCCCAAAAATGCACCTGCTGAATGGTAAAACACTTACATCCTTGATGGAAATGGAAGAAGAACTTTGAAAATCCACAGTTATTGCTAATCAATCCAGTAACATCCCCACTCTCAGTGACTAGCAGATGTTCTTTTCCAGTCATGCAGTATCCAAGCAATGCAATTGAGTCAACCTATGTAGAATATCCTACACAGTAACACACATTGCTTTCCATGTGATGATGGAACATTTGCCAGCATGGCCACACCCTGAGCTAGAGAATAAAACTTTTAAAAATTTGACAATATGCAAAGATTGTTCTCTAACCATAGTAGAACCAAAATGTATGTAATATGTGCAAATAACAAAAAGGTGACAGAAATATAACCAAACAGGTGAAAATTAAATAACACAGTATAAAACAATTTATGGATCAAAGATGAGCTCTCAGAGTAAAAAATTCAAAAACACAGATAAGTAAATCAAGAGGAAAATACAGCTGATCAAACATGGGCTGAAGCTAACCCAGTGCTGACAGGAGCTTTATAGCACCAAATACTCATATTAGAAAAAAGGAAAGGGCTCAATTCAATATGTGATTTTCTACTTCAAGAAAAAAAGAAGAAGAAAAGCAAACTCAAATTCTGTCAGAGCAGCAAAGCCATAAAGATAGGGAAGAAGCCAATAAATGAAAATTGAACAAAGAAAAACATAAAAAGAATCAATAAAATAAAAAGCTTTTTCTTCAAATTAATCAACAAAATACCACCCAGAGAGAAAAGGCACAAATTGCCGATGAGGAAGGAGAAAACAGTACAAAACCTATGGTTACTAATTAATGAGCAGTGGGGAAACACTTCAAAATCTGTCATACCCATGAATTCAACAACTTCAAAGAAATGGAGCGATTTCTCAAAAGCCACAAGGGAACAGCCATTCAAAGGAAGTGGACAATCTAGAGTCATATGATCACTGAAGAGCCAGCCTGGTTCACTAGCAGATTCTCCCAAACACTAATTTCATGTTATCTCTTCTGGGAAACAGAAGAGAAAAAAACCATTTCCCAAATAAGATTATTATTTTGCTACCCAAGAAAAAGTAAGTCTAAAAAATAAATTTACAAACCAGTAACTTTCAAAAGCCCAGATTCAAAACTTCTCAGAAACTCCCCCTACAAAACAAATATTGAAGTTTATGGTAAGAATTATGTGTTATATCCATTCAGAATTTGTTTCAGATAGGCAGTACAGTTCAGTATTCTTTAAAAAATAGCTGTTTATATAATTCACCATATTATCAGCCTAAAATAGATATTAATTATACAGAAAAAGTATTTCACAAAATCCTGAAGTCATTCATGAGTTCTAAAAAATGCTCAGTAGATTAGAAGTAGACAACTGAGAAATAGCAAATGCATCCCTCTGATTTTTGACAACAGTGTAGAATAAATTGAATAGATAAAGGCTAATCTTTTCAACAATGGTTTTAGGGAAATTAGCTATCTATAGGAAAACTAAAACTCATAATTTATATAAAAGTTACCTCAGAATGAACCACAGGCTTCAGTGTGAAACATAAATATATAAAACTTAGAATAATTCATAGAAGATATTTGGTATACAGAGGTAGACATGGTTACAAAATTCCACTGTGCTATGATACAGTAACTGTGTTCCATAGCATTTATCTCAAAGAATATTGAAGAATTTCTCACCTGAAAACATGCAGATGGCTTTTAATTTTCTATTGGTTTTTTATAATTTATCTAATTTAGGGCAATGCTTCAGAGTGTAACTTGCTGGAAAAAACCACTGTCCTTCTACCATGGGGTCCCAGGGATTGTGAGGCTTGTGAGGCTTGGCAGCAAGGGCTTTTGCTGTCTGAGCCAACTCAGTGGCCACCACACGTGAATGTTTAAAGGGCGAGCCAGCCCAGGTGTTCTTCAGTGAGTGAAGAGGTCAGTACATAGTGGTATGCCCAAGTCATTCAACATTGTCCAGCGATGCAAAGAAACAAGTTCTTTACACATGAAGCGCCCCGAATGAATCTCCAGGAAGTCAGGCTGAGTGAAGAAAGCAGAGCAGCAATGCTCACAATATGTCTGATTACCCTCCTATAACAAGCATGAAGAACAGCTCCATAGAAAACATGTCTGTGTTCTTCCAGAATTAGGAACAGGAAAAGGAGTGGAGAGGTGTAGCTTTGAGAGGCCCTTAGGTGGGGGCTTCGCCCTAATAGAACAGCTTTGTGCCTTGACTGTCCTTTTCATTATTCTGGTGGGAATACTGCATTTGGGATTTCTTCAAGAAGTCAACTCAGTATTGTTTCTGGCAATTGAATGTGAATCTGTAATTTTATCAAAATGAAACTTTAGCCTTAAAGTCTAACAAGAAATGGGCAGGTTTACAACACAGAAAACTTAAACGCTAGGGTATAAAAAAATTAAGCAAATACACTGAAGAGTACTCTGGTTTCTAACAGTGATAGCTTATCTTAGTAGCCAAATTGACCACAACTAGAATTAACAAAAGCCCAAGATGCGGGGTGTTCCTGTGCGGAATTTTCTCGATCAGATTATCTGAAGCAGGAAGACCCACTCTGTGTCTATGTGGCACCTCCTGATTATATCCGAATTAAAGGACAGGACAGAAGGGAACTTGGCTTTCTGCCTGCTTGCTCTCTCTCCCACCAGCATGTCCACCTGCCCTGACACTGCTACACACCTTCAGCGATACTAAAACCAAATGCTTCAGGGTTCGAACATAGGTCGAAGAGTAGCATCTCCAGGATTCCTCCAGATTTGCAGATTCTGACTGGAACTGCTAAGTCACCCAGCTTCATGAGGTGATTATCTACTGGATTCTTGTCCTCACCAACGTGAGACAGTCTTAGTCAGATTCCCTAGACCACATGCTGTAAGCCAACCCAATGAAGCCCCCTTTGATATATATTCATTCTATCAGGTCTATTACTACAAAGAATTCTGATTAACACAGATAAGAAAGTACAAATAGTAAAGCATCATTTCCCCTAACTTTTTGATGATATGCCAATACTAAGTAGGATTTGGCATTAGAGGTAAAGAAGATTATTCTAAGATAAAACACTTAAATACATGTTATTCTTCTTGTTGCTCTGATAAAAAACAACCTTAAGAATGAAGGAATTATTTGGTTCCCTTAGGACAGGAAGATGTGGCAGAGTCCATGGTGTCAGGGGCATGAGGCTAGAACGCCTAACATCTAGGCAGACCAGGACCAAGAGAGCCAGGATCACAGTTACTCAGGAGCTTTCCTCTTTTCTACCTTTTGATTCATCCAGGATTCCACCCCAAGAATGATGAGCACATTAAAGATACATTGTTCCTTTTAAGTTACACCTCTCTAGAAACACCCTCAGAAACACACCCACAGCTTGCTTCATTAATGCCCTAGATGTGTCTTAAACCAGTCAAGCTATTATAATTAACCATCACACTTATTACCTCAAAACTAAGCCTTCAGTTGTGTTCCCATGGAACATCACTGGAAACACTGAGTATCTGTTTCTATGCTGACCGCTGAATGAACTACGGACATCTTAGATGTTAGAATAGTACGCAACTCTTCAAAAGTTGAATCAGCTCTATGCAGACAACATAAAATTACCTAAAAATATTTGTCACATAGAATGCAAAGTACAGACAAGGAGGGTAGTACATGCCACCTCTGCTCTTGGGAGGCAGAGTCAGGCAGTTCTCTGTGAATTTCAAGCCAACCTGATCTACATAATGACTTCCAGGTTACTGAGGGCTGAATAGTAAAACACTGTCTAAAAAAATTAAAAATTGAGTATAATGTGATACCATTTATTCCAGAATAGAAGCAGGATTGTGACAGATACAGAAGTTTGTTTATAAATATATTTTAAAAGAGTATGGAAAAATAGTGTCTCTCTAAGCAGATTAATTGGGGATATCATGTTATGAATATTTTCCACTGTAAGTATTTCTATGCTGTTTAAAATATTTAACATATTCACTAATTTTGTCTTCTGAAGTTTATAAAAACAACAAAACCTGAAGGAAAGTATTTGATTAATAAAAGATTAAGATTATCTGCTATGCATTTTATACTGTGCCCTTAATACTCTGATAGGCCCTCTTAATAATGAAAATCACACATCTGATTCAAACACCCTAACAGGAATTAATGATGCTCTTGTATGGAAGGAGAATCAAGAAAAAGGACCTGCGTTCCTCTTTGTGCCTATGGGAGAGTCAAGATGCAAATAAGTCACAAGGCGGAGAAAGAACAGTAGTTCATAAGATGCCCAAACAGACCAACAGCATCTTAAAACCCCTCCAAATCGTGACATATGGCTCTTTGTCCCAGCAGGTTCCTGACACCCTTGAGAGCCCCAAATAAACACTCAGAGATGTATATTAATTATGAAACTGTTGGCTGATGACTAGCTCTTCTTATCGGCTAGCTCTGTCTTAATTATTAACTCATAACTACTAATCTATGTATTTCTACATGGTCTTATCCTACCAGAGAACACCTGACTTGTGTCCTTCTCCACCTATCCTTCCTTCCTGACCACTAGCCAAACAGTGCTTTATTCATTAACCAATAAGAGACACATATGCACAGAAAGGACATCTCTCATTACCCCACCCAAGAGAGTCAAGAACAGTGTATGAAGACACTGAGCTGACAGAACTGTGCAATCACCCACATCTTACAAATGTCACAGAGTGGCACTGCTTAGCCAACCCCTGTGTTAGTTCATCTCATGGTGTCTATTTGTACAAATACATGTTGGATGGACTCAGCCAAAAACTACACATCCTCAGTTCCCAAAATGTTCTACAATGCCCACTGGCACGTTTATTTATCTTAATTTTATTTCTGTTATGATAAAATAATCATGTCTTACAAATATAAGTTATTTAAGTCACATGTGTGGTACTGGTGTTTACAGAGAGCTAAAGCCATCTGCAGATTTGAAAGAAAAAGCCCTGTGAACTGAACCACTGATGACAAATTCTGTTCCCAAGCTCATGACAGTAGCAGTGAGTGAGACAGATGACTCGGGGCTCTCATACATTAGGATTTTTCCCCATTAGCTATTTATAGGGAGATCTTTTAAAAATGTATATGCTTAAAAGTTTAAAGTGTGCTACTCAGGACGGTACATTGATAAATGGCTATACTATAGGTTACTCTGTTCCTTCACTTCAGACTTAATTTTATTGCCAGGGGTAACAAGAAATACAAAATGTTTCAAGTTCCTGATCCAAACTCTTAAATAAAATGACTTTTTCTTCTTTAAGTAAAAAAAAATAAGTATTTCAAATATCTAAATAAAAACGTGTTTTACTTAGGGGGGAATGTCATAGTGAAAGAAAATAATGTAGCAAAAAATGGAATGTGGACATACAAGAAATATACTTAAATTAAATGGAAGGAACAACTAGTCAAAATCTCCAAGAGGAGTCAGTATGTGGGGTCTACACTGCGTACCCATGTATCCCTGGGAACAACCTTGGAAGTAACACTATGATAGACAAATTGCTATAGTGACCACAGCATTGGAACTCTGTCTAATTGCTAAATTCGTTTAGTTCCTGGAGATCTCTAAAGTGCCTAAGTCCATGTGCTGCGATGTGGGGGGGGAGCTTTCTATGTAAGCAGAGGACACACTTGTTGTCATGTCTTGAGTTCACCCTAGACAATGGACGTTTTGGTTTTGTGTATCTAACAGCCAGGAGGAGGACAGTAATAGACCAGATATGCATGATCACCGACCAGCAGCCTCAAGCTCCTGAAAGGCCATGAGTACAACCTTCCACTTGACCCTCAACTAGAATTCCCAGTCTATTACAGGGATGTCTTGTAGCAGGGAGGTATCTTCAGTTTAAATCCCTGTAACAAAATAGATGCAGGCAGATCTGGGAATATTCACCTCACAGAGATCATATTATTTGAATCTGAAGAGCAAAGTATCCAAGGCTATAAAATATGCTAAACACACAGATTGCTTCAATTTTTAAATGTCTTTTTAAAGTTAATATTTTATCCTGCTTTTTGTATTCTCTATAATAATAGGTAACATACACGAAGGACACTAGGAAACCAAGAGAACCAACTCTGAAAGATGTCAGAGGGACAGCACATAATGAAAACCTATTTAATATCACAGTACTTCTGGTCTAGAATTTATACCAGTCTGAATACATATAATTCTACTGGAGGAAACTAACAAAACCCTTAAAGAAGACCAAGAAAAAACAAAGAGCTGAAGTAAATTAATAAGACCTGAAAATGAAAATGGGAACAATAAAGAAAACACATACTGATGGGAATCTGGGAGTAAAAATTTTAGGAATTCAAACAGGAACTTCAGAAGCAAGTTCCAACAGAGTACAAGAGATGGAAGAGAGAATTTCAAACATTCCAGATATGGTAGAAGAAATGATACATTGGTCCAAGAAAAACCCTACATCTAAAACATTCCTGACACAAAACATCGAGGAAATCTGGGACACTAGGAAAACACCAAACAATAATGAGAATAGAGGTAGGAGCTCAAAGGCACAAAAAATATTTTCAACAAAAAAATCACAAAAGAATAATTCCTTAACCTAAAGAAGGAGATGCCTATAAAGGTACAGAACACCAAATAGACCAGAAAAGTAAAGTCCACTAAACACAGAGAACACACACACACACAGAGAGAGAGACAGACAGACAGACAGACAGACAGAGACAGAGACAAAGAGACAGAGAGAGAGAGAGAGTCTATTAAAAGTTATAAAGGAAGACTTAATAGAATTGCACCTGACTTCTCAGTGGAGGCTCTAATAGCTAGAAGGGCTTACACAGATTTGCTGCAGATGCTAAAAAAACCAAAGATGCCATACCCAGTAAAACTTTCAATCAACATAGGTGGAAAAAACAAGATATTCCTTCCGTGATTAAGTCAAATTTAAACAATATCTATCTACAAATCCAGCCCTACAAAAGGTGCTAGAAGGAAAACTCCACCAAAGATTACCCACACCCATGAAAACACAGGAAATAAATTATCTTGCACCAGCAAAATCAAAAGAAGGGACAGGGTCTCACACATACATACACTAAATAAATAAATAGCAGGAATCAACAATCATTGATCAGTGATCTCTCAATATCAATGGTCTCAATTCACCAATAAAAAAGCCAGACTAACATAATGGATACAAAAATAGGATCCATCCTTCTGCTGCATCCAAGAAACATACTTCAACATCAAGAATATACTTTACCTCAGGGAAAAAGATATTCCAAGCAAATTGACTTAATAAGCCAATTGAGGTCTAACAAAATGAGCTTGAGACCAAAACTAGTCAAAAGAGATTGGATAGGACACCTCATACTCAAAGGAAAAAGTCCACCAAGACAGCATTTTGATTCTTAACATCCATGTCCCAGGCACAAGGGCACTGGACATTGTAAAAGCAGCACTGCTACAGCTTGTACCACCCTCACACACTGATAGTGGACGACTTCAATACCCGACTCTCACCAATGGAGCTAATAGGCATTACAAACAAAATGGACCTAAAAGATATTTACAGAACATTTCATTCAGACACAAAAAATGTAACTTCTTTACAGCTATTTCCATGGAACTTTCTCCAAATTTGACCACATACTTGGACACTAAACAAGTCTCTATAGAGAGAAGAAAATTGAAATGGTTCCTTGCATCCTATCAGACCATCCCAGGTTAAATCAGGGTATCAACAACAGTGACATCAACAGAAAAACAGGCCAAGTGGTGGTGCACCCACCTTTAATCCCACCGCTTGGGAGGGAGAGGCAGGTGGATCTCAGTGAGTTTGAGGCCAGCCTGGTCTACAAATTGGGTTCCAGAACAGCCAGTACTGTTACACAGAGAAACCCTGTCTGGAAAAACAACAACAATAACAAAAAATTAGAAAAAGAAAAAAAGGGAGGGGTAAAACAACAGAAAGCTTACAAAACTAATGGAAACTGAACAACTCTACTGAATAAAAAAATGAGTCAAGGCAGAAATAAAGAAATTAAAGACTTGAAAATGAAAACGGATACATGACACACCCAAACTTGTGGGACACAATGGAAGTGAGGCTAGGGGGAAAGCCCATAGCACTAAATGCTGACATTAAAAACAAAGGGAGGGTGCTCACACTAGCACCTTAGCAGCACACCTGAAAACTCCAGAACAAAAAGAAGTGAGCATGCCTGAGAGGAGCAGATGGCAAGAAATAATCAAACTGGGGCTGACATCAATAAGACAGAAATAAAGAGAACAATGCAAGGAATCAATGGAAGAGTTAGTTCTTGGAGGAAATCCACCAAATAGACAAACACTTATCCAAACTAACTGAAAGACTGAGAGAGAATATCAAAACAAACAAAATAAGAAAAAAGGGGCCATAACAAAAGACACCTGGGAAATCCAGAGAATCATTAGGACATACTCTAAAAACCTGTATGCCACCAAACTGGAAAGTCTAAAAGAAATGAATAATTTTCTCAATAGGTATCATTCACCAAAGTTAAATCAAGATTAGATAAGCAGTTTAAATAAACCTACAATGCCTAGTGACATAGAAGCATTCATTAAATATGTCATGTCCAAAGAAAGCCCAAGGTCAGACAGTTTAGGAGCAGAATTCTACCACATGTTCAAAGAGTTAGCACCAATATTTCTCAAATTATTCTACAAAATAGAAACAGAAGGAACAGTGCCTGTCTTAGGGTTTCTATTGCTGCAACAAAACACCATGGCCTAAAAACAAGATGGGGAGGAAACCGTTTACTTGGCTTACACTTCCATATTGCTGTTCATCACTGGAGGAAGTCAGGACAGGAACTCACACAGAGCAAGATCCCAGAGCAGGAGCTGATGCAGATAGAGGTCATGGAGGGGAGCTGCTTACTTGCTTGCTTCGGATTACTTGATCATTCTACTTTCTTACAGATCCTAGGATTACCAATCTAGGGATGTCACCATCCACAGTGGGCTGGGCCATCCCCCAATGATCACTAATTGAGAAAATGCCTTACAGCTGGATCTCACGGAGTCATTTATTCCACTGAAGCTGTTTTTTCTCTGATAACTCTAGCTTGTGTCAAGTTAGTCCATTACCTAGTTCATTTTATGAGGCCCCAATTTGCCTGGTGCCCAAAACATATAAAGACTTAACAAAGAAAGAGACAGACCAATTTTCCTTATGAACATAGATGCTAAGATACTTACATGCCAAATCTAAGAACATATAAAAAAGATCATCCACTGTGGTGTTTTAAATAAGAAGGCAGCATAGAGTCATGTGTTTGAATGTTTGGCCCATAGGGAGTGGCAATATTAGGAGGTGTGGCGTTGTTGGAGTGGATGTGGTCTTATTGGAAGAAATGTGTAACTGTAGGGGTGGCTTCTCACATGTACAAGCTATACCCAGTGTGGTACACAGTTCATTTCCTTTTGCTTGAATGTCAAGAACTCTCAGATATTTCTCCAGTATCACATTTGCCTGTACCCTGCCATTATTCCCACCATGATGATAATGGACTAAACTTCTGAACTGTAAGCCAGCCCCAATTACATATTTTCCTTTATAAGAGTTGCTGTGGTCATGGAGTCTCTTCATAGTGTTAGAAACTCTAACTAAGACATTCACCATGATCAAGTAGGCTTTATCCCAGAGATGCAGAGATGCTTCAACATATGAAAATCAGTATATAAACAAACTGAAAAAAAATCGGCATGATCATCTCATTAGATGCAGAAAAGGCCTTTGACAAAATTCAACACCCCTTTATGACAAAAGTCCTAGTGAGATTAGAGACAAAAGGCAATTTAGAGCAAGCCTGTAGCCAACACCAAATCAAATGGAGAGAACAAAGCAATTCCACTAAACTTCAGAGCAAGACAAGGATATCTACTCTATAAAAATATAATCAATATAGAACTTGAAGTTTTACCTAGAGCAACAAGACAACTGATGGAGCTCAAGCCGATACAAATTGGAAAAGAAGAGGTGAAGGTATCATTGTTTACAGATGATATGATAGCATACATAAGTGCCCCCTAAAGACCTCACCAGGGAACTCCTACAAATAAGAAACACCTGCAGTGAAGTGACTGGATACAAGATTAACTAAAAGAAAAAAATCAGTAGTCTTCCTATATAAAAACAACAAACAGACTAAGAGAGAAATCAGACAAACAACACCTTTTGCAATAACCACAGATAACATAAAATATCTTAGGGTAACTCTAACCAAGCAAGTAAAAGACTTGCATGATAAAAAACTTCAATTCTTTGAAGAAAGAAATTGAAGAAGATATCAGATGATGGAAAGATTTCCATGCTCTTGGGTTTGTAGAATTAACACAGTTAAAATGGCCATCCTACCAAAAGCAATTTACAGATTCAATGCAACCTCCATCAAAATGCCAACTAATTCTTTACAAACCTTGAAAGGGCAAGTCTCAACTTCATATGGAAAAACAAAAAATCCCAGGATAGCTAAAACAATCCTGAGCAATAAAAGAACTGCTGGAGGCATCACCATTCCTGATTTCACATAATACTACAGAAATATAGTAATAAAATCTTCATGGTATTGACATAAAAACAGACACATTGATCAATGAAAGTGAATTGAAAATCCAGACATAAATCCACATACATATGGATACCAGATTTTTTTTCATTTTCTTTTTATTTTTTTTTGGACACGGTTTTTCTCTTTGTAGTCCCGACTGTCCTGGAACTCACTCTGTAGACTGGCCAGCCTTGAACTCACAGATATATGCTTGTCTCTGCTTCTCGCTCTATAGACCAGGCTGGCCTCGAACTCACAGAGATCCGCCTGCCTCTGCCTCCCGAGTGATAGGATTTAAGGCGTACGCCACCACCGCCCTGCCTTGCCTCTGCTTCTCAAATGCTGGAATTAAAGATGTGTTCCACCATCACTGGATTTTTAATAAAGAGACCAGAAATATACACTGAAAGAAAAAGCATCTTCCACAAATGATTCTTGATGTTAGCATATAGAAGGCTACAAATAGATCCAGATCCAGATTTATCACCCTCACACAAACCTCAAGTTCAAGTGGCTCAAAGTCCATCAACATAAAGCACAATACACTGAACCTGGTAGAAGAGAACAGCATCAGCACAGAAGACAACTTTCTGAACCAAACACTAACAGGGCAGGTACTAAGATCAACAAGAATGAATGGGACCACACGGAACTGAAAAGCTTAACCATCAATCAGACCAAACAGCAGCCTAAAGAATAGGAAAATATTTTTACCAATTCCACAACTGATAGAGGACAAATATCCAAAGTACATAAAGAACTCAAGAATTTAGATATCCAAAAACTAAATAATCCAAATTTTAAAAGGGGGTACAGAGCTAAAGAGATAGCTCTCAATAGAGGAACACTTAGAGACATGTTCAACATCCTTACCCATCAGGAAATGCAAATCAAAACTACTTTGAGATTCCATCTTACACCTCTCAGAATGGCTAAGATCAATAACACAAGTGACAGCTCATGCTGGAGAAAATGTGGAACAAGGGGACTACTCCGCCCTTGCTGGTGGGAGTGCAAACTTGCATGGATGCTATGAAAACCAATATTATGGTTCCCCCAGAAAGTTGGGAATTGATCTATCTCAAGACCCAGAAGTACAACTCTTGGGTGTATATCCCAAAGACACTCCATCCTACCATAAGGACACTGCTCAACTATTACATCTTTATAATAGCCAGAAACAGGAAAATATCTATAAGTCCCACAACCTAAGAATAGATAAACAAATGTGGTATATTTACACAATGGCGTACTACTCACCTGTTAAAAAATGACATCATGAAATTTTCAAGCAAATAGATGAAACTAGAAAAAAAATCACCCCAAGTAAGGAAAGACCTAGTATATATTACACATATGGTATGAATACATATGGTATACATTCACTTAAAAATGGATATTAGCCATCAAGTAAATGATACCCAAGCTACACTACATCTATAGACCCAGAGATGTTAGGTAAAGTTGTGGTGTCTGCTGTGGGGAGAGGAGGCAGTTATCTCCGTGGAAAGAAGAAATAGAATAGATTTTTCACGTGGAAGATAGGGGGCAGGTGGGGGACAAGAGCTAAATGGATCAGGTTGGGTGGGAAGATGGGATGAAAGGAGAGAGTTCAGAGAGAGAGATGGCTGGAATTGGGGGGCGTTTGGGGAATGGTGTGGAAACCTACAGCAGTGGAAACTTCCTGGAATCTACAAGAGTGTCCCTAGTGAGGACTCCTAGTAATACGAGATAGGGAGTCTGAACTGGCCATCTCTTGTAGCCAGGTTAAGCTCCTAGTGGTGGGACTTGGTTGTGTTCAGTTGAGTTTTTGGCTGAAGGGGGTCCCACAGAGATCCACAAACAACCCAGGTTAATGATAGGACAGAATTTTTTAATTATTTTAATTTTAAATAGCTTGCTTCACATGTCAATCCCAGTTCCCTCTCTCTCCCCTCCTTCCGCACCCTCCCACCATCCCCCCCAGCCTCCTACCCTATCGCCACTTCCTTCCACATAGGGGATATCTAGAGTCTGTCATTTCACTCAGGGCAGGGTCCAGGCACTCCCCTAAGAGTCCAGGCTGAGAGAGTATCCCTCTTGTGTTATGGACATACCAAGTCTGTTTGTATGCCAGGGATAAACACTGATCCACTGCCCAGGGCCCCATAGGTTGTCCAGGCCTCCTCACTGACTCTCACATTCAGGGGGTCTGGATCAGTCCCATGCTGGCCTCCCAGCTGTCAGTCTGGGGTCCAAGAGCTCTGCTCTGTTCAGATCAGCTGTCTCTGCTGGTTTTGCCAGGCCATTCTTTGCCAATTTGCTCATCGCTCCTCTCTCTCTGTCACTGGGTTCCTTGGGTTCAGTTCAGTGTTTAACTGTGGGTGTTTGCCTCTGCTTCCATCAGTCATTGGATGAAGGTGCTAGGACAGAATTTTAATGTTTGAAAACTGATAGACAGCTGTGCCCCATTGCAGAGGACAACATCTACACAGTTCATTGAACATGGAGAGGTCAATCTGGCACCTACATGAAGCCTTCACCCCTACATTCTATTCTCTTTATTAAGGGAAGGTACTCTGCAGGCTACTGAAACAAAATAACCTGGATGCCAACCCAGCCTCAAAATCTTTGACCTACAATCTGTCCTTCCTACAAGATATGCTGGAGCAATGGTTGCACAGAACTCGTGGAAATGGTCGACCAATATCTGATTTAACTTGAAGCGTACTCCATGAGAGATAGCTCTTGCCTGACTCTGCTTGGATGGCCAGGAGCCAGTGACTGGATACTCCAGAGACCTAAGGGTAGAACCCATCAGAACTGGTCTAAATAAAGAAGTCAATGAAATGATACCCCGGTGCCTTGTCTAGTTATCATCATAGAGGCTTCCTCTGGCAGCAGGTGGGAGCAGTGCTGAAACCCACAGCAAGACATTATGCAGAGAAAGGGTTTAAATTGCAGGTCTTTATGGGTCCTTCCCCTCGGAGCCCCAGTAATTAGGAGGCAGAAAGACTGCAAGAGTCAGAGGGGATGGTGAAGGTATGGGTATAAAGATTTCACTAGACCCAAGATAGATGATAAATGGGTGTTTATTGGGGAACACTTACACAGATAAAATAAAGAGCTGCAGGAGTGCTTCTCTGCTAGCCAAAGGAAGTCATACCTCAAGCGTCCCTCTTTCTGCTTCCATCTGCCTGAAGCTACACCCAAAGGGGGTGTGGCCACCGTTACACATAGGTTCACAATGACTGAAGCAGCAAACATGGGACCTGCATAGGTCTGCACCAGGTACTCTGGGTATATGCTATAGCTGTTAGCGTGGTGTTTTTGTGGTAGTCCTAACTGAGGGAGGGGGTATGTCTCTGACTCCTTTGCCTGCTCTTGGGACTCTTTGCCTTTTGCTGGATTGTCTTGTGTGAGGGCTTTTGTCTTGTCTTATATTTTGTTGTGTTGTGTTTGACTGTTGTCTCTGGGAGACCTGCTATTTTCTAATGGGAGACAGAAGAGGAGTGAACCACAGGGAGAGGGGATGTCGGGGGGGGGGGAGCTGGGAGGAGTGAAGGGATGGGAAACTGTGAGTGGGACACATTGTATGAGAGAAGAATCTATTTTTAATATAAAAAATTACACTTTGAGAGTAGAAGCAATGATTTGCATGGAATGTTCAGTTTGGAAAATGGTGCTGAATGAAGGTAATTTAGTGTTGTAAAAGCAAGTACTTCCAATGGAGGCTAAAGCAAAGTGAACGACCTTGGGAAAGTAATTAGACTTTGTATGTCATAATCCACTCATTCATACAAGGATATATATGTTTGAGTAAACCCTTTTGAATTTTTTTATATTTGGTATTTTACAAAAAAATTTTTGTAAAAAATAGGAAGACACCTAGGTTTTTCTCTGAAGAATTTTGCGTTACTAAAGGTACATAAGGCATATAAGAATTATGACTATTTCTAACAATTTTTAAATTATTCACTCTTCAGAGAAGTTTACAGTCACACATTTTAAAAGATACCTTGAGATTATTTTTAAAACATACCAGAATGCATAATCCCAAAGGTGGTTTTTGTTTACTGTAAGGCAATATAAATTGTAGGTATGCCATTATTGTTAATATCAGAAAATTCCACATATGTCAACATTACATTCTTACACTTACCACTTAAAATTCCTGATTTCTAGTGTATATAAAACAAAAATGTTCAATTCAATCAGGTTTCCAGGATAAACAATTTACATGGATGTTACCACTTCGGTTTCAGAAAATCTGGTAAGACCAGATTATTGCATAAGACTCATCTTCGCTTTCCCCCATGCATAGCACTGGTTCCTATTCTAACTGAAGAAGCTGTCTATTGTCACTCATGTAGCTCTGGATGAATGGGTTTTAATTTGACCCTCAAGAGTCAGTCTAGCCAAATAATAACAATGAAAATGCATGAGAACAGCAATTTCAACCCGGCTATTTCACAGACAAGCTTATTTTATGCATCAATAGCAAATAAATCAAGAAATTGGATGGACTTGCTGAATGTCTTTCACTGCTGTGAGTAAATCCATCTAGCTAGCGTAACAAGCAGTTCCGAAGATTGGAGCGTAAGCAGAGAAGAAATATTGATTGATTGCTTTATTTAGAGTGGAACTGCAATACCACCTATGCAAGGAATTTAGCATATGTAGCCAAGCAGCACCATCTTGTTGCTATAACCTCACTGCAAGGTAGGTTGAACTCACATGTGTGGAGCTCCATGCCATAACTTAAACCCATCTCTAACAGTACAACAGTTTCTACCAAAGCTAGAGGCTTTGGGTAGATGCAGGCAGCTACAGCCAACACTGGATATCTAAAAGGCCACATTGCAAAGTAGTCTTGGATCCATAGGAATATCAAAATTCATCCCTAGGAGCCAGTTGTTTTTAGCCAGCCTTGCCAGCTTTTAAGAGTGGAGGACATGTTACATGAAAGTTCCAAATCGTGCTCTGAGTGAGAGACACCTAGTCAAACAACCATCCTCTCCTTCACTGGCCAGGCATCATCTTCTTCCTGTAAATTACGATACAAAGAAGTCCTATTCAATAGTCTGAATATATGTCTTACTAAGACAACAAGAACAGAAAGAACACCTGGGCCAGCAGTTTATTTGCCCCGGTAGAAAGCCCCTTGAAGCTGTTGTTTCACAATTTGATTCTTCTGAGAGCCACTTCCCAAAGGTATATTGTTATCTAGATGCTCTTCAGAAGTTCTTCAAATGTGAAGAACCAAACTCTAAACAAAAATAACACTCCACGTACCTACTGCTAAGAAATTTAAAAGTCCTAAGTTTATTGATATTCTGAAA
The DNA here is from genome assembly GCF_017639785.1 of Mesocricetus auratus. Classification (NCBI taxonomy): domain Eukaryota; kingdom Metazoa; phylum Chordata; class Mammalia; order Rodentia; family Cricetidae; genus Mesocricetus; species Mesocricetus auratus. The sequence goes on along the minus strand of NW_024429199.1, from coordinate 40,941,518 downwards.
AGGGAAAGAAAATCCCCAAAGTCTTGTATATCCACAAAGCAATATACAGCACTTGGGTCTGTGAGTTCTCCTACAACATGAAACAAACCCCAATGACTTCTCTGGTCCTTTTAGAGGAGAGTTATTCAACTATTACAGCAAGCAGAGCAGACCAAAGCACATCTGGAGAGAGGTGGTGCTGTGGAACAGTCCTTCAGGGCACCGTGTGAATATATGTCACTGTGATTGGTTCAATAAACAAGCTGAATGGCCAATAGTTGAACAGGATAAAGTTAGGAAGGAAAGCCAAACTGAGAATGATGGGATGAGGAAGGGCGGAGTCAGAGGAGATGCCTGTCAGGGGCTGAGAAAGCAGGACATGTAGAAAACGAGGCAACAAGCTATAAGCCATGTGGCAAAGCATAGATAAGAAATATGGGTCAGTTTAAGCGTAAGAGTTAGGTAGTAATAAGCCTGAGCTATCAGCCAAGCATTGATCATTTGTATTAAGTCTTTCAGTCAGTTATTTGGGAAGCGGCTGCTGGTTGTTTGGGAGCAGGCGGTCAGGACAGGAGAACTCCACACAAGGCAATGTTCTCATTTCATTCTGTGTGTAAAAACAGCATGACCAAGAGCACTGTACGAGGGGAAGTGGTTTATTTTGGCATACGGGTCACAAGTACATCATGCCAGGAAAGGAATTCAAGCAGGAACTAGAAGCAGAAATCATGGAGGAGCTCCATGCTGACGGACTCATAAGCTCAAGTTTAGTTACTTTTCTTATACAGTCCCAGCCCACCAACCCAGGGAATGGTTTTACCCACAGAGAGCTGGACCTTCCTGTATGCATCAACCATTAAGACAATCCCTTAGACATGCCCACAGACTAATCTTACCCAGGAAATCCTTGTGAGACTCCTTTCTCAGGTGACTCTAAGACACATGACCAGCTGGACTCTCTTCCTAGGGCCTGATTTTCTCTCCAAGGTGGTCTCACAATGCATGAGATGAAAAGTGCCATTTAGAAAAAAATGAAAATTGCTGCCGGTCCCACATCTTAAACGGGGGTCACTGGAAAATGACCCTGTCCAAATTTACTGTGGTGCAAAGTGCCGCATGCACTTTTTTTTATCAGAAGGAAGTTGTCGGGGCCCCATAAGTTGATTTGGTGAGTTGCAATGGGATTCAAGAATTGAAAACACAAAATCAAGGGGGGGGGTGTTTCAGTAACTCATACTACGAACAAATGAAAGTTTCAGAACTTTCAGAGATGAATGTGAATTATCAGAATAGAATTATTTCTAAAGGCTTGGTTTTTATGTACTTGGATACGATGTCCCTCGGAGACTTATGGAAGCTGATAATTACCTGCTCCTAGGCAGTGGCACTGTGTCAGATATACTATGGCTGCATGTCTCCTCTATACACCCCAATCTCTACACTGGAGGGCTGCAGAAGTAAGTTACATGTCCTACTTCTGATTATCATAGCTTCCAACAATGTCAAGAAGAATTACTACCATGGGTGCTTTGCAGCTGTCTGGGGTATCAACTTACTTTGACAGGTCCTTCAACTCCTAGAATGGCAAATACCCCACTAATCTCATCTGGGTCCCCTGTGACCAGATGACAACCCTCTCAAGAGCAGAAGCATATTGTAGTCTTCATTTCCTTATTCACACACCCGTGTGTCTCACATAGAAGGCCACATGGCATGTGCTCACTAGGTAGGCAGAATAATGAAGCCACCAGACATTTGACTAAGCTGCTGTTTCTAGCAATTCATACTTTCCCCCAATTTTTTTTGTCTCAACTGAGGCCCCAGGAAACATAACCAGTGTTTGGTGGGAGCTCATAATATTGTCTGGGTACAAAATAAAAAAGGATCCTAAATGGGAGGTTTGAGTAGGAGGGGGAGTTCAGTTCCACCCAGCCATGGCCACAGGCAATCAAAGTGCATTGCTGTGAGATGTGGAAATGGGAATAGTTTATCACCTAGTAAAACAGGGGGAAATGAGTGCAAATGCTTTCATTTCTTACAGTACAGTGTGGAAAGAAATTGAATAAATACCCTGGTTGCCCAAATCACTAGGCTTCATACTTGAAATGATTGAATGAAAAAAGAGGGTTCTCAGAAAAACGCTTCTCTAAAATGGCCTGTTTAAGCAGCTCATTTCCTCAAGCAAAACTACAACTTTTTGATTTATAAAGTGTGTGTTGCAGTAGAAGTGCCGTTGAAAGGGTTCTCTAGACTCTTCAAGGCAGGAGAGTGATAGTGTCGGCTGGCTGCCTATGTGGAGAAAGAGCTACCCCCAGCATGATGGGCTTGATGCTTGCACAGGAAAACAACACTTCCCCTTGCTTGGTGAAAAGGAAAGAGAATTCAATTCCCTTCTGCCTTCTTTCTGCCTACCCCGGAGAAGAATGATCTAGAAGGTGACAGAGCTCATTGCAGATGGGCTGGGATGTGACAACGAAAGAATGCTCTTGTCAGACGCTTTTCCTAGTGGTTATCATGATGTCACTAGCTGGCTGTCACTCTCCCATCCTCCTGAGGTATTGCGCCCAACAATTTTATCCCTACTTTGTATCTTCCACACAGACGAGGACAGACTCTGCCTTTTCTATGTGTGTAGCAATAAGCTTTCCTGTACTTTTGCGTTTGGCTTGCACGGTCCATCAGTTTCTTCCGCAGACACATCTTGGGTCCATTTCCAAGGCCAAGAAGTGAAAAGCAAGCTGTTCACATCAAAAGGTGGTTTGGATGGCTAGTTATTTTTGCCTGCCTCACACACACATTCTATTTTACACGTTTTTCCTAGTTTCTGTAAAAATTCCTCCTAAGATGGCCATAGAGATGACTCAGTGGTTAAGAGCACACACTGTTCTTGCAGAGGACCTGGGTTAAATTCCTGGCACCCACGTTAGGTAGCCCACAAGCACCTGTAACTTCAGCTACTGGTGATTCTGGTCTCCATGGGGGCACATGTACACACACACACACACACACACACCATCACCATCACCATCACCATCACCATCACCATCATCATCATCATCATCATCATATGAATCTTTTTCAAATCTCCCAAAGAGTATTTTTGTTAAAGCATCTTATAAATGAGAAAACAATTGGTTCTAAATCCTACTCTGCAGATGTCAAAAACAACAAAAAAGTCCTCTCTGTGGTTAAAAATTAACCTAATGAAGAACAAATTAATGATTCTAGAAAATCTTTATCTACCTTAAATATCTCTGTCTTGAGAAAAATCTATAGCCTATGAAAGTCATTTAGCTTGAGAGTTCTTTAGCGTAAATAAGCGAGAACTGGAGAGTGGTATTTAAGAAGGGGAGGGGAGTTATTTTTTTCACAATAGAGACATGTTTCTAAGGTAAACACCATCTAGCTACACCCACAAGAATTTTATATGGGCAGATTCCACTGCTATAGAATAAAGACGGAATTAGCAAAGCTTTCTCCCATAAAGGACTTTCTGATACAGGAGTTGTTACCTGCTATACACAAACATAAAGTTAGTAAGGCCCATAAAATGAGTGTGAAAATAATGGGGAACAAGTCCAAACTCATGATTCCAAGAGAATGGAGGAGGTGAGACACTCTCTAGTCCCCCACTTGCTGCCTAGAAGCAGTTGTAAGGTCCAAAATGGTTAAACAAAGGCAAAGAGGCTGGAGATCTCCCTGTGATAAACAAGTAAGTGCTGTTGTTTGGAGAGATCAGAGTTCCAGAATTTACACAACAAAATACAGGAGACTGCTCAAAGAGACAACTTGACACCCACAGAAGTGTTCAACTCAAATCACATTCCGAATACTATTCTACACCTATGAAAAGTAAGATTCCAGAAAGCAGCATGATGAAAACTTAATTAAGAAAATGCGGGGGGGGGGAGGTTACACAAACAGATGACAAATAACAGGATGCATAGATTTAAACCAAAACATATGGGTAACTAAAATTAATGTAAATGGTCCATGTGCCTGATGTATCCAGCTCACAGCCTGCGGAGCTGCCTGTGGACCAGGATAGCTGCAAACAAGACTCACCACAAAATCCTAAATTTCTTTAAATCGTTATGATATTTGTTGCTATGTTTTTATATATGCTGCATGATCCTCCAGTATGAACACTGTGGATGACAGAGGCATGCCACCATGGCAAAGGCTTGAACAAGCCTGGACTCTAGTAAGGAGGCAGAAATAGATGTACTGTAAAAATAAAACCACACTGTATGTTCCATTCCAACAAACTTCAATATAAGAGTTAACTCACATGCTTTATTTCTTATTATATTTTTATTACTAATTTTTAGCCAGGCGCTGGTGGTGCACAACTTTAATCCCAGCACTCAGGAGGCAGAGGCAGGCTGATCTCTGTGAGTTTTTTGGCCAGCCTGGTCTACAGAGTGAGTTCCAGGACAGCCTCCAAAGCTACTGACAAACACTGTCTCAAAAAACAAAAAAAAAACAAGAAATTAATTTAATTACATTTTGATCACTTCTCCTCTTCTAAGTAAGTCCTTCCAGATCCTTTCTCCCTCCCTATCCATCCAACTTTAAGTTCTTTCTTAAAAGACAAACAAAAAGCCATTACAACAAAAGTCCCTGGAACCAGGTAAACAAAGGAATCCCTACAAAGAAAAAGAAAAAAAAACACCCTGCAACTAAATGTAGAAAAGCCACTAAAACTTAATAAATGCATTTAGCAAAATTGCAAGATACCAAATCATTGTAAAAAAAAAAGTCACTTATATTTCTATTTGTCAACAACAAACAACTGGGAATTTATTTATTAAAGAAACAATTACATAATTTTATCAAAGTTGACATATATGAGAACAAATTTGCTATGAAGTAACATCTAATTACTGAAAATTACAAAATATTGCTAAAAGTGACTTAACAGAGAGAAACACTGCATTGATGGGCTAGAAGAAAATAGTGTGCAATCTCTCCCTAAATTAAATCTCTAAATTCAACACACTCAGAATCAGAATCTCATCAGAACATGTATGAACTGGCTAGTTTTATGTCAACCTGACATCAGCTAGAGTCATTTGAGAGGAGGGAACCTTAATTAAGAAAATGTCTCCATAAGATTGGGCTGTAGGCAAGCCTGTAGGGCATTTTCTTAATTAGTAATTAATGGGGGAGGGAACAGCCCATTGTGGGTGACTTCGTCCATGGACTGGTGGTCCTGGTTTCTAGCAGGCTGAGCAAGCCATGGGGAGCAAGCCAGTTAGCAGAAATCGTCTATGGCCTCTGTATCAGCTCCTGCCTCTAGCTTCCTGCCCTGTTTGAGTTCCTATCCTGACTTCCTTCCATGATAAACAGTGCTGTGTGACGCGCAATCTGGTCATGGTGTTTCATCGAAGTAATAGAAACCCTAAGGTACACCCTGAGGTTGAGCTGGGTCTATTGGCCTTTTCCAGTCCTGACTATGTCTTTTGTTTTCTGACTCTTTCTTTCTAGCGTTGCCTGAAGCCTGAGTGTACTTTCTCTGGTGGCTCAGTCATCCTTACTCTTCCCCTTTTGCCCTATAACTGCCTGCCTACCACGTAGCTGACCTCCATGCCAGCCTCCCTTAAAAGCCATAGTTCATGTGACTGTAGCGTGTCATGTCCCGTCCCCCATCCCCATCCCCCGTCGTCCCGCCCCCGCCCCCCCCCCACTTTTTCTTCCATTCTCCGTCACTGGCCAGCTGCTGAGATTTATAGCTTGCCTGTCCTGGGATTATTCTTTTAAACGTTAATAAAATTGTCTTCTTAGAGTAAAAGTGCAAAGCAAAACAAAAGAAACATTAAAATCTCAGTAGGCTTTTGGGTAATGATGACAAATTGACTCTATGGAGCTGGAAAAGTCAGACTATTCAAATGTATTTTTAGAAAGAACTAGAAACTAATAACTTGCTAATTAATTTCAGGACAGAGTTGTAGCTCAGTGGTAGACTACATACATGCCTGGCTGATGTCAGTTCTATCTCTAGCATTGAGAAAGGAAAACAAAAAAACAAGACAGCAACAAAACTTCACTACTTTTAAAACTTTTTAGAAAATTATAGTAATCATTAAGTGAGCCTTGAATGTCAGACATAAATAGACAGGGAATAAATTAAATCCAAAAGTATAGCCCATGTATAACTGACTGACTTTCTGCACCAAGACAATCCAATGAGAAAATTATTTGCTCCTCAATAAATGGTGTTAGACTAACTAGAGACTTGTATGCAAAACTTCTGACTTTACTCAAATGTAAAGCATACACCTACACGTATTTTTGGAAGAACTCACAATAGAAAACTTTTGTGACCTCAGACCATGCGGAGACTTTCTAGAGAACAAAAATCACAATTAAAAAAGAGCACATCCTATCCCCAGTTTGGGCCTGGCTGCTGACAGAATGTCTCCAGCCTCCCAATACTCACATGGCCCCAGCCACCATATGCTCCTTTAAACCTCGCCTTCCTCAGCATGATGAGCAGGCACTATTGAAATCATGAGCCAAAACAAATGTTTCCTCCTTCCCTCCCTCCGATTTTTATCATAACAATGAGAACATCAGGACCACATGTGCTGACACTGGAAGGGACACACGACTCAGACACGAAAGGAAAGGTCCTACTAACAGACCCAAGAATGTAAGTGAAATTGGGGGGAGGCAGAGGGTGGAGGGGAGGTTTCGAGACAGGGTTTCTCTGTGTAGCTCTGGCTGGGCTCAAACTCATAGAGGTCCACCCGTCTCTGCCTCTCAAATGCTGGGTTTACAGGTGTGAGCCACCACCATCAGGCTGAGGGTAAGTGAATTTAAATGAATATCATACAGACAAGGAAACAGAAACATGGCAATACATAGACAAAGATAATAAAGACAAAATACAACAAAATACATCAGTAGCTACAAGAGTCCGGGGCAGAGGGATAGCCTTTCCCACGCAAAGGACTATGGGAAAGCCTTTGGGGTTGATAATAAAACATTTTGTGTTTTGTTTGTGATGGTGCTTGGATAACTTTAAAATTTTGTCAAACCGAACAAATTTTGTTGTTTCTAGAAGAGCCATTATCCATCCATTGCATGGATATCAACCTCCAGCCCCACCCTGAAAGGCTCTAGTTCAGATGACCTTACATGTGATAAACCTCAGATAAGTATATTAATTATCCATTTAAAATATTATGGGTATGTGGTGTACATCTGTGGGGGGCGGGGGTGCAGGTACCCACAGAGCCTAGAAGAGGGCATCAGAGTCCCCAGGAGCTAGAGTTATAGGCAGTTGTGAGTCACCCAGCACGCATTCTGTCTGTCTCCTCTGCAAGAACAGTAAGTGCTCTGAACTGCTGAGCCATCTCTCTATTCCCCTGAAACTTACTTTTAAAACAGAAAGTCAGATAAATATAATTAAATGAAACCATCATTATTTATTAAAACATGAGCATTAAAAAGAAATATCTCTTGTTTCCTATCACTACACATCATGACGCAAGCTTTTTAATTTTGCAAATATAGCTAAGGGTGAGCTAGAACTCCAGATCCTCCAGTATCTGCTCCCCTGCTGTTGGGATTACAAGTATGTGTGTACACCATCATGGCTATGCAGTAACTAATGAGTTTTTAACCAATGGTTATATTTTAGAATGCAAAGAATACATGTAACTGTAGCTCCATTGTGGAACTAGTAGTTTGGTATGTACACAGAAATGGCAGGGTTTATTACTTTAGTACCTTATCTGAATTTCATTCATATCATTCTAATTTTTTAATCAGTGTGATTCATTTTCTATAAATTATAATGAAAGCAACATTGGGATAATAGGATGTTTACCTTCTTGAAGTTTCACTTCTAAACTGTTTTGGCCAAAATTTGGAAAAGCAAATTCATTGATCAGAATAGGTTCTCCCAGCTTTGCTTCCAAATGTGTTATAATCTATCTTGTATCACTGAGCACATTTCCTCATCATTATGAAAATTAAACTTCAGGGAATGATCTCGTAAATAGGGCCTGAGGAACAGAAGGACACTGAGAACAAGTTAACAAAATTTTAATGTAAACAGGGCCTATAAAAACATACTCTTTAAATGTGTGATGTTCAGAATGAATCAACGTGAAAAGTTCATTTAGAGGCTGTAAGGATCACACTGAATAAGCAAGGTATACTGGCAAGTCCAGATCTCAATCACCTTGAAGTGGCCCTGTGTGTGTGTCACACACACACACACACACACGTAATTTCATTATGAAATCAATTAGGACAGTATTGAATTAAACCAAACAAAATTGCTTTCCCCTGCCAGGACTTCCCAGAGTCCTCCATGTGCAGATCTACATTGTGATTCTAAGCAGAGAGAGGGTCATGCTAACCACAGTGTTCCCAGTCAATGGGACATTTTATCACAGAGAACTGACCAGTGTATTTGGAAAACAAACCTTGGATTATATGACTCGAAGCATAATTTATCGTCCCTCCAAATCCTTTATTTTAAATGTGGGAGCACAGCTCTCTAAGTCATGTATCAATCTTCGAATGGGTACCTCCTTTCATTTGTTCTGCTTTGTAAAGGTTAAAAGCAATTATTTTTGTTTGTTTGTTTTCTAATAGCTTCTTGGAAAATGCCAGCGAGCAGAGCAGGACAGGAAGTGGGCGTGGAAAACAGGCCCTCTGGAAAGGACCTGCTCCCAGCGACCTTACATTGCTCCTGCCACACATATGTATTACTTGTCCTCCATAAGTAATTATAAAGTATGCACGTGTAATTTAGTTTATCGTAAATGATTGAAATGTATTCTTTAAATCTAGGAAACTTGGTCCAGTTTATATCAGACAGATGTTCCTGTTCCCACTTATTTGGTGAATTTTATAGAATATCTTTTATCTATTATTTGACAATGCCACAAATACAAACAGTATATTCTGGGGGCTAAAGAGATGGCTCAGTGGTTAAGAACACCAGCTCCTCTTGCAGAGCACCTTGTTTCAATTCCCAGCACCCACACAGTGACTCATAGCCACATATAACTCCTGTCCCAGGAGATCTGATACTCTCTCCTGACCTCCACAGGGACCATACACACACATGGCAAAAAACATACATGCAAGGCAAATCATCAGTACAACTAAAGTACATAAAGATATAAAAATTTAAACAATAAACAATGTATCTTACTACACGTGCCTCCAATACCCCATCCAGTTCCCCAGACACGCAGCTAGCACAGCTTCCTCTTCACTGGTGGAGCAGATCATGTCACAGTGGCTGTAGCACATGGCACGAGTTTGTTCACATCATGGAAGACACCAGGAATCAGAGAGTAAAGAAAAACCAGAGGCCAGATAAGACCTTCAAAGGCTCCACTCCCATCGACCTTTCTGGGACCACCTATATTTCACTCTTAAAGGATCCACAGCATCCCAGAAGAATGCCACCACCCTGGGGACACACACAAAACATGAGCTAGTGTGCAACATTTCCAATTCAAATCATAACCCCACTGCATATGGGGTGTGGTAATGGTGCATGCCACACTCCTGGTTCTCAGGGGTGATTCGGGTGATTCAGGAACATTGTATACATGGTGTTACGCTTCCTACTAGACTATGAGTAATAACAACCTTTGTCTATGGCCCAGGAGTCTTGTATCTTTCTGAAGGCATTCATGAAACTCTAGCACACATTCTTATTAGATTGCAAACAGGAAAAATCTCAGGCCCCTCATATTTCCTTGACAGCTGTAACATTTACACTGAGATGACATTTTCAGGTAAATATCTTCCCATGTAGCAAGAAAAGGTTTGAAGATGTCAGCAGAGGATTGAGTGACACAAAATGGAGATTGGAAGGAGCCTTGGCCCTTGCTCATATAGACAAACACTTAGTATGGGTTCCCAGGGGCTGCCCATGTAAGTAAGGTAGGACAGAAATGTCAAAAGAATATGAGAGAGGTAGAATTTCAGAACACAGCATTTTGACTTGGTGACCATGGCACACTCTCTTACACTAATGATTCCAGGTCTTAAAAGAAGTTGGCAGGAAGTAACTGGGAGAGTTAGTATGGATATGTTCTCCCAACCTGGGCAAACAAGGAACAAAAAGGAAGGGAGGGGAGAGAAAGAGTGAGGGAGGGAGGAGGAGCCAGAGATGGGAAAGAGGGAAGAAGAAAGGGAATGCAGAAGGGAGAGAAGAGGGAGGGAGGGAGGAAAAAAAGTGTTCAAAAGTTAAGTAGTTCTATGTGTAAACTGTACTGTCTCTATTTTTGATACCCTAAAAAAATCAAAGTGCCTGTAACATACCTGCAATTCTAGAATGGAGGGGAGGAAAGGTACTTTATAGGGACAGATTGCAAAGCACAAAATTCTGAAAGAATAAATTATTATGAAATTGGAGAAGTACATGCAGAATGCTATTTATTCTTTAAAAGAGAAACAACAACAACAACAAAACCAAACAGGTTCTGCCTCGTTATTTAATACTGTCATAGGCAGAATAGTAGTTCCATAAAATGACCATATTTTAGTTCTCGATAACTAAAAAGGCATGAAAACATGGTAGCAAAATAACTGCCGGGCGTTGGTGGCGCATGCCTTTAATCCCAGCACTCGGGAGGCAGTGGCAGGTGGATCTCTGTGAGTTTGAGACCAGCCTGGTCTATAAGAGCTAGTTCCAGGACAGCCTCCAAAGCCACAGAGAAATCCTGTCTCCAAAAATCCAAAAACAAAAACAAAGAAAAAGAATAAAAATAACTTTGCAGACTTAACTAAGGTTACAGCCTTTACAATGAGGCAATTATCCTGAATTATCTGGGTGAGATTCATCTAAATATAGGAACCCTTAAAATGAGACAGAGATGCATCAGAAGGGAAGGTAGAAAGATTTATAGCAAGGGGGGCAACTCCCCACCATGGCAGCAAAAGAAGAACATAGCCCACCTTTGTTGGAGACCCTCATTTAGTCCATGACACATACCCTATAAGAGCAAAGACTGGCTCCCAGACGACAGTCATCAAGGAAAGGGAGACCCCAGTCCTACAACTACATGGGACAATATGTGTGAGCTAAGGCAGTAAATTCATCCCTAGGGTCTCCAGAAAGGGTCAGCCCAGGGAGCTCTAGACAGTGTAACCAGCTTGTCTTCAGGTCTCCCTGGACTTGTGACCCACAGAACTACAAGGCTAAATATTGGCACTGATCTAAGTACTAACCATACGGCTATTAGTTATAGAAGAAATTTAAAAAAAACAGAGATCTCATATTCCCTCATAAACACAGGGATGTAATTTGTATGACTTTATTTTTTTATATTTGAGGGTTTAAGCAAAGATGGCCCAATAATCAAGCTATGGGGATGTTGTCAGTTTTTAATTCAGGTGTCAGTCACTTGCCTACAGATATTAGCCAAGCAAATAAAACAACCTAATGAATAATTGAAACTTTGCTATCTGATAACTTTTCAATTATGCAACGACAAAAGATAATAGAAGCTTCATTGCCAGAGTTTAAATAACTACTCTCTTGTGATTTTACTTAACTCTTAGTCTGTGACCATGATGTCAAGGCTACAGCAACTGGCAGGGATGAGAAGACTTCTTTTGAATTAACCTTCAGTCACTGAATAGGAGGCCACCATGGTTTAGTGGAATGGTTAGGTTAACATTTCATCTTGCACAGCCAATGACCTAACCCTCTGAATGAATCTTTCTTGCTACTTAGAGTGATTGATGCTGACTTCTCTCTGAGAATAAAACCCCTTGACTAGTCTAAACTTCAGTGTTGCAATTCACGCTTTGGAAAAATGGTAATATAATAATACAGATGACCATTCGATAGCTCACTGTAAGGATCTGGATGAACTCTAAGACTGTTAAGAAAGAAACAGGAACAGAGGGGAAGGAACCCTGCGGGGCACAGGGAGTGATGCAGAATGACCGTATCTCCATGTCAGCTCTGAGTCAACATGAATAATGTTGACGTCATTATCGGGGAATAGCTCTTCACACAACGTCTTAGGGCCTTTCTTGCCTAATGGAGCTATAGTAGCTGGTTATAGATTACGAATCACACTATCCCAAATGTTTATATCTCAGGACCAAAAGATTCTCTAGAGTCAACATTTTTACAGTCTGGTCACCATCAGCAATGACAGCAAAACCAGAATAGAAAAATGTGCTGGAAGCTCTCTAAAAAGTTGTCTAGGGATGACAAGATGGCCAGATGGGAAAAAGCGCTTGTCTGTCCATCTCTGCCTGAAGACTTGACAACCTGGGCTGGACCCTGGGAACCCCTGCAAAGAAAGGAGGACACGTACTACGTGCTTCCCCTCTGGCCCCCATGTGCTTACCGTGGTACACAAGATCGTAACGAATAAAAACAAAGTCTAAAAAAATAAATAATGGTGTACCACAGGTACAATGATGCCAATGAAGGGACAGTAAGGAAATTTCAGGGTAGGGGAAAGAGTTATTTTCTTACTGAGTTTGGTGTTTATTTTTTAAATTGCACCCAGAGATCATAAAGGGCAAACTCAGAGCAGAGCTTTGAGGCTAAATGTCATACAGTCTTTCTTCCTATTTGCAAGAAGGACAGCAGCAAATTCACCTCAAGCAGATATTTTGTTTTCAAGTTTCTTATTTAAAAAAGGCCCCAGAAAATGGGAATTGCACTTGTTCTATACAACTGAAAGCAATGCCTGTTTTCAGAATATTTCCTTTTATACATATTTTTCTTCTGAAAACTTGATAAATATTCATCTAGTACCTACCTTTTCTTGAGATGGGGTTTCTCTGTGTAGACCTGGCTGTCCTGGAACCACTCTGTAGACCAGGCTGACCTCAAACTCAGAGATTCACCTGCCTCTGCCTCTCCAAGTGCTGGAATTAAAGATGTGTGTCAACACTGCCTGCTTGATTTTGATATGATTCCATTTTCTAGTAGCATCCTTAGGATGAGGATCACCCCTTTAACAATTAGAAGAAACACAAGATAGAAACAAAGATTGTATTACTTATGGTCTCTGGGGTACACATCAGGCTTGGGAGCCAAACACAGTTTTCAGAGGCAAATGGATAGAGAGGAAGTGGAGCCCTGAGACCAATAGTGTCATTGCATCTAGCAGGTCTGAGAGTTTTAAGTAGGACTTGAAGTGAGTAGGCACAAGCTCTAGGAGCTCACTGAGTGACTACAAAGCTGTTACTGTGAAATGTGTGCATAGCCTTGTAGGTCATAAAGACCAGTGAGCCCAGCCATGCAGGGTCCATCTTGCTTCCCTTGAAGGAAGTGGCATCAGAGAGCAGATACATAAGCAGATATCCACATGGACGACACAGAAGATGAGCAAGGGAGAAATATGGACCATAATCTACATCAAGTGTGATGCTAAGACCAGGATCTGTGTCAAATGTGACACTGAGCCTAGCTTCCTGATGAAAGGCAAACATTTGCTACAGAATCACATATCAAAACCTTATATGGGGCCTCACAGTTCTCCAGGCTCTATCCAACCTGCTCCCCAGGAGCTAAGAATCTTCACTGTGCTGACCTAACCAGTTCCATCCTACTAGGTGGAGCCTGTTGTGAACAGCACCGAGTACCATGCTCTCCTCCTCCTCCACCTTCAAGTCATCTGTGGGCAAGGAAGGACACAGAGCCTTGCGTCTAGTAGACCAACAACTCAGTGTTAAACTCGCTAACGATACCAGCATCACAGACACTGAAAAGACCCTTCATGTGTTGTCAGTGAAGAATTGCCAAACCTGGAGCTCAGGGGTTGCTATGTGCAACTGTCCACAGTCAAGGTGGACACTGTTGCCACAAGGACAACATGCAGCAGACATTTGTATGATCCCTGAACCCTTCCCCTCCCTTTTCCAACGCTGACCCGTAACTGTACACCCACAATATGGATATCAACTTTTCTCAGTACAAGTTATTGAAGGCTGTTCTTTTCACATTGAATGATATTGGCAACTTATCACAAAACCAATTGAATGCCTAAGCTGATGTCTGGAATTCTATTGCTTTGGCCAATGCATTTACCTTTTTGCCAGTGCTACGCTATCATGACTATTTCAACTTTACAGTAAACTTTGAAATCGAAACCTCAAACATTTTAAAAGTGTGTGTCCTCAACATTGCTTTTCATTTTCAAGATAGTTTTGACACTTTCTAATTCCTTAATATTTAGTGTGAATTTTAAGATCACCTTGTAAGTGATCCTACACAGATGTGGTAATAGTTTACTTGTAAAAATAGAACCTATCTGAGGGTCAGAGAATGGAGCTTGCCACTAGCTAACCATAGAGGTCTGGAGGTCTGTACAGACAGACAGGAATTGAGGTAACTGGGCAGAAACAGGATATAAGCAGGAGGAAACAGGAAATCACTCTCTTGTCTGCTGAAATGCTAAGGAAGTAAAGTCTGCCATGGCTTGCTCCTTCTCTCTGATCTCTCAGCATTCCCCTCTATATCTGACTCTGGCTTTTTATTATCTAGACCAGTTAAGAACTCCATTTACACAGAAACAATTATCACTTCATGTAATAACCACCTAAATGGTCACTACCCTCCTTGACCTTCAAATTCAGAATCCTTGGTGGGCAGGATGTTTCCAAGACTAATCTCCCCCATATAATAAGCTAGAGTCTCAGGTACATCTCCAGGCATTAAGTCAATCTGAAAAATGAAAATGATGGGACCTTCCAATTATTTGTCAGCGTCTCATTTTGAAGGAGGAGAATCGGAAAAAAAGAGTGGGATTTTTGCAGCCCACGTTAGCTGTTACAACAACCCAAGATTTCTGCCCTAGTCTGTTTAATTCCTATATTTTTATAGTAATGTGATCTACAGAGAGAATATAATTATTACCAGGACCTCTCTTCTTGACTTGTGAGCAGTCTCTTCTCCTACATCTTCATAGGGAATTTCCTCAGTACCTCTCTGAGTCTGTTTTTAGTTCTTAAAAGCAAGGACATCATTTATACGGAGTTATAGTTCACCTGACTTTAATGGTGTCTTTAAAGACTGTTTCCAAATGAAATCTCATATGGTGGAACTTCAATGTGCACATTTGGGAGAGAGTCCATGATAGCACACCTAATAGCCTCTCTCAGAAGAACCCAACAAAACTCATTCTAAAAGTGACCCCTATGACCTTCTTTCCTTTCCCATTACCATACTAAGCTTTACTATCCACTCCCTTTCCCATCAAAGTTCACCCCAAACTGGTAAACCTTCCAGCTGCCCCCCATTCCTCTCCTTTAGTTCACCCAAAACTGGTAAGCCTCCTAGCTGGCCCCCATTCCTCTACCCCAGAAAGGATTGCAGGTACAGGTTTAAAACATACAGAAAATATTCCTTCCCTCTTTCAGAACCTAGACCTTATCCAGAAAGACAGTTACTCTCAGAGAAGCCATCGTGTAGATGATGGGCCAAAGAAAGACTTGACTATTTTCTTAGCAACAGGAGCTAACATTTACATGAAACTTTACTACCAAGAAATACATATACACACATATGTACATATACCCATATACTATACCATGGCTTTGCCACTATAGTTTAGGTGTGGGAAACAGGAAATCTTTAAATTAAACGCCAAAAAAAATCTAGGCTTCATGAAGTTTCAGGCTTCTCAACCCAAATATTCAGTGCTCAGATTGACTAAGGCATGGTTGGTCCCAGGTATTATTCATAAAGTTCTAGCTGCTGTCTCCCTATTTTGAATTTAAAATGCTATGAAATATGGCTTTGGTTCCTGGTTTCAAACATCTCAGGAGGAGGGCTTTGACTCCCATGACCTTGGGCCTGGTGCAAAGCTAAATATCATAGAATTGTCTGAAGAGGAAGATGGCTGCTTCCTGGAATCAGAACCAGGGGGTGAGGGAGAGACTGAGGCCCAGATACCACCTTCAAAGAAAACTCACCCTACTCTCCTCCATCCAGGAACTACTTACAAAGGTTTCCCCAACCTCTCAAAATAACTCCATTATCTAGGAACCAAGATCCTGGAGCAAGACCATTTTATATTCAAAATGTAAGTTCCCCAGCGTATGAAAAACAGATCTGGTCCCATTTATAAGGGAGAGAAGACAAGGTCAATGTGACAAATACACAGGAAGAGCTAAACTCCAATCAAGTTGATAAAGGCCTGGTTTCCCTGTGTGGTAGTCTGAATGTAACTGGCCCCCATAAGCTCATAGAGAGTGGCACTATTAAGAGGTGTGATTTTGTTGGAGTAGGTATGGCCTTGTTGGAGAAAATGTGTTACTGTATAGGTAGGCTTCATATATGTTCAAGTCACGCCTAGTGTCTCAGACCACTTCCTGTTGCCTACTGATCAAGATCTAAGACTCTCAACTCCAGCAACATGTTTGCCTGCATGCTGCCATGACCTAGCATGATGATAGTGGACTAAACCTCTGAAAATGTAAGTGAGCCGGCCCATTAAATGCTTTCCTTTATAAGAGTTGCCATGGGCATGGTGTATTTTCACAGCAATAGAATCCCTAAGACACCCTGACTATTCTTGCCTCTACTGATATGATGAACACTAGAAAAAAGTTCAAAGTACCAACTTATGGGAAGAGGTGATGGAAACAATACAGAGGTACCCACAATTCCCCAAAAGCAATTTCCAAAAGGAAAGTGAACTGGAGATGATCCCAGGACATGGCTGGAGTCATTCCCACAGGAAGCAGACTTTGAGAGCCATTTCAGACATGCCCAGTAGACTTTTCTTAATATACTGCCTGTGTGTGACAGGCACAAGTAAGCTTGATCTGCCAGCAGCCTGTTTATAGACACAATAGTCTATAGGGGATAAAGCTTAGGAAAAATCCTCCCATCAAAATTTCTTGTGTTGAAAAGAAATTGTCCAATCCTTCCCCTGCTGTCCTCTAGAAAGGCCTTTTATTTTCTAAAGGGCATGTTGCTTAAATCACTTCAACCAAGGCCGTGCAAAGCTCTTCAAAGGCCCTTCTCCAGCTGCCCTTGGGAGAGAATGCCAAAACACATTAGGTTCTAAAGCTCCGAATTGAAAAAATGTTTCTAATTCAGATCCCACAGTTTCCTTGACTAAATTCCATAGTATTACTTCTCATCATATTTCCTCTTGGCAAAATATATATCCCTACCCTTCTTCTTACCCTTCGGATGGCAGTGAAGAGTTATTGTACCTCTCTGATTCATCACTTAGCTAAGACATATACGGTGTATTGAGTTATTTCAGCCTCTTTCTTCAGGCTCAAGTCCTTAATGTGATCTCTTTATCGTCACCAGCTGTCTTCTGGGTAAAGATCTCAAAGTTAGGAGGCATTTTTAAAGTCATTTAATCCAGCCACACAAGTGATATCCAAATCTTATCTACCCAGGAGACCCAAAGACAGAGCACTAAATGGTTCCTCAGCCTTCAATAGACTCAGTACCTTGACAGTTAACTCTTTTCATTTGATGAGCAAAATCTATTTTCTTATTATTTTGGGGGGTTGTTTTGTTTGTGCTTCTGTGAAGATAAAAAATGTGACCTCCAACTCTTTTTCTATGCTCTAAAGGTCAAATGGAAAGCCTGCCTATTGCATACATTTCCAATCAAATGTTGAGAATGACTTATAAAGTCACTGAGGAGCCTTGAGATCCAGCTGATGTCAGGAAGTAAAGGTGTTCTTAAGTATGTAGTGAGCAAATAGTTTATATTGTCTGGATAAGGCACTGGGGAGGGAGACAAAGAAAGGGGGGTTAAAAGATACAGGCGTACAAGAGTACAAGAAGAACAACTTTGAATTTTCTCTAGTACAGTCTGGTAATTATTATTGACAACAATTAATTATACATTTCAAAATGACTAGTAGAAAGGATTTTGAATGTTCCCAACATAAAGAACCAACAAATTCTTGAGGTGATAGATACATCAATTAACTTGACCTAGTTGTTATACCTGTACACACATATTGAAATGTCACACTGTACTCCATAAATACACATAATTATTATCAGCTAAAATTGTAAGTCTATAGATAGAGCACTCCCTGTGTCTAATATTGAGAATAACAGCAATATGCCTAAGGTTCGAAAATAAATCTACATTTCAAGAATCACTTCTGCTGTTTGTTTTCAGAAGATAACTCGGCATGTTTGGCTGACTCTGCAATCTGCTTCAGGAAACTTCATTTGTTGCTGGGAAGTAACATCCTGCCTCAAGCACTGTCCTATGAGTCCTGGCGTTCTCAAGGACAGGAAACTGTTAGCTAACTCTTTGTACTTGTTTCTATATGGATGGAAAAGGAAAGCACCCTGTCAGCTGACTATCAAGATCAGAACAACCCTGCCTCCTGCACTGGTGGCACCACATTCCTCTTACATTTCTATCCTGTCCTCTTAATGGCTTGGGGATTGCTGCAAAAATGCCATTATGCTTTATAGCTGGTGACAAAAAAGGAACAATTCAATTTCCAACAAAGATAACGCTATATAAGCCTCCTTTGCTTGCTAATACTACAAAAGTGCCAGACAAAAAATGCAAAGAAACATCAAAGTGCTATTTCCTGAAGTAATTCCACCCTCACTGTGGTGAGGACAACAGTGACAGTCACAGAAGAAGAGGCGAGGTGAGCTTCCTGGGGCTAATGATAGGGCCGCCATGCAGGATGGTAATAATTGAGTTTTAATGTCCTGAACTGTTGCTTGCTGTAAATCCTCTATATGTAAAACTTGAGACTCCGCTAGCCAAGATTAATGGTTAGCAGTGTACATAATATTTATTAAACTTCTTTTTATGTTGCTTGGCAATCTGTGCTACCATCAAACAAGTTGAAGTAATTGACATTTAGTGCATCAACCCGCTTTTGACGGAGAAGCATGACATTCATGTAGATTGTAAACATTTGGCAATTGCTGTAAATGTCTCCAAATTTAACGTCATGACCTTTTCTCAGGTAAATGTTTTTGGATAAAATGTAAATAATGATTCACTGAATGTCAAATACCACAGGGTGTCAGACACTGGGCAATGTCAAGTTTCCTGTCTTGTCACCCTCCAGAGGTTCATAGATTGCTTGGCCTGTTGCATCCTCTGTGTCTCGTATCAAAACTCACTGACTGCTGCTTATTATAATTCCCTACCCCTTACCTCCCCCCCACACACAGTATTTCTGATTAAGAAATGTGGCTTCGTGTCCTTGTATAATTAAATGGAACTTGGCATTTTAAAAATCCATACTGCAGCATGGAAAAACTAATTCTGTTACAGAGATCTCTGAGATCCAGGACACAAAATATCCCACAGAATCTGTGTAAGGACAAGCCTCCAACTGGAAAGTAGGACAAATAGACACAAAGGCACATCCTTCCATCTTCCAACATCTCTAACTCTTTTCCAAACATACAACGGATGTTAACGTTGTCCAAAGCATAAGGTAAGTGCCTCTAATCAGGCTACTCTGGAGAAGTCCACCTCACTCATCAACATGGGAGAGGGTCTACTCAGTAAACATCACAGTCATCCCTTTTACCACCATGACTGTCTTTAAAGATGTCTCTCCAAGAGTTAGCCTTCCACAATTGTTCCTTCAGTATACACTGAGAACAAGGAATTTCGAGGTGTACCTTCCACTAACTTCATTTTTATCGCTGTTGTAATTGTTGTAGTTTGGGTTCCAGGGGAGAAGAGCTGATTGATAGGCGGAGGGTTTTTTGGTTTATTTTGTTTTGTTTTTTGAATCAGGATTTCTCAATGTAGCTCAGGTTAACGTTGACCCACAAATCCTCCTGCCCTGACTTCTGGGCACTAGCAGTAGAGGTGTACATAGATGGTTCATCCTTTTACTTTTAAAATCATCCTACATTGAATATTTGAAAACTGTTAACAGAACTGATAAGAGTATTATCATATTGCAAGAGAAATAGATGCATGCTGACACAATACACAATAAGTTTAAATCTATCTAAAGTGTTCTGAGATTCAAGGGCATCTAGGCATCTTGGTCAGATTCCTAAAAAGGAATCTGGACAGAAGTGAGATGATTAGTTACAAAATTAGAGTCTGCATGGACTTTTGATGGCCTCTTGCCTTTGCATTGCTCCAGATGAGCGACTTAACTCTGAGGGGGCATCAAGACCCTTCCCACATAGAGCTTAAACTCTTAACTCTGGGGGGGCATCAAGACCCTTCCCACATAGAGCTTAAACTCTTAACTCTGAGGGGCATCAAGACCCTTCCCACATAGAGCTTAAACTCTTAACTCTGAGGGGGCATCAAGACCCTTCCCACATAGAGCTTAAACTCTTAACTCTGAGGGGGCATCAAGACCCTTCCCACATAGAGCTTAAACTCTTAACTCTGAGGGGGCATCAAGACCCTTCCCACATAGAGCTTAAACTCTTAACTCTGAGGGGGCATCAAGACCCTTCCCACATAGAGCTTAAACTCTTAACTCTGAGGGGGCATCAAGACCCTTCCCACATAGAGCTTAAACTCTTAACTCTGGGGGGCATCAAGACCCTTCCCACATAGAGCTTAAACTCTTAACTCTGGGGGGGCATCAAGACCCTTCCCACATAGAGCTTAAACTCTTAACTCTGGGGGGGGCATCAAGACCCTTCCCACATAGAGCTTAAACTCTGGGGGAAACAATATTATGTGTTCATTCTCCTAGTGTCTGTGGTGCCAAATCACTGTTGAAGCAGTGTCACTCTTAGAGGTGACATTTCTCTATACCCTCACTGCAGATGTGGAGAACCTCTGTCTCCAAATATTTACAGGACCTGCTCAAAGTCACATTCCCCCATGCTCTGGTAAAGTCAGAGTTTCTCCCACTTTCTAGGGGACTTTTCTAGACTCAGCCTCATCCACTCTCCTGTCTACTTAAGTTGCAAAACACTAAAGGTCTCAAAAAACCATCTGACCCTCACCCAGTCATCAGGATCTCCAAATACCAGACAGCCTGAATGTACTTTAATATCCCTCAGGGGGGCTGCTAGATTGTGTTCAAAATAATAACAATGACAACGATTCAACCTGCTTTATAATGCCTGTTACCTTCCAGACATATTACTAAGCTCTTTGCATATATTAGCACACTTAATCCTCACAGCAACCCAGAGTTAGGTAATTATCCACACTTAGAAGATTAAACAAACAAATAAATAAAAGGCTCAGAGAAGAGGAGGATAGGTTGTAAAGAAAATGTTCTTGGAGCTAAAGAGTTAAGTGCAGCCGTCAGAGAAATAGCTCACACATTTTGATGCTTTGAAATTTTCATGGTGTAAAAGCCATGCTTCTACATATGTATGAAAATATTTACACATATGTGCACATATGCACGCGTTGCTTTTGTTTGCTTTCTTTTGCAAAACACAACATACAAGGTCTTATCCCTGACCAATCAAGTCAGAATATCCCTGACTGGAATCTGCCCCTCTGTATTCATATTATTCTGATGGGTATTGTGCTATTGGTTAAGATTATCTGTCCTCTGCCAATAAAATGTGGGCGAGAGAGGAAATCATGGCCTTGTGTTCTCCCTTCTGAGCCCGCCAGGTTCCAACAGATAGCTCCAAACCCATTATCATACAGACGGTCTTAGTTAATGTTGGTAGATCACAAAGCAAAACTAATAGAGATGAAGGTGAGAGAGGTTTGCGAGGAGAGGGAAGGTGGATAGGAACAATAAAGAGGTGTCAAATAAGAGTGCTCAGGCCGGGCGGTGGCGGTGCATGCCTTTAATCCCAGCACTCGGGAGGCAGAGGCAGGCGGATCTCTGTGAGTTCGAGGCCAGGCTGGACCAACAGCCTCCAAAACAATACAGAGAAACCCTGTCTCGTAAAAAATAAATAAATAAAAGAGTGTTCAGTATGTGAGGTGACAATATGTGATGCTCTAAAAATAATACAATACTAATAATTAAAGTTTAAAATTATTGAATGTCCTTATAGAACTAGATTTGTTGAGGAAAGTGCTCAACATAGCTTACAAGATTGGAGCCTACAGTTATAAAGTGATAACTTTTAAATCCTCAAGACATATTTAGATGACTTAAAAATGAACAGAAACATTTAATAACAAATGTGGGAAAATATGCCTGAATCTCAGCAGAAGCAGTAGTTTGTAGGCCTTGCTAACAGTGAATGTTCATACACTCCCTCATTTCACCATCTGCTAGAAAAAAAGAGTTGAGAACTTTAACTGTTAATCCCTAATTTAGACCGTTGAACCCCAGTGCCCTTTCAGGCTAAAGTAAATTTTAAATTCTATTCACTGGAAGGAGTTCATTGGTGACCTTTGAGAAATCAATTGCATGGTATACCAGGATAAAATGTGTTCTAACTTGCCTATAAATTGATGAGCTGAAAAAAAAAAAGAGTATTATCCCTATCAAACACACTGGAGAACACTTCCCTGTCCAAATTTCAGTGGTGGACTGTTACGTCCTAATGGGAAACTCTGAATCTCTATGGTGAAATGCAGGTGAAGAAATGAACACTGAGAACCAGGTCTCTGCACAAATAAATATATAGTGATTTTTATAAGCTTTCCTTCTGGGCTTGTTCTTTGACTACTTGGATAAAAATTGGTGTGGCTGTTAAATAGAAATCTTTTTTTTAAGCAGCCCACTTCCTTTCCTCTATAAAAGTGAAAGTAGTTTATACATAAACAAAACTTTATTAGTCAGGCAAACAAAATCTCCCTATGGTATACATGGGGATTGTCACAACTGACCAACGAATCTGCCTCTCTGGATTCACATACTCTCTTTGTTAAGAACCCACAGACACTGAACATCAAGATTCAAGACCCATTAGCTGTACTTGGCTTCCTTGTTTCTTATCAACACTAGTAGACATGTCCAGGTAACCTGTAACTCCCCTCTCTCTCGAGATTCCCAAGCACACCACATCCTCAAAGCCAGTGCGTCATGGACATGTGACTCCAGTGCACCATGGACATGTGACTCCAGTGCACCATGGACATGTGACTCCAGTGCACCATGGACATGTCATTCCAGTGCACCACGGACATGTCACTCCAGTGCATCATGGACATGTCACTCCAGTGCACCATGGCCATGTCACTCCAGTGCACCATGGACATGTCACTCCAGTGCATCATGGACATGTCACTCCAGTGCACCATGGCCATGTCACTCCAGTGCACCATGGCCATGTCACTCCAGTGCACCATGGCCATGTCACTCCAGTGCACCATGGACATGTGACTCCAGTGCACCATGGACATGTGACTCCACTGTACCATGGACATGTCACTCCAGTGCATCACAGACAGGTGACTCCAGTGTATCACCAGTGAACAAGACAGCAGCAGCTCCTTCAAATCATTTGTTAACTGTCACTGCCAGTTTCCAATTTAGGTGATATTTACTACTTGTCTTAGTTACCAAGACAACTTATAAAAGAAAGCATTTAATTGGGGAATCACAGTTCCAGAGGGTTGAAATCCATGACCATCATGGCAGGGAGCATGGCCACATAATCATGGCACTAGAGCAATAGCTGAGAATTCACATCTTAAGACACAACCACAAGGCAGCAAGAACTAAGAATGGGCAGGTTTGGAAAACCTCAAAGCCCAGTCCCAGTGACACACTTCCTACAACAAAGCCACCCCTCCTAATCCTTCCAAAACAGTTCCACCAATTGGGGACCAAGTATTCAAACATATGACTCTATGGGGACCACTCTCATTTAAACAACCCTACTAACTTAAGAGATCCACCAATGGAGTAAACAATCAAATCCAGAGGTTAAATCAAAAGATACTAACAGTCCTTGTTTGGTGAGATCAACATAAACTTGGGGAACAACTGAAAATTGAAAATGGGTCTGGCAGTTAATGACAGGGAGGTTAAAGTGTCTCCAGGTTCTTTTCTCTTTGGGAATCACTTACACTTGTCTGTGGATCACCCTCAGACTAGGTAAAGAAGCACTCAAGCCCCATCTCCTGTCTGCCGAGCCAGCAGTTAAACACTGATTCTCGGGGCAGTTTATATAAATAAGTTATGGACAATATATTGTGAGCCTCCACTACCTAATAACATCATGTATTTTTTATGGATTGTTGGAATTTGCAGGTTGGAGGCATAGCCATTGAGATGGATAATAGTCGTGTGCTTTTATTTTATGCACTTAGCCTTCTCATTGAGGACTGCATTAATCTTGTGTTTTACAATGGTGAATGCCAAAGAGGTATCTAAGCCTCTATGGAAAAAAAGATCCTGTTTTGGCTTATGATGTACTTGCTCCTTCTGCTTATCGTCTGCTTAGACATTTTTATTAGTATAATTGTTTTTTGGAAGCATAAACCAAGCTCTAGAATCTAAGAAACACAAGTTCCATACAGAGGATTTATGACCCAATATGAAATTTTCTTGCACTTTGAAACTCAGCCTCCAAAGTCAAGAAGAATTTGATGTCAGAATGTTTTAAATCATTTTCTAGAAGAGATCCCATGCAAGTGCCTGGAGGCACTAAGCTTCCTATAAATGGAGTTAAATTTCAGATTAATATGCATGCGTATCAGGCAGTCTTAGGTGATTTAACTATCATTAGCTTCCAATTGTTACGCAGATTAAATAGCTATTTTATTCTAAATGCAAACACGAGAGCACAACACAGACCTATTATTTAATTGTTTTAAATAGACTATAGGTTTGAATATTTCTAGTAAGACAGCTTTTCTTAACCCCGCTGCAAAAAAAGTCATGCTGCCAGTGCGTGAACAAAAACTAGATCGTGCCAGAACCATTACACTATAGAAAAAAGATGCAACACACAAGAGGCTTGAGGTTTTGCATTTTCAGTTCTCTGTGTTGACACTCTAGCAGTTTCCCTGCTTATGGAACATGGGAGTTGGAGGGGACCTGAGAAGCAATGTAACCCAGCCTGTGTATTTTACATGGGACAATCTGAACGGGTGAGTGAGGAAAAGACTAAGGCAGAATGCAGAACTTTGGGTTTCTGCTATGATTCTCTTTTCTCCCATGCTGCATCATATGTGTATGGTCAAGGAAACCAAAGAAGGAAGCAGCTTACTCTGTCGGTGTGTTCTAGGAAGCTCTGTTTAGCTTGAAACCAAAGACAGTACCAAATCCTATATGTTCAGTACTTTGTTTTCCTCTGTACCCTGTAGCCTTATTGTGCGGTAATAGATTTAATCTCTTCTTCAAGGTTTTACAATGTGGTGCCCCCTTTGCATTACAACTCTTGTACTTTGGGACCATATAATCAAAGCGTGGGTTATTTGAACACAGGTATATGGGCTGCTGGACAGTCAAAGTGGTAAGTAAGTGGTAAGCGATAGATACCATCTACAGTGTGGATATGCTGGCCAAAGGACTTATTTACATACTAGATAGGACAAAGTGGGACAGTATTTTAATTATGACATACACAACAGTGTATCGTTTGATACTTATAAGCCGCATATCTTTTGACATTTCTGTTTAGTATCTTTGGACTACCGTTGACTGCAGGAAATTGAGACCTCAAAAAGCAAAGCCATTGGGGGAAGACAGTTGTGCATGGAATTATTGTATATCCTTCAGTTATAACTTTAATGATTCCATGATCATCATAAGAAAATGCATCTGGAATATTTTTTCAATGAAACCAACCAACTGAAATTCAAATGAGTTATGATGAAAATATTAGCCATTTTCTTTTCCCTTTTTTTTCTTTTCTTGGTTCATCATAGAACTTTCTTTTACAGCTTCTCTTCCTGAAAATTACCTTTTGAAACTGCTGTTTCTGGATGTTTCTCTGTTGTTTTCACTTAGGGTAAAAATCATGAGTGCTTTGCTAAACTTGATTTAGAGCTGTTCTTTCTCAACTGGGCATATAACAACTCTGAAATTTGAAAGGTCTTGTTCGGAAACCCCGAATCAATTGATTTCAATGTCTTATGTAAATGGATGTACAGAAATCTAAATGCCAACTCACAGCAGACAGGAAAACCTGATAAATCCTTAATGAATGCAACCCTTATTAACAGTCTATGGTCCCAATGAGCACTCTTCTTGTAATTTAAAGCAGCATTATAATTATCCCACGTCCTGTAAGTAGCTACTGCAATGACACCAAGTTTGCAGTTCGTCATATCGGTGGCAGCACAAGTACACACATAGGTATGTTCACTTTTAATAAGTCAACTAGCATAATGGGTGTTCTTCAGTAATAACAATACAGACTGTATTTATGGATGCTCAGGAATGTTTACTTATAATAGAACACATTAAAACATTAAATAAGAAGTAAATATGCAGACAATGAAATATTGCATCTAGATTAACAAAATGATCTTAGACAGTTTGCAATTCTTGCCCTGCTACCTCTATTACCATGCAGTTGTGCCCCTGTTTCTGTCAGAGTGACAAATGACACCATGATCTCCACTGTGAACAGAGTCACTCCTATTCACATAGAAGAAATCTCTTGTTGTATATAGTAAGACTGGCAAATCAAAAACTGATCAGCATGTGTGCATCTGGGAATGCTGTAGAGTTCTGTCTATGAAACAGTATGACAAGCCAAAAAGTGGTTTAATTATGCAATGCCATTGCTTTAAGTCAAGTTCTCAATACCTCATGTCAGAGCCTGAAGTATTGATAATGAGGTGATTTGTAGAGAGTGATGACAGTAACCTTTTACCTTTGCTATATCTTCAAAGGTCACTTGGTTTTATGGACTTTTATAGGCACTCATTTGAAGTAATTGTGTACTATATTTCAGTGGAATCAGATGTATAATGTCAGAAGAAGAAAAGATGCCCGAGCCAAATTTGTCCTCTGTCTTCTAGAGTGAAGGTCACCCCAATGTGTTCTTCACATTAATAGTACACTCCAAGAATTATATCCTGAATACATGTTGAATGACAGAAAACTAATAAATTCAGTTAGTGGTCCTCATGTTGGCCCTATAACACAGTGTGTTTTTCTATTAAACTACTCTGCAATTGTCTATTCACTGGCCTGAACCCTCCTCTATAATGAGCAGTTTGAGACCTTGACAGTTCTTTTTCCTTATGATTCCTTCAGCTTCCTATTTAGATTTCCAACAGGACATAGTGCCTTCCTTGCACATAATAGGCATGAGATGCGCATTTGTGGATTTAGGGTCAGGTTAAGAAGAGAGATCCAGAGTGGAAGGAAGGAACAAAGGAAGACAAGAAGAAGCTCTTCCCTGTCACTCTTTTTTTTTAATTTTTGATCATTTATTTTTATTACTCTTTAATCACGAGTATATGTGTGCATCCTTGTATAGAGGTTTGCAACCTTCCTGATGCTGTGACCCTTTGATACAGTTCCTCATGTTGTGGTGACCCCCAACCAGAAAACATTTTTGTTGCTACTTCAAACCTGCAGTTTTGTTGTTATGAGTTGTATTGTAAATATCTGTGTTTTCTGATGGTCTCAGGTAACCCCTGTGAGATGGTTGTTCCGCCCCTCCTCAAAGGGTCTCTACCCACGGGTTGAGAACCACTGGTGTATGGGTGTGCATGTGTGAATACAGTGTCTTCAGAGTCCAGAAGAGGGAATTAGATCCCCCAGGAGCTAGACTGGCAAGTAGTCATGGGCTCCCCAGCAGGGCTCTAGAAGCAGAAAGCACACCCTTGAGCACTGAGATACCTCTCCAGCCTCCACAACCTCTTGACAAGCTGTGCTGCTTGATCCTGTGGTACTAAGCAGAGGTGCGCATGCGAGGGAAGCGGCAGCATCTAGATGCCTGTGTTTGCTCCGAAAATAATGGTGTCTAGAAAAGATGCCGATTTAGAGAAACTCCCTCTGGTTACAGTATATTTGGAGTTCCATTCAATTAAGTTAATCAAGCATGTGACCATACACATCATTTTTTAATAATTTCAGAACACTGAAGTAATGTTTATGAAGTGCCTGGTGCAGATCTGATAATATGCTACCCACTGAAAGAAACGTAAAAGAAGCTCACAACCATCCATTCACTGAGCATTTATTGAGGATTTAGTAATTTGCCAGATGTGCTGGATGCTTTCCCTGCCCTTGAGATAATTACATTGTTTCTGCAAAGCCAAAGCATGCAAGTATGAAAAACATCATGAGAAGAGGAGATAAATAGAGACATTCTGTAATGAAGGTAATGTTACCCAACATCTGATAAGTGCTTCCTAGCAGTCAGGCAAGGTACTAAGAATTATACTTGTATTTTATTTAATGTTCACTACTTTATACTTACTGAGTTCCCCGCATTAAAGCTGAAAAGGAAAGCTTAGCTCAAAACAGTTAATTAGCAAACTGTCTCCATTCAATCACACTGCTAGAACAAAAGATCATGGCCCAGGAGTTTACAAGCAATAGTGATGTATTTCTTAGTCTTCTGGAGGCTGGGATGTCAAAAGAACAAGGCCCCAACAGATTCCACATTTAATGGGAGCCTTCTTTGCATGGATTGTTTTCTCTCTAACTCCCCATGATGGATGATAGGCCCAAGGAGCTCTCTAGGGTCTTTCTTATAAGGGTTCTAATCCCACTCATAAAAGCTCCATTTCCTTGAGCTGATCAGTTCTCAAAGGATCTATCTTCTAAGACTGTTACTTGGGGGTGGGATAGGATTTCAACGTAAGAACTCAGGAGAGGGACGTGACCATTCAGGCCAAAACAATACCCAAGTCATCAACTGATGCCTCCAGCAATGATCTTCATAAATCTCAAGGCCATGCACAGAAACCCATGTTCCAATATTTCTGGTTCCCTGCCTAAATTTTTAGAGGTAGACAGTACATTCTCAAAAATCAGGACTCCATGTCTCCTAAAACTGTAAGAGAAATTTCATGAAAGAGAGAATAATCTAGACTTTAGAACGTTGATCTAATCTTCATGATTTGAGTAGATGAAAGTAATAATATCAAGGTGGAAGCAGAAACTTCTTCAAACATCAGTAAAACAGTCCACAAAATGACAAGATCTGGTTGGGATCAGCTAATTTAATAAAACTAACATTACTGCTCAATAAATCTGAGAAGGCTAAAGTATAGGACCAGAATGCCAACCTGTAGCTCATAACCTACCATGACAACTCCTTCCTCTTCTGTCTCCACTTACTTTATAATATTAAGTTCCATTTCTTTGGCATTTAACTGCCCTGCCACACACACACACACACACACACACACACACACACACACACACACACACCCTCTACTATTCAAACCTCAATTTAAGGCCTTACAATTTCTTCCTGGGATTAATACCTCAAGACCTATTGCCTGTAAACTCATTCAAATTCTTCTCTCTCTCTCTCTCTCTCTCTCTCTCTCTCTCTCTCTCTCTCTCTCTCTCTCTCTCTCTCTCTCTCTCTCTCTCTCTGTGTGTGTGTGTGTGTATGGTGTGTGTCTGTCTCTCTGTCTGTCTGTCTGTCTGTCTGTCTGTCTGTCTCTCTCTCTCTCTCTCTCTCTCTCTCTCTCTCTCATTCAGTTTTCCTAAGCAACAAAGTAAGCATGATAAGACAGTTCTATAGTCTAGTGTGAGCCTAAACGATACAATACATGTGGAATAGCTACCTCAGTGCCTGGGATATGAGATGGACTTGCAGGAGAAGCAAAATTCTTCTCTTTTATCTTCTAGGTGAAATGTCTTGGCCCTGTGAATTAAACTAACATGTCACAGATTAACTGATAGAGAAAAGAGACACTTAATGCCGTATCTAGCTATATTTTAGGACTTTTCTATGTCTACATTCTCAATTTCCTTTAACTCAGAATAAGCCATATGCCAATGGAGCAAATTTGGAGACAGCATCTAATCCCCTTCAAAGGGAATGTTTGTTTTGCCTTAGTCTTATCTGTTCCTTTATGGTCTCTCTCCTCTATTATCCATATGCTAAGCTATGGCTAAAGTTCTTTTACAAAATATACCCTGACCATTTAGGTCTGTTGACTAAATTTTCTCAATGGTCTCTTTGCTGGAAGAACGAGCTCCAAACAACCTTGTCTGAAGGCCCTTGTTTGCCCGTTATTGGATTCCCATTAGGAAATCCATTTAAAAATAAGTAAAGCCTCTTCCATATGTCAGAAACTAATCTGCATTTATAATGAGGGCAACAACAAAACTGATGGATCAAAGTCTAGATCTCATGATGAAGGTTTGGAGCACAGACAGAGCACTGGAGTTCCCTGCATGTTCAGAAAGCCTTAGGTGTGGCTGGGAATGCCGGCAGAGAGCATGAAGCATCAGAAGAAAAAGGATCCCGGTTACTTATGGCCCCAGCACTTAAGGAATAGACAAAAGAATGCATGAAGGAACCTGGAGAGAGCAATCAACAGAAATTAAATGGGTTCAAAAGGAAACCGTAACTCAATCACAAGCAAAGACCAAAATGAGTGGTCAACATGCAGTGAGTTGTGTACCTCAGTGCCATCAGACATGTGTGCTGCAGCATGCGTGTAAACCCAATGGGCGTCACTTATAAAGAAGATGGTAGATGAAAGCATGGGCTACAGGCTGTTCTCCAGATATTTGCAGCAGGTGAAATTTCCCATGCACTCAAGACATGGATTTCTTTTACGTCAAAGCTTCCTTTATGAGAGATTTTCAACCATGGCCACTTTTATAGAGTGATTTTAACGTGTCTGAAGAAGTAATGATGGCCGGAGAAAATGATAATTAGGTCAGAAAAAAAAGCTCTGATCCAAATTGTTTTGAGATTCAGCTGAATTTTGCTGCTGTTTTTAATTTCAAACACGGTTCAGGCTTGCAGCCATGCTTAAGCACCTGTCTACTGCTGTAGAAGGAAGATTAAGGAGTCCTGGCTATCTCATAGAAGAAACATGGATTCCCTCCCAGTCAACACCCAGAGAAAGGAAACAAAAACAACCACCTTTCCCTCTATGTTCTCAGCTGTTGTCCTCTGACAAAGAGATTAACAAGAGAAAACCAGACAACTTTTATTAACATGTAAATTTCATATATACCAGAGGGAAACTCAGGGAATAAGCAACTCAAAAGCACAGCTTAAAACTCTGGTTTGTGGAGCATTTTGGACAAAGAGCAATACATGGGTGAGTGAGATGACCCAAGTGGATAAAGTGCTTGTCATGCAAGACTGAAGTTCAAATCCCCAGGCCCCACTAAAACCTTAGCACAGTAGCTCATGTCTATAACCCTAAGACATCCATGGGAAGGAAGATAGGTGGTGGAGACAGGAAAGACTCCAGAAACTCATGAGCTAGTTAGCATAGAATATGCAGCAGAGAAACACCAGAGACCCTGCCCCCAAAACAAGGTAGATGGTATTGATGTCCAAGGTTGTCCTCTGACTTTCACATGTGTGCCTTTGGGTGTGCTTATGCTCCTGAACATACTCACACAGGTTTTAAAAAGGGAATAGAAAGAACAATGCAATTGCAGGGCCAGGATGGGACAGAGGAAAGTGGTTTGAGATTCAGAGAATAGCAAATCCTGGGAAAGCACACAGAAAGGGGAAAAAATCAGTTGATAAAGATAGATTCTAGAGTTTTTTTATATAGACTTCTTGGGTGCCATCTTCAAGTTAGAAGTTAAAGTTGTTTGACTGTGGGTCTCTGCATCTGCTCCTTGGGGGAGAAAGGATGGTAGGAACCGGGGGGGGGCAAGGACACCACAAGAAAATCCACAGAATAAATTAACCTGGGCTCATAGGGACTCCTGAACTGACAACCAGGAGCCTGTATGGGACTGACCTAGGTCCTTTGTATATGTTACAGGTGTGCAGGTTGGTGTTCTTGTGGGACTCCTAACAATGGGAGCAGGGACTGTCTCTGACTCTTTTGTCTGCTTTTGGGACCCTTTTCCTCCTACTGGGTTGCCTCATTCAGTCTTAATATGAGGGGATGTGCCTGGTCTTACTGTAACTTGTTATGTCATGTTTGGTTGATATCCCTGGGAGGCCTGCCCTTTTCTGAAGGGAAATGGAGAAGGGGATCTGTGGGAGAGGGGACGTGGGTAGAAAGGGACTGAGGGGAGAGGAGGGAGGGGAAACTGATCAGGATGTAATACATGAGAGAGGAATACATTCTTTTTAAAAAAAGTGGAAGTCTACTTGACTAACTGTTGACACTCTTGGGAGGAACAAGGAGGAAGAGTGACAAAACAGAGATTTTTATGAATGATATATGCTTTTGGGACATGAGCTTAACTTTGCCCTGGAATTGATATAAATGATCTTAATACAGTCAGATGATAAAAGTATTAAACTTAACCTCTTATAATTAAACTTAACCTCTTATAAGGCTCTGGGAACCTTTACAAGGTGAATGATTTGGCTAAGTAATACTTGGTTTAGCCAGTGTTAGCCAGCAGGTACGGGTAGGGCCAACCAACACAAGAGCTTAAACTATTGGCTCCTTCGACTGTATACCTAACTCTGTCACCATCCGTTGGCTCCATCGACTATATGCCTAACTCTGTCACCATCCACTTGTAAATGATCAGTTGTCTCCCACCCAACCACCCACCCTGCAGAAGTAGTACTGTGACTTGAAATACTGAACAATCCCCACATTTCTAAAAGGAAAAACGTAAGTAAAATTTAGGAGTAAATAATGACTGTGCATGGTGGTGCAAGTTCAATACTAGAGGGGCCAAAGCAGTGTGATCGTGAGGTGAGATTGGGTCTTCAGCGGGGACCGCCAGCCCATCACCCATCCCCCTCCATCTTCGGGGCGCTCCCGGCTTCCAGAAGAGCCGTCCACACAGGAAAGAGATCAGCCCCTCCAAGACCCCAACCCCAGCGAGTCCAGCTTCAGGTGGGATTGGGTCTCAGGCTGGGAGGACTGCCCGCCCATCACCCATCCCCCTGTGATCTTCTGGGCTGCTCCCGGCTTCCAGAAGACCTGCCCACACAGGAAAGAGATCAGCCCCTCCAAGACCCCAACCCCAGCGAGTCCAGCTTCAGGTGAGATTGGGTCTCCAGCGGGGACTGCCCGCCCATCACCCATCCCCCTCCATCTTCGGGGCCGCTCCCGGCTTCCAGAAGAGCTGCCCACACAGGAAAGACATCAGCCCCTCCAAGACCCCAACCCCAGGGAGTCCAGCTTCAGGAAAGAGATCAGCCCCTCCAAGACCCCAACCCCAGCGAGTCCAGCTTCAGCATCCCCAGCTTCAGCTGCAGTAAGGAAGGAGACCAGTGGAGACGGAAAGACCCCACCAGCACCCACTGGAAGAAGAGATGGGAAGAAGACAGAATAAGAGATCACTCAGCAATAGAAACACCAACATGACCCCACCAGAATCCAGGGATCCAACACCAGCAAGACCCGAAAAGCACTACATAGATGAAGAAGAGGAGACAGACCTTAAAAATTATTTCATGAAGATGATGGAGACCCTCAAAGAAGAAACGAGGAAATCCCTTAAAGAAATAGAAGAAAAAACAAACAAAAAAATCCATGAAATGGGGGAAAAAATTCAAGAAATAAACAAATCTCTCAAAGAATCTAAAGAGCACCAAGAAAAAACAACCAAGAAAATTAAGGAAACAGCTCAAACAGTTGAAGGATTGAAAGCTGAAATAGAAACGATAAAGAAAACACAGAATGAAGGGATGCTGGAAATAGAAAAGCTCGGTAAACGGTCTGGAACTACAGATGCAAGTATCACCAATAGAATACAAGAGATAGAAGAGAGAATCTCAGGTGTTGAAGACTCATTAGAGGATATAGAGTCGTCAACCAAAGAAAATCTCAAAACCAACAAATCCTTAACACAAAATATCCAGGAAATATGGGACACCGTGAAGAAGCCAAACCTGAGAATAATAGGTATAGAAGAAGGTGAAGAAATTCAACTTAAAGGTACAGAAAACATATTCAACAAAATCATAGAAGAAAACTTCCCTAACCTAAAGAAAGATATGCCTATGAAAATACAAGAATCTTACAGAACACCAAATAGGCTTGACCAGAAAAAGAAGTCACCTCGCCATATAATAATCAAAACATCAAACCTACAGAGTAAAGAGAAAATATTAAGAGCAGCTAAAGAAAAAGGCCAAGTAACATACAAAGGCAGACCTATCCGAATTACACCTGACTTCTCAATGGAAACGATGAAAGCCAGAAGATCCTGGTCAGATGTCCTACAAACGCTAAGGGAACAAGGATGCCAGCCCAGACTACTATATCCAGCAAAGCTCTCAATTACCATAGATGGAGAAAACAAAATATTCCATGACAAAGCCAGATTTAAACAATACGTATCCATGAATCCAGCTCTACAGAAAATGCTAGAAGGAAAACCTAGAGCCAAGGAAGATAATTACATTCACAAAGACACAGGCAATATATAATCATACTTTACAAAACACCAAAAGAAAAAGGGAGGAGAAACTACACAAAATAACTTCACTAACAATAAATCAAGCGCAAACAAGGATCACCAATCAATGGTCATTAATATCCCTCAATGTCAACGGCCTCAACTTGCCTATAAAAAGACACAGACTAGCAGAATGGATACGAAGACAGAACCCTTCCTTCTGCTGCATACAAGAAACACATATCAACACCAAAGACAGACGTTATCTCAGAGTAAAGGGCTGGGAAAAGATCTTCCAATCAAACGGCTCCAAGAAACAAGCGGGCGTAGCAATCTTAATATCTAACAAATTAGACTTCAAATTAAAATCAATCAAAAGAGATGAAGAAGGACACTTCATATTCATCAAAGGAAAAATACATCAAGACGAAGTCTCGATTTTAAACATCTACGCCCCAAATACAAAGGCACCTACATTCGTGAAGGAAACATTACTAAAGCTCAAAATGCACATAAAATCTCACACACTAATAGTAGGAGACTTCAACACTCTGCTCTCACCGCTAGACAGGACCTCCAGACAGAAACTTAACAAAGAAACAAAAGAATTAATAGAAGTTATGACCCAACTGGGTTTAACAGACATCTATAGAACACTCCACCCAAATACAAAGGGATATACCTTCTTCTTGGCACCACATGGAACCTTCTCTAAAACTGACCACATAATAGGAAACATAGCAAATCTCCACAGATACAAAAAAATTGGAATAACCCCCTGCATCTTATCAGACCACCATGCATTAACATTAGAATTCAACAATAACACAAATCGCAGAAACCCTACAAACTCATGGAGATTGAACAATGCACAATTGCACCATCCCTGGGTAAAGGAACAAATAAAGAAATTAAAGACTTCCTCGATTTCAATGAGAATGAAGACACAACATACACAAATTTATGGGACACTTTGAAAGCAGTGCTGAGAGGAAAGTTTATAGCACTAAGTGCCCACATGAAAAAACTGGAGAACAGTCATACTAGAGAATTAATAGCACAGCTGAATGTTCTAGAACAAAAAGAAGCAAACTCCCCAGGAGGAGCAGACGCCAGGAAATAATCAAATTGAGGGCTGAAATCAATCAAGTAGAAACCAGGAAAACACTGAGAAGAATCAATGAAACAAAGAGTTGGTTCTTTGAGAAAATCAACAAAATAGACAAACCTCTGTCCAAACTAACCAAAAGACAGAGAGAGAACATGCTAATTAACAAAATCAGGGATGAAAAAGGGGACATAACAACGGACTCTGAGGAAATCAAGAGAATCATCAGGGCATACTTTGAAAATCTGTACTCCACAAAATTTGAAAATTTAAAGGAAATGGACAATTTCCTGGATAGATATCACTTGCCAAAACTAAATCAAGAACAGATAAATAATCTAAAAAGACCTATAACCCCTAATGAAATAGAAGCAGTCATCAAAAGTCTCCCAAACAAAAAAAGCCCAGGCCCAGATGGCTTCAGTGCAGAATTCTACCAGAAATTCAAAGAAGAGCTCATTCCAATACTCGTCAAAGTATTCCACACAATAGAAGCAGGAGGCTCACTGCCAAACTCTTTCTACGAGGCTACAATTACCTTGATACCCAAGCCACACAAAGACACAACTAAGAAAGAGAACTATAGACCAATTTCCCTCATGAACATTGATGCAAAAATACTCAATAAAATACTTGCAAACCGGATTCAAGAACACATCAGAAATCATCCACCATGATCAAGTAGGCTTCATTCCAGGAATGCAGGGATGGTTCAACATTAGAAAATCTATCAATGTAATCCACCATATTAACAATCTGCGAAAGAAAAACCACATGATCATCTCACTAGATGCTGAAAAAGCCTTTGACAAAATCCAGCACCCCTTCATGATAAAGGTCCTAGAGAGATCAGGGATAACAGGAACGTACCTGAATATAATAAAAGCAATATACAGTAAACCAACAGCTAACATCAAACTAAATGGAGAGAAACTCAAAGCAATTCCTCTAAAATCAGGAACAAGACAAGGCTGTCCACTCTCTCCATATCTCTTCAATATTGTACTTGAAGTTCTAGCTACAGCAATAAGACAACAAAAGGAGATAAAGGGGATACAAATAGGAAAAGAAGAAGTCAAACTTTCACTATTTGCAGATGATATGATAGTTTACATAAGTGACCCAAAAAACTCCGCAAGGTTACTCCTAGAGCTGATAAACACCTTCAGCAATGTGGCAGGATACAAGGTAAACTCAAAAAAATCAGTGGCCCTATTATATACAGATGATGAAGTGACTGAGAAAGAAATCAGAGAAACATCACCTTTTACAATAGCCAAAAACAGCATCAAATATCTGGGGATAATCTTAACCAAGGAAGTGAAAGACCTGTATATCAAGAACTTTGTGTCTTTGAAGAAAGAAATCAAAGAAGATACCAGAAAATGGAAAGATCTCCCATGCTCTTGGATTGGTAGGATCAACATAAAAATGGCAATCTTGCCAAAAGCAGTCTATAGATTCAATGCAATCCCTATCAAAATTCCATCACAATTCTTCAAGGACCTGGAAAGAACATTAATCAACTTTATATGGAAAAACAAAAGGCCCAGGATAGCCAAAACATCCCTATACAATAAAGGAACTTCAGGAGGCATCACCATACCTGACCTCAAGCTCTATTATAGAGCTATAGTCCTGAAAACAGCTTGGTATTGGCACAAAAATAGGCAGGTAGACCAATGGAGCTGAATAGAAAGCCCTAATTTTAACCCACACACATATGAACACCTGATTTTTGACAAAGAAGCTAAAACTGTACAGTGGAAAAAAGAAAGCATCTTCAACAAATGGTGCTGGCATAACTGGGAACTGGTATGCAGAAGACTGCAGATAGATCCATGTTTATCGCCTTGTACAAAACTTAAGTCCAAATGGATCAAAGATCTCAACATACATCCAGCCACACTGAAACTTTTAGAAGAGAAAGTGGGAGATACTCTTCAACGAGTTGGTACAGGAGACCACTTCCTAAACATAACACCAGTGGCACAGGCACTGAGATCAACAATTAACAAATGGGACCTTCTGAAACTAAAAAGCTTCTGTAAGGCAAAGGACACAGTCAAAAAGACAAAAAGGCAGGCCACAGAATGGGAAAAGATATTCACTAACCCTACATCTGACAGAGGGCTAATCTCCAAAATTTACAAAGAACTCAAGAAACAAGTCTCCAAAACACCAAAGGATCCACTTGAAAGGTGGGGTACAGAGCTAAATAGAGAATTCTCAGTAGAGGAGGCTAAAATGGCCAAGAGACATTTAAGAAAGTGCTCAACATCCTTAGCCATCAGGGAAATGCAAATCAAAACAACTCTGAGATACCATCTTACTCCTGTCAGAATGGCTAGAATCAAAAACACCGAAGACAATTTATGCTGGAGAGGATGTGGAGAGAGAGGAACACTCCTCCACTGCTGGTGGGAATGCCGACTCATACAGCCTCTTTGGAAATCAGTATGGAGATTCCTCAGGAAAATGGGAATTAATCTACCACTAGACCCAGCAATTCCACTCTTAGGCATTTATCCAAATGAGGCAGGTTCATACAACAAGGGCATCTGCTCCACTATGTTCATAGCAGCATTGTTTGTAATAGCCAGAACCTGGAATCAACCTAGATGCCCCTCAACTGAAGAGTGGATAGAGAAAATGTGGTACATTTACACAATGGAGTATTACTCAGCAGAAAAAAACAATGGAATCTTGAAATTCGCAGGGAAATGGATAGCACTGGAAGAAACCATCCTGAGTGAGGTAACCCAGTCGCAAAAAGACAAACATGGTATGTACTCACTCATATATGGATTTTAGATATGGATCAGGATAGTGCCAGTCTGCACTTCCACAGATAGAGAGTCTGGGAAACAGGAAAGAACCTAAAAGATATGCATATATGCATAGTACCCAAGAGAAGAGGATGGAGACAAGATCCTCTGAATGGATGGGGAACACGGCGAGGGGTGGGGGGGACTGGGACCTGGGAAGA
The DNA here is from genome assembly GCF_017639785.1 of Mesocricetus auratus. Lineage (NCBI taxonomy): Eukaryota > Metazoa > Chordata > Mammalia > Rodentia > Cricetidae > Mesocricetus > Mesocricetus auratus. Next base: position 40,903,167 of record NW_024429199.1, on the reverse strand, counting down.
ATAGAGGGGGTAAAGAGGAAGGGAGTTGGTCATGGGGGAACAGGAAGTTGAGGGGGTGGGGGTAGAATAGGGGGAAGAGGGAATCATAGGATCGAAGACAGATCAGGCACCAGAGTGACCTCGAGTGATCTAAAGGTATAACATCAATTGGCAAGCTAAGCAATAGTGGAGGGACCACCTCGAATGCCCATTCCTGATAATGAACTTGATGTCTATAACCATCCAGGAGCCTTCATCCTGTGACTGATGGAAGCAGAGGCAAACACACAACTAATCACTGAACTGAACCCAAGGAACCCAGTGACAGAGAGAGAGGAGTGATGAGCAAATTGGCAAAGAATGGGCTGGCAAAACCAGCAGAGACAGCTGATCTGAACAGGGGAGTGCTCTTGGACCCCAGACCGACAGTGGGGAGGCCAGCATGGGCCTGATCTGGACCCCCCCAAATGTGAGTGTCAGTGAGAAGGCCTGGGCAACCTATGGGGCCCTGATCTGTGGATCAGTGTCTATCCCTGGTATACAAACTGTCTTCATGTGCCTATAGCACATGCTCTCTCAGCCTGGACTCTTAGGGGAGTGCCTTGACCCTACCAAGAGTAAAATGACAGACTCTAGATACCCCCTATGTGGAAGGATTTGGCAATAGGGTGGGAGGGGGGGAAGGGGAGTGCGGGAAGAGGGGAGGGAGAGGGAACTGGGATTGACATGTAAAACAAGCTATTTAAAATTAAAATAAAAAATGATAAAAAAAAATAAAATAAAAGCAGTGCGATCGTGAGTTCAAAGTAAGCCTGGGTTACGGACTGAAATACCAAGACTCTAAATCACAAAAAGTAAATGAGAAACTATATTGTACTCCCAAGGGTACAATAGAGGCTAACCGTGGGAACCATGCTTCCAAAATTGCTTGTACAGCACTGGTTTGGCTAACTAAACAATGAAAAGTTTTAATTCCCAGATTTACCATAATCCAAATAAAGCATTTGACAGACAATTAATTTTGCTTAAGCTAACCCTGAACCTGAGTGGCACTTCTGTCCTACCTTCCTAAATGACCCCAAACTGAATAGATACAATGACATAAACCCAAATAATGATTTAGTGGGGCAATTACCAGAAGTTTACATCTTTCTCCTAAATTGGCTACACAATAAAGAGTTTTAAATTTGCAGCTAAGTGAAAGTTTATTAATTATTCAAGACAAGTGAGCCATACGCCATCATCCGATGCCGTGAATTGAAACTCATCAGCGCTCGAATTCAGTTATGTAGGTACTTGCATATATGACATGTTCCTAAGCATACATGCATGTGCGCACACACACACACACACACACACACACGCACACACACAATGCTTGCCCTCAAGGATAGACACACATATGTCACCATGGGTGTGCACGTACACAACAAATGCTCACAGACACCATAGCATTGAAGAGTCGAGTTCTGTCACAACATCTGAGGGTGCACTGATGGTCACAGCAGGAGAGGACTAAAATAAAAAAATGGATACTTTTTTAATTTGTAAGTGACAAGATGAAGAATATTGCAGATTTTCCCCACCAGACTGTAACAATATTAAGGTAAATCAAATTTTGCACCTCATTTATTTAACAATGTCGCTTTTCAGCTGCTGAAGGTGGGGGTTTTTTATTCTTTTTTTTTTTTTACTCTCAGAATATAAGGCTGTACAAATTTCCCAGAATTTATTTTTGTAAAGGAAAAAAATTAACAATTAGCTCTTGAACACTTAATTATAATTGGCTATGCTTCTTTTCTTTTATTAAGTGATCATTTATGATCATCTGAAATGCCGCTTTGGAAAGACTGAAGCAAGCAAGGGAAGATGTAATCACAATGTAATGTAATCAGAATACTTAATTAACATGCAATCATAAAAGAAGAAAACATTCTCACAGCATTTATACCCAAAGCCAACAACGGAACTCTATCTAAAAGGAGATATATTCTTTACAAATATTTTAATGGTTACAGCATTTTTTAAAAAGCATCTCTCCAATCATTCTTCTATTTTAAATAGAAAACTAAAAACCTGGAATAGAATTGGGTATTGCAAGACTATTTTGCCTCTGGTTGCCAAGCCAGTTCAGTTACACTGAAGTTTCCCAGTTTCTACTTTGAGATGGAGAGACAAGAGCTCTCCTCACATGTCTCCATGCCAACCGCTCTCTTTTACATCCTCCATCCACCCCCCACATGTCACTGCTTGCTAGGGAGCTTGCAATTAGTAGGGAAGTTATTGTCAAAAAGATAACCTCTGTTTCTTGGAAGTTCTGATTTCATTTTCTACTATGTAAGCAACCATAAGAACATATCTGTTACAGTTTAGATCACAAATCTTCCATAGAAGGCTCGAGTTTTCAAATCTTGGTTCCTGGAACATCAGTGTTGAGTGTGGATTTCAATAAATAACTACACCGTGAGGGCTCTGACATTGTAATCCCATAAATCCACTTACAAATTCCTAGCCTAATGGGCTACTTGCAGGTGGTGGAAACTTCAAGAAACAGGACTAACTCAAAGGAAGGAGGTCAATAGGGATGTGTGCCAATGATAGAGATAGAAATATATATGCATATTGTATATATACTTATTGTATATTTCTATCTCTCCCTGTCTCTATCTGTCTCCTGGTCTTCTATGATGTTCTTATCTTTCCATTGGCCCAGGAATAATGAAGCAAAATGTGAATGTGTCCCAAACCTCTTAAACCATGACTGAAAATAAATGTTGTCTCCTTTAAACTTATTTTCTCAAGTATCCAGTCACTATAACAGAAAACTGACCAACACAATATCAAAAGACTATTGTCATAAGCCACTGAAGCTTCTTAGAAGGAGAATCATTTGGCCCATCACATCATGTGGTCCTCTGCATCAAAAACAAGACAAAGCTCAAGAGATAAATTTGGTAAGGAGTCAGAGCATCAGTACAAAGAATGAGAACAGTGAACAGAGTGAAGGACTTCTTAAGCAAGCTTCTAGGCATGGAACATGAAGTGGTTTAAAATCTACTGCTTCGGGGCTGGAGAGATGGCTCAGAGGTTAAGAGCACTGACTGCTCTTCCAGGGGTCCTGAGTTCAGTTCCCAGCAACCACATGGTGGCTCACAACCATCTGTAATTCAATCCGGTGCTCTCTTCTGGCTTGTAGGCAGAACACCGAATATGTAATCAATAAATAAATCTTTTAAAAATCTACTGCTTCTTATGAACAGCAGTACACTTACACACAGCACCTTGGACGCATGTGTACCAGTTTCTTTATGGTGGGCACCCATCGGAACTGCTAGTCTTTATTTAGCGTGTCCTTGTGATCCCAAGGAACTGCACACTAGCGGACGGACTTCTGAAGTAGTAGTGGCAAATAACAGTCCCCTGAAAGGGTATGAGTCCCTACCACAGCCACTATTTTAAGTCTGACAATAAAATAAGAGGGGATGCACACTCTTCCCCTTCCACTTGGATTTTTCTCCTTGTTGATTCGGTTTATTTCCTTGGATTCAATCAAGAAAAAGCAACATGACTGCTTCTTTTTACAGTTGTCTGGTTTCTTCAGTCCAGTTTTCTAAACTGCTCTTGCGTCTTTCTTGTGGAGTTCTAGAATTTTCTTCTATTTACTTGATATAGAAGATGCTTAGCCTATAAACCTGCAGTTATACAGGACAACAAAACTGCAAGCTCACCCAGCTGAAGAGCTGCCCAGAAAGCAATTAATAGTGCCACTAATGCTCCATCTGTTTGAAATGGATCAGACACCATGGAAGGAAACTGGTGCTTCACCAAAGAAAAATATCTAATCATCAAAAAAATTAAATATTCTAGAAAAGTCAAAAATATAGGAACGAATACTTTAAACCTGATGCACTCAGAAAATGCCAGGTCTAGAAACAACATTAGCTCTAGATCGCTTGCTTTAAAAATAGAGAAAAAGAAAATATTTTACAGACCCTGAGAAATAAATTTTAAAGTATAAGACTTTACTATGGAATAGTTTTGAATGTAAGTTCCACTTTAAGTAACATCACTGATCACTGAACAACAAAACTGGAAAACTAAACAAGAAAATGAAGTTTGGATTATAAAATTCTTGCTTTAATGGAAATTCCTAGGGCTGGAAAGGTGGCCAAGAGTGAACATGTCTCTTGTGAAGGGTTTGAATTTGGTTCCCAGTACCCACTTTGGTGCCTGTAACTACAGCCCCAAGGAATTCAATGCCTTCTTCTGGGCGCAGTGGCACCTGCATTCACACGCACATATACCCACACAGAGATATACACACATTCATCTAATTTTTAAAATAATAAATTTTAAATTTCAAAAATTTCCTGTAATTATGAAAGAATACTTATCCTATGCCTTTGTGTGTGTGTACTTAATATTTTTCTTTTTTACAGAATTTTAGCTACATGTAATTTTGTGTATTATATAATACATTTCACATGTAGTTATATATAAATGTAATATCCCTCATATGTTACATGAGGAATAATATATAATGATATATAAAATGATACATTAATTATATATAAATATTTCTCTAAAATTACATACCAAACGGATGTTACAGCATTCCCTCTTAGTTTTCACATTCCATTTTAATTGCATTTTGTGAATATTATGAGTGCTTATAGGAGTATAATTTCAATGTCACCTAATTCATATAACTCTGGAATTTTTGTGCCCTGCTCATGATGTCCTTTTCCATCGTTAAACAATAAGATCTAATCCCTCTATTTTCAACAAATGATTTGATTTTCTGTGGGTGTTTTTTTTTTCTTCGGGTAATTTAATCACCACAGAACTGGTGCTGGTGTCATGCAAGGCAGGTGTCTAATAACATTTTTTCCACACTAAAAGCCCCATTTTAGCTTGTCTATGGAACCACACACTCATCCAGCCTAAGTTACCTGTGGGATGATCTGCTTACACTGAATTCAACGACTGCTTGACAAGAGAAAAAAGGGTACTTTTATAATGGATAGTCCTCCCAGTCATGAAAGTGTTATAGTTCTTGATTATAACATGACTGCATTACTGTTCTGCAACACAATTTGCAAACTCCCCCATGGTCACCTAGCAATCTTTTGCTAAATTTGGGAATCATGAATGGGATTTATTAACTGATTATATTTTAGAAAAAAGGACTTCTATCTATTTATGCACATTAATATATATATTAATGTCCCTAGAATCTTTCAGGAGTTATAATATGTTGGTAGTTAGTTCACTCTCTTGGACCATGCATGTAGACCACAATTTGTAGCCTATATTTCTTTACAAATGATACATCATAATCTTGATTCGTCTCTTATTTTCTGGTTAGGTACCTAAGACAAGGTTGGATGACTACACTGAACACCTTGCCAAATGAGGAGCTTAAAAGTCAAAGGATTTTAATTTTATTATCACATATAATGTTCAATATAACTTTGGGGATTATTGTCTAGCTCAAAGACCTAAGCTTCTTTTTTTAAAAATTATCATAAATGAATACTGTACAAGAAATTTTCTTAACTATTGAGAAAATCATATAGATTTTATGAAAATGTATTAATGTAAATAGCACAAAGTGAGTTTTTTCATCTTAAAAGGAAACCTTTGCACTTTTTGCAGTAAACACTGTGAAGTCCTATCTAAACTTTCTACACAGCCTACATTTAGCTAATATTTTCTTAGAAATTTTACATAAAGTTTCAAAAGAGAACTGTCTGTGATTCTCTCTGCTTATATTGCTTTATCTGTTTGGTCCTCAAGATTACCCTGACATTGGGTAGAGTTTGTAAGACAGAGGTTTCCACGTTCTCCACACACCCATTTCTTACAAATTATGCCTAAACTACTGTCTGAGCAGTGGATTTGGGAAGGACAGGGCAACCTTGGTTCTGAATTCATCTCTTTAGTCATTACTGTTTTACTCATTTCTTTTCATTTTCCTCGAGTACCTGTCCCTACATTTCTTGAAAATCATATATTACATCTCTTATTTCAAATTTTTTCAAAATTTCAAAATGCTTGTTGACAATATGCCTTGATGTTTAAAATACCGTTTAGGTTGTTAGAAACTTTGATTTCATCTTTATCATTTTGGTTCTTGTACTTTTTGTCATTTCATGTTTCTATTTATTGGCTACCTTCCTCTCACAGCTCTTTAGCTTTTTAAAATATAATTATGTTAAATTCTCTTTCATGTCTACTATTTTTATTATAACTTTTGATTGTGGAAAATATTATAATTATGTATTTATTTGTGGAAAATATTTATTGTATAGTATTTATAGTATTATGAAACTTAGTGTAACCATCCTGGTTTCAAAGGTAATAAGCCTCAAACCAGTCATCATTTTTAATTAGAAGCAGATATTTTATATTGTACCCATATATACTTTGGTATATAATACTATCTTAAAAATAGACTCACATTTACATTGTCATCCCTGAAGATATAAAATTGTTAATATGAATATATCCATATAGTGTTGAATTTTTCTTATATCTCAAAATGTTTTGAAGCTTTATATTTTATTGGGTTTTTATTAAGGTCCATACATGCAGTGGTTTAAGTCCTCCTAAATCTTTGTCCATCTATCACTATTCTCTGGTTTTTTATTTATTTGAGTTGAGTACAGGATCATTCAGATAATCATTTTGGTCCAAGTGAACCACATAATTTTAAAAAGTAATCCCTTAGATAAAAATACATTTTGTCTTTTTATTGATAATTCTAATTTAAATCTATAATTCTAGAGTTCCTGCTTAGCCTCATTAACCTCATACCCATGCCCTTCTCCCCAACAGTTGCAACCCCCCTTTCCATGACAATACAAATATTCATCTATACCCAATGTTTCTTGAAATTATTGGTTAGATCTATAAGCCTGATCAAATGAAGTTTCTATATTTTGTTTAGAAAAAAATAGTCCATAATGCTAAGTAGCACAGAAATATGTATACTGTCTTGAGAGTTTTGTGTGAAATGTTAGAAGCCAGTGGTGACAAACCACCTGTATTATCAATTTGGTATTACAGTTGGGCTTAGAAGTGAGAAAATGTCTTAGCTTTCATTTTTGTTTTGAAGCTCAAGCTTGGACACTCTGCTCCAACAAGAAAGTGTGATTCTGTGATTAATTATATGATCACCTTAGGAACAGCCTGAACAGATGGGACTGAACATCTAAATGCAGGCTTTTTTCTCCTATGTATTCATTCATAAAAGGATGAGTTGGTGCCTCAACTGCTTCAAAACATTCTAACTGACGCGCTCATTTTTAGTCTCTTTATGGATCAGTGCGCTCTCACATATCTGTTATGGTCATATTCAAGCTGCAGACTGTCAAGCACCATCGAAATAGCTCAGTTGAGAGAGCGTTAGACTGAAGCTGCAGACTGTCACCTCTGGCCAGTGACAACCTCCCTTGCTGGTCCTAAATGCCCTTCCCATGGGACTTGTAGTCTATAAAGCCTATCTCAATTTCTGATGTGGCCAAAAAGTATTCATTATTTTAATTTTCAATTATAAGCATATTTATAACTGTTTAAATTAGTCATGAATCACATGCTCCAAATCTGGACTCAACCCCTCCTCCATGGACTCCCAGTGTTTATAGATAAACGACATTTCAAAACTGAGCCAAGGGAAGTGCATGACCCAGATACACTTGGATGTCATATTCTCTAGAACTTTTCCATGAATATAACTAGAAAATAACCTCTTAGATAAAATATGGCAGCATTTACTGATAATTCTAATTAAATCCATAATTACAGAGTTTCTGCTAAGCCTCATTAATCTCACACTTTTATCCTTTCTTACAACACTGAAAACCTTTGTCTTCGATGACAGTCATACAAATACTCATTTTCTTTATCCTTCAACATTCAACACTTAGAATACAATTACCACTACAACTGTTTTACTTCCTTTTGCCCTATAAAAATGTATCTAATGTAAATAAATTATTTTTTTAAAAAACTTTAGGGGACTAGCAAAATGGTACAGGAGGAAAGGGTATTCAAGCACCACGCCTAATGTGATTGACTCAGACACCCAGAATCACCTGGTAGAAGGAGAAAACTGACCCTGCAAGTTGTCATCTGACTTCTGCAAGTATTCTGTGGCACACATGTCCAGTCAAGTGCACACTAATGCATGCGTGCACACACACACACGCACACGCACACGCACACGCACACACACACACACACACACACACACACACTGACAAAAAGGAATTATTGCCCCACAATTCCTAACCATTTAAAGGGTCACTTGCCAACTAATCATTTATGGACTATCTCAATTTGTTCAAAAACTGCTTATCAAATTTTTATATCGAAGTTCATCCTACACTCTTAAGGGAACACCCAAAGTGGAGACTTTCCTTATTTGGGATATTTCCTAGTGCCTCTAGCTACATTAATTTGTAGCTCCATGTTTTCTCAATTTCCAGTATAAATGTATAGTCCCTGACAGCAAAGGGTTCTGTTTCTTTCCTCAATAAGCAATGAGGCAGTCTTTCCAGATTTATAAACGTAGGAAGCACAGCTTGGAGTAAGCATTGGAGAAACCAGGATTGTCCATCATGCAGGCCTATTTTCTCCAATGGAAGGAAAAGAATGATACCCGGTCAAGGGAAAGATGACATGAAAATGGTCAGACAACCTGGCGATGCCTTGCTGTTCTGTTAGGAGCCAGCCTCCACCTGAAATTCCCCCACATCCTGCTAATGGTTCAGCACCCAATCCTGGTCCTTGTCTGTCAGTGAATAGAGCTCACCCTTAGGAAAGAGCCTCATCCTTAGGATGTTTTGCATCCTCCACCAATAGAATCCATTCTTAGGCTGATTACAAACCCTTCATGGAGGTCCTAGTGCTGAATTCTGTTTAATAGCCAATAAAACTCATTCTTATTGTAAAGGTCACTGTTTCTTTGCTACTTTGCAAAGGGAATTTCAATGTCACCACTCCTGAAATTTTGTTATGAGAATTGTCACAAGGAGACTCCCCACCCCCCACCCCCATCCCTCCTCTACCTCCCCCCTCACCCCTGCCCCTGGCAAAATTCAGCTGTGTTTAAATGTATATGAGAATTAAGCCATGGTATCAGACTCTCTAGAAGTTTTGATCCCATCTGACTGATCAAATCCAGCTGTACCGATTTACCTCTTCACGGTTCCCTATGATGCCTGTAGGGACCCCACAACAACAAGCAAAGATTTTTCTATTACTATTAAGAAACAGAGCTGTGAGCGGGAAGGGGGAATTTGGGAGATGGCTCAGGGCATAAAACTGTTGCCATATAAGCATAAAGACCAAAGTTCCTATCCCCAGCACTCATGTAAATGTGTGGTGGTCCTGCAACTCACCTGTAATCTCAGCACTCATCCAGAGCTCAGTAACAGGGAACCCTAGAGCAAGCTAGCTAGCCAAATCAGCAAGTCCGTGGCTCAAATGAGGACTCTGCCTCAATGTGTAAGTTGGAGAGAGATTTTGAAAGATATGCAAGGTCAACTACTAGTCTCCAAATATATATTAAACTCCACACACGCACATTAAAAACCACACACACATTGCCACATACATGATAATAGGTATACTCTCAATGCACATACTACACAAATTAAATATAAATTGTAGGCAGACATTTCTGTCCTGCCACCAACTCCCAAATAGCCAGGCAGAGACTCCTTATTAATTATAAATAGCTTAGGCTTTTTATTAACTAGCTCTTACAACTTAAATTAACTCATATCTCCTATCTGTGTTCTACTACATGGCAGTACCTTTTTTCACCACAGCAAGTTCATCTTGCTTGTCTCTACATCCTGGTGACTCGGCCCTTTTTCTTCCCAGTGTTCTCTCAGTCTGACTTTCCTGCCTAACCTTTTCCTGCCTAACCATTGGCCTGTTGGCTCTTTATTAACCAATGAGAGCAACATATCTTCAGAGTTGTGAGGCAGAAGAGAGTGGAGATACTTAGTGGGTCATGCTGGTTTTCTCCTCCAGCCTTTCTCCTATTCATCCTGTTTCCACAGCCACAACTCCAACCAGACGGGAAACAGAGGACACCAAGAAAACAAGACCTTCTAAGTCAATGACATCCACAGACACATGAACTCACAGAGACTGTGGCAGTACTCACAGGACCTGCATGGGGGTCCTACAGCTGAAAGGAGAAGTGGACACGCCCCCCATCCCTAACCCAGAAGTCATCTCCAATCAATAACCACTTGCAAATGAAACTTTACTTTCCTCCAAGGGAGTCTCACTGGGGAAACAAACTACTCTCAAGGGTGGACTGCATGCCCAGCAGTAGATGGACAACAGAACATCAACTCCATGTCGTCTTTACAGGTGTTTTGTTTTGTTTCTCACAATGTCCTGTCAGGGTTTTTTCTTCCTTCCTTTCCTTTTTAAATTTTATTTTATTTTACTTACATACTTTTCTATCTTTTTACCCTACGGGTCCTTCGAGTATATATTATGGCTTCCAGTTTAGTGTTTTTATGGGAATCCTGAATGTGTGAATGAGTGAATCTCTGCATCTGTATCTGTTTTTCTGTGCCTTTTTCTTTGGCTCTTTTCCTTCTGTTTGTTTACTCGTCCTATTCCCATGTGTTAGTTTTTGTTTTATATTATTATTATTTAGAAGCCTTTCTTTCTAATGAGAGGCAGAAAAGGGGTGGATCTGGATGGAAGAGAAGGTGGAAAGGAAATGGGAGAAGTAGAGGGATGGGAAGCTGTAATCAGAATATATTATGTGAGAAAATAAAACCTATTTTCAATAAGAGGGAAAAAAGAATGGCGATCCAACCTGAATATACTCGAAGAAATTATGCCTTTAAAATATGATTGAGTGAAGTCACTGTGGCAAAGGCCCTGTGATTGAATCTTTGAAACTCATGAAACAAGACAGGGACCGGAAGATTCACGACGTGAGTGCACTCACACACACACACACACACACACACACACACACACACACCTTATCTCTTAACATGTGATCCCATATATCACCTCGAGACTTCATGTGTAATTCCCTTAACCTTGGTGAATCAAAGTAAATCCATGTTCATCAGACTTTACAGTCTGTGATGTTGTGTTAGCAGTTAGCAGGAAACAGATAGCTGTAGGCAGGAAATACGCTACCATCGCTTGAGTGTGCTGGGCAGCCAATGTAGCCTGTAGGTCCTAAGGGAGTTCCATTCTCAAAGCCCCACCAACTACTGATATTTTTTGTTCCTTCTCCCTTTGGGCAAATGGAATTCTTCATTTTCATGGATTTGACTATATCTTTCTCAATGTTTGAATCTAACTATATTCTGCATCCCTGTGTAGTGATCCTCCCTGGATCTACAAAGACCACAACCACGCCCAGCAGTCTCAGGAGGCAGACTTCCACAGATATGTTCACACCATCCAGAACTAGATGAAATCTGGAAGATTCCCTCACACAGATCCTACAGCTGATCACAAAGATCTGAACAACTGACCCCATTTGCTACCTTGAAGCCTGAATCCATGTAGTTTTTCTAAACCAATTGTGCTCATCCAATTCCATTTCTGGTAGTCATGTCAAAAGATGTGTAATTTCTGTTCTGTCATGATTTGACCAGGAGCATAATAATTAAGATTTTGTCAGCCCAATGGCTACTAAAGTCCAGATGCACAATGCCCCAGTAGGTTTGGGAAGGTTTATCTGGGGTTCAGAAATCATGTTTTAGATGGTTTGTTTTGATCAGGGATATGTCTGTGTAAGTGTGTATGGATGGGTGGATAAATGGGCAGGAGGATGTGTATGGGTGGGTAGGTGTGTAAGTCAGTGTGGATGAGTGGGTGGGTGTATAAGTCAGTGTGGGTGGGTAAGTGGGTGTGTATGGATGGGTGAGTGTGTAAGTGGGTGTGGATGAGTGGGTGGGTATGGAAGTGGGTGTGAATGGGTGGGTGGATGTGTAAGTGGGTGGGTATGGGTGGGTGGGTGTATAAGTCAGTGTGGATGACTGGGTGGGTGTGTAAGTGGATGTGGATAGGCAGGTGTGTAAGTGGAGTGCTAGCCATCGAGAATAACTTTGGACCAGACCTAGACTGTCAGGTTTGCATAGCATCTTAACAACTCTGAAGCAGGTGTGACCTCATCAGTTTATATTTGGTCGTTTGTTCTGAAGGTGACTTCAAGCCTTCTTACTTGCCTTTGCTTTTAGGTTGTCTTGTTCCCCAAAATGTACCCTCATGCCCTTTTAAAGGCCTACATTTATTTTATTTTATTTTTTGATTTTTTGAGACAGGGTTTCTCTGTATTGTTTTGGAGGCTGTTCTGGAACTTGCTCTGTAGACCAGGCTGGCCTTGAACTCACAGAGATCAGCCTGCCTCTGCCTTCCAAATGCTGGAATTAAAGGTGTGTGCCACCAATGCCTGGCATAAAGGCATAAATTTTTAAAGAAGAGAAAATATTATATTTTAAAACAATTTTTCTATGGCTTCTATATAAATCTTGCCACAATTTAAAGAAGATATTTAAAAATTAAGTTCATACCTTAGCAATTATATTCATAGGCTGAGGAGAGCAAAGTTTTATAAATGGAAGACTTTTAAATAAATTATAATTAATTAACTATGCAAATATATCAAATAAATTTGGATACATAGTTAGATGACTAATTACAGTTCAGAAAGGTTAGAAATTTTAATACTATTTTTTAACTTAGTTAATATAATATTATAATTGAGGTTGCTTTGATCACTGGGAATGTCAGAGCCAATAATTTTTCAAGCTTGGCTGATTTTGAAATCATATGGTTATGAGTATTAACAGCTTAATATAAAATGTGGTGCTGTCTGCAAAGTTAAAAGAAATTATTTTTGTCATAATAAGCTATATTAATTTAATTAGATATGTATAGGGTTATATTTTTCATTTGAAAATGAATGCAGAGTGATAGTTGTTAGATCTGGTGCTTGAAAGAAAAATAAGTTTTTGATGTTTCAAATAGTTCCATAAGAAAAAAATTTGCACACATAAATTTTATTATCTCATCTCATAGTTTTTTACATGTCCCATAATTCATATTTTCATTAAGTAAGTATCCACATGGGCCCAGCAGCGTCTCAGAGACTGCCACTCTTGGAGTTAGCTTTCACAGTTTCTTTCCTAGTCCATTCCAATAAATTCCTACTTTGCCTCTAACTTCTAGGCCCACTCATTTCTGCTGAGCCTCCACCCTGGCACCCAGACAGTCTTTGGCAACAGCATTCTATAGCCAGTGTTCTTACAGGGTTTACTATGGTGCTTGCCCAAAACTGGAGTTCATGAGTCACTTCTGGCTAATAGATGTGTTTCTTTGGATCATGCCAAAAAATCCACCTTGTACATGTTTTCATTTAATTGTTTTCCCCAAACTGAACAACAAGGTGATTAGGTATCAAATTCTGGAACTCTTGACTTTCGAAAATTAAAAAGTGAGCATAAAGTTGTTTCACACTCCTAGAGCTGAGCGGGGGATGTCCATACAGATGAGACCATTGGTGCAATGGCTCAGCAGGCAGCAGGTGCCTTGACTTCCTAGCTGAATGGCATGGATTAGAGGGTCTTGGTCTGTGGTACCTAAACACACAAATACAAAACTAATGTGTGTTTGTTCCTTTCCTACAAGACTATTGTGGGTTGTAGTGTCCCCAAAGATATGTCCGCCGGGAACATTCAGAGATGATCCTATACATCCTACAGAGAAAGCATCTCAATATAAGATCATCCTGGATTAAGGAAACCTTCGATATGATGAACAAGCCCCACAGAAGACACAGGACAGCAGACAAAGATGTCAGCCACATCAAGAGACAGGTTGGAATTATACAGGCCAAAAAAAAAAACAAAAAACAAAAACAAAGTTCTGGCTTGTGTTGCAAATGTCCCCTAAAGGCCCCTATATAAAAGTTTAGTCACAGACCTGTGACACGAGTGGGAGTGGTAGAGCTTCTGAGGGTGGAGCCTTAATAGAAGCACGTTAGGTCAACGAGCCGGAGCTCTTGGAAGGGATAACAGAAGCCTGGTTGATGCCTTCTCCCTCGAGTGTGTGTGTGTCTGTTGTGAACCTTTCTCTCTCATTCCGCCTCTCTCAGCAGCAATGAAGTGAACAGACCTCTCTACACCCAACCTTCTCGCTCTCAGGATGACGCAAAAATGCCACTACAAGCCCAAAATGGCATGACCAAATGACCATACACTGAAGTAAGCTTGCTCTGTGTAAGTGGACCCTAACAGCATCACAAAGCTAGTTAACAACACAAGTGAACACCAAAGATGGTCGGCAACCAATGGAAGTTCCCAGAGACACTGGAAGAGATTCTCCATCATGGCCCAGAGACAACTAAGCCTGCTGATGCCTTCGTGTTGACTTCAAATCTCCAAAACAGGTACGCACACACACACACAAACACACACACACACACACACACACACACACACGGGGGAGGTAAAAAAACAAAAGACCTTTTCACCTTTTGTTTGAAGCTGCCACCTTTGTGGTGATTTGTTAGGCGATCCTGAAAAAACTCCAGAGAGGCCTCAATAGCCAGGCCCCCAACACTGCTCTAGTGTCTTCTCCCACACTCCCGGTCATCACCTTGACTATGTTTCCAACAGTCCCACACTCCTGCTGCTCTCAGGCCTAGGAGACCCTTTCACATTGCTTCCCCCCAATTTAATTCAAATGAGTGTTGGATGCCGGAACCCTCCTCACCTCTCACTGCAGCCCTCTATGGTACCTGCTATCCCTTGAGCTACCACAGCAGCTTCTTTTAGCGCCTTTCATTGTGGGTTGAAATTAGCAGTAGGACTCTCACAGAAGAGCTTGCTTTTAGACAGGTCCAGGAAGGGGCTTACGGTTATGGGAGCATTAGTAAGGCACACCAGCTTGACTAAGCCACGGCACCCAGGTGTTTGGTCCACTAGCGTCGTATGTTGCCCTCATAGTAGTATTTTGAGATGACTGCCCTTTAAGTCAATCAACTTTGACAGAAGCAGATTCTTCTCTATCTCTTGGTTGGTATTCCCTAATCAGCTGAAAGTCTTCTGAACAAAACTGAGGTCTTTCCGCAAGAGGAGACCCCCTGGATTCTGCAATCTAGCAACCCCTAAGTGAGCCTCCAGCATGCTTCCTTCCCAGAAGAATTTGAAGTCAAGGCTGTACTTTGTTGTCATTCTACTCTTTTTTTTTTGCTGAGTTTGCTTTTTAAACATGTCTTTAACTGAAATATAATCTTAACAGTTTCTCTCTGCCCTTTCCTTCATCCTGTCCTTCCCGTTACTTTTCCTCAAACCCCTTCAGTGGCCCCTCACCCTCAAGTTGATAGCCTCTTTTTCTTTGAATATTATTGCTCGATACATGTGTGTGTAAGTACAAACACACACACACACACACACACACAATCTGCTGAAACCATCTTTATTGGTAGGACATATGTGGTCTCAAGACTGACCAATCCACTCTGCATTAGGCAAACAATGAGGAGAACCAACCCTGGGAGAGGCTAGCTCTCTTAGCGGACTTTCTAGAATGTACTATAACTTCCAGATCTCTTGGGATTACAACACCTATGTGTAACATGTTGTCTTCCTACCAGTCACCTGGGCCCTGCCGAGCTATCTGAACCCCCAAATAACACACAGGACGCTATATTAATGAAAAACTGTTGGCCGTTTGCTTGGTTTCTTATCGACTAGCTCTGACTTGATTATTAACCCATAATTACTAATACATATTTTATAAGTTACTCCCGGGAGATCACAGGGTGACCACTCTCTTCACTACATTTCTCAGAATCCTCCTAGACTCCTAGTCCCACCCATCTTGCTTCCCAATTGGCCAACAGTGCTTTATTGACATATACACAGAAGGACTTCCCACATCACCTATGAATTAACTAAATCATGTGCATGAAGCTCTCTACCCATGTCTTGCTTCCTGGAAGGGACTCCGGAGTAAAAAGTGCAAATGCTATAGTTATGAGTAGTAGGTTTTATAGTTCCTGTGGTCCAGCGATGATTAAATTGCCTGGGACAGCTGAGCCACCTGGGAAAAGAGGCAGGACTAAACCACCTGGGCAAAACGTAGGACTAGGACCAGATATCAGAAAATACACTTAACACAAAACCCAGGTGTCAATACTTATAGGAGTCCATTGCCCAAATGCACTGCAACTTACTCTTGTACAATGTCGATACTTTTTACTCTTGGCCAAAAGACTTGTTAAAAATATAGAGGTGGGAAAAAATAAAATTTCGTTTTAAATTATCTATCAGGGAGACAGCATTTCTTCGGGTCAATTGCCCTACAAAATCATATTCCTCCCTTGGGAAGAAATCACATTGTAGATAGAACTCTTCAAAATTTGACATTAAACTTACATTCTCTCTAAAGAGCTGGGCTGTCAGAAAAGGAGAGCAGAGTAGTCAGTGACTGATCCTGTCTTTCCAGGGGACTGAAACACAGATAGTGGCCCTGTCATTCTGAACACATCTTTTCTTTATTGGCTTCAGTTAATCAGCCAGGACATCATAAAGTTTTGGCATGCCAATCAAAGCAGAAAGTACTGGAGGTGTCATCAGATGGTTGTCAACACGCTCCTGTACATCTGTCTTTAAAACAGCATGGCCAGGCAAGACACCTGGGACTATGGGGTGGGCACAGGGGGTACATAACTCAGCTGTGACCTATTTTTACTGCCACAGATCTGAAATACTCGGCACCTAAAAGACTTTCCAAAATATCTCTTCTCTGGGATGTTGGAAAAATAGTACCATCTTTCCCATGAGTACTATTCAGGCTCCATCTTCTAGGATATGGATTGTGGGGTTTTTTTGCCCACTGTCTCTATCCTGTACACTCTAGACTGCAAAGATATGAAAACTGGTGTTGGGAATAATACAATGGGAAAAAACACAGAATAGAATATTTCTTCACTAATCAGCAAGACAACCTTAGCTTAGTGCATTGACTTCCCTAGCACTATATAACCTCTGAGGTCTCCCTTAATTCTTCTGAATGAAGATTCTAGGCAATTTTAATTTAAACTACATGCTCTGTATACCATCTATACTGAGCCAGGCAGTGATGGTGCACACCTTTAATCCCAGCACTTGGGAGGCAGAGACAGGCGGACCTCTGTGAGTTTGTGGCCAGCCTGGTCTACAGAGTAGGTTCTAGGATGGCCAGGATTGTTTCACAGAGAAATACTGTCTCAAAAAACTAATAATAATAATAATAATGTGCATTTTCATGTATACATGTCCTGTGTTATGGGATGGCAGTTCTAATGAAACTTGTACATTTCTCCCCTATTTTTAAAGAGCGTTTGATTTCATGCGGCCTCCTAATGGACCTTTTCAACAGAAGGAGCCTTTATATTCTAATAACGCAAATACAGAGAGTCAGGTAGAATAATAACAAATTGTACCTGTAATGACAAAGGAGAAATGAATACATTCATCCCAGAAGACAGGTCCTAGCCAGCCTGGTGAGTGACACCAGCGTCCTGCAGTACAAACCCACAGTGCTTGCTACAGCTGGTATTCTCATACTTGATGACTTAAAAATAAAATAACCTTTGTTTGAATCTCCTGTTCTTTTCTAGACCCTGATCAAACAGCTTCACAGGTTGGCAAACTCACTTATAAAGTGCTAGGATTAAAAGTAAACTTTCTAGCTTGTCTAAATGAATGGTGAAAACAGAATATTTCAATAGATATTCATTTGCTTTCTTATTCGCTACCAGAAAATTCACGGCTGTTATAAGAAATATGTCTTGGGGGGTGCTGCTTTGTGCTACCTCTCCCCCTCTTCATCTACTAAATCAACGGGGTGTAATTCATTGTTGGACCCGAAGGAGCGTCTCTGGTGGCGGCACGCTGTGGAGGGAAGCCGGGGGATGAGTGAGCACACAGCATGAAAGAGCAGCAGGACAGGATGGTTGGAAGTGCCTTCCTCATCACAAATATGTGTCTTCAATATTTAGTTGTTGTGGCAGGAAAACGCCAACAAATACATGAACTGTAAACCATCTGGCTTGAAATATGTTCAAATATGAATGTTCATCTCGAAAAATGAAATCTATGGAATTCTGGCATCCACTTTGACTTTTGAAAGATTAACAGCCTGGGTTTGCAAAGGAGGGATTTCTAGACCAGCCTTCTTCAACTTCGCATTTTCCCAAACTCAGAAGTCAAATAATTCATTGCGTAGAAAGGCAGACTTGCCTTTCGTTTTGAAACTTTAATGAAAGCCACTGGCTGCCAGAAACTTCCTGCCACTGTGTCTGTGTGGGGTTTGTACAGAAGCCTCTCGTGTGTCAAGAAGCAGAGAAACGAATGTGGTTCCGTATATATTATTTAACATTAAGTGGTGTCTGATGTGTGCCGGGCATGGAGACATGACAGAGGTGAGCTCCGTCCTTAACCAGATTTCTAAGCCAAGTGGTTTAAACTAGGACACTTAGTTTAAAGCCAGAAATGATAAATGAGTAACTCTGTAGTCCTGTGTGTTGGGAACATCAGGAAACTTCACACCAGGGCTCTCCCAAGGCTTTAACTTCAAGAATGGCTTTAGAGACAAAACTGTTTGCAAATGTTCAAAAATGAAGATGAGAAAGTGGGACCCCACTAAAGCTGAGATGTTCTGGGCCCAGGAAACTAGACAGAGAGGCTGGAGAAGCTGTCTGTAGGCCCCAGGAGTGATCGTTGGCCACCCAGGGTGCTTCAACTTGGATCTCCAGCCCTTGCACAGATGCCTGCCATCTCCCCATCTATATTGCAAGAAAGCCAGACCACACAACAGCGCTGTGCATGTGTGCAGTGACCTCAGCACACCTTTCCGTTTGGACTTGTGACTGTGTGATGAAGGAAAGAATTAGGAACCTTGAACTTAGAGCCATGAACTAAACTGGTGACACAAGCCACTTAAAAATTATACTAAGAGAATTTTATGCTTCCTGAGATTAACACACAATATACTTAATTCAGCAAAAGATGGGTTATTATGACTTAGTTACATTTTATTTTAAAAAACAGTTATGTACTAACACATATCCTTTTAATACATTTCCCTCTATCCTACTTTTCCTTTAAAAGTAGAATTTATCCAAAACATGATTTATGCAAAATAATTACATAATTACCACCAATAAACGCTCCTTGAAATAATTGTGTAAGGATCAGGGATTGGATGTGTTTGCTTTTTTTTTAAGTTTTCCATCTCCTTTCATCTCAGGATTTAGATGCTGACATTTCCTTTTAGAAAAAGGCTAGAAGATGTTTAACTCTTAGAAGATAACCTGGCAATGCTATTTTTAGGCTGTACCTGAGGGGACCTGGATTTTAGCATGCAGTGGGGAGCTACTAGGTGATCAATCCTGACCTTGAGAATCAAAGTGCTTCTTTGTTCTGTTAACTGACCAGCTAAATGGCTGAAAAGAACTAAAATACAATGGATTAAATTAATCCCAGGAGCATATCATGGCTAATACAGAGTTTGCATTCAGATATAAAAACAATTAATCTACCTTTATAAACATTGTTCTTTTTCCTGCTTCTTCCATTTTAGAAGAACTGTTAGGGCTGCTAGGTCAATAGAACGCTTGCCTAGTACACACAAGGCCCTGGGTTCGAAGCCGAGTACAGCATAAACTGTGCATAATGAATATCGAGTACTCTTCAACTCAGCACACAGGAGTTGGAGGCAGGATGAAAAGGGGTTTGAGGTCAGCTTGTGTAGCATGAAACCCTGCCTCAAAAGCCACTTCTATCTATCAAGGAAGAGCTGTTATTGGTGAGCTTTTCAAAACAGCAATACTCCAACACTCCAAGTCATCTTTTGTGGTGGACTAGAAGCGTGAGCACTTCATTAGGAAGACCGTAGAATTAATCAAAGTGGGATTCTACCTTCTCTGCTTTGAGACACTTCTGAGAAACAAGAGGGTATTAACTCTTAGCAATGGGAACAGTTATTTAAGTACATTCAGTTCTAAGCATGTACACACTAATTCTCTAGATTCTGGGCAATTTACTCCCTGTTAATTTTGCTCCAAGTTCATTGAAAATAAGTCAGTCTTGATGTAAACTGTGACTTTTACAAATGTCGTCCCTTAAGTAAAACCAAGGCATATTTGGAGGGGCGGGGGCCATATATACATCTTCATGTTTTTAGAACGTTAACTGGGAAGCAATAATTTACCCTCATGTCGGCCTGGCGGTGGTGGCACACGCCTTTAATCCCAGCACTCGGGAAGCAGAGGCAGGCGGAACTCTGTGAGTTCGAGGTCGGGCTGGACCGACAGCCTCCAAAACAATACAGCGAAACCCTGTCTCGTAAAAGCCAAAAAAAAAAATTACCCTCGTGTCACATTCATAAAAACTGTAGATTTCTGTAGAAATCTTCATAGGTTACACCAACTTGGACTTTGAAGTGTGATATAAGGCATGATGTCTGATGTTGTATAAGGTTTAATTCTAATTCATTGGTGTAATCAGCTTATTCTTAAATATGAAAAATTTAAGAATGTATTTTTATCAGTTCCACAAAATTGTTGAGTTCTGAATGAATTTGAATATACTTTAGAATTAAATATAAATAGAATGTGATCTAGCCTTTGATATAAGTGAACTAAAATCATAAATTCTACAAAAAAAAGGATTATGAAGATAATCCTTGAGTCAAACCATGAACTAGTGCCTTCGTAATATTAACACTAACCATTCTGGTATGCCTATAATTTAAAACAATGTCCATTACATATAACGAAGTATTTGGCTGAGATCACAGTTTCAGATGATTCAGTCAGTGGTCATTGGCCATTTTGTCTCAAGCGTGAGCTAAGGCAGATGATCACGGAGAAAGCATGTGACAGAAGCAGTCAGTTCACCTCACCATTAGGCTAAAGAGGCTAGGGTCCCCATTCCCATTTCAAGGGATGCCTACGGTGACTAAACTTCTAAGACCCATACCCTGAAGACTGTAGTGCCACAGGCAACCAAACCTTTCATTGGTGGTCTTTAGTGAATGTTTGATATCCAAAGCTTATATGGCAAGCTTGAAGGGCAGGCAGCTGTGTTCTAACCATCATTTTATTATATATCTTAACTGTAATATTGTATAAAGAACACAGAAGGGCATCTCCAACTCTTGCACTCATCGATTCTGAAACTGAAGATAATTTCAAATGGTGTATGTATTCCTTCTGAATTATTATTCATAGTCTAACTGAATAAGGTCTCTAAAATATGTAAATCCTAAACATTTCAAAAATAACAAACCATTTAATCATGGAAGATTATTGACTTTAAAATGCATATGAAGATTTTATAGGTTTTTAAGCCTTTTTTTAAGGTTGTTGCTGTTGTTTGTATATGTATTTGACTCTGTGAGTTTTTACACATCGTATCCTGGCAGGAACCTAAAGAGACCAGAAGATATTTCAGATCCCCTGAAACTGGAGTTACAGGTGGTTACCATGTAGGTGCTTGGAACTGAACCTGAGCCCTTTACGAGAATAGCAAGTGCCCTTAACCACTGTACCATCTCTCAAGCCCTAAGAGGTTACATCTTTGCAATCACTTTGCTCATTATTGAAGTAGCAACTGAAGATCCTAACTTACATGCTGATCTCAAGCAAATGTGGCCCCAGACACCAATGCTTCTGTGTATCTCTACACAGAAAAAAATCTTTTTAAAATATATCTTTTTCTAAGAAGACGTGGATTTGATAATTGTTTTGCTGCCACATCCAAGAAGAGAGACAAAGAGATACATTTTTATTTGCAATCCCCCAATACAAGCGGGTATACCTTATCACTTGCGGCCACATGGGGGAACAGGTGACAAGGCACATATTCAGAAGGTGAAAGGAGCAAGGGATAAAATGTGGACCAGGGCCTTTCCTGCAGATCTCACCCAGGGTAAGGCCCTTCAAACAGATAAGCCAGCCTAAGGTCTGATAGTTTGAACAGTTTCATCAGACCCTGGGCTGACTTAGTAGAGAGAAGTTGTTTTGGTATATGAGAGTAATGGAGGAGATGGCTGGGTTTATGCATGGAGAAATATCAACAGGCAAGCTGTTAATGATCATCAAGAAGTCGCTAGTTATACCTATCAGGAATTAGCTAACTACACTAACATGAGAAGCCCTGACCCCAACCACAAGTCTATATAAGACCTATGTTTACGCTGTAAAAATTTATTCCCTCACAATTTTAGAGGCTAGGATCTTGCCTCATCATTCCATAATAGAAAAGTAGACAGAGTGAAAGCATGCAATGGAACTGAATCTGTCCTATTAGCAACATGACATTGACTTATGGCATTTATTCCATCTCTCATCACTGACTGGGTCACTCCCTTCATGTAGGCCTTGCCTTTCAACTCCATGTCACTGAAAATCAAAGTTCCAAAGAGTATGGGGGAACCCATTAAAACCATAGCAAACCTCAGTATATCAAAACATCACAAAATTTATAAAATAAAAGAATAATAATTAACATAGCAGAAGTATCTATTCAGTTTTCAATTATTCACTGGCATATTGAAGAAACAGCATGCCTAATCACATATTACAATTTATTTGCTTGTCATTGACTAGTTAAAATAAATGGATTCCTATAACTTATACATGTCCAATTTGTAGAAATGTTGTTTGTATCTCTATAGTAGGGTTTTGATACTCAAAAATCCATATTAATATTTCATGTGGTGATGGTTAAAAATAAAAATGCTAAAATGAGAACTAGAGACATCTCAATCATTCCTTCAGGGACTTCCTTCATTTTGCTTTCTTCCCCCAGTTGTATGGCAATGCTTATGATGTTCTCTTAGAGTCAATGCATAAGTTAATTGAACAACAAACACTCAAAACTTCTTAACTAATTACCTAGGCAAATACAAGTCAACAGAAGTCCACGACGATTACTCTTATTGGGATTTTAATTTTCAAAAATTCTTTTAGCACAACTAAACAAATTGAGCCTATGAAAATACACAAGGGCAATTCTTCAAATGGTTCAAAGCTCCCATTTTAAGTATTTAAAAGATTTTTAAAACTTTTATCTGTATGTGTGGTTTACCTGAGTTTATGTCTGTGCACAACTTGTGTGCCTGGTGCCCTCAGAATCCAGAAGAGGGTGTCTGATCCCCAGGAAATGGAGTTACAGATATCTGTGAGTCACCATGTGGGCACTGGGAATTGAACCTGAGTCCTCTGGAAGAGCAGCAACTGCTCTTAACAGTTGGACCATCTCTCCAGCTCCCTACCTAAAAAAAAAAAATTCAATGACAATGTCTGGGCCAGAACTAGCCAGAAAACTATATCACTGTGAAAGCTTTGTCTTAGGATCACAGTCACCATATTTAATAACCAAGACTTACATAAAAATCACAAACTGACTGGCTTTACTTGATGTTGTTTTTCGTTAGCATTGGCTGCAAGCAATGAAATGGAGTTCATTGGAGGGACAGGTGTTGGCTAACCAGGGAACAGAGATGGAAGAGAGGGAAGGAAGGGGAAGCAGGAGGAGGAAGAAGGGAGGTGGAGGAAGATAAGGGGATAAGGGACGAACAGACCGGAGGCACACACTTCAAAGGGGAAGCTTGCACATGCGTACAGAGTCCTTATGCAGCCACACAATGTGTGACATAGCAGTGCAACGCAGGGCCCTCTGAGCTGTCTTAAGCATCTGTCTGAATGCTGGTGTGTACCCTGCCAGCTGGCAGGAGGCGGGGTCAGCATAATGCCAGGATGCCAACACTTGGAACATCAAAGTGTGTGTGTTCCAGGTGGGGGGTGCGCCTTTGGCTCATCGATGCCAAACACATATGTCATGTACTCACACTCACACATGTGCACACAAAAAAGAAGTGTACTTTATGCTTTCATCTGCACTTTTTTCCCCTTTTTGGTTTTTTTTTTTAAGCAGGATTTCTCTGTATAGCTTTGGAGTCTATCCTGGAACTCATGCTGTAGACCAGGTTGACCTCGAACTCACAGAGATCCTCCTGCCTCTGCCTCCGTAATGCTGGGAACAAAGGCACCACTCACCGGCTATAATCACATTTCTTAAGCTTACAAGTGTTTTCCTGTCTGGAAAGTTCAGAATCTTTTTCACAATATTCTGAAAAACGACTCAGTGCCTACTGACTTAGCTCTCCCTCTCTGCCTTCTGTGGAGAGCTTTCTGAAAGAACGGGAGAGGAGGAAAGACTTAAGCAATGTGGGGAACGCTGGGTGGAAATTCTTTGCTATGACCAGTAGCCTTCATAAAGTAGATTATCTCTCAAATTTGCACATAGACTTATTACCATCCTACTGCAATCATGGCGAAGATGAATAGGGCATGGGAACAAAGACAATTTAGTGAAACGAGTTTCTTTTCCTCTGAATTCTTTGAAGAAGGGACTCGTTAGACAGAGACCTGTATTGACCCAAGTTATGAAGCATGTCAGTTTGGTGATGTGCTCTTGGCACTAAGTCCCTAATTAGAAATTCCTTGAGAGCTGCTCCCAACAGGTGCTCCAAGATGAAAGGATGGACTGATCTAGAAGGTGACTCTGTATCAGGCACACAACACATGGGCTCAGGTGAACCGGCAGGAATAAGGTGTCTGCAGGAAGTGAAGTGTCATGATGCTGTGTTGGATTTTGAATGAGAGCGTGTCTGTCGTGGTGGTTGTGAGTATCACTCCTGCTGTCTTAAATTTAAGAGTCACTCATTCTTGGGTTGACATTGTTTAAACAGTTAAAGATCTGGAAATATGGCAGAGATATGAGACTAGAAACCTGTTGGCGAACATTCATTGAATATATTTAATTTACCCTTCTAGGATCATGCAAAGTTGTTTTCCAATTCAGTTCATTCTTAAGTATTAAAGTCAAGTAATTTGTTTTGCATGATGTAGAAGTGTGTCTCTCTAGCAAATGAAGTTTTTGAATTAGCCTGTGGTGTTGTTGTTTTTCTAGAGTGCTTTAAAGATGTCCTGCCTCTTCTCACTGTGGTCAATCCCTGTGGAGATTCTATGCTTGTCAGTAAATACTATGAAGCTGACCCCATGATTTCAAAACAACTTTAACAAAATTCGTCATTTCTTCTTACCTGTAATCACTGCTAAAATCTAATCTGTAAGAAATAGATGCATGGGGCTGGAGAGATGGCTCAGCCATTAAAGGCTAGGTTCACAACCAAAAATACAAGAAATAGATGCATGGAGCAATTCTGATGAGTACTGACAAACTCTCAGTTTGTTTTTGAAAAGACAAAGAACCCCAAGTGGTCCTGAGTGGGGGAATGGTGGGTAGACGCATTAACCATGTCTCCCTCTGTTACATCCTAGTTCTCATGGCTGGCAGTAAATTTCTATCTATTTATTGACACGTTCTGTTGGTACGCTGAAGAGGAGGCTTACTTTTATACACGAGTTATTCTGGGTGTAAGTAGATTTAATGACAATCTGTTATTGTTTCAGAAAAGAAAGTGCATTCTATTTTTCCAAGCTTCCGTGTTTTCACTATCCCTCCTTTTATGTTTCTAATTTATGGACAGTCTACATTGGCATGGGCCCGAGCATCTGCAGTGTGCCTAAATTTTAACTGCATGCTAATTCTGTTACCTGTCAGTCGAAACTTCATCTCACTGGTGAGAGGAACAAGTATGGTAAGTACTAAAATATTTTAAGTAAGCTCAGCTGCTGTTTCTTCCTCACATCGTGCAATTGAAACTGGAGAGACAGCCCAGAAGTGCTTTCCATGCAAACCTTAGAATCTGAGTTCAAATCTCCAGAATCCATGTAAAAAAAAAAACAGAAAACAAAAAGCAAAAAACAGGGTGTATTAGTGTGTGTCTGTAACATCAGAACTGTTGTGAGCCAGAGACAGAAGGATCATCAGGGACTAACTGTCCACCAACCTAACTTCAGTCTCAATAAGGGTCCTGATCTCAAGGGGAGGAAGCAAACAGTGACAGGGTAGTCAACCTGGCTTTGGACTGTGTGCATGGGGATAGGCATGCATATACATATATACACACACACACACACACACTCAGTGTGCATACAGCATGCTCACAACCTACATACTTACACACACACACTCAGTGTGCATACAGCATGCTCACAACCATACATACTTACACACACACACCTGCTTTTACAAGTGTCATTGGAAAACATGTATTTTCCTATGATACTCCCAGAAATTTGTGTTTACATTACTTAAAACTGAAAGTTGGTGCATCCAATTTGTCTTTGTTTTTGCCATTGACACTGGACTCATCCCTCAGCCTTTTCTCACATGCAGATGCAAGGGTAATGATGGTTTGAACTACAAGCATTTCTGACCGAAGGTGGATAAATAAAACATTGAGACAGGCATCACTTAGGAAACACCAGAATTCCTACCATAATCACAATCTCAGGATCCAGATTAAATCTGGTTATTTTTAACTGATCAGTGGTAACACCTTTTCCCAATTATATTTATTTCACCAGTGCTAATGACCTGCTTTCCTGTGTTACTGAAAACAACATGCATAAAAGATTGTAGGTCACCTTTATCAGAAGAAATACCTCATTGTAAAATTATATTAGTTATAGGTGCAGAATAACTTTATGTAATTAGAAATAGTGTACAGGTCATTCAAAACACAGGGTGGCAGTTAACACTTATGTGTTCTATATTAACAAGTTGACTTGTTGTGGCTATAAGGTTTATTTAAGAGCTTTGAGTTATATCCAGAGATCTAAGAATTACAACATTTGGATTGAGCTGAAATTCAGTAAAACAGCTAAAAAAAACCCTTGTTTTGCTGTGATCAAATGCTATGAGTTTTTAAGTCCTGTGTCCCCACCTGAAGCGACCTAGGAGTCAGTTGAACCTGAGTCTTAAGCCCTTAGGTCTCTTGGCATGTTAGCGCTGTGTACACTATCCCTGACTCATTGTTTGTGTTTTTTTTTATTTTGATACTTCAGTGCTGCAGAGGACCATGGGGAAGGCAACTAGACAAAAACCTTAAGTTTCACAAACTTGTTGCCTATGGGATAGCTGTTAATGCTGGTAAGAGATTACTAATTGTCTAATGGGTTTGGTACTGTCTAATTTCTAACTTCAGAGTCTTACTTTAATCTCTCCCAATCTCACCTCTAGAAAAAAAAATTTCTGCCCTTTATCTGACCACATGAAACCTCAACTTTACATTTTTTTTCAATTTCTAAAGTGAGACTTCCTTTTGTTTGTGAATAAGTGGCTTGTTTGTAATATAATTATAGAAACCTATTTAAACGGACATTTTGCTGTTCGTATAATCCAGAACTAAAATCGACTTCTATCCAAATCTCACCCATGCAATGGGAAAATGACTACTGCAGTTTAACGAATGATAGATACAGAGAGGGTAGTGTTTGTCTTTGTGTGGTGAGGATACCTTCCTCTTAGCTCTGACATTGGAGGCAGAAAAATGAAAAAAAGAAAAGAATGGTCATGTGGACATAAAAGGCTCATGAAAACACAGCTTGCAGGGTCATATGAACTGCTATTGTTACTGTTGCCCTTGTCATTTAAGTAGAAATTAGTATCTATGTGCAAGGTTAGACACCCATGAGAAAGAACAGAATAAAAGGGGAGTTAGCTATCAACTGACTTGTGGTTTTGCTGTGAAACAAAGACGTTGAAATAAAAGGCCATTGGAACGATAAAGAGTTATGATTCGGGACCCTTTCTCTCAAACCAATTTAACTATAAAATGTTTTCCTCATTTGTTTTTATTCTCTCATGCATAAAAAAAGAGCAGAGTAAAAGGAACACTCAAAACAAATGTGAATTTAATTAAGCAACAAGACATGACAGACGGTGCCCAAGTGCCAATTAACACAACTTTGGGTGCGCAGTCAGACATGTGGAGAAGATTCTCCCCATTGATTGTCTTAAACGCCAGATCAAACCAACTCAAGATCTGTTTTACAGAGGGTCTTTGTAGTTTGTGAGGAAATTCGTGTAAGAAAATATCAAGTCCTAGATGAAACAGCTGGTGGGTGGATGGTTAGGGACAAGGCTGGTGTCTCAAGGCCTGGAACACTGCAGAATTCACCTGTGTGCTTACAGCCCTTGAAAATGAATGACAATGACAGTAAATAGACATCAGCTTGGAGATGGAAGTCATTTCCACAACTTTGAAACTATCAAAACTCAGGATTAGCTCCCCCCTGAGGACACTGAGCTCCCTGCAGTGGGTGGCTTCCAGGCACAGTCCAGGAATCGAGGAGGAATTCTAGAACTCTCTGGGCTTGCTTTAAAATCTTCAGATTCCTTATTTTTGCCTTAAGAAGAGAGATTGGACACAGTAAAGAGACAAGAGGGATCTTGTTTCTACACATATCTTAAAGGCTTAAGAGAGTTCTAAGAATAAAAAGAAAATGGGGGCCATCAAAATTCATCAGGAAAGGACATAGAGGTTACATGAACGCATGAGTTGGAAAGGCTTTCTTCTTAGACCTCTGGGTATGTGTTCCTTATATATACTCACATGTCAATAGTATAAATGCATAGGTAATATACACTGAATGTCTCCTTTGAGCAGGGTACCCTGATAAGACCTAATACCATTTGAAACCCCTGTGATCCGCTCTGTTTCAGGGTGGTGTGAAATTTAGTGTGAGCAGTATTTGCCCAGTGTTTGACTGGATTCTTTATATAGCCTCTCTGTCGCTGGCTGTGTGAGTTCAGAGTTGGTCTCCAGCACTCTGTGGAGTTCAGAGAGCATCCATAGCAGTCTGATTTCTCTAGTTTGGTGACATATGTAGGTTAAGCTTGCTTGGAAATCTGAAGAATACAAGGTCGTTCATTTACTTGCTGTAATTGTAAATAAATAAGATCAAGTCCAAAAGCCCCAGAGCATAGCAGACACACTCCACGATAACTAGCCACACCCTCGTCGCCTTTTCCTCATGGGTACTCTCCAGAGTCTTGGGTGCCTTTGCTCAAATGTTTCCTCTCCTGAGATCCCCTCTCCTACATGGTCCTCCCTGAATAAGAAGGCAAGGGCCACTGTCTGTCCACTTGAACTAGACCTACATGTCACCTACATGTCACACTCCCAAAACAAGAGTAACAATTCTGTGTCTGAGAGCTTCTGAGGCGTGGAACGTCTCTTGTATCTTAGCAGCCCTGGTCACGAACATAATAAGACTGTAACCCATTTGCTCTAACTGGGGTGAGTGGCATCTAGACATATGCAAGAGAGGATGCAGGAGCTGACAGGAAAGCTACGAGACACAAATGCTGAGCTCTGAGTAGATGAAGCAAGGTTTGAGGATGAATGGATTCAAAACCATACGAATCATTCAAGATTATAAATTCACACTCTGCTGCAAGGAGAAAAAAAACCAGAATGTTCTTTCTCCCTCTTCCCCTCAAAAATCTCCAAAGGGCATTAGTATTCTTTCCAACCCACTTCTCTTGAACTCCTGCTGCTCTGCTCTGTTCCTGAGGATCTCCTGGGGCTCACCCCAGCAGGGTCAGAGCTGTATCTCCAAGCAAAGTACCCTCATCCAGTATTCCATGGCAACCAGCCCCACTGCTGTGGTTTCCAGCCCAACAAAGGCAGGATAGTGGAAAGAAAATTCTTTCCCTCATCCAGTCCTTGACAAAGCAATTACTGCATTTCACATTAACTAAGAAATGTGGCTAGCAACTGTGCTTTAAGAGGGGGAAAATGCTAAGGCCAGGTTTCATGGCTATACCTTGCTTCTCTCATTTGTCTTTCTGCTGTATTCACCGGGGAGCAGCTGCAGTGTCCCTGAGCTTATTTTATTAGCCTCGCCCATTATGCTGCTTTTCAAATAGCCAACTGGCTTAATAGAGGTGTGTAACCTTGGAAGAAATGCATCCACAGAGAAGTTTCTGCACGCCAACCTCTAATTTCTCATCCGTTCCCCTAGAAGTTGAACTGCAGGCTCTAATTGGTCGGATCATTAAAGGATGTAATTAGAGACTGGTGGATGTAGGCTAGGGAGGGGAGGGAAGAGGTAAAACAATGCTATCTCTAATCAAGGGCATCATGGAAAAGGCAGTGACAGGAGCTGTTTCTTCCAGCCTTCCTGCTCGCCTGCCTATGATAAGCAGGGATGCCTCCAACCATGAATAAATCGTGTTCAGGGACCTTAAGCCCACTGGCATAAAAATCGTAGTTCCACAGTCTTTGCGTTCTTATTAATGTACATCTTTCTGGATTCCCTGCTCCATGGCAGACCTTACAGACCCTTCCAATTGAAAAGCAGTACCTTGGAGCCTGGGTTTCCATCAACGAAGGTTGTAAATTGTGACCCACGCAGCTCTTTCCGCAAATTCTGCAGCTTGTGTCTGCCAGGTTTCAGGGGTGTAAAATTACCCTGAGTGCAACTCCTGATGAGTTGCTAAAATTAGTTCACAAACATCAATAAACAGAGCAGGAGCGGGTTGAGAAGAGAGGCTACAGAATAAAGGTACTGAGAAAATAATGATTTGGAGCTCCCAAGGCAGAGACGGCTCCAAAGGCACAAACTCTCCCAGATCCAACCGCTAACAAATGGCTACCAACCAGTTCACCACTTCTGCTGGAGGGACTCAGAGAGCCAACAAAGCTCCACTCCGAGTCCTGCCTCAGAGGTTTTAATGTGATTTACAAACACATGGCTCACAGCGTGCCAGAATGGTTCGGTTCTCTACCAGACCCTGCACTGGAAAGTCAGCCAGATTGTGGCTTCAGAAGCACTGAGGAGATTCTCTCCTAGGTCCTCCTTTCCATGCCAGCCTTAATTAAGGGGTGACTAACTCCAGAGCCACTGTTATCGCTGGCAGGCAGACAGAAGGGTACTAGAACTGACCCCTTTCCAAGATTCCCCCCAACTATATTTCCTTTGATCTCCAGGGGGAAAACTAAGAAAGAAAAGAAAGATGTAAATGGCACTTTCTTGGGGAAACTAGCTCTAATTGTAGCCTGTATGGGTTTTTGGGTTGTTGTTGTTTTTGTTTTGTTTTGTTGGCTTTTGTTTGTTTGTTGGTCTGCTCAGACGTTCACAGACCAATTAGATGCACATGTGCAGCATTGCCAAGATAGCCGGACCCTTGGAAAGTACTTGGGTAAGAAAAATCAAATTGTAGGAAGCCCCACTAAGAGCCTGGTGCATTTGGTGGTTAACAGAAAGAGGTATCTTGAGCTCTTGTCAGTAAATGGTAGTGTATACCATAGGAAGTCCACGGGGGCACACAAGGAGTCATTTTCCATCAGTGGTATTGGATTCAGTGCAAGAATGAAGATCTCCCATCTAAACCATTCACTATGGAGTTTTGGAAACAAATTAATATTTGAATCTCACATCCGTAGATCCTTGTTAAATGAAAAGCGTTTTCAGTGAGCTTCAGAGAAATACACAGACATCACAGGATGGAAGAGAGCTAAGATGCCGTGTGAGGGTGTGGCTATTTTTTTGTCCCATCTACCTATTTGACAGATGGGAAATTCAAGGCAGAAATAAATCAGGTAATCAAAAAGCATCACTTCAGTATTCTTTCTGATAGACACTAACACCCAATCTCAATGACTTTGAAGGAGAGAGGTATCAACTGCATCACTATGGCAAATCCATTTCAGAAATAACTATTGCCATACCACAATGGTTTGATGGTTCATACTGAAAAGAATAGGATACAATGTCTGAAGGGCAACAAAAGCAGTGCCTTCCTGTCACCTTCAAGTCCCAGCAGTCCTGAGTTTAACCGCCCATTGGTGTATCTCTAACTTTCAGCCTAGATCAAGTCTAAGGGGAAAATAATAGTTTACACAATCAAAGTGGGCTTGGGTGGTTTTTATCCCAAGGGTCCCTGAGATAACTAAGCTATAAGGAATTTAATCCACTTTGTAAAACCAAACCAAGGTAGAGAAGGCAGAAGCAAAGAAACATTTTAAGATGTAAACTTTAAAGTACACTAAAAATATGTGAAACAAAGTTCTACCATAGCCCTTTAGAGGTCGCCTCTTGGGAGGTGTCTTAGGTTTCCTTCTCCCTTATTAGTGTCTTCAGCTCAAACAGAAGACACGTGCCAATAGATGTGATCAGTAGCTCCATGTCCTAAACACATACTTAAGTTTAGTTTAATACTCATTTGGAAACCAACCTAACAGGAAACAGATTGTGATCAACAACTCATTACAAGGGAGAGGAGTGGTAGAAACACAGTTTGACTATAGATGGTATATTGGTGAGTCAGTCCCATAATACAATATGAAAATCAATTTCCAGTCCTGTGAAATGGGAATGCCCCCAGAACCTGTCTCCATGAAGGGAGAATCAAAGAAAGCAATGGGCAAAGAAGTGAGTGGGGAGAGGGATAAAATGGCAACAAACTCTTAGGATAACTGTGGTGATGACCTCAAACACCAGGCCTTAGCCTTAGAAACAGGGTCCTAACGCTTTGCCATACCACGGGATCCAAGAAAGACCATCAGAGTTTGATCTAAGTTCATTATTCAGGAAAAATAGCAAAATTAGTCAAAATAAACAATATAGCCCACATGTCCAAAGATTGGCCTTAAGGTCACATCAGCAGGTTTTCACCCAAACTTCACCATTATCCTTTGAATACTGGTCTGTAAAATGGGGCTCAGTGCCTGCAAACCAAATCAAGTGATACACCAACAGCATTGTCAACAGTGTCTGGTATGCAGTAAGCACTCCATAGAGGTTAGCTGTGAGAGACACAACCTGATTTTAAAAATTAGCTCAATTTTCAGAAGTTTAGAAATTGTGGTTGATGTCTGGGTTGAATTTAGCAAGCAGTTCCCAATTCACCTACACCACAGTGGTGATTGACACTCCGTGAGCCTTTCTCTTCTTGCATTCCTGGGCTGAGCAAGAGACCCCCTTTACAGGCATATGATGACAGAGTCTGAGTATTGATCAATGTCATTCCTCTGTGGAAACACCTGAGCTGGGTATTTTAGAAAGAAAATGGATATGTTTCTGAAGTGGAAATACTAAACAAGTTGTGTGAGTTCTTTCAAACGGCCCTGGGTTGTACTGCATCAGGGCAGAAGGAATTGTGTCTGAACCATACAGAGAGGGAAAGATCACTGTGATATCTGAGGCCAGAGCAGAGGAAGGGCTAGTAATGCCCTCCCTTTGGGACTGCTTCTTAACGGTCTTGTCACTCCTCAACTTTGGCGTATCAGTGTTACGATTAGAACCTTAGTGGGGAAAAACTACATACAAACCGTTACAGTTCCTAAGGAGAAAACACACTGTTTATTGGATGAAACCCTCACTGAGTCATAATAAAGATGAGAACTAAAGAAACACTGTCACAAGTTTTACTTGCTTCAGGGAGCTGCAGAAGTATGCCTGACTTAACACGTCCAACTTAAAGCCTAAAGGAAATTACACCAGAAGTATACATCAGTAGATATACGTCTCCAACCACAGTATCATCAACTGATTTCTTGACCCTTTCTTTTTAATCCCTATGTCTTGCTGTAATCTCAATGTCATTAAGCAAATAATTATGAAATATTTCTGATGCTAAGCAGTGAGTCAAGCTGAGGTTTTAAGGAGGGACAAGTCTCGATGAGTCAAAGTCCTTTGGAGATGTGCAAGCATAAATAAGCATTCAGAATAGTATGTGCTGAGAAGCTGAAATCAAAATATCCTGCATGTGGGTGCCCAACTGAAAAACATGTATAAAAAACAACTTTTGAATTGAGTCTTAAAGCATGAACAGAGTTTTGCCATTCAGAAAAAGGAAGTGATTTTGGCAGCAGGAGCCCAGGTAACAGAAAAGAAAATTCTGCTGAATAGAAGATGGCATTTCTAAATAATTGTATGGCTATGACCACAGGCACCAAAATAGCAGCAATATTCTGAGAAATCTTGTGTGTGTGTGTGTGTGTGTGTGCATTCATACCTGTGCATATGTGTATATAGATACCTGAAGTTGGCATTGGGTGGCTTCCTAGGTTGTTTTCTACCTTATGTTTTAAAACAGAGTCTCTCCATGAGCCTGGATTTCACCACATTTCTTGGTTAGACTGTCTAGCCAGCAGTTTCAAGTTTCAGCCTCTGCCCCACCCAGTATTGAGGTTATAAACCTGCACTGCTGTGCACGGCTCTTCTCATACAGGTGCTAGGGAAAGACTCAAGTCTTCACGCTTCCCTGGCAAGCCCTGTGCCAACTAAGCTTTTGCCCATCCCCAATACTCTCAGAAGCTGCTTGGTTTTTAATTTCCCTTCATTCTGCCCCACCTCCAATCACAGTGGACAACCATGGGGGATACTGGAAACACACCCACATTGTGTACAGACTTAGTGTGTGTATAGACTTAGTGTGTGTCTCAGCTACTTCCCATCGCAGACGCAGAAGTTAGGAAAGTAGGCAAATAAACTATATCCTACATAATGAATCCTGCATTCACACTTGAGTCTGATCACAATGGCATGTGTCAACTGGCCACCCACCTTGGTCCCCATGGAGATAATACCGGCTGCTGGCTTCTCAACAGAGTTCCCAAGCTAGAAGAGAAAAGCATGGATGCAGAATCTTCAAGGCAGATCACACTGTGTCCTTGAACTTGGCCTCTTTACCTAGAATATAAACATCATCAGCTCTCGGAATTAAATAGCACACTTTACTTAAGAGTACAGAAAGAATATGTTTGGTTCCACAAATACTGCCTCGTTTCAATTCTGTGAGAATCATCTGTGTATGTGTGTGTGTGTGTGTAGATGTATAAGTGCATATATGTATGCACATATATATGCATCCATGTTTGAATATATGAAGCAAAGAACCGAAAATAATGTCTGGAAAAAGTGCAAAGAGATTTATCTCCCTGGTGTCAACCTACATGTCAAGTAAACATATATTGTTGTATGTGATGCATGTATTACAGGATAATTCTTTCTGACTTCTTCAGGAAGCTTTGTATTCTTATACCCATGAGTACCACCACATTTCCTTAAGAATTATACCATCTCTGTAACCATGTTAGCACTACTATTGTACTATGATGAAACACCACGGCCAAAAAAGCAAGTTAGGGAGAAAAGGGTTTGTCTCCATGACTGAAGGAAGTCAGTGCAAGACCTCCAACAGGGCAAGAATCTTGAGTTAGGATCTGATGTAGAGGCCATGGAGGGGCGCTGCTTAGTGACTTGCTCCCCATGGCTTGCTCAGCCTGCTTTTCTTACATAACCCAGGACCACCATCCCAGAGGTGACTCCATTCATAATGGGGTAGGCCCTCTCACATCAATCACTAATTAAGAAAATATCCTGTAGACTGTCTCATAGCCCAATCCAATAGAGGCATTTTTCTCAATTGAAACTCCTCCTCTATGTCAAATTGCCATAAAACTAGCCAGTACAATTACCATGTCTTGATATCATGACTTGCATCACTTCCAAAATGATTATATATATAAAATTAAATCATGGTGAACTGAGATCACTTTATTTCTTGATAATATCAAAATGCATGTGTAAGCCACACACTACATGTTCCACTCCGTTCAAGACACTGGGAAAGACATACAAATAAATCACTTATCCTTGCCAATTGCCAAAACCAGAATAGAGAAACTTAAGGTAGCTGCATGGTAGAACTAAAAGGAGTGCGTTTGATGCAACCTATGTCTGATGTCTCTTCATCCTCAGCGATCCACGTTGTGGCACACTGGTTCAACATGGAGCGTTACCACCTGGGTCAGGCCAAGGATGCCGGCGGACTGCTGGCTGTGCTTTCCAAACTTGGCAATGCCCCAAATGAGAGCTACCTCAATCCGGTCCGCACCTTGTATATGGTGAGTTCTCGCATGTTCACCAGTCTCGTTTCTACAGAATCCCTCACATCCCCATACCAAGAGTCATAGATCTCAAAAGCTTTATCTAAAAGAACCGGGTAAAAGAGGTTTCTGCCAAATGCTAATATCAATTTCACCCTTTTATTTTCCAAAAGCTAGTTTTCCAGCAATTAGTGTGGCTGGAAGGATGTGAACAAGGAGAAAATATACTCTGCTTAATTAATTTATACTGAGAGTGTATATGTGATATTTTAGGAATGCAAAGGCCCACTATAGCAGTAATATTATGAATTTTAAAAGCATCTCCTGATAAGATTTCCTTCCCTGATGTTAGATTCATAAAGCATACACCACCCAGATCTAGAAATGATAGATGAGGTGCTTCGTTTTCAGCCTGCAGATTGTTTTCTGGTCTGTTTTGTGCACCTCATATTATGGCACATGTGTGAACAGCTGGTTTGCCAAACCAAACATGGACCTAAAAAGGTCATTTCCAAATGACAACTGCATGGCTAGTGACTCCATTAATGATAACATCTAAAGGCACAGAGTAGCAGTGACTCTGGGAAGAAAAAATAAAATCAGTCACAGCATCCTGTGGTAAAGGTAGAGGTAAAGACTCCCCTCAGCCCACCCTTACACCTTCTCTTATTGGTTCATACAAATATTTCCTAACTACCATATGGGAACAAAGACCAAGTTGTTTCTTTTTAATCTAAAAAAATAATCTGTTTTCCAAGAAATGTCTTCTAGGCCATCAACAGGAGTCTATCTGTCTGTTATTAACCTGGGCCCTCTCTCTAAGTGCCCATGCTCCTTTATTTGAGAAGGGAGATTTAGACTCCAGTTAGGAGGAAATTCTTCCACGTCAAATCATTGATTCTGTCATGAAGGCTTACAACATCAGGCCATTAATAAACTGAATTCCCTTTTCTAACTGACAGCAATTAGAAGCACAAATTTCATAGCTACAAATCAAAACTGCAGATGCCCTAAGCATGCGGAAGTACCTTTAATGCTATTTTGTTGAATCTCAGAATTTATCTGGCCACCTGTTTGGGTCTACATTTTCCCCTACTAAGGCTTTACAAAATTCACTGCTCACCGGAGACTCAAGAATAAATCTCAACATCTTGAAGAGACTATGCAATAAATAGTATTTATTATAAACAACCTTTAAAGCAATTTAACAAGCTAATTAAGCTACTTCAAACACAGTTGTTTCAAAATTTTAGAAGCAATATACTGTGTAAGTACTAGTTAGTCTCAGAAGCCTCTAATTTGGGTATTTAAAGAGATGATTATCAATAACTTGAAACATACATTGAAGCAATTCACAGGTGAGGCAGTGGGATTACTTTAGACTATTCAAGGCAACTGAGCCAGTCCATAAATGTTTCACAGGGAAACAAGAAGAAACCCACTTTAATAGGAAAAAAATAATGATTTGAAATTAGCACATCAAATGCTGTAAATTGACTTATAAAGTTCTGAGTATACTTACAAAAATATTTAAAATGTTTTATGTACACTCTCTTTCAATTTTATCCCACTCTTCTGCTCTGTGAAGAGAAGAAAGTAAACAATGGAGAAGCCCCTGTCCAAATTACTTCCAAATCTCAAAGCAGCCTAAATTAATGAGGTTTTACTGACAAAAGATATAGTGTGAGTTTATTGAGCTGGTAGTTGGCTCAGTGATGAGAACACGGGGTATGAATACTAATGACTAAGCAAGAATCTGGGAGCTCACAATAAAAACAAAATGCACTGCAATTAATATTCTTAAAGGCTATTTAACTGTCCTTCTCACTCTTGGGTCACAGTCTGCCCTTTGGGAAGTACCCACCAGATAGGAATAGCTAACCCCTTATTGATCAGAGAGGATTTAGCAAGCCTTATATCAAGGCCCCCTGAGGTAAAGTGAAGGAAATGCAAGTCATGGTCCTTCCAATTAAAAAGCTAGAGCAAGGCATAACCACCAGGGGAACTGAGCAAGCCATGGCTTTATTAGGCGTGCCCCTAAGGAACCTCTCCCCCAAAAAAGTGTTTATTAATGTTAAGATGCAATTAAGCATGGCCAGCCACATTCTTAATCTTAAAAATTAAAATCTTGAAATGAGAGCTTGTTCTGCAGCCATTGTCCTTCAAATGCTTTCTATGCTTTCTGGTAGCAACTCAGAATAGTAGCTTTGACGAGAAAAATAACTCTTGCAAATGGAAAATATGGACTTAATGGCCTGGTATCCTATAAAATTTGAGCAGAGCAAATATCCATGGTAAGACATGGGAAGAGGAAGAATTTGCACAACTGGTTTCTTGAAGCATACCTGGACCTTGTTGTGGGGTCCTGTGCATTGGAGCAAAGCACCCTAAATTGCTCTTTGCTTGGGTCCCCTAGTGCTAATAGTGATCAAAGTGCAAAAATCCAAGATATTAATTTGGTGGCACTTGCATCTCCTAGAGCACGACCACAGAGCTACTGATGACAGTCTCGGGGACTACCGGCCTGGCGATCTCTCTAGCATTGATCTTGATTATGACCTCTTCAAGTGAGTTCATCAGACAATCCTCTTATGAGCTATTCTGGTATACACACCATGTTTTCATCATCTTCTTCATCAGCCTGGCTATCCATGGAGGAGGGTAAGTCCGCGTTACACTCAGGGCACTCAGATCTGTGCCTCTACGTATACACATCCCCCTGACTATTGGGAAATTGTGACTAGAGCATCAGCGAACATGGCTGAGCAAGCATTTGCCTAGTCCCTTGAGTGCCTGCTGAGGATGGTACAGCTGGGTGGTGAGAATGCTCCACACTTATTTCCATAATGGTTGCACCAGTTTCCAACCCTACCAGCAGTGAATGAAGGCCCCTTCCCCTTGCATCCTCGCCAACATTACTTGTCAGTTGTTTTCTCTACCTTCGCCTTTCTGACAGACTTAAGATGAAATCTCCAAGTGGTTTTCATTTGCATTTCTCTAATAGCTGAGGATGGTAAAGACTTTGGGATATTCCTTATCTGTTTTTAGCTCTTCTTTTGAGACCTCTCTGTTCAGATTCCTAACCCATTTTTTTAAGCTGGGTTGTTTGTTTAACTCTGGTTTTTTAATTCTTTGTATACTATGGACATTAATCCCCTGTCAGATGTACAGATAGCAAATATTTGCTCCTATCCTATAGCTTCCCCCCTCACATTATTGTTTCCTTTGTGTATAGAACTCTTTGGTTTTTTGAAGTCACGATTGACAACTGTTGGCCTTAATTCTCAAGTGAGAATTAAGAAAGACTATTCAGAAAGTCCTTTCCTACACCGATATCCTGTAGGATTCAGCCTATGTTTTCTTCTAACAGCTCCAGTGTTTTCAGGTTTCACAGTGAGGTCTTTGATCAATTTGAAGCTGATACTTGTGCAAGGTCATACATATGGGTCTAATTTCCTTCACCTACATATAGATACCTAATTCTCCCAGCATTCACTGTTGAAGATGCTGTCTTTCCTCCAGTGTGCATTTTTGGCAACTTTGTCAAATACAAGATGGCTGTAATTATGTGTAGTTATGTTTGAGCCTTCTATTTAGTGTCATGGATCTACATGTCTGTATTTGTGCCAGTGCCACACTCCTTTTAGTACTATGGCTCTTAATGTACCTTGAAATATGGTATGGGAATCCTCCCCAACATTGTTGTTCTTGCTCAGGATTGCTTTTTGGCTCACTGGGGTCTTTTGTGGTTCCATATTAATTTTAGGATTTTTTCTCATTTCTGTGAATAACTTCACAGGAATTATGATTAGGGTTGTACTGAGTCTGTGACATGAAAAATGGGTCTTTTGACAACATTAATTCTATCACTCCATGAGCATGAGCAGTCTTTCCATTTTCTAGTGTCTTCCTTCCATTTCTTTCTTTAGAGATTTAAATATCCCACTGTAGAGGTCTTTCACCTCTTTGGTTAAGTTTATTCCTAAACATCTTTGAGGCTACTGTGAATAGGAATGTTTTTATGGTCTCTCTTTCAGTCTGTTTGTTGTTAGTATGAAGGGAGGTTACTGATTTTTGTAAGTTGACTTAAGAAATCTCAGTGTGATCCCGCTTTTAACATGGAAAAATTTCCTGCAACCCTCTACAACCACAGCCCCTGCACTCACAGCCCTTGTTCTGAACAAGTGGATCCCAATGGTCATTAACTTGCTGAAGATGTTTTTGTGCGCAAACGATATCTCACAAGGAGAATGCTGGAGTTATTGAAACCTCACTGAAAGGCTTATTTGGCGATAAGGACCCTTTTAATCTCATCTTGACATATTCTGCAGCTACTATTTACATCAAAAGTGATTTGCATATTCTATACAAAATGCCAAGTAGCTGTAGGATTGTTGGAAGCCAATGAAGTTCACTAGTTTACCTATTATGCAATGGTATAGGTGGAGAAATTTTAAACTTTTACTTTCTAAATAACATATATGGAATGATCTAGAACCTCCTGTGGATAGCATGGGGGAAACTGCCTAACATCTAAGGATGAAGGTACCAAAATGTATGGCGTCCACAATCTATCTCCCATTTATCATTCCCCCACCTTAGGTCACCATCATTTGTGTCCTGGAGATTCACAAATAGTCTTGCTCTCCTGACTCAAAGGAATGTTATCAAGCTTGAGTGACTTCTCAGGAACAGAGTCAGAGGCTAACGCATCACTTCTAAGTGACACCAGACTGCTTCCAAGAATGTTACTGCTACTTGCCCTCCTCCCCATGCCCTGTAATACTTACTCAAGAAGACCACTACTCCACAGCCACACCAGGACATGTGTCTCTGGGATGTTTCTCTGTCTATGAGAACCTAGTTTCTCAAGACAAGCCAATGCATCTTCTTCACAACCACCTAGAAACTGAGCAGCTCCCAGACTGGTCTGGTCCTTTACAAGTCAGGAAAAGTCATCCTGAGAGTTGATGCCAAAGCATTTTGCAAAGGTCAGTTAGTCATGCATCTGTAACAAATGCAATATAGTAGGATTACAGGACTCTTTATCCAGTGCTCCGTTCATTCAGGATTCTCTTTCTACTTTTAAATTTATCAATCTGGCCTCAAAGACACATTTCAAAGTGACCTGTTTTGACCTTGTCAAATGCTAAGCCCACTAGTGGTCACTGGGGGGAAAAACTATTATTCTGGGCACTTCTTTTGACTTATTCACTTGAAACTTCTAAGCGCTCAGAAACAAGCTAAGAAGGGTAGAAGTTAAATCAATCTGCAAAAGGAACCAATCGTACAAAGTTAGCCAATTAGCCCAAATCAGCAATCAGAGCGAGATGAAACCTAATTAAATTCAACAGTCTACAAAAGGATGTGTTCAAACAATTTCCTTCATTATGAATTCTCTAATATAGACACTTTCAATGTGACACAGGATACCACAGAGGGGCAATGCTTTTTTGAGATCTTCAAAGTTATCCAAAGCATTTTAAATGCCTATTTTTAAAGACGCCGAGGGAAGTGAATGGCAGCCCAAGTTTCAAGAGATAGGAGTGTTTTTCTGGAACCCACTGCAGAGTATAAATCCATGTAAAGGCAATGCACAAAATCGACTTGACATTTTCGTGCTTTTTGTTTTGCTGTGGTGTGTGTGTCTGTGTTTCTTTTTCTAAGTCGGATTGTTCGAGGCCAAACTCCAGAGAGTCTCCAGCTGCACAATGTCACCTTCTGCAAAGACCGCTATGCTGAATGGCAGGCAGCTGCCTTGTGCCCTGTTCCGCAATTTTCTGGCAAAGAACCTTCGGTAAGAATGAACCCAGGAGCTTTTTAAAAATAACTGTCCCCACAGTTAAAATAACGAGAACTTTTATAGGCTTGAAAAAAGAACCGCCCATGTCACCACTAGATGAAGTCAACTCTTCATTAAGTGGGCTAATGGAGAAATCGAGTTATGGATAATTTTAAAAGAGATTTACTGCCAAAAGCACTTTATTCAGCCTGGAAATGTATTCTGCTCAGGCTTAAATATGGATCTCTGATACTGAAGGACTTCATAACAGCAGAGTAATGGCTGTGAGGGATCTAGCCTGGTGGTGGCTGTCCACGCTCTGCTCCATCTTTTTCCCTCTGCCTGTCTCCTGGGTATCTGAGAGAACCAAGCGTCTTCATAAGCGTACCTTCTCTCTCTCTCTCTCCAATCAAAGGAACTGCAATCAAAATAATTAGGGGTGTCCAATTACTTTTGTTCTAATTAAATTCAATGTTAGCCAAGAATAGGTTTAATTAATTTGAGTATTAATTTAATGATAGTGTCCACAGATTTGGAAAGTAATGTTTTCTGTGTTTGCAGCAGGCATTGTAGTTGGTGACATCAGTAAACAGGAGTAATTGGTCTCCAAACCGTTGGTTCAACTGGGTGATTGACAGGTGGCAGACAATAAATGATTGACACGTGGCAGACAATAAATGAAATGACTACATGAAAAGGAGGAGAAGGCTAAGGCTGTATCTCAGTTGATAGAATGTTTTTCTAGCGTACACAAAGCACTGAGTTTGAGCCCCAGCACCACAGAAAGCAAGCATGGTAACACGCTGTAACTGGGGCACTCAGAGTGTGGGAGCAGGGGGAATTATCAACCATTTGGAGATTCCCCAAAAGTCTA
Organism: Mesocricetus auratus; assembly: GCF_017639785.1. Classification (NCBI taxonomy): domain Eukaryota; kingdom Metazoa; phylum Chordata; class Mammalia; order Rodentia; family Cricetidae; genus Mesocricetus; species Mesocricetus auratus. The sequence continues at coordinate 40,860,658 of NW_024429199.1, read as the reverse complement.
ACTGTCCTGGAAGACAGGAGACCTTGTTTCAAAACAAACAAAAATAGAAAAGGAAAACTAGGAGGCAGCAAGTGCCCAAAATGTGTATCATTTAAAATGGAATAATAGTCTATAACAGCATATAAACTGTGAGGATTTGGGAAATTCAACAATGATATCAGAAGAATATAAATAATCATTTTTTAATTCTCAATACACTAAATTCAGTGCCAATTTTAAGGGAGAAACTGCTGGGAGAAATGTTTAAAATTGAGAGATGTGCCCATTAGACTGTGGTTCTTTTAATGGCTGGTATAGATTGTCTCCGTCTTAAACTCAACTCTCGGTAGCCACTATCTGGCCTGCATATTAATGAAGACCATGAATACCTCTCTAAAATTTTCAGTCACAGCATCTCCATTAAAAAAATCAATACTCTCTCACACTTCATGAATACAGACCAGGGCCTGCTCAAGCAGTGTACGCTGGCATAAATTATGATTAAGAGGGGAAACTTGCCCAGCTCTCGCTCACTCCCCCGCCACACCTCTTTGCACACCCAAACTCACAGCGCCACCCTTGCCCATTATTTTTAATGGATCCTGATCCAAAGCGTGTGTGGGCTGTGCAATCACTGCGTGGCTGGACTGTACAATATTCCCTCTGATGTCTTAGAGATGCTGAACCAGAAAGGCATTCCAAGGACACCGAGGGGTCCCATGCTTCACTGCACCTGACCTAACACCACTTAACAAGACTCAATTTGGTCCTCTTTGCCTCTCTTTCCTGGGGCATTTTTAATGAAAATTTTGTCTGTAGAAGTATTCATCAGTGATGCAGTGTTGAGAGAATCTTTTGTCCATCACATTGTATAAACCGTCCAAAGAAATCCCCAACCCTCTTTTCTCCCCCCCATCTCACAGGCACACACACCTGCAGATTTGAGAGTTGCTCATGCAATCAAGCTGTCTTGGTCCTCCTTAACCAAGGAATTAGTCCATTTCCCTGCAGATCATAATTATATTACTCTGCTTTTCCCCCCACTTTCTAGGAATGATATTAATGGTAAGAGGGAAAACTTGGGCCAAGGTAGAGTCAATGGGTAAGCAATGTCCACCAAGTGGTATGTTACCATGCTTGCCCATCAGTAGACAAACACAGGACTCAGGCATGGGAGTCCTAGCCAAGGAGAGATTATTGTCTATAAAAAATAGGGCATTCATAACCATCAAATAAAATCAAAGGCAGATGGCCCTTATTTTCTGATAGGAATAAAAATGGAGGTATCAAGTTTCATTGCTGTTGCTATTAAGCCAACATGTTTTCACTTCTGTGCATTCACTGTACCGTGATTTCTCTGAACATTTTTGGAGTAGGCAACAAGAAAACCATATGGGTTTTCAGTACTAAAGAAGCTGACATATTAAACAGTCTTGGTCCTTTAAAGGATGGAGAAAGTGAGGTTAAGTTTGTTTCAAAGGGTTGCCTCTGCTACAAAGGGCATTCCTTCCAAGCAAAGTCATACCATGAAAAAAGCTCCCAACTTTGTGGCAGGCTGTGGCATTTCTTCCCCACATCCTATGACATTCCTTACAAATCTCTGACACTCTTCTAAGAGTTCCTTTACATGTTCCCAGCATCATTTTTATCTCTGTGAATAAGCCCAAAACATTCAAGAGCTTGGCAGGAACTTAAATAAGAATTTTCTCCAATCATTTTCCAATTAGAAAAATACAAAAATTCAAACATACAGAAGACAGCTCAGCCAGTGAGGAGCTTCTCATGCAGGTGTGAGGACTTAAGACCAATCCCCTGGAAGCCTAGCGCAATAACAGTGCGTCTGTAATCTCAACACTGCAGGTGGAGAGAGGCAGCTCCTTGGGGCTCACTGGCCAATCACCTCAGCCTAATCAGTGAAGCTCCTATTTCAGAAAACAATGTGGAAGTCTCCTGTGGAACAATACCCAAAGTTGACCTTGGCAGGCAGACAGGCAGGCATGAATGCACAAGCATGTATGCACACACACACACACACACACACACACACACACTTCATAATATATCTGAAAATACAGGATAGAAGATGGGAGCATGCTCTCTCCATCTATTTACTCCTGTATGCTGATTCCCACAGCTGGACCACTTTCCTGATATCACTTACTGGCTGTATCTCACCCTCATTCCTGAACTTCCAAGGGACTCTGGGAGTAGCACAGTATAAATAAGCCTCCCTATCTCCTCCTGGAGCAATTTATATAGTAGAACAGAGATAGAGCCAAGGATTAATGGCTTACATTCTCCTTACTGACTAACCATGGAAAGAAAAATAACCCATTCCATTTCATCAATGTGGAAAAAATCAGAGGCCATGACTGATTTGTCACCACCAAAATGAACTGTATGATGTCTAAAATGTGTGTTTTCGAATGGATATGGAAGATTATTTGTGAAAATACACAGAGACTACATGGATGCCTTTGGAAATCTTTCTCTCAAGTAGAAAGAATTGTTGCTGTCATTTCTCTAAATATCCCAAACCACTTCTTAAAATACTTTCTGGTCTATTCAAGCATAAGGGAGCTATGGCTTCATTTGCTTGGTCCAACTCCATTCTCCTGCCATTTACTCTGTTCTTCCCTCTCTGATCAACTCCACAGCCCCACCCTAGCACCAGTGGATAAAGGGTTTTATCCTTCCTGCTATTCTGAGCACGTTGCTAAATCCCACTGAGGCAGAAAGAGTAAGTGGGTCAAATTGCTTTGTGTTCTCTGAATAAATCCTAGTGTTTATCAAGCAGGCAAGAGCCCCCCAGGAAAGAAAGAGAGGGGGCTGATAGGTGAAGACAAGTACCATGCAAACAAAACCAGAACTAACCATAGAAAAAGAAGAAAAGAAAAATGAAAGGAAGGAAGGGAGGGAGGAAAGGATGAAGGAAGGAAATTAAAAATAAGAAAGGTAATTCAAAGGAAATAAAAGTTGCATCAAAAAGCTTGTAGTCTTGGAGAGGGAGCCAGACAGCCAGTAATGAAATAATGAGTAGTGAGCATTTAAAGAACAAGCAGACTCAAAAGAAGGACGTGCCTTCCCCATCCCCAAGGTCTTATTGAAGAACTTAGGTCATGGTAGATTTAGAATGGCAAGAAGGAAATATAAGAACGTTTTCCAAGCCTTGAACTCCAATGAGGCTCTCTGAGAGCCAGCCAAGCCTCCCTAGGCAACTCAAACCCATTCCCAGAAACTTAGAGTTCTTTTATGTTTTGCTTTTTCTATAAGATTCCGGCAAGATTTCAAAACACCCCTTGACATCTAAAATTCAATAAGCTCAGAATCTCTAGTGTCTTATAAAGCAAGCCTCAGGATCTATTCTGGTGTCAGGCAGGAAGTAGTGGGATTCCGTGTCTGCCGTATCTTTAGTGCTCAAGCGAGGCAGCTGAGATCCTGCAGGAACAGACTGTGTACCAGGCCCACCCAAGCCCACATCTTCACCACATACCTTATCACGTGGAAGGAGTGGCTTAATCAGACTGAGCCTCGGTTTCTTCTTCTATGAAATAGAGAGGCTAGCATATATCAATACTTGACATACACAATGCCAGGGTTGTCTGACATAGAACCACAAAAGTTACAAGTTCCCATTCCTTCCCATCTACTGGAGAAAGACCCCTTGTATTATACACAACACCTGAGACAAGAACGGGCTGCCAAACAATGGGCATAGTAAGCAACTTTTTAGTAATAATAAGTTTTTAAGCATGAAAATTTTTCCTTATCACAGCTCTCCTGACAATTTTTTATGTCTTTGTTCTGATCCTCTGAGACTCGGGGTGTTAAATAATCTAGCTTGATTTTTTTTTTCATTCCAGATAACATTGTAGGGAGAAACAGACGCCCTAGTTGTGAGGCTTTATTGGCCCCAAAAGTTACAATTTAAACTCCTTACATTGGATGAAAAAATGTTTTTGTAAGCCTTTGACTTCAGCTGGGTTTGGGAACATTTACAACCTTCTCACACATAACATAAACACCAATCTGCCCTTCTTATTTCTTTGCAAATTCAATTATTTCTAATTACATAAAGGCATCATTGATCAAGTAAGCATAAAAACCCATAGAGGAGAATTTAATCTCCTAAATAAGATTGTAGACTTTAAAGAATAATGAAATGTTATCCTATTTAGTACACAGAGACATCTTTGTTGTCGATAGCTGGGCCAATGTTAAGGGAGATACCTTAGTCAAAATCATACTATAAATTGATGTGGTTCAAATTAGAAACTTTTGGATGTTCACCTCTCTCTCTCTCTCTCTCTCTCTCTCTCTCTCTCTCTCTCTCTCTCTCTCTCTCTCTCTCTCTCTCTCTCTCTCTCTCCCTCCCTCCCTCCAGGCCTGGAAATGGGCTTTGGGCCCTGTGGTCTTGTATGCATTTGAAAGAATAATTAGGTTCTGGAGATTCCAACAAGAAGTTGTCATTACCAAGGTATGTGTGTAGCTTTATGTCTGAATAAAAGCCTGAGTGTAGATGAAAATTTTTATTAGCCCAAGTTTTTAATTTGCCATTTTTATTGCAGGACCGCCTGTAATTTAGAGGCTCGTCTTCTGCTCTAATAATTGCTTCTACTAGAGCATCTTTCAGTATGACCAATTTTGCTAGAGACAGGGATCAAGGCTCCACGCTGGTACACACAATTCTGATAAAAAGCTTATGGCATGGCACTGAAGTCTGCTGTATTTCTCTTTATTATGGTTTCTCTCTAGTGAGGAAAAGGCAGGGAGCTTTACACTGACCATAGTAACCTCAGATACTATATGAAGGTGGAATTTTGCAAACATGTCAGTATGGTCCACACAGCTTCAAGCAAGCACAGTCTTACTTGGGAGTACTGAACACAGGCTTAGAATGAGACCACATGTTGAGGGTATGAAGGGATGCCGGAGGGTTAAGATGGATAGAGTGGACATACATGGTGCTCTACCCTATTTAGTATCATGCACCATGGTGGGACTTCCCTGTCTTGCTGTTCATCCTCATGGCTCTTTAATGTTTGCTTCATGCTAGAGGAAGGTAGGAACAGATGAGCAGAAAAAGCATTACCCACAGGTTGACAGAAGTACAAAGTATTCTACTGTCCTAGTTGGGATTTCTATTGCTGTGACAAAACACCATGACCAAAAAGCAAGTTGGGGAGAAAGGGATTTGTTTAGCTTTATGCTTCCAGGTCATAGTGCTTCATTGGAGGAAGTAAGGATAGAAACTCAGGCAGGGCTGGAACCTGGACACAGGAGATGAGGCCAAGGACGGGTGCTGCTTACTGGCTTGCTCTCCATGGCTTGCTCAGCCTGCTTTCTGGTAGAACTCAGGACCACCAGCCCAGGGATTGCACCACCCACAATGGGTTGGGCCTTCCCCCGTGGAATCCTAATTGAGAAAATGCCTTCCAGCTGGATCTCAGGGCAGCATTTCCTCAACTGAGGCTCCTTCCTCTCTGATGACTCTAGCTTGTGTCAAGTTGACACACAAAACCAGCCAGTACATCTGCCTACTGCCAGGCATTAGCTAGTACAATTCTAACAGAAAGCTGCAGCCCTTCACTGTCTGATTGGAAGAAGTGAACAGGTGAATGCTCCTATGAGTTTCTATGTTGCTGAGTTCAGTATATCACCACGGGATGTCGATCCAGACTTGGACATGTGTAGGGACCCACACCTATCACTAGGAAGAGCATTTTGCAGCTCCATCAGAGGCATTGTCAGAAGGGAGAGCGCAGCCTAGAACTAAAGATTAAAATGCTGTGAGGGGCTCCTCCCACTGAAAAGTGTTCTCTCAATATTCACAAAGCAGGTTGACTTCTCATATGCGGTTACTATAAACCACATGGAGGTGTGCAGAGTTTTTTTTTATGAAACAATGGATATCTATGGAGGGCAACTGCTTCTGTCCTCAGATGAGTCTTTAGTGTAAAGTCCTTGTAGAAGTTCTAAAGGGCTGTACCAAAAATTTAGACCCAAGACAGTGCTCAGTAAAACTCAACAAATAAAATGTTTTGGGAAGAAGTGGAAGATTGGTAATTTTTTTCCTTCAGTGTGAAGAAAACTGCAGGGTTCATTCTCAAGAGATTGAGAAAATACGCAAGTAGCTGCCAAGCATAACAAATTATAACTGGCTTTCTTCTTTTTGTTTTGTTCTTCTAAGTAAAGATGATATGGCAACTATTTTAATAAGCTTGAGTAAAATTATGGGTTATCCATTCATAGACGCTTATACTCAATTAGAAATGGTTAGCTGGACTCAGGGATGTTTGGTCACATGGGGTGTGGAGTCACATGCCTGTCATGTTGCCAAGCAGAGAACCCTGCACAGTGAACTCTATTATCACTCAAGTTACAAGCCCAGGCTTAAAAATGGTGATAAATATCAATGGTCTAAGGAAAATGATACCTCAAAAAGAAAAAAGAGCCAATTATCGATTCTGCAAGCCTTTAATGGAATGCGGACTGTGTTCTTGAGATGCCTGAGTGGGAATCCCTGCAGCTCTCTTGCTCTGTTGTAGGTGGTGAGTCACCCGTCTGCAGTCCTGGAACTTTGCATGAAGAAGCGTGGTTTCAAGATGGCGCCTGGGCAGTATGTCTTCATCCAGTGCCCGTCCATCTCCCCTCTGGAATGGCATCCCTTCACTCTCACCTCTGCTCCCCAGGAGGACTTCTTCAGTGTGCACATCCGCGCCTCGGGAGACTGGACAGAGGCATTATTGAAAGCCTTTGGGGCAGAGGGACAGGCCCCCCGTGAGCTCTGTAGCATGCCAAGGTGAGACTCCCCGAATCACTGTTACATTCAAGTCGCAATACTTCAAACAGGAAAATATCTAAAGGCATTAATAAATTATCAGATTTGGCGATAGAGTTATACTAGGCTGAAAACTTGGGTTTGTTTTTTTTTCAAGTCTTCTTAAAATGTTATAATTTAAGAGAAGCAAGTACATTTCTGTAAAAATAAATAAATGTTCAACAAAAGTAGGCGACGATCCAGGAAGAAAGAACAGTTTCCTTTCCAGGTCCAAAAGCAGCTCTTGTCTAATTATATACAGCCTGCCATGAGTCAGACAGCCCTGTGAGCTCTCTCCCGTCGCAGATCGGGGTTTCAGAATGTGTTTTCAAAGGTTTGTCTCCTGAAGAAGGATGCTCTAGTCTGGTCATTGATGAACTTGACCTGTACTGTTCCTATATGACTGTATGGTAATATATAGGAGACTATTCATCTCTGCAATCCTATTTTCAAATTCGTAGTATAAGGCACTGAAATCAGGGTTTCTTCTCATTAATTATGATTCCACCTGTCCCACTACCCTATTCAGAAAAGCCCAAGCATTTGACCCAAGACCCTGTGTGTATGGTCATGCCTGGGCTCCTGTAAGTGAACAAGAAGGTCGATTCCCACTCCTATAGGGTCATTCAATAGTCCATGAAGTTCATGGATAGGGCTCCAGAAGAACAAGAAAACAGAAAAAGATGAGGAAAACAATTTTAAAGCTAAATATTTTAATGAAGCATGAAAAAGAAAAAAACATCTGCTTCTTCCATTCTCGGGAGACAGTGGCCACCACTTGTTGGCTTTAGTTAAACAACAGAGTGGTGCATATTTGCATGGGAGTTCCTGCAAGTGAGATCTGTCACCCCTCTCCTGTATCTCCAGAGCCAGGGTAATGTCAGACACATAAAGATAAACATAACAGAAAAAGTAATACCTTCAGCCCAACATGTATTTTAGCTCATTTAATTTGACAAATATTTATCGGTGACTAAGTAAGCATCATTACAAGTATAAGGAATGAAATGAAATGGGCTTTTTTGCCCTCTTCCCCTCTCTAGGGAAGCAGGAAATATAAGTATGTCACACTGGCTTTGTCTAGTGGGTGGAATGGATGGATGCCTTCCTGTTAAAGATGAGATATAAAGGATAAGCAATGAAACTGAATTCTAAGGTTAAAAATGACATGAAAATGCCTAAAATCAGGGAATGTAGAAGGAAGTGACTGCCCACACACATACAACACAATTACAGTGTCTGCTTACCTTCCTTGTTCCTACGCATCTCCTCCATTGTTAAGCTTCATACCTTCAACGCGTTATCCTTGCTTCTGTTCTGTGTTTATCCAGTTATGCAGTCTGCCAAACATTCTTCCCTTTGCCAGCCAACTGGGTTTCAATCAACCCACAGAATGCCCTGGGTGCTACTTCTTGTCTATGGAGCATCACCAAGAGGGCGGACATGATCTGGTCTCTGGTGCCTCTCTGGGTACATCTGCTCCAACCCTTTGTCCTTCATGGATATAATCCTCCAGACCTCCTTAATTTTTGGTAACTGACAGATAAATTGCATGTGCTTACTGTGTAGAACATGGTTTTTAAAGTACATGTCCATTGCATTTATGTATATACATTATGTCTATATATGCACATTATGTACAATTACGCTAAATCTAGTGAAGGTTGTTAGTTAGCACAGTTAGCACTCCCACAATAAGAACATTTAATGTGTACTCACTTTGCATTTTTCAAGATTATGATAGCTCATCCACGGTTACAGTCACCTTGCTTTACAGTGTCATCTCTTCAGTGTCCTTCCTGTATGATTCTGTTTAGATCTCATTTCACTGACATCCCCCTATGCCTCTTTCCGCACTCCCTGCCCTGCCCAGGTAATCATCATACTACTATCCAATTCTATGAGAACCACATTTTTTATATTACACTTAAGTGTGAGGTCACAGTAATGCTTAATTTTTGATGTAGGCTTAGCTATTGTATTCCATACTGACCTTGGCATTATGTGTAAGTGCTCAGCCACAATTGGCTGCAGAGTAAGAAAGGCCAAATAGCCTAGATATGCCAATGGTTGTGTTAGTTACCAATAGTCCTCAGCTCAGAAAAATGAGGAAGGACGTTGATGGTGTGAGGCATCAAGGATCTAGTAAGACTCAGCTGCTGTGAGACAAATAGCTTCCTACTTTAAATGAAAATACTGAATCCAAATCAAAGGGATGACAGGTGAATAAACACGGAAAGCAAGAGTTTATCCAGGGCTCAGGAGATGGCTCTATAGATGAGGAGCTCACAGCATAAGTGATAACTCAAGTTCATATCCCCAGAACCTACATAAATCCTGGGTGAGCATGGCAGCCCACTTGTAATCCTAGTGCCCGTGGGGTAAAGACAGGTGATCCTGGAGTCAGCTTGTTAGCCAGACTAACCAAATCAGTGAGCTGTTGGTTCAAATAAAAGATCCTACATTGATATATAAGATGGAGAGTGATCAAGGAAGACACTTTGACATCAACTGCTGTCTTCTACATGCATGCACATATGTGTGCAACACACATGCAGACACATACGTAGAGGAACACACACAAAAAAGTCACAGTATACACAAAAAAGAAAGGAAGGGAGAGAAAGAGAAAAAGAGAGAGACAGGAAGGAAGGAAGAAAGGAAATGTATCCAAAAGATATCCATTCCAATTGCAAGGAATAGAGAAATATAGCCCACCCACCCCAAAATAAAAACAAATATTAAGGCATCAAGACTTGATATATAGGAGAGGAGAAAGACAGGAAATATACTCTAAAGGAGGCAAGAGGTGAGAGCCTTTCAGATTTCTGTAAGACATGAAAAAGAATTATCTCAAACTTAGACCTGCCCTCAGTATATCCAAGTGCCTTACAGGTTGCTGTCAGAGTATGGCCAGTTCTCAAACAGGGAAAGGAAGGGCTCAAAATTATAAACAACTAGAAAGATATATTTTTTCTGTGGCCTTTGGGACACAGGAGTCCTCTGAATTTAATTGATATATTTTTGTAAATTGGTGTCAAATAAATCACTGATTACTAATTATAAAAATAATCAACAATAAGACATCTTAATCCATGGGTAGGGTTTCTATCTATCTATACCTACTTATCATCTATATAATTATTTATAAGATAATCTACAGTGGGCTAAGATACTAGCACTTTCTGGTTAATGGCCTTTTAGTTTTATTCTTCTATTTCCATATATCAATATGTAATTAAGCCTTATTAATTAAGATTAACTCAAGGAGAGTTCATTTGAATTATTAGGAGGTCTGGGATATAGAATATTTTTAAATAAATCCATTTGAACTTTCATGAACACATATTTAAAGCCCAAATGAGTTAACCCCCACCCCCACCATGCAGGTGACAGGCTCTCCTCGGGGACCAGTTATGAATGACTTAGAAACCTTTTAATTACCATATCTTTGTTCGTATGTAAATGTGTACTTTTGGAGTAGTTGGAGTTGTTTAATACATTCTGCCTACTGAAATGCTCTAAATATTCCCTTTACAATTGATTCGACCAATTGCTATTAAACAGCTCTAGGGTTAGTAGTCCAGGCAAGGCACCTGGTAAGCAATGAATAAAGACAGACCTGTTGCCTACATTTATAGACCTAGAAGCGCAGAGGTCAAGATGGACATAACTACATCATGAGCGCACACACAGTATAAATGCTAACATTACAACAACAGAGGGAGGATAGATGAGGGAATTTCAGCAAGTCACAGGAGTCCAGGAGGACTTCCCTAGAGAAATAGTGTTTAGACAGGCCCTAGAGGAAGGGTACCATTTAAGGAAGTAAAGAGAGAGGATAAATTGCAAGTAAGTAGTCCATGTGAAAAGATGCTGTCTAGATGAAGACAATACCCCTACCCATTTAGGAACTAGAAGAAAGGCCAGCAAAGAGAAATGGGGAGAAGAGATGGGAAGAATCCAGTGGCCAGTGCAGGTAAAAACAAACATCTTATTTACTCAAGGGATATGTTTTATCATTATACAGAAAAATTGCTAAGCAAAGGCAAAACATTTTTACTGCCCCTAGGATTTATTTTTTTAGCAAATATCATATAAAATAGTGAGTTTTTCAAGTGGTATATAACTGACAAATTATTTCAAAATTATATTCATTCCAAATGAATCACCTGTTAGACTAAAATGATAGAAGTGTATGAAAACATAGCTAAAGAAATGAAAATGGGGGATTTTACCCTGAAAAGGAAATGCAAGTCTTCCAAGCCACCCTGGAGTGTCTGCTTTACTTTCAGCTGGCAGGGGAGGGAAGAAAGTCAGGGAGGCAGCCAGGAACATCTCAGAACTCTCCAAATAGCCAGCCATGTGGATGAGGTGAGCCACAGCAGAGACAAGCAAGCTGTGTCTTCCATGAACCGCACCTAGCTAGGGTGTCCAGAGGGTGCTACTCCAGTGGGGCGGGTGCCTGGGATCTAAAGCTTCCTCCAAGTTCTCCAAATAGAGTATCGTGTGTGTGTGTGTGTGTGTGTGTGTGTGTGTGAGAGAGAGAGAGAGAGTGTGTGTGTGTGTAAAAGTATGTCTGTGAGTGTGAGAGTATACGTGTGTGAGTGTGTGAGAATGTGTGTGTAAGAGTGTGTGAGTGTGTATGTGTGAGAGAGGTGTGTGTGAGTGTGAGAGTGTGTGTGTGCAACTCACATGTGAGTGTTCATGTGTACATAACTGCACATGCTCATGAGAAGGCCATGAGTTGATGTCAGGTTGCTTCTCTGATTTTTGCTCCTCACACTGTTTTATTTTTGTTTTCGAGACAGTCTTTCATTTGCCTGAAACTTGCCGTTCAGATAGACTGGCAGGCCAGAGAGCTCCAAGGACCTGCCTGTCTCTGTTGTCCCAACACTGGGATTACAAACTTGCTACCACACTCGGCTTTTTATATAAATCCTGGGAATTAAATGATCTGAGGTCCTCCTGCTCTTATAGCAGATACTGATCCAACCCATTTACCCATCTCCCCTTCCCCAATAGAGAATCTTCATATTTCCCACCAACCTTTCAGCCTGCATCTGCTGACCCATCCTATGACAATCACGGAGCTTGAGATGTCTTTGCATTCAAGAGTATAACACTCTAAAGGTCAAATGAACTGCCCTCTGTGATTCCAGGCTGGCTGTGGATGGGCCCTTCGGAGGCTCTCTGACAGACGTGTTTCACTACCCTGTGAGTGTGTGCATTGCCACAGGAATTGGAGTCACGCCCTTCGCCTCTCTTCTCAAGTCCCTGTGGTATGAGTCACAGAGCCTGCCTGAGCTGAGCAAGGTATGGAAAAATCATTAGTTCACCCTTCCACGGAGGGAAAGGTTCGACACCCTTTTATCTATCATCTGCCGATTCCAGGGGAGGATTTTAATTAACTATGAGGGATAAACTCAAGGATCCTTAACTATACTTATGTTCTTAAAAATCTCCATTCAGGATTACATTTATGAGCAGGGTTATGTCTAATCTTGTTAAAGATGACAAGACATAAATTTTATTGCTTCATTGCCATTACAGGACATGTAATTGCCTATCTCAATAAAATGTGGACAGGCTGCAAAAAGCTATGTGACTGGGTTACAGTTAGTCATATTAACAGGCAGGCTTCCCCCTTGTCTCTTTAGATCCGTTCTGTGGCTGCAAATGTCCAATTCCATCTTCCTTCCATGGCCTCTCCTAGCAGGACTTGTCGGTCCTCTCACAGCTGGGTGTTCCCCATGAGACTGTATTCTGGAGAATCCAGCCTCTAGGTGAACAGAGGAGTTACAGAAAGAGACATTTCCTCCCCTCAGAAGGGAAAAAGTGATGAAGGCCAGGGAGGCCTTGGTTCTCCTCAGCTCAGCGAACTCATCACGCTAATGTGTCATACTCTGAGCGCAAACCCTCTTAGGACCAGCATCAGGTACTACAACCTCAGTGGAAAGACGGCCATGTGTCTTGGCTAGGGTTCCTATTGCTCTGGAAATTAAGACACTACAACTGACAACACCTTGCAGGGAAAGGTTTGTCTCATCTTACAGTCCCACGTCATAGCCCGTCACAGTCAGGGAACCTGGAATCAGGAACTGGAGCAGCAGCCATGTAGCTCTGCTTACCTGCTTGCTCGCCTACTGTTTTGTACACCTGGGACCACCTGCTCTATGCTCTCCCGTGTCTATCGCTAATTAAGAAAATACACAATGAACTTTCCCACAGGCCAATCCAGTGAGAACACTTTCTCAGCTGAGCTGTCCTCTTCCAAATTAACCCTAGCTTGTGTCAAGTTGACATAAAACTAGCCAGGACACCGTGTTAACCTGGAGCACTGAAACACATGGGGGTGGGGGGCAGGACACTTGGCAAGTTTAGACCTGATCCTGCCCTACCCGTGTCTGCTCTGTGCAGCCTTTGGCTACAGTTTCCTACTGGACCAAAGGAAGACACTGCAGTCAGGGAGTGGATCCCATCCCAGCTTAGAGTTATGACACCACATGTCCCGGCAACCCAAGAGCACACTTCTGCAGGGTGCCTGTCTGTCTGTCTGTCTCTGTCTGTCTGCCTGCCTGCCTGCCTGCCTGCCTATCTATCTATCTATCTCTGTCTCAACCTCTCTCTCCCTCCTCCCTCCCTCTCTCCCTTCTCCCTCCCTCTCTCCCTCTCTCTCTCTCAACCTCTCTCTCCCTCCTCCCTCCCTCCCTCTCTCTTCCTTTCCCTCTCCCTCTGTCTCTCTGTGAGTGCATGTACACACTCATATAAATGCACCTGTAATTTAAGTTTCAAGCACAGATGCCTGTGTATATAACACGAGTATCAGGATCAGAGTAAAGACCCAAGTAGCAGCCCTCAGGAATCTCTACCTTTTGTTTGAGACAGGATTTCTCCTTAGCAGGCTATCTGGCCTGTGGGCTTCTCGGGATCTGTTTGTCTTGTTGGGATTGCAGGTGCATACTGCCTTGACTGGCTTTTTATGTGGGTTCTGGAGATCTGACCTCGGGTTCTCAGACCTGCAAGGCAAGCACTTGACTAAGAAGCCATCTCCTCATCCCCACTGTTTATGATCAGAGAACCTCTGAACCCAAATCTTGCTCTCTCAGAGGCTCTACCTGATCAGCTATCACTAAGGAAGCACAACCCATGGGGCTTCCATACACCTCTTTGGACTGGGATTCCTGTCCTTTGGACAGGGGGTATTTTTTAAAGGCAAATAATGTGAAATATATTACTACTGTGCACATGTGTATAAAATAATGTAAATATGAATCACATCCATAAAGATATAAACAGACTGCTAGTACTATCAGAACAAAGATTTATGAAGAATTTTCATATAGAGCTGGGCATTTTACATATCTGATATCACACATCTCTTGTAAGTAGCTGCTATTTATTTCCATTTCACACAAAAGAAAACACATGCCGATCCCAAAGCTAAAAAGAATGGTACAGTTGTCTTATTAGATTGCCTTAATTAAAATAACTAATAACCTCACTTCACCAATGAAGGACACAAAGCACAGAGAACAAACGAACAGTAGAACTAGAATTCAAATTTAGGTCCTTCTGGTACCCAAGCTACCCAGTTTCTTTTTTAATTGTCATTTATTATTATAGGATGTACGGTGGGGCGGTGCCACGGCATGCCTGTGGAGGTCAGAACACAGCTGTTGCGAGTTGGCTGTCTGAATCCACCTTCAGGCCTAAGACCCAGATCATCAGAATGACAGCACAAGCACACTTATACCACAAGCACCCTTACCCACTGAGCCATCCCCCTGGCTCCGAGTCTGTCTTTCCTTCACAACCATTTAGCAAAGCAAGCAGGATAGCTGCTATTCTGTAGGTTTGGATCTCAGAGCAAGGTCTTCTCCATCTTCATCTTGCAGTCTACCAAGTAAAACCCAGCCGTGTGGGTGGCTTGCGGCTTTGCAGTTCCCATGACACCTGAGTCATACCATGCCTCACACAGAGAATGTTGAGCGCATGAGTCTCTCTTTCATTTGCTCACTCAAGCAACATGTACTCAGCACCTAGTGTAGTAAGTCAGACTCTCCCTCCAAGAGGCATATTTTGGTGAATAAGCTCAATTTTATGCCAGAGTATAAGGAATATACAGGATTGGGGGGCCTGGGGACAAACCCTAATTTGCATCAAGTGGCACACTCCTATCACAAGGCTTAGTATGTGGCAGTAGACTCCTATAACAGAGTCCCTAGCACAGGTCTTCTCAGCAGGGATCTGTGCCAAGGGTCAAGATAAAGCTGAAGCAGGCATCTGGTTTAGAGACAGCTTTTAGATAAGGTCAGTCTTCCAGGTCCAGGGACACTCTCCAGGTAAGCGCAGGTAGAGAGCAGGAAGCCTTGCTGGGGAGAGTGAGTTCCACTTTGCTGAGCTAACGAAGTCAGGTGCTAGGCTACCTCTGACCCTCCAGCAATGTCTTCCGACACCAACTCACATCTGACTTAAAATAACTTCTCTTCTTTCCACTCCCCTTGCCTCTCTGCTGTCCAACTGTGTTATCCTGTTCTCTTCCTTATATTGACATTCATGGAGCTTCTTATTGCTTTGAACACACTGTGAGCTCCTTCACCCTGCTCTCTCCTCCTCCAACACCAGGGCATGCGATTCTGATGTCCACCTCGACGCTCCCAGTTGGAAGAAGTGGCATTCCCATGCTATTCGAAGTTGAGGCTGAAATCCATGCTTAAGACCTGATGCTGAAGAGTTGACCTGCCTAGTCACAGGGTTAGGGTGTTTCTATCTTTTGAAGCAGGTGTGTGTGTGTATGGTGTGGGAGAGTGGGGGGGGGCTGGGGGTATATGCGTGTGTGCGCATGTGTGCGCATGTGTATATGTGTGTGTGCATGTATGTCGGGGTGGTGTGTGTGTGTGTGTGTGTGTGTGTGCACAGCTATCACCAGGCTTATGTAACTAATATCTGTAAGAGCCGCCTACATGCTTTTGAGATATAAATACAGTTCCTTCCACCAAACTGTCAGCGTCTATATAATTTTGAAAGTGCTGCAGAGCAAAGTGGTATTTATCTAACAGCATCTTCACAATTTTAGGTCTAGGCTACAGCTTCCAGATTGTTCTCTCTCATAACACGAGGAGAGGAACGGGAGCATAGAAACGCAGAGCTGAAATTTGCTGTGTGAACTGTTAACTGCAATTAGGTTGAAGGTTTTTTTTTTCTCCTCTAGACGCAAAATACCCCCTTGGCATAAAGTTACGCATTTCTATGTTCAAGCCTCAAGTTGTAACTCCACAGCAAAAAGAAATTGCTGCAACTTTTCAACATTGCTACCCTTGTACACAGTCTCTCCTCCTCCTCCTCCTCCTCCTCCTCCTCCTCCTCCTCCTCCTCCTCCTCCTCATTCCTCCATTGGCTTTTTGAGAAAGGGCTTTTCACTGTAGCCCAGGTTGGCCCGGAACTCTATGGTCCAGGCTGGCCTCAAACATTTAACAATCATCTTGCTTCTGCCTCTCCCCTGCTGAGATTACAGGTGGAGGTCACTATGTTGAGCTGCATGTAGCTTCTTCACCCCCTCCTTTGCCGTGTAAATCTCAAACTCTTTTACGTAAAGGCAGTCCTATAATCAGTAAGGTACAGGTTGATTCCTGGCAGGATAAAGGAGCACTGTCTATCTGAAGCAAACATGTTAGAGTGTCTTTGTTTCTGGCTTTATACTTAAAGATATAGAGCAGATTGGGGACATGACTTGGTGGGTAAAGTTCTTGCCATGCAAATGTGAGGGCTTGAGTCTGAGTCCCCGCAGCCCCAGAAATCCAAGATTGGAAGTGTGTGTCTGTAATCTCATTGTTCCTACTGTGAGATGGGAGGCAGAGACCGGAGACTCTTTGGAACGTCAAGGGCCAGTTAGCCTGGTATATTTAGTGACAAACAAGAGCCCCTGATGCTAAACCAAGAGGAAGGTGAAGATGCAGGCCTAAGGTCGATCTCTGAACTCAACATGCACCTGTACATCTGCACTCAGATCCGCAAACACCCACGCACTCGCCTACCCGTGAGCACGTGCCTGCTCGCCATCCACAATGACAATGCTTTAAAACAAAATAGTCAGCGGGTGGACCAGGAAGGCACCAATTACCCAAGGGGGAAAACTCACCACGAACATAGGAACGGATCGATGGAAGAAAGTGAAAATAAAAGGCGGTGTTGAATTAAAGAGATCGTTTCTGCGCAGAAGTAAGCGTGAACGTCACTAAGATGAATGGAGAGAAGAACAGTGGTCCCCGTGGGTGAGGGAAGAGACAAAGGTGGGTGAGAAGTCTCTGGTGCAGCACGGAGGAAGCCGGGCGCTGGGAGTGTGAATGCCCTGTGGTGATAAAAGTCCTCCAACTCCTGGCTAACAGCTATGATTAATTCTACATCACGCCCAATTTGTGAAAAGAACTCATGAAAAAGTTAGGACAGTTTGCTTTTGCAAACTGTCAAAATGATGAATGAAATAGGTGTGTGTGGATGGGGAAGGTGGGGGAGGAGACTGCTGACATAAATATATTGGCTTACACATTTTAGTTCCTCAATATCGCAGCCACGTAGACGGCTCCGAGGGAAGTACCAACTGGGAGAGTTGGTTCATTTTCTTAACTGCATATGTAATCTTCAGAATACAATAAAATAGATTATAGAAAAGCCGAGATAATCTAATTCCTTCATAATTGTCTCTCTTCATCAACTCAATAATAGATAACAGTGATAATGGGTATTTATAGTGTGTCCCATAAAAATGGCCTTTGGGTTCCTAACCTAATATAATAAACAGATAATTCAAATAAAAAGACAGCACAGGCCAGTGGGAACAAGGGAAAGAGGCCAAGAAGGACAAAAATCCATACTCTACTTTAAGATATTAATAAAACAAAGAGGGACCTGCTCCCTTTCCTAATGAATGAAAAATGCATTTAATTTAATCCGTTTATTTTGAGAAATTATTTACTTGCACTTTCCCTCACACTGGAGCTCTGGCTACTTCTCCAATTGATCACCTCTCCCAGCCACAGAAATCAGCAATCAATTGAGCCGGGAGGCTCAGGCCACATTCGCCTCTCCTAAGCACTCGTAGACACCCCACTTTCTTTAAGTGGCCTCAGTAGACTCTGGTACCCCATTAGGCCTATGGTAAGGGAACTGTCCTAGCACTTTCAATGCCTTGATTTATCAATCATACTAGCTTTGGTGATCATTCTCCTTGTATAAGAAAAGATTTAAATAAAATACGTAATAAAAAATCTCCCATTATTGATTTCACTTCTCAAATTAAACACAGCCTGATGAGTCCCCAAGGAATCTTCATGAAACACGCCTCGTTCCACCGATTTTCAATCCCTTTACATAGCAGACATGTACACGAATGGAGTGGCTGCTTTTAACATAATGTATGCGTGTGTACCAAGGAGAGGGAGTGGACTGTACCATTTGTTTTGGTTTGGGCCTCCATGGTAACATGGCTTGAAGCTCTGGTAGCATCACTATCTAATGCTCTATTTCATTGTATCTTTTGTTTTTATTTTTGCTGAGAAACACAGGGTCCCACTCTGTAGACCAGGCTGGCCTCACACTAGCAGAGATCGACCTGCCTCTACCTGCCAAGTGCAGGCATTGAAGGTGTGTGCCAGCACTAAAGGTGTGTGCCAGCATACCCAGCTGTAGCTCATTTTATTTCGGTGCCTTTGAGTATCTGATAGAATACCAACTAGATAATCTTTGCACCACTGGCAAATGTTTCAGTAAGGGTTACTAACTATAATTAGTCACAAAGATGTCCAGTCATGGGCCAGATGACTGAATAGCAATAAGGTTCTGAGATAGTTAACATGCAGGATAATGGCTTTAAGGAAAAGAGTCTTACAATGGATGATCTAGTCTTATTAATAGTATCCCAGAAAAAAATGTTATAATTGTATTGCTTTAAAGTTGTACATTTTACATATTGGAGTCTCATACAGAAGAAGAAATCCATTCTTCTATTTTTTTGTCTCTTCTGCATTGTTACATTCATTTAGGATTACTTCAAAAATAACAACAGCAAAATAGAACCTGGAAGATAATAGCAGCTATTTATTGGGAGATAGTACATTTTCTAAATGGCATTTGCAGTCTCTATCTTTCCAGGGATAAACGTTCCTATTTTTCACAATTGTCACTATGCAAGAGTCTCCATCCCAGAACTGTCTTGGGGCTTCTTTTTGTTCTGTGTCTTGTACACTGTGGAGACAGAGGTGTGTTGCCTCGATAGAGGCGGCAGGGTCACACTGCTACCCACTGCCCTGCTCCTTGGGAAGAGACAGCGATCAAGGTAGCAAGATCAATCCCCCACCCCGGACATACACACCCATGGAGTGCTGCCACACAGATTTAGCACACGCAGAGCCTGGGTACACTTTCCACAGTGAAGGGATGCTCTTGAAAAACGAGGTCATTTGATCCATACTGAAGTTTCAATTCTAAGACTGATTATCAAAAACCAAGGCTTTACCCTCTCTCAACGGCTCACCTCTAAAATTCACTAGTGAGAAAAAGACCAAGGGAGGCCAGTGCCCCTGCTTGCTGTGTGGTGTAAATGCATTGTACCTAGCCTGTTCATGTCTCCAAATGACATAAAGAGACAACCGATAGTAGGAAGCATCCTAGAACTACGGTATCCTTCAGACATTATCCAGACGCTTCAGAGAACCATATTCTTTATTCTCACAGAAACCTCATGAGTGGTGCTATGTGTGTGGGTGGTACTATATGTGTGGATGTTTTATCCATATGGTAAGAGATTCTTTGAACTAAACAACCTACCCCAGTCCCACAGTGCCTCCATGGTGAGCCAGGATTTCAGGACAGGTCACTGAAAAGGTGGGGAACATTGTATTAGTGGCTGTGTTCTGCTCATTTCTACATCTGTTTCCACCTAAACGCTTCCCTTCTTTGCAGTAGGTTATAAATAAATACTTATTCCATTCATTCTTGGGAAACAAATTTTTGGACCTAAACAATTACATGTTATATATGTAACTGAGCCATTGCATGGGCTTCTGGGATGGTATTGCCTGGAAACCGTATACTCTCATTGGAGAATCCATGAGGCCAAGTAGAAAAATTAATTAGCAGCTCTAGCTTTTCTATTTTCTGGAATTATTCATAAAAAACCCTTTTGCAAAGATCCATCTCCTACTGACTCTGGATCATTCTGACCTGTTGCACATGAGCTGTGGATCTTTACAGAGGAGCTTGGGCTTTGGAACATGAAAATGAGTTGAGACAGCACAGAGAACACTATTATGGATGTAGCTCAGACCCAGACTTCCAAAATGGACATAGCTGAGTTGGACCAGGCCATTAGTGCCCCCAAAGGATGGGACTGTGAAGGTCTGTACCAGGCCATGTGCACAGAGAATCTCACGATCCCAGAATGAATTCCTAAAACACCTGAGCCTACATTGTCTCAGGCATTTTAGCTTTTGTCGCCATGGAAGTTCAGAACGTTATTTTACTGACGTTCTGCTTGATACAATCTTTTAACCTTGGGTATTTGAGACCTCTAGTATCCACTGTGGAATTCTCAAAGCCATGCTTTTCACAGGCAGCTGATTTCAGGTTTGTTTTATTTTTGGAGACTAAGGTGGGGAAGGCACAGATCACAGAAGCCGCAGCCCATTGTTTAGGACACTTGTTCTTCCGCTGACCACGTCCTTTCTCCTGGGCCAAATGCAGGGGTGGAACTCTGATGTCTCTTCACAGTAAGTGTCCCCACCATTAGAAACATGAAAGAGAGTCAAAGTAAATACCCCCTTTCTTCTGTTCAAAGTCTCCTCTTTCTTTTGTCTGCCTGAAGCATGTCTACAGGGCCAATACACTCTCCCTCCATTGTCTCTTGCACCAAAGAGGCCAGTGTCCCCATAAGTCAATTATGGAGGGGAAAACTCATAAGGCAATGACAAGGAAGCAAAAGCATGAAAGGCCTCACAGACTCTTAAGAACACGGGCACACTGCTACGCCATGAGAAAGCAAGGACGGGAACAATTCCTATTTGAAATACGAAGATTAGAGTGTGGAGAAAGCTAAGATGTGGGCATTTTTCAGGTAAGAAAGGTCAGAACAGGCTCTGAAACTAGAGTGGTTTTCTTGTTCATTCTTTTTAATTATTATTTTTGGAACACTGGTCTAAAAAATCTATTGAGTGCCCAGAGCTTAATGATGGCTTAGGGGAGCGTGGAAGATAATGCTGAAGGAGACATGGACTGTGGAGCTATTGCTCATGAGGTTTCAGAAGGGAGTGAGGATGTAATTAATGACTGGGCTATGGGCCACCCCTATCATATTTTGGCTAAAAAGTGCGATTTCTGGTCACGCGGAGTTGAAGAAGCAGCTGTGATTGTCAAAGAGGTGTGATTCCACTGAGGTGGGCCCTCTGTTTCACTAGGACAGTGGATGTTGGCCACCGGGGGCTTAAGAATCAGCTACTATTAATAAGAAGCCAGAATCATTTTCAAAATCTCCTGGGAAGTGTTACCTGAGGGTCAGCCCACAGAAGCTGGGGCCCAGGGCTAAGGCTGCATCTCAAGCTTGCAGTTGAACTTGGCAGTGCGTAGGGGTCACACACCTAGTACTGATTCTGAAGGCATGAGAGATGCAAGATTAAGGAGCTATGAAAAAAGTGTGTATGTGTGTGTGTGTGTGTGTGTGTGTAGAGAGAGAGAGAGAGAGAGAGAGAGAGAGAGAGAGAGAGAGAGAGAGAGAGAGAGAGAGAGAGAGAGAGAGAGATGCCTGGCTGTGAGTCTTTGTGTATATTTTGGGAAGTTTCTACTGTATTGTGTTTCCTTACTAACCCTCAAATGGCTGTTGATTTTAGCTGTCGCCTCATTTTCCCTCCATCAACCTCCTTCCCCATCCTCTTCCCTGCTTGATCCTCCAATTCCAGCCCACCCATCCATCCACAATTATCTATTCTATCTTTCTTCCTAATGAGATCTATCTGTACACTCAAGTCCCATACTCCATGCCTACCTTCTTAGGTTCTATAGAATGTAGCTTGGTTACAAATGACTTAACAGCTAATATGCACACATACTTGAGCACATACCATTTTTGTGTTTTGGGGTCTGAGATAACTTACTCAGGATGATTTTTTTCTAGTTCCATCCATTTGCCTGCAAATTTCATGACTTCATTTTTAACAGCTGGAAAATACTCCATTGTATAAATATATAACAATTTCTTTATCCACTTTTCTGTTGAGAGACGTCTAGGTTGTTTCCAACTTCTGGAAATGATGAATAAAGCAGTAATGAGTATAGTTGAGCAAGTGTCTTGTGGTAGGATAAAGCATCCTTTGGGTAGATGCCAAAAAGTAGTATAACTGGATCTTGAGGTAGATGGATTCCCATCTTCCTGGGGAACCTCCACACTGATTTCCATAATGGCTGTATAAGTTTGCACTCCCACCAGTAATGAATGAGTGTTGCCCTTATTCCATATCCTGGTCCGGCTATTTTTATGTCCAGTTCTTCCCTTTTGCAATAACAGCATTTATAACTTGTTTATATTTTTATAAAGTCCACCATTAGGAGATCTTAGACTTTTAAAGAGACATTAAACTTTTAAAGCATTGGAATCTTTAAATCCTATGAAATCTTAGCTACATACAGACTATGTCTTATATTATGATGTTAACATGGGATCTTAGGAGTAAGAAAGCAAAGGTTATGATTTAACCGTGACATGTTTGTGCAGATAAGAGACTGGGTGTCTTGGTTAGGTTTAATTGTCAACTGGGCACAGCCTAAGTCATGTGAGAGGAGAGGCCTAAATTGAGGGTCTGTGACCGTATCTGTGAGGAACTGTCTTGATTATTGATTGATGCACGATAGTCCAGCCCGCCATGGGCAGATGGTCCTGGACATTATAAAAAAAAAAAAGACCACATAAGCATGAGCCAGTGAGAGAGCCAGAGAGCAAGCCAGTCAGTAGTATTCCTCGATGGTTTCTGCTGCACGATCCTGCCTGGGTTCTTGCCTTGCCTCAGGAATGGACTGTGACCTGAAAGTGTAAGACAGATAAACCCGTCCTTCACAATCTCTCCTTTGATTCGAGCGTTTGATCACAACAGAATGGAACCAGAACACCATCTGACACCTTCTTCCCCTCCATGGCTGTGCTCACGTGTCTCCTCAGTGGGGTCCCCCTTTGCCACTGGAGTCAATATTGCGACCTTTCCCAGACTGCCTTGCTTCTACACTGCACTGATTACCATCTGACACATTCTATACTTTCATGTATTTATACATCACCCTCCTCCTCCAAGACACAAACTCCATGAGGATGGGCATTTTATATGTATGTCCACCTATCTGTCTGTCTGTCTGTCTTTTTTCACTATCATTGTTCCAGAGTGTAAATGGCTTTCTACCCATAGTAATCACTATGTAAGCATTTGTGAACCAGTGAATGATTGGCACTACCTTCTGCCCATGAGGCATCTTGGAATATCCAGCAGGAGGCGCTCTCGGCTCTGTTCTGCTTTGAAGCTACCTGGAGGGAGTGGGGACTATACACACCAGAGAGGGATGACAGCCAGAAAGAGGAGAGAAGTCTTCTGGGGGGTGATAATTGTGCCTTCCTAATGCTGCAACCCTTTAATACATATTGTGCCTCGTGTTGTGCCCAAAATTATTTCATTGCTACTTCATAACTGTAATTGTGCTCCTGTTATGAATCATAATATAAACATCTGATATACAGGACATGTGATTACAACCACACACACACACACACACACACTCAAAGGGATTGCGACCCACAGGTCTAAGGGTTCCTTCCTTCTTGGATTGGCATTTTGAGTTTCCCTCTGAGCAGGAGCCATGCAGAAAATATATAACCTCTGATTCTGAGGGGGAGGTCTTTGATCCTCACCTCCTGCTCTTCCTGGGGGCTGACATCACAAATACCTGCACAAATCCGAAGAGAGTAGGCAAGATATTCAGCCGTGAGACACATTCTGTGATTTTCCTTTCCTTGTGATACTAATTAAATCTCATTTATAAATCTGATTATATGATGGTGTGCTTGCAAGCTGACTGAAAGAAGGGGGGAGGAAAGAGGGAGGGAGAAATGAAAGAAGGAAGAGAGGGAGGGAGGGAGGGACGGAGGGACGGAGGGACGGAGGGACAGAGGGACGGAGGGATGGAGGGACAGAGGGACGGAGGTAAGGGAAGTAAACACTGGCCATTGGAGAACATGTTTCTGGTGTTAACACACCAGACAGCACCTGGAATGGGGACCAGGCCCCACAGACACTGTTGAGCCCCACAGATGTCCCTTTGGGTGGGCAGCAGGGACTGGAAATGTGGGAACAGAAAGAACCCAGTCTCCTGTGGTTTTTTCCAGATACAATTGTCTGAAACTCAAAGCACAAAGCTAAGCCTTTCTTTTAGCAAACCCAAACTGCTTCTTGTCTCCTGCCATTTGCTCAACAGGGAGAGAATGTTTTAAAAATAAACAAAAACAAAACCCTTCCCGGAAACAATTTCCCTGCATCAGTTGACACACAGGCAGGCACAGCCTCCACCCACCAGCTCTCGAGGACACTGATACGTCTCACCGAGAGGAAATTTCTGTCTTGTGAGACTTCGTTCTGCAATTACCATAATCTGCATTCTCCAGAGGCTGTGGCTGGGGAAGTGGATTAGTGCCAGAGCCTTTGGGAGGTCTCTGGGGATGAGAGCTGAAATCTTGAGCTTAGGTCATAAGTAAAGATGAAGGGAGCTGACCTAGCAGCTTATCCCCTTTGGGGAGCAATGAGAGGCACCGTGAGTTACAATTATTAATCTTGTTCAGAAGAAGGACCAACCAGAAGTGTGGAAAGTTGATCCTCGTCCAAAGAGGCTGGCACAGCCCACAGAAACCCTGACTCCTTGACTTCAGTCTGGGCCTTTTCAAACACAATGGAATTCTTCTTTTCTTTTTCTTTCCTTTTCCTTTTTTCAAAATAAATCACCATATGATGATGTGTTCACTGGTAGAAGAGAACATGTGATTTAGCAGAACTGCCCATTTGGGCTCCAGTTCTTTAACAGACATAATGCAGCCTGTGATAACCAGTACATTATGGGAAGGAAGACAGATAAACCTCCCACCTCCTCTCCTGACAGGTGTACTTCTACTGGATCTGCCGGGACGCCGGGGCTTTTGAGTGGTTTGCAGATCTCTTACTTTCTCTGGAAACACGGATGAGTGAGCAAGGGAAGGCTCACCTGCTGAGTTACCGTATATTTCTCACTGGCTGGGATGAAAACCAGGTATCAGTAAAACCAGAGATCTCCAATACTGCCACACTTTTTTTTCACACTTTTTATTTATTTATTTATTATTCGATACAGGGTTTCTATGTGTAACTTTGTAGATCAGGCTGGCCTTGAACTCACATAGATCCACCTGCCTCTGCCTCCCAAGTGCTAAGACTAAAGGCGTGCACGGTTAAGAGCCCTGTCTGCTCTTCCAAAGGACCCTGGTTCAATCACCTTGCTTCATTAAGGAATCCAATTAAATGGGGAGTAGCAAGCTTATCAGGCAACACCGAAAAACTGTCCTAAAGTTCTTAAAAAGGGAAAGGAGAACAGAATCAATCTAGGCTGGAAACAACTAGTTAAGATGTAGCAATAAAAAGACCTCTGGCTCTCTTACTGTGGAATGAAAAAGATAAGCATGTTGAGTGGTAAATGACAACCCAGATATTAGGAATCTTAAAGTTCGAATCTGTCATTTTAAGGGTGCCATCGGTGACTGTCACTAATTGGATGCATCATCTGTTGAATTCTTAATTGGTTCTGATGCTATGCTGCTCAGAGTAAAAGAGAAAAGATTCCCTGTTGCTTCTATCCGGCCTTTCATATTGAAAAGCATGTGATCCAGAAAATTACTATGGACGCATGATTTGCATAGAGAGTTCTCTTTCTTAAGGCACCGTGTGTCTTCTCATCTGAAGCCGAGCTTCATCTCAGCTTCAGAGATGACCTTCTGCTTGGGCAGGTGTTCTGCAAGTCATTATAGTAATGGAGTATAAAGATTGAGTTTGGCAAAAAAATAATGTGTCAAACCACAGAGAAACCCTGCTTCAAACCCACCCCCAAAAAAAATGATGTGTCAACACACCGACTATGCCAGTACTGACAAAAACTATCACACTCAGTTGTAAATGATGACTAGTGCCTCAGAATCCACTTGAACCCCCCCAAATATTGGTGTTAACAAAGCCCTTACACTAGGTTATGAAATGTGTGTTTTAAACAGTGCTTTCTGTAGATGATATGTAGATGATGTCATTAATGTATACTTTTAAGGAAAAATACGTTTAAGCCAAAGAGCTTTGTACCAAATTTACACCAAATTTACAAATGATTGTTCTGTGTGTTTTGTGAATCCTCTGTCTCTCTGTCTCTGTCTCTGTCTCTCTGTCTCTGTCTCTGTCTCTGTCTCTGTCTCTCTCTCTCTCTCTCTCTCTCTCTCTCCCTCCCTCCCTCCCTCCCAAATTCATTGTACCTTGACTGTGTGCTTCTGTAATGAATAAGATTCTGGATGAAATTCAAAAAGTGTTATGAATTTTTATGGTCTTAATTCCAGTCCTCCTTAAATATTTAAGCCTCTGGGATAATTTCAATTGTAGGTTTCTTGGGAACTAGGCTTGATAGATCTTAATGAACTATATAGTGTTAATTATGTTTTCCAAACAAACACTTCCCCTATCCAAGTGGGACTGTTGACTGATGGTCCGTTTTGGTGATGCCTTTGTCTTTCCCTTCCCAGCCCCTTGCTTGCTCTCCCGCTTCCAAGGCAAACTGCTCCCAAGTGTCCACTTAGCCAATCCCTGTCACTTGGGATTCATGAGGCTCTGATTGTCTATACAGACTGCTAAGTGGATTTTGGGACAACACAACCATGTCCTGCCCTATCTTTGCCCTTTTCAAGACTAAGATATACAATATACTTTTTCCCTAAATGAATATAAATTAAAGTTAACAGCCTCTTAAGTTTCCCCATGATATGTCAGAAATTCCTCATACTTTCAGATTTCAAACAGGAAATCACTAATCTCCACAAGTAAGAAAAAGAAATAGCTGGTGCATTCTGTCAGTAACTCAAGCACTGAGAAGCTGTTTTAGAAATAGCCGATTTTTTAAGCTGAATCCAACAACCTCAAAGTGGCAAATTGACAAGAACAGAAGGGACAGATGGGAGAGATATTATGAAGGGCAACTCAAAAGAGTTTGAGATTAATTGAATGGGGGGATGAGAAATATGGAACAGATATGATTCCAAATGTTTAAACACCAGAGATTGGGCGTTCCCACAGACATAAGTAGGGAAGGCCTTTCTTCCCCATCAGATAAAACGGTATTGGTAATGTCTTAACAAGTACTTTAGGGACCTCCTTAGCCTGACCTGTTTCTAGGCGAGCCTCACTGTTTTCCTGTTGCCCCAGAGCTGTTAGACTAATGGACACTTATGCATCCTACTGTGTGTGTTCAGGCTTTCAAGTCTTTTGCTCCTGGTGGTTCTTGTCTCTGTCGGCCCAGATCCTCTTCCTTTTCCTCATCTTCACGTCCTGTTCCCAAACTCTTTGGCCATCTGAGCACTGTTACCTAAGGTCAGACTTGCCGGACAGCAATTCCCTGTAGCCTGGCATTCTGAAGGCCAGACTGCCCTGTCAGGGCAGGTTCTGTGACTTGGATGTAAACCTCTGGCACTGGATGCCTTCTTAGAGTAGGAAAAGAACCATCCAGGCAAGTCACGCTCAAACAGGACGCCACGGTACCAATTGAGCATGGCAGGGCTGTAAATTCAAACTGCCACAACTATCCAAAGTTAGAGACTGAGAAAAAAAAACTGGCGTGTGAGCTTCCGAGCCAGTGATGGTTCTTTGGATGGTGCAGAGCACATACACCTAGAGCAGGAAGGGCCAGGTAGCTTCTAGAATTCACAGGGGCCAAAGGCGATGATTGTACTTCAGCTCGTGATTACAAGGATTACTGTGCCCCGGGCTCTAATTTACCGGGCCTCTAATTACACAAGGACTGGGTGAATTCACTGGGTTTGAAGTCAGTCACTTACAGAGCTTCATCCAGAGCCCTTTCTCCTCTGTCCCCAGCGTCCTATCACACCTTCATCAAATGTATCCCCCAGCACTTGAACCCTAACAATATACTGTTGGTTCTCTACAGTTTTGAGACCTCAACCAACTGAGGACTGATAATGATAATGTTTGAAAAAAATTTATCTTCCCTGAAAATACATATCTTCTTCTTTCTTTACATTATTCCCTAAACAATACAGGACAACAACTCTTTACCTAGTAGTTGTGTGGCAATAAGACTTTATAGACCAAAAAGATGACTTCAAGTATATGAGAGGATGTGGGTAGGTTATACAGAAATATAACCTCCACAGGTTTGAACCTCTGCAAACTTTGGTATCTGGGAGAGGGGGAGGTCCTAACATCTGTGAATGACTGTCCACCAACCATGCCACCACAGTAAGCATATCCGATTGTAAGATCCAACTCACAACTGGCAGAAAGAAAACTAACTTGTTCAGTGCTCTCCTTTAACCACGTGTACTGTATTACTCTCATCCTTTCAAAGAGAACCATCCTTTCCAGGCTATGTCTTTGCATGTCTGCTATGTACAGAGAAGCATTTTGTTCCAACAAGAATAAATACAGAGACAGATGAGACATGATGCTTGCCCTAAAGCACAACATTGGAGACATCTGCCCATAAAGCATTTCAAGCCCTGTTAAAAAATATTTTAAATATACAAATGATGATAGTGAGATTCATCTTTTATTTATAGATGGCTGTTACGGCTGTTTTATAATGTCACCTGATTTTTTAATGCAGGCTATTCACATAGCTTTACACTGGGATGAAAGCCTGGACGTGATTACAGGCTTAAAGCAGAAGACCTTCTATGGGAGACCCAACTGGAATGATGAATTCAAGCAGATTGCCTATGATCACCCCAGGTGAGCAAAGCCAGCTCCCTTTCCTCTGCCTGCCAGGATCCCCCCTCAAGTCCAGACAAGCTGTCGCTGGAAAGAAAAGTTAATCTGCAGTCAGAACTGGGAATCTTGGCCCAAGACAAAATATCTTCCTTAGAAAATATGACCGTGACTGTCTTGTATTCCAGGAACTGCAAACCTCTGTTTACCTGCCTGACAGACTCAGGCAATCATTGATTATGCTGAAAATCTTCACACTAAACCTCAATTTAAAGATAGTATTTCTTGAACAGCATATGCCTTCAAAAAAATCTTTTGAGCACAGTTAGTCTCTAATTACCCAACTAGAGAATTCAATTCCATCCAGCTCTACAGTGCGTCTAGCACGTCTAGCAGGAAAGCAAAATGAAAGTTTTCTCAGACAAAGAAGGGATGAGGCGTCATGCTAATGGACCCAGATCTAGAGACAGGTGTTTAAGCATCTATCCTGGCTCTGCCATTCCTGCTGGCAGACATAGGCCATCTACCTACCCTGTGCTGACTCTGTCTCCTCCTCTAAAAACTGTAAACAAGAGCACTTGGCTCCTAGGTTTCTACAACAACATCAACAAAAATGAGCAAAGCATTTGAGTGTCTGAAGCAGTAACCTTTCACTGCTGACATTACTATGGTGCTCATCAATTCAGTTGTTCTGACTATTATAACTACATAATAAGCTTGATTGTAAGAAGGGCCTTGCCTTGGGGCCACAAAGACTAGAGTACCTGTGACTCCTGATCCTAGAAGCTTCTATCTAAGTGACCTTGGACAAGGTAGCTTATTTTAGCTTTATTTTTAGTGTAAATGTGATGCTCAGGGGAGTCCATGCTCAATGCTGTTTTCTTAAGGTAACACGGGCAGTGTTGAAGAGCTTGGTAAAGTGTAACTCACTAAGACAAAGAGTTATCCATCCTCACCACTAGGTCATTCTTTGTCCTGGCCTGCATCTGTCCCATGCACTGACACTGTCTTCATGTCTGACGAAAGACTCCAGGGAGGTAAAGAGGTGTGTCATGTGAGCAACTAGAAACAAGCAGGGGCCAAGACCCTGAGGCAAGGGATATGGTTCCTGTCATGATTCAAGGGACCAGTGAGTGGAACAGAGGAGATGAGAGGAAGAATCCCAAGAGATGGCATTTAGGTCAGGTGACAGCGAACATCATCCTAAGACTTTGAATATGATTCCTGGAGAAAAACCACTGAGAGGAATAAGCCCAAGACTGACAGGGGATCGATCGCCCTTGTTGCTTAAGAAAACAGACTATCATGTGCTTAGGGTAGAGGTAGAGAGGTCAGTGAGGACAAGCAGTGGTGGCAGTCTGGTAGGCAGGGAGCCCTGGAGGGGGCCATGAAAAGCAGTTTAACTCCGAATACTTTCTGAAGGCATGGCTTGTTGATGGACCGAGGCGTGACCCAAGTTAGAATGAACCCCCACTCGTTAGCATGGCCCTGACTGTCAGGATTGCAGTGTAGTAGACAAGGGATATGGGAACTTTCACTTTTGATGTTCTGCTTGAGATACTTCTTAGACATTCGGATGTCCAGCAGGTGATGCATGAAGCGGGATTTCAGGTGAGGACTTCAGTTGAAGGCATCAGCATATAAACTGTGTGGGGAGGCACAACACTACAGCAGGTGATCAGGAGAGAAAGGCAAGAGTCCCAGGATACGCTACATCCAGGGAGTGAGGAGCCATAATCTCTGTGTGTATATTACGAAGTTTAATATACATTACTCTTATCTACCGTGGCAATCATGCCACTTGGGGCATCTGGCTTTTTATCTGTTCCCTTCACCTGTAAATTAAAATCTACTCCTGTGATTCTCACCACATCTCCATTCTCCATGGCGGCCTGTGCATTTTCTCACTGGTCTTCCTTTGTGGGAGCCATGCTTCATTAATCTCTCTGTAGTTTCTGCTCTGTGGAATTCTTTTATGGTTAAAGATAAATCATCTTTTGGTCAATTCAGCTCCTTTTCATATTTTCCCTATATTTTCTTTGTGTCAGGACTATGCCATCCTATCACTATTGGCTGCCTCTGTGTCTGTCTGGCTTTATCGAACCAGCTATTTTGACAAGCATTGGGTGAGGAGGGGAAGTGGGGAAGGCGTGATCAGGTAGCATCCGAAGTCCATGAGCATCCAGTCGCAGTATCCTCGGTCCATTTGAAGTCACTCTGGCTTCCACTGCCCCATGTGCTTCGAGACAGACACTGCAAACAGAGGGTACAGCTTGTCCTCAGACAGCCTGCCAGGGAAACCTTGTACCCAAGACAAGAATGTTCTGTGAGTGGCTCAAGACTACTCAGCATACAGCCAAGGGGAGAAGTGAGTAGAAACTTACATCGATCTAAGAGGGGCAGCATTCTAACAAGAAAGTCAGGAAACAACTTCACTTCTAAAGGAAAAGTCAAGGGAAGCAGCACACAGTATGGCAACCTAGCTTTTCCTCCATGAACTCAGCTTCAGGTGCCTTGTCAGAGCCGCCAACCCAGGACAAGCGGCATTGGGACTCTTTCCCGTCATCATGACCTAGCACTCACTGTTTCCTGTGCTTTTGTGTTGGCTCTTGTTGGTGTCCAGCTTTGAATCCGGTACAGGAGCATCACCTTGTCTCCAAACATGTGCGTCCATCCCCACAACCCCAGCTCAGGAGTCTAAGAACTCAGGTCCTCTCAGACCCCAACTCAACAACAAGCAATGGGTCTCAAACTCCCAAGTCTCTAAGGTCGGAGAGAAGTGTCCCTCACCTTACACCTACCTGTCTGGTTCTTGTCCAGAGAAAATGGAATAATTTTATATGCAAGAACCCTTAGGACAAAAAAAAGCTTATATGTAGAAATCATCATGTTGTAAGCTCATATGTAAAGCCTGGATGGTTTTGTTCCTATTTTCTCATTTGGGAGAAAAAGTACAGTTTTTTGGACAAATCTGTACCTTTAGTTTTCACTGATCACAAAACGAATTGTGAGACAAATGAGGGGGAATGGCATGCACACATATGTGTGGAGGCCAGAGGACAAGCATGGGTGTCATTCCTTATGTGTATACACCCCTAGTTTTTGGACGGGGTCTCTTTTGACTAGACTAGAACTCCATTTCCAAGTACATTGGGTTGGCTGGCTAGTCAATGGACCTCAAAGTGTCATCTGTCTATACCTTCCCAGCAACTGGGATAAAAGCACACACCAACAAGCCTGACTCTTTTCATTTAGGCTCTGGCCAGCATTTTTCAATGAGTTATCTCCCTAACCTATCTTTAAGTTGCAGATTTTTGAAACATACATCTTTTAATTCTTGTAGATAGCCTCAGTCTTTAGTATGATTTTCCTGCATCGATACTGCACTGTGGTCATCGTTGTCACAGTCCAATGGAGAAGGGCCTTTCAAATCCTCTCTCTTCACTTGGAAGGATGTGAGCCAGAAACACAGAATGTCAATAAGTCAAAGGCAAAACCAGCCTTGTGCAATCCCTGCTCAGAAAATGCTGCTCTGGAGAGAAGTAACCCTGTCCCATGTTTGTAGAGACTGAAGAGTTGAGAACAGGTCTATCTAAGCTGGAAAAAAAACTATATCACTTTCATTTTCCCTGTCACTGTTGTCAGGGACATGTACACCCTGTACCAGAACCCACCACCAGAGCACACAGTTGCCCTTAATGTCTAGCTGCATTTCTCAGCATGGTAGCTGTTCAAACTCTTTCTCTGGTTCTTCCAGAGGAGAGCAGATCCCAGGCATTACGTCACCTCAGAACCAAGACATTACTGCCTACTTCCTACCTGAAAAAAATAAAAAAGATTTAATATCAGATTTGTAAAGCTTGAGACTCTGGAACACATTGGCTTATTAAATAGCTTCAAGCATCAATATAATTAATATTAGATAAATCCATGCAAAATCAATCATTATTTCATCTCTGGGATGCCAGGTCCCTGGAACATGGTAAATCTGCAGTGTGAAGCTTAGTATCGCCCTTCTAGAAGACTTTTAAAATGACCTCCTTAAAATCATTTTTTTCTGTTTTTCTTCTGTGTAAAAGGAGATTTATGCTTAATGAAGCTTTTAATGAAGAAATCACAGAAGGAGAATGCCAATAAAATCTAATTTTTAAACAAGAAAATCTAATATTGAGAAGTATTGCAATACGCTGGCCTTTGTCCAGATAGAAATGAAACACACAATCCAATCACTGCTCTGCACAAAGGACAGAGTAACATTAATTTTCTTCAAGATGGTTATTAGAGAGATAAACAGTATGTTCTCCCCTTATTATGTCATGGAGATGTTTGTTCCCAAGCCCACTTGGCTATTCTCACAAGGCAGGCTTGTCCTGCCATTAGCTGGTATCTTTTGGCAAAGATGGGTCAGGAAGAATTGCTGGATTTGTTGGTGGCCTCAAAAGATCCTTTGTTCCCAAGAGCCTTTGAAGTAGGCTCTCGGCCATTGCTATTCCCAGGCACAAAGCTAGGCATTCTTAGCACAAACTCCTGTAATCACATTTACCTGCTCACTCAAAGCTAGAGTTTCTTCCTGCCCTAAGAAAGAGTTGAATCAAAAGAACTGAGGGGAGAGGAGTGAAAACAAAAAAGGAAAAACTTTACAGAACATGAAAAACAGCACCAAAAATAAAGCTTGAAGGGAAGCAGATCAAAGCGGATTGAGCAAGTTCTAAAGGAGCCAGAAAATTGCAAAAATAACAGTAATAGAGAAACAAATTGATGGCATCAGAACGAATACAAATGAGGAACAGGAGAGACAATTTTAGAGTAGATCAAAGACAAGGAGCAGAAAAGAGGGAAGTGTTTTCTAATGTTTTTATCTGTAATTAATTTTGGTAATTATACCAGTTGATTTACAAAAACAGGAGTATACACCTAAAAGACAATCAGCAAATGGCAAATGAGTTACATACCTAAAGAGGTCATTTCTTGCTGTGCCCAGACTCTCAGGCATGTGACAATTGCCAATTATGTCAACTACACAAGTGCAGAAAAGTAATTCAAGAACACAATGCAAGTCACCCTCCCATTAAAGTACAGAAGACTAATTAACGTGTGTGTTGATACCTAGGACTTATTAATCTATAGAAATGTGTTTTGCACAAAAATGGAAGCTGTGTTTCATTTTCTGTAAGCATTCTCAGATATGCTGCCAACCATTAGACAAGTGAACAGAAATCAGGAAATCATTTTCAAGAAGACAGGCAGAGTGAAAATAAATATAGCTTTGTCATATCTAGCTATTTTCTGATGAACACACATTGTATAACCACTCACCCTTGTGGATCTATGGCTCAGCTGTTGTTAGTTAATTGACTAAGAGGTTTTTCCATAGGGCTTCAGTTTTTGATCTTATACTTCGGGAAATATTTATAGTTTGCTGCTTTTGACTTATCTGTTAATATCTTCACCATGCCTTGTAGGTGTGAACTTTATGTAATTAATTAAATTTCCAAGATTTTTCCAGTTTTCAAAACTTCAATAGGAGTGATTCTTTAATAATGAAGGGGGAAAAAACAAAAAAGAATGCCATCATTTGTTAGGACAGAGGAACCTAACCCAGACATAATGAAGGTGTCGGTGAGTGGAGCTTCTAATCATTATGACATACATACATTTTAGACACCCATTGTTTTCAGAAATGTAAAAAATACCTTTTTACTAAATTGAGTAAATGTGTCCATCTGGAATCACATTTGCCTGTGTACACACCCTTCAATTCTCATTTGTACATGCATATGTGCAAAAATGTTGTTAAGTGATATTTTTAGGAAATTAGCATTCTGATTATAGCATACAAGGTCCTTTATCTAACAGGATATCCTAAACATTCATTATATGACTAAAATGTTCAGAACAGTCAAAGAAATAAATTTAAATGTAAATCTAGCACATGATAAATTATAGCTTTGTAAGAAAAATAACGCCACCATCATGGATGATGGAAAATTGCCCCCATATCTAAATGGTACCTTTTCTACCAGATGGCATCTGGTTCACGGGTTAGTAGGGGGACTAAGGACATAAGTAAATAGTGGATAGATTTATTACTCTGCAAATGTACTTTGATGACTTTATTCCAGCAAAATTAACAGTTATGGAAGCATTTTTTGTTATTTATACCTTTACATGTCTTAGCAGAACACGGGTAAATAAAAAGACAGGATGGAGAAAAATTGTCCCGCCATTCTCTGGAATCCAATACTAGGAACCAGCTACTCCCCTTCCCCCTCTCTCTTTCTCTTCTACCTCCTTCCCACCCCTGCCCCACTAAGGGAAGCAGCTTCATTCTCTCATATCTACTGGTAAGCATGAACAAGCAAAAGGACAACGAGGTAGAGGAAGCAGAGATGAGAATCCTAAGCATCCAGTTCTAGGTGTCAGAAGAGGCAGTTGTTGGAAGGTGTGCCGGAGAAGAGGCACAAGTGGGTTTTATTATCGGCAGCTCCAAACGAACAACTCCAGTAATGAGAACACTGCATTAGTCCCGTTTCTTATCACCGTGACCGAATACCTGACGAGAAGCAGCTAAGAGAGGAAGGTCTTATTTGGGTTGGTGGTTTGCGGTTCATCACGGTGGCGGAATCAGGAGGTGCGCTTATTGCACCCATGGTCAGGAAGCAGAAGAAGATGAGTATCTCTACTCAGCTAGCTTTCTCCTTCGTGTCCAGAAACCCCAGCCCATTTAGTCTTCCCTCCTCAGTTAACTTTCTCTGAAAATGCCCTCAGAACTCCCCCTAAGGTGTGTCTCCTAGGTGAGTCTGAATCAAGCTGACAGGCAGGATTGACCACTGTACACTCAGAGAGTCAGTGCTGCTGGGCATTGCCTGAGACATGGGTTACAAAGGGAGAGCGCTGGCCAGCACGACTCTCATCTGTAGTTATGAGAAAGATGGTGTTGTATAAAGTGTAATTATGTGATAAATCATCTGGAGGCACTTCTAATGAAAACCTAGGGAAGATTAACCAGAACTCGTGTGTCCACTGTCTGAAACAGTTTGCAGCTCTTGGTGCCTTCGTCCTAAGCCTTCATAAATCCGGAGGAAGCTTCTGTTTATCGATTTTATTTGCAGAATACACTCAGGGTATAAAGTAATTTGACTTTAAAAAAAAAAAACAGGGTTTAGGGTCTGCCCCAACAGGGTTATAACTTACCAAACATAAAAGCCAACACATAAAAACAAACATACAATTTAAAGGGAAAAGGGCTCGTGCCAGCAGAATCTGCAAAACTGGGGAGGTGGTGGGATTACTCCCAGGCACACCCACACTCCCATCTATCTGCTGGGCTGAAATCTCCTGGTGGGTGATATTTTGGATGCCTTTCATGCATGGCATTGCTCAACTGTTTTTGAAAGAGGTGGGGGGAACCCACATAAATCCCACAGAGAAGGGCATAGCGGTTATTTAACAAGTGCAAGGGGTGGGGGCGGGTAAAGAACCTTCTTTGCCATTCATCAGAGCTCAGAATAAGTATGTGAGTATTAAGCATTTTTTTTCAGCCTCTGTGAAATCTGTCCTTTTCTCATCGAAGTCAGCCACTCAGAATGGTCAGTGCCATTAACCTTATCCTTGATCCATCCCCACACATATGTGCAGGCTCTGTGGCTTGCAGGCTGTAAACTGGAGGATAAACGGCGTCTAGTGTTTTATGTTTCTTTTGCCCAGAATCTTATTTTTTTAACTCTCAGCAATTGTGGATAATTAAATTTTTATAGAAGAATTCTTTTTTTTCTTTGGCAATCCCATTAGGCTCTGCTGTACTTGTCCATTGCCTCATAAAAGGAAAAGAAAAGCCTGCCACATCTGTGCCTTCACTGTTTTGTGCAGACTCTCTCAGCTCCCTGGTTTATGGGATGCATTCATGATCAGGAAACCCCATACTTGGTGTCATAAGTGCCAAGGGTTGGTAAAGCTGAGGTGAGGACTATGCCTTCCTTGGGGACAGCGATATGAAGGGAGACGGTGAAGGGCTGATCTCCGGGTCACAGGCCAGGGTAGATAATGAATGGCCTTTGTGAGACTACCTGGTGATTGCATAACCGTGACAGTTATGCACCCTGAGTACAGACACACACGTTTGCACTCAGCTGCACAGTGCAATAGCCACGACTTCAAAGGGGCAGGAGAGCTGTGAGTCGCTGGCAATGCCAGCGGTACGCCTGGCAGCCCACAATCAGACTGTTTTGAAACGGGGTCTTAAAGGCAGGGCATCAAAGAGCGCCACCAGCTTCTCCGACAGCGACTGTGGCTGCAGACGAAAGGGCAGTCACAGTCTGTTGGGAATGGGCCGGTGGCAACCTCTTTGGTGGCATCCACACTAATGCGAGGAATATCACCACCCATAACAGCACCTTTGAAAATGAATGTCGGGACACCTCCGGGCATCATGCCCAAAGCTAAGCTGTGACTCCTCATTGGGAAGGACCTTGCCTGACCTTTTTCACTCAGGTGTTTCTGTACAGAGCTCAAAAGGCCAGCCCCTTCGTTCTCTAGCAGTCCCTGTGTTCTTATCCCACATCCCATCTTCTGTTCTGCTCTGTGGAGCAGGTGAAGCCCTGTGGACATGTGTGGTGCTGACAGCTGAAACTACCAGCTACAGAGACTACCACAGACCAAGCACAGGGCCTGCCATGCCTCGTTTCATCCTCAGAGAGAAGCTCAGAGTGCAGAGGAGACCCTGAGAGGAGAGGTCTCCAATGCTCCTGATTACATATCCGAAGCAATAGGGGTTTGGGAGGTCATAAATGCACCCGACACTTACATCAACCTCCTTAAGTCGTTTGCCTTCTAGTTCCATAAACACCTGAAAATTGCCTCAAGTCAGATTACTCAGTACAAAACATTTTTTTTGAAAAACAGTATTTTCACAAATGGAGTCACGGGAAGGATATCTCTGAAAGCGGCACTTGGGCATTTTAAATATATTCCCATTTGTAAATGAAACCATTTGGTGAGTTCCAATGGAGCTAGCTGGAAATGCGATTAAACCATCTCTTTCTACCACGGGCATCATGGCCCTGGAGCACATGGTTAAAATAGGACTCTGATATATGGCAGGGAATCATGCTACTGTATGAGCGAAGAGGAGTAGGAGCATCCAAAGACTAACAAAAGCCAGGTGGGAAGAACAGAGGCGGTAGGGAGGGCTGGCCCTAGATCTGAAGAATTTCTGAGGCAGCTCATAGGGCCATCTGCCTCAATATTACCTGGCTCCATACCAAACAATACTCTTCATGGATCCCAGCCAAAGAATCTGCAATTTAACCGTCTGCCTAACGATTTTACACACAGTGATATGGCTGGGTGCTCTTGATCTAGACTTGAGTAACTACTTCAGCGTATACTGGAGACTAGGAAAAGAAAGCTACCACAGGGCACGGTAATATTGAGGACAAGGGAGGACAGCTGTGTGTGGCCTTTGTATTTTCCAATAGGGGTTGGCCTGTCCTGACTTCAAGAGACAATATGAACGCCTGAACCAGTGCCCTGTTTGTGAAGGAGCAGAGTCACAAGGGACAGCAGCTCTCTTGTGATGTAACGCAGAGCTATTTCTTCCACACTATTTTCTGAAGTGCAAGGGTCAGAGATTACAATGTTTGGGAAACTGCATCTTCAACAACCCTTCGTCCCTCCCATCTCTTCATTTAAGCCTTCTTTGCAAATTGAATTCTAGTAGGAGAAATAAATCAAATTGTTATTACTTTAATATAAATTTTACTATCTATAAAAATGACAAGGTTGAACAAGACATTAGTCATAACTGACCCTTTTAAGAACTTTTTGAATATACTGTCTTACTTTGCTTTCATTAAAACGCACAACGTAATTGCTATCTTTATATTATATATGCAAGATCTCCAGCCCTGCCCAAGATCATGCAGGCAATAATCAACATGAGCATTTATTAATTCCTTCAGCAAAGGTCCTAGGATGTAGAAACTGGGTCAACCATCCTGATCCTCCTTTCAGGGAATTTACATTCTATCCACAGATCCAAGAGGAGGCTGATAAAAATCCACCTGACCAAAACCCACTGTATCTCCCCTCCTACTCTATTATCACAGCCCCCTCCAGTCTCCGCCTTCCTGGGTCCCTGCCTCCTGTGCTTCTGGGAATCACTGGGGCTCTAGAAGTAATGTGCTGGCAGCGAGAAGGATGCTAAGAGGCAGTGGACGCGGTCAAGAAACTAAATAAATAACCTTGCCACCATGTCTGCTTCCTAAATGCCTAGGCCTGCCATGGCTTCCTACTGGCCTTGCCCAGGTAACACTCTCTCCTTTTTCCTACTGCACCTGCAGCAGCAGCATTGGCGTGTTCTTCTGTGGACCCAAAGCCATGTCAAAGACCCTTCAAAAGATGTGCCGTTTGTATTCATCAGCGGACCCTCGGGGTGTTCATTTCTATTACAACAAGGAAAACTTCTAGATGCTGGAGGTAAATTTCACGCACTGCAGAAGAGACTGAAATCAAAGAAGAGGTGGAGGGTCAGGAGATTTTTCTCCACCCAAAGGACCAAACAGCAATCATTTTAGACTTTATGAATGGTATGGTTTTAGCCTAATCTACTCAACACTGTGATTCCAAAATGCTAAAGTAGCCACAGATGAAAACACATCAGAATGGGCTAGCTGAGTTCTGTCATCATAAGAATTTACTTATGACCTCTGAAGGTGAACTTCATA
Organism: Mesocricetus auratus; assembly: GCF_017639785.1. Classification (NCBI taxonomy): domain Eukaryota; kingdom Metazoa; phylum Chordata; class Mammalia; order Rodentia; family Cricetidae; genus Mesocricetus; species Mesocricetus auratus. The sequence goes on along the minus strand of NW_024429199.1, from coordinate 40,821,113 downwards.
ACATCTTTTCTGTCATGAAATTTGTATTTTTGATAATTTAAAAAATGTGAATGTCAGAGTTGGGCATATAGGTGAGTGGTCAGACACTTAACCAAAATGGAGAAATCATGGGTATTTAAACTTAGGATGTGGGCCAGACTGGGTCTGTGAAATGCAGACATAATGTTAATTAAAGCATAGTTAGAACTGGGGAGAACCACTGACATTTTTCTACCTTGTATGACACATACATAAACACTAAATTTTGTGTTTGTCTTTTCTCTCTTCTTCCTTCTTTCCATCTTTCCTTCCTTTCTTCCTTCCCTCCCTCCCTCTCTCCTTCCTTCCTGATTTCCTTCTCCCTTTCTTTTAAAAAACAGTATAGTCAACTCAACTTCCATCCCATAAAGCCATTGGGAATGTTTTTTAAATTTTCACTGATTTAGCCTTTCCATGCTCTGTTGCTGGTTGCAAAGTATTCCTCACATTTTATAGTTTTTTTCCACCTGTGTCAATGTTTTATAATCATTTAATCAAATACATCAATACTGATTTGAAAATTATTGAGCCCCAGACAGCAACAAGTAGGTGCGTTAGTGGCATATTAAATCTTTTGTTCAGGCTTTATATCAAATTATTGACTTCAGAGGACTCCTTTGCCTTCCCTATGCCTGTTAATATCAGTGTCCAGCTGAAACTGCTTTAATGAGCAGCCACTGGGAATTATACACCACATCATACTTTCTTGGATCCTAGATAATATATCATATACAATAGAACAAAAGCATTGCTGCACTTAAGACAGATTTTGCATTTTGAATGCTTCTTATCATTGTGGACTTTCATAAAAGAAGTAAATTGATCTGACTTGCTTTGATTTTACAAAAATCCAGCAGCTACTTAAGCTTTTTCATGCATTTCTAAGATGCAAATTGATTGTTCGCTTTCTATTATCAAATTATTTTAAATTGTGAGCATGAATTCACTCATACTGGGTTGGGGATACTTATACAGTTGGGCGTATTTAACAATATCTCTCACACATGATTTGTACTTTCTGAGCTTGGGAATTTCTCAGTATCTGAAAGTATCAGATAGATAGATAGATAGATAGATAGATAGATAGATAGATAGATAGATAGGCAGGTAAATACATACATACATACATACATACATAGTCATTTGAAATATAATTGAACACATTCAGACATTCTATGCAATTATTTCCCAATTTAAATTTGATTCAACCATTATTGCCAGAAATTTCTATAGTCAAATATAACCTTTAGTAAGAAAATTAAATACATTAATTTTTCCCTCTTAGCCATATTCAGTTACTCCTTTTCTTTCTTTGCCTACTTAAAAATAAAATGTACTGTTTGGTCATCCAATTTTGTCTAATAAAATAAAACTTTTTCTGGTAGAATATAAAAAGTCTAATTACTTGTTATTTCTGGAGATATTGTTCAACTTTTTAAAACATATATACTATGAGATTCTTACCTATGTAAACAGAAGAAAATACAAAAATCTGATTTCTGTAGTGTTGCAATAACCAAATTAAAAGGGAAATAATTTATTCAAAAAGAAGCATATCACAAAAATTATTCAAGCTAATTAGATATATCAATAAACATAAATGAAAAAACATGTGCAAATGGGTACAAGTAGTATTAACTACATTTGAATATTAAATATTCTGAAGATATCAATTTATTCAAAATTAATTTCTGTGCTAAATGAAACTCCAATTAAATTAAAATTTTCTTGATTTTGATTTTAAGTGGTATATACTCTAAAATTAATTTGTGACAGTATAGGAAAAAAGAAAAGCAAAAAACTGATGTGAGAAAGGATGAGGAGGAGGAGAAGGAGAAGGAGAAGAAGAAGAAGAAGAAGAAGAAGGAGAAGGAGAAGAACAAGAACAAGAAGAACAAGAACAAGAACAAGAAGAACAAGAAGAAGAACAAGAGGAGGAGGAGGAGGAGGAGGAGGAGGAGGAGGAGGAGGAGGAGGAGGGAAGGGAGGGGAAGTGAGAGGAGGGAAGGGGGAGGGGGAAAGAAAGAGCAGACAAGTAGGACAGGGAGAAACTTCCTATATACAGAAGTCATCCTGCAGGGGGAGCCCTTCAAGCAACCAGAGGAAAACTGCATCACCAGCAAGTGAACCTTGTGGTCCCAGCCTCCCAACTTCCCTAAAGACCCCATGCAAAGAAAATTCTCACTTAGAAGTACTAAGTTAATTTCACGGGGCCCAAAATGAAGGCAAAATACAGACTCTCCAAACAGAACCAAAGGCATGGACTCCCTCTCTAGCGTAACTGCCAAAGGATATACTTACTTTAGGAGAGGGGAAGTTGAATTTACCAAGACACAATGTGCAAAGATGAACCACGGAAAAACTAAAAATATGTTTCTCCAGAATCTCTAAATAGTGACTGCAAGGGACAGTAAACAATTAGTCGTGAATAATTGCGTGGGCCGGAGGTGGTAACATCTGGAGGCTCTCCACCATGTTTTTTTTGAGGCAGGATATCTCACTGAGCCTGAGACCGGTGATTCAGTCAGGCTGGCTGCCCAGCGAGCTTTGGGGATCCTCCTGCCCTTCACTCAGGAGCACTGGAGTGACAACCTTTTCACATGGGTGCCAAAGGAACCCAACTCACAGCAAGGTCTTTACTAGCTGAGCCAACTCTTCAGTCCCCAAAAGAATGTTTTTAAAAGACAAAAGTAAAATACTAGATATCCTCCACTTGTAAGCTAGGAGGACACTGGAATCCAGAATTCCCTAGTCCTTTCACTGTTTGGAAAGACAGAACTACTGTGTGCAGCCTTCGTTAAGTGCTGTAAGTAAATGGATGCGTGGTCTGAAATGGCCCATTGCACGTACCACAGTGACGCTATTCGAGAGTTTTTGCTGAACCTAAGCTTTGCACTAATTTCTGGGGTGATCAAGAAAAATGTGAAGCTGTGTCTCTGCTTTAACTTGCATTTGAGACTTAGAGTCTTTTCGCTTCCACTCAACTGATCTTCACGGGCTCTGCTGTTCCTGGACCATATTTAGTCCCCTCCAGGTCTCTGCAGACCACACTCTGGCATTTTCTGTCATCCCCATGGCTGTGGTGAGGTATGGAGGTAAGTCCTTCCTCTCCCTTTATTAGCTACTTTTTTGTTCTTGGCCTGGATGATTAAATAATTCTTCTTTTATCTTTGAGACTCAGAGCACTCTGGCAAACATTTCACGTCTTTTTTTTTTTTTTTTTTTTTTGCTCTGCTCTGTTGTGGAGGGTTTCCTTCACCTCAGGGACATTTTCTTGTGTTAGATCTTTGAATACATTGTATGCCCTTTGTTTCCTCCTTTTAGAACCGTCAATTATTTTAATAATGGATCCTTTTCCATTCTGTTAATTATTCTAATGATTATAATCTCTTTGTATCTTTTATTTACATCATTTCCTCCAAATTTTTGCTGGCCAAAATTATTACTGTTGGAATTCAAACTGGTTCCTGTTTTAGAAAACAGCACATAAATATGTGGTGTGCTATATAATATCACCAGTAGAATCTGGGCAGTACTCAATGGTGAGGTTTTTTTTTTTCAATGAAAACTATAAATCTTAGTATTCAAGTTCAGTTGAATAAACAAAAATTATAAATAACTTCCTCTCTATTCAGGACATATTATGCCACAAAAATAAAATAAATAGACAAATAAAACCTCTGTTTTCATCCTTTCTTACGTTTGGGAATTTCAGATTGGGACTTGTAATTAATCTTCCAGTTATAGCTAGTCTGTCATTACAGTTTGCAGATGTTAAAATCAGCTGTATAAAGATGTCACTTTCAGCCTTGATTTGATACCTTGGGCCTCAGTGTCCCTTTGGCTCTCAACCTGGCATGCTCACTTTGTTTCTCTCAAATGTTATTGGCCTGCACCCGTCATATCTAAAAGTAAAAGTATGTAAAACCTCTCTCTCCCTCCCTCCCTCCCTTCCTCCCTCCCTCTCTCTCTCTCTCTCTCTCTCTTTCTCTCCTTCCTCCACCCTTCCATCTTCCTCTCTCCATCCTGTCTTTTTTACTAAGACATATACTGTACCAGATTTCCCAGCCCCATTCGACGCCCTGCAGTCTACAGTGAGTTTCCCTGCCTTCGTCCAGGTAAGGGGGTGTTGCTAGTGCACCTCCCTTAGGAGCAGCTCTATGGAACTCTCTTCCAACAGAACAAGTCCTCTCTCTTGATTCTTTCTTCCCACAACCACACATGCACAGCTTAAGGGGGAAAGGAAAAAGAAAGAAGTGAGAATTTCAATGAACCCTCTCACTCTGGACTTTCTGACTCACCAAATGACTCACTAAATGAGTAGAAGTCAAGCCACATTTCTGCTCTCACTCTGCTCCTGAAACCTCATCCTCTTTCTTTTATATGGTGTGTGTGTGCGCGTGCGTGCGTGCGTGCATGCATGCGTGCATGCGTGTGTGTGTGTGTGTGTGTGTGTGTGTGTGTGTGTGTGTGTGTGAGCCAGAAGTTGACTTTGGGTGTCTTCCTTCATGGCTTTCCACCTGATGAGACAGGGTCTCTCACTGTCACTGGAGATCCCCAATTCTACGAGACTGGCTGGCCCACAAACTCCCAGGATCCTCCTAGCTCCATCTCTCCCGTGCTGGACTAACCAGCATGTACCACGGCACCTGATTTTTACACTGGGTGTGGAGATATAAACTCATGTCCTCATCACTTTGCCAATTAAGTGATCTCCTAAGGCCTTGTCTTTCTTGCATTCATAGTTTGTTGTGTTTTGTTTTTAACGCTGACCAAAATACCTGACAGAACCAACCCGGGGGTGAAGATTTACTTTGTTGGCCCATGGACCCTGAGATTCTCCATCCAGCACAGTGGGGAAGACAGGGTGGCAGAACCTGCTGCCCCATGGCAGCGGGCACTTTCTTTCGGCAGCAAGTCTTCCATGGAGTGCAGCAGAAAGCAGAGAGGGCATGATGGCGCCAGAAGCTGATATAACCTTCAAGCCCCCACCCCACACACCATGAGTGACTTTTAGTAGCCATGTCCTACCTTCTAAATGCCCCATCACCCTCAAAATAGCCCCATGGGCTAGGAAACAAGTGTTCACAACACACAAGCCTGTAGGTGGTATTTCGGATTCAAACCATAACACTTCTCTGGGGCACAAGTTTCTTAGCTGTATTAGGTTACATTTGTCCTTTATCTTCTTTATTGGTCAATGTGTGCAACTCTCTGAGGGTGAATACCCACAGCGATTTCTTTATCACACCCTAACTGGATTATTATCTCCACAACTGTGGCTACTTTCAAGGCCCACAATGGCCTCCATCCAAGAAGTAAAATGCAACTCTATTTTTAATCAGCTGCTGAAATCAGTGGCCAATTTACTTTCAGAAACAGTTCTATTGACTTATGTGACATAGGCATCTCTTTGCTTCCATCTCAGATACCTCTGCCCAATTTCAAAGTGTTACTGTGTCTTATAACTTGGTCCTCCTCTCTTTCTCGGATATTCTCTTGACTTGGAGACCTCAAACACCATCTGTCTGCTGATGAGACCCAAAACTAAAACTCCAATGTAGGCAGTCCCCTTGAATATCCATGACATACCAGCAGTGCAAAGAATAAGCACCTCATGTTTGTACATTAAGAAGAAAACTCTTGTTTTTTTTTTTCAACTTACAACTCTGCTCTTCCTCCAGTTTGTATTACTTCAGTTACTGCCACCATCATCTGCCAGCAAGCACGAACTAAACACATTAAGAACTTCTAAGTCCTCTTTGTCTCCCCTAGATCCCTCAGTGATGACCCCTAGCCTTGTCCAAAGTCATTATCTTAACATGTTATTTATTTCTGACTTCTGATAACTATTTCAGAAAAGCATAGGTTGTGCATTCATGGCTTACAATAAGTACAGTCAAAACTCCTAAGTTAATACTATTAATCTGTCTCATCTAACCTCAAGCAATGTGCTCAAACAAGCAAAATCCACACGCTGAATTAGCACAGGCGAAGCCCAGGTTTTGAAGCTGGCCAGTCTTCTTCTTCTCCAAGAGTTGATGGATCCTCGCTAAATATGTTTTCTTCTTATACAAGTCACCTCATTGCTGAATAATCTAAAATGTTTTCTTATACATCTAGTAACTATTAACACATTATTGTTTTTTTTAACAATTTTTAAGATTTATTTAATGTATATGGTGTTCTATCTGCATGTACATCTGCATGCCAGAAGAGGGCATCAGATCCCATTTTAGATGGCTGGGAGCCACCATGTGGTTGCTGGGAATTGAACTCAGGATCTCTGGAAGAGCTGCCAGTGCTCTTAACTGCTGAACCATCTCTCCACCCCCCTAACTCATTACTATTTTATCTCCTCTCCTTCCCTTTCTTTCCTGTCAACTCTTAACATTGTTTTCCCAGAATGACTTTGATAAGAAAATCCATAGCTCAAAATTACACAAATAATGAGGAAAAGAGTTGTAGAACAGCTATCCTTAAGTCATTCCAGCCAGCAATTAAAATCACTGGAAAACAAGTGAAAAATAGTCTCAGCAAAGAAGGAATGAAAAGAACCAAATGTGAGTGCTAAAATCTACACCAAGTGACTCACCAGATAGATGTGTAGTAAGAAGAATGTCCCTCCAAAAGATGCCCTCGCCCTGATCCCTGGAACCGATGATATGTGACGTCACACTGCAAAAGTGAATTAAGATTCTAGATAAAATTATGACTACTTTGAGATTGTTCCATGGGGATGAAAGATTAGCCTTGATTAACCAGACTAGCCTAATATTATCACTGGACCATCACAAATGACAAGAGAGACGGAATGTTCAGAATCCAAGGAGACATAACAAGAAAAGTAGGGTTGCCTACAGAGATAAAGGGCGCTAAAGATCATGGAGTGCCTCTAGAAGTCATAAAGGAAAGGATATATTTTTTCCTCTAAAAGATGCAGAAATGAACACAGCCTGTGATTTTAGTCCAGTGATATTCATGGCTGACCCAAAACAAATGTAAGATTTAAAAAACAAGCATTATTAAAAGCTACAAAAGAAGATTTTTGTTATATCAGTGGATAACATACAGATCAAAAGTAAGATATCATAGACACATCAAATCTCTTCCAAAGAGCCTGTAAATTTCAATCAAAGTCCTAAAAGGGTTTTTCGTGAAACCTGACTGGTTAACTTTTTACACATGTGTAGAACAAAGAGAAGAATAGCCTTCAAAACTCAAGAAATGAGTCCTCAAACTTCTCTATGGAAGGCTACATCATGAATATTCTAAGCTGTGTTGGCCACATATGGCCTTTGTCACATCTATTCCTTTGTCTTTGTTTATTATTCAATGCTTTAAGAATGTAAATCATCCTTAGCTTCAAGGCTATACATAACCAACAGATGGATTAAGCCCATGGGCCATACTTTGCTTATCCCAGAATTAGAACAACATGGATACAGTTCACATACTGAAAAAGGTGGGGGAGCATTGTAGAAGAATATATACCTAAAGGAACCATTCTATTAGATTATGTAACAAGTAAAACAATGTCATTTATAAACACATGCACACACATAACCAAAAGCGGATTATAAATATCAGGAGTGATATATAAACTAAATCACAAACCCTAATTTCATAATGTTTATGATTTCTGGTCAGACAAACAAATGAAATAAAAAGGAGTGTCTCATTGGTGTAGGTAATATTTATATCCTAAATTAGCTTTATAATTTGTATTACATTAGCTATAAATTTGTATAAACATGATATGTTTCAGAGTTTTTCAATAGTCTTGAATTCTTCAGGAGACACCACACATTAGACCCCCCAAAAAGTCTAACAAATTTAAGAAAACTGAGATAATGTTAAACATCTTTTCTGACCACAGTGAAAGTAGAAGTTAGCAAAAGGATAATCCTGAGAGATGTAAAGAGTGTGGAAAGGAAACAGTCGGCTTTGGGATGTTGAAAGGGTCAGAAGAGAAATCTAAAAGAACATTTAAATGTTCTGAGACCCAAGGAAAAGAGAAAAGGATAGGGGAAACATAGCGTACTCAAGTTATGAGCTCCAGCAAAAGCGGCTGAGGGGTACATCTACTGCAGAGAACAGCTTCATCCAAAGAGAAAAACATTCTCAAGCAAACCTCGGGCCTGGAGAGATGGCTTGACAGTTAAGAGCCCTTGCTACTCTTGCAGAAGACCCAGGTTCATTTCCCAACTCCTGCATTGCAGTAGCTCACAACTGCCTACAACTCCAATTCCAAGGGAAGTGATGTTGTCTTCTGACCTCTGTGTGCACCAGACAAGCATGTGGTACCCATGTGCATATGCAGTCACATACACTACACACACACACACATACATGCATGCACGCACACGTGCACACGCGCATACACCACACACACACATGCATGCACACACCACACACGCATACACCACACACACGCACACATCACACACACGTACACATCACACACATGCACACACCACACACATGCACACACCACACACACACACACAACACACACACAACACACACATGCACACACATACACACACAAAGCTTTAGACAATTAGAACTAGAAAAATGGTCATTGCAACTGATACTGTAGAGCCACCAAGATCATAAGAAATTACTGTGGACACCTACACAAACAAATTAGATAAACTAAAGAAATTGACAGATTCCCAGAAACATGCAAACTACCAAATCAGGAGGAAGAAGTAAATCTGAGCATTGCAATAATGAATCATTAGTAACAAAGATAATCTCTTACTAAAGAAAGTTGTAGGTTGAGTCTCGAACATTGGCCTGATGAACTATTTCAGGCAGGACTCTATTAGCACCGAGAACAAAAATAGACAAATAGGATCACATTGCATTCAAAATAGGAGCAGAGAGGAAATCCACAGATTGGGAGGAAACGTTTGAAAGTCCTACATCCAATAAGGCACGGACATCAAAACTGAAGGAATTGAAACACCACAATAGAAAGAAAACAAATATCTTGTTTTTAAAATGGGCAAAGACTCTGGACGAGCATTTTTTACTAGAAAATAAATATGCTTGACTGATAGCACTAACTGGGCTGGGAGGCTAGTCCAGCAGGGGTGCAAGATCTGCGAACCAAGCGTGGAGACCAAGGAGCTGAGGTCAGCCCATAAACATTCGGATGTCCAGAGGTGACAGGCACCTCCCATAAGGTGGACGAGTCAGCAGGCAGCACACTGGGTTGGCGGTGTCAAGGCTCTTTATTAGGAAGACCAGCACAGGAGTCCCAGGACACTTCCACAAGGCTGGAAGGTTCCCTGACTCCTGTAACAATGGTAAACGAACAAAACCCCCAAAGAGCTCAGTTCTACAGAGCAGAGCACTCCAGAGCCCTGGGACGTGGCTGGGCTCTCTCGGGTCTGAGAGACTGGCATCCTGAAGATTGAATCCAGGGGATGAGACGGTGGGAGTGTTTAAACACTGTCCGTCTTCTGTTGGAATCCCCCCAGGAGCTGGGGTAGAGCCAAGCCTTCCAGTGACTAGGAAGGCCCACTGGACCCCTCTCTGTGATCTCTGGAAGGTCACTGAATGTCAGGGAGGGAGCACCAGTTGGCAATACTGTGTCTCTCCCACCTATCGTTCCCCCCAGCGCCCCCCACGGAGGGGGCATCAATGATTTACTTCACATTTGCAGCACACTCTCCAGACTCAGAGCCGGGCGCGAAGAAAGAATCACAGAACAGAGCCCCGCCGCTGTGCTTTTAAAATGCTGCATCTTTGTTTTTAAATTGCTTAAGTTTTTGAAATGCTTCCCCATGCTCATGATTAATGCTATGCATACATCGCAAGAGCAGAGCAAGGAGAGAATTAAAGCCGGTGCCAACTCACCCACAGGCGTTCATCTTTTTCCCCCTTGGTGCCTGCACTGAGCCTGAGGGTAAGCTGACACTTGATTTTTTTTTTTTTAATAAATTAAGCTTCGTTTTCTCTTTTGCCTGTGTGTTAAGAACCCCCGAAAGGAATGAGCAATGTCTCCAGCCCCTGATACCAGCTGCCATGGCAGGAAGGAAGGAGGTGACAACTTGCCACAGATTCAGAGTGATTGTTTTAATGGGGCTGTGGCGAAGGTAACAAGCAGGAAGACAGCGTGCTGCCAGGAAAAGCAGCCTCTCTCTTCCCCCGGCCTCCCGCGACATGATGTAACATTTAGCTCCTGGCTTCACGTGGCATCTCTGTCTGGCTTTGATTTATTCCTGCTTTTGTAAATCACAGAGGTATGTTACAGGGCATGCGTTTAGAGCCATTGTTATAGTTCATTGAGGAGCCAGGGCTGTTATCCTCACCAGAGGACAATCTCATGTGTATCAGGGTGAGTGACCCAGAATAAAAGAAAGGAATTTTTTTAAATGAGAGCAGGAATATAGATGCTATGCCAGGATGAAATTGTATTTACCTTGATTGAAAACTCTTTTATTATGAACATAATTTAGATCAGAATGGAAAAGGGAACTATTGGGCTCCCTGCCTGGCTGGGAGTGTTGCTGAGCACACAGTCGCTACAATAATGTAAGTGCATATGTAATGACTGTGTTATTGTGTTTATATTTGAAAGCATTATGTTCCATCAAAGGAAATGAAAAATGTCTTCGTGGGTCTGCTCAGTCAGCTTCTTTAGCAGAAAATGCTTGGAGGTGTGGAATAGTCACGTGTGACCAAAATACGGAGCAAAAAGAACTCGGCTGACTTTTCTGATGTGGGAACAGTGAGATGCTGACCAGACCCTGGCCCTAAGAACAGTCCATGTCTGGGCCTCGACTATGATGCTGGCATGAGTGCTCCCGGAACACAACTTACTGCCTCACCACTATGTGACGTAAAATGTTGTGGGAAACGGGAGCACTGTCTCCGAGGAGCTTACAACACACAGTGGGCAGGCATGGCAAGTGCAGACAGACGCTTACAAGCACAAAGGGTCCTGAGGGGAGAGGGGAGAGTAGTTGCTGTGCAAGCATTAGGAGCTGAGTTCAAATCCCTAGCACCCGCATGAAATGACAGGCGTGGCTGCCCAGGCTTCTGACGTCAGCATTGTGGGAGGTAGAGAGACAGGCAGACCCTGGGAGCTCGCTGGCCAGCCCGACTAACCAAAAATGAGAGTCTTCTGGTTCAGTGAGACCGTCTCCTAACGTAAGGTGAGGACAGCAGAGGAAAACACTCAGCAACTTCCTCTGTATACATGCAGGGACTTACACATATACATTCACGTCACGCATGCAGCACACATGCCAAACAGCAGTGTGTGTGTGTGTGTGTGTGTGTGTGTATGAGTGTGTGTATGCATATATATGTATATATAATACATATAGCTGCACTTCAACTAAGAATGTTAAAACAGCAATAAAATTTGCTTAAACCTAAGCATATATGATCTTCAGAACTACCCTCGTCCCCACAGGTAATCCTGAAATTTTCTGAGACTCTCACAAGCAAAACTACAAATCTTTGCTGACAGCAAAACCACATTGGCTTCTGTGCATCGTCCGTGACTGATGCAGGGTTTTGTCTTCTAGGCCATAGTCCCATCTAGAGCCCTCAGGAGTCACCATAGCATCTCACTTAAGTTCCCAGAAACCCTTTCGAATGTGACTTTAGAAGCCACCAAATGTGTACACATGGCGCTTAAGGGCAACTGTGTGAGAAGTCTACATTCAAGCTCTGGAGCCTGTGCCCTCCTCTTCCCAAGCATCAGTCTTCTAACCCTTTGCTTAAGACTATGCTGCGGCTCTCTTAATTAATCCTAACTTAAAGCCTATGCTACATCTCTCTTAATTAATCCTAACTCTTCATTTTAAAAGAGGCCGCTGTCACGAGTATTTTTATAAAAGAATGTTTCTGTATTAAAAGACATTTAAGAAACTTTATAAATCAAATAAAATACTTAGTTTGATGATTCTGGCTTAAGAAAACGATCTATAAAAGATGTTTCTTGACTAGGGCAGGGAATGGGAACATTCGCATGCAGTTGAATCTTAGCTGGTATTGAGAATTGTTAATTTTGTTCACAATGGCAATAATGGTACGATTATGCAGTGAGTGTCCCTGTTTCTCAAGGTGTGTATTGAAATATGTAAGACTAGAATATCATGGCTTACGTACATAATGTGATTTATAATTCTTCTACCGAAAGGAAAAGGAGACACAGAAGCAACAGATACGGGTTAGGAGACTTTCCAGTCCGAACAAGGCCTTAGAGAATGAGATGCAAATAGGAATTGTTTCACAGAATTCCTGGCACACAGTAAATTTATTACGGATATTGGCTTTTATCACTATTGTTGTTTTATTATATATATCTAAGCCATCATCACTGCTTCTCTTGCCAGTTGGCATTGCCGTACAGGCTGCTACCAACCACAGTGCGGAGAGGTAGATATGGAATATTCTCTTTGGTTCCTGTCTAAGCAGGGAAGGCTGTATCTTGGTGGTTGATGCTCTGGGTGATACAGGGTTTTGTTTTGTTTTTTTCCATTGTTGTTTGGGTTTTTTGTTTTTGCTATTTGGCTTTGAATTGGTTTTCATTTTTGTCTTGTCTCAACACAGACTCTTCTACAGCACTTAGACCAGAGTGACAAATGGTATTCTCATCCCAGAATACAATTGCTCAGGAGCTGACCAGTGAGGTGTAGGGAGAGGCCATTGTCTTCATGGGAAGGAGGCCCATTGGACCTAATTGGGTGACTTGGGAGCAAATATCAGGCCTGGCAGCTCAGAGTCTGCCTCTGGTTTCCATGAACTGTGGTATAAGAAATTCTGTCTCTGTGGCAAGAGCCTGGGACTCACCTAAAATTGGTGAGTCGATTTATCAGATTCTGAAATTCCATATTATCACCTCTAAGTCACAAACTCCAGCATCATAATAAAAACAACATTATTCTTCTCATCTACTTTATACTACTTTACCATTTGGTTTAAGAAAATGTGTCCATTTCCTCAAAACCCCAAAAACCCAATGTCTAATTTTACCTGTGGGTGTGCTCCCAGCTCTTTCAGATGACAAACATATGTTCTGTCCTGTGAATCATGAGAATAAGCTACTGGACAGGTCTGAATTCTAAGGGAAATTTGATTTGTGATTTCTGTTCTATGTATTTTTTTAATTTCAATAAATTGGATATGACTAAATGGCGGTAGGAGTGGATTTTGCATGAGTTGCTGTTAAAAAACATTCAAGTTGGAGAACATTCAAAGTAAAGCAGACAAGAAAGATAAAATTGCCACCAGGTCTCCTAGGCATTCTCATTTTTCAACTTACAAAAGAGTACAAATAATAAGTAATAAAAATAATAACAAAAACACCTTTGTGTGCAATTAGCAAGTCCTATTAGTGAGTTCTTTCTGTTTGTTTTTGTTTTGTTTTGGAGAAATGCTAAAGTAAAAATTTTAAGTTGGAATGTGGTGTACATAAATACTGGAAAAAACCCACCCAGCAGCCAAGGTTAACTCTTCCTTGCCAAAGAATTTCAACTCTCACTACATGTATCTTCTAGATACAGACATTACTAAATGCATAAAGCATAGGTGTGGTTTCTGTGAGTTTGTATGAGATCAGGAAATACCTGCACATAATTCAATTAGTTCACAAATATTTAATGTGGTGACATACTTAATAACAAAATTTATTGCTTTAACCATTTTTCTGATGGCTTATACCACTATACAAAATATATGTACTATACAAAAGTATACAAAATATATACAACACAAAATGAACTATCCTAATAATTTTCAGGGTACATTCAATGTCACAGCCATGGACACCTTCCCTTCTCCTCTTGAAGACTTCATCCTGCCCAACTGAAACCCTGAACCCAATAAGCAACAAACTCCATGCCTTCCCCCTGCAGGTCCTCTGCTACCGTCTGTGTTTTGATTTATGATTTTGAATACTCCAAGCACTTCCTACAAATGAGACCACGCAGTCCTAGTCTTTAGAAGACTGAAGACAATCATTTTCAGTGCCTTCTTTGGTATCTTCTATCCATCAGTAGCAGCTGCCTTGCCAAGAATTTATTTCCCTGATAATTCACCCAGGAACAGCACCAAATCCAGGCTTTCCCATTCAGACGACCACATCTTTCTGCTTGATTTCTATCAGTCTAACAGTTACCATGTTAAATTAGATCTCTCTAGCATGGCCTGTTCTCATTGAAATTAATATCGCAATGTCAGAACATTTCCAGTCTTCCTTGGGATAGATATTGTGTGTGCACCCCCTCTGTCTTGCTACATGTGGTATTGGCTTAATATAGGTAGACACAAAAAAAGAGCAGCCAAAATCTAGATCCAGAGAGTCAAAATAGCTGTCAGGAATCTAGAGGTCCCTGAAAGATGAATGGCAAGAGCCAACGTCATAAGCCAGTCAACAAGGAAGCCTTTGGAAAGTGTCACTGAAGTACAGTAATTCACCAAGTGTGACAGAGGTGGGCCTCTACTTAGGGGCTCAAGAGATGGTTCATTGACTAAAAGTACTTACTACTTTTCCAGAGGATAGGATCTGATTCTTTTACACATGTGGGTATGATATGATATGATAGCATCTTCTGGCCTCCAGGGATATCAGACACACATGTGATAGACATAAACTCACCCAGTCACACTTACGCATTAAAAATAATAAATAAATCTTGTTTTAAAATGTGCGAGCTCGGGAAGCATAGAAAAAATATCCTATAGATTCCTCAGTTATTGTTCAGTATCAAAACAAAAATCTTTAATCATATACCTCATTTCAACAATCTTACTCTACCAGTAGAGATATGGATCCAAAATCTGAATGGGATCTCAAGTCAGATGTTATTCTTGTATATAACCAGCTCACTTTAGTTTAGAAAGGGGGAGAGAGAGACAGACAGAGACAGAGAAAATGGGTGTGGATAGAAGAACGAGTGCCAATGAAAATGCAAGTGCATGCACACTCATGAGGTCCCAAGGAAAGAGATCTTCATCAGGAGCCGTCACAGCACTTATATAGCACTATCTGAGAGTGAGAAGTCAGCCAGTCTTGAACTCTAGACTGAAACAACCTGGGGTAGATTTCATAAAGCAGTCATGAGAAATCACATTTAGGAATCAGTGATGGATTGCTCAGACCAACACTACTACATATAATAGTAGTTTGTCATTGATTTTTGGAGCTGGTACTTGTTAGCCTCATTTTGAAAAGTTAGTCTTTTCAGTGCCTCTGAGTCCTCATATGCTATGTATAATCAAGGTAGGAATTTTCGACATTTCTTGAGGTGCTGATAGATACAATAGTTTTCCTTATCACTTAAAGAACTAAAGGCTGGAAAGACAGTTCAGTTCATTAATTTCTTGGTGCACAAGCACATGGACCTGAGTTCCCTGATGCCCTCATGAAAAGCTGGACATGGTGATACATGCTTGCAAGCCACTGTCCTGGAGTGGCCAGAGGTAGGAGGATCCCTGGAACTCTGTGGTCAGGTAGCCTAACCCAATAATGGTGCCCCAGGCAAAGTAGATGACAGCTATGCAATGACATCTCAGATTTCCTCCAGCCTCCACATACACCTGTTCTCATACACACACACACACACACACACACACACACACACACACACACACAAGAATTAAAATTTGAGTCTCATCACTGTAAACTCCATTCTGTTACCATAAATACTACAGACTTGGTAGCTTATAATGAACAAAAGCATTGTCTCCTGTTCTAGAAGCCTAGAATTCCAAGATCAGGGGGCCAATACCTCTCGAGAGCTTTCTTGCTGTGTCATCCTATGGCAGAAGACAAGAAACCAAAAGGCAATAGACTCCTTTTATACCGTCACCAATCTCATCCAAGAGGGTAGGGTCTTCATGACCTAGCCAACTTGTAAGGTTCACTTCTCCATATTATTATAATGCCAATTCAATTTCCAAAGAATTTTGAAGAGAGTAACATTCTATCCGCAGAAGACTTGACTCTACATGAAAGTGTCATAGTGTTCAAAGTGACATCTTTATGTGACAAATACCATACCACCTGGACATATCATTGCTTCAAATACATAATTCACTACTGAGCCTCAAAATGTTAGCAACAGAGCCTTGAAGCACAATTCTAGAAAATCCATGCCTCTTATAATTTACTTCAATGCTATTTTTTATCTCAGCCAAGAAAAAAATAGCTAAATAGTGAGAATAGGAAGTAGTCTCCATCTGGAATCCAACACCTAAGATGTTCCCAGAGCCATCTAACCCGAACCAAATTTCTTCAAGGTGAGTTATGACAGTGCACAGAGAAAAACTAGGTTCCTTAGATTATATAAAATGCTCCATCATGGTAAGCACATTCTATCTATGTGCTGAATTGTCTATCATAACACCTATGATACCTATCATCCAACAGATAGCTGACTCCACGGAAGATAAACCATTAACAACTCTAGAGACTCATTTTAAATTAGGCTTGAAATTTAAGTGACAAGGCAAGTGACATCCATCTAAACTCCAAAATCATTTCTCTGGAGGATTTTAATGATAAGAGGATTCCCCGTATCTGAATATGTAGACAAGATGATATAAGGAAGAGATTTGTAGGTTCACCAAGAGCCAGGATATGTTTGAGGATAAACAGAATTCTGTAGGAAAAGTAGGCTGCCATCTGAGGTAAAACAGCAGCAAGCTGTTACAGATAGCTTTTACATTTCAGGAAGTGTAACATTAAGAAAAGGGGAGGAAACATGGATGAACACAATATCCAGCCTATTCAAGATTTAAATAAAGCAATCAGGGAAGAGATTGAGGTCCTATATGAAAACAGTGAGAATAATAAAATGAGCATGCCTTAATCTAAGAACTAATGGATTCAAGGAATGGTAAAAAAACTGATCCATTATGCAAAACTGCTTCCAATAAACATTGAAGACTTACCAGACCAAATGGCCATATGGGAACACTTGGCAACAACTGAGGGCTATGATATAATTAGCATGAATGGAACCAGCTAGTCTCTTGCTGCCAGACAAAAATTCTATATAGGAAGGACACGTTGCAAGCATACAAGAGGGGCTGTGACTTTGTACTCTAGAATTTCATAAGCAAAAACTTGTTGGAAAAGGAAATAGGATAGATTCACTTGTGGGTGGAAATGTCATGCTGAAATTATCTAGGTCAGGGGTTTTCAAACTATATCTGGCCCTCTGTTTATTTTTATGTAATCTTTAAACTAAGACTAATCTGTATGCTTTCAATGGTTAAACAGTATAATATTTCACAATGTCTTAGCTACTTCTTACATGGCTATGACCAAGTAATTGACAAAAAAAAGCAATCTAAAGAAAGAAGAGTTTTGGCCAACAGTTTGGGCAAATGAGGAAGTAAGGAGGAGTGTGAGGAGGCTGTTCACATTACATCCACAATCAGGAAGCAGAGAGCAGACAGGAAGTGGAGTTGGGTCATAATACCCTCAAGTGTCCACCGTGAACAATACCCCACCTCCAGTGCCCACTTCCTCCAGCAAGGATATACCTCCTAAAGGTTCCATAGTTTTCCACAACAGCACAGTCAGCTGGGAACTGAGAGCTTAAAAACTTATAAGCCAATGAGGGACATTACACACTCAAACTACAATAGACAATACTTGAAAATCACACGAAACTCAAACTTCAGTGTGTGTTAACACTCCATGCCTTACATGATAAACATGGCTCATATGTTATCCAAGGTCTTCCCTACTTCAAGAGAGTTGAGCTGTAGCAGAAACCTAACAGTCTGTAAAACTTAAAATGTCATGGTCTGGTCTTTTATAGAAGATGTATGCCAGGAGCTGGAGGGGTATCTCATTAGTTAAGAGCATTGGCTGATCTTGCAAGAGGACCAAGAGGACCCAGGGTTGGTTCCCAGGACCCACGCGGTGGTTCACAATCATCAAAAAACCTGTTCCAAGAGATCTCACACCCTCTTCTGCCCTCTGCAGGCACAGGCATGCACATGCTGTGCACAAATACATGTACACAAAACAAGCATATACTTAAAATAAGTAAACCTAATTATATTTCCTATGGAGAGATACCTTGCTCAGCCTAGACAAAGGTGGAAGGGCCTTAGTCCTTCCTCAATGTGGTAAGGGGACAGACCTCATCGACTCCCCATGGGAGGCCTCACCCTCTCTGAGGAGCAAAAGGGCGTGGGAGGGGAGGGGAGGGTGGTGGGAGCAGGAGGAGGGGAGAGAAAGGGAACTGGGATTAGTATGCAAAATTAAAAGATACAAAGAAAGGTTATGCCCATATCAACCTAGATAATAAAACAGCACGTCCTCTAGAGTATTAAACTTGCCTTTGACTGTTTCTTATGGTGGTTTTGATTAGCTGCCTCCAATGACAAGACGTTTTAGAACTTAGGGCTCTCCTGAATCCAAAGGATGAGCTTGGCAGGCTGTGACTGAAGTATCATCCTGTGGACAGTGATTCAGTCTGAATAAAAAAATAAAAATAAAAAGAATGATGCGGAGCTTTGCTTTAGAGGAGGCAGCATCAGGGAAAAATGCCATCAGAAAGAAAAAAAAACCTGAAACAAAAACTCTAAGAAAATGCAAAACCTGTGATCAAATTCATGCTCGAAGTCTGGGCTGGGGGGGAATGCAAGCTATGGTGAAAAAGACAAGAAGTATCTCCAGTGAATACAAGAAAACTCCATATAATTTATCAGGGAAATTTAGGAACGATATCTAAGAATGTGTCTAAGTGAAGAAATAATAAGAGAGAAAAGCTGTATGTAGCCGAACAGATGCAAATGAAAACACTTATAAGCTAAAAAAGAATCAGCTTATTTCTGAAGACAGAAAGATGGGGGGGTGGGAGTCGGTGAGATCAATCAGCCAATAGCTGCAGTGTAAAAGGTACGTGCAGGACTAAAGAGGAGAGAGCAGAACGAGGCCATTTATAGAGAGAAGGCTTCATGATGCTCTTCCTTTTAAGTTGACTTCTGAAGCAGATGGGTCACGGTTACAAAAGCAAACCTCCAGAAATAAACTGAATGTTCTGAGCTGAGTTGAGAATGTATTCCATCACATACGCCTTTCCAAAAATAGAGTAATCACTAGAAATAAATAAGCTACACCCTAGCGTTTAGAGGAAATCCAGGAGTATACTTTTGGGTCCAGTAAAACTTCTATGAACGGATTAGTTTACCAGAGAAATGGTAAGCTGTTCATAGAACAGAAACTCGTGAGTAGGAACCAAGAATATGATGGCCTGTGCATTCATGGAGAAGATAATATTCATTAAGGCAGGCAATTTTCAGAAAGGGAGAATAGACTCCCTACTGCTTTTTAAATTTTTCATTAGTATATTGGTTGCTACCTAATATTTCTAAAGAATCAAAGGAGAAAAACGGAATTCAAAGGCATCATCTATTTAAATGCCTACTAACCGGGCCTGGAGATGGCTCAGTGGTTACGAGCACTTGCTACTCTTGTAGAGGATCCAGGTTCAGTTCCCAGCATCTACATGGTGGATTACAACCTTCAGCAACTTCAGTCTCAGCAAATCTATAGGCCTCTTCTGGCCTCCACAGAGATCAGGCACACATATTGTGTATAGACAGAATTACAGGCAAAGCACTCATTCACATATAATAAAAAATATTTTTTTATTTTTAAAAACATAGATAAATACCCATGAAGATTTTTATTAGATTCCATTAAAAACTACGATCTGTATATATTTGTTACCAAAGCAACGAGCATTCATTTTGGAAAATAGAGAAGCAAAAAGAACAAAAGCAAAGTCATCCAAATTCCATCTAGCCAGAGACATTAACCTTGTCCAACACGTTGCTCAGGACCAAACATGGAATTCAATTTGTTATCTTATTTTAAAGGAGAACTGGCTCTGACAGAGAAGAGAAGGGCAAGGAGGGGCAAAACCTTTTAAACTGTTCCAACTCACACATGGATGCTAAGACTTAACAAGAGACTGTTTATAATAACATCCGCAGGTTTGCACATGACACTAAGTTCTTTTTAATAATGAAATATTATGCCATTTACACAGAGGAAACTGTGAAATTTTCACAAGACGGCATATGGGAGCAGGAAACTGGCAGATGAAATTCCTTATAGGCAACTGTACGAGAGTGCATGTTAGAGGGAGTCGTGTATAATACCAATTATGCTGGAAGATGATGGATTCCCAGGCTTCGAGCATATCTAGAACACACAGCAAGCTGTCATTACAGATTCTCCACTGAAGACGGCACACTGATTTCACCAAAAGATACAAACTGGTACAGAAAACATAGATCTACAGTAGATCTACACCTAGAGTATGCAATATATCTAAAGTCCTACTCTGACAACGCCAAGAAGCTGCCAAAGTCACTAAAGAAAAGGAAGACATATACCTACAAAAATCAGTGCTAATAACTGGCACACTCCAATATACAAAATCTAACTGAAATGTAAGTAGGAAAAAGTATATAGAATGACAAGTTCCTGAGTAACACTTCAACTAGAGTCAAAGGACTTTAAAAGGTTTAAGACACCTTAAGATGGTGTGCATATCTCTCACATACATGTGTTTATATATCTATGTATGTAAATACAGAAGTACATTATAACTGTAGTGGAATGTAGATAAGCGTATGTATATGTGTTGTGTTGAGTGTGTGTTGAGTGGATGTGTATAATTCTCATCATACTGTTAGCTATGTCCATAACCTATAAATCAAGAGCTAGTGATCCAAATGGTAGGAATATAATTTGTCATTAACCCTGGGGACAGACCTTGAGGTGTAAATGAAAAGGCTATAATAGCAAATGAACCAACCAAAACAAGCCTGTAGAATGTCTTTCCCTGAAGAATGCTATAGGACAAATAATGGGGGATGTTTACAGAAAGTGTTTGAGGTAGCTCTCTGAGTTCCTGGTACTAACTAGGTCTCCATGATGGGATAAAAAAAGAGATTTGTTTTATTCTCAGCTGTAACCCTACTGCTGTGTAGTATGGCTTTATACATAGTAGGTATTCAATTAATGCTCATCGAGTAGAGTAGCGTGTTGATGGGTAGTTATGCCAGAGAGAGAGAAGGGGCTCAGAGTAGGAAAAGAATACATTGGAACAGAAAGGACAGGCACAGCTGTTCTTCTGCATAGTAGCTAATCTATCCAACAAGTGCCGATTGACTGCCTACTGTGTACCAGGCGTATGCTAAGGTAGCATTTTTAATCACTCAGGGTTGGTGTCACTGTCACAGGCAGTGGCTGCATGAACTCTGGATGTACACCTGGGTGCATTTCACTTCTGATATCCACATAAGCCAGGGTGATTCTCTTCCTTCCTTCCCGCAGCATAATCTTATGTCCTTGCTTGGCATCTGTCACTGTGAAGATTCCCAGATGTAGTGGTACCCCACTGCATCACCAAAGGACAGTGCTAATTTGGCCTTGGAAGAACGTGGGGGGGGGAACCCAGATATTAAATATCAAAGTAACAAAAAACAAAGTTTATGAACATAAATCGTACACAACTGTTAAATGGTACACTGTCAAGCAGATTAATTAGTTAACATTTAAAATGAGCAATGAAGATGAAAATTGCCAAATAAGGGCTTCGTGTGTTGAGCCAATACCCCATTTGTTATATCTTCAGGACATAAGAAGTTCACCAATTGCTGAGACAATGGAGTGTCCAAGTTGGAACGCACAGTTTGCCCTAGGTCAGGAATCCCAGTGTAGTAATTGTCTAAGGCTTTGAATCGAAGCATGTCTGTGAACTCATGAGTGTGAATCTGTTTTATCCCAAAGCCCTCTGTGTTTGTCAGCCAATTCTGCTGATGCTACCCATCCCAAAGACAACTAATGACCCCCACTGTGAGAGGCTGCTGAGGGCCTACTTAATGTCTTTATAAATAAATCTTGCTGGATTTTTCCAGCCCTAACATGGATGTTTTAAAATAGGATTTGGTTAGCATTCCTCAGATACATGGTATTCTACCCTTGAACTTGAGTATTGAATCCCCTGTGTACTCTTGAATAACAGCACCGTCTGAGCCGGGACTCAACACAAATCTACCACTGACCAGGCAAGGCGCAAATGATCCTTGGATGCAGAAGTCAACGGAGGCAGAATGCCAAGTCAGAAACCACTTTGCTCTGGTACCCAGTGTCATGTGGAATCACAGCCATTTTGGCACATTTCATCTCTAGAAACAACTGAGTTCTGTTTATTTGGCCTAGTTACGTTTGGGTAGCTATACAGCAATGTTTTATTTTCACTAACATTTGCTTCTATTTAAATAAGTTTTATAACTTCTCCTTCTTCCATAAGAAATAGAGATAGTTTATAGATTAAAGCAATATGGATGACTAAGGTATATAGGAGTAAAAAAGGAGAAACAATACATTCCTGTGGAGGAACTCATCAGGTATATTATCCTTCATTCAAAAAAAAAGTAACAAAATTATCCTTCATTCAAAAAAAAAGTAACAAAAGTTCTGGGTTCTAGCCCTGGCTAGCTGTGTGGTCTTGTTCTGTCTTTATCCTATTGGCAACAAAAGTTCTCTAAAACCTTTCCAACATTATCTTTGAAGTGTTTGGAAAATGTTCTGGCATTTGTGTGTCAGACAATGTAGGGTAGGGAATGTAGCAAATCCATAGAAGAGGCCAAGGTATAAGAAGGGAAAGGGGGAAATTAACCATAAAAATCAAAGTAAGAGAGTTGGCTGGTTGGTAGGAGCAAGGTGAGTCCATGGTGATCAGCCCTTCGTGACTAGAACCACATCATCACTATGGAGAGGAGGTAGAAGACAGGGCTAATCTGGTGTGTGGGCAACAGGCTAGCCTGCCCTGTGGAGTTTGTGATGATGGGAGAACCTCCAAGGGAAAGTGTGGTTTAGTCATGTCTGGTATGAACTGGACCTGAGACAAGAAAATAAACCAGGAGATAAATGTGCTGAGGTCATGGGTGTTTCTGTAAATGGACAGCTGAGGACACACAGGAAGTATGGGGAGGGGGGCTGAAAGCTTGGTCCAGAACTAACCAGAATCAGCCAGCAAAACAGCAGCCCCTATGGCTCAGTTAGTCGGTACAAGCATTTGTTCTTGCAATTAAATGACCTGAATTTTTTCCTCTTCCTCCTTGTCTCTAACCTCGTTCATGTTTTCCCAGAGAAACAGCCTGCTCCTACCGAATGCCCACCAGAAACACTGTTTCTGATGAGGTAATGTCGAGCAAAATGGGCTGCTGTGCATTTTCAAGGCTTCATTCTCTGTCTGTGATGTGGCTTCACATAGCTGTATCTCCTTCTCTTAAAATGCATCCAACCTGGTCTCTGCAATCAGATAGGCTGGGCTCGGGATGTCTGAAGCAAACGAATTTTATTTACATCTTCCCAGGTCTGTTTCTATCCATCCCAAGTCCCTTCACCTCTTAGGGCCATCCGTGTGGTGTGCTCAATGTCATCCTTATCAAGCACATTGCTCATGAGTTTGTGAAGCCATTTTCCTATAGGTCACGGACTTAACTATATCGATCTCTGTGATCCTTCCCCTAAATGAGGAACTCGGAGGCAGGCATACAGTCCTGGAGGTTTCTATTATATAACAATCACTTCTTGCTACATAGTAAAATCCTGACCAATGGACTAAACCAGCTACACACACACACATGTTAAAAAATTGTATTTCCATTTACTCTTCCCCTCTTACTCTTAGCAACAAAGTCTTAGCAAACAGAGACAGATGTTGCATCTGAGAGAATAATTAATTTCAGTGAAATAAAAATTAAATATTTTTATATAGAACATAAATGGCATGTTCTACTTTTTCAAACTATAATAGGACATAATATATAATACATAGCAATAACAACTAGTCAGTTCTATAAATTTTATGCATAATAATATATAGTTAATACATTAAAACACACTTTGTATATAATACATGTATTGTGATTGAGTAGTTTCCACTGGTATATATTAAGATATGTATCTTAGCAATCGCAAAACATAACGTCACTCCAAGTTGAAGCATCTTCTCAAAAAACAATTATTGAAAGGCTCGTCAATGTAATTTATGCCAGGCCAATGTCTCTCATGAGATTGATAACATAATGTGGCAATAATTTTACAGAGGAAAAGAAATAAAAGAAGGTTCAACTGAGGCCACAAATTCTATAAGGCATTGGCTTTGCAGATACTAAACTCTCTGGCAGTTCAGTGGTTTAGGTGAAGCTGCCCCTTCTGATGTTTCCTCAGCTCAGTTATTTGTAAACTGGAATCCATCTCAGGTTGAAATGAGATGCCCTCCGCATGAGCTGGAATGCAGAAATGTCCCCCCACCCCACCCCAGTCCCACACATTCAAGAGAAAAAAAAACTGTGTATCAAGCATCGGACAGAAGGGGCAGAATGAACCTTTGTTGGTAAGAAAGAAAAGATGGAAGGGCGGGAAAAGGAAAGTGTGGGCTATCCTGTGTGTTGAAGGAAAGGGAAAGCGTGGGCTATCCTGTGTGTTGAAGGAAAGGGAAAGCGTGGGCTAGCCTGTGTGTTGAAGGAAAGGGAAAGCGTGGGCTATCCTGTGTGTTGAAGGAAAGGGAAAGCGTGGGCTAGCCTGTGGCCTGTGTGTTGCCGAGGCCTGCAACAAGGGAAATGCTGACGTATCCTCCTCTTTCTCTAACGTCACTTTCAGAGGATAGAATCCTCATGCCTTAAGGACACAAGTGCCAGCGTTAAGGAGGACTTCACATTCCCCTCTATTGAGCATCGTTTGCACAGCCGCCACTCTAATGTGCCATCAAACATAGACGTCCTTCTGCGTTCTTCAGAGACTGACTGCTGGATACCCTGCAAAGTGAGGAACACCAGACTGCATACTGCCAGTCCCCACACAGTGAGAGAGTACCACGCTGCATAAGCTAACCCAGGAAAAGAGCAAACTGTAGAATTCAAAGTGTGATTTCTGTGGAATTCACATCACTTTTGTACCATCATGAAGCTGAAAACTTATCTGGAACGTTGTAAGCTTACTCGTGCTGTAAGATCTCCATGCAGTAGCGCTGTCTTGGGAGGTTATGGAGCCTTTGGGATGTCCTAGATTGTACACACAGGCCACTAGCGAGCCTTCAAAGACTCACATCCACCTAAGGTTCTGGTCTGGTTTTGTGTTTCCTGGTTCAGCCTTTATGTGACCATTGCCATTATTTCTGCTCCAAATGCCATTAACACTGCTCTCTCTGTCTTCCCGGCTGCCGTGGCCCAAAAGTCTCCCTCAGTTTAGTTGCTCCTGCCTGGTATTTTATCTCAGTGATGAGAAAAGCCACCAGTCATCATGAATTGGCAACCACCTGCATATGGGAATGCTTTGGAACCCACAGCCCAGTTCCTCAGGGTCACCATGTGTCTTGGAATTGGACCACAAACCCAAACACATAGAAACAAATACAGGCTTTAATCTGTTCAAGATTAAAGGGCAGGCCACTGGAGAGGATGAGAAATGAGGACATTGCACAGCTGAAATGAACGAGACATAAGAGAAGTGGTGAGACACATGAAAGCCTATAGGAACTTAGCATAAGGCTTCAAAGACTGGGGGCGGGGTTCCAAGTTCAAAGCTATACTATCACCATGCTTGGGGACCAGAAGCAAATGACCAGTTTGGGACTTGGGAGAGTCATTTTCAGTAATGAGGGGACCAGTAAGACAGGTACCCTGGGGCTTCTCTATTGCTCCGCTATTGGCATTTACTTCTTTACCTCCTGGAGTCGTCACCCTGTACCTCTATAGAACAAGAGGCACTGATTCACCTGTAGTTATTATGCCTACCGATAATCTAACCAAGTTCACACAGGATAAAGCTCACCCTCTCCCTTCTCCGTCCGCCATTATGCATCTTGTGGTGTCATTTCTCATCGTCTTTCGTCTTTCTCTCAGCCTCTCAGCTTTAGTTCCTCCTGCTGCTCAGGGTCTGAGAGGCCACACGATTAAACCATTCAAATTCAGTTGTTGCACAATGGTTATGTGAGGGCTGTTAACCTATATCAAATAATCACATGAAATATAATCTTACCTCCTCATAAATTTGGATAAAAGTTAGCATATTTCTTATAATGAGTTTTAAACAATTAACAATAACCTTATTTTCCACCTTTGACTTTGGAAGAGCTTTAGAGTGACTCTTTAGATGAGGCTAGCCTCTTTGCAAAAGTCGTCTCATGAGCAGAGACCAGTGGCTGGCCCTGGACCGAACTCTATCGAGCATTTTTATTAGCTGACTAAATGAATTCACCGAGGACACCCTTAAAAGTTGGAAGAGAGGCTCTGAGCCTGAATAAAACGGTGAAGAAAATGAACGGTGAAGAAAATTAACAACGGTCAGAAACTAGAGATGTGGACAGCACTAACAAGAGAGACCCATAGATTTCTGATGAGAACTTCATCTTAACAGAAGAATAAACTGTGGATTACTGTTTAGAGTTCTAAAACTTACTGAATGCCTGCCAAGCTTGAGCTTTCCCTGTGGCTTAAAGGCTAATAATAGGGAAATACAAATTAAATTTACTCTAGATTAAAATCAGACAGGACTAGATCTTAACAGACACAAAATAGGTATATTCCACAGATTTTGCCAGATAAACATAAAATAGTCAATGGAAGTGAAAACTAGCAAGTTTTTGAGTTCCCATGATCCCTCTAGTAGAGACCATGCATGTGATGTCATTCTCTGTTGAGTGATGCTGTTGTCTTCCTACTCCACCATATGTTCCTTGGGACTACCCGTTTCCCATTCATCTGAACCATTGTGGATACACAGCTAATGGTTAGTGCATGAAAGGATAGATGAATATTGTGCTTCCTAATGGGAAATATTTGAGTGGTAAGGACACTTCCTGAGCTCCAGTCCCAATCATTTGCTGCATTTGCATCTGGAACAGGTTCCATGACCAGTCCCTTTCCTTCTGAACATAAAGGAACACATGTATTGCTTCTCCTCTATGTCAGTATCATGTCCGGAAATTTTTGCACTACAAAATCACTTTCATTAGGCAATATTTCTTCTTCCTCTTTCCCTTGAGACAACCAGTATTGACATGATTTATATCATTGCCAAGAATTGGTATCTTACATTTTTTATCTATTTGATTTCTCACTCACATACATTCCCCACTTTTTAACTGGATCTAGGTCACTGCTTCCCTTTTGTTGTTAGACTTCATCCTCTGGCTTCCAAGTTCAAAGTAGGTCTTCAGCCTTCTAGAACCATTTAAGTCTATATTATTCTATCCCAATTCTTACATATTTGAAATCTAAGCCATTTCAAGATATAACCTAGAGAAGAAATTCCCATTGTTTGCAATGTTATATATCCATGTTAGAAATCAGGCATCTGTACTGGCCTGCCCTTAGGGTCCTGACAGGACACGCCCTCAGCTGCAGCCACTAAGAGCACCACCTGCACATATTCGCTATGTTCCCTTTTAATCTCAGCACTTGGGAGGCAGAGACAGGTGGATCTCTGTGAGTTCAAGGCCAGCCTGGGTCAGGACAGGCTCCAAAGCAATATGGAGAAACCCTGTCCTCAGGGACTGGTCTCTGACCCCTCTCTGCCCCTCCTCTCTGTCCCTTCTTCTCTCCTCTTCCAATAAACCTCCCATGTGAGACCTGTTGTATGGTGTTGACTCCTTCCCACCATTTTTAAATAAATTATAACACATGTGATTACAGAAATTATTTTCCAAATAAGAAAAACCAAAAGTAAAGATAGAGAATAGAAAAGAATTCCCTATCTAAACATCAATAAGAGTGATGTGTTTCTTTTTAAAAATTCCAACAATAAACATTTCCATGCTCAATATAGAAACATTCGTGGATCCCACTGTGTCCTAGAAGGATTTTTAGAGTTAATCATCTTGGCTCTCCAGCAGGGAATCAAGAATGTGTTTCTTAGTGTCTCCAACTGGGTATGCCAAGCTGGAATAAGTGAGCAAGTTAGTCCAAGTGATGCCTCCCAAACCACATGGTGCACAAATAAAGGAACACCATCACTCACAGAAATGTTCACTGTAGTTCCAGAGAAGGAAGAATAAAGAAAAGAGGCACCCTAGAGCAAGGACTACTGCCTGCTGAGAGGCCAGTCATAACAAATGCTGAGAACAACAGGTCTCAGAAGGCAAGAGGCCTGTGGCCTCCACATGCAGGTCTTACCCAGGCATTGGTTGACTGCAGGACTGGGAGGTCTTAGGAAACCCTAGTGCTCACCCTACCTTGGGTGTACTGTTCACCCATTGTAGAGCATCATATCTCCTCATTAAACTTGCAAGAAGAAAACATAAGGTCTAAGAACTTTGAAAAGTTGACAAGGTTAGTAAGATGGCTAGCCACTTTGAGTGTTTTTGGAAATGAGGAGAGACACCTCTGAGTGTCTCAGATGGAAGAGCAACACTACAATGGGGGTGGGAGAGGGGTGAATGGGGTGGCTATGGCCTTTCAGCCTTGCTGCTCATTCCAGACTGGCAGATGAAGGACGGGAAGCCAACACAGCCTCTCCGTTGCTTAGGGACAGAGGACGAGAAGGTGTACGCCTTTCCAACAATGATTTAAACACTGCAAGTCTTTCTTCTACTTAAAGTACCAAGAATAAAAAAACTGAGGAAAGGAATAAAGAATTCACTAAAGAGAAAAAAGGCCGAATCTGTTAGAAAACATGAAAAAGAAAAGGAGAGGAAGCAGGGAATAGATCAGACAGGGGGAGGACATTGAGACTAAGAGAGAGAGATGAAGAGGAGAGAGACGAGATGCTGGGAAGTGTGAAAAGAAGTAGAACCATCAGTAAAAACAGTGACTTCACTGAGCACAGAAGAGAAGAGCAAACGAGAGACAAAAGGAAAAAGCACAAAAGAAAAAGCAACCAGGAAGGGAAGCATGAAATGCCATAGATCCACGAAAGAGATTTTCAAAACTTGTGGGGAGGGGATCCTCCAAGCATTTGTGTTTAGTTTAC
The DNA here is from genome assembly GCF_017639785.1 of Mesocricetus auratus. Taxonomy (NCBI): domain Eukaryota; kingdom Metazoa; phylum Chordata; class Mammalia; order Rodentia; family Cricetidae; genus Mesocricetus; species Mesocricetus auratus. The sequence continues at coordinate 40,792,108 of NW_024429199.1, read as the reverse complement.
TGGGGAAGAATGCGAATCCAAGAGGTGACACAAGCAAAGGAGGGAGAGAGTGATAAGTCACACAAGACTGAGTGTCACCGAAGAGAAGAGTAAGGAAACAGGGAAGCAAAAGGGGCTTTTGACAACAGAAACATTCTTAGATCCCAAAATTTCAACACGCACACGCAGAGAGAGAGAGAGAGAGAGAGAGAGAGAGAGAGAGAGAGAGAGAATAGCCTTTTTTAAATGCCATACTCAATTTTTAAAAAGAAAAGGAAAAGAAAAAAGAAAAAAGGAAGGAAAGAAGAAAAAAAGAAAGAGAGAAAGAGAGAAATAATAGCCTTTTTAAATGTCATACTTAATTTTAAAAAAGAAAAAGAAAGAAGAAATGAAAGAATGAAAGAGAGAGAGAAAGAGAGAGAAGCACTTAATACTTTTATTGAAGTCTGAGCTTGGGGATACAGGTAAGGAGAAGAGAGAGCATCTTAACCAGATAACCAAAAATAAATAAATGAATAAATAAATAAAACAAAATAATAGCCTGAAAACAGAGCTAGTTAACGCAAAACCAAAGCTCCAGGGCACGTAACCAGCCATTCATGCTACTATCCATCACCATCAAAACCTTCTAAAAATACTTGTAGAAATTTGTCAATCAACAAACACATAATGGAACACATGCATAAATCTGTAGAGTTTCAACACTCACTTGTACATTTGGGGGTCCCAATACCATCAGAACATGTCCTGTTCCCCAATGCACACACCTGCAGATTCTCTCTTGCCTCCTTTTGCCATGCCAGCTGGCAGAATCCCTGAGGTCCTTGGTGTACTCTCAAGGGTCTCGCCCCAGCCCCGCCCCGTTAGCAGGGGAGGGGGAAAGGGTGAGAACTTTTAACTTCTCAAAGCATTAAAAGAAATTCTTCCTGCCATGTGGCACGTAGAATGAGGCCACATAATTACCTTCAGTTAAAATCAACACGGAAAAGTTTAATGATTGGCCATCCAAATGCCTCTGGAACAGAACAGTGAGGTTCCTGTAAAGAGGACTAAATACTTAGGTCTCCTGACTTGCGATTAAGGGACAGTCTGGGACTATTGTGATGGAGACCACTTACATTCCTTCATTCAGGATGTCCCTAAAGACATGAGGTGCTTCCAGGGTTTGACACTTTTGACAAAAAGAAAAAAAAAATAACCCTTGGAGATGTTAGACTAGGAATGGAAGATCTCACTCTCTTACACACACACACACACACACACACACACTTATACTACTCATAAATATTCAAATTATAGAATTTCGGTGGTCACTTAAATCCCTGAAGGACTCCAATACTTCTTATATTTGGGTTATTTTTTCATAATAGAATCCACTTCCAATCTATCAAAATCTATCACTAAATTCAATGTATTTTTTTTTCTTCAGTGAGTACTTGTTTTAAGCTAACTGCTATGGCAGGCTTCAGAGGACATTAGGCAACAATTTGAAAAGATTAAATGTCCATCGACCTCAGGCTTGAAAGTACACAACTACAAAAGACATTCTCAGAATAGAGTTTGAATTACAGAAAGTGATCTTAAGACCTGGGGAATTTTTCATCAGCTCCCTGAGAGTCAGAGAAGCAAGACTAAGAAGTGTGGCCAGGCTTCAGAAGAGCATATCAGAGCCAGATAAATCTGTTTTCATGTGAGCCCAGAGATTTTCAAGTTGCATATTAAGTATGGCACATTTGAATAAATGCATCTAAAATCATGGCACAGTAAACCGAGCTTCCTTTTAAATTGTCAAGAAGCCTATTAGATAAGTAACACAGGCTTGTCCTTTAAATATATATTTCTTTTAACTGGAAAATACATTTTATTTGGGATTTGAAGAGCTCCTGGAATTAATGGAACCCTCCTTTCTTTTAAATAGCTGTATTTTCTCTCATGTCTGTTTCTTTCAGATCTGAAATAATCCGGGCATTTAAAGGGCTCATGAGGTGTTAACACTACTTTTAACTTAAAAACTCAAAATATTAGTATGTTTCCATAGTGAATGTGGCTCATTGACTTAACATGGTTTATTGTTTTCTTAGCTTGTGTTCCTAGGAATGAATCTTATTATTCTCTCCAATTGAGCAGAGTTTAAACTCAGACTCAAATACAAATCAGGGTCACAGAATCACAAATTAAGATGGTCTGCCTAAACAGAAAATAATGGAATTTTCTAAGAATTAAAAGGAACCTTGGCAATGGTCAGAAGCACTTAATAAATACATGCCAGATTGGAAATCTTAGCAATAATTTAAAAATGTGTCTTGGAAATTAGTGTCGGTTACATCTGAATGCGTTCTAATCACTGTTTTCAGCAACTGCTGCTTAAGTAGGAATGTTTTCATCTGTAATACAAGATGAGGAGGGGCTGAGAAGTGATGGGAGCCTGGGGCAGACAAACTTTCTACTGCCGAGTTTCCTTTTCACTAAAGGCCATGCATTCGAAATCATCTATTGGTTCTCCCCTCCTTCCCTCTGTCCCCCCTCATTCCCTGCCTTTACATATGTGTTCACATGTGTGCAAGTATGTGTTTACATGTATGAAGGTGTGTGTTGATATGTTTCATGTATGTGTTCGCATATGCAGGTGTATGTACATGTATATACATGCATGTGTGGAAGCCAAAGAACAACATTCAGTATTCTTCCTCAGGCACCGACCCTCTCCCTCCCTGCTTTTTTTTCCAGTATTTTTATTTAAATTAAAAACAATCTTATTTTCCAAATCAATCCCAGTTCCCTCTCCCTTCAGTCCTCCCTTGTCCCCCACCAACCCCCCTTCCCACTCCCCTTCCACTACACAGAGAGGATGAGGCCTCCCATGAGGGATCCTCAAAGTCTGTCACATCATTTGGGGCACAGCCTAGGCCCTGCCTCGTGTGTCTAGGCTGAGAGAGTGTCCCTCCATAGGGATTGGGTTCCCAAAGTCCCTGCACTGTGGATACACACTGGTTCCACTGCCAAAGATCCCATAGACCACCCAGGCCTCCTAACTGACACCCACATTCAGAGGGTCTGGTCAGTCCTATGCTGGTTCCCCATCTATCAGAGTGGGGTCCATGAGCTCCCACCTGTTCAGGTCAGCTGTTTCTGTGGGTTTACCCAGCATGGTCTTTACTCCTGTGCTCATCACTACTCCCTCTCTACAACGGGATTCCACGAGTTCAGTTCAGTGTTTATCTCTGGGTCTCTGCTTCTGCTTCCATCAGCTACTGGATGATGGCTCTAGGATGGCATTTAAGGTAGTCATCAATCCCATTATTGCGGAAGGGCATTTAAGGTAGCCTCTCCACTATTGCTTAGATTCTTAGTTGGGGTCATCCTTGTGGATTCGTGGACATTTCCCTAGTGCCAGGTTTCTCTTTAAACCTATAATGGCTCCCTCTATTAAGCTATCTCTTTCCTTGCTCTCCTCTATTCTTCCCTTACTTTGCCTGGATCTTCCTGATCCCCCATATTCACCTCCTACTTTCCTCCCCTCCCTCCCCCAAGGTTTCTCATTGGTCTGGAGTGGGCTAGGCTGCCTGTCCAGAGAGCCCTCCTGTGTCTACCTCTCCAGCACTGGGATTACAAGTGTCCGCCGCCACCACACCCCGGTTGTTCAGTGGGTTCTCGGGGCTTGAAGTCAAGGACTTTACTAAGGAACTGTACTTCCCTTCTAAGCCATCTCCCCAGCTTGAGTTGCTTGGTCTTAATGACACACGGGAGACAACATGCAAGGTGACCATGGAAACCTGACCCCTCGAATGGAAGGCAGGCAAGGCATCAATGAATCCAAACACTGATCCAGTGTCTGTGGGCAATGGAAACTGTCCCACACAACCAAATGATGACTTTCTTACCAGCCTTCCAAGAGCCTCGTGTGGCAACTTGGATGGCACCTAAGAAATGGCACCTAAGAAGTATTTGACAAGGGAACCCTGGAGAGCTAACAGGTCCTAAATGAGGAGGAGCTTATTCTCCAAAGATATGGTCATCTTAGCTCACTACAGTAGCCTGTAAAGGCCAAAAAGACGAACGGTTTCTTTCTCTGTAAACGGAACACATTGCTCATTCATTCAGCAAATGTGGCATATATTTATGGAGCCTGGAATGAGCTTGCTATACTGTACCAACGCCTTCCTGAGCACCTACTATTCTTAATTGAAAGAGAAACTAAAAACGCCTAACATTTACTTACTCACCGATTCCAGAATTCCAGGCAGCCAAACTATTTTTATTTTACTCAGCATCTCTTATCCACACCTCTCTTTGCCTGAGAGACTGTGCCTGATACTTGTTTGGGCTGGGGACAGAGCACACCAGCAGATGTGGGAGCGGGACTCAGACTCATCCAGGGCACCATCTCCGAGAAACCTGTATTCAAGTCATGCGCACACATAGACACCTGTTCTATCTGCATAGCCTATGCTTCCAGGGAGCTTTAATCAATCACTTTCTGTGTGTAGAATTACCCGACCAGAAAACCATTATTTATTTCACCAGGAAAAAAAATCTATTTTTCATTGCTGCCCGACCAGTTACATCCCGTCCCTCTACTGAGTTCCCTCCATCAGCAAAGTTTATACCGAAATATATAGATCAACGTCTCAGTCTAATAACAATTTCCATTCATTTTAGACACCCACCACCCCCAAAAGGTAGATTCTCTTGCTGATTTGGTCAACAAGGGTAAGAATCCCACCCCTTTACACATCTCTTCATTTATACTCACCGAGAGGTCTTCACTGGGCATTAGCTAGAGAAATAGTAAACAAAGGTGGGAAATATTGACTAGCAATTGTAATAAGTATATGAAGTCATGAGTCACGACGAATGGTAGAAGAAAATCAGGGGAAGAAATCAAACAGTGGCCTGACAGAAGTGTAGGAGTGGGGTGTGGGGGATCAAGGGAGGAGCACTATTTGGGTGAAGATGTGACTAAGCATTAACTTAGTAGAAAGTGGGAGGGAGAAACTGTGAACGGGTCCTAGAGAAGAGGAGAGTGCTGCGGGCGAGGGCAGCGGGTGCAAAGGCCCTGTGGCAGGAAAGAGACTGCTCGCTGAATGACAAAAGAAGGCTCTCAAAGGACCCACAAAACAGGAGAAGAGGGCGGGTTGACCTGAGACAGAGGAGAACCTAGACTCTGAGATCACATGACTATTTTTAGCTGTCATAAGAAGAGTGATCTACATGAGCCAACATAGCCATAAAAAGGGTTCAAGAAAAACTACCAGATCTTTCACTTTTAAATGCCCATCTAGACAGTGGGGTCATGTATTCGGCATGGTGGACATTTGGTGTACCTGAGACTGATGACAGCTGTTCCTACCACAGGAGCCAGTGACTTAGAGTCCTGAAGATGACACATTCCAGGAAACCCTAGGAGAAGAGGCCCATACCCATTGGCTATGTTAAGCGAAGTCAGGGATTAATAAATAAATCAGTATTCCAAACATTCCACATTTATTTAGTTTTCTTCCTCGTTATGCCGACTGTATTTCAAAGAAATTCTCCATGCAAACCATAGTTTTTACAGAGAAAGTATAAAGTGTTTTTACAGGAAGAGGCATGTGAGCCCTTACATCTTACAGCCTGTGGGTTATGGATGTCTTTAATTCAACCACTTGACTCCTTATGCATGTACTTACAAGACTCCTAATTTCTCAAATACTCCCTTTATTTGTTAGTATGCAGACATTAGTAGTAGCCTTCATTTTAGAACTAAGCTAAAGAGCACCATTTCCCTAAGTATGTTCATGTAAAAAATATTTTATAAAGAGTGGTTTAAAATAGTTAATGTGTCTTACTGGAACTTTTAATATGCTGACATGCATTGTGAATTTCCAAGGACAGACTACATAGCTCACCCCAACCTTGGTGTCCATGGAATATTCTTTGAGAACTCAGTAAATCCATTGGGATGATGGGGCTATGCACACATTTGTTCGAGCCCCTGAACTGGGTTTTCCATTTAACAGGCTTCTATAATTTGATTTAGATTAAGCATTGTGAATTCTAGCACTCAGCTCTCAGCTGAGCTATGTGAGTGACTGGAAGAGCTCAGTGCTGCCATGGAGGCCACCATTAAACACACCCTTGCTCACTGTTCATCCCCCAGGTCCCTTGATGACACGTGAAACATGCAATACTTTTTAAAAGAGTCAGAAATCTATATTTCTGTTATAAGTGGAATTTCACAACTACCTATTTTTTTAATGCCCAGACCAAACAAAACATAGAGGCTACCAGTTTTCAACTTCAGAGGCCTTCTAACACACATAATCCACCACATTAAAACAAATTTACCCTGAACAACCAGGGGAAATCGCCATACCAGTGCCAACCACAAATCCTCCCATGAAATCCATAACAGCCTTCCTCCTTTAAACAGAATTCACACCTTTAATTTTCCATTATGGAAATTTCCATTTCAACTTCTTCATTTTCTATCGGATAAAAATTAACTCCTTCCTGTCATTGAGTCATCAGCAGAGATGCTAAAATAAATAGCTTGCCAAATATTATTGTCAAACCTTAAAAAAGAAGCCTATTTTCTCTATGACTTGGGGAAGGTGGAGTATCCAGAAGTGTCTTCATTACTGCAATAGAAAAGCAATCCTATTTGAGAACACAAGTTATTACACCAGAGGCAAATGCCAAGAGAATGACACAAGTGGACGTTTTAATTACAGGTGGGATCTTTTGTCAATTTTGTTAAAAAGAAGTCTCACTGATCAAACAACAGCAAATTCTCAATTATTTAGGTTGTCATTCATCATCTGATTGGTTGCTCGAACTCAATTTTCCCCTCCCACTAAAATTTTTTTCCATTACAAAACCAATAGGCACAGGACATATACATTTGGTGTATTTATATTTCTGAAGTCTATTAGAACTACGCACACACATAATCCACATGGGGTTGGGACCCCGGTGCTTTGTTCCTTATTTATGGCATTGCTTTCAAGAGTGCTTTATCATGTATTCTTTGCCTAAAAATCTATTAGTATACCTTTTTCCTCTGTCATCCATCATTTAGAAGTCCAGTAAGAACAGCAAGGGGAAATTACGGCAGTAGCCTACTTCTATTTGTTTTTAAATCAATTGTATTTTTTAATGAAGTGTTAACTTGATAAAATGAGGTTTTGTTTTTTTTTACTGCTAGTGGAACCATGTTTATAATAACACCTCTCTAACCTGAAGATAGCTTGTTTCATGACCTCAACAGTATAAAAAAAATCCAAGAAAATAGAATTGAACTAATCAGTCTCTGAGAGCCAAAACATAATAACAGCAAAAGTAGTACCGTCACCTTATATAGCCAGGGCAGACTGTCTTTAAATCCTCTTAAAAGGACTTTCATAAACATAATTTTGTTTGCTCTCCTAGGGGCAATAGTAGGATTGGCATTATTATCCCCGTTTTTCAGATAAGGAATGTAGGGTAACCATATCATCTGAAACACTGCAGCATTGTTAATTTTGGCAGAGTATAAACATGCATGAATATGGGGAGTCAGACAAACCAGAGCAAGAAGTTCCCCGTCAACTCCATACTTGGGAGGGCTCCTCGGGCTTTGTCCCAGACTGCTTTGATGCTTATAGTCAATGGCGTGCCACTTCCATGTGACAGACAAGTTAGGAGAGTGACGTCAGCATCCGGCCTTGAAGGGCAAAGCTTACCATAGGTCCAGCACAGATGAATTAGGTCAGTGGACCAGGTCGCAGCCACCATGGTACTGATAGCTAATGTCCCATTTAGACGTCACACCAGTCCCAAGTATTTCCACAATAAGTAGATTACGAGGGCCCCTGTCTACTCCATGGATTAACACCTTCATGGATTGTAATATGATGACTGAGAGGTGGGTAAAGGTAGCAGATGGGACCTAAAGGAGACAGTCAGCGGGCGCATGTTCCTAGGAACTGTGCCTTGCCATGTTCCTCCCTGCATTTCTTCTGTCTGCTTCCAGGCCACCATACAGTGAGCTGCCTCGCACATCCCCCATGTGGACTGCAATTGTGAAGCAGAACGGATATTTCTTCCCCTTGAAAACAAACGAAAGTCAGTTCTGTGGACAAATGTACTGTCCCGACTCTGAATTTGGTGATACATAGACCATGGCCTCATAGCATCTTGGTAATAAAAGACCATGGTCTCATTCCCCCGGCATTTCCAGACTATAAGTTCTCAAAGGGGTTGGTTGGAGGGGTAAGAAATAAGTATAGACGGAGCAGGGAAAGCAAAGGCAAAGCTGGGAAAGCAAAGAGGAGCAGTGACCGTCGGGTTTGCAGCCCTAGGGATGTAGCCTGGGCATGTAAAACCCGAACTTGAGGGAAGGTGCAAGCCCTGGGTATTTGTATTTGGGGGGACACTTGAGTTCACAGTATCAGATTCAGGGCAATAACAGCAAAACCAGAAATGAAGCTCTGCTAGACTTGGGAGCCAAGGCCAGGCGTTGGTGGCCCACGTCTTTAATCCCAACACTCAGGAGGCAGAGGCAGGAGTATCTCTGTGAGTTCGAGGCCAGCCTGGTCTGTAGAGCCAGTTCCAGGACAGGCTCCAAAACAATACAGAGAAACCCTGTCTCGAAAAAAAGAAAGAAAGAAAGACAGACAGACAGACAGACTTGGGAGCCAGAGAAAGATCTTCAGGGGGCTGCAGCTGAGCAGGGTGCGGAGGGAATAAATGGGCATCTCATGAGCAGACTTTGTTATCTGGGTGTGGTTGCACCTGTGTATAGGGAAGGCTTGATGCTGGACTCGGGCACTCCTGCAGCATGAGAACTGCTGATTGGAACATCTAAGACAGGCAAAGACCCTGGAATGAGTAAGCAGGGAACTGCACAAGCTAAGCAGGATGGTGGGACCCTTGCTTAAATGGTCTCTGAAGAGTTTCTTGACTTCAGACCTTGTTTTAAATGATGAGCCTGAACCTCTTCTTCAAAGGTGAAATCTGTTTAAAAAGAGATAGCCCATACATAATAGATCTAAAGAACACAACCGGCCTAAAACAGCTAGTATGCAAACACTCGGTTGCTTTCAAAGGCACCCTTTGTGAACCACGTGCAGGAGGATGGCTTCAGCCCAGGGATGAGACCCACCTGGGCAACAAGGCAAGGGTCCATCTCAAGGAGATGAGAGAGAAGCCTTGCAGGATGCTCAGAAGCCCACCCCCTTACCTAGAATGAAGCATTCAAGAGACAAGTGAGAGCCCGATCGAGGGAGAGAAGGGCGGAGCTAGGGAGAGAGGGAGGCAAAAAAAAAAAATGAGGACTGTGCTCCCAAGCCCATGCCCCACCCACCTAGCTGGATGGAAGGCTCACAGTTGTGTTCATTAGCTGAGCTTTTTCTCTGGGTCTCCTTCTGACGTCAGCACCCTTAAATCTCGGCTGTAGCTTTCACCTCTCTCTGCCCCAGGACTCACGTGCCTCACTTTCTACTGCTGTCTTTTGTTCACGTTTTCACACTTTTTATTTTTCCAGCCTCAAACTCACTGAGGTCACTGAGGCTGACCTTGAATTCCTGTTGCTCCTAGCTCTGTCTCCCGAGCCCTCAGTTTACGGGTGTTTGGCCACCACACTCAACCATGATTCCACGTTCTTCTAACAACATCCTGCCATCGTTCTGACTAAATACCTGACTCTGTCTCAGACTATCTCCCGTTTTTTCCCCCAGATTCTTTATCCTCCTACATCATTTTCAATCACATGGCAGAGGTCTATTTTTATCTTTGCTTGAAATATACTTACCCCTGAGCATTAAATGGTTCTCATTTCCTTCCCCTGAGTGTCCAGGTAAAGGATGCCCACTGGGCAACCAGTTCTTTATATTTTAGTAATCAGCCTTGGGGCTGCTTTCCCAGCCTGTCGCCATTAGCAGGACTAAAGCGGAGCTTCGAAACAAACCATAATGTGTACTTTTTTCTCAGCATCGAACCTGAGAACAATCAATCACCTTCAACTGACAGCAAGAAGACACTGTGCATCCCACAATTACAGCTGCACCTGCTGTATGTAGTTCGTTCGGCACTGTGGATGGAAGGAGATGGAGTTTACCGAGGAAGTTCTTCTGCAGCTTAATTGAACATCTCTCTTTAAATGACTTTATCCACACTGACGATTTATATTCAATTTATATTCAATATTCAACGAGAAGGAAACCGGGATGTGACTCCGGGCACTTTAATCTTAAAATACCTCAATTATGGTATAAACTTAATAATTTAAAATAAAAGCCATGACCACTGGGTATATGATAATCTACACATGTGCTCACTTCTCTTCACAGGGGGACATAAGGGACCAAGTCTACCAGGAATGCCACATCATGGCTCCCTTTATTCTTTTGAAGCTTTCTCTTATTTTTGTCACAGTGTTATAACTTTCAAGGACAGGTGAGCTGTTTATCATTTATTAGGGCAGTTTTCTAGCAGAAGGGGGTGAAGTGCCTAATTTAATAGGATTTATCTATAGCACATTCCTGCTGGACTCACAAGAAAAGAGTATGTTTATAAGATTTTGATGTTCTAACCACATTCAAAATAACCAACAAACTACTTGTGTGTTTTATATATTATATGATCTACACATTATATACAAAAAGTATTCTTTCATACATGTGCATAATAAAATCATAAGCTGAAGGTAGCCTGCCACCTGTTTTGTTAATAAAGTTTTATTGAAACACCACCATGGTCATTCATTTGTATTTTGCCCAGGACTGCTTCAGTCCACAGTGGAGTGATTCCACAGCTGCACCAGTGAATTATGACCCAAAAGTCTGGAATATTTAATCTGTCAGAATATTTACTACGTTTCAGAGCAAATTTGCCAAAACTCTTGGCTACTCTTGATTGTTTATTATATGTTCTAATACATCTGTTATCTAAGGCACAGATGCATACATACGTAGGGAAATGTATGTGGAATGGGGAAGCTGCCCCTATAAGTGGAGATTTCATATCCTCACAGCTTAGACTTCCCTTTCTGCCCCTCCTAGAAGTTTTCCCTCCAGTATTCTTAGTTCAGGGTTACCTCATGCTTCGTTTTGTGTCATTTACTTTCCTCTTTCTCTCATATTGTGTTCCAAAACAAAAGGTTGCTTTTCCCAATGCTGTACTAGTTAGAATATAAAATTCTTTTTAAAAACCCTTATCAAGAACCGGGCGTTGGTGGCACACGCCTTTAATCCCAGCACTCGGGAGGCAGAGGCAGGTGGATCTCTGTGAGTTTGAGGCCAGGCTGGACCAACAGCCTCCAACAATACAGAAAAACCCTGTCTCGTAAAAACCAAAACAAGCAAACAAACAAAACAAAAAAAAACCCTTATCAATACCAGCACACTACCACTCATACACTCAGCCATTAATCTCCCATGCCCTACTGAGACAGAATTCCATTTTGAGCATACAGACACTTTCATTATGACATGAACCCCAAGGTAATCACTAATATTAATTTAACATTAATAATATACAAAGTAAGTATTAAATTGACATAAATTAGGGATTACTACATAATGATCTGCTAATTATATTAGAACATTTGTTTATTTGTTGCTATGGAAATTTCATAATTAGCTGCTATTAAAATTTTTGGCTTGTTCCATATCTATTATATCTAGATTTGATTTTTTAATTATTGTGATTAAAAATTCAAATAGTATCTCATATTATGCTTAATAATTTAATTTATATTATTTATTCACAGTGATTTTATGTTTGTATAATTGTAATTAAGGAGAAATATATAATATACTAGCCTCAAATTTTCTCTTTTACTTTCGGAGTGGGAGCCCTTTCTAGTTCCTGCATGCAAGTGTTCCATGGGTTTGATTCCCAGCACTTCCATGGTGGCTCACAAGAATTTGTAACTCCCCGGGCGGTGGTGGTGCACGCCTTTAATCCCAGCACTCGGGAGGCAGAGGTAGGCGGATTTCTGTGAGTTCGAGGCTGGGCTGGACTGATAGCCTCCAAAACAATACAGAGAAACCCTGTCTCGTAAAACCAAAAAAAGAAACAAAAAAGAATTTGTAACTCTAGTGGGGGTGGGGTCCAACTGCTTCCATGGAAACTGCACATACACACACACACACACACACACACACACACACACACACACGGTGTGGGCATACACACGGGCAAAAACACCCGTACACATAAAATAAAACTAAAAGGTGAGACCTTTAAGAAGTAATGACGTCATGAGGCGCCTTGCTGAACAGATGAATTCATTCATGAATTAAGTCTGGAGAACGGTCTTTTATAAAGGTCAGGCTGTCTGTGATGGTCTCACTGTGTGAGACAGCCTGGGTAACCAGAGGGCCCTTACCTGCTGGGAAAGTCTCAACAGGGGCATTCTTTTGACCTCCAGAACCGAATAGTGAACAAGCCTTTCAAATTTTCCCATCTGGTGTTGTTCCATTACAGCAACAGGAAGTGGCTGGGACACAAGGGCAGAGGAGAGGCGCCTTTGAAGAAGCAGGAACTCCAGTTCTGCCTCCACCCCCTCCTCCAGAGACCTTCCTCTCAGCTAAGGTACTCCCTTAGCTCACTAGCCCATGTGCTCGACACAAGGACCTCAATTCAGGAGCGGGAACTCGCGCTGTGACGCTTTCCTCTCTCATACGCTCCACCAAGAACTTCCACTGGCTTTACAGCTCCAGCCTGTGTACCTCCGGCCGCTTTACACTTAGGCTGCAGCCCCAACCCCTGGGTCTTCTTTGACACAAGACCTTTAAACACTGGGGTTAAATTAGAAATATGTCTGACTCTTTACCTGTGTAATAACGCTAATAGCACTGACTTTACTCAAAGACAACATATTCCAACACTCAACTGTCAAAGTCTCCACCATCCCTTCCTGACCTTGATTCGCCCCTGTATCTCTCCCCTGTGGTCAGAGCAGGTCACTACACTAGTTTCTCCTTAATTACATGCCGTAAGCTTCCTTGATCACAAGGCGTGATTAAGAATGGATGGGTAGCTACAGGATGCATATCTGTACATAGAAGTGGGTGGGTGCCTGCCTTCTTCCCCAGTGCTCTGGAAGTTGTGTGTAGGGAGTGTCTGCAGCTGCTCTGCTCACCATTTGCATCTCTTAGCTCAGCACAAAACACAGGTCACTAAACTCCTGTTACACGGTAGAAAGAAGTATGTAACTCTGAACAAACTATTTAAACTTTCCCAGTCTCTCTCTGTTCATCTGAAAAAATAACAAAGGTGACCACCATAACAGTGCAGGACTCTAAAGTCTTTGTAGCATCTGGTGTTTAAAGCACTAAGCAGAGCAGGAACTGGATACATGGTAGTTATCTACTCTGTTGTTTCCTACAACGTACTATAACTACGAGAATGAAGAAAAAGGAAGAGAAGGAGGAGGACAAAGAAGAGAGGAGAAAAGGAGAGGAGAGGAGAAGAGAGAAGAGGAGAGGAGAGGAGAGGAGAGGAGAGGAGAGGAGAGGAGAGGAGAGGAAGGCATCCACATAAGATATTAGAACTCTGCAGAATAAGACCATATTAAATTATTCCACATGACCCCTGGCCTAAGGCAAAAGCAGATGTAGGGTACCTTTTGTCTTCCATTCCCCAGAGCCCCACAGTCTGAGCCACAAGCTGAGCTGCTCAGAGAGAATTAACTAAAGCTTACCATTTCTGTGTCTACCTTCTAGACTCTACCTGAAAGAACCCAGGTCTTCCTCCTTCCATGCCCTTTATGATAGTGTGTGTGTCAAGTGACAGCTCATGCTGGAGAGGATGTGCCGCAAGGGAAACACTCCTCCATTGCTAGTGGGAGTGCAAACTTTACAGCCTCTTTGGAAGACCCAGCTATACTGCTTTTGGGCATAATACCCAAAGGATACTCAAACGTACCACAAGGACACTTGCTCAACTGTGCTCATAAGAGCTTTATTTGTAATACCCAGAACCTGGAAACAACCTAGATGTCCCTCAACTGAGGACTGGATAAAGAAAATGTGGTACACTTACACAGTGGAATATTACTCAGCTGTTAAAAGCAAGGACACCAGGAAATCTGAAGGCAAATGGATAGAAATAGACAAAAATCATCCTGAGTGAAGTATTCCAGACCAAGGAAGACAAATATGGTATTTACTCACTCACTCATTGGATATTAGCTGTAAAATAAAGGATAACCATGCTACAATCCACAGCCCCACCACCTCATGTGGTGGTGGGAAATGCCCGAATCTCCCTGTGAAGGGGAAATAGAAGAGATTCCCTGGGTGGACTAAGGGTGGGTGGGGATGGGAGCATGGGCAATCAGGTTGGGGAGGGAAACTGCTGGAAGGAGGGGGGCATTTAGGGGTCAGATAAAAACCTGGCACAGGGGAATCTCCCAGGAATCTACAAGGAAGACCCTAGCTTAGACTTCTAGCATAACATACTTAACCTGATCTGGCCATCTCCTGTAATCAGATTGATGCCTGGCCCCATTGTCATCAGAGGAGCATTGTCTAGCAACTGATGGAAACAGAGGCAAACCTGTGGCCAAACTTTGGGCAGAGTTTGGGGAATCCTGCAGAAGAGGAGGAGAGGGGATTGTGGGAGCCAGAGGGGTCAGGGGCACCACAAGATGGCTCACAGAACCATCCTGGGCTCATGAGTGCTCACAGAGACTGACAATCAGGGAGACTGCAAGGGATTGACCTGGGCACTCTACATGTATGTTACAGTTGTGTATCTTGGTCTTCTTTTAAGATTCCTAACTGTGGGACTCTATTCCTCATACTGGGTTGCCTGGCCCAACCTTGTTACAAGAGGAGTTGCTCAGTCTTACTGCAACTTGATATGTCATATTTTATTGATACTCTAGGGATACTTTCCCTTTCCCAGACAGAGATGGAGGGGGAATAGTTTGGGGTGGGAACAGAGGGGGAAAGAGGGGAGGGACTAGGAGGAGAGGAAGGAGACTGCAGCAGGATATAAAGTATGAGTTTATTTTTAAAAATAGAAAATTTTAAAGTGTGTGTATGTGTTTCCAAGAGAGTAAATCTCTTCAAACACAAAGATTGTCTATAGAATCGATGGTTTGGCCATTGCAGCATGCTTACCTCGTTTAAATGATATGTGTGCCTGGTTAAGTTCAACTGCATCAATTCGTGAGTAAATAAATGAATGTGTGAATGAATGGATGGAGAGATGGATGGATGAATAGGACGGAAAGTCACATACAAAATGATTGACTGAATAGGATCAACTAGAACAAGTGGACTACAAGCAGAGGCTGTTCGTTCAGTCTTGTGTTCAGAAAGTTTGAAAATAGATTAAAGGAAATAGAAACTCACAGGATGCGGCTCTAGGCTATGTAGTCCAGCCACCTTGTAGTTAGTAACCTGCAGCCTCCACCCTGGGTCTGCTTTGATGTGACATCTTTAAACATTGGGGGAAATCTCTTAACTGCTGCCCGAGTCTTCATCTGTAAACTAGAGCTAATGGCACTGACCTTCCTCATAGAGCCATTGTGTGGGATAATTAATTAATAATTGCAGATTCCATTGACAGTGTAAAGTGTGACATCAATGCTAAGCATGATTTCCATAGAGTCCCTGCTGACTTCCTCAGCACATTCAGGTCTCCGTGCCTTTGATCTGCTGTAATCCCCTGAAATGGAGCAAACACTGCTTTTGCGTCATTAAGTAAATGAATAATGAGTGTGATTCATTGGTAAAGGTTTCTTAGCTGTGTCGCTTTTTTTTTAAAGGGGGACAGAACTATGTAAGCTCATAGCTACTGTGTCAGAGGGAGAGAAATGAGACAGCTAAGGCCACCAGTACAATAAGACCCAAGCCATGACCCTCAGAAAGGCCCTATGTATGCCTGCCACGAGAAAGACACAGAGTGATATGGTCAAAGGCAGATAGATCTCTGTGAGCTCGAGGCTAGCATGGTCTACATAGTGAGTCCCAGGCTAGCCATGGCTACACAGCGAGATCCTGTCTTTAAGAAATAAGAAAGGACTGATGAGGAAAGAGTCAGGTGGGTAGCTGAACAGATGCAGTGGCGGAGAGAAGCAGGGTGGATCCCACACACACTCTTGCGTCAGGACTCAGTTCATTCTGAAAGAAGCAATTTGCGATGTTCAGGAGTGGGAACTTTGTCATTATTTTCTACCTCTGGGTTTTCTCCCTCATGCTCACTGGTTCTTTGATGGGGAAGACTGTGGTTTTTTTTTCATATAATCATCGATAGACATAGATGTTGGGGAAGTCTTATGCTAATAAAGCACTGTCTGGCCAATAGGAATCTATATAGGTGGGGCTAGGAATCCAGGAGGATTCTGGGTAGGAGAAACACAGGAGAGTCGACATGTAACGCCGGGTAGGAGCCCGGAAACTTCTCCGGTAAGAGACATAATTAGATTAACAATTATGGGGTAATTACTTAAAGCAGAGCTAGCCAGTAAGTGACAAGCAAGGCCAACAGCTTCATAATTAATATAGCCTCCTGTGTGTTTATTTGGGACTATTGCGGATCTAGAACCAGGCGGGCGGAAAGGCTCCACTCAAGGAAAGCTTCTCTTAACAAAATGGTTGTCAGGAGTGGGGTCATGAATTTCCACACAAAATAACAAAAGCTTTAAAGGAATTTTAGAAACAGAAGAACAGAGAGAAGCACAGATTTTTGGTAGTAGCATTTTTCTCAGGTGTGCTCTGTTTTGCTAGCGACAAGCCAAGATTCACACGACTCACTTACGGGAGTCTTCCTGACTCGGCATAAAAAGAAAGAAGAAGAAAAAAAAAGCCAGCAAGGTTGTTTTAAGAGACTCTGCTAACGATTGAAAGGTGTGTACATACAGCTGGAAGTGGCAGCATTTGCTGGATGTCAGCATGGACTGAGGCGGTAAGCTGGAATCATGCTTACGCCCGCCATCTTGAAACAGCAGTTTAAAACAGCCGCGGTTTTACAGATAAGACACGTGGCCAGAAAAACATAAAGATTTACAGTAAAGTCAGACTTGGATAAAGAAAAACCTCTAAAGGTTTACAGTGTGTTTAAAAAATATACGTGAGATTGAGAGAGAAAATCAAACGGCAAAGTGGTAAATAAATACAAAAGCTGGCTGTGGTGGCGCACGCCGGTAGGAATTGCTCCAGAAGCAGAGGCAGGCAGGTTTCCAAAGAGAAACCCTGTCTCAGAGAAAAATAAATAAAAGTCAAAGAAATAAAGTATTAATAGATAAATAAATAAGCCACGTAAAGATGGAAAATACACAGAGAGTCTGGATACTGTACGCTATTATGTTTTTCAGTTTTTTGATTGCTCAGGAAGGAACTGCTAAAGTACACATGATTATAAACACTGCTGAATTAATCCAACTTCTATCTTTTGAAAATGCCTTGACTTCAAAATTTAAGTACAAGGATATGTTACTCGGAAAAGGAGTTTTAATTTATGTTTCCACAGAACATAAAAAGCTGAGGATTTCTTCCAGACTTCTATGGTTTGACGAACCAAGACCCCCGGAAGCAGTGGACCAGGTGTTCCAACTATTGAGACAGCTAAGATGATGCAGCTTTACAGACCCCGAAAATACGGACTTATACAGGTTTCTGAGTTTTGTCATGATCCCCATGGTATGAACAGCGCCCCCTTCCAGCAGGAAGCAGTTTGGAATGAGCGACATCCTAATTCCCATCTTGTTTATAAATCTTTGTTTTCATTTAAATGGGATTGTTTATAATTGGCTAGTGATCACAGCCAATCCTTTTAATGGTAAAAAAGGGAATTATGATATAGGTATTGTTTTTCATTTATTGATACAAATTCAAGGTCAATTTTGTGATATGTATATTTCTCCTCTTGATTAAGTATTGTGCTTATACTGATCTTTTAAAATGTAATGCGTAATTAAATACAGATTATAGATAGTTACTTATAATAGTCAGAATTTATAGTTAGGTAAGTTAGGTTTTCTAGATATACAGAAAAATATTTGAGATAGATAAACAGTCTTCAAACCTCTCAAAGACCTTCAGAAAATGGCATTTAAAATGGTTTAGGGCTTTTCTTGACAATGAGAAATGTCTGCTCCTGGCAGCACCAATTACGTCTGAGAGGAAGATGGGCATCGAAGAAACTTGTTGTGGAGTTTGCTTTCAACATGGCAAGATTAGCCATTTGGGCAAGAAACTGCTCTTGCCTGTACTGCTTGACTGTTGTTGTATAATCTGGACATGCAGGACCCACAGGAAAGTGACTGCTGAACTCAGTCTTACAGGGTTCCTGCTTCATGGAAGAGTCTAGGAGACGTTCTGCAGGACACAGAGAAATGACTGACAGACTGCCAGCGCAGATGGACAGTTTGAAATTTCCTGCTTTGTTGAGAAGTGTTCCAGACCATTGTGGCCTATGGGCTGAAGATGGATGCCCCAACGTTACAGAGGAACTTCGGGTGACTATCCAGGCAGTAAGATGTCTCTGTCAATCCTAGTGTTTATATATTATCCTTCTGTGGTCTTTGATGGAGTTGAAGACAGATAGTTATAGTTTTCCTTAGTTATGATAAAAGATAAGTTACATATAGAACTTTGAACTCACAGGATGGTATGGATGATATTTTCTTTAAATCTTGCTAAAATATTGTAACTATGTTCTTATTTGATAACTGTTCTGTTATATACAATTTGACTGTGTTAAAGTTAAGACCTTTCTTTTTGTTTAAACAGAAAAGAGGAGATGTTGGGGAAGTCTTATGCTAATAAAGCACTGTCTGGCCAATAGGAATCTATATAGGTGGGGCTAGGAATCCAGGAGGATTCTGGGTAGGAGAAACACAGGAGAGTCGACATGTAACGCCGGGTAGGAGCCCGGAAACTTCTCCGGTAAGAGACATAATTAGATTAACAATTATGGGGTAATTACTTAAAGCAGAGCTAGCCAGTAAGAGACAAGCAAGGCCAACAGCTTCATAATTAATATAGCCTCCTGTGTGTTTATTTGGGACTATTGCAGATCTAGAACCAGGCGGGCGGAAAGGCTCCACTCAAGGAAAGCTTCTCTTAACACATAGATAAGGACAATGTTGAAGTTGCACAGCTTATACTCCCCTTAGAGACTCCTCCTTAGTTGTCTCCACAAAAATGGCCCTCGTCCCAGTGCCAGGGAGAATGTTAATCCCAGCTCTCATCCCAAGATTCCAAACTTAAGTTAGATGCCCCAGTGAAGACCACTTCATAGAAAATGAAAAAGCTCAAAAGCTATTGGTTGGTTTGTTTGACTGATCATTCTCTTAACTGGTCCCTTTTGATTTAGAAGACTAGATAGATAGATAGATAGATAGATAGATAGATAGATAGATAGATAGATAGATAAAGTTGAGACCTAGGAAAAGGCCAAGAAGCTGGAGCCATCTGGTTCCTAACAAGGTGCCAACACCATGAGAAAAAGTCTCTTAGCAAAAGGTGCTGAGAAATCTGGATAACATGCATAAAATACAGAAACTCTACCTCTGACCCTATAGAAAAATAATCTCCAAATATATTGAAGGCTTGAACATAAGACCTGAAGCCTTAAAATTACCATAGGAAACATTCCAGATTCACCCATAAGTAGCAAGTTTCCTTATAGGATTACATTAGCTCAGGAAAGGGCAAAAAGAAATGACTAATGGAATTGCATTGAATATTGAGTCCCTGAATAGCAAAGGAAACAACGAGCAGTGAGGAAACTGCCTGTAGACAGAGAAAAAAAAAACATTTCCAGATGTTCATGAATGTTCTAGAAGACACGAAGAACTCAAAAAAAATCAAACACCAAAAAAGTAATATTCTCAAAAATGAAATGGGCAAATGAACCTAATGTACAGGTCTCAAAAAAAAAAGAAAGAAAGAAAAGGATACATGCTCCATAAAGGTGTTAAAATGTTCAGTCTCTTCAGCCGCTATAGAACGACAAATCAAAGCTGCATTTGGATTCCACCTCACTCTAGCCAGAATGGCAGTCATCACAAAGCCAACAGAAGGTGCTTAGGGAAAGGAACCCTTATGAATCACTGCAGTTGCTATGAAATCAACATGAAAGAGCTTCTTCAAAATACAGCATCCGTAAGCTCCTGCCATAGCGTTTCTGTGTATATACCCAAAAGAATCAGAGTCAACTTAGTATAGCAGTATCTACACACAAACACACACACACACACATTTAGCACAGCTCTATTGATAGGTGTGAAAATACAGAATCAGCATAGGTTCTGTCAACAGACAAGAGAAGAAATGGAGTTTAGAGCCAGAGGGAAGGCTCAGAGAGTGGAGGTACTTGCCGCCGAGCCTAATGACCCACCCGAGTTCAATTTTGCCCTTGGACTCACAAAGTGGAGTGACCTCTCCATGTATACAGTGATGTACGTACACTCTTGTAAATAAATAAGTAAATAAAACTCTAATTTAAAAATGTTTACTACACTATAGAGAACAATGACTGTGTTGCTTGCAAGGAAATGGATGGAACCAAATGTGTTCAGTGGTATGTCCTGTGAAGACAGCATAGCACTTTTCCTCTCATCTGTGAAAATCTAGGTGTATGTAATGAGATGGAAGCAAAGGGGTTCTACCAGGGATGTGTCAGGGGAACAGAGGGAGTGGTGAGAGGATTAGACACGGAAGGATGCATGTAAAACGTGGCCATTAAATTCAGGTATGGGTGTGTCATGATAATAAAACTCTTACTTTGTTCAATTAATAATATGCTAAAAACCAAAGGAGGAGAAAATAATCTATTTGGGGTTAGATTTCAGAAGAGTAGATTATATTTGATAAGTCCATGGGTTAAATGTCTAGATGTTGGAGCTAACCTTTAAATCACATAGAAACCTATATAAATTTGCAATGTAGTCTTCTCCCCATGTCTTTCACATAATACCCAACCTGTCGTACACCCCTCTACGTCTCATCGCCTTGACGACAGGGATTTTATTTCTGTTAGCTGCCCTTGCTCTTTACTGTTATTCCTCCATAATTGTGGTTTTCTGCCGACCTGCTTTTTATTTCAGCACTCTTTGGAAAATCCTCCTTTACTATGCTTAGTTAATTCGAAGTTTAGAACTATTTGGCGAATGTTACAAAACCTTCCATGGCGTGGAACAAGATCGCCACCCAGTGGCTAGATGGGCTTCTAGATTTTTCCCTTCAGATTTTAATTTCCCTATACTAAAGAGAAGAGATGCCCTAAAGAAGGTCTAGCCCTACCCCTTCGCTGTGCAGAAGACTAAGCAACAGAAAATGTTGTCTTTGTGGTCAAGCCCAGGATGCCACAGTAAGACCAATATTCATGACACTCTACACCTACGTTTTTGACAACAGTTCCTCAAGCTGGCGGTGACCTTCAAGATCTCCTGTCCTGAGGAGGTGGAAACTGAGGCACAGAAAATAAAAATAGCCTCTTGTTGTCCATGAGGCTGATTAACCAGAGTTACAACTCTCTTTTTCATGCTAGCTTGTAGCTTCTTGTTAATTTCCTACTAGAGCGATTTGAAATGCTTTAGCCCCACCCCACCTTCAATGTCAAGAGGTGGGGAACCACAGTGGATAATTCTAGGAATTCCAGATGCCTTTATTTGAGAATGTCCTTTGTCTCCATGTTGTCTTTGAATCCCTTCTCTACTCACTTCAAAGCCATCTTAAGAAGAAAGATCAACAATAGCATCCTCATCACTCTAAGTGACTTTGAGCTCCTATATAAACTGGGTTCAAATAGTGTAGCCAGAAGTAGGGTAGCTTTGCCTACTCCCACGCTCCCAAGATCCTCCAAGTTCATTTGCAACTGTGGTTCCAGGCAGTGACCCCAACCCACCCACCAGAAATATTTTATAGCCTGGGGGCATACAGAGCATCCCCAGTTTCTGGTTGGACATCCTGAGGTGAGTTGTACAGCTTTGTTTCAGTGTCCATCCTAGTTTCCCTATAGCTCTAGCATTAAGTTCCCCTTTAACCACGTGGCTTTTGTTCCTGTGTATCCTGACACCCGGACTGCCTTCCACAGAAGCACAAACACACGAGGAAGTAATGAATGACCCTCCGCTTCCACACACTCCCTTCTCTGACTTTTAGGGATACCTATGACTGGGTTCTAAAGAAGCTATTTTGCCTTGTTGACCTAATAATGGTGTCCTCAGAGGTTAAATCCGACTCATGCAAATCAGAAGATTGAGCACAAAGCTTAAGAAGTTGACAATGTTGAGGTGTTTTCCTTTAGCAAGCACTTCAGGAGTCTGGGTCATGTCCTAAGAAGGTACACACAGGGTTCTATGTCTTTATAACCTTGCAAGGGTAAGACATTTTAATCACCGTCAGGTTAAGACCACCATTTCATTCTGAGATAAATTCTGTTGGAAGTGAACCCTTTAAGAATCTGGCTGAGAGAAAAATTCACTTAAGAAGATACATTTTTACCAACATTTGGGAAGATCTCAGAGAATTTTAGCAAAACAAATTCAAAAGTATAGAT
Source organism: Mesocricetus auratus (assembly GCF_017639785.1). Classification (NCBI taxonomy): domain Eukaryota; kingdom Metazoa; phylum Chordata; class Mammalia; order Rodentia; family Cricetidae; genus Mesocricetus; species Mesocricetus auratus. The sequence goes on along the minus strand of NW_024429199.1, from coordinate 40,769,644 downwards.
TCCTGATCTGAGTGCATATAGAGTGCCATTCCTGGTATATATAATTTAAAGAACTGGGAGAATTTTGGTTAAAAAGTAATGGAGTAAGAAATAAAAGTATTAGGATAGATAATAAAATCAATAGAAATGGACTTCTATGTTAGGAAGTAAATTGCATTAAAGACATTAAACACTTGGACTACAGGAGCCAAGCAATTATTATATGAAAAAGTTTGGTTCAAGAAATGTAGGGGGAAAATTATCAAATCCTGAAGGCAATGTATTATGAAAATATTCTGTTGCTTTTGGAGATGTTATATTGTTTATGATTTTGTTATTGCATATTTGCTATTTTGCATGATTCCTGTCCTTATTCAAATAAATATTGGCTTTGACACATTAACCTAGTATTTGTAATTTTGGGTTCTCTTTCTTAAATAAAGGTTTCTAAGTTGTACAAGCCCCCAGGCCATTTCTGTCCAGAGCTTCCTTGGTTAGGGAAAGTGACCTGGTAGGGCTTTTTCCTACAAAAGGAAATGAAGCTTATAACCATGAGACCCCCTCACACACACACACAAAGGCATTGCCTACAAGAGAGTCAACAAATAGTATTTGGTTTTTCTGAGGTGATATGAATCACTATATTTTATAGCAAATTATGTTAAGAGTGTATATATTTTAAAAATTACCCACTTTCAACATTGGCTATTGACTGTACTATAACAACGTCCCAAACTTTAAAAACAGTATGAGTTACCAAGATAGCCATTGTGAATGAAAAGAAACTGCCAGGAGTCATGGGTCAATGAGGCGTGGCCAATTTTATTTAGATTCACGGATTAATGATAAAATAAGACAATGTTTTACAAATTGTAGGTTACAACCTACTATTAGTAAGCAAAAGTAAATGTAATAAATAACAACAATAATTTTTAATTACTGAAATGGTTAAAATATAATCATTTAGAAAATAGAGGTCATGAGAACATAGAATGTTTATGAAATCTTTACGTGTGTGGGTGGTGGCTGTCTGAGGTTGCGTCATAAAAGGCATTTCTTACTGTTTGAGGTACATATACGAGAAGTACATGAGTGGCTTCAGATTAGAGCATGAGGAAGTAAGAATGCCAAGAACATTCCTGAAAGCTCAGGTGAGTGATTTATAAGAGTTATTTGTAAATGTATTGCAATTTGAGGGGGCATTTAGCCTATAGAAATACTAGGTAAGCCATGGTTTAATTGTTGGATGGAAGCACAAAAGCCTTCTAAACTCAAATATAATGTAAATTGTAATGTGATGAGATGGGGAAGTATATGGTATGATTAATGCAATATGGCTGTCATGATACAGTGTAATACAGTATAAACGAGCTATCACAGCGTTCATATAGCCCTAGAGCGGCACTCTCCTTCCGGTCCCTCACTATCTCAGTCTTATGACTTCCACACAGACTGTTGGAAAAATCATGTAAAAATGACAAGGTTTCAGTAGCAACATATGTATGCATTTCACATACATTTAATGTCTTATAATGATGGTTTAAGGTTTCATATTTTGTATAGCCACTTGATTTGATAGAGCATGATTGCAAGCTTAAGCCATTCTGACAGATAAGAGCCACTAACCCTTCCTCACGCTCTTCCCTCAAAAAAAAAAAAAGAAAAGAAAAGCACTAAATGAACATAGCTTTATAACTGGGTAGTGGTTAGATCAAATGACATATTTGTTTTAAGGCTCAACATTTATAATTCTATCCTAGGATAACTCTCTGGTGTTGAAATTGTCAATGCCTCTAAATAATGAAGCCAAAGAAGAAAGAGCTATATGCAACAGACAAGCTTAATAAAAATCTGCAGAAGAGAAAGTCATCTTTCATGAGAGCCACAGAATACTAAATGAGTATGTAATTCTCTGGGTTTCTTTTGTCATACGTTACAATAACAATAAGGGGACTAGATGCTGATGCTTATTTGATTTCAATACCAGCCGAGTATTGATTTCAACACTATACAATTCGTGATGATTATATATATATAGCTAGCTATATATCTTCTAGATAAGTGTACTTAGAACGGAAGAGGTAAAGGAGAAAAAGATACTAATGAAATGCTTTCAATGTGTGGACCACTGTATTTGGTCCATTACATGCATTATCTTGGAAGTATAATGAGACATGACGCATGCTTTGTAAGGCTGCAAGGTATCTATTACTCTGTTCACATCACAGTTAAAGCAACTAGATTAGTTTTCCATGGCTGTTGCATCAAATTATGACAAACCTAGTGACGCTAAACAGCATAAATATATCATCTAATGGTGCTACAGTTTAGCAGTCTAAAGTTGGTCTCACTGAACAAATATATATATATATATATGTATATATATATATATATATATCAACAGGAAGCATTCCTTCCTGGAGTCTCAAGGGGGGGAAATCTTGGGATTTTTCAGCTATAGAGGCTCCCCATATCTTATAAGCATAGTGTCTTAGTTAGGGTTACTATTGCTGAGATGAAACACCAGGATCAAAAGTAAGTTGGGGAGGAAGGGGTTTATTTTATTTATATGTCCACATCACTGTTCATCACTGAAATCACTGAAGTAAGTCAGGGCAGGAACTCAAGCAGGGCAGGAACCTGGAGGCAGGAGCTGTTGCTGAGGCCATGGAAGAGTGCTGCTTACTGCCTTGTTCCTTATGGCTTGGTCAATATGCTTTTTTTGTTTGTTTGTTTGTTTTTGTTTGTTTGTTTTTACGAGACAGGGTTTCTCTGTATTGTTTTGGAGGCTATCAGTCCAGCCCGGCCTGGAACTCACAGACATCCGCCTGCCTCTGCCTCCCGAGTGCTGGGATTAAAGGCGTGCACCACCACTGCCCGGCGGTCAATATTCTTTCTTATAGAACCCAGAACCACCATACCAAAGGTGGTCCCACCCACAATGGGTTGGATCCTCCCCCATCATTCACTGAGTAAGAAAATGCCCTACAAGCTTATCTAAAGCCTCATCTTATGGAGGCTTTTTCTCAATTGAAATTAATACCTTTCCAATGACTCTAATTTGTGTCATGATGACATAAAACTATACAGTACCCATGGCTGTCTTGGTCTTAGTCCTTCTTCTCTATCTTCAAGCCAGAAACCATCAGGCAGAATCAGTTTTGTGAGAACAGCTCTGTTGGTTCTCTTTTCTAATTCCCTCGTCTACTTTAATGACTCATGATTTGTTGGGTTTACTTCATAATCTATCTTAAACTCAGGCCACTGGGCACAACTCCTAGGATTATACCAAGAAGGCTCTAAGTCCTACCGCAGAAACTTCTGCACATTCATGTGTATTGCTGCACGCCTCACAATAGCTGAGAAACAGAATCATCCTCTGTGGCCACCAACAGAAGAGTAAAAATGGCAAGTGAGATAAATGCACACGTGAGAATTTTCTTCAGTCATGAGGAAGTCATGGGACATCTGCAGGAAAATGGATGACACTTAAAATTATTTTATGAAGCAAAATAAATAATGACATAATTATTACAGTGCTGAAGGTTGCAAACAAAGGCTGAAATGGAGTCACAGAAGAGATTGAAGAGATTGTCACTAGGCAGAAAGAGCACCACCTGACATTTAGCTTGGATGTACCAAAGTGGTCAAAACTATTAAAACATTGAACCAGAACACAGTCACATCTTCCACAGATGCTCCCAGCCTCCCTGTCTACTCCTCACTGGCAGCCACATTGAATCTCTACTGTGACTCCCTGGACATCCTCCTAGACCAACTTTCATGGACTGAAAGCTTGGTCTACAGAGGCATTCCATGACCTTCCACCGACTCTATGAGCTCAGAATCCTTTCTGATCATGGGGTAACACCATTTCTTGATGGGTCAGTTGGCAGAGACATACATACAAAGGAACGGAAAAGGTTGTGAAGTTCTATCAAAGCCAGAACCTTTGGAGAAAATGTGTGGACATGATTCTTAGAGTTATGCTTCAAAAGAAAAAAAAGAAAGCAATATAAAAAACAAGTCTTAGGGAAAATTCATCAGAGGTCAATTAAATGTCTCTCTTGTTAGAGTTTGTCCTGAAAAGTTCTCGAAGTTTAAGGTGTGTATGGGAGAGAGGTGGGGGAGGGGGGAGGGAGAGAGAGAGAGAAAGAGAGGGGGGGAGAGGAGAACCGGCCAGTTGAAGAGTGGGAGGTGATAATTCCAGGCAGAGAACACTGCCTGACACAAGAACAGAGAGGAGGAGGAGGAGAGCTCGGCGCGTGTGAAAACGTGAAAGAAAAGCCGCAGGGCCACAGATTATGGGAAAGATGGATCTAAAGAGGTGAGATGGGCCTTTTAGACCTCAGCCATGTTCTTTACTTTAAATACATTGGGAGGCACCATGACGATGGATGACTTAGTTTAAGCATTTAGGATTGTTTTGCTGTTGAGTGAATGAGCTTGTAGGACAAGAAGATGGAAACTGTTGCAGAAATGTAAGGAACAATGCCAGCAGTAGGAATAGAGTCAGGCACCAGATCTGATATCTTCATAGCGTTTTAGGAGTTTCTGACAAATATGGGGTACAGGGGTTGAGGGCACAGATGGGCACCTCGATTTGAGGATGGCTTGTTGTATGGGGAAGGTTATGTGGAGACAAAGTTTCACAGAGACAAGCAAGCATTCCCGGAGAAGAGAACATTAGACTAAGAAATCACATGATAGAGTCAGCAAGAAAAGTCAGCACATGGACGGGAAAGATGTGGAGCTGTTACAGCCCTTTGGAGAATAGACGCTTCCAACAGTCCCTGTGAGTCAACACAGAGTGAAGTTGAAATGGGTGGACCCTGAAGGCTGATCATCCAAGTTCAACATCCTCTGTTATGTGAACTTGGACACTCCGTTTCACAGTGCTTCAGTTTCCTCGTCTGTAAACAAGGACACTCTGTGCGTGTTGAAAGTTAGAGTTAAAAGCCAAGGCTGGGATTGGACCAGCTTAAAAATGGCTATGATTCATCCAAACACCCCCTGGGGGATGTCTAAGCAGGCTGCTCAGGCTCACTGTGAGAGTCATCTTGGAGACACTGGTTTGCTGCTTCTCCTTGTATTACAAGGTCAGGACTAATAAGAGACTTCTCTCAATTTGCTTTGTCTTGCCTCTCTTAGCCCTGCAGGCTGAGCTCATGACAAGCAAAGGCAGCGGAGAGGCAGCTGGAAGGCCAGGCTGTGAAAGGTAGCCATCATCATGACAGCTATAGAAGAAACAGATGACAGTTGCTCAAGAGTAGGTAGGGCAGGTAGAAAAAAAAGAGAGGAAAGAGCAAGGTGACGAGAGAGGCTGGAGAGCTGAGGTTGAAGGACAGAAGGTTGCAAGGAGCCAAAGATGATCAATTTTAGGAGTTGATCATCAGAAAAGTTCCTGAGAGCTGTCAAATCTCTAGGGCCAGCACTGAGACCCTGGATGAAGAGCTGTAATACTGGCTGGTATTAAGAGCTAAGGACTCCCATCTCTGTATGCTGATGACTGAGAGAACCCCAACACCTAACCCTGCCTGGAAGCTGCAACATCAGTGGCAAGAAAGGAATGAGGGCGCCTAGGTCCACAGGAGGACCATAACTCTCAGGGGACCAAGAGGCACAATACCCCAAGCCTGAAGAAGGACTGTAGCACTAGAGGGTACCCACTTCCTGCTGCTCCTGTCTGCCTACTAATGACATGAGTTGGGGTGGGGGACAGTTGCCAGAGACAAGCATTTGAAAACTTCTCCTTGTCTGCCCATGATTGCTATTAACACACAGAGCAAAAGGAGGGCCCCCCTCCCAGTTAGCTGATGGGTAACTCTGTCAACAGAAATTAATCAGAATGTGTCTTCTGTATTATTTACTCAGACATCTGGAATTCAATAGAGGAAGGATGACTTGAGTTGGAAGGTGGGGAACAGTGAAGAGAGTGATAATCTGGGGATATTTAGGGGGAAGAAAGCATAGCAGGGCAGAGTGATATAGACAGTCCACCAGCAGTATGAAAGTACTGATCCCAAGTAGACCGAAGCAAAAATCAGAAAGCTCTGTGCCTCCTGAGTGAGTCATAGGCTAGTAAGAGGGCTCAGAAGGGTAAGGCGCTGGACGCCAAGCCTGACAATCTTACTTCATTCCAACAGACTCCTACTCCACGTGTGTAGCATGGCATGCACACATACACACTTGGGAATGCACACATGCATGCACATTATACATACGAATGTGCGCACACACTCATACACATGCATGCATGGACACATATGTGCACACACATGCACATGTACATACACGCATATGCATGCACACATTAAATGTAATTTTAAAGAATTAAGTCAAAAAAACATGTCTATCCTTTTCCACCCGTTCATGGCACTCATTAGTTGGAGGAAAAGGAAGTCAGTTGTTTCTCAGGAGGAACTGAGTTAATCCAATGTCTAATATACACATTTTGGTCTGAATATAGAAGTAGAATGAGCAAGAATCAGGGACTTGGGACAGAGAGAAAGGAATAGATATAATCTTACTCTCTAGACTGCTCATAGATCCCTATCAGAGAGGGAACAGGTGATAAATAAGGATGTCCAGGGATGTGCATGCATTAATTCAACCCAGACACCTAGTTGTGCAGCAACTGGCCTCCACATCACATTCCTAATAAACAGCACGTCTTCATTGCTAATGTATTCGTGTTCATTATTTTATTTATTAAGATTTTTGTCAGTGAAATGTTGAGGTTCAAAGGATAATAAAAGCTGATCCTTACAATGACTTTATCACTTGCTGGCTTATCCACATAAGATTTGCTTTGTTGTGAGAAAAACAACAAGAACAAACAAACAAAAAAAAAGCTACTCATGTTCTCTAAGTCATCCTAGTCATCCTTAGTTAAAAGGGCTGCCTGCCTTCATCACTTTGTTAGGATACCTGACAATAACTCACGGATCTTTGAGGGCAATAAGCAAGCTTCCAAATGTTGCCTGGAATAGTGATGAAAACCATATTTTTGCCCTTAGGCAAAGAGCCTGAGCTTTGCCCTGCTTTCTATCCCCAGCCAGATCAGAACTGTCACAATTGTCTCCTTCCCTCAAGGTGGGACACAAACTTCCTTTGTGAGCAATGGGCATCAAACCATCATTAAAAATTTTTTTTTAATGTGTGGTAAGCCCAGCCCTTAATGTTCATTTGGATCCTCGAATCATAGAATTACAAAATACTATCAGGAAAAGGCACTTCAGATACTAAAAAAGACATTTTTATAAAGTTCAATTTGGCAATTTCAAACCACATTTAATTTTCTCCGAGAATTCCCGCATGGCAGGAAGATATTGGTCTAGGTGGCTTTCAAGTCTCTTCTAGGGAACTACAAAATGGTAATCTTTTGGAATTAGAATTTTTCCCATAGACACTAAATTACTAATATCAATGAAGTCACGTTCATGTTCACTAAAATAAGCAACTAAAATAACAATTTTCCTTTATTGCTACTCTGGGATTCATGAGAAACAGAAGTCCACAATAGCCTTCAGTATGGAATCACATGCAGTGCTTCATCTTCACAGATAGGTGGGGCTAGCAATTCCTGTTTTAATTATAATATTTTAGCATATTAAAATCTGTATCTAGATGAAGCAGCTACTTCAAAGCTTCAAAACTGATGAAACTGCATCGCTCTCTTTTAAGGGATAATATGCTACTAAAACACCCCCTGCTGATTTCACAGGCTTTTGCAGGAGTTATGCATAAATTTTTGAAATTCAAAGGCTTAAGATCAGATATTTATGATGCTAAAAACTAGATCTCAAGAATTATTAAAACCTTGGAAGACTTTCCTAAGACAGATTTTTTAAGTTCACTCAATAATTATTTAATGAAAGGTTAATAAAAAAAACAGTAAAATCAAAAGATTTGAATTCTAGACTCAGCTCCAGTGCTTACTAGCAAGGGGGCAATGACTGGGTGTCTCTGTGGAACTTCAACAAAGGAGTTAAATGAGAACCGAATGAAAGTGGCCTGGGACACAGCTTTATAAATGGGTCATAACCTCACAAATGAAGATTATTGAAGATGGCATTGTGAAGTCCCTAGTTAGATCTAGGACAAATTCTCAGGAATCTAAAATGCTGTTTATGACCAATGCATTTTTAGGTTGATATCACTACTTTTAAAAGTTCATGTAAGTACATCCTGGGTCATGGAAACATCCTTATGATTGACATACAGCCTGTGTATTTCTGACATCTTTTATGCCAAATGACTCAACTCCAGTTGTTTCTCAAGCTAATGAAAACAGAAACAGACACGATATGTGCCTCTTATGTTCTCCTGAGTGACAAAGAAACTGATTTTTGAGCAGATTTATTTTAATCCAGAGAACTTTCTATTATGTATGGTATAATAGAGTACGAATAAGTTGAACAGGAAAGAAGATAATCCAAACAACATAAAAAGTACCGATTTTTACATCATCCTTCTTGATAAAATAATAAAACCATATGCAGTTGTTTTGTAGGTTTGCATGTGTTTGCTTTGTATTTCAAAGTAGTCATACGGAAGCTGAAGATTCAAGTCTACACCTAGATTCATATTTATATATATTTAAATAACATAAAGTGAACATGCTAATTAACTTAAAACACTGTCAGTTGATACAGTACTTGAGGAGTGTGGCTACTAAAGTTGGAGCAGGCAGAACTTCTCCAGACACACTGCTGTGTGGCTCTGGGTGCGTCAAAAGACTGTACTTGCCAGTAGTTCTTCACGGTTAGACGGGGATGATGATGTCATTGCCACAGGAGCACAGAAGTAAAACAAAATAGACTGAATGGATGATTTCTAGGTATAGTATTATGGAGAATAAGAGCTCTGAATCAAATACTCAGATTTTTCATGACACTCTGGGCAACTCTCACCACTTCCTTGTTTTCTAAAACAAAGAGGTATTGTCAATCATCCCGTTGTTCCTGCTAACCTAGCAACAGCGAAAGTGCGTGCTTGGAGTTTTTCCTCTCCCTTATCAGGCCCATACTGGTTTGGTTTCCCATTAGCTTTTTCTTTTCTTTTCTTTTTAAGTAACTACCAGAAACATAAACAATGTGTGATTCTGTTATAACCCATACAGCAGCTTGCAAGTGAAAGAAGAGCCAAGGAAGTAAAATTCTCCCACTTGAGAGAAAGGTTTTAATCGTTTCCCGTTCTTTCTTGTCCCTTCGGATGTCAGAGGACAGAAGTCTAATTTGTCTTCCCTCTGTACTTGGCAGTAAGTACCAACCAGACTTTCTGCATTGACTTCCCTGCCTAAGCAAGCCCTCTGTTTCCACTTCCAAGTGTGGGGAAGCTGCTGAGCCACCCCAAGTCTCACCTTTAACATAATAAACCATAATAAAAATCTATCCATTTGTTGTATTGTAACAATTGGTGAGAGAATAATTCTAAAATATTTAGATGTGAACCCTGGCAGTTCTCTTGAGTTGTTTTTTTGGTTTTTGTTTTGTTTTGTTTTTTTGTTTGTTTGTTTTAGTATAATCCCTCTGTGGTTCACTTTCCAAATACTACTCTGAGAAAAGGGGAGAAGTTGCAACGCTTGCAGCATGAAAGGGCCTTAGTCTTCAAAGGCTAAACACGGAGTGGTCCTGATGCTGACTGTACTGGCATTGCTTAAAAATGATGACAGCCACCATACATTTAAACTACAGCTGGGATCCATGATCTTCTAGCTTTGTTAAATTACATGGCTTCACCAAGTTTTCTTGAACCTGCCTTAAACTGAAGTTAGAAATATGTATCCTGTTTCACAAAACCACTTGTTATTGAGGGATTTTAAAAAGGAAGGTGAAACAAGACTGGCAAATAATATCAAAAAACATTTCTCAAAGTTTAAAGTGCTGAAGGCAAGAGACAAAATTATAGCACATTTAAAGATCCAGAATGGCTTTCATGCACGATTCTAAAACGAGGCAGGCCTTGGAATTCTTTCAAAGAATCCTGACCAGAAAATGGTCAGGAGTCGTTTATGACAAGAAAAGGGAAATGATCTGGAGATAATCTAGTAGATTATTAGCTAGGTGTTTTTCCTTTACTTGATTTAACTGGTCTCCTACTCTTGATTAAACCTGGGACGCTATTATCTCGCGCAGCTGTTTGTTCAAAACTCAAATTCCTAAAATCGGTTTTCAGATGGCTCACCTATTAAAAAAGTCTATAGTTTTCTAAGTTCTGAAGCATGCTATGACTGGATGTAAATTAACATCTTCAGGGAAATATGCCAAACACAGACAAGAATAACGCATGCCTTTTTTTTTCTCCTACATATAGGAGCGGGGCAAGAGTTGAAAGTAAAAGAACTATTACGAGTGAGGAACAAGAAAATGGAGAAGGGAACAACTGATAATAACAGAGGGAGTAAAATATGTTATTGCATATATGGGAAAAGTTACAAACAAGCCCATAACTTTATAAAATTAATATACAATAATTTTTTCAGGTGAGGTTTCTCCTCAGCTGGATACATTTTGATGAGCCAGAGAGTCGGAATTCTTGTGACCGGCCCTCTCCACAAACCCGAATGAGATCAGGCACCCCTGTGAAACTCCCTCAGCTGCAAATCATGGCTCTGGTAATTGGAGGCAGCAGACAGCAAGCTGGCCTTGTGCACAGGTGACCGCTTTCACGTGGCGCTCACAACTTTGAGCGACTTAACGGAAAAAAACACTGAGGCTGGGAGAAGTGAGAGACACGAGCAAATAAAAATACCTAGCCTATGAGAAAAAACGGCTAACAGAAAACAAATCGCCATCTTTCCCGCTACTAATCAAAAGTCTAGCCTTTGAAACGCCTACGGAACCTCCCAGAGGCGGGGCTACTACAAAGGCCCGCCCACCGTGGACACGTCCCCAGGGCCCTGCCCCTCTCCTCACCCAGCCTGCACCGCTCTCGGCCTGAGGCGGACTTGCGCTCCCAGTACTTACAAACATCCTGTCAGTTTTCGTCATTTCCGGTAGTGTCTCCAACCAATAAGACGGCCTCAGAGGCGGGCCGTCGTCTCCCAGGCCCCGCCTTCCCTGCGCGGTGGACGCTTCCAGCTCTTGCGCGGGGCAGGACGCTCGGCTCTGCCTCATGGCTGCCTCGGGGAAGCTCTGCACTTTCCGGCTTCCCCCGTTGCCCACCATTCGAGAGATCATTAAGTTGTTCGGACTGCGGGCGGTGAAGCAGCTCTCCCAGAATTTCCTCCTGGACTTGAGGCTGAGAGGTGGCTGAATCGTCAGTTCGCCCGGGTGTCCCCGGTGGGCGCGGGCGGGTGATCGGGCCGGGCGGGCGACCGTCAGTCAAGCGCTTCCCGGTCCCCTCGGAGTCGGTGCTCCTGGAGCCTCGGGCCGAAGGCACGCTCCGTGGTGGACGGCTCTGCCCGCCGGAGTTGCTTCCCGTGCGCCTTATTACGAGCGGGATTTAAATTAAGTGCAGTTTTTTACTCTTCACTAGTTCCCCAATCTGCCCCTCGTTAGCCTGGCGCGGTGACTTACCGCTCCTGTAATCTCAGCACTCGCAGAGCAGAGGCAGGAGGCTGGCCACCAGTTAAAAACAGAGACCCTATTTCCAAAACGAATCCAAAATAGTAAGTCGATGAATAGGATGAATGTTGGCTTCCTGAGTCCTAGAGCCCCTCTAGGGAATGGGTGTTCGCTCTGCAAATGCATACTAAGCAAGCAGCGCAAACAGCTACCTGGTGCCAACGCTGAGACTGTGATACTGCGACAGCCTTGAGTTTGCAGTTTAGTAAATTGAATTCCTCGTGCCAGTTTAAAAGTCACTTCTCTGCCGTAAAATCTGTATAGGGTGAAGGTCACCCAAGTTTTGCTGAGTTTTCACAGGTATTTATTGATTTACTTAGTACCCACGTGTTAGTGATGCTTTCCTTTGGTGAGAATAGGGCCCATCTGTTGCAAATAAGGGCACTAGTTGACTGCTGGAGTTTCAGCCCCTCTCCCTACCTTAAAGGAGACACCCCCACCAAAAAGAAAAAAAGTTTGATTACATGATGCATGAACCACAAAGCATAAATTAGTCATTTGTTTCTTGAATTTGAAGCCTTTACACTGTAAAACAGTTAACCCACGTAAGATTTCTCATCTTTTATTGGATAGAAAGGCCTACAAGGACCTTAAGATTACCTACCTTTAGAATCTTTGGTTCCATGCAATGCCAATACTATCCTCTCCCAGCCATTAGCAAATACTAAAGAGAAAGCAGCATTGTCTACTGAAATACTTTACTTTCTCTAAAGACGGTCTCCTGTGTCTAAGGCTGGCCTTGAACTCACTGTGCAGCAGGGGACACTGAACTTCTGATCCTCCAGCCCTCACCCCCCAAGTGCTGAACTTAAAAGCCTGTGCCACCATGCTCAGTTAATGGTTGTTCGTTGTGCATCTTGGAGCTTCAGGAATGCTAGACAAGCACTCTGTCAAATGAATTACATCCCCAACCATTTAATTTTTCATTCACGTTCTGTTGTGTGTATCCCCGGGAAGTAAGTTCCAGATTCTTAGGTCCTTTATCCACTCTTGTGGGAACCAAGGTGAAAGGAAGTAAAGGTGCTTTTATCCTGGTGAACTCAGACGGAGCAAGTCTGAGACTCAGACATCCGGGGCTTGGCGCTGCGTCTTTGGTATCTGGTTATATGTGAGTGCTCCTGCGAAGCGTAAGAATGGAACCTCTGCCCCACCTGAGAATATGAAGTCCATAATTCTGCTCGGTCAGTCATTCTCGTTCCTTCCGAGAGACAGCTTGGCAACCTGAAACAAAACAAAAAGGACTTGGTTTTGGAGCCCATGCCTAGGGTGGAACTCCTGTCTGCCATTTGCTTTTCTTCGTGACACTTGATGTGTATGTAGTTCAGATAAATTATATTAGAATGGTAAGAGAATTTACATGTGTCAGCCAAAACAGGTGGCTGGTTAGGGGGCGTCGTTGATTCCCTCTCTACCTATTATAAGGCAATACTATTTGAGAGTGGGTAGGCAACATTTTGCCTTTAAGTTTACCTAAGTTGATAGTCAGTAACCATCAACTGGGATTGCACAGTGTCCGTATACAGTGCCAAGAAATGCTAGTGTGTTTTCAATAGTAAAATTTCCAGAGAGGTTCAGATGTGTAAATTTTAATATCTTGCAGTCAGTAAGACCAGTCCATTGTGTTTTTCCAGAGTGATGGTTAGTTGCAGTGAGCCATTAGTCCCCTTTTTTGTGTGATTTCTTAGGTTCTGCTAACTTAAACTGACTGAAGAGTTAGTAATTCCTTTTTAACATGTGTATTTTCAGAACTTAAAATTTCAAGTAGTAAATCCAAACCTTTTTCTGGAAATGATCAAGGGTTCAAATTTCAGAGTCTAGTGGGAGTTGGTTGTGATTGTCACTCTGGCCTCCAAGCAGCTACGGAGGAGAACAGGGACTTCTGCATTCTCTTTTTGGATTTTTGCGTGTGAGGATGGAGGATGAATGTGGAAGTAATCGGTTATTTGATGTTCAAGGGCTATAATGCTGTATGCTCATCTAACCGAGTCTTAGGAACTGGTTGGTGAGGTGGAGAAACAGAAAATGCAGTATTAATTAAATTTGAGGTAAGGAAATTGTCAGAATAATCCTGTTTGTTGAAGGAACTGGAGCTATACCGTGATGTAGAATATTAATGACAGTTACGTGTTGGTTTAGAGTGAGGTAATTAATCAGTAGTAACTGTTGAGAATTCTTAGGGAATTTGCCATGGTAATAAAGGTAGCTAACACGCTTTTTTTTTTTTTTTTAGACAAAATTGTAAGGAAAGCTGGCAATCTAACAGATGCTTATGTTTATGAAGTGGGCCCCGGGCCTGGGGGCATCACAAGATCCATTCTCAATGCCAATATTGCTGAACTTCTGGTGGTTGAAAAGGACACTCGATTTATTCCAGGGTTACAGGTGAGATAACTCAAAGTGTCTTTCTTAGCAAGCAAAAACTGAATGAAATCTTAGGCCATGATTCCAGGTCCTGCCCCAGAGGTTACGGTTCTGTCATCTAGAGAAGTCTAAAAAACTGTTGTATGCAGGAATACTCAAATAGTCTGTTGATCAGTTTGAGTAAAAGCACTTTACACACGGATGATAAATAATTATTTGTATAACTTTATTTCTAAGCTACGTATATTATGACCCAGTTCTATAGAAAGAAATATAAATAATTGTTTTTATATATTTTTATTTAGAGACAAGTTTGCTTCACCTGTTAATCCCAGCTCCCTCTCTCTCCCTTCCTCCCCCCCACCAACCCTCTCAACTCCCCACCCATAAATAATTGCTAATAATAACCAATTGGCATGACTTCAGAGAACGTTCTTTAGGTCCCAAAAAACTCTTTCCACACATAAAAGATAAAGAAGATACATGCTAGAGCCTCATCAAATTGAGTATAGTTGTTGATTTAGGCAATTTTACAAGAGAATTTTTATGTATAAAGAAAGAAGTTGCATCACTTAGAACCACGGAGGTTTGAGTGAGATTTTTTTAAACACACAGGTGCTGTTACGGGGAAAAAAATGTTTCACCTGAACTGTGAGAACCAAGAGTGAGTGTCTGCACTCTGCCCATCTCAGGCTGGCAGTGAATAAGCCTGTTTTGACTATTGTAGAAAAAAAACAAGACAAGTGGAAATTCAAGGAAGCAGGTTTGAGGACTTGAAATAAAAGGGGAAGATGGGTTTTTAAAGCGTGGGCGAACAGTGGGACAGAGCCTATCAGGGATCTTGCAGAGAAATCTCTCGTATGAGGCACTTGATGACTGGAAGGCCTTTGTTTGATTCCTATGTAATTCTAAAACTTTAAAAGAGCCCTGAGCTTTAGACCCATGTGAATAGCAATGTATTATGTGACTATAACCACAGTAAAATTATCCACTATTCTTCCACTCTAAAAAAAAAAGGTTAAAGATAGTATATGCAAATACTTATTTGTGTATGCTAGAATAGTTGGAGAAATTTTGTTTTTAAAGTCTAGGAATTTCTCTGTGTCTCAACAGTCGCTCCCAGATAACCACACGGGGAGCTTCTAATTAATTATAAATGCTTGGCCAAAGCTGAGGCTTCTTACTAGCTCACTCTTAGAACTTAACCTGTTTATATTAATCTACATTCTCTTTCATCTTGCATCTCCTGGTTTTTTTCCATGTCTAGCTGGTGACTCCTCTGCCCTCCTTCTCCCCAGCATTCTGTCTGCCCCTAAAATCCTGCCTAGCCGTTGGCCAATCAGCTTTCTACTAACAGTGATAGCAGTGTGCAGAAGGACCCTTCCACAGCTGCTTGTCAGCACTTCTTTAGAAAACTAGTGATTTTATTTTTCTCATCCTGCTTCATCTGGTTTTCATGTGTTAAATAACTACTATTATTGACTTGTATCTAGTTTTGCCAGTCAGAATTCATTTCAGATTGCTAACTTAATTTTGGGAGTGATACTTGATAAATGTTCCTGGACCATATGTGAAATTTATAAGTGTGGGATTTTGCTTTGTTTGTTTGCTTTAAGAACCACATTCCACCGGCTGGCAGTGTAAGTAGGAATATTGTTTTGGGTATTTATCTAATGACCAAAAAAAAAAAAAAAAAGAAACTGATAACTGCTGTGTTGTTCTCATTGTGTTTTTTTTTTTCTTGTAGCCTTTAGTGGGCATAGAAAACATTAATTTGGCTCCCTTACCCTTCAAAGAGGCTTCTTTACCATCATATTTCACCACCTGTGATGTGCATCTTTCCCATTAATCAGAGGGTGAATAGCATCTGTGCTAATTCCCACATTAATGTATGTATTCTCTGTTCCTTAAAGATGTCAGAAGGCCAACTGTTAGGAGGGCAGCCACCACCCTTTTCTTATCCCTGGGGTCCCTGCTCCTGACTCTGCTCTTTGTTAAGATTTACCATCGCTGACCACGCTGTGTCTGTGTCGCCCTTGTTTCTCTGTGGTCAGTCTTGCTCCTTTAGACCCTGAGCAGCCCAAGGATGAAGATCTGATTTTTCATTCCTCTGTACCTCTACTAGATATGACAGTGCTACAAAGTAGTGTCTCCTGTGGGAAATAAAACTGTCTGTGACTGTTGGGTATGTATCAGAGCAGCTGACTAAATGTGTCTTTGGACAGTAAAAGTAAATAGTAACATTGGTTATCAAGTTTTATACTGTTTCTTATATCAAAGCTAATTCAAGATAGGTCAGGAAATGTACATTTGATTTCTTACACATTTCACAAGCAGCAAAATGAATTCTTGTCGTCCTTGCAGGAAAGGAACCTGCCTTAAAAAGAAATGATGGGTACTAAATTATCAAATAGACTTCTTTTTCCTGTAACGAATGTTTCAATATATAAAGCTGTGCTCTATTAGGCATCCTAAATTAATCATAAAATTGCATAAAAGCAGAAATAGTGTCCTATTTTAAGGATTCCATTTTAGTGATTTCTAAGCTAATAGAATTACTTTTTAAAGAAAGTGTAATAATTTATAAGATGTCTTCTGGATGAAAGAATGTCATTTGTAGCTTGATTTGGTTGTTCCAGCATCTTCTTGAGGCAGCTGTGGGGGGAGGGGAGCACCAGGTGACACATGTAATGTCCCTTTTTTTTTTTAATTTTAGAAGCACTCTTATTTACATATCAATCCCCACATTCCCTTGCCCTCCCATCCTCCCATGCTCCCCACTGACCCCCCAAACCACCCTCTGCCCATTCCCCAGGGATAGTGAAGCCCTCCAAGGGGGACTATCAAAGTTCATCACATCATTTGGGGGAGGGCCCAGGCCCTCCTTCCCCGTGTCTGAGCTGCAGTGGTATCCCTCCATAGGAAATGGGCTCCCCAAATCCATTTGTGCTCTAGGGATAAACACTGGCTCCACTGTTCGAGGTCCCGTAGACGCACATTCAGAGGGCTTGGTTCAGTCTAATGCTGGTTCCCCAGCTTTATGACTGGGGTCTCCATCCTTTCATTAGGTCAGGTCAACTGTTTCTGCTGGTTTCTCCAGCACAGTCTTGACTCCTTTGCTCATTCCTCCTCCCTCTCTGCAACTGGGTTCTGGAGTATGGCTCAGTGTTTAGCTGTGGGTGTCTGCTTCTGCTTCGATCACCTACTGGATGAAGGCTCTAGGAATGGCAACCAAGGGAGTCATCAATCTCAGTATAGGAGAAGGGCATGAAAGGCAGCCTCTCCACCACTGCCTAGATTCTTATTTGGGGTCAGCCCTGTGGATCCCCTAGCTTTTCCCCTGTGCCAAACCTCTCTCCAAACCTGTACTGGCTCCCTCTATCAAGGCACCCCCCCTATTCCTCCCCTGTCTCAGTCCTCCTGTTCTCCTCCCCCCTCCTCTTCTCCCCTTCCACTTCCTGCTCCCAATTTGCTCAGGGGTTCTTATCCCCCTTGTGCCCCTCCCCTTCTTCGGGGATCATGTGTTCTTCTCTTGGGGTCCTCCTTGTTTCCATATAATGTCCCTTCTATTTGGTGGAAAGGTAAGTAACCTGTTTGGTAGGTGGTTCTTATGGCAAGGGTCATTTATGTTCACCTCTGGCTGCCAGGGTTAACTTAGACTCCATCACTAGCTGTGTGCCCTTAGGTGGGCAATTCTGTGCATCTTGCCTCTGTCTACTCATGGATGACACTTGGTTCACTGAGTGAATCTGTTTTGCTTTGCTTTTCGTTTTTTCAAAACAGGGAAACTCTGTGAGCCAGGCTGGCCTTGAACTCGGAGATCTGCCTGCCTCTGCTTCCTGAGTGCTGGGCTCAAAGGTGTGGGCTACCATGCCCAGCTTCAGTGAATCTTTATTAACATCAAGTTGTTGTCTCCATGTCTGGGCCATCCCTGGTGATTTAAGAATTGGTCCAGGAGATTGCTGACCAATAGACTACTTTCTGGTAATGTTGTACCACTCAGGTTGTATGTTTCTTCCTCATTATATTGTGGTCATGTATTTTTCTCGCTTTTTTTGTGATTAAAGATTCTTTATGAAGGAAGGGGAGTAAGGAGATTTTATGTCTCAAGGAGTTTGATGCCTCAGTAGACTTTTTTTCCCCTCCTATCTGTGAGCTGGGGATAAGGTCAGAAATGTGTTTCTCTTTGGGCCAGCTGTCCAGATGGCTTCTTAAATTTTTGTTTGTTTCATACATTATTAATTATAATGATAGCTGATATTTCTGAAGCACTGACCAGTAAATACTTGGTTTTACGTGTTCCCTTTTTATCGAGGTTCCATAAACTACACAGTGGGAGTACTTCAATTACTGATGTGGTTGATACTGTCCTCACACTAAAGATGGTAAACAATGGTCATGAGGAGAACTTGTGTCTTGCTTCCTCCTCCCTTTGCTAACTCTTGGACAACTAACGGATCAGGAGGAAGATTTTAGTTATGTTTGAGTGTAATAATTTTTTATGTATTTTTTAGTTAATGCTGTGTGTATTTGTAACTTTCTCGGAATAATTATTTTCACACATACTGAGGTATTTATCAGTAGCTTTCTGTGTGTGTTGCTGTATAAATAGTCCACCATGTGAATATACAAATTTTATAGCTCCTCACCTTTTGATGGACTTTCTTGACAATCGCATAGAAGCCATTTGAATATTATCATGCAACTGTTTTATTAGTACATTCTTTCATCTTTCTCCAGTAAAGATGTATGCGTATAATACCTGGGTCTGATGTTGTGCCTATGTTATTTTCTATTACAAAGCTACCAAGCTGTAGTAGCTATCCCATTTTTCCACTCTGACCAGGTGTAGCGGAGTTGTAATTGCTGTACATGTTTGCACACACTGGTCTAGTGCGCTTTTTAGCCCTAGTGATTTGTATGGAGTGGTGTCTTGAGGGGTTGCTAGCTTTTCCCTGATGGCTGGTGATTGCATGGGTATCGTGTCCTTGCTTGTCACCTATACTTACTTGAGGAATTATTTAGCTATCTTTAGTGGTGGTCCATTTGTCTCTTTAAATTTTGAGAGCTCTCTATGTGGTTCAGGCCGCTGTGCTGACACTTTCTCAGCTGTGCCTTCTTTTCCCATTTTCTTAACAGTGTCTCTTGAAAAGAAATTTAACTTTTACCAAGTACAAAATTTGTCAGCTTTCTCTTTTAAATATGATTTTGTGTCATGTCTTTAGAATATTTGTGAAAACCAGTTACAAAGAACTTTAAGAAAATATGAGCGAGGAGGTGGTGGCCTTTAATCCCAGCACTCAAGAGGCCAGTGGCAGGTGGATCTTGGAGTTCAAGTTCTACAGAGTGAGTTTCAGGACAGCCAGGGCTATAAACAAACAGAAATTTCCTGTATTTGTTGTTGTTTTTAACCGTTTTTGGTTTTTAACTTTAGGTATCTGTTCATTTTGACTCAGTTTTTGTATGTTGGGGCAAGGTCAAGGTTCAAAGATTCAAATTCCTATTGCTGTCTCTCCTCTCTTGCTCTGTCTGTTTGTCTGTCTGTCTGTCTGTCTGTGTCTGTCTGCTTGGCTCCCTGCCTGCCTTTTCATACTGTGTGTTGAGTTCATCTTTCTGTTTTAGAATTGAGATTAGGTTGAAACTAAAAATTAATTTCGGTGGGAATTCACTAATGATAAAAACCTTCTGACCTATGAATATCGTATATAAATTTGTATTTTCTCTTGACACTGTTTTATACTTCTTAGTGTGCAGATTTGGCACATGCCAGATTTACCCTTAAAAATTCCGTGCATTTTGCTGCTCTTGTACAGGAAGCTGAGGGGTTTTTCTCAATAGGTTATGTACTTGCTTACTGGAGTTTTAGAGCCACAAAGGAAATCGACTAGTTTAGTGTTGTATCAAGCTTTTTGTAATGGGTATGACAGAAAGTTCATGGATTTGAAAAATCAAGCAGACTGGTTTGCAGTCCCGAGATATGCTAACCTTTGACCCCCAGCTTACTATTGAAACTGTTCTAGCTTTGCCTTTCTCTTCTGTACCATGGGAGTCATAGTTAGCTTTTTACCTGCTGACACATGAAGGTGTGAACTCTGTGTAAGGAAATTTCTTTAATCACACACATCTTTGCGTCCATGATGGGGCTGGTAAACAAGCTTCTACTATCATTTCTCTGCCCTGTTTAAGAGCAAGCACCAACTTTGAAAGTATTGTAGCATCCACTTAAGTTAGAACTTAAGTACCCTCGTTTGTTTTGGACATCCTTTATAGCTACATTTTTTTTAACTTTCTGTTCATCATCTACAATATTATATGATTCTTCTCATGTTTGCTTTAGAGTTTTGCCTAGCCCTTCTGCTAGTATTTATTTCAGCAATATTTGGGCTCTATTTTATGATAAATTAGGAAGAAGGTAATTAATGCTTAGCTCATATAGTATTGACTGTTATGAGCCCCTTACTGAGAGAAGGTGGCATGATATACACCCAATAGCTATTTGACATAGTTCTTTTTGTTCTCAAGGAAATTTTAATCTTTGTCCAAGTTCCAAAAATTGCATGCGTTCTTTTCTCATCAAATTAAGTTGCCAAAAGCCACCTAGGTCAAGCACTGTTAGACCACCCCCCCTTCAGAATGCTTTCACACAAGCTTTGGCTATTAAGGAAAGAGTGCTCCGGTGTGTATCTGACCTAAAGGCACAGCCCTTTCATTGTTCTTTTATAAAACCTAACATGGGAAGAAACATTTCCTCTCTAGGGGACTTGGCATAATTGCTTCTAACACAGAGTAAGAATTGTATATGCCGTCATGCAAGCCAGGAGCTAACAATTCTTCTGATAGGGTTTGCAGCAGTCATTTTGGAAGAATATATTGAAAACTAGCATTAATAGAACAGCTGGACAGACACCTGTTAGCATGGTGGGCTGTGCTGTGAGCCCATCGATCATCTTGTTGCATCTCCAGGTTTTGAAGTAGAATGCCTTGGGGCTGTTCTGGAAGTGACTAGGGATTTCTCTCACGTCACCATAGCATGATCTGATGAACACATTTTTCCTTTATCTCTGGTTGAGTAGGGAATCTGTATGTGCTGTTGCTGAGTGTCATAGTAGGCGTTTAAAAGGGTGTTTTCTATAATCGCAACATCAGTTCAGTTGGTTTGGCACCCCCCCACACACCCCATAATTCAGCTCTCTCCTTCTGCCTTGAGGAATTGAACAAGCAAAGCTGAGGCTACACAGCTGTCCAGGAGGAAACAGACCTTCTACAAGATGGATTTGTTGTGGATGACTGAGTGTTAAACTTGAATGGGAGTCCAAAAGGAATAGAATAGAAATGCAGCTTTGTACTAGGAAAGGAAAGCAGATTGCTGTTTTTGTCAGCTCTTAGTACATAGATATGTATGTGAGAATATGGAAAAAAATAACATTTCAAACACAGTTATCAGAGCATTTTAACTAATACCAGAGAGGCAGGTTTGCACTCCTTTACTCTAGTTCTAATTACTAATTACTTGATTACTTTTTATATATTGACATTGTGTAACAGAAGCTTTTAGTTCTGCCTCTTTATTTTTGATATGCTAATTTGTTTTATTTTAATTATGTGAAGCATAGTTGCAGAAAAAAACTTAGCCTTCTCCATTATTGGTAAATGTTATCATTAAATTCACTGTGTTTATACAGTGATCAAGTATCCCATAAGAACTCTTGAGTTTTTAGTATCTTGAAATTACTGTTTTCTAAGACATATTATCTGAAACTGATGAGTTAAATTTTGTCAAACCATGTTAGCTTTAATTAATTCCCAAGTATATTAATGTCAGAGGTACACAATTATTTTTGATAAATAATCGTGACTAACCATATTGAATTAACTGATCCTAAATTTAAAATGTCCATCTTCTTATTAAAACAGGCATTTCACCTATACTTGAAACTATTGTTTGTATAATCTTGCCTCATTTATTGCTAAAATAAATCTTTGCAAATTCCTCCACCCCACGGATGTTGAGAGCCAGCTTCTACAGTAGTTTCCAGCTTCATGAGTGCGGCTAAGTAGTGGTCCACAATCCTTTGCTTATTTAATGCATGTTTCACTTTAAGTTTTCTTAGTATGTTAACTCTTACCATGCAGAAACACAAGTCATTCTGCCTGTCAAATTAGACTGATACACTGTCTTTTAAATCCTAAGCTATCACACTAGTCTCTGCTAGTCTACCTAGCCCTTATTAAGTAGAAACACAATGGTTTCAGTGGGCACGGTGTCCTGCCCGTTCGCCAGTGATCACACCTAGTGTTGGTGTTTCCCGCCGATTAACTGCTGTGCAGGGTTAGGACTGTGACCTTTGCTACTCTGAGTCTCTGAGCTCATTTATTGACCTTTTGTAAACTAGATGCTCTCTGATGCAGCACCTGGAAGACTGAGGATTGTACATGGGGATGTGCTGACGTACAGGGTAGAAAAGGCTTTTCCAAACCACGTTAGACGACGGTGGGAAGACGGTGAGTACAGTGTGGGGTGGGTGGGTTGGTTGGTGTGTCACTTGTTTCAGTGGCAGGTATATGTGTGTCTGTTTTTGTTTGGTTGTTCATATCAGAGATATTTGTTTCAGCTATCACCTATCTATTATAATAAAGTGCTTGGTTTTATATACTTCTACTTAAACTACCTGAACAGAATTAAATAATGTGCGTTGTAAATTTTATGTTTTCCTACTTTCTTACAAATCTGGTTAATTCTTCTTAATTTTTTTTTAAGAAGGCATCTCATGCTGTAGCCAAGGGTGGCCACTCCTCATATAGCCCAGGCTAACCTTGAACTTGAGAACCCTCCTGGCTGAGCCTCTCAAGTGCTGATATTACTGGCGTGCACTGCCATACCTGGTGGAGTTTTCCCTCACTCTAATTTTCGTCGTTTCATATCTTTAAGTTGCAATTTCTATGCAAATAAGTTTTATGTGTTTATGACACTGTGCCAAGTATTAACTATTTTTCAAATGTTGTAAACCAGGCCACCCACAGACCTTGATCTCTTTGTCCTTTGTCTTCACAGTAACGACTGTGACCGCTAAGGCACTCTTCCTTCAAGGACGGTGTTTACTGGGTACCTGTAATGTCTAGCTCTTAGGAAATGCAGATGATACAGGGCATTATGGATTGCTAGCAGAAACTCTTGAGCATAAGTGGAAGAGGACTTTTAGCAGGCCTAGAAATCTGTGTGTCTAGTCTTCCCAGGGTCAGGCTTCTCCAGAGTAACTTTAGTTATAGTCACTGACTTATAGTCACTGACTTCTCAACACTTGGGGTGGCTCAGCCTGCAGTTGACCCAGCCGTGCTAGGATCATTCACCTGCCTAGTCCATCTGTTTGGTGTCATATTATCACCTTCATGACTTCTGGGCACCGGCCTCCCTGGTTATTGGGCTCCACCATTGTCCTCGGTGTTTGGAAACTTACTCTAACTGTTCTTTGCCAGTGGCTTGAGGGTTTGGGGCTTTGTTTGTAGCTTTTGTTTTATAAACCACTTCTTGTTTGTTTGATTCTCGGCTTTTCTTTTTGCGGCATCTTCTCCTGCTAAGGATTTGCCTAGATTACTCTATTCCTTTGGTTTTATTTCCTGCCTAAATATTTCAAGCATTCAAATTTTAGACTCAGGTTTTATCCCCCTCCTGGGTATCTAATGATCTGACAAAACCCATAAAGTCATTGTGTCTAAAGAAAATTGTCTTTTCCTTCAAAATACCTCTTTTCATGAATTTTCTTAGAACTTTTTCTTCAATAAATACAAAACTAATTGTGAAAAAAGTGTATTTTAAGAGAACTGAAAAATACTGAGTCGTATCTTTTCATATGGCTTCATTTGATTCTCATAATTAAATCTAAATTAAACTGGATATTAAGATCATAGAATATATTTGTGTACTCATTCCAAATTATCTTCTCCGTCTCCAACCAAACAGATCCTCCAAATGTGCATATTATTGGAAATCTGCCTTTTAGTGTTTCAACCCCACTGATTATCAAGTGGCTTGAAAACGTCTCTCTTAAAAATGGGCCTTTTGCTTATGGCAGAACTAAGATGACACTAACATTTCAAAAGGAAGTAGCTGAGGTAAGTCTTACCTTTTTCTGGATATTTCATTGTATGATCAAATTTCCAAACCAAATACTACTTCGTGTGTACCACTGCCTGTGTTTTCTAAGTTAATACTTTTGTGTTACATACAGAAAGACCCCTCCAAAAGTTAAGACATGTAATGAAAATAGCAGACCCAACTACTAGATGCTCCCTGTGGAGACCGTGACTTACACTTGTCTGCCAAAGAAGACAGTGTGTTCAGCACTAGGCCTACACTGCTGTAGACAAAACCAGGGAAGGCGAAAGCTTCCTGGTGCTGATTTTACATTCAGATGTCGAGAGTGGCCTGTGCTGCTGTGCTGTCTTAAAGCTGATTCTCAGCAATTCTTAGGATGACCGTTAAAAGGTAGTATGATAGTTTGTCATCGAAGAGAATCTCACTAACCAATACATAGATTGTCACTTGATCCCTCCCACCTTCACCCTACGCATCCCAACAGGTGCCTGCCAACACACACACACACACACACACACACACACACACACACCTTCACCCTACCCATCCCAACAGGTGCCTGCCAACACACACACACACACACACACACACACACACCTTCACCCTACCCATCCCAACAGGTGCCTGCCAACACACACACACACACACACACATACACACACACACACATACACACACACACACACACACACACCTTCACCCTACCCATCCCAACAGGTGCCTGCCAACACACACACACACACACACACCTTCACCCTACGCATCCCAACAGGTGCCTGCCAACACACATACACACACACCCCTACCCTCAGTTGGTGCCCGCTGAGCCTGCATCCCTATGGCCCGAGATTTCTGAGTTTACAAAGTGAACCTCCAGGGTGGACAAGGGAAGCTTACAAGATACGTCA
Source organism: Mesocricetus auratus (assembly GCF_017639785.1). Taxonomy (NCBI): domain Eukaryota; kingdom Metazoa; phylum Chordata; class Mammalia; order Rodentia; family Cricetidae; genus Mesocricetus; species Mesocricetus auratus. The sequence goes on along the minus strand of NW_024429199.1, from coordinate 40,744,733 downwards.
GCAAGGGTGAGCCTAAGGAGAGGATCTGCATGTATAATCTCACCTCACTCTGATTGCATCTGCTTTCTGTTCCCTGTAACCAAGGTAATAAGGACTGAGTTCTGGATTTTTCTCTTCCATGCTCTTGATAAATAGATTTGTATCCATGTGTATCATATATTTTAGGTTTGTCCACTCTTATTGTGAACACCTTGGCAGAACTCATAAGTGTGCTCATAGTTATCATTTTTTTTATTTTTGTCTTTTTTATTTTTTAATTTAAATTAGAAACAAGGTTGCTTCACATGTCAATCCCAGCTCCCCCTCCTTCCCCTCCTCCCACACCCTCCCGCCAACCCCCCATATCATTTATTTATATAGCTCTATGTCTTTCCCACTCTTTCACTGTCATAACCTGTCCAGTCTCATCGTTGGAGACCTGGGATTTGTTTCAGGGCTTTACTGGTATGAACAAAACTGTCGTGGAAGTTCTTAGGCACAGGGCAAATGCTGGATGAGATATGTGCCGCAAGCCTCATTCTTGTTAGGCAAAGCTTAACGTTTTCTGAAGTCACCAGGCCTCTGTATTCCTTCCAGGGGTGTGACCATGAGTTCATTCTGCTCCATATTTTTACCAGCTCCTGGTATTACTAGTCTTACATATTTTTTTATGCTCTAGAGCTGGTGTGTTGTCCTGGTTTTTGATCTTTGCTGAGATTTAATGAAACGGGGCACCATGGCATCTTTGGGTCACATGGGTGTTTGACATTGAACTGCTTACGCTTGGCTCATCTTCTGTTTGCTGGTGTGTAGTTATTACATAGTCTCTGTACTAGTGCACTGTGCTGCAGATTGCCTTTCTCCATGCTTATTGTCTTTTTACAGTGTCTTGAGAATTAGACATTTCTTTTTCTTTAACTTTTTTTAACCGACATATATTAATTATACAAGATAATTGACTTCGTTATGGCAGTTTACACACATAATACAGTGAACTTTGATTCTGTTCACACTCAGACAAGCCCCATTCTCCACTTTCCCACTGATATATTTTCTTGATCATATGTTCTTAATTTTTAATTCATGGTTGTTTCACGTTTTATGAAGAAATCATTTTATGTCTTGATAATGACGGTATCTTTCTGTTCACTTTCCTATCCATAATCCACTTGGGACTGATGGTTGTATGAGGCAAAGGGAACTTCTATTTTACTTACTGTCATCGGCCTTTCACTGGTCTCTTACCAGTGTCGAGCAGCAGCAGGCTCTGTGGGGCACAGAGGGGAGTCCTTTGAAGAGCCCTCAGGTCAGGTCAGGTCACAGATTACCTGTTGTGTTTGTGTGTCCTGGAGAAACAGTTATGCCCGTTTGAGAAGATGTAACCTGAATTACTGCTAAGTAACCAAGTGCCAAATGGGATGGGAGAGAGACAGCAAAGGCAATCTGAGGAGGGCAGAGGACACGACTCGGTGAGCTCTGGTGTGGCACACTGGTAGATTCGCCTCCTGCTGCTGCTGCTGCTGCTGCTGCTGCTGCTGCTGCTGCTGCTGCTGCTGTGGCTATTTGGTATTTTTGTTCTTGGACAACGCACTAGAGATTTAAAGCACTGAGCTCTCTTAATCCTTCAAGGAAAGAGCTGAGTCGCAGAGCCTTCAGCAGTGGAGTCGGGTTTTCGGTGATTCGGCTGGCAGCTGTAGTTTTTAATGATAGCGTTGTTTTGACTTCACCATAGGCAATTATTTTCCCTCACCAAAGGTTTATTTTGGTTAAATTTTTACATGAATATATATAATTTATGGGATGTATTAGAAGTATGGGTACCATATCCTTGTGATTGAATTTCACATGTTTGCAAGTGGAAGCTTCAAGGGAAGACTGGGTAGTAGCATAGCCTCACATATCCTGTTTGCTCAGAAACACAATCTTGCCTGTTATATTCTGTATCTTAGCCTCAGAACACATCTTTAACCTTGACTTTATTGTGAGTTATAAAACAAATAAGCGCCCTCCTCTTTTCTCCGGGACTGTAGGATGTGACTGTAGGATCCAGCCTGGGCACAGTAAAGGAGGGCATGTAAGTGGAGTTATAACTCAGCAAATGCAGTTAGCAGATGCCATCTAGACTCTTTATAGTTAAAATGGGCTTGGAGTGTGTCATTGTCTTCACAGGTTGTACAGAACTTGAACTTGAACACAGATCAACTTGTTTTCTGGTAGAGTCATGAGGTTCAGGTTTTCCATTTTGTTGGGCCTGTCGATTTTTAAGTGGGTCAGACATCAACCTCTGTTTACCTGGAGACGTTGGCTGGTCATGGTTACATCCCTACAGGGAAAATGTCACCACTCTGTTAGTGATATAATGTTCATTGTCCCTGGTCCTAGACTGTGTAACTTTGACTACAAGTATGATTTTTGTACTTGCAGGTATTTTAGGTGAATAACAGAAACAGACAAAAGTAAATACTGTTCCTAGGGAATTCTTCCATGCCTTATTTTCTCATCCTTACGGAGTTTTAAAACTCAAGGGTTAGTGGTTTCTTTTTACTGAAAATTAACTCTTGTGGTGTCCTTGCCTTTTATTTGTTAAAAATCATCTATTGCCAGGCCAGGGTGGCCCATGCCTTTAATCTCAGCACTTAGGAGGCAGAGGCAGGTGATCTCTGTGAGTTCAAGACCAGCCTGGTCTACAGGGTGAGTTCCAGGACAGCCAGGACTGTTTCACAGAGAAACCCTGCCTCAAAAAACAAAATAAACACACACACACACACTCACACTCACAAATCATCTGTTGATGGACTTTGGTGTTCGTGGCTTTACCTATGCTGTGTTTAAACAAAATGACAGTGCATATTTAAATGGTTATAAGGCCATTAACTTCTCAGGGTAGCTCTGAGTGTAAAGTCTTTGTAGGCTTCCTGGACTGTGACTTGAGTTTTTGCTCAATAGATTAGCAGATCTGTGTGCCGCCTTGGTTGGTGTACTTGCTATGGAGATTGAATAGATCTAGAGTCTGGGTTAGATAGAACACCCCCTCTCTGACTGTACAAAGTGCTTCATGCTCAGAGTGAAATATATTTCACTGTGCTTTTAGTCCAATTAGAATAATTCCACCCTTTTCAGGTTTACTTTTTAAAGTAATTTAAAATTCTTTTGAATTCGTCACTGGAAATGCATCTTTCAAATGTAAAGTAACATATTAGCTATGCCTTAAGAAGGAAATCCATGAAGGCCAATTCTTTGAGTTAATTTTTAAATTTAATGGTTATATTCTTGCTGGATTTTGGTTTTAAAGATACACTTTTATCATTGGGCACAGTGGATCATGCTGTAGTCCAAAGCACTTAAGGGGCTAAGGCAGGAGAATTTATTTGAGACAATATACACCTCTTGCATATTATACTGAGAAGCAATTATCTGTATCTTACATACTATAGCAACTCACTATCTTGAGCTCAGTTTCCTAATAATTTCTACTTTCCTAATGCAGATAAGCAATTGCTTAAATTGGAAAGGCAGTAGGGAGAGGGATGAGATAGGAGATACCAAAGTACTGTGAAATCAATCATCAGACATGTCATAGGAAATTCCTCAGTTTGTCAATCCCAAACCTGTGGTTTTATTTCAATTTATTTATTTTATTTTATGTGTCTGAATGTTTTGCCTATACGTATGTATGTGTACCACATCCATGCTTAGTGCCCAGAGCCCCCACTGGGTTTCCTGATACTGGAATTATGAATGGTTGTGAACTACCACGTGGATGCTAGAATGAAACCTGGGTCCTCTGTAAGAGCAGCAAGTGCTCTTAACCACTGAGCCATCTCTCTAGCACCCAAAGTCAGTTTTCGTCTTACTTAAGGTAAAGTTCTAAAAAGCCAAATGATTTGATGTTCTTCAGGAACAAGTTAGGAGCAGCAGTGGCAGAGAACTGTTAGGTCAGTTGATGCCCGTCAGTGCCGTCGGAGAGAAAACCCACAGCAGCTGCTCTGGAAGCACTGACGATGGCCTAGCCCGCATGTCCTGCCATGCGCCTGGCTTCAGGAGTTTCTACTTGTCATTAGTATTTGTGACCTTGATCCTAAACAGCTCACTAGAGTTTGGGGGCATCCTCAAGGCTCAAGAACACAGTGGTCTTTGAACCTATTACTCTCAGTCTTACCCAGTACTAACATATTTTCCAGTGCCTTTATCAAAATAACAAATGCGCTCTATATATGTTTGGAGCCCTCCTTCCTATGTTTTGAACTGTGTTAAAAGTGGTAGTTGCCGGGCTGGAGAGATGGCTCAGAGGTTAAGAGCACTGACTGCTCTTCCAGAGGTCCTGAGTTCAATTCCCAGCAACCACATGGTGGCTCACAGCCATCCATAATGAGATCTGGTGCCCTCTTCTGGTGTGCAGACATACATGAGGCAAGATGTTGTATTCATAATAAATAAATAAATCTTAAAAAAAAGTGGTAGTTGCCATTCCCACACATTTCCTATTTGTATTGTAGGTGTATATGTAGGCACACACAGAAATCCTCAGATTTTTATGTTTTTGCATCTTTAAAATCTTTACTCTATTGGAGGCTGTAATCTATGCCAGTAATCCCTGTTACTCATTTTAATAGTTATTTCATATCTTTTGGCAAAATTATTAGCCATTTACCTGTTGGCAGAATTATAATTTTCTACTTTTTTGAATAATGTTCATAGTGCTACAGTGGTCTGTATCTTCTCTTGTCTAAGTAGTATGCTGTAAAACTTCAGCTTTATTGACAAATTATTGTCCAAAAAGCTTATATACCAGTGTCTGCCCTTTCCACCCTCACTGCCATGCATAGAATCCCTGTAGCTTCTAATTCCTCCCATCCTTAACCAGCTTTTTATAGTATTCCTTTTGCATATAAAATGACAAATTGTCGTGGTTTTTAATTTGCACGTCACTGCTTTTCTATAAGTGTAACTTAGTTAATGGTTATAAATCATTTATCTGCCATGATTTGCCTTATCATAATCTTCTGGTTGTTGTTGCTTTTTAAGGTTTTTTAAAAATATTTATTTATTGTGTATACAGCCTTCTGCCTGCAGGCCAGCAGAGGGCACCAGATCTCATTCAAGGTGGTTGTGAGTCACCATGTGGTTGCTGGGAATTTAACTCCGGACCTCTGGAAGAACAGTCAGTGCTCTTAACCTCTGAGCCATCTCTCCAGCCCCTTCTGGTTGTTTTTTATCTTCTGGTTGTTAAGGCTTACCTAGTATGTAGGCATCTATTTTGTATTGTGAACAATAATGCCATCTAAATACATTCTTAATCTATGATGTGTATTGATAGTATTTTGATTGGAATTTTTAACATAAAAATCCATCCTTTGTAGCTTCTGATTTTGCATCTTTAAGACATTCTTCTCCCCTTTGGGGTCATGGATATTACTTGCATAAGACTTAAATTTGTTTTTCATTCATCATTAATTCAATTACAGTTTGTCTTTTCTCCTGTAAATGCTTAGTTACACCTATACCATTTAATTAATGAATGGTTTGTCCTTCTGTTAAGAGTATCGCATCTCTTATGTATCAGATACCCACATGTGCTTGGGTCTGTGTCTAAGACTTGTGTCCTAATGTTCAGTTTACCTTAAGTTGATATCAGCTAGGGTGAGTGAGTCTCCATGAGCATTGCTGGTGTTATTCAGGAGTGTCTTGGCCATTCTTGATACTACATAATTTTTATCTGAAGTTGAATTTTATGTATGCTACATATAGAAATAGAAGTTCTTTTTTAAAAATCTGGTTGGGATTTTCATGCAAATTATATTTTATCAGTTTGTTATTTGTTTAATTCAAGAATCAATGAGTGGTTACATGGAAAAGTCCTAGCTTTTGCATAAATTATTTGTCAAGAACAGACTGTTTCAAAGGTTCTTGAATAGTCAAGGTTTTATTATACTTACGGAATCACTTTTAAAGCCATCTTTATAGTTCTTCTTTATTTGCTAATTTCTTCAGAAAATGTTGATTGATTAATTGTTTTACATCTGAATTTCTGTTGTAGAATATAATAGTAGCTTGACAGTCACTAGTAGAGAAGTTTGTGTTTTTTCAGAGCTTATGATACAGTTAGTTGACACTTCTCCAGCATGTCTCAGCTAATGACGTTTGTCTACATGGTTTATGTCAGAGAGAGAGAGAGAGAGAGAGAGAGAGAGGGAGGGAGAGAAATACATATAATTTGTCTTTAAAAATGAAGTCAGATTAACTATTTGCTAAATACTTACTTTTGGCCTTCTGTAGAGACTTGTAGCCACCACAGGAAGCAAACAGCGCAGTCGCCTTTCCATTATGGCCCAGTACCTCTGCAATGTTGAACACCTCTTTACAATTCCAGGAAAAGCTTTTGTTCCCAAACCAGAGGTAAGTATTTACATATGTATGTTAGTGTATGAGTGCGAATTGTTGTAGCATTTGTTCCACTGAAGATACTTGATAGGAAATGATCTCTAAGATCTAAAACTTATCTGCAGCTGTTATATCAGAACATGAGTATTGCAAAGCATGAAGCTCTACTCAGTAAATGGAATTAAAGTATTTTAGTCTCTTTTCTGTATACACGGTGAAAATTATTTATTCATATACATACTCTTTCCATTTCCTAAGTCACTAATGTACAATCTTTTTTCCTTTAGCAGTTGTGTTATGAACAATCAGTAAGCATAAACTAGCAAATAAATTACTAGAAACCCTACAATGTTTCTTTGCACCTATGAATGGTCCAAATTTTTGTTAGAATATTTTAAATAACATGTCATAATTTATAAGTATATTTAAAAAGCATTCTTTATACTTTCAAAGTTATTTTACTTCTGTTAACTGAAGAGAACAACAGTGTTTTTGTTAACTTGAATAAAATTTGGGGAAAAAGTACAATTTAAAAGTGACTAAGCTGCTGGTGGTGGTGGCGCATGCCTTTAATCCCAGCACTCAGGAGGCAAAGGCAGGTGGGTTTCTGTGAGTTCAAGACCAACCTGGTCTACAAGAACTAGTTCCAGGACAGCCTCCAAAGCCACGAAGAAACCCTGTCTCAAAAAACAAAAAAACAAAAAAGAAGTGACTAAGCTAAGTGTAGTAGAGCATGTCTCTAAGCCCCAGCACACAGGAGGCAGTAATTAATACCCTGTCTCAAAAAACCAGAGTAAGTTAGTGAGTCAGATAGTGCTAACTGAGATTCAGTGGGATGGGGCAAACCTCAATAACTAGAGAAATGAACTTAGTCTATTTTTCTAGGTGCAGAGGAGAGAGCAGCCCTTGGGTAATTTAAAGCAGACAGAGCTTGTGCTTGTATTTGACTTGTACTCAGGAAGCTCCATGTTTCAGTGTGTGCTTGTATTGGCTTTCGTGTGCTGCAGCAGCGTTACCGGTGCATTGGTTCTATCTGATCTGGGTTTGCACAGATTATAATTCTATAGCGCATATAAAAAAGTAGAATGGACGCCAGGCCGGGGGTGGATGGCTTGTTCAACCTCTGTGTGAGTTCTAGTCCTCTGTTCCTGGAGTCTCCTCCACACCCTGTGGCTTGAAAACAGAAGCCAGCTACTCAGGCATTGTCCACCAGAGGGCAAAATAGACAATATTCCTGATCAACACCAACGGAAGGTACTTTTTATACATCATAATTACGAAAAGCTAATCTAACATATATCTCTAAAAGTAAATTCATGCTGTCACCCATTGCCTTATTAATATAGTCAGGCCTCTTTCAATTATATACTCTTAAATAAAACATGAGTATAATAATAGGCAAATAAAGAAATTCAAGACAGATACAATTGTATATGGTAGTTTGTTGTCATTTTAAAGTACATCACAATTTTTTTAAATTTTGTGTTCTTTTAAAGGAAGTTAGGCATGGTTGTGTTTTGTTTTGTTTTCTTTATTCTAAAGAAGTTTAAGCAGGCTCCCAGAAACCTCATTGAGTGTTCATGGCACAGCTCTTTACACGTAATCCTTCAGGTGGCTCTCTGGCTGCCAGGGAGGGTAGATCCGTGGTTTGGGGTTCTTTTTTATATAAGAAGTACAGAAAATGATACCGGAGATAAGCAGTAGCATCGCCGAAATGAACCCGATGTAGATGGCTCCTCCAGGCTCGTACTTGCTGCTCTTTGGAACGGTCAGATCTAGAAAGTTCGCTATGACCTCCTTGGTGTACCACACTGTTGGGATCAAGCCAGAGACTCCTGCAGTCATGAAGCAGATGCCTCCAGCAAAGGAGATTTGACTCTTGGTGTGTGTGTCCCCTCCTAAGCGAGTGCATTTCATTCCTACTACAGAGGTGCAGACCCCCAGAGCAGACAGAAGGCAGGCCAGCACCATGGTGGCCCTGGCCGTCTGCACGTGGATGGGCAGGGACAGGATGGAGTATTTCACAGTACAGCTGAACATCCCAGTGCTGTACCACGTGCAGTCCATCCATAGCCCGTGCTCCTGCACAATAGCGGTTAGAATGCTGGCGCCTGTCTCTGCATTCACCTTCCAGTTGGGCAGCAGAGTAGCAGTGAGGACTCCAGACACCCCAGATAAGGCCAGAATGAAAGCAAGGAGCTGGAGACCTGCCGAGGCCATGATGTCACTCAGCTTCTGTCCTCCTGGAAGATCCCAGTGGTTAATTGTGGTGCGTGGTCAGATGGGGAGCTATTCTGTGCAGTTGAGAACCAGTTAACACAGGCTAGGGAAAGAAGCAGAATCGGGGTTGGGGGAGGAGGAGAATAAGTAAACAAAAGGCTTCACACGGGAGCCAGAACACACCTGAATAGCACCCTTGTCTCCATGCTGCATGCACACACATGCACGCACACGCACACACACAGAGTGGGTGAGAATGCTGCCGCCTCAGAAAAAGGTTCGTAAGTGGCCTGCAGAATAGCCTTCTACTGAGTGAGCGCCACAAACGGTGTTGGGGTCGTGACATATGTAGCGTTGTCCACATAAGACCCTAAGTATGCTGAAAATGTCTGTGAAATGGGTGTATACCTTGTTGGGGAGTTTAGACACTTCAAATTGTAGCTGCAGTATCTGACACAGAATTTTATTAGCATTGTAGATCCTTTTAAATAACTGTTTTTAACGAAAATAATCCATAAACAATTGAAAGCTCAAATCTTCCTCCTCCAAATAAATTATAGATGTAGGAAAAGTTAAGAACTAAAAAATGGTCTGAATTAAATCTTCATTCAGCACACACCCAGGATATGTGCAGGAGAAAGAAAACTAGAAGGAATTTGGGGTTGTGCGCAGTCCTTACCTAGGTTAGCATCTGTTTAGCTTCATGTCCCTGGTACTAGCTTATGAAAATGTAAGATCCTTTTTACTTGCAACCAGTACCTTTCCCAGTTATAATCCAGAAGAAGTGTTCAGCTGCAAAACTGACTCCCCTCAATAATTCCGAAGCAGTGACAGAAGATCTTGAAAGTCTGTGCCAGAAATAGGCCATTATTGGCTGTAGGTAAAATAACACCCCCACCCCTTGTTTAACTTTGTAGCTGGCTTTATAAAGCAATTACCTTCCTAATTCATGTTTGTACTCTTGTACCATGCACTCCACCTGATAGTTTTTACTGCTTTGAGAGCAGTGTGGTGGTCTCTGGCATGCAATTGTGGCTGCTTCTTGTTGCTGCCGCTGTCTTTCTGAAATAATTTTTAGTGATATACTGCAGTGGGTACTGTGATTTTTTTTTTACACGCACTTACTTCACAAGTGGGCACTGTGGCACTCAGCCTCTTCATATAGCCTCGAGGTGGTTCATGGTTTCATGTTTTTTTTTTTTTGGACTTGAGTGTCCTTCCAGAAAGTGGGACATTTGAATTTTTCTTATCCTTCCTTGGGCTGACTTGATTTTCTTAGAATCCTAGATCTGAAGGAAACCTCAGCTATAATCTTGAGTGTCTTATTTTGTCAAATCGGTGTACTTGGGTGGAGCATCTGTGCCACAGACTTCTGCAGGACATGCAGCTCTTATCTCCCCCTCCTGTCATCCTCTGCCCTTCCTGCTACCCTGTGTTTACCACAGGTGCTACACAGAGACAGAGACTTTCCTGTCAGGAAAACAAAGGCCTGCCTAGGGTGTGAACAGACAGTGGCTTGGCTTTTGTTAAATACCTGAAGTGATGCTAATCTGAGCTCTGTGGAAAGCAGACCTGCCTTGGCTACAAGCCAGTCTCTAAGACACCGGAGCTCCCTCTGCCTGGATTGAGTTCTGTGTCAGTCCCGTGATTTTAGAGAAGGAGCCCCCAAGATTTTACATTGTTATGCGCCAGTGTGTACAAACCTCAGTGATGTTTTCTGGATTTCCTAGCTATAGCCAAAACAAAGTTAAAAGCTTAAGAGGGAGTAGCAAGCACATGTGTGTATAGTCTTACAATAGCTGCTGAGTTCAGGCACATGTGTGTACAGTTTTACAATAGCTGCTGAGTTCAGGCACATGTGTGTACAGTTTTACAATAGCTGCTGAGTTCAGGCACATGTGTGTACAGTTTTACAATAGCTGCTGAGTTCAGGCACATGTGTGTACAGTTTTACAATAGCTGCTGAGTTCAGGCACATGTGTGTACAGTTTTACAATAGCTGCTGAGTTCAGGCACATGTGTGTACAGTTTTGTAATAGCCTCTGACATCAGGTGTCAATCTCTGGCACTATCTCACAAACATTTCCAGCCCAGGAATTTCCAAGCTGTTGAGCTCACTGTTAACATTACCTAAGATTATCCTGATGTTTGCTTTCGGGTTTTTTTTTTTTTTTAGTTGTTGTTGGTTTTATTTTTTTAATGGGATAATTGTTATATATTGATCAATCTATCCAGATTTTCTATTATAGCCCTTTTCTTTCAATCAAACAGTGTTTTCTAAATTTCAGTGTCATGCAGACCTGCAATCAGTTGTCATAATTAACAAGTCCTGGCAGTGATAAATTGCAGACAGGCAAAATAGCAAGTAAATACTAAGACATTGCATCTAGTTAGCCCAGTGCCTGCTTCCTGCAGAAGATGACTTCACATGCTTCTTGTGCATGGAGAATTATGTTTAAAGATGTTCTCTACGGTGAAGGTCACTTCCTGCTCCAGGTGCACAGCTACACTGGCAGTCTCTCCCTTGGGGTTTGCCTCTCCAGTCACAGGCATGATAGTTTACATGGCATGTTCCCTCAGTGTCAGTGTGGCAGAGGAGCAAGGCACACCTCACACCTAGTTCAGCACCTAGTAACAGCAGCAGCAGGGATGAGGAATACTGTGGCAGTCCCTCAGAGCCAAGGGGGCACAGATGGGAACTGGAATCTTCAGGGGAGAACACGTCACATGGAGAACAGAACCTAGGAATGTCCAGTTTATGAATTGCTTGCCAAAAGGAAGTCTGTCGATTGTTCTTTTTTTTTTAAAGCCAGTTTTCCAGAAAAGATTTATTCATACCAAAAACATTTTAAGGCAGAAATATAACTTCTAATTCCAGTGAAGCAGTGCCCACAGTTCTATACTTGCTGCCTACAAGATCTAGATGATCTCCACACCTTTGCCAGGAGCCCTCACAGTCTTACCTGCACTGAGTTGGCTCCAGACGTCTTCGCTGTCTGGTGCGGAGAAGCCACCCGGAGGAGGCTGTTCTGAGGTCTGACGTTGCCATGAGGTGCCCGCAAGTGAGGGTGGAAATGGCAAATAAAGGGCTGCTTAGAGGTGAGGGAACTGCTGACGGGGCAGAAGGTAAATACCAGGTCCTCGCTCTCTTTTTCCAGCTGTGGGAGAGTTAAGAAAGGAGAGGCGGGGAGGCAGGGAGTTGTTGCTACAAAGGATCTGTTGAAACCTGAAGGCTGAGAATGCTTTTGTGCCACTGAGCGGGTTTCATTTGGGTTTTCACAAAAGGCCTCCTTTTCTTGCATATTCCGCTTTAGACAGAGTTATAATTTATTTTGAAGTTTGGTCGGTGTTGGAAGATACAATTTTATGTCCTCGGTTAAAGAATGCCGTCTGAAGTATTTTTAACTGGATTGTGCTTTGCAAATGATAGTTGAGACTACCACTTTAATGTTTTCTTCTGCTGCTTGTTGTCTTGTGTGTGAGACTAAGATGCCAAAGATTGTTAACCTTTAAAACCACTCAGAAGAGTATTTTCCTTTGAAATTTGAGTTAATTGAAGTCCAGCACCAGCTTCTGAGTAGAAAGTGGTACATTAAACCCTCAGGTGTGTTTGTCCTGCTGAGCTCTATCGCCTCTTCCCTGGGAGTCTTCCAGTGCAGCTGTGGGAGCTAGCCCTGAGAATGTGAAGAAACCGCACAAAACGAGAAGTGAAGCCCGTAGCTAACAGCTAGGCCATGAGCGTTTGTGCAGGTGCAGTTCGTGTGGCCCTTGTAGGTTATCTTTTTTTCTTAATAATTTAATTTTACAAGTTATAAATTACATAGCCCTTGGGCAGAAAGAAAGTAACCTTTTGATTAGATTTTTAATTTTTACAACCTTTTTTTGAAAATGGGTTTTTTTCATATAGTATATTCCTCCCTTAACTCCTCCCAGATTATTCCTACTTCCCCACCCGCCCAAATCCACACCCATTCTTTTTCTCTCATTAGAAACAGGCATCTGCAAAAAAAATAGACGTGATAATGAAACTGAGATAAAAGTGAAACCAGAATAGTACAAAACAGAAAAAAGCTTCTCCCCCCCCCCAAAAAAAGACCACTAAACGCACAGATGCTGAGACACATTAGATGTTAGTAGTTAATAGAAAAACATGTTTCAAATCTTTAGGCTTTTGTTGGTTCTGCTTAATCTTTTCCCACTTTGGTATTTATCACTTTACTGGTTTTCCCCATTAATAGTCTAGAGTCTGGATTCTTTTAATAAAGACTTGATCTTGTAGCAGTATGTAGATGATTCTGTGGGTGTCTACTGGGGTGTAGTTTACTGTAGGTGCTGTGTAGATGATTCTGTGGCTGTCTGCTGGGGTGTAGTTTACTGTAGGCACTTGTGGTAACAACTCTGTAATTACTGTTACTTCAGAAGCAGCCAGGATGCTCCCTTTGGTGCTGGTTTGTTTGACTCCGTTCTGGGCCTGTTGAAATGCAGACACCCTTTAGCTAGCAGATGAGCGGTAGATGAACTGACCTTCTCTTGGTCCTGGCAGCCTGCCTGCTGCATGAAGCTTAAGTGGGGGCATATTGAGAAACGCAGTGCATCACATTGTCAACCTCTGATGTGGATATTAAAGAGAAGCCTTTGCAGTCCACAGAGACCACTCAAGAGAAATACTATACCCTTAGCTTAAGGCCTTCTCCGTGAACTCCCAAGTTGTGCTCAATCTGCCACGTGACAGGAGCTGATTTAGAGACAGGCAGAACTGTCCCTTTACCTTCCCCACATGAGCTCTGTGTGTGTAAAAGCTGGTACTTCCTCCCACTTGGCAAGGCTCAAATCCCTATACGTCCTCCTCGTTTCTGTACACAACATTCATTCAGCAAGCTGCTTTGAAGGAGCTCAGAACCTCTCCTGCTTTCCTGACATAGCTCAGCAGTGTGGCTGCCTAGCCCTGACATAGCTCAGCAGTGTGGCTGTGTAGCCCTGACATAGCTCAGCAGTGTGGCTGTGTAGCCCTGCCACGGGGAAGGCCTTCTGTCCACCTGATCCCACAGGGCTCCTGAGCTGGGTGTGGGCCTGGGTCATAGTGGGGTCTAATAAGTATTTGTTGGATGAATAATTCATCACTGCTTTTCAATATATAAAGTGTTAGTTAAGCTATAAATTGCTTTGAATGGTCAAAAATAAATTTAATCATTTTTAAACAGGACTAGAATTTCTCAAGTAATTTTGGAATTCTTTGGTTTGGCATCTTTAATAATATCCACCCTGTATGAACCGACTGCTGAGACTGTGTAATAGTTAGGGCACTGTAACATCTAATTTCCAGACCACCTATGAGGTAAAGGGAATCTATATTTTGCTGGCAAGAAAGCCCAGTTAGAGCGAAGTAGTTTAACTGTGGTTATAAAGGACTAATTTGCAGGAATGGAAACAAGGCCCAGGACAGCTTCTGCAGCAACGTGCATTCCAACAAATATATAAAGAACAAGTGGGAGGGAGGGAAGGAGGAAGAGAGGGAGGGATGTGTGTGTGTGTAGTGTGTATGGCCACTTCACAATTCACATCTAAGCCTCCACTCACCACTCAAGCTAAGTCCATTTGGGGCAGAGTAGTTCATAAATTTTCATTTGTCTAGGGAAACCTTTCAAGAGATTCTTTTAACATGTTGTGTTGATGTTCAGTGCTGACCTGGCTAATACCAGTGGCTTCTCTCTCTTTCTGAAATCTGTCATGTAAGCATTCTGTAAACACACCTCCATAGTCCCAGCTGCATGTCAAGCACCTTAGTTTTTCTTCTGTCTTATTGCCTGTTCCTAATAACCAGTAATAACCTCATAGAATGATGGGCTGTCAGCTCTAAGAGAAGAAACCCACTAGCAAGGCCATGGAAATTATCAGAAAGTTTGGTTTTGGTGGCGTTTGTGGGTGACACGGTACCTTGGCTACAGCTTGGAAGCTGTGGGTAAGTGAATCAGCTCTGAGAGGCTGCTATCACAGAAGAAACAAAACCCAAGTAAGTAAATGGCAGCAGGTATACTGTGCAAGAAATAGATTCAAGAAAGGACATGTCCATGAGGTCAGGAAATATGATTGAATCTGAGTGTGTACAGTGTAATCAAGGTTACCTTCAGTCTATTACAAAACATCAACCATCTTTGCGTCCAGTCTGTATTGACATTAATAAGAGACAGGCTTATTATGTAAGAGGAAGTGGTTAACTAATTTCACTGGGGGGGGGGGGGGGTCTCTGTAGGGAGCAGTTCCAGGTTGAAATATATGGTAGGAGAAAGCTGGCTGGTCATAGTTTCTGTACACACTGGCTTTAGCTAAAGGTCAGTTGTTGACATTCTTACTTGGGCCTGAAAAGGGCTTTACCATTCCTCTGAGCATGACCCAGGGGAAGACTTTGCCATTTTTGTGAGCCTGAGGCACAGAGGTCCTTGACATGGCCCTGCTCATGTAAATTCTACACATTCACTCAGGACTTCATTAGCTCCCCACAAGGGGGCTTTTTTCTCCTTTATTTAACTAAAATTATATCATTTTCCCCTTCCTTTTCTCCCTGTAATTCCTCCTGTATACCCTCCCCGTTAGTCCCCCCCGAAACTCATGTCTTTTTCTTTGTTATGTCACACATGTGTGTGCGCACACACATGCACTGTGTGTCCATGTGCACCTGAGTATACCTAAGCATATAAATACAATCTGCTCGGTCCATTTGAATATGCATATGATTCCAGGACTAACCACGTGGTATTGGATGACCAGTTTTCTCCTGCTCTTGGCATTCTTTGGTTTTTCATGTATTGGTAGGATGCCATAAGATTTCCCCTTTCATGTTAGCATGAGGTATAGTTCAGGTCTTGTTCCGATAGGCATATTGCAGGATTATGGGTGCAGCTTCCCTGTTGTAGGAGACACAATCTCACAACAGATTTCCTGGTCCTCTGGCTTTCACAATATTTATGTTCCCTCTTTGAGGTGTTCCCTGAGCCTTAGTGCGTGAGTTGTGTTGCAGATGTGTTGATTGGAGCTGGGAACCCCAAGATCATTTGTTCTTTACATATGGACAAGTTATTTACATATGGACCAGTTATGGTTTTCTGCAATGGTCCTTGTTGCAAAGGGAAATTTCTTTGATGATGAAGGGTGAAGAACTACACTGACAGTGGGAATAAGGACATTTAGAATGCAGTTAGGAGTCATGCTGGTGTAGTAGTGTAGTGGTAGTAGGTCCTCAGACAGCCATGGTGTCACTGGCCCAATAGTTGGCTAGGTTTCTAGTACCAGGCGTGATTTCACTCCTGTTGAGCAGGTCTTACGTACAATGAGAGGGCTGTTGGTTATTACCAACGTGTGAGTGCCACTACTGCATCCTTAGGGTTTTCATGCCATGCTGGTCATCAATATGTAGTCTAAATGATGTTACCCCACTTGGTCTGATCATGCCCCCCCCAAGAGCTGTAGACCATCTAATAAAAAGACCTTGCTATCAGGCATGATGACCCCCCCCCTCTCAAGTTGTTGTTTAGGGGCATCCTAGAGACTACTAAAACAATATAGGCTGTTACTACTGCCCTTGGTTGCTTCTCAAAGGTCAAAGGTTAAGTCCCTATTGCCAGAGATACCATGCTCTTCAGACATAAAACCTGGAGGACCCAAGATGTATCTGACTGAAAGCCTTCCTCCCTGTGAGAACTGGCTTTCAGAGTACTAGAAGGTGCCATGCAAACTTCCAAGGGAAGGAAGCAATCAGCTATCCTACCTGTCAGCTGCTAGAGTATTGTGTGTCTAGTTTTTTTTTTTCTTTCTTTCCTCTATGTCTTTTTTTTTCCTGATTTTGTTTTGTTCTAACTCAAGAGATTTGAAATTCAAGAGGAAAAAAATAATGGTTGTTGTATTAAATATGTGTTCAATTATAAGCAAAATGCACTTTATATCTGTTACCATAGTTACCAACCACACAGAGAAAAGGGCCTCCATCACTCAGAGTAATTTCAGGAAGTGCTTTTGAGGGAATAAGCAGAGAAGGTGAACAGGAGGGATCCTCCCAAAGCAGGACTGTTGATAACCGAGCTCCCTGCCAGTGTTTTAGAGTTCTGCCACATAGTATTATGAATGGGAATTTTCCTTCAGTTGTGACATAATGCCCACTTAATTCCATACTAGAATAATAGTCAAACTCTAGAAGTCTTGCTTATATAGAATGCTGTTATATTTCTGTAACATTTTAAGGCTATTTAAATAGAGCAAGCATTAGCAGCTCCCTGTATTTGTAAGCACTGACTGTATTGCAAAGCAAGGAGATTAAGCAGCAAGGACGAAGCCAGTTTCTAAAATCCACAAATCTACTCTAGGTGGCAGCTGTGTGCTGGGAGAGTGGTGCACCCTTCCCCAAACTCGTGCCTTTGCTCTTAGCTGCAGCTGGACCTTATACGGTGTTTTGACCATTTCATAGCTCCAGCTTCAATGGAGGCTAAATCTTACCTCGTGCTGTTTTGTTGTTGTTGTTTGGGTTTTGACTGGTTTTGTTGCTGAAAGGTGATTTGACACCAGTGGATCATTGAATATGCGCACATAGACTACAAAAGAACTTCTTAGAGTTGAGTATTTTCAAGAATCAGGTGAAAAACAGCAGAGATGACTGGTAAAGGGCAGGAATGCCAGTGGGTGCCAATGTTGTAGGGTACGGGGGGGGGAGTCACAGAATGACACAGGAGGGTGACTTATAGAAGATGCTTTCCAGCCTTCCCAGACATGGAGAATCAAGATGAATGGTCAAGATGGGGTGGCAGGGTCTGTGGGAAGTTAGGTGGCTCTTTGTCATTGCGGTAAATCTTCCTTCTAGGAGTCCCCTAAGAATGAGCCGTGCTTTCTTCTCTCCCTGCAGCAGCAGTACCTACACTCCAAAAGCCCCAGCCCACCTCCACAACTGCCTCTTTACTATTCTCTGTAGCTATAAACCACCTTGTTGTGTTTTGTGCGGGCCTAAGAGAGTCTTGCAGGAAGTGTATGTTTACTAGGGGAATTGATAAAGCAACCTATAGAACACCGTTGAAAAGTGTTATTAGAGGTTATTAAGGACAGAGGGTGGGGGAGGGAATGTTATTAAGAACATTTAATATTGAACGTAGTATTCACCACAACTGTCTGCCACAAGTCTTCACCAAAGGGCTCTAAAGCTTGGTGACTTTTAGGAGACTTTTTGGTATAGAAAGGCCCTCCCCTGAGCATTTCACTTTTGTTTAGGATATTCATGTGTGTGTCCACCCACACCGTCCCTGTGGTCAAAGAGCTGCTGTCATTTGCATCCAGTTGGTATACACGGGGTTGGGAGCCTTAGCAACAGGATCGATCGGTAGTGTTCGAGGAGAGAAGGATCTGTGGGTCAGCTGGCTGGGAAGGCAGGACAGACTGGGACACGTCGCTGTGCTACCTAGGGAGCTTACCTTCACCCGAGGATGAGCTTACCTTCACTCACTTGGCTCTTCTAGGTCTCACATCTGAGCCCCTTATCTTTCTTCCCACATAAAAACAAATCAGAGTCCCCCCACCCCCATCCACATAGGCTACTGGCCATTTTAAAGGTGTTAGGAAGCCACAAGGATTTTGGAAAACAAATCAACCTGAGGGAAAATAATAGCCTAAATGGGACTGGAGGATAGCCTTAATTTTGAAAAGCAGCAGCACCACCACGCTGCCTAAATGGAGCTTTCTGTGCCTTCTTTGCCCCTGGAGCGAGTTAGCAGTGCCCAGGCCAGTGCATTGTTCGGTTGGAGGCCTCCGCTTCTGTAGAGCTGCCAGGCATCTGCAGGCACTCGCCAGGACTGTTTGAGCCCATTGTGCCATCTTTCCATTTTCCCTGTGTCCCAGTGACCGTCTTTCCTTCATGAGTCCATTTTTAGAAGCAGGATGGAGATAGCTCTCTTACTACCTATGCCTGACAAGCTAGTCTTCTGGTAATTAAATGATCTCAACAGCTGGTAGCAGCTTAAACACTGTCCACCAGTGACATCTTAAAAATGCTGTCCTCCATATCAGTCTTAGTGCATGTAAAGTTGCTGCTGGAAGTTCTGGGACCACAGCCGCATGGACTCTGCCCATGAATTTGGTGCAGCTGAGTAATCAGCATCTGTACTCAAAATAGCTGGTGTCCTAATCATCCCTTTGTGGAGAGTTCAGCGCTAAGTGGTCCTAGGGGGTCTATAGCCAAAACTGCTACCACAGCTTATTGTACTCTTCCAAAAGCTGAGATGCTCACTGCCAACTACTGCTTGCCTACCGGCCTTGACAGTCATGCAGATAGACTTTTAAAGGCCATTGTAACTCCACATTCTAAAATAAGACACCATTATGCACAGTTGCAGCCCCTTCGGACTTTTGCAGACATCCAAAATTTAGCTTCTTATGTGTCCAGAGAAAACACAGGCACACGAAATGGTTCCTGAGAACTGTGAGAGAGCCCATGCTCCTGTGATTGCAAAACTGAATTGCTTAAGGGAAGGGACACAGCTTGGAGTTAGAGTGCTTGCCAAGCATGCGGTAAGTCCTGGGTTTGATCCCAGGACTAGAGAAAAAGGTCTAAATCACCTTTTGCTACATGGTAATATGTTTGTTCTCAATGAAGGTTGATGTAGGAGTGGTACACTTTACACCTTTGACACAGCCCAAGATCCAGCAGCCGTTCAAGCTGGTAGAAAAAGTTGTTCAGAACGTGTTTCAGTTCCGAAGGAAGTATTGTCACCGAGGACTTGGGTAAGAATCTGTTTTGACTTCGTGACTCTTAAAGGGTATATATGACTGGCTCTTGTTTTAGACTCTGGTGAGCAACACGCCCACCACAGAGGAAAAGCCCATGTTCCTCTTAGATGCCATATACAGGTTTGGTCCTAAGTACAACCTAAAACCCTCATGTGCACAGCTTCTGCCGACTCCTACTAGGCAGGCCCTGGCTTCTCAGGCAGGACTCGATGGGTTGCTGCCCTCTGCTTATGGACTAGAAAGCAGACATGCCTTCTTAGCAGCTGTGATGTCGTCATGACCTGAGTCTTCTGCCTCCACTCGGTGGGAGCTCTTGTGTTCTGTCAGGCTCACTGCTCCTCGTGGACCTTCCAGAAAAGCAAGCCTGAGCCGTGGTTCTCAGCCTGCCATTTATAGATTCTACTTTTAAAGTATAACTCATACAATTGTGCATACTGGCAGTAATGGGAGGTGGCAGGAATCCCAAAATGTACATCCTACTTTTGAAATTCCTAGGATTAATTGGTCAGGCCTAGTCCTACTGTTTTCAAGCTAAGTAGTGGGCCCTATTCATTTTCAGTATACCTTCCTCTAAACTGACACGGACCAGATACCAAAATTCACTTGAAAAATGATTGATGCTATCGTCAGTCACACCATGCTACAAAGTGGTCCCAGGTGTTAAAAACTGTTATCAGACCATCTTTATCCTGAAACTGAACTCACTGCTCTAAGTCACCTCACCTTAAAGATTGGGGAGTGTACGCCACCCTCCACTGTCCATGGCCTCTGCCAAGGTCCAGGCACTCTTTCAAAAGAATGAACTTAGATGCCTGAAATTTGCAAAACAGTTGACCTGTTTAACTGAAACTTAAAATGCACACTTTGAGTTTTAAAGATGCTTAACTGTTTGTTTTCATAACAGACAACTTAGCACTTTGTAAAACCACTCTGTCTTTTGGAGTAAGGGATTTTGAAGCCTTTAAATACATCCAGGTTATAGAGAATCAAAACCAGAAACTTATCAAATAAGATATAATAAAACTTTACGAAAGTGAGGAAAATCAAATTTTAGCTCAGACCTGTCTCCAGTGAGTCAGACCTGGTGTCTTTAGGCACCCAAGAGCCTCAAGCGTCTATGAGTGTGTCATTTTGGAGTTTATACAAAGATACGTTTTGACTGACATAATTTAAGTAAATATTCCGCTCCACACTTTCCTTTCAGAATGTTATTTCCTGAAGCTCAACGCCTAGAAAACACAGGAAAGCTGTTACAGTTGGCAGACATCGACCCAACTCTCCGGCCCATCCACCTCTCGGTCATGCATTTTAAGAGCCTCTGTGATGTGTACAGAAAGATGTGTGATGAAGACCCACAACTCTTTACTTACAACTTCAGAGAAGAGCTGACGCAAAAGAGAAGAAAAGGCCAAGAGAAAGGTGATGACGCAGAAAACTGTGAGTGCTAACCGCTACTCATAGGACACCACGTCCTCTGCACGTGTCTGTCAAACACCGGCGACTTGCATGCCGTTACACTCGTGAAAATAAATGTCAAGTACATTCAGTACAAGCTTTCCTTTAATATATATAGATACGACATGTTTAGTATAAACAGCATTTATTACAACCTTCAAAAATGAAATATCTGCGCATTGTGCCCCTAAACCACGTAAAAATAACTTAAATGTGCTTTAAATAAAGCAAAAAACTAACAACTCAAAGAAAATGCCCAGAGGATTGAAGGAGGGACCCCTTTAAAAGCTATTAATCACAACTTTCCCAACCTTACTTTTCCCACATAACTTAAAGTAATTAGGATTCAATTTTATTACAAGACTAAATCATTTGACTTCTGCTCAAAAGGGATGTGCGCTATGTAATTTACAGATGCTAACCAACTTAATCTCTAGTTTTCTGATCCACAATAAATTAAAATAACTTAAGTCTTTACAAGTTTTGTGGAAGAATATATATAAAATGGTTTTCCTGCAGTTTCTGTTTCCCGCCACAGCAGTCCTCCTATGACTTGCCATGGCTCTGTGCTTCATAAAAACACTCCTCATTTACAACTGAAGCTAAGCTCTGGACACTGAATTCTCGCTCCAAAACCAAATTTAGATCAATGCTGGCAGTTTCGGGGTGGCTGTCAAGGGACTGGTGACGAGTCTGAGCCTTGAGCAAAGTCCCTCTGCCCCTCTTGGTGCTGTTAGCTTTTCGTTTAATGGGGCAAAAGTGGCCCCTGACGAGCCTAGGCTGCTCGCCTGGCCCTGTGGTAGGCTGCTGCCCAGCTGGGTGCATGTCAGGCTCCTCAGAGATCCTCAGTCTCTGGAACTGAAGCTCGATGTCCTTAGTAGGGCTGCCCTGTTTCAGAGGGTGGTGGAGGTCCTCGTCTTCATCACTCAGAATGTCACTTTCTTTGATGAGATCATCCGGAAATTCTGCCAGGCCCTCCTGAGGGTCTTTCTCCAGCACAGTGCCCTGACAGTCTTGCCTGTTCTCAGCTACTGGGCAACCACTGCTCTGGGTGCCACTGCTCAGGCTACACTCATCCGAGTCCAGTGAGTTGCCCTTGCTGGGCTCGCCGGGCCACTCGCTGCTGGAGGATGTCCTGAGGACCTTCAGAGACCTGGATGAAGCTACAGAGAAAAAAGGACAATATCTCCATCTGACACAGAAACAGATTCTAGACTTAGGGCCTCAGGGCTTGTAACACTTACAAGATCTTATGATATGAATTCAGTCATCTAACTTAGCATTTAGGTGGCAAAACCAGGTAGTTATGTGAGTGTACTGATGACTTTAGGGATCTTGTTGCTGGGTCTCTTAAACGTCTGCTCATCCTGCCTCCTCCTGAGCACTGTGATAACAGTGTGGACCACCACACCTAGTTTTCTGCTTGCTAGAGATCTAGAGTTTGCTGAAGGCTGGGCAAACACTGTACCCACTGAACTACACCCCCACGCATATCTGAAATTCTTTAAGTTGGGATTCTGTTTGTTTTTTTTTTTTTAAAGATTCTCAGGGCTTCACCATATAGATAGAATAATAAAGTACCAACAACTACCATAAGGGCTAGAATTACTATTTTTCCGATGAGTAAATGGAATAGTTAATTACTAATAAAAATTTAGGTTACCTTGTTTTACTACAGTACCTTGTAATCTGAAAATATATCTCTTTGCATAGCTTCCCTGTTTATTTCTCCCAGATGTTCCATTAGAAGCTGAAAAATGTTCTTATTCTCTTGAGCATCATCTCTGCTGGAATTTATACACAACTTTGAGAGAATTAACACTGCACACACTTAACTGTGTGTATGTATGTAAGATTGATTCTGTTCTCTAGAGTTGGAAAGGGAATTCTGAGTTTGAATGTTCCTGTAATCTACTAGCATCATATTAGTTTTGATGACAAAGCAGGGAAAGGAGAAAATGTATGCCCCATGAGATTACAAACAATAACAAAGAACTCAGGGGATGAAGCTTGTGGTAGCACTGAGAAAAAGGTAGGTCCTGGGTTCAATCCTTAGCCCCACCAGAAAAAAAATTACATTTTAAAAAGAAACAAAACATTAAATCTGGAAAGTAGGCAGAAAGATGAACAGCATATTCCAGGCTGATGACCTGCTGGCAAGATTGCATAAGAGTAAGAGCATTCAGTCTTGTGATCGAATTAAGGGTTGACCTTCAGAAGGCCTGGCTAAGCAAAGCCCTCAGACTGGTGTTCATCTCAAGAGGAAGGAACAGTAAGATGGTAAGTACCATTGCATCATGCCAGCTGCTAGGAGAGGGGATGTGGGGTTAGAGGTTGGTGTAGTTTATAAAAGGGGGTGTCGTCGCATGGCTGTATTATGGCCTCATACATTGACAGTCTCACCTAATTTGGCTGAAACGGGGACTCGGTTCTTAAGCGGTACCAGACGATCCTTACATGTCTTCTCCAATGGTAACTCGCACTTTATGTGGCGTCTGAAGTTCTCTCTCAGAATGGAACGAATCACCTTAACAATACTAGTTTTGCTCTCACTGTCACTGGGGAAACAGGAAAGAGAAGATGCAGTATGAATATGCACTGTCCGTTCTGCTGCATTGTGGGCCTTCCTGGGGACACAGCCGTGGCCAGCTCGGCCTTGCACCTCAGAAGCTAGCAAGCTAGCCCACCAACGTGTACCTGGCTTTTCTGGCTTTAAAGGAGTGAGAATTGATCATTCTGTATCTGATCGATATATTCTACTGGACCCACGGTTGCCCCTTGTAAGTGGAAGTTGTGACCTAGTACCAAATTTCAGGAGGACACTAAAATACCACACACTCTAAAGATTTACTTATGTGTTTGTCTATGTGTGTATCCCACATGTGTTAGGGGTGGTGTTGGGTGCTGAAGAGACCAGAAGTTGTCAGATTCCATGGTGCTAGAGTTATAGGTGGTTGTAAGCTACCCAACATGGGTGCTGGTAACCGATCCTGGGTCCTGTGGAACAGCAGCAAGTATTCATAACTGCTGAGTGATCTCTCCAGCCCCTAAACTCGCCTTTTTTAAAGGGTACACAATTAAGTCATATCCATTTGTCGAGGGAAGTACCTGCAACACAATTGAAAGATGGTCTCTGGCCGTCCTTCGATTTCTGACTTTGTATGAATCAGCTCCCATATGGAATTATTTTCAGTCCCTGGGTAAAAGGAAATGAGTTCACAACTTTGCCAAAATGGTATGGTTAAGAATACCTGAGTGTTGCCAATTCAAACGCCCCCCAGTTCTCTCTCTCCGTTTTCTCCCACAGCTCGCCCTGGGACATTAACAAATGGCTACAAAAACTGAGGTAGAATTCTCCATCCCTCTTTGGTGGTAGAATTCTCCATCCCTCTTTGGTGGTTGGTAGTTGGTTCTGCTTTTGCTGAGTTAGTGGCAGGATCTCACTCTGTAGCCCACGCGGGCCTTTAATTTGTGGCAAGCCTCTCACCTCGTCTACCAAGTTCCAGCTCCTTCCCCCACTTGAGATTTTAGCCTCATTCTTGGAACAAACAAGAGTATTTGTTTAGGAGTTGTGGGTGACAGAGCCCCCTCCCATGCAGTCATCTTAGAAACATAAGCACCTCTGACAGAAGTCACCACATAACCCTGTTGGTAATAGTTATTGAAGAATTATTCTAGAAGGTCCTTGGGACATAGTTCAGGATAGGGAGGGTGTTTTGTTCCATTTGTTTTCCTTTTTATTTGCAGTGCCGCTAAGGAATATTCTAGTATGTTTGAGTTTATAAAATTTCATTTAGTGGTTCTTTGCCTAATCAATTTTAGGGCATCATAGCATATGGCAAAAAAGAAAATGTTGACAGTTGTTGACTGTAAAAAGTGAAGCAATGCAGAGGCATTTGTCAGAAAAAGACCATCCGATGCCACTTGTTTTCTTTCAAAAGATTGTAAAATGTCAAGACAACCTTGTTCTCATTCTACTTTTCTAGAAAGTATAATATGCGCAAAAATTATCCTCAGGTACTATGGTTTGGGAATGATCCCAAAGGCCCGTGCACTTTTAAGACTTGGTGGTTAGCCTGTGGCCCTCCAGGGGGAGAAGAGGTAAAAACTGTTAAGGTGGGACCTAGGGAAAGGGTGTGCTCTCAGCTCCTGATGCCCTCACCCTCCCTGTCTCTCTGCTCCCTGACCACTAAGTGACAGATGTGGGCCTTCATGGACTGAAAGGCAAAAACACTTCCCGCTTTCCCTTGCCACGTGAGTGGAAAACACATGAAAATGTCTCTTGCTGCATTCCCCAAGGGTTTACCTGCTGTGTTCCCCAGCCTAACTTGAAGTGCAGATATGGGGATCAGCCATCGGAACTTAAAGGGGTCCAAGTCAGCAGAGTTGTGGGCGGGCCGGGAATTTGAAGGCTGCAGTGAGAGAGACCACCAGGAAGGGGTTAAAGTCACATGTACCATAAACAGAGCTGTCTTGATCTGTGTGCAGGACTCTTGTGGGTGTCTAAGATGCAAAGAAACCGAGTGAACCCAGTTCTCAAAGACCCCCCCAGGACTGGGCCAGAGTGACAGTTGCTGGAACACAAGGGTTTCTTGTCTCTACACAAAGGCGGCAGCCATGCCTTCCTGCAGTCTTCGGTTCTTGCTGTTGGTTTGAAGTGTCTGTGGCCAAGCTTTAATTATTTTGGAGTTTTTCCTTTGGGTCTTAGCTTTTTGTCTCTTTGCTTTTTTTTTGAATCAAGGTAAGAAATCATTTTAAAGCCAAAGCTTTATAGACTTCTGTGAATATGGGACCATGTTGCACTATTATTTTCAGGGGATAAAAGTTTTCTGCTTTGGCCTCCACTTAGGTGTTTGTCTTAATCATCTCTTAAAACAGATGGACAGCTATTTAACTTCTGGGCACATGTGCAGAAAATTCCATTCTGTAGCCTACCACAGAAATGCTTGCACCCCCGTGCTTATTGCTGCCCTGTTCACTACAGCAGAGAATTGGAAGCAACCTCGTTGTCCATCAAAAGATGAATGGGTAATGAAAATTGGTGTGTGTGTGCGTGTGCATACAACTCAGCTCTCAAGAAAAGTGATGTTAATTTACAATAAAATGGACTCAACTAGAATGTAAGAATGAGGTCACTATCTCAGAAAGGAAAAAAACTGCATGTTCTCAATCATATGCAAATTTGTGTGTGTGTGTGTGTGTGTGTGTGTGTATGTATGTATGTACATTTGAGTACAGTATAACATGAAGAGAACAGGAAAGGCTAAATAGAAGGGGATGAAGAAGGACTGAATGCAGGTAACAGATCCAAGTTTAAGAGAGAATATAAAACTGTTTTCCTAGTTCTCTTTTTGTCATGTTTTGGTGGTAGATGTGTGCATAAAATATAGTCAGAGTTGTGTAGGCTTTGGGTTTGGTAATTTGGAGGTATGTTTTTATTATTTAAAAAAACTTGGAAATTAAAAAGTACTATTGGACAATGAGGCCGTGATTGTTACTGAGGTCTTTAGTACAATGTAGGAGAAAGTCATGAAAAGGCAGCTTTAATTAAAAGTCATTTTCTCTTACCGGTTTCTTTTTCAGTTTGCAGTTTTCTTTATAAACCAGTATGACAGCTCTCTTAAAAACTAAAAGTAAAAGAGAAAGAACAGTCTTGTTAGTTTCCACAAACTTTTCTAGGTTAACCCAGAGTGGGCACTTGAGAACACCCTTCAAACCCAGGACTGAACTCCTGCTGTGCTAATGCCTGCTCAGAAAAGCAGGTCCTGCATTTGTTTCTCCATCGTTTGATTGACAGCTGAGGCCATGGCATCCAGGTCTCAGTGAGTATGCACTATAACTTGCTGTCTCAATTCTGGGTGAGAAGGAAGAGGTTTTGAAATGTGGCACTGTTCAGACGGCAGCTTTCCAAGCAGCTTTGTGAGATGCTTCCCTAGCAGGCTGTGTTGGGTACCAACCACTGCAGCATTTTCCCAACTCCCCAAAACCAGGAGTCAGCAAGAGCAGTAAT
The DNA here is from genome assembly GCF_017639785.1 of Mesocricetus auratus. Lineage (NCBI taxonomy): Eukaryota > Metazoa > Chordata > Mammalia > Rodentia > Cricetidae > Mesocricetus > Mesocricetus auratus. The sequence continues at coordinate 40,717,930 of NW_024429199.1, read as the reverse complement.
GTTAGTCAAGCTTTTTGTTACTGCTAACGCTTCTGAGCCAGAGTACCAACCAAATACTGTGAGCTCAATGTCCTTCCTGGCTTTTCCTAAAGACAGGAACGGATTCAACCAGGAAACTGTGGAGTGCATCAGAAGTTCCCCCATGGACAGCTCTGTCACCTGCATTGTAAAGACAAGAAACAAAGATGAGAAAATCTCAGGAGTGGGTTTTTCATGTGAGACACGGAATTGCATCCATGTGGTCATTGCTAAAAAGCCCACAGGAACAGGAGCTGTTCTGTGTGTAGTCCCTGTCAACACCATATGAGGTGGTGGAAGTTGTGTAAATATGAACTGTACCCCATTAGTAACATTACCTAGGGCGCTTCCTGCCTGGAGGGCCAGTGCCTTACCAATGAGCTACAGCCCTGGCCCTCTTTATTTTTTGTTTTTGAGACCAGGCCTCCCAAAATTGCCAAGGCTGACCTTGAACTTGTCCTGTAACCCAGACAGGCTTTAATTGCACCTAGGCCTGTTTAGATTTAAATTGTTGTTTTTAGATTTTTCAAGACAAGGGTTTCTTCTCTGGGTAGCCCTGGCTGTCCTGGAACTCTCTGTAGACCAGGCTGGCCTCGAACTCAGTCCCACCTGCCTCTGCCTCCTGAGTGCTGGGATTTAAGGTGTGTGCCACCACCGCCCTGTTTAGTGCACTCTTAACATACTTGACAATTCTGCCACAAGGCCATGGCCACCTAAGGCACTGGTTCTCAATCTGTGGGTTGTCACAGCCCCTTTGGGGGGGGGGGTCAGATGACCCTTTTTTTTTTTTTTTACAGGGGCCACATATCAGATATTTTCATTACAATTCATAAAAATAACAAAATGACCATTATGAAGTAGCAACAAAATAATCTGATGGTTGGGCGTCACCACAACATGAAGCACTGTATTAAAGGGTCCTAAAGGGTCTGTGTTAGTGTTTACTTCAGGTCACTAAACTGCATCAAGGCTGCTGATAATAAAATACTCGCATTTGAAACTGACCTGAATAAATAAAGTTCTGTCCCTTTTCAATTCCTGCCACTTTCTACACTGTTCTTCTGTGCTCTCAACGCTCAGTGTTCTAAGCTTAGCAATCAGACAAAAATGAAAAATACACAAGATGTCAGCGATCACTGGGACTGTTTGAGTAAGCAGATAATCACTTGTATCTGATACTGTGTCTGAAGCAGGAAGAGAACAAGCCCTATATTTTATCCATGGTTGGCCCCCTCCTTCATTCTCCCAGCCCAGCCTTCCCTGTGTTCTAGTTTCTGGAACTAGGACTTCACCCCCTCCCCACGAGGAAAGAAAGGAGGGAGACACCAGCTCGGTGATGCTTCTGTTGCCTCAGTACAATGCTAACGTGACAATTACATTTTAGGATAGTTTAATACATTTCTATATAAACTATATAATTATATATTAATAGCAAAACAAACGGCTTTGTCTCCCCCCAGGAAAGTCAAACCAAGTAGCTGCCCTGGAAGGTACCCTAAGCCCATCCACCCAGGCATGAAGCTGCTGGAGTCCAGAGCCCCACAGACCTCCTTCTCTGTGCCACTCTGCTCCGCCACAAGCTGGTCGAACACTGTGCCATAGTCCTCATAGACCTTCTGCATCTCGTTGATGTGGCTGGCTACCTTTTCCATGGCCTTTAGTGCTTCTGAAAAAGAGGAAGGTGTGCTTGCTCATCCTGCATCCCACCAGATGCCAGCCTGGGAGTCCAGCTCTCCCCTCACAGAGTGATTGAGGTACGGCTCACAGCAGCCCATTGGATCCAGGTATCACAGTCAGGAACAGTCAGATCGCCATCTACGGCAGATTCTCTCAGGAATGAGGAGACTCTGAGAAGCACCACTAGTAAAGCTAACCTAGCCCAGCCACATGTCCTAACACTGCTCTGTGTACCCCAAGCGCACAATGGCTACAGCCAATATAGTGCAGCATATAAAACAGGTGCAGTTTTACCAGAGGTCAACCCAACACTCTCCAGCCCGGCCAGGAGGGGAGAACCTGCCTCTGAAATCAGTATCTCCTCTAGGAGTGCCTGGCAGGCAGGGGTCCGGCACGGTTGTCATTTACAATGGTAGAGGACAGGAAGTGAAGCGCATTGCTACCACATGCCTCACTCAAACACACAGGCCCAGACTTTGGCTCCCAGTTCAAGGGGAAAACGTACCCCAAAAAAACCCTACAGATGTCTGTAAATTACAAACACCCGACTGCAAATTCAGTTTGCGTTTATAACTTGGGCAAGGGCATACGAGGGGACAAGAATGATTTTGACAAGATCTCACTACATTCTATACGTTGTTCTCAGATTCAGTAGAGCTCAGAGATGTCCACAAGGTGGCACCCCATCCAGCAAGCATGAGCAGTAGCTTTAGCACAACCAAGTACAGGAGAGAGGCCCAATCAGGAGTTCTCACAACAGTAACCTGTGATATTCAACTCAGTAGACCTACATTACATTATTTTAAAAGTGTAAGTCAAATCATCCCTCTCACCAGTTCAGTAAGAAAAATCTCACCGGGAGAGACCCCCTTTAGTCCTAGTACTCAGGAGGCATATTCCTGTGATTTTCAGCCCGAGCTACACACTGAGATTCTGCCTCTAGTTGATTAATTTAAAAATCCCCAAAGCACACTGAGCAGCAGTCTGAAGGATGGCTATATTACGCTGTTTTCCTGTGTCTGTCACTAAGACAAGCCATCACAGAGCTCAGGATTCACAGGGAAGAGTTGTAGGCACCGGGCTAACACTCTTGGCTGGCTGTTGAATACAAGCAACCCCCTTCCAAGCCTTACCTGTGAGGTGATAGTGTTCCTCACTCTCGTGGTCCGTCAGGGACACAAGCTCCTTGAGGAGCAGGGGGTACTTGAGCACTCTCTGGACGGGCTTGATGAGGTAAGACTCCAGCGTGGAGGAATGTTGCTTGGTAGGATTTCGGGCATCCAGGAATGCCTTGAAGGCCTTATCAGTTTTAGCTGCAAGCAATGGATAAAAGGTTCTTAGGAGAGCAGAGTGAGATGAATTAAACTGTTTTGTGTTATCCTCCAGCCGAGTTTTACATCACTCCCTCGGCCCTAGTGCCGTTCGGTAATAAAAACTCAAGTGCCCGTTACGCCAGCGGGGTCTCTGTCACACCTCACAAGACCTGCAAGGCTCCCTAAGATGGTAGAGGATGCAGTCCTCACTCCAGAGAGGAGCATGGAGTCGCAATGCAGCTGTGCATCCCCAGCCACAGATTGTCCAGGTTGGACTAAAGATGAGCTTCAAACAATTCATTGCGAAGAGCCCTAGAGAAAGGCATTCCCTCTCCTGCCCCAGCACTGGCTGTCCTTATCCGCCACACTCTTGAAAGTAGTGTCACTCTGCCTCTGAAGCCGTGCTGCCTTCACCCCACAGCTCCAAGGAGACTAGACTTAACACCAGCGTTGCAGTTCCTCCCACCAAGTATGGCATGGGAACCCCTTGCAAGAACTGCCTCTATCCATCGGTGCTTTAAAGGGCGCACACAGAAGCACAGGAGCAGATGGTGGGGTAGTGGACATGTCTGTCGTCACACTGGGTTCCACGGGTGCTGTTGGCAGACCAGCCGTCTAGGTTCAGCTAGTTTGTAGAAGTGCCCTAATTAGGTTCCATCTCAAGGGTAAGACCTACAGCACTTAGGAGATGTCACTGGTTACAAGACGGTGCAGGTCATGAGGTGACCTCTCACATTTATGGAAAAGGACAAGTTTGGACTCAGCGGTTTTTTTTGTTTGTTTGTTTGTTTTTGTTTTTTTATGTTGCTGTGGTCTCACACCCTCCATGGCAGTAGGATTGTGTAACCTCTGGAAGGCAAAGTTGTTCCCAGTGCCACCAAGGAAACAACCTTAGTTATGCACCTGGCTAGGCCACCCATTCATGCATTGAAAAGGTGTTTGTGAAAAGAAATGCCAGTGCCCTCGGTGACCACAGAAGATGGATTTGGGCTACTTGGCTAGCTCACCATCATTTGAAGCATGCCAGAGTGCATTTGTTTTTTAAGCTTGGAATTTGAGATAGTGTGAAGTTCTACATTTAAATCAAATGGGTTTAAACTACATTAGTGGAAATGTTAAACCCAAGATTGTAGGAGAAACCTCTCCACTCTGTCCACAATAGTAGGAGTGGGCAGCCTCCGGAAGGCAGTTTTTCAGAGTTCCCCCAGGGAAATATCCATAGTTATATGCATTTCCTTGGAGTTTGATGGTGGAGTTTTACTTTTCTTTGTAGCTCTAAGTGCCTAAGAACATTAACAGAGCATGCATTCTCTCCAGTCATCCAAGACTTGTGGCTGCAATGTTTGTAGAGACAGAAACAGCAAAGTGACATGTGACAAAGCTCGAAGCCCACCTGTCCACCATTACTGCAAATAATCTGAAGTTCCACTTTATCGTTTTCTAGGTCAGGAGAGGAGGGCAGCCCATTGAAATCACACTTAACCCTCTACTTGCTGGATGCGGACCTACCCCTTAACGTTTTTAAAAAAGAGAACCTATAAAGGCTATAAACAACTCACCTCGCTCTAGAACCTTCTGTACTTTTATGTGGTTGGCACAGAATCCACTGTACAGTTTAAAGTGGTCGGCATAATAGAGGAAGGAGCCTCCAAGGGAAAACAGCAACTTCTAGAAAGGATGAGAGAAGGTCAAATCAAACATGTCTTCCATGTGCTCTAGTTTCGGCAGATCATCTGCTGCTGACAACTGTCAGTGCTGCTGTGTGAGGTCTGAAGGTGGAGACTAGTCTGCCCTAGCACACCTCTAGTTGGATGGGGAAGGTTCTAGCAGAGGATCTCCCTGGCATCAGATTAACGATATCTGATGGATGGGACTACAGTGGTCTAAGTGGAGATGGGGACCTTCAGAGCCACCTGCTCCATTACTTGGGATGAATTGTGCCACTGTATGCTTTTAAAACCCCTTTCTCTGCCTTCTACTCTCTCACCCCTGGAAGAACTCCCTATTAGCCCTGGTCCTTACAATTACTCCATCACAAAGGACAAATTTCCCTGATGGCCATCTGAAACCCACGTTTTCCAGCCCAGTTTCTCAGGACCACATAACATAAGAGAGAAATCCAGGGCAGGGAAGCTGATCTTGCTTCAGAGGTTAAGAGCTCTTCCAGCAATTCTGAGTTCAATTCCCAGCACCCATATGGTGGCTCACAAGCATCTATAATGAGATCTGGTGCCCTCTTCTGGCCTGCAGGCATACATGCAGGCAGAATACTATATATAATAAACAAAAAAAGTTGCTGTAGTATCTTTCTTGAAAGTGTGTGAAGAACAGATATGGTCAGTAATCAGGTGATCCAGACTGCTGACCGCTCCAGGAGAAAACCAAAAAGCCACCTCTCCCCCCCCACCACCACCACAGAGAAAGCAGGGCAGTGGAACACACTAAATGTATCTACATAGGTGAGAACTTTGAACCCTACCCACTTGTGTTTGCTTTAAATCCGAAACACTTACTCGAAACTGGGAGGGGGTTTCCAGGACATTGAAGTCCGAGGAAGCGGAGATTCCGTCCTCCAGCGTCTCCAGGAACACCTTCTGAAAGTCCAGCATCTCCGGCAAGCTCCCGAATAGTGACTCCATCTACGTGGAGGGTGAGGGGTGGAAAGGTGTGGCTAAGAAGCAGGCATAGCAGGGGTATAGTCTATACCCAGAGAGAGAGCAGGCATAGCAGGGGTATATATAGTCTATACCCAGAGAGAGACACAGCCCCGGCTCCCTGAAGTTCCACAGTTCCAAGATAATGTTTTAAGTGAATTGGAATTCAGGGGAAATGGTAATCATGGGAGAGGAACTAATTCTTGTGATTTAATATTAACAATTCATAGATTAGAAAGTAACCTTTGGCTGTATCTCCTACCAAACAAACAAGAAACCCAAGCCCACCCTCCCGCCTTTACAAATGTGCCGCTGTGCTTTCTAGGACACAGGCCACATCAATGACTCTAAAGGAGGTCACACAAGACTTTCTGAAGACCCTTCAGCCAGTAGAACAGTTGTGTCCAGCCTGCAGTAATCCGTGGGCACATGAAGCCAAAGGCAGCAATAGATACAGCCCAGCCTAAGTCACCAGGGAGGCAGAGGCTGGCAGATCTCTGAATTCAAGGCCAGTGTGATCTACACAGTGCCAGACCAGCCAGGAAACACAGAGAAACCTTGTCTCCAATAAAAATAAAATTGTTTTGCAATTTTTTGTTTTGTTCTTAGGCATGAGTTTTGTAGGTAAAAGCACCGCGTTGTAATGCTAAAAGAACACACCTGGTCTAGGACCCCTGCTAGAAGGCTGAAAAACAGGACTGGCATGTCAGTGCTGAAGAAAAGAATTCACTATTTACCTCATCTTGGGTAAGAAAGGTCTCATTCTGAAGTGGCTCCAAGTAGAGTTCAAAGAGGCAGCTCAGATCCTGAAAGCCAAGAGAAGTCTCTTTAACATAAATCTCCAAAGTAAGTAACCAGTCAATTCCAGTAGCCCAGGCAGCAACTACAGAGACTCACCTCGGGAACAATGACATTTGTCTTGTTGAAATTCTTCACCTTCAAAGTGATTACCATAGCCTACCTAATACAAAGGTTGATGCCACAATACTGCCACCTACTGGATATTTTACATACTCACTATAAAGTATAAAGTGCCAGCACCTACTGAGTAACCTCTTACTGACAACAGACGCTGCTTTCCTGCCACAGAAACCATCATTTCTCTGTGGGGGAGCAGGGAGGGGCAGCTAGGTACTGCTGCAACTGTGGCTAGACACCAGTGACCTAGCTTTCTCTTGTGTGTCAGGGAGCATGGTGACAGCCTATGGGTGGGGTTGTGAGGGACAAGACCTAGGCAGCTCTTAGACTCCCGGCTGAGGCCAGTGAAATTTCCAAACCCATGTGTTCAAGTGGAAGAGCTCCACCATGGAGTAGCAGAGACGTTTAAAATGTAAGCCACACTTGAGTCTCTACTGGACTAGTCTTTTGGAGAACACAACAGTGGACTACTTACATAGCCCACTAAAGTTCAGATTTAAAAACTTGGAGCCAGAAACAGCCTAGAACTTAGTGACAGAAAAGACGTCTTTGGGGTCTCACTCCTTCTGAAGAATTGGGAGTCGAGCATCTAGCACTATTGACTCTTGAGTCAGCGGAACTGACTCCCTGGCTTTGCAAGGGACAAGTCTTAGAAGCCAGAGCTGTGTGGAGCCCAGAGTGGTTCACCCCAGTGCCAACTTAGTGGCAGTTGTGGAAGCAAACCCAGAACTGTGGCACTGCTGGCACCTCACAATGAAAAGCCTCCCTGGCTCCCCTGTGCCCCCTTTCTTCCACAGCAACCTGGGATGTGAGAAGGGCAGTTAGCAGTGAGTTACGGGGGCAGATCTCAGGGACGCACAAATGTGGGAGTCATCTGTAAGTTACTGGGACAGATCCCGGGGACACACAGATGTGGAAAATCTTTAGGTGCATGCAAAGATTTGGAGTTAGATTCAAGCAAGGAAATTCTGTGTTATGTATCAGCCACAAAAAAAGAAATGGAGGGCTCATGTGAATTATATGTTCACGGGAAGTACTGGTTATTTGTCAGACAGTAGTCACTCCTGTCCAGGCTAATGCCACTTGCTCTGAGGACTTACTGTACAGCAAGAGTGGGTCACGCTGCGCTGGGGGTGACAAAGAGCCTCCATGCCTGGAGCCCTATAAAAACAAATGGCAGGTTCTGGCAGGCAAGGGAGAGTTGGTCCTTCCTTGCCTACCTGGATCTCACATCCCTCTGTAGCGAACAAGTAGCATTGAAAATGGCCCTCCTGGTACAAGGCAAGCGAAAGGGAGATGGGAAACAGTGGTGACAACAGAGAATGAGTTCTGTTTCCAACCCTGCCCTGGACCCAGCAGGTCCTGTGATGCTGCTCAAGATGTCCGGTGGCGTTTGGGCATCAGAAGCATCCCAGAGCTTAAACCAGAGCAAAGACTGTGGATATGCTGGGTCACTTACAGCAAAGACTGTGGATATGCTGAGTCACTTAGAGCAAAGACTGTGGATATGCTGAGTCACTTAGAGCAAAGACTGTGGATATGCTGAGTCACTTAGAGCAAAGACTGATATGCTGAGTCACTTAGAGCAAAGACTGTGGATATGCTGAGTCACTTAGAGCAAAGACTGTGGATATGCTGAGTCACTTAGAGCAAAGACTGTGGATATGCTGAGTCACTTACAGCAAAGACTGTGGATATGCTGAGTCTCTTAGAGCAAAGACTGTGGATATGCTGAGTCACTTAGAGCAAAGACTGTGATATGCTGAGTCACTTAGAGCAAAGACTGTGGATATGCTGAGTCACTTAGGGACCTCTGGGCTCCTGGGAAGTCACTCTATCTCTCTTCCATTGGATACAGGACAAGACATGATGGAAAGCAAAATTCAAATCTCTATCTTTCTCCCCCCCACAGACTAATACAAAGGACACTGGAGCTAGGTATGAATAGACTTTGTGAGGGTCCTGGGTGAACAGCAGCGGCATACTGAAAGGAGAAGCTCAGCTCTTTGTTTGTTGTCTTTAAAGTCTTCTGTAGGGCCAGCCTGACCTCGAACTCACCAGGAAGCTGAGGCTACACTTAGCTCCTAATCTTCCTTTTTCTACTTCCAGAGTGTTGAGATTATAGGCATGTGACATCATATCCAGTTCTGCAGGGTTTCGATTATGCTAGGCAAGTACCTGTACCAACTAAGACAGTCCCAGCTCCTTGGCTCTGTTTTGTAGGGAAAGGGTCATAGCCACATGTGTGTGCCCATGTGTAACTCCTGGAGTTCACAGACTAAGAATTTCTGGAAAGTCGGTAACATGTACAGGGCCCAACAAGGAAGTTGGGGAGGACTATTCAAGATCCATGAAGCACAACAAGCCAGACCAGGCCTGGATTCCCAGACACTGTCCTGTGCACACCCTTCCAGAAACTGACAAATGAAACAAGCTTAAAATAGACACAGAGCATGAGCAAATGCTTACAGCAGAGAATACCATCTTTCCGATCTTCTGTGTATATGAACATTTCCCAAAGCACTGACTAGGGGCTAGCTGATGACATAAATGAATTCAGTCGGGTATACAAGACTGGTAGCTAGGTCTTTGTCACGGTATGAGAATGCCCCATGTGATGACTGAAATACCTGTGCATGGACCTCCATTCTGCACAGGGACCACCTGGATGCTGGGGACCTATATTCAGGGCCTCTAGGGTACAGAGTGCTCCCCAGCAGCTCATAACCCAAAGTGATCTCTACCCTTCTGCTAAAGCAGTGTAGACTCCGTTCCCGCTGATTGCAACTAATGAACTACAACATCTGTTTCCATAGTGAAAGCTACCTTGGCAACAGAAACGAGCCACGAACCATTTTTTTTTCCTTTTGTAGTCTTCTCGGTTCTATCACCCTCTTTACCTGCCCGCCCTTCCCTGTAGCAGTTCACCTCATGGAGCACACGTCTACCTCCTGAGTGGCTGTTGTCCCGGGCAGAGGTGACCTGCGGCCTTTGCCAGCATGACCTCACCATGATTCAAAGAGGTAGGAATGCCTACCACTTCCCATTACCTTCACATAAGACTTCTCCGTGTCTACGAGCTCCTGGATGACTTTCCGGAGGCGGTCTGCATCTGAGAGGTGGCGAGCCAGAGGCCTGGAAGGTGGGTCCTCTCTCTCCATTGTTGGATCCATGCTGCTGGCGTGGGTGCTGTTCAAGCCCCTGCAGAGCTCAGTGATCTGCTCAGCACTCTGAGAGGTGACAAGAAAGGAAGGCATGCTCAGGCCACTGCTTGCCAGCCTTGGGTGTGCACCTCACCTGGAATACCAAGTGTCCCTTCTGCACCCAGTACGTATCATGGAGTCTCACAAAGATGCAGGTCTAGGGTAGATGGCTTCATTCACCTCAGACTGCTCTCACTGTAAGGAACATGGTATCTGTAATGCTTCTGTTGGTACACAATGCCCCCCCCACACTATCACAGGAGCTTAGGTGTTTTAGCACTGAAATCAGAGAGTCGGGAATGAGGCTAACTCTCTACTGAAGTTGAGGTTGCTCTTGAAATTTAGTCAAGAGCTTTCTGAACAGAACATACAGGAGGCAGGCTCACTGAATCCATCCTGTCCTCAGCACTTGGCCCAGCAGGCTTTCCAACTCCCAGTGTTCTGGGAGACTCACAGACATGGCGAGGTACCATGGCAATTTTAGGATGGCTTGGCCCCAGTCTGCCTCAAGTTCTGCCCTCAAATCTAGCCATTTAGCCTGAGCCAAGTAACAGTTAGAAATGAAAACGCTCAAGCTGGCCATGAATACACTAAGATAGACTAGAAGGTGAGGCACGAGTTGCGTGCCTCAGAAAAATTAACCATTCTGGTCCATCATCCCTTCCTGTTCCATCTCTCCTGCTCCCTAACATAGCATCTTCATTCGATGGAAAATCAGAACTGAGAACAAAACCTCAACAACAGTCCCCTGCCTGGCCTGGCTATCCAGTTCAATGATCCTGACTGTGGCCCTGCTGAGTCTCCAGAGAAGTGAAGCCTAGCTCCTGCCCAAGCAAAGAAGACTCGCCAGTGTTAGAAAGATCAAAGCGCAGACTGGGGCAGTCGGGAAACCAGCAAGAGTGTGAGTGGAACAAACGGAAAATGCAGATGCGCGGATGGAAAATCCACCCTGGAATAGAAATCGCGGAACGCCAGCTAAGAGGTAAATTACAATGTGATCCTAAGAGGTCCATGAGCCAAGGAAGAACCCAGAATGGTCTAGTGATGCAGCGGGAACATGGATACAGTCACATACAGACCCTGACTCCAGGGGCAGCTAACAGTGAGACTCTGACAGGTACCCGCTGCTTTCACTGTTACATGGATCCTGATTCACAACAAGGCATGAGTTGAAGAAATTGTGTTTATATCTAGACACACAGGCTTCAGAAGAGTTTACTACCAAACAGTTCAAGCAGAAAAACAATTTTCCTTGAACATACATATTTCTAATTGTTTTTAAATTTGGACACAAAATATTTCTGGTAATGCCTATCAGACGATGTATATAAAATCAGTAAGGAAACAGATGTCGAGGGCCTGGGCATAATTCAGTTGAAAGAGCGCTCTCCTAGGTTGTACAGATTTCCTGGGTTTGATCCCAAGCTCCATGAAAGCCAACTTGTACATGGTAGAGCACATCTGAAATCCCAGCACTCAGGAGTCGGAGGCAGGAAGGCCAGAAGCTAAGTCGTCTTCAACTACAAAGCAAATTGAGGCTGGCCTGAGCCCCATCAAACACCACACACACACACAAACACACATACACACACACACACACAGAGAGAGAGAGAGAGAGAGAGAGAGAGAGAGAGAGAGAGAGAGAGAGAGATCTGCAGGCTTCAGAATACAGCTTGGTTTTTCAATGTCTTATATCACGTTTACAACAGTCAGGTTTTATTATTTGTTCTGGAAGTTCTAACCTTGTCACATCCTAACAGCCTAAGCACACAGGGGAGAGCAACCAGAGGCAGCAGCCTTCCTCTAGGACGAGGAGCATGAAGACCTCAACTAAGACACCCAGACTCCTGCCTTCCCCTCCTTCCCAGTGGATCCCCGCCTCACACTCCTTTCTCTCTGGGAGCTTTCAAACACCATGCCATTCTGAACCAGAATCCCTGGGGTCCCGTCACAGGTGGGGGTTTTGTTTATCTGTTTGCCACTTGGTTCTGTATTGTTGAGACAAGGTTTTACTATGTAGGCCTGACTGGTCAGGAGCTTGTTGAATCGGCCAGGCTTGCTCCAAACTTGCAGCAGTCCCCCTAACCCCAAGTGCTGGAATCACAGGTATATGCCACTGATGAGTAATGTGACAGGTTTTATGACGAGGTCACCCTATGTATATGAGGTCCTCCTACCCTGCCCTCCCATGTGGTAGACTGCAAGGTGCACCACCATGCCCAGCAACCATGGATATTGGTTAAAAGCTTCCCCCTGAGAGAGGCAGAGGTGTGGCCTTCGGGAGAACTACTGGTCTACCCATCAGGACAGCTACACCTGCCTCGGTTTCCCAGGAATGGCACTGACTCCAACTTCTCCCCCTTTTCCCAGGATGGCAACATATAAGAGGCATAGAATACGCTTACATCCAGAAATGCATATTGACAAAAAAATAAAATCACACCCAGACTGTGGCCCTGGTTTTAGTAGGCCTAGCTAGCCTTCCGCTAACAACTAAAAAGCCCATGAGAATAACAAGCTCTAAAACTCACTTACTTGAAATTTTATTCTGGGAGTTGCACCACAAACTCAGACAATGCAGTTCTGTAACCCTGAGCGCTAATAGTCCCCAGAGCTGCGGAATCTATATTAAGCCTGCATATATGGCACAAAATAAGATCTGACAAAATGCACCGTAAGTTAAATGGCATCTGGTGAGATTACAGTTTTGCCTTGCTGGGATGTCAGAAATCACACCTAACGTTGCGGTGTTAAAATAACAAGATTTCAAAAATAAAATATCTTGCCATTTTGGAAAGTCAGAATTCATTTTAAAAACACTTCTCATAGGATTGGCTTCCAAAATGAAATGAGTGTTAGCCGGATTATTTCAATGGCATATTTACTTGTCAAGATACTGCAATTAAGTGTTCAAGAACTACGAAGATGACTTTTGTACACTGAACAGTTTAAGCCTCTACTTAAAGGTGGCTTCGAGAATCACCTGGATCAAAAGGTCATAGAGTAGAAGAGTGTTGGCAATTTTGGGGGGGGGTTCAAGATAGGGTTCCTTTTGTAGCCCTAGTTGTCCTGTGACTCACTCTGTAGACCAGGCTGGCCTCGAGCTCACAAAAATCCATCTGCCTCTGCATCCTGAGTGCTGGGATTAAAGGTGTGCGCCACCACAGCCTAGCTGACAAATGTTTTTAAGGATGGATGTGACAGCTTCACTCAGGTCACTTCCTCTATACTTACCACCGGTGATAAGCATCAAACAGTAACAGGCCACAGTCTATGTGAGTATGGCCAAGTCACTTAGGAGCGGTGACATGTCCTCATCCTTATTGATGAGTAAATAGCAGCAGTGTCTATCTGTCAGGTGACTGCACTCTTCACCATGTGGGTCCAGGAGAAGAGGGAGCGTGCATATGTAGCCCACCTGCACCACACTGTACTTGTGAGGTGCTCCCTCAGAGCATGCCAGCATCTCAACCTTAACATAACCCACTGATGCTCTGCAGGCTCTTCACAGCACTGGCCACTATAACATATCTAGCGCAGTGTGGGAGAGAGAACCCATTCTTCCTGCTGCCCCTGCTCCCAAAGGGTCTGCACTCTCCTGCCGGGGTGATAGAAGGATGTAGCCATCAGCACTCAGAGTGGTGAATGCAACAAGCACCCTTGCTTATACAGCACTTTGTACGGACAGACAACTGGGAAGTCTGTCTGTCTAGCCAGGGCTCAGCCCTAAGAAGGCTGCTTGAAAACCAAAAGACATGGTTACAAGTTGGAGGTAGGCATGTGTAAAGACTCAGGTGCCCAACAGTGCTGAGTAGTTGTATGCAGTGGGGTGTGTGCAGTGGAGTGAGTGCAGTGTGGGGTGTGTGCAGTTTGGGGTGTGCAGTGGGGTGTGTGCAGTGGAGTGAGTGCAGTGTGGGGTGTGCAGCGGGTGTGTGCAGTAGGGTAGGGTGTGTGCAGTGGGGTGTGTGCAGCAGGGTGGGTGTGTGCAGCGGGGTGGGTGTGGGCAGTGGGGTGTGTGCAGCGGGGTGTGCAGAATAGAGAGCACTGGCCTGCTGAAGTAGGAATCGACTGTTGTGGTTTTCAGTGTGTAGCAACCAGGCTCAGGGTGGGACTCGGTGCTTTCTTTCTTTCTTTCTTTCTTTCTTTCTTTCTTTCTTTCTTTCTTTCTTTCTTTCTTTCTTTCTTTCTTTCTTTCTTTTTCTTTCTTTCTTTCCTTCCTTCCTTCCTTCCTTCCTTCCTTCCTTCCTTCCTTTCTTTCTTTCTTTCTTTCTTTCTTTCTTTCTTTCTTTCTTTCTTTCTTTCTTTCTTTCTTTCTTTTCCAGACAAGGTTTCTCTGCATTGTTTTGGAGGCTGTCCTGGAACTCACTCTGTAGACCAGGCTGACCTCAAACGCACAGAGATCCGCCTGCCTCTGCCTCCTGAGTGCTGGGATTAAAGGCGAGCGCCACCAACACCCGACTAGGGACTCGATGTTTTCAAGAGGATAGGAAACATTCTCTTCATGACTTTCTTAAAAGAATAAATGAAATTTTTTCCCTTAAAACTGTCTGGAAAAGCAAAGTATGGACACTCTCGCCCCACACCCAAAATGTTCTTTCAAGTTTTTGCTCAGCATGGTAGTACACACCTAAAAATCTAACACCAGAAAGTCTTGGGCAAGAGGATTATAATACCAAGGCTAGCCTGGGCTACACAGTGAGACCTTGTCTCCAGACAAATCAGTTTCAAATTGCCAGGTATTTAGAGCCACCAAGTTTGGTCCCTACTTGAAAACAACTTTATCTTCTTTACAGACACGGCCTGACTCACTGTGGAACTCAGAATTCAGACAGATGCCTAGGCCAAGTTCTTCTGGGTTTGGTTTCAATGTGTGGATGAGGCACCTTCTGCCTCCCCATAAAAGAGGCAATGTGTCTATTTTCAAGGAGCCCAGAAAAACATTTGGGGGATGGCGCCTACAGTGAGCAAGCACCTGACCTCAGTTACTCTTTGGAACAAAGTAGGACAGAGTTCTGCTCAACCGGGTTCTGACCGACCCTAACCCGCCTAAGCCAGCAACAAGGCACTTTCTTCCCATCAGAAAATACCACAACAGCCTTCCTGTGACTTGGTTTGCAAAATCCCAGATCACACAACTCCAGTAACTGTAATATTCCTATCTGGAAACATCCCTTGCCTGGATTTTGCAGTTTCCTTGAGGGCTTCAGGACCTTAAAGGTAACTGCTAGGGGTTAAAGTACCTCCTATCATGAGATATCATAGCTACAGCACCACGGGTCAGAAGCTGTATGGCACAGCATAACTGAGCCTCATCTTGATGGCTCAGTGTTCAACAGCGCCCCCATCCATGACTCTACGTACTGCAAGATATTTTTGTCTGACCGACTTGTGTTCAAAAACATTTTCAGTCTATGAACCAAGATTCAAAAGTGCTGTTGAATTTCGTATAGAAGCACTGAAAGCGAATGTCAGTGGATGCTACTTTGGAGTTCCCAGCCTACAGGAAAAGCTTGCAGTAGGTATCAAAAGCAGAGGTAACCAATACACTGACCTACCTACTACTGTTCTGATGTTGGGGAGACTGAGCATATTGCAAATGGCCGGCAGAAATGACGAGACTGTGGAGACACGCAGGACTCACGATCTATCAAACTATTGAAATAACGAACCCCTAAGAAATAAGAATTTCCGCCGGGCAGTGGTGGTGCACGCCTTTAATCCCAGCACTCGGGAGGCAGAGGCAGGCGGATCTCTGTGAGTTCAAGGCCAGGCTAGACCGATAGCCTCCAAAACAATACAGAGAAACCCTGTCTCATAAAAACAAAATAAAAAAAGAAATAAGAATTTCCCCGGGATCTCATGATGGGAGAAGGATTCAGGGTTAGGGGTGCCAGAGGGGGACCTTATCTCCCTGGAGGTTCTAACAACTTGTCAGACCACCTTACAGGCGGAGACAAGGATGGGTCAGTGGTGGGTGGAGCCACACTCGACCGGAACTGCTTAGATGTGCCTGTCTGTAGTCTTCTGTTTAAACTCTGGTCTCACTCAGGGCCTGGAAAACAGACTGGAGGGCTTCACTCATCTCTTTGTCTCTCTTTCCAAAGTGGCCACATGGAATAATCCTCCTTCCTCTGCTTCCCACTATCAATTTTTCTCTTTTAATTGATTTATTGAACTGCTGCCTGGACATGACTTGTTGCACAGATTGCACCCAACTCAGATAGTAATATCATTGTAGCGGAGGTTACCCCCCAAGTCTGATAGCAATATCACTGTAGTGCAGGTTACCCCCCAACTCTGATAGCAATATCACTGTAGTGCAGGTTATCCCCCAACTGTGATAGCAATTATCATTGTAGTGCAGGTTATCCCCCAACTCTGATAGCAATATCACTGTAGTGCAGGTTACCCCCCAACTCTGATAGCAATATCACTGTAGTGCAGGTTACCCCCCAACTCTGATAGCAATTATCATTGTAGTGCAGGTTATCCCCCAACTGTGATAGCAATATCACGGTAGTGCAGGTTACCCCCAACTCTGATGGCAATTCACAACATGTGTTCACTTACACACCTCTGGCTGCCTTCTTGTCTCCTCCCCTACCCCCCACACTACTAGTTCTATCCTAAGCCACTGACTTAAACCCAAGGCAAGTCTGCATGAGGCCCACAGAGCTTCTCAATGCTGCAAGGCATCAGGCAGAAGAACTGAGTTGATGCTTTTGCCTTTAGGATACTAGAATGATTCAAGCCTGTTGGAGACGATAAACTTCAAGGATGCCCCAGCTCGGGCAGGGTGTGCAGGCAGGGTATGGTTAGTAAGCCCCCATGTTCTCATTAAGAAGAATTCCTCTATTCTCTGTCTAGAAGCCATGAGGAGGCTGTGTTCCTGAGCAGTCTCAGGGCAACCATGGTGTCAGCTGTCACTTCTAGCAAATTAGTCAAGTCAGAAAAGTTCGCCTTGGGGGGGAAAAAACGATTAAAAAGTACAAAGGACTTTTCCTCAACTCACTCACATGTCACTAACTTACAGAAATAGCTAATATTACCAACATGACTGACAGAAGGGATCTGGAACCACGGGCTGGCAGGAGACTGTCCCCAGAAAGGGTGCTGGGCAGAAATAGATCTTGGGTCTGAGGCAGGAGGACCACCTCCCAGACTTCCTCAAGGCAGCAGGCTCAAAGGCCTAATTTGCATTCTGAGAGGCCTTGGAGGCAGCTAGCAGGCCTACAGGTGATAGCTGCAGGATGGGGTCAAGATGATGGCTGATAATTGTTAAACCATTTGTCTTAAAGTGTTAATGATGGAACCCCAGGCAAGCCTTTACATGTACCACAGTTGGTAGAGCTCATTATAGAGCATGCAGGAAGTCCTGGGTTCAGTACCCAGTACCCAGTAAACCAGCAACGCTGGCCAACACCTGCCATCCCAGCACTCCAGAAGGGTGGCAGGAGAATCAGAAGTTCAAAGTTATTCTTCTGGAAAGTTCAATGCCAGCCTGGGCTACATGAGACCCTGCCTAAAAAGAAAACTAAAAAAATAAATATATAAACAAATCAAAAGCCCAGAGAATGAGATGTTTGTCTTTAACAAAGAGATAAAGGGCAAATGGAATACCCCAAACCTCCTGGGTTCTTCCCTCCCTGCTAGACCAGAGTTCCAGTCACAGTTAGGCAAACTACAGAATTAACAGTCAAATAAGTTACAGATGCAGTTGCAAAGAGAGTCACAACAGACACTGGAAGACACTGACGTCTACTGACCAAAAGAGGACAGGATTTATTAGTAAGAGGGAAAGGGTCTGTAGTTTTTAAAGTAAATTTATGCATATTCTCTATGTATTAATATGTATGAGTAGATTTTTATAAAATGGAATAATATGTGTGTGCATGTGTATATGTGTGTACGTATATAATATGCTGTGGTTAACACTGCATTTCAAGTTATTTTAATTTTAATCTTTTTGGCTTGTCTGAATTTCCTCATATAGGTAATTTATAGTAGTTGAATTTTTAATTTTTTTCTAAATAAAATCATTTCCTGTTATTTTACAAAAATGATTCAAGGCAGAAAAGGTTCCACAAGATGTTTGATTCTCAAAAGGAGTCTGCAGAGTGAGACTGACTGACTCATCCTCCCCTCACAGTGCCCAGAGTGTGGCCGGAAGGAGAACTCAGAACAAGGCACCCAGGTACAACTGGTCAACCCAAAGACTGCGAATCCTCTGGGAACCGCAGAGGAGGCTCTTCTGGATAGGAGAGGCAGGGGACATGAACATGAAAGAGGTGACTGAGAGAGGAGGTGTGGACTCTGCAGGAACTGGGGGCCCATGTCGGGATAGGGATGGGAATGGACTGTGCCTGAGACAGGTGGACAGGGCAGGAAAGAGATGCAGGAGCCTCTCTTTGCCAAGGTGGTGGGCACTAAGTATGGGGAACATGAGGTAGTGACCTTTCTGCCAAGGAGAAACCACCATGGGACAGCAGTTACAAGCAGAGAAACTCCTAGACCTGAGTGTTACAGTCCTGATGTAGTACCAGGCATCCAATGCCTGCCACCTGCAGGGCACGTGTTTAGGACAGCAAGGTGAAGGCCTGAGTGCATCACGAACACTAATCCTCCTGGCCACTCCCCTTCTCCCCTCCAGTTTGTAGCCAGAAACCAAAGTAGCCCGCACTGGACCATGTATCCTCAAATACCTTTTTCAAGGCAGGTGATACACACACACACACACACACACACACACACACACACACACACACACACACACACACACAGAAGCTGTGGAGTTAAAACCCTGGCATGGCAGGCAACGTCCACATGACCTTAACTAACTTCTCCCAACTCTGTTTTTGTTTTGTTTTTTGTTTTTCGAGACAGGGTTTCTCTGTGGTTTTGGAGGCTGTCCTGGAACTAGCTCGTGTAGACCAGGCTGGCCTTGAACTCACAGAGATCCACCTGCCTCTGCCTCCTGAGGGCTGGGATTAAAGGCGTGCGCCACCAACGCCTGGCCAGTTCCCATATCTGTAAAGATGACATACTAAAGATAGCACAGAGAGTTCAATGAGGGGCAAATGTGTACAAACCACCCACAAAGTACAGAGTCTCAGGACAACCTGGACAGCTCACTGAAAGCTACTGCCCAGGGAACCTTCATTTTCCTTTGTAATCCGTGTGTGCTGCACATACCACACACACATGTGTAAATAACATGTATGCAAGATCAGAGGCCAGCCGAGAGTGTGAGCCCTTCCCCCTTCCATCTTATCTGAAACACAGACTCTCGGTTTGGTTTTTGCTTCTTCCTGCAGCACACACCAGGTTAGCTGCCTCAAGAGCTTCCAGGAATTCTGTTTGCTATCTTGTGGTAGAAGCCCTGGACTTACAGACATGTGGTATCACATCTGGATATACATAAGTACTGGGGAGTTGAACTCAGGCTTCCACGGCAAGTGCTTTTCCAGTGGGCGGAGCCATCTCCGAAGTCCCCAACAGGGAGTTTAATGTCTCAACTTCATTTATCTTCAAAGGCATGAAAGGACGTATTTTCTCTGGTTGCCCAGAGGACAAGACAAAAACAGTCCAATTTCATCAGCAATTTTTTACGAAGCCCCTCCTCCGGGCACACGGAATGATGTGACTAGGACATGGCGACCCACAGCTTCCCAAAGAGAAGTGGCAAGAGCCATGAGGAAAACAGGGAGGAGGCACACAGGGCTGGGCAGGAATGCTGCAGCTCCAGTGGGTATCAGGACAAGGTGAACGTGGCCGGAAGGGAGGGAGGGAACACGCAACCACTTAGAAGGGCACCTGGGACAATGTGTGCACACATTCTGAGCGGGTGGAGGAAGCTGAGTTGGCACCTAGTGTGCCCAGCAGGACCTCGCTCTCAGGCAGCACGCCCCAGAGGTCAAGGGGGACTATAGTGTACCTCAAGGGAAGAGGCACCTCGGCTGTTTCCACACAGCTTCCCACACCACAGCCCAAGCCTGTCACCCTGCCCCCGGGGCAGGAGCAGCCCAGCAGCTCCCGGTAACAGGAGGAGTGCCAGGCCTGCTTGTGTCCTCACTGCCTGCCTTCTGCTTGGTTTCCTTATTTAACAGCAGTCTGGTCCCGATTCAGGAATGAAGGAGATAAGGTCTCTCTGCCAAGGACCTGTCAAGGGGTAAAGCAGCCTTTCAACATGGCCGAGCCCTGCTTCCACAAAACTCTGCGTTGGACTGCTCCTCGTACAGAAGCTGCACGGGATGGCCACGCAGTCAGTGTCTCCTGGCTTGGTCCTGTGTTTCTCTGCTACATTTCTCAAGTAAAGAGGAGGAGACGGCTTCTCGTATATGCAATTAAACCTGCTCTTCCAAGAGCATAAAAACTATAATTTTCCTTGACTTCTGGGTGACAGACACAAGGCTCACGTATGCAAGAAAGTCCCATGATCCCACCCTGGAACAAGTAATTGGAAGAGGACCACAGAAGAGAGGTCAACAAATCATATCCTGTGAATCAAATCCAGCCCTCTGGCTGTTGTTACAAATAAAGTTTTATTAGGATTCGGCCAAGCATATTCATCTCTGTTCTGTGTCGCCTGTAGCTGCTCTCATAGTATAAAAGTCTGAGTAAGTTCTGATGGCCCCAGACATGCACAGTCCTTTTACAGAGAAAGTTTCAACACACCTGTAAAGACAAACACAGATATCTATCTGGGTTCTGGAGAGACGGCTCAGAAGATGAGAACACTTACTCCTCCTCCAGATGACTTGGGTTCAAGTACCAGCACCCAAGGGGCAGCTCACAACCATCTGTAACTCCAGTTCTAGCGATCCAGTGCCTCCTTCTGGCCTCCAGGGGCACGACATGCACATGGTCCACAGACACATGCAGCAGACACCCATACACAAAGTAAAAGTAAACCTGAAATTTTTTTACATTATTCTGAATTAATAAGAATTGGTAAGAATTTATCCTGACTTTTTTAAGAAACTGGACTCCCTGCTCATTTTGCCTTGAGATAGGATGTCACTACATAGCCCAGGCTGGCCTATGACTGTCAGTCATCCTGCCTCAGCCACCCAAGTGTTGGAATTGTAAACGTACACCACCATACATCCCACAATAATTACACATTTTTAAAGCCCCTTATGCATTGTTTTGCTAGAGATGACACATGACATCTTCACTCATCTAAACTACAAAGCAGATGTGTTCACCCATTTTGACAATGAGGGGCAACACTGTAATCTACAAAGTTCACGCCTGGGAACCATGCAGTCAAGGATTCTTTTTAGTTTGCTTGCTTGCAAATCACAGAAAGGACATTGTTTTCAGCATGTTTAATCTGTGTTCTAAACCACAAAAAGGACATTGTTTTCAGCATGTTTAATCTGTGTTGGGCCACATTCATAACTAGTCTTGGCTGCATGGTGCCCATGGGTCATGAGTCAAACATACCAACTAAATGACTTTTATATAGAATACCCTCAACTATATCCAAAATAAAACAAAACATTGACACCAAGTACTTTTGTGGCTTAGCTCAGGCAGGCAGTGCTGAGTTCTCTTAAGGGTCTTGAGTCTGTCCGCTGTGTTACTTCTACATGGTGGCATGGTTCTTCTTCTTTGCTGGTGTCTTGGAGCTTTGCTTTTTCCATCTATGTGCAAGCTCCTTAGTGATCTTACACCATTTAATTTCATTCTTAGATGTTCACTCAATTAAAAAGTCCCTAAACCAGTGTTTTCCATTGGGGGAGGAGGGAATCCTTGAGATGACTTGTGTTTCTAGCAACACATTCTGTTGTTGGTCACACAGACCCAAATTTTACCCATGCTCACACTCACACCTTACTCTACAGTCCTTGCTGGGCAGAATGGTATCATGGGAAATCCCCTTTGCAATCTGACAGAAATCGTCTCGATGTTGACTTTCTCAATGGCCTGCGACATCTTGGCCTGCTACCTAATGTCCAGAAGGTCAACTTATGCCTGCTAAGGGGGCCATAATGAGGATCTGGTAAGAGCTGTGGAGAAAACTAGGCTTCAGTGAGATGACATGTTCACACTCCTAGCAGGGCTGAAACACAAGCTCGGTCTAAATAGCGAGTGTATGCAACAAACACCAACTCTTAGGTTCAGTCCTCAGTATAACATAAACCCAGCCTGGTGGTGCGTGCCTGTAACTCCATCACTCCTCTGAAATGCTCAGGAGCTGGAGGCAGGAGAGTCGCTCCCAGTCACACAGTGAGTTCAAGGCCAACCTGGGATATATGACTGTCCCCGCCCAAAAAAAGTTCATAGCATACACATAGAGATAATATCAGTCATCTTGCTTAAGGCGCCTTGCAATATATGCCATTTATGCAACCAGTTTAGTTTAATTTCACCTCTTAGCCGTGAGCCTATATGGGAGTATAAGCCACTGTTTAAAAAGTACTTGGGGTTGGGGAGGAAACAAAGTGATTTTTCCAAAGCCCTCCAAAGACAGTAGGAAGGCTCTGGCCCTCCTGGCCCATCTGTCTTTCTACTTCATACAGGGAATTAAGAGCCCTCTATCTAATGTACTTTCCCAATTAGTTGCAGCAGGAGATAAACACTCTCGCCACTGCTGCAATCCATTATACAGCCGCTTTCCAAGAGCATGCTAAAATGCACTTCTGCCTTGGGCCTGGAACAAGCCAAAATGACAGAATTGCTTATCTACAGACACAGGACACAATAGTTACCATGCCCCACCTGTCCTAAATGTTCTTTATAAGAAAGCAAGCCAGCCTGGGGCGGGTAGCCAAGAGCACAGCTCTGGTCTGGTGATACAAGGGGTCCCTTTGTTGCCTGGATCTGCTGCAGACCAACTGAGAATTCATAACATCAGAGTCCTTTGAGGATTGCCACCATAATCTTGTGCTTCCACTTAGGAGGAAAGCCATTGCAGACACTTAGCATGTGGAGGGCGTGACCAGGACTGATTGACACTGCAGAGTCCCCACCACAGTACCAGGAAGCCGTCTATTTCCCCTCATACGGGCTCCTGTTGTATGGAACCCCCTCAGCAACTGTGCTGGTTTCCACTGTGTCCTGTCTCTAGGTTTCCTGGATCCAGCATGTAGCCCACTCACTCAAGAAGAGTGGAATAGAGCCAGGGGGACGGGACCCAGGACCAGTGTTTGACTGAAGCACGCACGCGCGCGCACACACACACACACACACACACACACACTTACTTCCAGAGGCCCCTGACTTGCACTAACAGAACATAAAAGTAAAGCTTGGAATCTGGTTTAAAAACAGACTTTGAGAAGAAAAGCCCTAAGCAGGTAAAACATCAAATTGCTTGTTGCTCCTTTTGGCTTGGCTCTGTGCCAAGTGAGCACACATACAACTTGATGGCATTTTAATTGTCATCTTAGTAACACTTTTAATTTTTTGCTGTATTTAAGAAATACAACTATCACATCAGTTCACTTACTGCATACTCCTGCCAATCACACGGGGAGCGGTGCCTGCCACGTACAGAACAGAGATGTCACACAAACCATCCTCAGCGGCCCGGCGCCGACCACAGAAGCAAAATGGAGACACAAACTTTAAACTATTGCTGTCACTATTTCCAACAAATACCTCATTCATTTCAAGTGCCATTTCCTTAGGTTGAGAAGAACATGGGGGGGGGGGGTTAGGAAAGACAAGGACAAACAGACAAGTGCTCAAGAACTCAAGAGAACCCAAGCAGCAGTGACAGCGCGGAGACTGAACATCTGCTGACGCCTCAGACTAAGACCATCTTCAACCCTCACCTTGCGTGGTGGCTGAATAGCCAGTGTTTCCGTCTTGGTAAACCACTGCAGAAAGAACCATGTTGGAGTCCTCAGTCCTCAAACACGCGGGCAGAGGCACGGACTCGCTCCTGACAGTGGGGACTGCCTGGCCAAGGCGGTGGCCAGTTTCCTCCCGGTCCTTGACTCTGGACAGAATGAACTGGGAAGGTGATGCCTGGCACCCTTCCAAGCCAGCTGTAAGCAGGGGGCCAGGACCCCTCTAGCCCCGAAGTACGTCGGTGGTTCTTAAGTGGTTCATCATGAAGTCTCCCGTCTATGCAGCCACCAGGCCGGAACCTCTCAGGCAAATGCTAGCAACTGCTCACTGCCAGGTGGCTCCTGACAGCTCTGAGAAGTTAGGTAGCAGCAGAGGGTTAGAGATTGACAGGGCAGGGGCAGTGAGTCAGAGGAGGAGGGTTCACTGTGGCTGAACAAACAGTAAAAGGGAGAAGGCGGCGGTGGCGAGAAACAAGGGGATTAAAAGGAGAAGAGAAATCTGAAGGTGCCCTCACTTAGAGTGTGTGTACCTGTGTGTGTGCACATGATTGTATGAGTGCCTGTGGCCATACACAGGACATGTGTGTGGAGACCAGAGGTCAGCATGGGACGTCTTAATCACTTTCCACTTTACTTCCTTTAGCTAGGGGTTCCCACTAAATCTGGGGCTCACCAATTCGGCTAGGATGGCTGCCTGGCTGGATAACTAACTTCAGGGATCCGCCAGTAGCTGCCTCCCCAGAACTGGGATTATTACATAAGTGTATCACTGTGCTCAACTTTGTACAGGGTGCTGGGGACCTGAGCTTAGGTCCTCATGCTTGCAAGACAAGCATTTTACCCCTGAGCCATCTTCCCAGCTCCTGAGGATACCTTTAAAACCCATAGTGCTTTCTTTTCCTCCAATATTGGTAGCATGCCTTTATCCGCTGGGCTCCGCGCTACATCAAGAAAAAACGGGAGAATGATTTTTCAAAACTCAAATATCCAGGTCTTTGCCCTCAGCAGTTAGAAGGTTGCACCCAAGAAAGCCACGGAAGGCAAAAGCCCCACTGTGTGCCTGTGAACAGGGTGCCTGGGTGGGGTTTCTCCTCAGCCTCTCCAGCCTCGAGCCCCTGAGAGCTCTTGATGGTGACAGCTGAGACTACTTAGAGCTGAATGCCAGAGGAAATGACAAAATGACTCAGAACAATTGTGCAGAATTTTTTTAAAAGTATAAGCAGCTGCATCGTGGGTCCCAGACATCATTAAAAGGTGATAATGTGCTCTGAATAAGGAAAGTCAGAAAGGCAGCATTGAAGTGCAAACGCACCTTCATTCAGTCTGCACAATGGGGTTCCCATTTGATGATGTGCACATAAGCAAGGATGTTGAAATCAGGCGTCAGGATGACTGTCCAGACCTCTTAACAATGGCTAACATCTGAGCAGGCCTTTGTGGAATGGCTTTTAATGAACAAACCCCATGACGCCACACCCTCCCCACTCTTGGTAAATATTAAAGATTAGATAACATTCAAGGCACCCAAACAGCAGCAAGCCCAAATTAGACTCTAACTGTGCTATTATTTCTTTAGAAGAGAAGGAACAAGAAACAGCCACAGACTGATCTGCTGAGGGGGACTTCAGCAAGAGGCTCCGCTCACGGCAGCCTGGGCCGGGGGGGGGTGGTATCACTACCACTGAGGTGCCCTTGCTGTGTGTATAACCACCCCCTCCTAACCTACTGGACAACAGCAGTTTATCTCAGCAGCCAGGCCTGTAAAAGTTTAGTTGAGGAACAGTTTGTCATGTCAAACTCTTCCCAGGCTCACCCCCCAGTAATTAGAGAAAATAAAAGTTTTTGCAATGCCAAAACATCATCTTAAGATGAGGCCAGTGGCATTCAGCAATGTGCCATACAACCATGGATGTAACATATTCTGGTAGAAACCTAATACTCTACTTGCCATGGGGGGGGGTGTCTCTGTGTCTTTTAGAACAAGAGGAAGCTTAAGTGAAGCAGACTAGAAGATTAAAAACCAAGTTCAAAATGCCACTGAAGTGGGGGAGAGAAGGCTCAGTGGGTGAAATGCTTGCTGTGAATGCACAGGACTTGCATTCAGCTCCTCAGCACCCAATTTTTAAGTCAGATGTTGTAAAGTGTACCTGAAATATAACCACTGGAATGTTAGTGCCAGGAGGATCCCTGGAGCTTGCTGGTCAACCAGCCTAGACAGATAGGCGTGTCCCATGCTCAGTGAGAGACCCTGTCTCAAAGAAAGCAAGTAGACTATCATAGAGGAAGACATCCAAGGTTGAATTCTGGCCTCCACACACGTGTTAACATGCACTGACACACATACTTGCACATATATATGAACGTGTACATACACATACACGCATGATTAAGCAAATACGATGTTTTTCGTGTTACCAGTACTTGATATTGATTCTGAAATGTCAACAGTGTAATGTCAGCACCAAGGCTGATGATTGAAGCAGGCAAAGTCAGGGTTATAAACTCAGGAATCACAGGAGTCCTTAAGGGGGAAACCTGTGCCTAATGTCATCACATTCCTGATCCCTGCCGCACACTCCAGAATTCTATGCAGTTTTAAATGCAGACATTTGAGCTATTTTCTAGAGGTTTCTAGAGCTTTCATCCCATTCTCAAAGACCCACTCGAAACACTTTCCTAAATAAAGTACCTTGCCTTCCTGACCTTCACTAATCATGACCTTGAAGCCTCCACACAGCTGGGAGGTTTTTTCATGTCCGTAGGTGCTGTGACAGACCACAGATACCCGTGCAGACTCCACTCAGGTTCTTCTAAACTTTGCATTTCTTTGAAGCAGCTCTCCACATTCATGAAGACAGCAATGTCAGGCAAAGGGCCGCTCTTGATCACACATTTGGGTAGCAGGATGGGCAAGGGAAATGCGTCCGCTCAGACCGATGCAGAAGTTTGGTGACTTTAACCAAGGACAAAGCCATCACATCAGTCCAGCACATGGGGCAAAACCCACCACACTCCTACTGCATCCACCACAGGTCCAGTGCCCCCTAAGAAGGGTTCAGACTGGGGAGAGGGGAGGGTTTGACCTGAGAAATTCCAATTCTGCACTTTCTTCTCTAACCCAAAGTGAAGTTATCTGAGACCTCCATAGCTGTTTACCTCCAGCTAGGGGAGTTTAGGAAGGAAGCCCAGATGCAGAACTGGAGGGTTGGAAGTGTGGAGGATGAGGAGTAATGACCCAGGAGACTCACCGTCCAGCCCCCATCTTGACTCTCCGCAGGGGTGACAGCCTGGAAAGCTAGGGACAAGCAGTGTAGACTGCAGATGCTATTCCACCACCCATGGTGGCGGCTACTCTGAAACAACACTTTGTCCACCTGGTGAGGGTGAGCGGATCCCTCCCAAGAGTCTCATCCCAGACATGGGGAGAGCACAGCCATGGTTCCTGCTGTATCAAGGGAGAGAAAGAACAAGAAGCTGCAAACAGATGTGGCCAGGTGACGGTCACCTTGCTGGGGAAGCATCTCTGCAAACAGATGTGGCCAGGTGACGGGTGCCCTATGGAGAAGCATCTCTGCTCAGTCAGGGTCAAATCCTTGGGTGGCTCTAGCTCTGGGACGTCTCCAAGTCACTTTCCTGTTAGTCATCACGCCAGGAGTGAGAAGAGGGCATGTAATTATCCTGTCAGCACTTGGGTGCCTGACAGCGAGTTAATTTCAGAGCCAACACGCCACCTGACAAGGCCTGCCCCCAGCCCTGCCCTCTGGGTGATTCACCCTGCCGCCCTACAGCAAGCACAGCCTCTTTTTGGCTTCATTTTTGTCCTTCCTCTTTGATTTGTGATGCTGAAGCTGACTTTGAATAACAACTTATTTTTTTTTCCTTTCCAGGAAAAGAAAAAAAAAAACCCACACAGAATGTAAAGGGAAACTTCTGAAAAGAATAAGAAAGCAGAGATACAGAGAAGTAGGAAGGACAAAGGACAGAGGGACATCTTAGGAGACCAACCTGTTCTCAAAGGCACCGCAGAACCTGAAGAATGAAGCGCCACCATAAATCCTCTGAACCCCAATGAGCCAGGTGCCATTACCCACCTCCCTGTGAGAACCATCAAGAACCAGGAAAGACATGGGCGCCTGGGCTTTCTGGAGTTGGTATCTGCTATTTCAGGCCTACCCTGTCTGTCAGGTCACGTTCTAGAACCTCTGCCTTTCAGGTGACTCTATTGCTAGACAGCCACACATTCCAATAACATGGGAAAGTGCATGGTTTGTGCCACGCTGCACGAAAGCTCCCAGCCTCGGGGCCACCCACAACCCAAAGTCTCACTCCCAGACAGTGACTATTCCATTGGGTGACACTCAATGCCAGTGCAGCCCAGCCCAGCCTGCTCATAGCTCAGCCTCTGCTCATAGTTAGCCCACAAACACCAGGCTTAACTAGTTCAAACTCAAAATCCTGTCCCGCCTGCACCCCGAGGAAGGCCATTACCCCTGGTGGGAAAGTTTGTTTCGTTACAGGAGTTGTCACCGTAACAGCCCCTGCCCACATTTCGGGTTTCTTCTGTCCCAGCATACAATGTGATCAGGCGGACTGACCATGATGATGGGGTTGAGGGCAGCTGCACGAAGCAGGGAAGAAGGACATGGGCAGGACAACTTCTTCCCACTTCCTCCTTCGGAAGAATTCCATTCCCGGGATGAGTGCCACCTGTACCAAGCTGCTTTCAGAACAGCTGCTATGGGCACATCTGCGCCTCTGTGGCCTCAGGGACACTATAGTTCAAGCTCACTGCTCATTTACTTTTGGACCTTCTCTGACACCTGAATAGGGAGAGGAAAAGGGTGCTATCTCTAACTCTGCAGACTCTAAATTATCCTTGGCAGGACAGGACCCAGGCAGGGGTGACCTCTGCATACCGTACCCCACTGGCCACATATCAGCCCTGATGATCAAGGGCAGACCCAGAAAGACCTGGACATTAATAGCCTGCAGCTAGGAACATGGGATGGAGGGCAGATCTCTAACTACCAAGAGACCAAACGAAATTTCAGGCTCTGAGAAAACCCAGCAAAGTTGCCTCCAACAGGCCCCACTAAAATGCCAGTGAGTGGGTCTCTTCCAAGGGAGTACAGTGCTAAAATACGGGAGAGCAAGCTACAAAACCTCAGCAACCCGCTTCCTCTCCAGCTCATATGCACCCCGTCTCTCATCTGAGAGGACAGACCTGCAAGGCTACGGCCAGCAGTGCCTCTCCAGCCTCCCTAAATGACTGGACACTTACAAGCCTGCCTTTCGAGGAAGAAAGCAGACCAAATGCAGTTTCTCTGCTCACTCGCATCAGCCAACTCATGACACCACACCCAAGAAAGTTGCACTACATCAATAACACGCTATCTTTATGAAGACAACCGAGGGGGCTGGAGAGATGGCTTGGCGGTTAAGAACACTGACTGCTCTTCCAAAGGACTTGGGTTCAAATCCCCACATCCATATGGCAGCCCACAACTGTCTGTAACTCCAGTTCCAGGGGATTCGATGCCCTCAATACATTCATACAGGCAAAACACAGATGCATATGAAATAAAAATAAATAAATCATTTTAAAAAAGACAACAGAAAGCCAAGTGGGCTCAATTCCTAAGGTCCCTGGTGTCTGATTCTTTTTTATCCCAGAGAACAGCTTGGTAGACTTTGACAATTGACACTAACTCTTAAAAAGACCGATGAACAGCTAAGGTGTTTAAGTCATACACACACAGTAATTTCAGTAACATTTCACTAGGACATTCATATATTTGTATGGGAGTTCTTATCGGACATTGAATCTCCCCAACCCCCACCCCACTCCCAATGAAGGTGCCAAGACTTGAGTAGACTATGTACTTGTAGACCTCACAGGGGAGGCCACTTAATCCACTAGAAGCTGAGTAACTCAGCCCAGGAGACTGGTAAATCCTGGTACAATAGGATACAACCTCAGTTTTCTAACCTAGTCAAGATTTCTCTTTGGCATGTGAATGCCTGGAAGAAGGGCTGCCTGAAGTGAACTCATCAAGGGAGATGCCCGAGTTATTTCTCAGGAACAATGCATTTTACCTTGAAGATACCATCTCCTTCCATTGCAATACAAATTAGTTCAGACGACATGCATTTCAAAATAGGTCCGTTTAACTTTAAGAAAAGACTATGAATACATCAGTCTACTAAACGCAGCTATGGAAACAGACTAAAGTTTCTAAATAAATGATGTTTAGTTTAACTTTCTAACAAAGCATCTTACAACCCAAAAGGTCCTGGGGTAATGCAGGAAGCTTCAGTGTGCACTTAACGGATTCTGGGACACAAATCACGTTCCCCAAAACCTTCTCATTTAGCTTCAGCTTCTTCGATATGCAAGCTCTGAAAAAGCAATTCATGTGAGAAACTTAAAAGGTTGAGGAAAATGAGTAGGCAGGAGTCAAATATTGAATACAAGTTATATTCCCCTGATTACAGGGAAGTTAACTGTCAGTATGGGTTCTTTTCTTCTGCCTTGAACACACAATGGGGCAAAACACATCCTTAAAATGATCAAATGCAAAGAACACAACACACAGTTGCTACACTGTACATCTCAATTCCCAATGCTCTCTGTTCTATCAACATAACGCCTACAAACTGCAAAAATAATCGCGGCCACAGCCACACTAGGTGATTACATAAAAATTCCTCTAAAATCTAGAAAATTAACTGAGGAGGAAGAGCTACACCAAAAACTCTGCTCACCTTATAGAAAACAGGTTTTCTTTTCTTTATTTTTTGTTTACAGGTATTTATTTCATAGCAGTAAGTCCAATACAAGCATGGGCTACGCTCCAAGAAAATTATTCAAATACAGAATGATTTGCAACAATCAAATTCTTCCTCCCGCTTTAAAATACACAGTATGCAGAAGAAGCACCTTTGCACAGGTCTTTATAACATCTATTTCAAGCTGACAAAACTGTTTTCGAGATCGACTACGAGACCTCAGAATGAGAAAAGCAAAGTTGACAGTAACACAGAGCCAGTATACAAAAGTTCTCTTCTCGCCTATAAATATAGAGTGCTTCAAAATAGCTCTGGGGACCCCTTCCAAACAGACCCCAAGCCCTGGCATCCACACAACCACCTTAGGCATTGTTAGAGTCACACCAACTTTCAGGACAGAAAACATGCAACCATGCCTGCCCTCAGGATCAAGACCTGCACCCGGGAATCCCGAGGCTGCATTTACTTACACACTTGCACATGAAAAGGAGCGGTTCCAAGGGGCCTGCTCCTTCTCATTTCACAATCCGCCGCTCCTGGAGAGCAGGGAAGGCATGCCTCCCCTCCTGCTCTCATCCCCAGGCAATGAAGTAAGGGGAAAAAAAATCCCAAACTGTTCTTGCTTGTCACAGCCACAAGGATGTCCTAGCGCCACCAAGCTCTCTCTCTGCTGCCTGGAGAAGCTGCACCCCCTTCCACTAGATTCCTACCCTAAACTCTGAGCCTGCCTGCTCCGGAGGGGTACCAGGAGGTTACAGCAGATGTAGCAACGACAGATCCGCTGAGTGCCACACGTCTGCTGCCAGTTCCCAGTACTTGATGGCTTGTCTGTGTGGATTGCTTAACACACCTTGGGTACCCCCAAAACAAAACCAAAAACTCCTTCAACTCCCTCACCCAAAGAGAAATTATTTATCCCTTTCAAACTCCCCCCTATCATAATAGCATATGCCAACTGCTAACAATGCTAGAGAGAAAAAAAAAATCCCCTACAGGAGAGGCTGACAGGGTCACACAAAGAGCTGTGACAGTAATAGGCACCCTTAAATAGCGGCAAGGCAATCAATTATGAACCATTTGCAGAAATTGTGGGGCTGTCAAAAAGCCTTGGTTACAGCTGTGTTTCATGAAGCTAGGCTTCGTGTGATTTTCAATGGAAATTATTCCTTATTCTTGAGTCTAGAGTACTTGTTAGTAAAATACCCCACATGGCCCAGGTTCAACCAGAATCTAATCTGAAAAGAAGTTAATGACCCCTAAGACGATCCAGGAAGCAGAGGCAGGTCCTCTCCCTGGAGAGCGCCCACCTCCTGCAGGCCTGAGCAGCTGCCTGCTAGAGGGTAGTATGCAGAGGCACCTGCAAAGCTCGCTCCCAGCACAGGAAAGCAACTTCCATGCAAACAGGGAGGAATCCTGGTCATAGATGTACTGCAGAGATGACGGCTCAGTCGATAAAAGTGCATGCTATGGAAACATGGCAATCTGAGTTCAGAACCTAGAACCCATGTAAAAAACTAGACAAGATCTTTGGCATCTTTACCCACCCCAAGGGTAGCAGTGGCCAGACAGGCAAATCTCAGAGCTTGGTAGCCAGCCCGTCCAGCCAAAGTTAGGTAAAAGAGTCTGTCTTAAAAGATGGAAAATGTTAGAGAACAAGTGAACCCATCCCCAATGTTGATCTCTGGTCTGCAAATAAGCAACAACAACAACAATAAAAATACCCTGGTCTGTGTGGTGGTTTGAAAGACAATGTCGCCCATAGGCCCATAGGGAGTGGCACTCTTAGCAGGTGTGGTCCTGTTGGAGGAAGTGTGCTAATGTAGTGGCAGACTTTGAAGTCTTCCATGCTCAAGCTATGTCCAGTGTGACTCAGTCCCCTTCTGCTGCCTGCAGAGCAAGATGTAGGACTCTCACCTCCTTCTCCAGCACCGTGTCTGCCACGCCTCTCAACATGCTGATAATGGTGTAGACCTCTGAAACTGTAAGTCAGTCCCCAGTTAAATTTTCCCTTGTAAGAATTGCCGTGGTCATGGTGTCTCTTCACAGCAATAAAGCCCTAACTAAGACAGTCTGTAATCCCAACTGCTCAGCAGCGGAGACAGGAGGATCACAAGTTCAAGTCAGCCTAGACAATAAGACTCTGACACAAGACTAAAAAATCACAGAGGTCTGAGAATCTAACTTGCATTAAGGAGTTCAATCCCCAGCCGGGTGGTGGTGGCACACCCTTTAATCCCAGCACTCAGGAGGCAGAGGCAGGCGGATCTCTGTGAGTTCGAGGCTGGGCTGGACCTCCAAAACAATACAGAGAAACCCTGTCTCAGTAAAACCAAAAAAAAAAAAAAAAAAAAAGTTCAATCCCCAACACTGGGGACTATATATCTATATATCTATATCTATATATCTATATATCTATATCTATATCTATATTCATATATCTATATAGATATATAGATATAGATATATGAAGTTACGATCCCTAAATTTGACAATTTGCCTCCCTTTTCACTATGACCATCATGACGATTACCTTTGGTGGTCACTAATCCATGCTCTCCAGGAAACAAAGATGATTAAACAGACTGAAGGCTGGACACCCTCCTATTCTTCTGTGAACTGAACTCCATTATTAGCTGGGGTCATGTTCAAACCTGTTAGTAGGTGACCACTATTGACTTGGAAGACACTGAAAGCACGTGCCTCACCTGCTCACTCAAGCTGAGTGTTCCTAATCCAAAACGCTGCAGAGTCCAGCATGCCAGCATGACAAGAGAAGCAGTGTCCCATCCCTGCCCTCCAGGGCATGGCTGTGGTTAAACCACAAGTGTATCGCCAACACTGTACAGACTTACTTCTGTGTTATGTGTACACACTGCATATGAAACATGAATGGGTGTCATGTTGACCAATGTGTCCCCTCCCCAAGATACTTCTCAGATGAAATTCAGATGTATTAAGATATTCAATCAGAACTTCTGCTGCTATGTTTTCTGCTCTGTGTTCTTTGGTATGCATGAGTGTGCATATGTGTATGTGTGTGTATGTATGTGTGTGTGTGTGTACGCGCGTGCACACGCGCACATGCATGTGAGGGGATGAAAGGGAAGGGGGGTGAGAGAGAAGAAGAGGGAGAGGGGGGCAGGGAGGGAGAGAGAGAGAGTTAGTTTTCTTCCCTCACCATTTTTATGTTGTTTTTAAGGAAGGGCCTCACTTATGTTGCTCTGGCTATCCTAGAACTCACTATGTAGACTGGGCTGGCCTCACCATCTTTTACAATAGAAAATAAAGTTCCTATCATCCAAATTTCCATTCAATCTTCAGTTCTCATCTTTCTGCTTCTGGCTCACTTTTCGCTTAGCTATGACACACACTGTCAGGGAATCTTTCCAAATGACCTTACTGTGCTAATTCTTTTAACTTCTCACGTCTCTTTTATTGAATCTTTTTTAAATGGGGGTAAAAAAAATTAATTTCCTTATTAGGAACTCAAGTAAATTACCATGGAAAGAAAATCATTATTCACAGTGGTGTTGAGTGATCTTCCTTCAAGCACTGTGCTATGCCCATGCCCCAAGGCACCTTCACCTCCAACACACAGCCAGCTCCGTGAGTGCTTCAAGAAAGTTAAGCCAAAGCAAACAGAACTTGTCAAGTGGATGTTCTGTGATTCTCTGCTCCACACACAGAAAAAATACCTATGGTACTGAGTTTCCTAGAACAGTCCAACAGACAGAGAATGGAACCGGGAAGTCCTCAGAGGGGGAGAAACAACTGTCCTGGCATAAAACTGGACATCCTGCTGGGCAGTGGTGGCATCACACCTTTAATCCCAGGACTAGGGAGACAAAGGCAGGCAGATCTCTGTGAGTTGGAGGCCAGCCTAGTCTATATATAGAGCAAATTCCTGGATAGCGTTTAAGAAAGAAAAGAAGAAAAAAGCTACACAGAGAAATCCTGTCTCCAAAAACAAAAACAAGACAAATAAACAAAAAATAACAACAAAAACATGGACATCCAGGGCCTGGAAGAATGGCAGAAGAAGGAGCGTGAGGAGAGCAGGGCCAAGGGGGATGTCACCTGTCACCGAGTCTCATGGGTATGCTCCATGCAGCTTACCAAGGCCCAGGCCAAAGTGTTAGCCTAAACTCAAATGACATGTGGTTCTACAACAACTGGCATATAATGGTTGTCATTGCCTACACATCCTCTATTCCTGTTTCAGGTAAGAAAGAAAGAAAGAAAGAAAGAAAGAAAGAAAGAAAGAAAGAAAGAAAGAAAGAAAGAAAGAAAGGAAGGAAGGAAGGAAGGAAGGAAGGAAGGAAGGAAGGGAGGAGGGAGGGAGAAAGAAGAATGGAGGGAGGGAGGGAGAGAGGGGGGAGAGAGAGAGAGAAAAGGAAAAAACAAAGACTAAATTGGAATTGAAATCTCGAATTGTGGACTGCATTGAAAGGGTAACTGATCATGAACAGTTGAAAGATGTAAGAACGGAAAGGAAGACACAAAGTGCCACTGAGGATAGGGGCAAACTGCAGCCCCGACCCATGGCTGCTAAGCAGGCAGAAGGTGCAGAGCTGTGGAAAATGACCGTCCCTTCCCTCAAAAGGCCAACTGTGGAAGAGCTATGATCTAGCAACTACAATCCCAGATACATACCCTGAAACCTGAAGGTTGGGATTTGAGCGGGCACGTGTATCCCAATTAGTCATTGCAATATCACTCACAAGGGACAGATGTACCAATCAATAGATGAATGGTAAATAAAATAAGGTGCCTACTTCTGATGGGGTATTACTTGGCCTTAAAGTGGAGTGAAAATCTGACACATTGTATCATATGAATGAACAGAGAAGGCATCCCTGCTATGTGAAATAAGACCAGAACAAAAGAGGGGGTGAGGTCCGTGTTTTCTTGTTGTCGTGTGTGTGTGTGTGTGTGTGTGTGTGTGTGTGTGTGTGTGTGTGTGTGTGTAAGAAAGGGTATCCTGTAGCCCTGGCTAGACTCTAACTCCCTATATGGCTGAGGACAACTTTGCACTCCTGGTACTCCTATGTTCACTTCCCAAGAGCTGGGATTAAGGAATGCATCACCATGCTGAGTGAGGACCATATATTTTTTTTTGTTTTGCTTTTTCATTTAACATTTTTATTAATTTATGTTTTACATTCCAATCCCAGTTCTCCCGCCCTCCTCTTCTCCCTCCCTCCCCCTACCTCCCATCTGCTCCATGGAGAGGGTTAAGGCCTCCTCCCCTAGGAAGTTCACTAAGTCTGTCCCATCATCGTTGAGGCAGGACTGAGGCACCTCTCCACCCCCACACCCCTGTGTCTAGGCTGTGCAAGGCATCTCTCCGTATAGAATGAGCTCCACTAAGTTAGTTTGTGCATTAGTGTTAGATCTTGGACTCACTGCCAGTGGCCTCATATACTGTCCCAGTCACACCATTGTCACCTATATTAAGGGAGTCGAGTTTGGTCTTATGCAGGTTCCCCAGTTGTCAGACCTGAGTCAGTGATCTCTCACTAGCTCGTGTCAGCTGATTCTGTGGTTTTTCCCACAAAGGTCTTGACTCCTTTGTTCATATTATCGCTCCTGAGGGCCATATAATTTTGCTTTTTATAGGCAGGACATAGAATTGGTAACTGGGAAGAAAATGTAGATAAAATCATGGAATGGGAGGAAATGGAAAATGAGTGTTTTGTTTATGTGTATGTCTATGTACCATGAGAGTGCATGCATGGTTGAAAGAGGATGTTGGATCCCCTGTAACTGAAATTAGAGATGGTAACGTCATGGGGTGATAGGTATTAGACCAAGGTCCTCTAGAAGAACACTTAATGCTCTTAACTGCTTGGCCATCTCTCTAGGTCCTTGTTAGGTATATTTCACTACAACCAAACATTAGAAAAAAGCAACATTGAAAATAATAATACTTTAGCTTTGGTTTTAGAAAATTAGGAATAGGGATGGGCTAGTAACTGAACATGACTTTCCTAATAGCGAAGATTAGGACTTCCATCTCAGGATTTCTAAGCAGACTTCCTGTCTCCCTTGCTCTTTAATGGAATGTCAGAAGCCAGGTAAATGGTCCCTATAAGTCCTCACTGGATGTCTCAATGGATAAAATGCTCGCCATGCAAACATGAGGACCTCAGTTCAATCCCCAGAAACCACATAAAAGCTGGGGTAGGGGGTGTGCAGTGTACACCTGTGACCCCAACATTGGGGAAGAGAAAGTAGGAGGGTTCCTGGGGCTCATTGGCCAGCCATACACCACACACACACACACACACACACACACACACACACACACACACACGAGCATGCAAGGGCAAGTGTACCCATACATGAGCATATATCCATACATCGAACACACACACATACACACAAATTTAAAAAAATTTTAAGGCAAAACAAATAAGTGTGGTAATACACACCTGTAATCCCAGTGCTTGGAGATGGAGGCAAGAGAGTCACTAATGAGTTTGACATCTGCCTGAGCTAAGTTAATTCTACACCAGTTCAGACTAGAGCGTGAGATTCTGACTCAAAATACACACACACACACCAAAACAGTAGCAACAAATCAAAAAATGCATGTACACACTCACATAGGGATTTCAATTTTTAGAAGGACAAAAGGGTTTGCATCATCTAGTGGACACAAAAATAGTAAAATTATATTTTATATCCCCAACCTCAGGCGCCAGTAGGAATTAGCCCTTGCCTGCCTGGCTCTCAGCTTGTCATCTGGGCTGACATCTTACCCGAAATGTCTGCTCTGTCTTCTCCCTGTGGGGCATCTGATCCAGAGTACCATCTGTCTGACTCCTTTTCAGGCCAGTTGTGATGTCAGGGACATTGCTGAAATCTGCAGTGAAAAAAAAATGACAAAAGACACATGGGTGTGGTCACTGGCAGTGAGTAGTAATGGTTGGCTTAAGAGGCAACCTTGAGAGAAAGAGAAATAGAGAAGAGAAGGAAACAGCCAGCAATGCAGAGCAGCAGTCCTTTAGGACATCAGAGATCCTATATGCACACAGCTGGTGCCGGCTGGGGCAGATCTAGGTCCTTGCTGACTGTAACTGCAGCACTTTAAGACACTTCTGAAGAAAGAGAACAACATAATAATGTCTTCCCTGCCTTGTCACCTTTCCTATTGCGACGCAAACTGCTTTACTGGGCTCTAATCTCAAATAATTCATTTGGACCAGAAATTTAACAGCAATGACCTTGGTTGGTCATTCCCTATTTTTGGTTAAGACAAAACAAAATTGCCAAGGATATCTTGGAAAAACAAATGACGTAATACCACAGACACTGACAAGT
This sequence comes from Mesocricetus auratus, assembly GCF_017639785.1. Lineage (NCBI taxonomy): Eukaryota > Metazoa > Chordata > Mammalia > Rodentia > Cricetidae > Mesocricetus > Mesocricetus auratus. The sequence goes on along the minus strand of NW_024429199.1, from coordinate 40,680,230 downwards.
CACAATTTGTTCACTTTCGAGTGTGATTCCGTTTCTGGCATCAACCACAGCTTCATCCCGAGAGAGAGCAAACCCTTGTCAACCTCCTTGTATTGGTGGCGAGTCTTAAAGCCTACACTTAGAAACACCCAGCACTTTCAGTAATTCTCCCTACTCATTTTCAAGTTAACCAAATTCAAGAGAGATGGGAAAGACCAGCCTTGACACCAAAAACAACACAGGTTTTTTTCTTCCAATTCTGGTATATGATAGACTGCCCCCCTTCAGCTAGGAAAAACCAGATGGTTTCAGATCCCAGGCAGCTACAACAAGTAGTTAGCCCATCTGTGTAGGCTGAACTCAAAACTAAACTAAGTGGCAATGGGACTGGTCAGGACAAAAGGCCACTGAAGAGCCGGGGATGCTAAGAGTTGACTGGTGGCGAGGGAGGCAAGTAGTCAGATCACTCTGAAGATGGAGTCTGGGGAATCCAGAACACATCCCAGTGATCTACAGAAATCTGCAATCCCACATTCTCTTCCGCTTTGCCTCTTCCAACATCCCATCTCACCCCGCATGGACCCCAAGTCACACTCCAGACAATCGTTACTATAAAATTAAGTAAGCCTAGGTGAGGCGGTGCCCATCGCAAAGGCAGGAACAGCCCCCAGAGAGGTTGCATATAGCAATGATGGCAAGTATGTCTGGGATGGCCTCTGCCAGGCCCCTGTCACTGGCCTACTACATGATAAATAAGACACTAAACCAAAATGTTCGACCTCAGCTCCTCCACTAGGGTTGCTTTTGATGTGTGCTCATCTTTGTGTAAGGGAGACCAACTCCATTGTTAACGCAAGGAAAGTCTCCCTATTCCCATGGACACAGCAACATAACAACGCATCATACCAACCATCCATCCACCCATCTACCAGTCCGTCCATCCATCCATCCATCCATCCATCCATCCATCCATCCATCCATCCAATATGTGCTTCTTGTACATCCGCTATTTCCCGAGAGACAGAGAGGTGCTATAGACACAAAGACACGTAGCATAGTCTCGGGGTCTGTTAATGGAAGGAGGTGAGTGGCGAGTGACGGGACTGAGCTAGAAAGAACACATGGGGCTTAGCGGGATTCAAGAGGAAAACCCACTCTCCCTGGGCATTAAAGGGTTTCATAAAAGGAAGGCATGTGACAGAGGCTGTAATCCTGAGGGATGCTTATTTGTCTTAAACATATAGGCAGGAAAGCAGGGCAGGTAACAAGGGGATCCCATGAGTGGGAAGCAGTCAAGAAAAAAACCAAATGGTATGAAGAGTCGAAGTCTATCAGGGAACATGGTGAGTGTGTATACGGAGACCAGAGAGAACAGTGCCTGAGACACAGGAACGAGAGGAGGGCAAGGCCTGGGCCGCAAAGCAAGTCATGGGGTTGATGAAGAAGAAGGAGGACCCAGATGTTTCCAAAACAGAGTAATGGCAAAATTTAGAAATTGGCAGAGAATTGACAGAGAGTTTGAGGGGATAGACCCCATATAGCCCTTCGTTCCATCAAGTGTGACAAGATTCGGAAAGCAAACGCATCCCAGGAGACGTCGGATGTGGCGTCTTAGATGGCTAGGTTGATGGGGAATCCTAAAGAAGGTGAGGCATGGAAACTTCAAGCTTAGTTTCAGCAAAGCTAAGATACAACTGGATCTTCCAGCAGGAGGCAGTCAGTGGCCAGGCGAAGGACTTCACAGACGTGGGCCTGGGTGTCGCCGGACTGTCCCTGGGAAAGCTGTGATGCATGACACCTACCACAGAAAATAAAAAGACTCTCTCAAAACGACCAAGGATGGCAGAGGGATGCAGCTACCACAGAAAATAAAAAGACTCTCTCAAAACGACCAAGGATGGCAGAGGGATGCAGCTACCACAGAAAATAAAAAGACTCTCTCAAAACGACCAAGGATGGCAGAGGGATGCAGCTACCACAGAAAATAAAAAGACTCTCTCAAAACGACCAAGGATGGCAGAGGGATGCAGCTCAGTAGGCAGAACACATACAAAGCATGCTCGAGCCCCTGAGTTCAATCCTCAGCCCCACATGAACCAAGAATGTGCACGCATGTAACCCCAGCTTTTAAGGAGGCAAAGACATGAGGGTTCGAAGTTCAAGGTCATCCTCAAACAGAGCCAGTTCATGGGACTGTCTGGAAGACAAAACAAAAAACTAGGACCCTGGAAACACCGATGCAAAGGGTGTAGGAGAAAAAGAGGCATATAAGTTAGAGAGAGAAGTGCGAAGAAAACCAGAGTCACATCCCAGAAGCTCCTCGACATGCAAGAACATCGCCTAGGTAACAGAATCAGATTAGCACTCCACTGCCTTCACCTTGTAAACAGCTAGTGCCGTTATTTCCAGAGTTCCAGCAAGCACAGGGAATATGACACCCAGTTCATACATGGTTTTTATTCACGATGGAGATCTCGACAGTGGCTCGCTTACACCTGACAGGCGCGGTGTGCTGGGGACAGAAACAAGACCAAGTCTCCCGTCCCATGAGGAGTTCAGACACACAAGGGCAGAGGAGCCTGAGGGGCCAGATGGATGTGAGTGAAAATAGCCTGGGAGGCGTGGGAATGGGTGCCAAGCTAATTCTGAGTCATTCGTGGAGTATATTCACAAAGACTTGGGAACTTATGGGAGACTCTCCAGCCACTGCTGGTCTCAAGTGCTCATTTACCTCCTAAAACCATACATCAAGTAAGGAAGAGAAAGGTGTGGCTTGCACCCATGACAGAACATGGATAGACCCTAACCCTATCCAACAACCCCCCCCCCACCTCCATCTCCTTAACTGCAGAGAGCTTGTAGGTACTTCTGGGGCTTCTCTGTGAATGCAGGCCTGGGCAGGCTGGCCCATGGAGACCAACTTCATTGCACTATACCCTAGGACCCAGAGACAAGGATGCTCTAGTCATCCCTGAGATTCAAGGTAGGGAATCTCAGAGCTGTCCCACCATCCAGATGTCACAAAACACAGTATATCTGAGCACATAGAACCCCCAGAATGTCAGTCATGAGCTAACATTGTCCTGGAGATTGATAGGACTCTTCGAGAGCCAAGCTGAGCAGGGTGGATGGCTGCAAACCTGACTTCAAGCATCTAAAACTTCACCAGTGACCTTTGTGACAGCTAGTACTGGTCATCTGTTGGACAGACACCTAAGACATGAATCTGTGGATCTGTCTCAGGGAGTTTCTGGATTGGATTCATTGAAGCAGGATAACCATCCTAACTATTGGTGGCACCATTCAATAGGCTGAACCAGAATAACAAGACAGTACGCAGAGCACCAGCATCCGTCTCTATCTCTCTGCTTCATGACTAGAGAAGCAATTAAGCAGACGCCTCAAGCTCTCACTGGCTGCCAACTTCCCACCATGATGGAGAGCAGCTTCAAAACTTCCCTAAGTTCCCTTTGTAAGGAGTCTTGTCATAGCAACACATGAGGTAGTAACCTATGCAATTGGCATTGAGCAGCCCCGTGTGCTGTTTCTAGAGGAGAAACAAGGGGAAAGTACATTCTGGAAGAATAGAAAACCAACAAGAAAAAGAGTGTAGGCTGTCCAAATCTGAATGTTCATGTTTACCACTGCTTAAGTATGCTGAGTATTGAATGCCTACCCACATCCTCACCCACAGGCTGCCTACATTCTAAGCAAGGGCAGCTGAAGTAAGGACATATATCTGGGCACTGCTAAAAATATTCGAGGTTTTACCTGACCAGGCCTTCACATCAGGACATTCAACAGTGACATGCTTGAGGAGTTCTTCATTGCTTCTGTAGGATCACATAAATACATGTTCGCACCCAGTGCAATACAGGACCCACATTGGCCATAATGGATAGCAGCCCAATTATAAACCTGTCAACAGAGCTACTTTTGCATGTGTTAAATTAATGCCCTTGTCTGTCTTGTGTGCCTCGTGGAAACCAAGTCTGGGGCAAGGTCTTTCGAATGAAAGGCCTGCCACTTAATATGACCAACAAGAGCTTCTATTTGACAGCCGAGGGAACAAATGCAGAGAGCTACATGAGTGTCTACTCCTCCACACACAATTTAGAGAATCCAGCATTCAGTCCCCGAACAATCACCAGGTACATGTCAGGAGCCAGCCACGCCGATTCCAGACTCGCCTGCCTTTCCCCCTTTAGTCAGAGGTGTTTTCTAGAGGTGGCCAACTCTCCATTTGGTCTGTCATGGAAAGCCATGGCCTCTCGACTATGCCTGTGCCCACTGGTCCTTGACAGACAAGCAGGGAAGACACGAGTCTTTAAGTATGAGACACCTAGTAATTCAGTGTCTTCCTGAACTATGCGTCAGCGCATGCCCCATTAGCGCCACCGGCAGCCTGAAATCCTTCACAATTAAAGGGCAAAACCTGTGTTGAAATAGCATCTTGGGCGCCGGCTTAAAAATAGAAACCCCAGGGAATGCTGAAGTTAAGATCCGTCCCCTTCACATACTTAGTATCATTCCCAAATCTGATCTAGCACATTCAATATGCAAGACAGCATCGGTTCGTGGGCAAGAAAACAGGTTTCTCCATTTGCTTCCTGTCCTGTGAGAAGCAATGCCTCATGCGACGCTGATAAGAACAAGGAGGAGTTCCCTGAAACAGCGGAATGGGGGAAACTGGAAGGGGGCCTGTGGGCAGTGTAGCTCCTGTGGCACCCCACCTGCAGGTTGGTCCTAAGGAAACCAGACTCTCATTTGAGGAGTCGGCTGTGTTTGTTTCATCTAGCTGGTGCATCCCATAATCCCAGGTAGCAAAGGGACAGGGCTTACATTCCTTCCAGCCCCTGGCCACCTCCCGAGTGGCAGCTGACAAACAAACAGCACTCCAGTCTGCTTGTGGCTACAAGGACAGGAAGGAATGCTGGCTTTGTCCTTGAAGCTGCCAGGATGGAACCTGCCTAGGGCAAGACAGCTGGCTCTAGCAAGAGCGAGCTAAGACCCATCCCTCCTATCCAAAAACTCTGAGGACAGTCCCTGGGTCCTTAGAAGCAGCAACTATAAATGAAACTCAATGAAAGACCTCAAGATGGCGTGCATCACTGTGCTCCAAACAAACAGCAAAAATTGAAAATTGTAGGACATTTATTTTCTTGAGTTTTTGAGAAATTAACGATGGAAGTCACTACATCATGACTATGCATGTGAATGCGCAATCCAGAATCCACGTGTTGGAAAGTTTACTACCACTGACAGTGCTAGGAGATGGGACCTGATGAGGGTCTCAGGACATGACATTAATGCATGACTGTCAGAGGTGCACACATTCTTCTCTCTGCCTCCTCCACACGAAGACACAGAAGTCAAGGCCACTACACAGTCAATGACCAAACCTACTAACGCCCTAGCCTTAGACTTGAGCTTCCGGAACTCTGAGCCAGCGTGTTTCTGCTTAGAAATGAGTCAGACTCTGGAATCACAGCAGTACAAGTAGATTTAGAAAGCAGTCACAACACTGGACAAGCTCGGCATCAATGTGGAGGGGATAAGAGTCACCTACAGTAGGAGGAGCAGGGCAGGAGAATGGAAACTTTCATTTGGTCCTGGAGACTCTACCACTGAACAACACCCCCATTTCAAAGCATATTAGAGTATACTGATTACAATACTGCCAGGCCCAAAGACCCTGTTTTGATCATGTATTTCTACTGTCCTGACATAAAAACTATATTATTAATTACCTCTACAATTCATAAAAGGCTAAGTAGACTGCCCTAATAATGCCACAAGAAGAAAAAAAATATTTGAGTGTTGCAGGAGACCCATCTGATCTACTGACATTCAGGTAACGCTTGTGTGGACTCAGGTCTTAATCCACACAGTTTTTCGGTTTCTTGGCACTTCCTCTGTGCAGTTCAGTAGATGAAGAGCTCAGAAAGAATCAAGAACCAGACAAATCCCATCCTGTTTAATTCCTTCACTTTGTGTACCTTTTGCTCTTTTCTGCCTTAACTACAAACACAATTTTAAGAGAAGATCGATAATGTGAGCAAGTCAGGGCGGCCAGTTGAACAACAGCATTTTGTCTGTACAAAACTGAGATTCCCGCCCCCCCCAGTTCTCAAGCCACACAAACTCTGACACAGCTCCCTGTCAACCTGGTATAGGAAAAGCCATCACAGAGAACACACCAAACACAGAGTCCGTTTGCAAAGAATGCAATTGAATTGGAAGTCTATGAGCTTTGTATAGCAGTGGTTATTTTCAACTAATATACATTTCCCTAAGTTTTATCCATGTTTTTACTTTAAAGTGCAGTGGCCTGTGACACCTTTCATTAAGGACATTTATTATGCCCTGTCATCCAGGCAAATATTACTCATTAATTGTCAAAGACACGGAATGGCAATAAGATACTTAAATGAAATAATAAATACACACTTCAGAGGCTGAGAAAATAACAGAACTGGCCCCATTCAAGGCTAGGCAATTCTTAACCTGACTATTCAACCAAAAGATATAATGCCACACATTATTATTATGTAAAAATTCAATCTGCTTGTCTGGCTGTGATTTAAGATTCTGTGTATGTGTGTGTGTCAGTGTATCTGTATCTGTCTGTGCATTTTTATGTGTGTCTATGTGTCTATGTTTGTGCATGTATCTGTGTCTGTGTGTGTTTGTGTGTGTGTGTATGTCTAGGTGTGTGTGTGCCTGTGACTGTGTGTGTGTGTCTATGTCTATGTGTCTCTGTGTGACTGTGCATTTTTATGTGTGTGTGTCTGTGTGTGACTATGTATCTTTACATGTGTGCAGGTGCTTGTTCCAGGAAGGTACACATGTGTGTGGAGGTCAGAGGTTAATTTCAGGTATCATTCCTCAGGACAACATTTAAACAACAACAAAGTTTGTTTTTGAAGGAGGAATCTCTCACAAGCCTGAATTTTCCATGCTGGTTGACAAGCTAAGCCCAGGGGTTGGCCTGCCTCTGCCTCCCCAGCTCAGGAATTACAAGTGCATGACACCATGGCTGATTTGGGATAGGGGGCTAGAGGTGGTAGTTCTGGGGAGGGGTTGTTTGTTTTACATGGGTCCTAGAGATCGAACTCGGGGTCATTATGGTAAGCCTTTTACCAAGTGAGCCACCTCCCAGCCTCTCCATTTCAAACTCATTATTAGTCTGTGTCTATGACATTCAAAACAGCCACTTGAATGTCACCATGAAGCTTGCAGAGGAATCAGTTCTATCACTGCATACATATCCTGCCAGGAAAACGTAAACTTCACAAGCTTTAACCCAAGGTCCCAATCCAGTGGGCAACACTGTTGACAGTGCAGCAAGCACTGTTGATGCCCAGAAGGGAAATACAGGAAGTCAGCGCCTGGTGACAGCAGGCTGCCAGGGTCTGGTCCAACTGTCTGGTGACAAATCTTGAGTCACAGAGAAGGAGTGAGGCCAACGTTGTCAGGGTAGCGATGGGCAGCTGGCCACCACCATGCTTCGTGTAACACTCTGCCTCCTTAGAAAGACAGGAGAGCGGAGGAGAAGGACACCTCCCCTCAGGCGACATCCTTGTTGTCCAGGTGGGTGATGACAGGGACTTGGGAATTGTGGTCATCGAAAAAGTGAGAGAGGGGAATAAAGGGAGTATCCCCAAAGAACGCTTGGTCTCACCAGACAGTGACACTGTCTGTAAAAACAACCAAGTGACCATTAATTACATTCAGGAACATGTGACAAACTACATTCCAGCCGCTTAAAGATTCACTTTCCCTCCCCCTCTCTCCCAGCCAGGGCTTCATGTAGCCCAGAGCCCCTGTGATTACAAGTGTGTAGCAGGCCTACTTTACATGGTGCTAGGGACTAAAGAAGGGGTTTATGCACGGTAGGCAAGCACTCTACCAACTGAGCTATACTCCCAGCCCTAAAGAATCTCAGTAAAACGGATTTTAAGTCCAAAACTCTCAAAACTAGTTATTTGGAGTTTTATTTAAAGATACAGAGGAAGAAAAATAGCAAAAAGTCTGCAGAAGATGGAATGGTAGTGTGGGGAGAAGGGACAGGTTGTGTCCATTCCAGCAAGAGCTCCTATTCTGCTGCATAAAACTCAGGGTAAACAAACGGAGTATTATACTGCTATGAAGAGGAGTGAAGAGTTGATTCATGCCACAGTATAAGTGAACCTGGAAAACACTGCACTAGGGAGAAGAGAGCAAACATGACAGGTTATGTAGGAGAGAGCTGGCATGACAGGCTACTGAAGAGAACAGATATGGCAGGCCACACATCCAGCAACTCCATTTTTATGACATGACTTTCCTGAGAGGGAGGGTAAGAACAAGGGCTACTCGTGAGGGGCACCGGACTTCTTTTTGGGGTGACACAAATGTTGAAATAAATAGTTGTGGTTACACAGTTTCATGATGATATCACAAAAATCATGAAAGATACACTTTAAAAGTAAGTCATATGGTGTGTGAATTATATTATGCTTTTCACAGGTTTACAAATGAATGCAGATGATACAGGGGACAAATTAGGACTTACAATACAACTCCACCACAAGGGAATTCTAAGAACAAGTCACAGGAAATGCGGCCACATTATTACAGGGTTGGGGAGGATCACCATGAACCATCATCATTTGGAGCTATCACTGTGAATAAAGGGGATCCCCAGTAACTCACAGCCAAGACGAGAAATCCCCAGATGCCACTGGGCAGGTGGTTCCTAACTGTCATCAATAGCCCCATATGAAATGGAGGACAGCAAGAGCCACCATCAGCCCTATCCCACCCCCTGTATCTGCTTCACCACAAGGCAAATTATGCTAGGCTTTACATGACATCTATCATAAAGGAAAACTTGTGAAAACACAAATACTCCCCCCATGGGTGGAAAAAAAAACAGCACAGTGGTATCCTCTAAGACTGACTGTGACCTTGTCCAAGCTACCAGTGGCATCATGCGCCTGTGCCTTGATTTACCCAGCTGGGAGAGTAAGATAATAACATGTCTCTGCTCCACCAGACTGAGAGGGGGATAATTAGAGCTCCTGGTGCCCGTGTGATCTTTGCATGGAGACAGCAGGTTATTATCACAGTCTTAACCAACACCTCTTCCAGCAGTCAGACTGTGGCTCTATTTAAAGAGGGAATGGATTTGCTACGAGACCAAAATACGGATGCTTTGCTTTTTTGACTTTGTAAACTTTTATAAAACATGGACATTGCGATAAAGTTAAATTGCTCCTTAAATCCCATTTGATAAATGAACATTGTGGGGGGGGGGAGCCCTAACTGGCTTCCCCATGCTTCATCTTGAGAAGATGCAATAGAGGGCTATGCCCACAGTCAGGTAAAGCAAGGCCAGAACTAGAGTCAGGTGTCCTTCTTCAGGACCTATAACCCTTTATAAACACTGTTGGCATCAATTTACATACTCAAAACTGACCCACCGCGGAGATGGGGAGCCAATGCCCCTTTCTAGGTATGGCTTGGGTTTCTCTGCGACGTGGCAGAAATGGCAGGGCAGACATGAGGAGCAGCCAGTCCAGGTGGCATCGGCTCACTCCTCCCTACTGAGTACACCCTGGCCTGCTACTGAAGATCAAAACACAACCGTGTGGCTAAGGGGTCAGTGACCAGGCAGAGCTGGTGATTGGATTCAGGCCGAGATGACAAAGTTCCTCATCTGAAGCCCCCTCTGCACATCATGCTCGTCAAGTGAGTAAAAATGATGAAATTTGGGGCCTGAAGAGATAGCTCAGTCAGTAAAAGGCTAGCCACACAGGCATGAAGACCTGAGATCGGATTCCCCGGCCCACACGCTGGGGGATGGGGAGAAGGATGGTGGGTTGTGTTGCTGTAATCCCAGCACTGGAGAGGCAAAGGCAGATAAACGGCCAGGAGCTCGGTGACCAGCCATCCTCCATGAATCAGCAAGATCCAAAGTTAGTGAGAGATTCTTCCTCAAAAGATAAGGTGAAGAGTGAGCAAGGAAGACATCTATCATAAATATATACACTCACATAAACAGGTGTGTGTGCGCGCGCACACACACACATGATTGAGTATACACTCACATAAACAGACGCACACACGATGGAATATACACTCACATAAGCAGGTGCACACACACACATACATACACATAATGGAATATACACTCACATAAACAGGTGCACACACACACATATACACATACACACACACGATGGAATATACACTCACATAAACAGATGCACATGCATACCACATACACACATGATGAAATATACACTGATATAATCAGGTGCACGCACACACACACGATTGAGTATACACTCACATAAACAGATGCACATGCACACTACATACACACATGATGAAATATACACTGATATAATCAGGTGCACACACACACACACGATAGAGCATACACTCACATAAACAGATGCACACATACACATGACAGAATATGCACTGATATAAACAGATGCACACATACATCACATACACACATGATAAAATTCAGCTAGCACACAAAGAATCATGCTAATCCTACTACACAAACCTGCCCAAACATCAAACATCACAGAAACATGAGAGTCAGATGCGCAAATGGCAGCTGGGGTGGGGGGAGGGTGTTAAAGGAAGGGTAAGTAGGCTAGGCCAGACAGCAATTAGCTGCTGCTGAGTGCTTCTTTGGGAAGTCCAGCTTCCACAGCCAGCCCTTGAGAGGCCAAGGGCAGGGACCCTCGGCTGCTCCAGAAATTTTGCTGGTATTCTCCCTGCTCCAGGGTCAGCTGGCCAGAGCTCTTGGCAGTAGATGTGCAATAGCAATTTCATAGACCCATTTCCAAATGAACGAATTCAAAGCTACCACCAAGTAGCTTTGATCTGATCTCTGCCACACCACTTCATAACAAGTCAAAGATGCTAATGACCAGGAGCAAAACAAAGATGAAAGATGAAATGGATTTACAAAGGAGTGGACAACTTAAAATTCCAGCCGAGGAGTCAAGCTGCATCGGAAATACATTTATAAACCAACAAAGCATAACTGAGTTGTATGAATGAGAGGAATTGATATGCTGCAATTGCATTTCCGAAGTTTATTGACACCCCCTCCCATAGTGAAATGGAGAAAGGGTTTGTTTTAGCTTACAACTCTCAGATTATGGCCCATCACTAAGAGAAGTCAGGCAGGAACCTGGAGGCAGGAGCTGATACAGAGGCCATGGAGGGGTGCTGCTTACTGCCTTGCTTTCCCGTGGCTTGCTCAACCATCTTTCTTATAGCACCCAGAACCACCAGTCCAAGGGTGGCATCACCCACAGTGAGCTAGACCCTCCCACAGCAACCATCAGTAGAGAAAAGGCTCTACAGACTTGTGTACAGCCAATCTTAGGGCCCATTTTCTCAACTGACCCTAGTTTGTGTCAAGATGACCAGAAAAACCAACCAGGACACCACTGTCCTGCTTCATTGCTAAACTTGACCCTCTTGCCATGGCCATCTTCTGGTTCATCATATCCCTTACAGTGTATCAGACTTTTACTTGTTCTCTGTTTCCTTGGCCTGAGACACAGCCAAGCTCCCCGTGCAGGAGATTTTCATCAGCTCAGCTGATGGTTTATATCCACTGCTCCTCCAACAGGCCTTGTCACTCATCAGACATTCACTACTGTTCAATAAACACATGCAAGAAAAGAAGAAGAAAAGGAAAATAGGTTGGGCGTGGTGGCAAACACCTCTAATTCTAACACGGAGGGGGCCACAGAAACAGGAGGATATCAAGTTCAAGGTTAGCCTAGACTACAGCGCAAATCATTGTCATAAAAAAAATCTAATCAATAGCGTAAGGGTGGGGCTTATTTTCCCCAAGACATTGGTTTCTCAGCAGGACCCCAGGGGTGCTGTGTAGCTCTACTGTGATAGGAAGTCACGTGTCTATTGAACACAGGAGTCCGTGAAGACAGGCTGGCCAGCCCTGAGCTGTAGGAATTTACAGCCTCTCTCTCCAAACTTGAGAACTGAAACCCGTGAATGGTGATCTGAATGAGAGATGAGCCGTCCAGGAGCCTTTATTTACCCTGTGTCTCCAGTTTGTGTGCTGTTTGGAGAGAGTTAGGAGGTGCAGCCTCACAGGAGGAAGTATGTCACCGGGGGAAGGCTTGGAGATTTGAGAGCCTCTAGTCCCTTCCGGCTCACCCTCTCCGGCTCACCCTACCTGCTTCTTGCATGCATTTGAGGACGTCAGCTCCTTCAAGGAGCAGAATGAACTCTCAAAGAGGATTTACCTCCAGGCCGAGGACCAGAGAGGAAACAAAGGCAGAGTGGGCAAGCAACCTCACTCGACAGTGAGGACTGACTCTTCCTCGAGTGTGAACGGCCACCATGCTTTCTCTTTGAAGGCTTCCTGGACCCACACTACTAATGACCTGGCTTGCTTGTGAGCACAGGAGGTGGAACATGGCATCAACACTCTTTTGGGCCTCTTGAGAGTGGCACAGCCAACAGCTAAGTCTTGGAGACCTAACCTGGACCACGTGGTATATTTGTATCTGGCGTTCAGGGAAATGACACATGGTCAGGCTTTGCTAAAGATGCTGGCAAACTTTCTACACCAGCTTCTCCCCCATTTCTCCTGCTGTGTGTATTCCCCCTCCCCCTCAGCGTTTTACCATCCCTAGAGATGACCATGGAAAACTGACCACTGGTGGATTGGCCCAAGGGCTGAATCACTTAGGTTTCATGGGGACAGACAGTAGTTCATTCATTTGTTCTTTTTGCAATCCTTTTTATTTTCAGGGCGTTTGTTGAGTGACTTTTCTTGGGTAGGGTGGGGAAACTTGAACAAACAAACATCTATTTACCCCAGAAAGGGCACCAGCAGACCATATTTCACCCAAGTCTAAACTTGCTGAACCAGTGAGTTTAATTAGGGTGGCTCGCTTACAGGCTGGGCAACTTACTGAATCTACGTCACGGAAAAAAAAGTGTCCTTCTTTCTTAGCAATTGTTAACCCCTTATATGTGTATCCAAGCAGTGAGGTGAGGCCTTGTGCCTCTCCTAAGCCTTCACCTCTTCCAGACGGGAATATCAGTGGTCCCAGTCTTGTGAGAGCCTCATGCAGTAATCACACAGCTTCCCTGATTTCAACATGGCAACTGCCATGTCATCCCCGGAAGAGTCCACAACACTTGTGATCAGGAAAAGTCATAACTCTTGATGACCATTGGGAGCGAAGTTAGTGGTAGACATTGTGGCAAGTACGTTCCAGAGGTCAAGAGGTCAGCAAACACGTCCCTTGTGTCCCCCAGAGGGGCTAGGGACCGTCAGGCAGTTCTCGGCTGCTGCTGCTCTTTAACAGGTTTCTAGAAAGCACGGCTATAGCCTGACCCCAACAGAACTGCCTACTCCTTTTCATGGCCCCTGTCTTCAGCCTGTGCACACCAGGTTGCCCACTCCACAGGAAATGCCTTTGCCCACGTCTCCCCCGATGCCCACCACCACACTTCCAGACCCCTCACTGAGCATATGTACCACACAAACCCAACTCCAAGAGTCCATTTCCCCCAACTCTGGTCTCCTCAGCCCTTACAGAGCAGACTGCACTCTATTCTCCATTTTTTTCCTATTCATTTAGGGGTGTCTTAAGAGTATCAACATTGACTAGCCCATATCTGCCTGCCTGCAAAATGTAGCAAAAGTAAACAAGAAAGAAATTAGACAGCGAGGAAATGGGAATCAAACTCCCAAACAAAACCCAGTTTTAAGAGGGAATTTGTATCAACTCCTACCACTGATAGCAGCACACTATGACCTTGGCCAAGAAATGACACATGCTCACATCCCTTGGTGTGCTAAAAGCTACATTCAGCACAGCTAGAATGATCTTGACATTCTGAGGCCGAGATTCCAACTCTGGCTCAAGTTAGTATTTCCCAATTGGATTATTATTATTATTATTATTATTATTATTATTATTATTATTATTATTATACAGATACACCCTCCGTTCAGTGGGGACACTGGTATGTTTTAAAAATCTGGGAACTGGGTGAGCCAGATGGACTGAGTAATGGCGGCTTTACACAGAAAAGGTGTTTCCAGAAACCAATGCTGGTGGTTACTCTAAACATTTCATGGAAGCCAAGCTGCCCTCCCACTCATAAACAGGCAGTGGGCTTGGCACAGCAGAATTGGCTCCCTTATGGTAGACACATACATTCCCAGGAACAAGCCACCCGTAAGAGCAGGTTTACAAGCTGGGCATAGTGGAGCAGGCTCTCATCCCTGGCACTCAGGAGACAGAAGCAGTTAGATCTCCGTGAGTTCAAGACCAACCTCTACATAGTGATCTCCAAACAGCCAGAGTTACCCAGTGAGACATCTCAAAATTAAAAAAAAAAAAAGAACAAATTTACACCCAAGTGACGTCTGATGACTTAAAACTCTCCACCACTCAGATACCAGTTCAAAACAATTCAGAAGGGGCCCACAGGCTGTACAAGCACCTCTGGCCATAGATACCGTCTGTGTCTGGAAAGAACCATCTGGGTATAAGCCCAAGTAGCAGGACCATCGCTCTTTATTTCCCTTCTGCTAAATGTACCCCTGGCCCTCACAAGGCCGCAGTAACAGCTGTTGGCATGGAGAAAACACTAATGCCAGGGGAAGTCTAGTACTTGCATAAAAACTTCAATTCACCAATGCCATGATCGGGGAGACTTTCCTAAAAGCTGCTGAGGTTGCTCAAGAGCCAGATAACACTGGGAAGGGGAGTTCCACACAGAAATCACAAAAGCAGTACTGACGGGATCCCAGCACAAACAGCCTGGGCACACCCAACTCCCTCAATGGTGGCCTTGTTGGGTCAAAAATAACACTGGCCTCTTTGGGGGAATTCCAGTGATAAAATTAATTCTCTCTGTAAAAATGCTTTACTAGTATTTCCACTCGAGTCAAACATAGCCTGGGGACATTTGCTGCCTCTGGTACCGATAACTGTCACAGGCACTCAAACGTGAGGCGGAGACATCAAACAGCCATTCATTTCTTAGGAGTCAAAGGCACTTTGCTCAAACGCTGCGGCCCTGTGGCTTCTGCTGTGGGGACCGGAGTCATGAGAGTAAGGTGACTCTGGGAGTCCCCTGCTTCCCAGCCTCCTGTGTTAACGGGACCAGTGTGTCCTTGGCTGGGGCAAGGAACAAGGGAGGAATGCTAACCAAGCGTCAGCTGTTTCTGGAGAGTTCTGATGGAGGACGGTGGGCTGAGGCTCAATGCTTAACTGGTGGACACTACCCACGATGCCAGTGTATTTAATAAGAACGGGACTTATGGGACTTCATGGGAATCTTGGAGCCTCAGCTCAGGTACCCTCCTCCTGTGGACCAGAGACCCTAGTGGCTCAGCCACAGGCCTGATCCTAACTGTCGGCAGGAGGTGCCCTCACACCGGAACCCAGGGGTCTGTCTTTCTCAAGCTCAGGAGGTGAGTTTGAGACTCATTGCGCCAAATGTCCTCAAATATGAGTATGATACCTCTTCTAGAACAGCGACCCGAAACTACTCCCAGGTTTTTTGTGACCCCTCCCCCTGCTGGGACCAACCCCCTTTCAGTCAGAGATGGAGATAAAGACTTCGGTTATGCCCGGAAGCCAACTAAGAGACCCGGGTAGATGTGGATGCGTGACTAAGACCAGAAGTAGACAAGAGCTCAGAGCTGGAAGCAATCTGTTCCCAGTCCTTCAACACCCAGCAGGAAGGAGTCTGCGCTCATTCCCCGAGATGAACAACTGTGTCCAACAACAACAACACACATCTTACTTCCTGCTTCACATGGGGTTCGTCCAGTTTCCCCTTTTTAAAGAGCTGGTCTTATCCTTCAGAAACATCACGAGGTGGAGACCCGGCCTTTGAAGAATGGACTTGGGACTCCCTTACCCCTCTCCCATCCTTTCCAAGTACAGAGTGACGTCTAGCAATGCTCAGGCACCAATGGGACACGAGTGACTAGCGTGACTGCTCCAAGGACAGCCCTTGTTTGAAAGTTGTTTGAAAATCCCTTTAAATATTCATTTGTGCAAATTTTAATATTATAATAAGACAATGGGATTCCTTCAGACAAGCTCCCTATGTCCTCATTTTGCCAAGTCCCCATGCATACAGACACAGGATGCCTTCTGGGAGGCAACAAAAATCCAGACTGCAAAAAGTGATGGACAAACTTAACCTGCCTATTTGATTATTCCTATTTAAAAAAAAATTAAGTCTACACACACCTTTTGCTATTTCTGTAAAGGTTCATTCCCAGAATAGAAAAGATAACACAGGCTGCAGTACCTTCTGATTCTGACAAAATGCAGAGGAATGGCAGGTAGGGAATGTCCCCCAAGAACAATCAATCCAACAATGGACACAACACAGGCCACTCAGGCTCAGAATAGCAGTCTAAGGTAAGCTGAATGATGATCCCAATATCACCACCCATTAGTTAGCTCCATCAAAATTTCTGTTTCATGACACCCGCTTTTCCACACCAACAGTCAACTTCATATATTTCAAATGGGAAGAATGTCCCAGGAGAGGAAGGAAAAGCGCCAGATACCTTGTTGACTCCTACAATCTGATGTTTACTTCCAAAGACGACCTCAGAAGCCTGCTCTACTATTAAATTCATCCTTGGTCAGCAATCAGAGATCTCTATTGCAAGCCCATCAACAATGCAGGACAGTGTGAAAAAAAAAATAACTCAGGCGTTCCCAGGATCAAGAGCCACCCCATGCTCCTAGGGAAGGAGACCTGGAGTCTCCATGGCAACAGAGGGAAATGACGGTATGTGCGCCACTAGGGCCTCTGACTGAAACAGAACAGTCAAGAGATGTGGAAACATCAAGTTCAGAAAAACCCACCTTCACGTGACTGCTCAGATAGGTATTTGACTTGGAGGAAACCACACTGAAAGACACTCTTCAGTAACCGGCCTTCGTGAAGTTCTCAAATCAGCCCATGAACTACATTCAAAGGTGGCTGTTTCTCAGAGACCAGTCTTCCAGACAGGAAAAACAAAACAAACAAACAAACAAACAAAAAAACCTGTACCACGTTCCAGGACCCAAACAGAACACTGCAAAGTGGATTCATCTTAAACTCCCCTGACTAAAGCACAATCCTCCAATACTGGGTATATATTTGTAGCCCTTGCCCGCAATCGGTTACGGACAAGCTCAACCCTGAATTCTTTTCAAAGAGCCTGTGGTTGTAAAGACTATTTGGGGCATTAAAAAAAAGGGAGTTACTTTCAATTTTTCTGCAGGCATTCTAGTTGCTAAACTGCACAGGCCCTCGATAAATCTATCCCAGATTGCACCTGGTCTCTTGTCTATCCAGTGAGGAAGCATTCTTTGAATGCTTGCTTATACAAATCTAGGCTTGCAGTTGAGGCACCTGCAATTCAAGATGGAGATGGAGCACAGCCTTACCATTTGTGGAGGTTTTTTTGAAGTTATTCAGGAATTCCTCCAGCAGCTGGGACTGGTTGGGAGAGGGTGGCAGACCTCTCCGGTCCCTGGAAGACAGGTCACTGTCTGACCAGGAAGTGCACAGGGTTGTCCTTGTGTTCACAGGCCGCGCGATCAGTGTGAGTCCGACACTCTTCTCAGAAAACAAGGCCTCCATCTGCTTGATGTCAAGGTCAGACACAGCTTCCCCATTCAAGGTCATGATTTCGTTGCCCTTTCTCAGCCCTGAGAACCAGGAAGGGGGAAACAGGAAGATAGTGAGGGAAAGGTCACAAAGTTGTGTTTTTAGGATGAGAGCAAGCTGCAAGTGCCAACCACTGACCAGGTGGAAAACGCATCATTACACAGAAGTTTAAGCTAAAGCCCAGCTCTGAGCTGGCGTTACGCAGATTGTTTTAAATACAATCTGGGGAGCTGCTTATCAGGTGTTTTGCCTGGGTCTCTGTCTCACTTAGCCTCTCCCTCCCTCTATCTGGACATTTGTTTGAATGTTCTCTTTACACACACACACACACACACACACACACACACACCTATATAAAGTCTTTTTTACACACACCTATATGAACACTCTCTTTAAATACATACAGACAACACTATATATATATATATATATGCATTTCAAGAAAATTCTTTCTCAAAGAACTCCCCACATACATATCTGTATGAAATCTCTTTCTATACACACACACACCTGTATGAATACTGTCTTTACACACACATACTATTATATATATTTTTCAAGTAAATTATTTCAAGAACTTCCACATACACATCTTTATGAGTCTCTCTACACACGCGTGCGCGTGCACGCACACACACCTGTATGAATACTCTCTTTACACAAACACAATGCTTTACACATACAACATGTATACTTCCAAGTAAATTCTTTCTCAAAAACTCCAGGAGAAAGCATCATCTGACAAAATTGCCAACGACCTCGCAAGGCAGATGCATCTCACAGTCAGAAGCTCAGAGAGCGCACACACAGCACCGCACAGACCTCCTCCATATGCCAGACTGTCGGGGAGAACGTCGCTTATAAATATCCGGCTGAGATGCTGGAGTTCATCCACCTGAGCTGTGACTGCAAACCCTGGGGAGGAAAAGAGTCTGTGTGAGTTCTCCCCCCTTTGTCTCCCCGGCCCAGGCAGGGGCGTATCTGTGAACCCCTTTCCTGTAAACACGACCTAACTGAGAAGTCAAAGTTACAACTATTTTGAAAGTGCTATTGTTTAGCAAGAGGGGAGGGAAAGAGGAAACCCCCAGACTGGAGGGTTTAGACACAGGAGTGTGCAACCTTAATCAGCAGTCACATCTTGCAGTTAACCTGGCCTAGGCAGTAAGAAAACAACGAAGAAATCCTGTCTCAGAAAAACATATAACCCAAGGTTGCCCATTGTCCTCCACATGAATGCCATGGCATATACACACCCTGATACAACACACACACACACACACACACACACACACACACACACACACACACACTGCCCAAATGGATCCTGTGCTTTATATAAATGCATTTACAAGACCCAGTACATGTCCTGGTAGAATGCATGTTTTCTTAGACCCTGCCACCACTACCATGGTGGAGACCATACTTCCACATTCTGTTTCCCCAGTGCTATGAGCTCCGGGAGGACAAGGAAAATGTCCTCTTTCTCCTGTGTCTTCTCTGGGCCTCAAGCAGGGCCTGGCCAACCATGGCAAGAGAATCTGTGACTTCACTCATTCACCCAGATGGGAAGAAGACATGGTGGCCATGGGGAGCAGAGTCAACGCCATGAGGATTAGATAAAAAATGAAACCAACTCATAAGCAACCAATGCAGCCCTACCATGGACACAGTAGTTCTCTGCATTTGAGAGGCTAAGGCAGGGGGATCACTACAAGGTTTGAGGACATCCTGGGATCCCAGGCCAGTATGGGTTACAAAGTGAGACCTTGTCTCAAAACAAACCAACACAGCTGATCATCTAATTAGGACAGAGTCCAAAAAGAATGAAATTTTAACATATTACAATTTCATCATGCTAGCAACTTGGATTATTTTAAATCAGGTATCTATGCCTCTCTGTGGCTGTTTCACCAATGGAATTACTGACTTAACCTCTCATGAAGTGCACTTTGAGACCTCAGCAAGGTCTACACTGACCCTCAGTTGTTAAACTCGGGTCAGAGGGAGATAAGCAAACAGGCTCATTCTAGGTAGATCATCCATTGTGTTCTTGAAGGGCAGGTAAGATTTCTATCCTGGGAGAAGGGATCAGGAAAGAACAGCACTCCAGGTCGATACAACTCTAAATATGAAAAGAAGCCTCGTGGGGCTGCAGAGATGGCTCAGAGGACCCACTTTCTGCTCCTAGCATGCAAGTTGGACAGCTCACAACTAACTGCAATTCCAGACCCGGGGATCAGACGCCCTCTTCTGGCGTCTTCAGGCACTGCATACATGTGGCAGATGCGTAGGCACAAATGGATCAAAGAAGCCCTGCCTGGTTCCTGGGCGACCCCAAAGAGAGTGGCACCAAGCACGTTAGCTCCTTGTGCTAGTGCCGCCACCAGCGAGCCACACTCCTTACCAACCTTTCTATCACTTTCTGTAATTGCCTTGCCATCTCCCCCAGTATTCGTATGCACCAGGCCATCCTGACAGAATACGCAATAATGAAAAAGAGAGAGAGAGGCAAAAGACAAGGAGGACAGCAGGCTCCGGGGGGCCAGGAGCGGGCCTGGGACACTCACCGAAGTCCGTTGTGTCCCCAGTCTTGGTCAGCTGCACATCATACACGTTGAGTGGGAAAACTTCGATTTCGTCATAAACCTAAGAAAGGTGGAAGCAGACAGAATCCAGGGATCTAACGTTGCACAACCTTGGGAAATTATGTTGACACGTTTCTCACAGGAAAATTACAATGCTGCTTACATGAGGCCTGCTTACAAATCAAACACCAAACGTGAACAGTGTGCCCCCCAAATTACAGCCTTCAACATTAAGAACACGTGGAGACACGGGGAGAGAGCTGAGTGCCAGAGTGCTCACTGAGCATGAAAAAAAGCCTTGGTTGGTTGTGGCCGCCAGCCTCTCTCTCTCACACACACACACACACACACAGACACGCACGCACGCACCACACATGAACACACGCATGCATGCACATACACACACACAGACACGCATGCATGCACGCACCACACATGAACACACGCATGCATACACACACACACACACACACACACACGCACACACACACTTGTATTCCAGGCACTCGGGATGTGGAGACAGGAGGGTCAGAAACTCAGGATCGTCCTCAGGTACACAGGAGTTCGAGGCCAGCCTGGGCTGTGAGATCGGACATGGGTGTGGTTGGGCAGCCCCTCCCGACCTCCACCGCCCACTTGCCTGCTCTTGCATGTATTCATACGGCGCGGGCACATGCCATTCGACACTTTCATCGACCACTTTCCGAAGCTGAAGACCGTAGTGAGTGGGCTCCAACTGTCTCATCTGCAAAGAAAAGACTGGTTATTCGGAGTCTAGTTCCTCTGTCCCATCATCACCAGTGTTCAGGCGCTCACGACAGACCACTCTCAGAAACCTCGAAAAGCGTCGGAATGTAATTTGCTCAGTCTGGTACTACAGAGAAACTCAAATTTTATGTGCAAACAAAGAGAGGGGTGGAAATTCGTTGTTAAGGTTTCCTCTAAGTACCGTCGTCACAGAGTGTAAGGTTTACCGGCAGGAAGTTAAGGAACTACATCTATCATCCATCACCCATCTCTCTGCAGTGGCTCTAAGTCATTTCTCATCAAAGTACAGAGATTTGTAAGATGTGCTCAGGTTCTACAGACTTCAGAATGTCATAGTTCAAAGTACTTTCAAAAGGAAAAGGTGTGAGTTCCGGTATATTCTCATTCCTCCCTCTCTCACATGTGTGTGAAGTGCATGCACACGCGCGCTCGCGCGCGCGTGTGTGTGTGTGTGTGTGTGTGTGTGTGTGTGTGTGTGACGCGCATGCGTGTACCCCCAATTCTTCCCTCGCTTGTGTCTTTTCTTTCTTGCCCATACTTTCAGCAGCAAAGTGTTTGTCTCACGTCTGTGCTCCAAGCAGGATTAGCCCGCCCCCTCCCTGGCTCTGACACCTTTTAACACTCAGAAAACGTGTCGCTGTAGTAGTTTTTATCACCTATGCAGGTCAATAGCCAGGCTTTTCTGAAGAAAAGGCACTGGGGGAGGGGGCAGTTCAGGTCATAAAGATGTAATTACATGCGCTAGTGCTTCAGCGCCAACTACGAGAGAGCATTAGAATACTCATCATGCCTACCAAGAGCCTCAGCAAGCTCTACATGCCACTTAAATCTTTCAGCTCTACTCCGCCACCTGGTGGTCTAAAAGTGTCATACCTTCCAGTACTGGAAGGATGTATCCCATGCTTTCTCGTCACACTGGGAATAAAGTCCAGTTGGAAGAACGAGTAACCACCAACTCATAAGTGTCCAGGAAGCAACTGTGAATGGTAACGAGTTACGGACTTAACAGCACACAAGCCACCTTTCTCTCCATAACTGTGAACAGCAATAGATACTACAAATAACTCTACACATAGATTAAAACTTTATGTGGAATAATGCAGGGTCTTCATGGAACCACAGGGCCATGATCTAAGGGCTCATTAACTAACTGAAAATGGTAATATGCTCCTATGTGGAAAGTTGGGGTTTAGCACCCCACAAAACCAGAAGCCAGAGGAGCGCACTCATGACTCAGAGGTATGTATTTCTACGGCGAAATCCACCACCTTGCATGCCATTGTCAACACATCTTCCACTCTGTGCTCAGGCTTGACGATCACAGTAACTCCCTCGCTGTCCTGGAAGTGAACGTAAGTCCGGATTTCCCACGTGTTGTCTCGGAGGGCATTGTCTACTGCGGGGCCATACGGATGCAGATCATGGACCTGAGTTCAGTGAGAAAACAGACCGGTCAGATAAGAAAAATGGAAACCACAAGGGGAAAAATGTTCCCTACAAGTAAGTAGTTGTTACCATAAACTTTACATATGCCACACACTCTGGCCTCTCAGCACCACTCTGGGGCAGGCTTTGGCTGACAGACAGACAGCCTTTGGCTGACTCTTCACTCTCTCTACACAGATGGAGCTGAAGCCCAGGAAGGGAGGCTCCTTCCACGCTGCCACTGGGGCAGCTCAGAACAGCTCAGTCTCCCTGCTGCAGAGTCCTGGTGGAGAAGAGGAACTGGGAAATGGGCATCTAATCCTCAGTCCTTTCTGGATTCCAGAGGTTCTCCTCCACACAGACTGGCATCTGTCTGTCCGCGCCCTAGCCCAGGTCTAAACTCAACTCTGTGTGATTGTCCTTTCTCCTGTTAAAACTTTTTAAATCTAACTGCTAGTAAAGAGTACATCCTCTCTCTTCCTGCTGTGTTAGGCATGGCCACCCTGTCAGGAAATCATCTCCTCACATACTACCCTCAGGAGACCTTTCCAGACACTTTCCCAGATGGTCTCCCCATTGCAGCCAGTCACTTAATGTTAACCTTCACTGTTCTGGCAAGCATGGCTCCTATGCATTCAGCAGTCAAGTGTTTCCTTGAGCTAGATCCTTGAAGGGACACTATGGTGAACCAAAACCCAGTGATGCTACTTAACCAGACAGTAGCAGCCCAGGGGGAAATGGTTCATTTGGATGAATGTGGTGGAATGTCCTTTAATCCCTGCAGAGACCAGGAGACCTCTAAGTTTGGACAAGATCTCGGTCTGAGTCTCATCAACAAAGTGAATTCCAAGCCAGCCAGAGCTACTTAGTGATATCCTATCTCAAAACAAACAAACAAAATTCAATTTACTAAGCCTCACTTTATTACTTTGCAAAAGGAAGCATCGCTCTCATTGCTGATATTTTAGAAATCAACAAGACGAGCTTTTACAAGCAAAGGAGCCCACATACATGGGGATGTCTTACAGGCTGGCAAGCAATGACATCAAGATCCGGTACTCTCACATTACCACAGACAACTCAGATCTCGCAGCAATCACACTGATGGGCCGTTTTACTGTTAATTCCATGCATTTCTTTAAACACAGTAAACTGTGCAAAGCCAGACTTGATACAATAAAGACAGTCCAAAGAACAGGCCTGCGCAGAAAAGGGGAAGAACACATCTTTCTGTGCCGACTGTTTTGAAACGTGATACTCAGTTCTGAAGTGCGTATAACTGGATCCGCCATAACGCTGCCAACACCAGCACGTCTTCCTCGGAAGACGATCATAGCCAGAACCGAAGTCTCCTCACACACCAAGGAAAAAAGAAAAGGAAAGACAGAAGCAGATGCCTTGAGCCTAGGATGCCAGGTGGGCACCGGGACTCTCTCTCTGTCACTGTAGCTGGGGTTCTGCCCAGGAGCCTGGTAAGAGCAGGGACTGCCCTGTGATGCAGACTCCAGTCTTAAACAATGCACACTGAAAAATTAAAGCCCAGCAGAGGTCGCTGTGGAGTAAGAAACTCAAAAGGAACAAGAGAATCCACTAAGTAGGAACTTCACGCTGTCCTTCAAGGAGAGAACAGGATGGACAGGTGGGCAGGTCCCCCGGGAAATTCAAATCCACGCCACGCCATGGCTTCCGGCTCTTTCTCATCTCTGGCTGTCCATCATAGGGAGATCCCGTCACATGAAATAAACTCCCACCCTGCTGCTAATTCAATCACAACCAGTGTCAGGTGGGCACCGTCACGACTCCCTACTTACCAGGTGAGAAAATGGGTGCAGAAGTTCTAAAAAGCTTTAAGGCTGCACCACCTGTAGTTCAAAAGAGCTGTGACCCCCGAAGTCAGGATATGAGCCAGGTCTCCCGCTACGACACAACATGGACCAGGAAGTCTGCCAATTTCAGCCACAATGGGTGTGACTTAATGGTCCAGATCCAGACTGTGCCCTAGCTGAACGGTCTCAGAGGACCTGCTCATTAAGCGTAAGGTACTCCCCTGCCTCTACAGTTCTGCTCATTTCAGTTGCTTTCCCCTGTTAGACTATGCCCCACTAGACTATGCCCCACGCTCTACTGTTGGAATCACTAGTTAGGGACCCATACTCTAAGTTCTTGACAGAGCTCACATGAGGGTTAGCTTTGGGTTTACCCACTTTGAGTGACAAGATGAAAGATAGTGCAGCCTCTGTTTCCTCATCCGCAGGCTCTTCTATCCCTTTACGTGGTGTCTCTCATCCGGGATACACCCCATACCTGGCTGATGAGGAGGCAGATGCCACTAGTGACTCACACCGACCCATCGTGGAAGGTCGAGGCTCTCCGCTTGCATCTGATTCAAATTTGCCTTCCCAGTGTCGGGTTCTCAATAGTCCCGGCTTTCAGGAAGACAAATTACTTAGCTACGTTAAAAGAAGGCAAGTCTTGAACAAAAGAACTGTGTGAGAATCAATGGAGGGATGGAAGAAAGGAAACAATCCCACCGTGCTCAATGAAGTATGGCTTTGAACTCCCTCATGCAGGCGTCCTTTCCTAGGTCCACACCCTTCGCAGAAGATGCCTATCAAAGCCAAGGCCATTGGTGATATAGAGCCCCTCAAGAGATCTCCCCCAATGACAAATCAGATGTGCTTCTTGCTGTACACACCCCACACACGTGTACACACACACACACATACACATGTGCACACACATATTAAATATGGGAAAGAAGAAACCTTGTTATTCAATGGAATCAAAGAATGTGGAATGAATTAATTAGAAGGGGGGGGAGTCTACTCGATGAATAGAGATTGTCTAAGTTATTTTAAGCTTTGCCCTTTTGGAGAGAAAGCTTGTGTTGATTTCCTCAGGAAGGGCCAGTGTCATCCAAGCTAAAAACATACATGCTTCAGTTTCAATGAGCCAGATAAAACAATCTCCTACATCCTTTTCATCAAAGAGACAGAAGTCCCTGAAATGAAACACACACAAATGAGACATCTGGACATTCCTTCCAGCATGTCCTTCTCAAAGGTGCTTCTTAAAGCACCCCTCCAGAGTTCCATCGCTGGGTTGCTGTCTCCTACTCTAAGCTGCCTCATTCAGCCAGAAGATACCTCCAAAGCCCTGTTCCAAGTTCTCAGCCCTTGGAGGACACAAAGGGAAGAGGCGAAAGATTTCTGTCCTGCCAGCCTCAGGCAGCCTGGCAACCAAGTGCCTCCCGACCTCCCTCCCCTTAAAGGTGACCACCAGGAGCACCAGCCTCATGAGGACACCCTGTGCAAACCTTCCACGGCCAGCTCAGAGGACAGTGTCCGAGCGCCACACCCACATAATCCCCACAGTCCAGAGACAGCCACTGTCCAGAATTGCATGGAAATTATTCCTTGTTCCAAAACCTTCAGGATCCTGGAGTCAGGTATAGAGCTGTCCCCTTACAGCCCAACTGCTGCGGGCCATCTAGGAGAACAGGGAGCATGGGTGAACTTGAGCCCTAACCACACGATGCTACCTTAGCATTTGGGGAAATCGTGCTAGCTCTCCTGGTAGGACAACTTGTATGGAAGTTATTATTATTACTATTATTATTATTGCTACTACTACTAACTAATAGCCCTGAAAGCACATGTCAAATTACTTATGCACAGTGTGTCACACAGAGAGGGAATGCTAACCCTGTGCATTCTTGCAGCAGATGCTTTTGGATCGGGTGGCTTGTAATTACTGCTTGGATCACTGAAGGGACATAAGTAGCAAAATCACAGTGCCTGTCTGTCACAAGTGGACCCACCCCACCCCAGCCCCTGACAAAAGGAGAGTCTATTAGCAAGTGAGATGAAGGGACAGCACAAAAGTGATCCGCCCTGGCTTTTCTTAACATCTTCACATCGTGGGTGATGCCAGGTTTACTTCCTCCTTGGGCAGACGGCCAGACACCAGTGGTTAGAAAGAGAAGACAAAAACCTGACCGGCCAGCTACGTGTATGGAAAGAGACAAACACAGATACATTCTATAGACACACATGTGCATGTGCTGTGGAAGTTTCCAGACTAGCATTCTATTTAAACAGGCTGTGCTGTGGTAAACAGTTGGTCGCTTCATTCACTTTTTCCATTTGAGAAACTTAACATTGGGGCGCCCCCCCGCCGCCCTGTCTGCAGCTAATACGTGACAATACTTCATTCACTGGCTGCCATGGAAAGTCAGAACGACGCCCCCCCCCCCCTCCAGTTTTCCAGGAGCAGAGGCCAAGGCCAGGGGCTGTCATGGCTGCTGTGGCTTTCTGGGGCAGCTGCCACCCTCACTCAGTGGGAGATTTGTTGACACATCTCCATAACAAACATCTCCCTGGCAAACACTGTCTGAGAGTCATCATTACTCATCAAGAGGGCTCTGAAAAGCTCTCATTTGGGGCTAGCCAAGGTGTCCTTTAAAAAATGCTCTAAGAAGGCTGGCTCTCCTCCAGCGCTAACAGACGCCCAATTAGGGTGACTCACTGCTAGACCCTTACAGGATGTGCCAATTATGGTGGGATATTTTAAAAGGATGGCGGTTCCTCCCTCACAAGGGCCTTTCTGTGTGATGCCAACACACATAATGTACTTACTGTAGAAAAGCAGACGATTTGTGTGCTACAAATATTCTCTGTGATTAGCAGAAGACAACTGCTGAATAATAATTGTAATTATCCAAATGGCTATAGACAGGATTTTAAGCCAAAAAGGTAATTTTTTTCAAGTCTCTCTTAATTCAAGCTACAGTTCAATTTGAACCTAGCTACCTATGTTCCATGACACAGGACAGAAGGATGTACCATTAAAGCAGCCAACACACAGAAATGGAAAGCCTCCTGGGTCCCTACACAGGGTTTTATCCTTAAATGGAGCAAACGGGGCTGGAGAGATGGCTCAGGGGCTGTGCCTCTGACAGCATGGGTGGGACTTGGGGATTCGAGTAGACTATGTGAAAACCTGAACCCAATTTAAATTAGCACAGAACTTCGCTATCAATGAGTATTTTAGCAAAATTTCCTCTCCAAGTCTGCAGTGAGTCTTGATAGTGCTTTGATGATCTCACTCCTAAAACTTGGAAAATAAGAACTTTCTATTACATAATGCTTAAAGAGATGCAATCTTCAAACACTGGGTTTTTATTATAGGTCCAACAGTTCTCAACCCTTAAGGGGCTACAGCTAATATAAATGATTAACAAACATTAAACGAATGTCATAACACTGGCATGAGCCACAGACATAGAATACACAAGAACACTTATACTACCATGGACCTAACAAAGAGCTCTTCTTCAAGACACTGCATGCACATGCACATGCGCGCGTGCACACACACACACACACACACACACACACACACACACACACACACACACGGCTTGATAAGGTAGGACACGGTAAGAACTGAAATCTTGGTGACACATCACTATACCATTAAGTCAAGTTCCCCTCATAGGGCCTTTGAATCAGATCTACAAGTACACAGAAACCACAGGGCAGGGAGTGGACAGTATTCATTATTAAATGGCTGTCACTTTGATAGCATCCTTTATGGAAAAGAAGGTGTGGGTATGGTTTTGTTGCTTCCTCATGGTTTGTGAGTTTTAGCAAAAGGGGATCACAAGGTTGGAAAGTCCCTGTTCAAGCCACCCCATCCCAGGAGCCATGGTCCTGGGAGGTTGCAGGTTGCAACATGACTCCAGGCAGAGGATTTTCCAACCCATTCACACTCATCCTACAGGAGGCAGGGCCCCTGAGGCCAAGCCATCACCCAGGAACAGTTTTAGCAACAACAGTGGCATACTAAGATGACTTTACCTAGCTTCACAAGCATGTAGCTGTCTATACTGAATATTTTATACCTCCAAAGAGTACCTCACTGTCTCCCAAAGTACCTGTCACAGTGTCTAACAGTCTACTATAATTCGGAGTTTTTTTCAAACTAAGTTTCTAATTCATCAAAATGATTCCCATCAATGTGTTGAATAGTTTTGGCAAAGACACAATAGGTTTGTCCATGCTGATCGCTATTGGTTTTTTTTTTTCATTTTAATTGCTTTTTATGTTTATGTGAAAGAGTGTGTCTGTGTGTATGTCAGGTGTTATTTGGGTGTTCATGGAGGCACGAAGAGATTACCAGACAGTTGTGAGCTGACATGAGGGTGCTAGGAACCAAACTCAGGTCCACTGTAGGAGCAGCAAACTCTCTGAGGTGCTGATTCATCTCTCCAGCCCCATTATCGGGTGTTTATAAAATTATTTTATTATTTTATGTGTATAGGTGTTTCACCTGCATGTATATCAGTGCATGCCACATGTGCCTAGTACCCACAGAGTGTGTCAAATCCCTCTGGAACTGGAGTTACAGGTGGTTGTTAGTCGCCGTCTGGATACCAGAAAATGAACTTGGGTCTACTTGAAGAACAGTAAGTATTCTTAACCCCCGAGCCATCCCTCCAGCTCCATTACCAGCCTTTTAGCTTTGATGAGCTCAGAGGTTTGTTAGAAATAAAATTACAGATAAAGCAATCTGATGGAGGCAAAATGGGAGACATTGAAAGAGGCAAGTGAGTCTGGGAAAAGTGCAGAGTAACTGCCGGCATATCCAAGCAGTGTACCCCACTCCTGGTCACAGGTCACACGCGGAAACAGAAGCAGCTCTGGAGACCAGAGAGGGACAGACACTGCTCAGCTCCACTGAGGATGCCCAGAGAAGCATGTGCCAACTTTGTGAAGGCCTTGACTGTCACAGAGGTAGGTCTAATTTGGGATTGGCTAATATTCAAAGGAGGGTCGGATACTCCTGAAGGAGGAGCTTAAGCCAAGGCTGGCCCAGTCACTCATAGCACTCTTTTTAAGGTGGTCATGGAAGTTTAAAAACCTCCAAAAATACTTAACATTCAGAGGACACCTCTTAGCTTACTTAGTAGCGACCATTTTAACTCTAAACTTGTCTTTTAATAGATCCATGTGAAGACTCTCAACCACCATTCCCCACTTAGTCAACATAAAACAAGATGGCTGCCCTGGCCAGCCAAGCTTACCTCACTGGAGTTAGTGGAGTTTTGAGGTAGCTGAGTTCCAGGAAATCCATGGCTGCTGCTGGAATCAAACACCTGACAAACAGGAGGAAGGGAAAAGACTACGATGTTCACTTGGCATCCACGCATTTTCAGCTTAAAGACTGAAGTTGTATAACACTTTGTGAGATCTTCACTTCACAGGCTGTAGTAATATTCAAATAGGAAGCTTTCCCTCTGCAGAGAAATCTGCTTTCTTTCCCCCCGGAGTTTCACATTTACTTTTGTGTGATGTCTCACAGCACTCAAGTCATCTTGAATTTTCTTGACGTTGCCTTTCTAATTATGCATTTCAGAAGATGTGGGATGGAGTTGGAAAAGCCACAAAATCAATCTTATTACTGTTTTTATGTGCTTAGAATAAATATTGGAAGACAATATGTTAATAGAGGTTTGTTTGAAGCCAAAAAAACTATCACTTTTTACTTCTATAAATTTTATCTTCTAAGTTTTGTAGAGTGCTAACATTAAATAAAACGTTCAACTAGAAATACCTAATAAATCAACTTTATTCAGTTATGTATTAACTTCATATCTTTTTAAAAACAAAAAATGTTCAACCAAATGCTTTTGCTTATCAAGAAATCTTGTGTTGAGGACACTTAGCCAACACACTGAGGCAGACAGTAAGGCTCATTTAATTAACTAAATGGTACTTCTAAAAATAAGCAAGTTACTCAGTTATCAATCATGTCATCACTTTAATTACATGAGGTTATCTTGATTAATATCAACATTGACCTTGACATTATATACAGAACATAATCATGAAGATGCCATTCAGAAAACATTGGCCCGATGTTAGCCAATGGATTACAGTTAGCCACTACCTAGGACCAACAAATAATTACTTTTTGTATTAAAGACACAAGTAGAACTGTAAGTCTTTCATTTGTTTGACATTTGTTTATTTGTGCATGTGTGTGGGCTCATGCCATAGCGAGCGGGAGAAGTTAGAGGACAGAGTGTGGACTCCGTTCTCTTCTTCTCCCGTATGGACCCTGGAGAGACAAACATGTCGCCAGGCTTGATGGCAAGCACCTGTCCCTCCTGGGCCTTCTCACCAGTCCTATAAGTAGGTGATTTTCTTCCTGCATATGGGTATTTAAGAAACCAGTGGCCCCATAAAAGAACTTACATGTGTTTTGCTGTCTTTCCATCAACCAACCCATCCCCCCCACCCTGCCCTTCTCAGTTTCAGGATTTTAAAACATGGAAGCTATTTTAAAGTTTTTAGTCAAACTATTCATTAAAAGTGTTGTTCACAGTACAAATTAGGAAATAAACTTCTATGAACTGTGACAACTGAAATCATTTTCAGAATAACAGCAACCACTAAAAATAATTACAAACCATTTCCCTGTCAATTACAGAATCAGATCATGTTTTAACTTGCTTTCAACAGTACTTGAAAAAGTAATCCTACAACTACCAACCAGGATGAAGGTATCAATGAACACATGCTGCATTGTGGGTGTCGGGAAACACTTTGGATCTGCGCATCCAACACTCTCTCAAGACAGTTTGCTGAACTTAGGACCATGTTTTAGCAATAAATGTTGGATTTGTTCTTTCCTTGATACAATACTAAGAGCAGAAACTCCCCTCTGGAAAACATGCAGTAGCAACTGTGCATTCTTTTAGGGTTTGGACACTATGGACAGGTCCAAATCCCAACCCTGCCCCGTGTCACTGGTGAAGCAGGGTTTCAGACCGCCATGTTTTCCCTCTGCAGTGCGAGCTGACAAAATACAATTGAGGAAGCAAAGGATCTAGGACTATCAGAGAAGTATCAATAAGACCTAGGACAAGCAGCAGAATCTAGCACTGTCAATCAATACAATATAGGACTAGCAATGGAATCGGTACTATCACAGGATCTAGGACAATCACCAATCTAGCTGCATTTCCTTGGACGGGCATTACTTTTTGGCATTAATTTTCATATAAATTGATATAAGGCAACAAAAAGTATAAATTGTTTTTCCAAATAATTACCCTCCCCACATGCATACCTTTACTTTTCTTTCTTTTCTCCTTTTCTTTTCCGTTCTTTTTCTTGAGACAAGGTTTCTAGCCCAAGCTGACCTCCAACTCACTGGCCATGCCATTAACTCCTGATACTCCAACCTCAGTTTACCACATGCTGGGGTTACACTGTGCACAACTGTTTCTGGCTGTGCGGTGATGAAGATCAAATACGGAGCTTTAAGCACTCTCAGCAAGCACTGCACCAACTGAACCACACCCCCAGACCTATATTCTAATAACACACATTCCTTGTGTTCCTAAGAGCTGCACGGGTGGGCCTGCCTATGGGGATATGTAGAAGCAGACAAAGCTGTTTGTCCATTTCATATGGGTACATGTCCCTGGTGAAGCTAGATTTCTTTCAATCAACTCTGACTTCACCTTTAGCAGAAGATAAACACTTAAGGTTTTCAGCAAGCAGTCTGCCAACAGGGATGTGTCAGGAATGGTACCCGGCTTCCCATGCTGAGAACTCACCTGAGTAATGGAAGCCCTCTTCTCCTTCCCTTTCCTTGCCAGGGTGTCCAGACCTTTCAATGAAGAAAATAAGCCTTTCTTGCTTTTTGCTCTCTGGGAAAGGGAGAGTGTTCTTTTCCTGAGGGCGGAGTCATCTCTAGAGCACACCTAATGGAAAGCAAAGTTGGAAGCATCTTGAAGCCTATCACAGTGTCCTTGCGAGTAGAGACGTCAGTCTCGCTCTAAGCATGTTCTGACGGTGACTGAGTCTGCTGTGTTCACACACAGAAATGCAGCCTCCACACAGATACCTCTTATCTAGATAGCCCTCATCAAATTCCAACATACAGAGATGGGGAATGTCAGCTAAACTCAGGGTTCATCAATAGCCAGCCAACTTGCTCAGCTCTAGGGACCCTTGTCTCTACCTTCCAAAGGCTAGAATTACAGGTCGGTAGCTATGGCCACCGAGCATTTGAGGGATACAAAAAACTCCTTTCATCTTACTTGAACCAATGAGTTATCTCTACAGTCCTCTATCTCCCCTTCCCCCTGTTTGGCTATAGGTTCTTCTTGGCCTAAAGTTCTCCCAGTCTAACTTCTAAGGACGAAAACTTGGGTCTTCACATTTGCAAGTGACATTTAATCCATCTTTTTCTTCTTCTTCACCCACTAGGACCACTCCTCAGAGATTCCACCTTCCCAAGAGTATCAGGAGGAACAGACCAGCAGAGAAGAATACAGAGTAACTTCCAACTAACAGCTAGACTCCTAGAACAAGCAAACTACCATGCTGGTCCCCAGTACCTAGCCTCTGTGACCCTTGTCAGTTATTAGGCTAACTTCCGGCAGAAGCTGGCAGTTAGGAACCAGCTGGGGAAAGGCAAGGAACTTGCCAGCCACTGACCCAGCCTCCCCAGGAACTCACCAGAGCATGGAAAGACGAAACAGACAGGACACCCAGCCTGCCAAGAGCCAGCTTGGATGGGCGGCTGGTAGCAGCAAGGAGACTCTTGGGGTTCGGTAGCTCCCCACCTTGTAAGCTCGCCAAATAGCAACGCATGCGGAACAGGTCCATGTGGAATTTTTCCAGATTCTGCTCCCATTGCTGGATCTTAAACAGCAAGAAGAGAGGTGACTTCAACCCAGGTCACAAGTCAGTGTTGCTCAGACTGCGAGTGCAATCTCCTCCACAGCCCTCAAGGAAAAAACGACCAGCACCTGGAGCTGTGTGGTTTTAATCCAATGCCTCTGACCCCTGTATCTTACACCCTCCTACAGAAATACACTGGGTCATGGTCATACACACACACACACACACACACACACACACACACACACACACACACACACGCACGCACGCACGCACGCACGCACGCACGCACGCACGCACAAACTTCATCAGGACAGCCAAAATCAAACGCAGTTGGGGAGTCCAATACAGTAACATGCCAAAGTGCATGATGGTTACAGAACAGCACTGAACCACTCAGATTCAACATGGAATGCAAAGTGAAACATGGGTCTCTCCTGTTTCATTTCCCTTCCCATTTATGCCCTCAGGGCCTCTACTGCAGCAGCTCTCAACCTGTGGGTTGTGAGCCCTTTGGGTGTCATGTATCAGAAATCCTGCTTGTCCAATATTTACATTACGATTCATAACAGTAGCAAAACTGCAGCTATGAAGTAGCAACACAAGTAATTTTGCAGTTGGGATCACACAACACGAGGAACTGTACTGAAGGGGTGCAGCATTAGGGAGGCTGAGAACCACTGCTCTACTGGGTGAGCTGTACGTAGGAAGACACAGCAGGCATCATGGCAGTGACCTGAGGCTCCTGCCTAACTGGAATTTCTCTAAAACAATGACAAGCAAGCTCACTTAGGGGACAGGACAGCTTACTGCTATTCAGTGTCTGGAGGAATAAACACCACCTGTACACCTGAAAACTTAAAGCAGCTACAGATAGTTACACAACAGACGTTGCCGAGTATTTCTTCAAAACAAGGAGTCAGGAGTTGGCATTTGTTTAGGGATCTCTCTCTGATCTTTGCAGTCTGTCACAACCACGTGGCTCCAATAGTGTGGCCTCTATTTGCATGCAGATCAACAGACTCAGGAGATTTGTCAACACAAGGCTCAGAGCATTCCACAGCCATCTCTACACGGCCTAAAATGACTACTGGGCACTGGACCTTATCAAGAGTGACACATTTCCTCAGCAACAATGGCATCTCCAGTTGGCTGTGTTATTTAGCATTCACAGAGAACCAGACACCCCCCAAAAAATCTTTTATGTTAGTCATTCATTCTGGATAAATGGTCATCAGAAAGATTTGCAACACTGAACATTTGTCCCCCATCCAGTCTTCTCCAAAAATTACAAATTTGGAGTAGTCCCTAGGCTTCCTATAAGTCAGTGGTTCTCAACCCTCTCAACAAAGCACCCCTTTAACACAGTTCCTAATGTTGTGGTGACCCCAACCATAGATTTATTTTTGTTTCCACTTCATAACTGTAATTGTGCCGCTGTTATGAAACATAATGTAAATATGATCCATAACGGTCGCACAGCCCACAGGCTGAGGACCTGCTCTAAGTTCTCTTCATCCATCGATGGCAGATGTCCTTCTGTACATATGTTTCTCTTATTGGTTGATAAATAAAACGCTGTGGCCAACAGAGGCAGGGAGAGAAAGCCTCTGCAACAACCCACCTCTTCTAAATTCATCATGAAACTTTCTGCGAGAAACAAATGCAGCAAGAGCTCTGGGGGTGCCACTCAGTCAGCAGAATGCTCGCTCACTAGCTGTCACAAAGCCCTGGCTGGGTCACAAATCCGACATCGTGGTGCACAGCAGTGAGCCCAGCATTTAGAAGGCATAGACCAGACCAGGTGTCTGAGGTCATCTTTACTGCCTAGTGTTTTCCTCAGTCCAGAGGAAAAAACCATTTTTAACTAAGTTATGTGGACATGGAAGTGACTCTACAATCGAAGCACTCCTTTTAGTGGCACACACAGCAAAACACAGCAATGACATGGATGGTACAAGTGATGGGGAGCCGCTTTAATGGAGCTTTTCATTGCTTTCTTTTATAAAAGGGACAGAGTGTGTGGATGTGTGTGTGAGCATGTGTGTGAGAGAGTGTATACATGAGTGTGTGTATGTGAGCGTGTGTGATTGTGTGAGTATGTGTGGTATGTGTGTGAATGTATGAATGTGAGTGTGTATGAGTGTGAGTATGTGTGTATGTATGAGTGTGTGAGTGTGAATATATGAGTGTGTGAATGTGAGTATGTGTGTGTGAGTGAGTATATGAGTGTGTGTATGTGACTGTGCAAGTACATGAGTGTGTGAGAGTGTGAGTGAATGTGTGAATATGTGAGTGGTATGTGTATGTGAGTGTTGTGTGTGTGTGTGTGTACACATGTATGTGAGTTCTATGCTACATGTATGGAGATCAGAGACGACCTTGGGGAGCTGGCTCTCTCCCTCTACCCTCCCATGGGTTCCAGAGATCAAACTCAGGTCACTGGGCTATCTCCATGAAGTCATGCCACCAGTCACATAAAAGGGGAAATATTTAATGGTGAAATCCCACAGGACACAAATTCAATGATAAGCTTCCTCTTTAAAAGTTATGTTCAGTGAATGAGCTCAGAGATATTTTGGGCAGCTGTAAAAGGGTGGGAAAGAGAGGAGATGAAGCCTACTGATAAAAATAACGAGGCATATGAGTACGTGATGGCTGTAAAAAAAGATGGCAGCATCCCTGCAGGACCCAACCCTGTTAGGAAAGTATTTTCTCTCATTTACTCATTCAGTTGCAACATTTGGCCCAATCGTCCATTATTAGGCTTAACCTAAAAGATAATTTACATTTTCCTTATTGGTGGAAGGAATTTTAAAAATTCCCACTCTGTGCTTTGCAAACACTGAAACCTACATTCACTAAAGATCCCAACAAGTGACAAGGGTCTACCCAAGTTGACTAGTGGCTAAAACAGAAGCCAGCTGTGGTTTGTTTCCTTGGTGACAAAAGTCTCCCATTCTATAGCCAGTAAAATTTCCTTCAAATCAAACTGTAAACCCCAGGGAAGCAAGCATTCTTCTCTCATCTGTGCAAAATCATCCACCGCACATTTAGTCAGCAAGTGAAGAGTTGTGGGCCTTACCTGAGTCCCACTGAGCAGCAGCCGAGAGCTCAAAGCAGATTTGGGTTTGTTCCTGGCTCTGCCACTCACCAACTGTGCACCATCAGAACCTCACTCGTCTACAGGGCTGCTCCCCAACACCTCAAATGAATGCAGTCTACCCATCGCTACTAGGTAGAGAGATCAGGAAATCAAACATACCATGGCTTGAGAAGGAATTGGAATACTGAACCAGAAAGGGGAAATAAAGGAGAAGAAAGCAGGGGAGGACTCAGAGAAGAGCTGAGTTATAGGCAGGTAGTAATGAATTAACCAGATCTGGTAGAATAATAGATGGTGTTTATTTGGGGAAAGAACTTACACAGAAAACAAGTGACTGACTATCACAGCATTCCTGCTCTAAGGATGCATACCCTGCTCTCCATGACCATAAGGGGGCTTTCAGAGCCCCATCCTTTCCCTTTAATGGATCTTGTCCGCACCTGTAACCACGCCCAAAAGGCGTGGTCACTGCTACAAGTGCAGAGGCGAATATATTGCTATATTGGGTTTCCTACAGTGAGGAAGAAATACCCCTGGCTCATGAAAAAGGCCTGTGATAGTTAACGCTAATTTTCATCTGGAATCAACCAGTGACAAGCTCTACCCATGGCAGTGAGGGTCGACTTGGATGAAATTGGTTGAGATAAGAAGAGCCACCCTAAATGTGAGAGGCACCGGTCCATGTTGTCACAGCAACAAGAGTCACTCATATGGAACCCAATGTCCATTCCCTCACCTCCTCCAGAAAATAACCAAAGATGTGAGCAATAGGATCCTTTGGGCGCTGCTCTGCAGCAGGGACAGAGGGAGACGCAAGAGATGACAGGAGAGTGACATGCAGAGCAGAGGAAAAGACAGAAGAACAAGAGCCAATCAGCATCCCATACAGAACCTACGTGAGGACAGTCAGGGCACTCTTGAAGGATGTAGCCCTTAGGCCTTGGTGAGAAATGGGATGTACAGGGTGATCCAGGTGACAAGGAGAAAGGAGGGGGCACGCGTGTGCACCATGCAGAGTCCCTTCTGGTCGTAAGTCCCCAGAAATAGGATAGGAATAGAGAAGAGGTCTAAGAAAAAACAGCTAAGTGGGCTCCTGGATGAAGGCCAGAGTAGAGAGAGTTCCATCTCCTAAGTCATGGGAATGCTGCAGGGCTTTGAAACCAGGAGATCCCATAACTGGGTTTGCTGGTTATAATGTGACACCCTTCTCTGTCCCTCTTCTGGTTAACACCTCATTTCCAAGAAGTAATTCTGATGGCCCCTTCTCCAGGAAGTCTCCCAAGAATACCTAGGAGGCCAAATCTCCCCCTCACTATCTTCCCTAGCACTAGGAAATTATAGCTCTGACTTCGTCACCCTCTGTTGAAACTACAGGCCCAGCACTGTCATCCTTCCAGATGGAGGGCATGCTGAGGACAGAGGGTCTCCAGTCTAAACACATACTTATTCCGGAGTGTGTACTAAACTAAAGCTCACTCAACTAGGATGTTCTGCTGACCACCACACGTCTACTACCCACTAAAGAAAGCCCATATCTGTACATAGCATCTCCATCGACTATCCTCGTCTTCAAGCCCCTCCACAACTACTCTCCATTCTCCTCCACACACATGCCATGTCACATCTTCAAGGCTTCCTCCACAGTTTCCAAATGTCTAAACACAATGCATCCTTCCTTATCATCTTAAACCTTTAAGTAAATGCAGAACAGTAAGTGCATTAAACCTTTAAGTAAGTGCAGGGTACACTAAGGCTATGGGTAATGGATACAGCCTCATCATGGGGTTCCTCCAAACACCATAGCAGCACTGGTAACATACCTGCACCCCGCTTCCAGCCTACTCTTCAAGGGGCAGAACCCTAGTTCCTGGAAAGGGGACACAATGAGGCAGGCTGTAGGGGGAAGGGAAGCCATCTGGGAGGACTCCAAGCCTGCCTAGGGGTGGTGAGGCTTTTGTCCTGACTTACTTGTTTGACATGACAAACGGAAAGGAAAATAAAGTACTAACTGGACTTAATTTCCAACGCTTCCTCCCTCAGGACTTCAAAGGCCGCCCCATGAGGACACACAGCAGGGTCTGGTGCGCATTGGACACGCTCAAATGAAGGTTGCATCATCTGCCCCATGAACTAGCCCAGAGGCTGGAGGACCGCGCTGTAGCACGGTTTATTTTAAGCGAAGTGTGTGACCTCCACAGCAGCATGAAGCACAGCCATTGTCGCCATCACAGTGTCACGGTGTCTTTCTCTTAGGAGAGGGCGTTGACAACTGTTTTCTCCACCCACCAACTTCAAAGAGATCCTGTCCCCCAGAGATGTTATCTGCCTTGAGTGATGTCATCCACACCATAGGATCTGCTATCGTGAGGACACACGATGGCCAGATCTGAACTTTCCTGGGTTTCTGGGAGAAAACGTTGTACTAACGAAAGTGCACAGCCCAGCTGTGACTTTTAAATGTCAGTCAGCGAGAGTGCTGCTTCACGATGCAAACTTTTCAACAGGTGGCTTGTAGCAGAGCACGTGAAAGATGCATGGGCCTCATTGGTCCAGGCTGTGAATACAATGGACAATGCATTCCTACTTGGAGACTTAGAAAAGACTGCAAGTCAAGAAGAGAAGGGCCCGGAGAGAGCTGGATCAAGATTAACACTTGAACCATCCAGTTAGCAGAGGACTAGACACCCCACACCAGAGCATGTGTACTGGGCAGACCGGGATTGAGAAGAGTGCAATACACTAAGGGGGCAGAAGGTGGGCAAGTGTGAACCACACCACAGACAGAAGGTGGACACAGTGTGAACCACACCACAGACAGAAGGTGGGCAAGTGTGAACCACACCACAGACAGAAGGTGGGCAAGTGTGAACCACACCACAGACAGAAGTTAGGGAAGTGTGAACCACACCACAGACAGAAGGTGGACACAGTATGAACCACACCACAGACAGAAGGTGGGCAAGTGTGAACCACACCACAGACAGAAGGTGGGCAAGTGTGAACCACACCACAGACAGAAGTTAGGGAAGTGTGAACCACACCACAGACAGAAGGTGGACACAGTGTGAACCACACCACAGACAGAAGGTGGGCAAGTGTGAACCACACCTACAGGCACACCGCTACCGACTGAGCTCTCTCTGAATTCACTCAGACTACAATCAATGTAACAAAATATATGGAGAGAGAAACAGGGAGCGGGGGTGTACTCACAGAGACCACTGACATTTTTTTTTTAACTTTATGAGTCTGTGCATTGCCTGCATACAAGTCTATGCACATATGTGTGCAGTGCCCACAGTAGCCAGAAGAGGGTATCAGGTCCCCTAGAATAAGCCGCCATGTGGGATCTGGGTATTAAAACTAGGCCTTTGTACCTCAACACCCAGACCATTGCCATTTTACTGCCGGCTGTCTTCCCTTAGTCAGTTTGTCCTTTGAATAACATTTCCCGAAATTGATACTTTTCCTGCGTGCTCTCCCCAACTTAAGATACTACATCCACTTGTGACGTTCAATGCCAGGAAGCCAGTCAGTTCTCCATCACTCTGCTAAAGCAACTGTGGAAACCAGCCTAGAGTAGGAAAGGTTATACTGGCTCACAGGTTCTGAAATTTCAGCGTGTTTTCACCTGGCTGTGTTTCTGGGCCCGCGGTGAGACAGAAGACTGTGGGCTGCTCAGGGCAGATCAAAGCTACTCAACTCGTGGCAGCTGGTAAGCAGAGAGAGAAAGGGACCGGAGACTAAGTGTACCCTTTCAGGGCGGGCTTACCACTCCCTCCACCTGGCCCCGGCTCCTAACATTTTCACCACTTTTAATTCTTCATCCATCCGTGCCATCACAGTCCTTGTGAGCCAATGACCTCCTCAAAGCCCCGCCTGTGAACATTGCTAAAGGAGATCAAGCCTTCAATATTTAATATCTAACTCACAACAAAAGGATAACATAAACCTACCTAAGCCTAAGAGTCAAAATCCTATGGTCTGAATTGTGTATCTCCCCCAGAGCTCCATGTCAAAGGCCTCATTCCCAAGGTGACAGAACCAGGGAGTGGACCTTTCTGGGAGGTAAGCAGGTCATGTGGCAAAGCACCCAAGAATGAAGGGAACACAGAGAATTCCTTTGCTCCTTCCACCATGCAAGAAGACAGCAAGACAACACGCTACCTACACACAGGGAAGCTGGGTCCGTCTGACATTGGATCTGCTTATGCCTTGATAGAGGACTTTCAGATTCCAGAACCAAGAGCAATAACTTTCTACTGTTTATAAAACACTTGGTTGATGGGCTCGGTTACACGAAAGACAACGACATTGCAACAACATCCATCCCACCTAAGTGCCAAGTACTGATCATGCCTTCTAACACTTCTATGCTAGGGTCCTAGGATCCCCAAGCCACCTCTCTGTTACATCTGCCCCACATGAAACAGCCCCTGCCCTCCTACCAGCCTTGAAATGCCCCCCACACACAAAACTCAACAATGTCTTAACGCATCTTCATCCAGGGAGTCATCAGTTTATCAAGTTCCCAGCCCAACCTCAACCCTGTGGTCTCTCATAGCATTTGAAGACTATGCTGGGGGTTCAGCGAATCTAGCCCATTCTAGAACGTTCTTTATTGTCATGTTTACCAAGCATGGTTTTTTAACTAGATTATACATTTCTTAGAAATAAGACTCTCACATTTCAAAAATCATTTCTCATGCTTTCAAGTCAAGACAAATCTCTATGATATGTTAGTACGTGAGACATGTAAGAGAGGGGAGAGCGGAGACGGGAGGAGACAACGCGCTTGGGCGTGTGCGCAGGTGGCTGCGGAGTGACACGCCATCAGTGGTACCTGGTTCGCGATGGCCTTCCTGTTCTTGGGGTCGCTCACCACAGACAGCTGCAGCTCTGCCATCTTCTTCATCTTGCTGTCCATGTCGATCTTCTGCAGCAGGGCTCTGGTCTGGCTCTTTAACAGCCGCACCGTGTCCTCTTTCCCGTGCTTCTTTGCAAAAAGGGACGCGCAGGCCGAGTGTATGGCAGTGACCCAGTTTTCCAGGTCTGTCTGGCTAGTGGCCTAAACATGGGATGGAGGAACTGTTTGAGATTATTTAAGCACACAAGCTCTCTCCAAAATGGGAGTCCAAGACTTGATGCGTCAAGCCCAAGGGCTGTCTTCACAATAAGAAGCCAAAGTTTAGTTTCCCAAACATAAAGACCCAACTCAGGTTCAAAGATGCTAAGGGCAGCAAGAATTAAGCAGAAAGGACCACAGATCCTATGCTGGTTAGTTCTAAGTGTTAGCTTGATACAGTCAAGGATTTCCCAGGAAGATTCCATTAGGGCTTGTCTAGATTAGGTTGACCTGTGGCCTTGTCTATGGGGGAATTGTCTCGACTGCTTTAATCGGCATGGAAAGACCAGGTTGAAAGTAGAGAGCACCATTCCCCAGCTTTGGATCCTGGATTGTGTAAGAGTAGTGAAAGAAGTGGAGAAGTGTGCGTTTGTGTGTGTGTGTGTGTGTGTGTGTGTATGTGTGTTTCTCTGCCCTTGACTGTGAATATGATGTGATCAGCCACATCAAACCACCCACTCATCCAACCCCTCCCACCGACACACACACACACACACACACACACACACACACACACACACACACACACACACACTGCAACTTTCCCAGTGATGGACTGTCACATAGAATCAGAAACTAAAACCATTTCTCAGTTGATTTTTGTCAGGGTATATCATCATGGAAATAAAAGGTAGAAACCTAAGTATGGCAGTTAGAAAAACAACCAGCAGCTTTCAGTTAGTGACAGAAAACAAGAGTCTATCCATCAAGGTGACATCAGGTAATACACATCATGTTTATACTAACAGCAATCCTGTAAGGCCCTTTGGTTGTGGTGGTGGTGGTGGTGGCGGCGGCGGTGGTGGTTTGAGTCTCTCCATGTAGCTTAGGCTATGCCGGAAAGCAAAACATAGCCCAGGACAGTCTTGAATTCATAGTGATCCTCCTGCCTCAGCCACCCAAGTATAGGTGTGAATTACCCCCCTGCCTGACTTCTGGGCCCACTCATGAATCTAACTGCTCAAAGTTCCAAGTGTCAAGAAGTTGGCTACGTGCTCTAAGAAGACACAGGCACTCAACAATGGCACCAGAAATCAATCTGCAGGACTCAAAGCCACGCCAGGCATCCCTACCAAATCGCTAACAATCCCAACGGCAGATATCCTGGACATTAATCTCCAAAGGCAGCTGTCACTTTCACAACACTCGTCCAGGAGGGTCTAGTGTACCCAAAAGCTGCTTCTTTGACTTTTACTAGGATTCCCAGGAGTCGTTGGTGCTTCCCTGGCTACACTCTCCAGGCTTTCTTTAAAAGATCTGAGTTCTGGAACTCTCAGACAGCACCCTCTCTAGGTCACGTGTTACCCGGAGTACAGATCACAGTATTTTCTCTTTGGCCTCACAGGATAGCCGACAGGCAGTCGCCTGGAACCTCACAAGGACCTGACAAATGCCTCCTATAGGAACAGCCAGGTCTTGGCCCCGGTGAATATGAGAAGCCACAGTCTTCTGCTCGCACCCTAGTTCCAAAGCCTAATGGAACAGTTAGTTACTGAATCCACGTCCAAGTTCCTTTTGAATCCCGTTTGCTCTCATCGCCTCCTCCCCCCTCCATTTGCGCTGCGGAGGCGGCGGTACCTGGAAAAGGTAGACGTCCCCACAGGAGTTGCTCAGGCAGAACACGTGCTCCTTCTTGGGATGCTCTGGGACAGACTGCACGATGCTGTCCTCTGCAAGGAGGGCGCACCGCGGGGCGCTATTCTGGTCTGTGGAATTCTTCCCGTAAGTCTCATAAAACAGCAGAGTACAGCCTGGGCAAGACAGAAGCAGAAGGACGACCCTGTCACACGACCGGGAAAATGCAGGAAAGGAGTGAGGGGTAAAGGATACAATCCCCAAATGTCCCCAGACACCTGCACAGGAGGCCAGTGTCGGAACAAGGAAACCCTGGCGTGTGCAGTGTGCCTAGTTAAACTCTCAGGATAAGAACGATGCTCAACGTGACATCATGACCAATGGCAATGCAGCGTGCCCCCATCTGACTCTGTCCACACAGCTGTCCTGCAAGGTTGTCAAAGTGGCATACTCCCATCTACCAATAAGAAACTGGGGGTGCAGTCACACGTGTGACCCCAGGCCACACCACATGACCGTGGGGCAGGGATATGATCTTAGGCTGTCTCACCTCAGTACCCTCATGCTCACTAGCAGGACACTGAGTTTGAGCAACCTTGACAACCCCTCAACCCAGGAATCCCTGTGAACTGCAGGGAAATCCACTCATCGGAAAAGGCAAATGCTGCCTGTTAAACGGTCTATCTTCCGAACTGTGATGGTCATCTGCTTAGCATTGCTTACATCAGTGACAGCAGGTGACAAGACAGTTCAGTAATCATCCCTCTCTACAGAAAGCCATTTCCAATTTATCCAATTTATTCACACGATTACTTCAAGAATAACTTCCAAATCTTAATTATATATATATATATATATATATATATATATATATATGTGTGTGGGGGGGGTGGGGGTGTGTCTTCAAATAATATTAACCCAAATACATTAGTTCTGACATTATAATTTATAGAACTGAAGCCAAGAAAGTTGATCTTAACACAATGAATTCCCAGAGGGAAGACGTGGCAACATGAAGGTTATGGGGGGTGGGGGGCAAGGCTTTGGATTGGATTGGATTGGATGACTGCTCCACAGGAGGGATTTCATACCAGGTACTGTAGACCTGCTCCAGTTCCCTAGGAAAAGTCTGTCCCACAAGACCAGGGAAGAGGAAGGAGGCTGCCCCCTCCTTTGCAAGAACCCCGAGACCCCTAACGATGGAGGTGAGGATGACATCTATTCTTTTACTTCCACCCTGTCGTCCTG
The DNA here is from genome assembly GCF_017639785.1 of Mesocricetus auratus. Lineage (NCBI taxonomy): Eukaryota > Metazoa > Chordata > Mammalia > Rodentia > Cricetidae > Mesocricetus > Mesocricetus auratus. Next base: position 40,636,013 of record NW_024429199.1, on the reverse strand, counting down.
GAAACAGTCTCCACGGCAATAAAGAAATGAAGCAGACCCACAAAGGTTGGGGGAGAGGTTCAGAACTTTCTAAATGGAGAGCACAGGAAAGCTAAGAAGGGTTACCATGAGGGAGACATACCAGGCGTTCACACCTACTGTGTACATGTGTCTCTGCTCCCTTCCCTATGGAAGGAGGGGCAGGAACATCCAGCCATGACTTCTGAAACGCCCATCCTATGCTGTCTAACATACACAGGGGACCTTCATGGAAGCTGAGGCTCCACCCCCTGTCTGCACCTGCATGAATCAGGGCCGTGCGCACTGAGGCATCTCACCCTCCTGCAAGATGGAGTCCTTCCAGTCTGTACTCTCACAGTGAGCAAGGCAATCACAGTTGTCAATCGGCCGTGCTTGTGAGGGGTGTCTTACCTTAGCAGGACATATTCCTATTTCCATTCTGAGAAAGGAACACAGGGAAGCAGGGGGGAGTGAAGGAGGGAGTGAGGTCATAGCATCATCTCTCCTTATGTTTAGCACCTCCAAGGACCCAGGTCCAACCCCAAACACGTGAACAAGGAAACAACTGTGCTGTGGTGGTGACCAAAAGACTTTCTTAGTCAATAAAAGGGGTGGATACAGATCCAATCTTCTAGATAACGTTCCATCTAGGAAGGGCACTGCTTTGGAATTCTGAGTATGTGCAGAATGGGAAATACAAGTTAGTGAAGTGTAGGTGACAGTCACTTAGGGGGTTGTATTATTCTAGATACAAGTATCAAAGAATGGCAGAGAAACAGACATAGAAAACAATTTATCTTAAATTATGGCTGATGGCTGAATAACATACATAAATGGCTATGTAAATTACTAGACATGCCTGTTAAGTCTTTTCAGTGGAGCATGCCGTGAGACGATAGCTCGCAATCTTTCAAATTAGGGCTGGAAAAGTGGTTTGGTTCATAAAGAGCTAGCCGTGCAAGAATGAAGCCCTCCCCAGAATCCACATTAAAAACAAAACTCAGGCACGGTAATAAGTCTTTATAATCCCAGCGATGGGAAGGTGGAGACAGGTGGATGTTGGGGCTCACTAGCCAGTTGGTTTAGATGAATTGGAGACCTCTAAGCTGAAGATAGCCTATGTCTCAAAACAAGGTGGACAGAACCTGAGGAATGACACCTGAATCTCTCCTCTGGCTTCTGTACATACACTCATATACATGTGTATGTCACACACACACACAATATCCTTCATGCTTACTCACGTTAATGCTGACTCACCAGCACTGCCTGGTGACAGGACAGCTGAAGGACAAGCCTTCGGGGCACTGTGACCGCTTACCTTTCAACGTCACCCAGTATTGTTTCCACTTCCTCCGAGCCAGCAGCTCCAGTTTCCTCTCCTTCTGCAAGGTGACAAGGGGTTTGAAGAAGAGCCACCCGGCTTTCCGGACCACTCCCTGCTCCTTCTCAAAGAGCAGATCCAGCTGCTCCAGGGAGCTGAGGGACTCGCTGCTGGAGTCCACAGTTTCTGTGGACGTCTCCACGTGCTCCACGTTGGTCCTGCTCATTTCCAGTTCTCGCATGAAATTCTCATAAATGTTCTGTTGGAGGGGATCGCTGCCAATCACATGAGTGGATTCGCTTCTCTGGGGCAGGGTCTGAGCTGAGCCTCCTGACCACAGTAAGGCAGATGTTTGCAAGGATGCCTGCACGTCTGCATTAAGTCCGTCTGAGCGGCTATCGAAGTACTCACTGCCCTCCTTGGACCGTGGTTCCTGAACACAACACAAATTACCAGCCAGTCATCATCATAAACTATGGCACCCAGAGCATCCTAAGCTATGGTACCCATAGCATCCTAAGTTATGGTACCCACAGCAATGGCCCTCACTACAGCCTTGGTGTAATGTAGCTACATCCAATGATGGTGATGCAAAGAGCCTTGTAACAAAACACAACTTGGGTCATTATATCCCCAAACAAGAAAGAATTTTAGGAAGAATACCACCCAATCTCACATACCACAATGGAGTCAATCTGGTGCCCTCTTCTGGCTTGTATACATAATAAATAAGTAAATCTTAAAAAAGAAAAGAACCATGGGGGGCAGGGCTAGGTTGGTGCTGTTAGGTTGATCCACACACACCTTTTTTCCTTTCCCTGTCTAATATGAAGCCTTCTGGCCAGCTCCTGTACATAATAATCTCTGCCATCCTATTTCCCACTTTATAGAGTAAAATCCTAGCTCCAAGGATTCATAACCCACTAGGGGTACTGCCTAGTAATTTTAGGTTTTGGGTTTTTAAAAAATATTTGTATTTTGCCGGGCTTTGGTGGCGCACGCCTTTAATCCCAGCACTCAGGAGGCAGAGGCAGGCGGATCTCTGTAAGTTCGAGACCAGCCTGGACTACCAAGCGAGTTCCAGGACAGCCTCCAAAGCCACAGAGAAACCCTGTCTCGAAAAAAAAATATTTGTATTTTTATTTAATTCAGAAATTTAGTATAAGGAAAAAAGTGGCTCTTTTGTTCATCTCCTTTTCTTTGAGTTCCTCTTTTACTCTAGGCACTAGGGGATGCCTCTGATGTGACTATTGATTTTAACATTGGTTTTAAGACAAACTCAAACAAAAGCCAGTCTAAGCAAGTTCCATAGTTATCTAACAGCTGCTGCCTCCTGCTAAACCTAGGAGCACAGAATACACAGCCCATCAGCTACAGAACCAGGCTACAAATACAAAACATCCATCCCAGTGCCTTTATTAACTTTCATGGAAAGCAGTTGACTGATGGAGTACTCATTACTTAATGGGAGAAAACCAGCTGACAACGGTAACTTCCACTTGTAACCCACATTTTGGGAGGGTGAAGCAGGAGGAATGTCTTGAGTTCAGGCCAACAAGGACTATCTAGTGAGTTCCAAGACATCCTGGGCTACAGAGTGATATCCTACTTCAAAATTAAATAAAGTAATTTAATAAAGAAGATAGCAGTAAATTCACTCCCAGTTCAAATAGCACTGATAGCCCAACTTCCCTGCTCAGATTAATACAGCTGCAAGGGAAAGGCTAGGAATAGCCAAGTATGGCTGGAGAGATGGCTCTGAGGTTAAGAGTACTGACTGTTCTTCCAGAGGTCCTGAGTTCATTTTCCAGTGACCACATGGTGGCTCACAACCATCTGTAATGAGATCTCATACTCTCTTCCGGCATGTAGGTGTACATGCAGATAGAATACTACATACATAATAAACAAATTAAAAAAAAGAAGAGTCATGTAGGGCTGGAGACATGGCTCAGCAGTTAAAGACTAAGCCCCACAACCAAAAACATAAGAACAGTTAAGTATAATCAACTGTTGGTGGGCTTCTGATATTTCCTTATCGTCAAAACCAAAGTGAGAAGGAACTGGGTCAAAGGCCATTAAGTTGGGGGCTATGTTTTGAACACTCCACCTTGTGGAGATATTTTCTTATGGAAATTTCATCTAAAAAAATCAGATCATATTTACTGGGTGTCTTATGGGAAAACCCATCACCAGGCAATTGAAGAGTGTTTTCCAAGGCCCAGGTGCTAAAAACAGAGCCCAGAACACAAACAGCTCTTACTAACCGTGATAGAATCTTGCAGTGTATTTACACTGTGTCCTGTGGTCATTCTTATTTATATGCTGACACCTCTGCTTCAAAGAGCGAATCCCACAGCTGCTATGAGTCACTCAGGAAATTCAAAATACTTGGAGATTCTTCTTCTAATCGTCACTTTGTTGAGACTTTCATAAACTCCAAGGACATGAAGGAATGCTGTTAATTTGCCAGCATTAATGTTACTGCAGCTATGACACTCTGAGTCATTGCCTCTAAAAACTATCAGATTCTCTTTTCTTGCAAGCGCCTTAGCGGGGTGCTTCAAAACCAGCGAGTCTCTGGCAGAGAAAAGTACCCACATTACATATGACCAGTAAACACTGTTGTCGTTGATTCTCTTAAGAGAGAAACTTCATGTTGCAAGTCTGTTAATGTCCAGCCATAGCAAAGCAAGATTACTCCGTCTTGAGAGATGAACAAATAGTACCTGTGGGTACTTGTCACTTAATGATGATAGTCAATGCTATAGGGAATACAATATATTTATTTACCAGCTGGGAGTCAGGAGCATGCTGGGTTCCAAAAGGGGAGCTCCTTTTTCCTTTCACTTCCTTTTATCTCTACCTGTGGTAATTTACTTGTCCCCGCCCTCATGGGTTCACTCCTACAGTCACTGATTCTTACACATGGGCATGCATCTTTCCCCGGCTCTAATTACTCTCTAAAACAGTCCACCTAGAGAATCTCAATTGCCAATGTTGAAATCTCAGTCTAAGAAAAGTACTTTGAAAAATAGAACATCTTTAAATAGGTCCAGACACAATTCTTAATAACTGCTAGATGGGTGTGAGAGCAGAGAGCTTATCACATGTGTGCACAGGGCCTATGGTTTCCGTTCCTACCCAATCATAACCATAGGCAGTCGCTCCTGTAACTTGACGGCCAGAGCACTAACAACTGTAAGTACAGAGGATGAAAGTAGCATCACTCCACAGAGAAGCAAACACAGTATGACACATCTCACTTGAGTGAGAATCCAAAGTAGGTGGACATGGAGGCCCAGGGTAAGAAAGAGGCCTCACAGGTATAAAGCTTTGGTCACACCAGCCAAGCAAGTTCTAGAGATCTGAATTCACCGTTATGGCTGTTGCTGATGTTCCTTTGTGTACACGAAATATGACAAGGCGGTAGATTACGATCAGTCTCACAATAAAATAAAGTCAATGTGGTAACCATGTTTCGTGGTGACTGTGTGAACTAGCTTGGTTGTGGTGATCACTTCCATTGCACAGGTATGTCAAGGTATCAGGTTATACATGCTAACATATTCAATTTCTGCTTACTAATTATACCCCAATGAAGCTGGAAAAGCAAAAGATGATGCCTAACTCCTTAGGGGAAACCCCACCCCTGTCCTCACATGCTAGGAAAAAGTGCTGAGTCCCTGCTCACACGCCTCTCCTCATACCAGGAGAAGACTGCTGGTCTCTGAGACAATGTCACTTTAGAAGAGAAGTGGGAGTCGACAATTAGAGGGGGCCAGAAACTTTGTCCTGGTGTCCTAATTCCTCTCTGTGACAAACCACAGAAGTCCTCCGTAATGCCACCAAACATTTCTGGTCCTCACCAAGGCCCATGGTAGGATCATTTCCCCACCCCTCCGTTAAGTCAGGCCCGGCCTTATCATTTGTGGTGCCCAGGGAATGCAAGTAGAAGTTAAACACGTCAGTTCTGAGGGAAAAGCTTTCAAAGTCCACACACAACTTTCTCTGCTGCAGTAGCATGATAGTGTTCTTCACGGAAGCTGTCCTGTCAGCCTAGGGTCTCAAAGAACAGCACAGACCCCAGCTACCTGCAGACTATAACAAACATGCCTCATAAATAGGGAAGCAAACTTTGGTCATCCCAAGTCACGGAGATGGGGTGGGAGACAATGTTAACTCAGCAAAGCCTGTCCTGTCCTGACTGAAAGAGCACAATGATTAGCCTAGGCAGGATGAGGGTCCCTGTCAGCTAAAATTGGTATGAGGAGTTCAGCAAGGATGAGGGTCAGGTAAAATGAGTCAGACACTCTCCAGTATGTCTCTCTATCTCCCAGTATGGTATTCTATTTCAGCTGCCTGGTTCTCGTAAAAGGACAGGCTTAAAGGTCTGTATTGAAAGCGCTGTTCTTTTTATGTCATCTTTTAAAGACAAAACAAGCGCCTGTCCATCAAGCAAGTCTTTCTGGATCATTGTTCTGCTGGCACACAGAAATGTATGTGGGTGAGAGAAGGGTGTCACTTTCAATGACTTGTTAAAGCCTGTCATCACAGACTCCTCCCACACAGGGATTGCCTTTTTTCTGTGTGTGGTACTAGGGGCTGAGCCTCAGCCTTCAGGCACCGACGCATGTGTACTGCTCTACTGAGTTATGTCCCCAGACATCTATTTTTTACTTTTTTTAAAGCATATTTTTAGTACACAGCAGTGATGTACACTTTGTATATGTATATGCATATGTATATGTATATGTATATGTAATGTATACTTTATTTTATGTTCACTGGTGTGAAGGTATCAGATCCCCTGGAACAGGAATTACAGACAGTTGTGAGCTGCCAAGCAGGTGCTGTGCTGGGAATTGAACCTGGGTCCTCTAGAAGAGGAGCTGGTGCTCTTAACCATTGAGCCATCTCTCCAGCCCCTTTATTTATTTATTTATTTATTTATTTATTTATTTATTTTGCTTTGAGACAGGGCCTTGCTAAGTTGCCCAGGCTATCTTTGAACTCATCCTGCAGCCCCCAAAGACCTCGATCTTCCTGCCTCAGTTTCCCGAGTAGTTGGAATGACAGTCCTGAACCTTTGCACGTGACTGGGTTACATCTTTAAAGACCTTATCCTAATCTTTTCTATGAAAGGCAAAGAAATGACTGGACAATAGGACTGGAACATTTACCAAAAAAATTAATCTATAGACAAAACTTTCAAAAGGTTGTCCTGGTGGGTCGCTTAAAAAAAAGGGTCTAAATATTTCGTCATCCTATTCAACAATATCTTGCCGCTTGTCTGAGGTTTTACAGATATGACCTCCCACCTGGTTCCCCACTACCTGACCAGTAAGACCACAAACTCCTCGATTCTTCAGCTTCTTCATCTCTACAATGTGGAGGTCCTTTCTAGCATGGCATTTCTCTTTTCAGAATTCTAGTTATTTTGCTCATAACTCCACATGGCACACAATACAGCAGAGGGTAAGTCTGTGCATGGCGTGGGACTGAAGGAGGTTCAGTCCCCCTGTGAAGGTTTGGCAGTCAGTGAGGGCCCACAGCAGAAGTGATCCGTACGCCATGGCAACAGGTCTGCTTTGGACGGGTAAAACAGAACGTGAATGTGTTTGGGATCACTGTACACACATAGAGTCAGGACACAAAACACAGATGATGAAATATGCTCCAGGCAAGCAGAACGGGGTGTCCATGGCAGTGTGTGTGCATGAGACAATGGTGACAGCATTGGACATAGCCAGCTCTGTAATTCTGGGGCACAAATGATGTGGCTGTAGTCCTGGGGCAGCAGGGACCGAATAGCACTCTATACTCAAGCACTGTGAGACGCTTGGGAAACAAGAGCCAGGAGGCAAAAGTCGAAAGCATCTCTTTGGTGATTTCGCCTAAGAAACAACTCAAGAGGAAGAAAATTACTACACTAACGGATATGAAATAGGTCCTGGAGATAGGATAGTGGCCACCTGATCTCCATCTCCCCTGGGAGAGAAGATGAGGATGGCAGACACCTACACAAGGAGGAAGTAACCAATGGTAAACTTTATAAATAGGAAATGTCCTACCAGTAGAGGTTATGTTGCTCTCAATGCTCCATGAATTTGTTTTTTTAATATTCACATGAATGTGTGTATCCAGCAGGGTTAAGACAACACTCCCCTATAAACTGATTACCCTAATCAGACTCCTTTCAACTCCATGACCTCTCTAAGTAAATAAAAGCAAATAGACCAAAAGGGCTGCAGATTCAGCTCAGTGGTCAGAGCACATGCCTAGCATGTGTGAGGCATTGGTGTCCATCTCCAGCACCATACACACATCCATTCTCCACAGTTTATGATTGGTTATGAATCGGCTACAGTATAAAGTAATACCAAGTTGAGAAGACCTCCCTATCTGAACTTAACGGCTATCTCCTTCCCATTTTTATTTGGACTTGATTGATGGCTGATGTCTAACAGAGACCTCAGATTACCAAGTCATTTTGGACCTTCACCCAGCTCTATGCCATCTAAGAATAGTTGGACCAGCTTTGGAACCAGGCCTGTGGGCTTGCATATAAGTGCCAAGGCAGCTTAGTACAGAGCCTGGGTGCTAAGGCTAAATGCTGGCTGTGTTCTCCCACCTCAGAGCCTACGTCCAAAGCCTTAACCCCCACAGAGACAGTAATGGGAGACTTGAAGTGAGGATTGGAGTTAGATGAGAACCAGGGGCTGAAGTCCTGAAGTTACTGGTGTCCTTCTAAGAAGATAAATGGGCTAGGTTTGTCTCCTTCCCTGTTGTGTAAGGATAGAACCTCCAGCAGCCACCAACAGACCCTACCCAGAATCTCACCACACTGGCTCATGACTTCCCAGCCTCCAGAACTACTCAGTAGTGGTATTCTGTCCCACGCCTCAGCTAAAACATGGAAGTCACTGGAGTTGGGAGCAAAGACTCAAAATGTATGTCTGAAGCCAAAGAGAAAGGAAACCCCATCAGAAGAGGAGCCATGCTGGGTCCAGCTAAACCCTTCCCTTCACCAGCTCAACTGAGGTTCTGGGAGCCTCGAAATACAGATGGGGAAACTCTAGGACCCTGCACCCCGACCCCAGACTGTTCTCACCTGCAGTTTCCTCTTCTTCCTAGAGAGGCTTCCTGTCCAGTCACTGATGCGTCGCATTCTAGCTTTGAGGGTATCTTTCTTTGCAGCACCCTCAGTTAGGGCTTTGGACTTGCGACAGGGGAGAGTAAGGGAACTATAGTGCATGGGATCCCTGTGGTCCACCCTGGAGGGCACATCCATGTCAGACGCAAATGAGACGCGGTTGCTCAGGCTGACTTGGGAGCCGATGTACTCATCAGAAGAACGGCAGGTCCCAGAGGGAGAGAGGCATTCCAGGGTAGCATCTTTGTACAGTTCCCGGAGGGAGGAGAGGGAAGAGCTTTGGTTGAAAGGTTTTTTGGCGTCACTAGGTGGGAAGCTGGTGGGGAGGCTCGGGTCTGGGGTGCTGGGCGCCAGGAAGGAGCCCTCTACCTCACTCATCTCCCCGGCATTGCCCCACGGGGAGTCATACCAGGATGACTCCGAGCTCAGGGAGCTGCCTTTGCTGGAGCGCAGGCGACAGTCAGTGGGAGATGGGCGCCGGCTGGCCAGGGAGTCCGCACCTGAATCCCGCCTAGCTTCTGGCACCAGGCAGGTCTCCGATGCCAAGGTAGGGGAATATCTCAGCAGCTGTACAGGTCCACTGGAGTCTTCCGAGGGCCCTCTGTGAGGGTTGCCACCGTTATGGAACTCAACCCGTAAGCACCCATCTAGCTTCCCCAGTGTCTTGATGAGCACCCTGGGGCTCCTGCGTTCCTGGCCTGGTGGGGTAGAGGCAATGCTCTCGTTCCTCCGGTAACATGTGAGAAGGTGTCCATTGCAGTCCCTGGAGGTCACGTGGCTCTCCCCTGACTCTGACTCGTGGCCGACATAGTGGAAGCCGTTCCCAGATAAGAAAGCACCATTGTCACCCTGGAAATCATTTCCTGGGGCATTTGCTCTGTGCTTAGAGTAGGCAGTGCCCTTTGAGACTTTGCACATGGGTCCACTGAGTCTGGTGGCATAAGGCTGGTGACTCTTAGAGTGAGAAAGGCAGCTTCGGGCTAGGGACCTGGACTTGTAGCCGCCTCCGCTGCTCCCGTGAGTCCACCCGTGCAAAGACTTCTCGTCTTTTGCATGAATGCTGCGTATCTTCAGAGAGCAAGGCTTTGGCTTAGCACCGCCCACAGTATTGCTATGATTCTTGGATCCTTGAAAGGTGTACTGACTCTCAGAATTCCCCATTTTAACCTAAAGAACCCGAGAACAGTTGTATCAGTATAAGTCATGATCTAAATCATGCTGCAGTAAGACAGGGCTTTCTAAATATAATTAATAATAATAATAAGCAATAGTTAAGAATGGTGAACAAGGGGAATAGAGGGTGTGGGACAAGAGTCAAAGATGCAGAGACAAGAGTCATCTGACAAACTGGTTCCCCCGATTGTGAAAGGCCACACTGGTCACATGGACTGCATTGTTTGTTTGTGTGCTAGGGACTTGAAGTGCGTTATCAGTGGCACACTGTTAAAACTCAACAGGCATGAAAGTATCAGCTATGACTAGAGAGTCCCTTCAGACCCAGTGTTGGCTATGATCCTTGAAGTAAAAATGGAGGAAAGTAGCTGGGCGGTGGTGACATGCACACCTTTAATCCCAGCACTCGGGAGGCAGAGGCAGGCAGACCTCTGTGAGTTAGAGACTAGCCTGGTCTACAAGAGCTAGTTCCAGGACAGCCTCCAAAGCCACAGAGAAACCCCGTCTCAAAACACACCACCACCATTACCCTAAAAAAAGAAAAAAATGGAGGAAAGTCTAGACATATGGACATACAAGCAGAGATATCAGAGAAATAATTATGTCTTCGTTACACAGGAATTATTATTGAAGGCAACACCTCACATAACATGGGGAATGGATCTCAGGATCCCTCCGGGTTCCAACACCCTCACACACTCAAGTCTTTGAGTGCAATCTTTGCACTCACCTACATACACCAACATATACCCTCCCATGTACTTTTCCCTCTTGGATCACACACACAATACTTGACAATGGAAATGTCATGGACATTGGTGTCACTCTGTATTTCCCACTGAATCAATTCAGGAAAACTGTTTATACATGTTCAGTAATGCTGTCTTTAAAAGTATAAATATACTCAATTGACAGCCAGATGAATCTACAGGTGCAGAATTCTTGGTCCCAGAGGATCTGTTGCAGTCCTTGTTCCCAAGCAACCACGGCCCAAGTAAACTCACTTTATGATGCAGCAACAGAAAAACACTCAAGTACTTACAGACTAGAATGTGGGCAACAGAAAGAGGTACTGGTCTCTTTAAATTCCCTTTAAAGTTCTAATTAGCTCAAGGAGTTGAAGGGGTTAGCAAAATGCAAATTACAATTTGCTCCAACCCCCCCCACCTTTTTAATCAGCACTGAACTGTTATGAGCCCACAGCACTTCCTGTCAGGTTCTAAGCAGGTTTTTCAATTCTTCATTCTTGAACATGAAAGTTTGCACAGTCACAGAACAGAAATTGAATGGATGGCTATCTGGTTCACGGCAGTTCCCAAACACTTTTAAAACCCAGTCATTGGAGCAAAGAAAGCCTTCTTCATTACTCAATGGGTCCTGAACTTTATGAGAGGCCCACAGGCTTGAGCTGTCATTACCTGCAGCCTGGCTTCTGTTGGAAGGAGATTAATGCTCAGCAGGTTTCACATGGTCTTGGGAACAAGGCACGCATTTAACAAGCATGGAGGTGTCAGTCCATGAAGTAACCCTGAAAAACAAAACAAACACAGGAAAATGGGAAACCGTCTGACAAGCATTTTACACTGAGCCCCTAGTATGGGAGGACAGAGTTGGGGATGTAGCTTGGTTGGCAGAGTGTTTGCTTAACAGCTACAAAGCCCTGGGTTTGATCCTTAGTGTGGCTTAGAACCAGGCGCATCAGCGCACAATATCATCAAAATACGTAAAGTCAGCCTGCAATACCAGTTCTCAGGAGGTAGAGGCAGCAGGACCAGAAATAATTCAAAGTCATCGTTCACTATGCAGCAAATTTGGGGAACTGGGCTACAAGTCTGGATTATATCAGACCCTTTCTCTAAGATAGATAGATAGATAGATAGATAGATAGATAGATAGATAGATAGATAATAAGTAATAACCCAATGGCTAAATACAGGTTATCTAGAAATAAAGTATTAGTGTTCAAAAATCCCTTGCACATCACGGCATGCATGCCCCACCGCATGCATAGATAGATATATCGATCGATCGATAGATAGATAGATAGATAGATAGATAGACAGACAGACAGACAGACAGATAGAACGAACTTCATGGACTAAAACACAACACTGTCAAGATAATAAATGAGGCGGCTGCGAACTTTCTGGTTGATCAAGGGTGTTTAGCGGTCTAAAGGAAGCTAGAAGTGTCCCCTCAGTGTCTGTCACACCAATGTCAGCCTTCAATGCTGCAGCAGCAGGTGAGAGTCAGGCTCCTCTGTCACCACCCCCAGGAAAACAGTGCTCAGACTCTGCTCTCAGACAATCCTGTAGGTACCCCCGCCCCCACCTCCCACTGCTCCCTTGAAGAAGAGTTCTTCTTTGTTCTCTACTTGGCCAAGCAGTAAAAACAAAAGCCCCAAGTAAAATCACAGCCAAGGCATAGTCCTTGGCTAACGTCCAAAGTTACAGAGGCTGACCTCATCGGTGAGTTTGACTTCTTCTCAAGCATGTATTGGTAGGGGCCGGAGGTCAATCTCAGACGGGCAAGGTAGCCTTCTAGGTGGGGAGGGCCAGGATGGGAAGCACCATCTGGTGGCATTCTGCCTGACATGACGCCTTTCTTTTCTCACAGATATAAACAGCAAAATGATGGAGTCAAGAGTGGCTTCTGAGTTCTAGAGTCTATCTTGTAATTACATTAAAACGTGCCTAGCAAGATTGACCATCTTCCCCACTTTTGGTCCAACAACACTAGGTATCTTCATACTGTTGGGATGCCATCATTACCCCCAACCACTACAGTCCTTTTCTCCCTGCAGGACTGTAGCCCACGGAGCATCCCCAGGCCACTGGCTCTCACTACTCTGCCTTCTGTCTCCATGAATGGGGCACCTCTATGCACACCATAAAAGAGGACCACAAAATATTGATCCGTCAGTGGCTTGCTTATTCTACATAGCAGAATGTCTTTGAAGCTCACTCATGAGTTTGCCCGTCAGGATCCCCGAAGCTTGGTAAAGCATTAATGACATCCTGCTGTGTGCGCTGAGTGTGAACGTGTATGCTTTTCTGGTCTATTCACTTGTTGATAGGCATCTGAGTTACGTCTACCTCTTGGCTCTGAACATGGGAGAACAGTACTGCCTTTCGGAATGTACCCAGATGAACCCGCTTCATGATGTGGTCCTAATCCTTTAAGGACCTGCCTGTTTCTCACAGTAGCTGCATTACTTCCTATCCCCGCCAACTCTGTATCACAAGGCTCTGATGCTGCCACCTCATGGATAGAGGCCATCTCAGTGTGGTTTTCATCTGCATTTCCCTGATTGGCCCTTGTACATCTCTGGATGGTTCCATCATGGCTTACTAAGTCAAAGAGACAGGAAGCAAGAGGCACCAGACCCAGTTTCCTCTAAAATAAAACCAAAGCCACGTCTCCTACTTGGTTCTATCCACACAAACATGTTTTACACTGAGGGTGATGGGTGGCGGCGGCTGTGGAGTCAAGGGCGCGAGCGGGAAATGTAATGGCTTGTTTAAACTAATTAAAGCTGAGGCTAGCACCTAATTAATGAGGCTGAAATGAACCTCCTACATGACTTCCCCGCCTTCCAGTGAGCCATTCCCCTATGTATACCAAAGAGGGGACAGTAATGGGAAGACAGGCCCACACTGGCACCAGAGCAGAAGGCCTGAGCCTCATCTCTGTGTGTCTATCTCCCACAGCACGCTGTGTGTTTAAACGTAGGGAGGTAAAAATGGCCGCAGAAGCTCCCAGCTATGGCCTCGTGGACCTTTGCAGTCACTGAGGGGAGCGAGGCTCTCCCTTCTTGTTGATACTTTTGCCATCCATCGGTGACTTGAAGGAGAAGGGCTCCGGGCCCTCTCTCCCGTGGCCCTTCGGATCCACCAGCGTAGTCCAGAGCCACTCAAAGACCTGCCAGGGTGAGGCCAATTGTTAGATGCTCCTGACTGATGGAGATGGGGTTCAGAAGGAACAAACACAAAAACAATGAATGGAGGGAAGCACTGAACTCTGAATTTAAATGTCTTACTGGTAGCACTGTGGTTGTGTGAAAATCCTTTAAGGGAGGTGAAACAGCTGATTACAACCAACACATAAACCCAACTGTCTTGTGTCCTACGGTCAGTAAGAATTCCTGTTTTAGCATTGCTCTTTGTCTTTTAAACTTGTAATCCTGCCCTAAGCCCCTCAGAAATCACCTTATTATATCTTATTTTCTATGAAATAAGGTTCACTGGGAAGGAAAGATATGTCAGTGTGGTTAAAGGCACTCACTGCCTTTCCAGAGGCCTGGAGTTTTGTTCGCAGCGCCATATTAGGCCGCTCACAACTGCCTGTCACTCCAGCTGCAATAGATCCAATGCCTCTGGCCTCTGCAGGCCCCTGGACTCGCATGTATATACCCACAAGGTGCACATATGCATAATTAAAAAATAACAAATAAATTTTTAAAAAGGATTACTTTGAATGATATTGTCTTGAGAAATCCACATACATCCACAGCGAAGCGTATACTTTTCCCCCAAAATAGCTCGTAAACGTGCCCTTAACACAAACACTTAAAATCTATATTAGAGCCTTTTCTTTTTAAAAGATATTTGTTACCATTGTGTGCATATGGGTAGGGTATGCGTGCCATGGTACACACATACAGGTCAGAGAACAAAGTCTGTTCTCTTTTCCATCCCCACAGAGATTCCAGGGATCAATCTAGAGTGGCCAGGCCTGCCCGGCAAGTGCCTTGACCCACACTAAGCCGTCTCTCCAGGCTCTTCCTTAACAAACTATGACTTTACTTCACACGACTCATCTGCTCTTCCACTGCACAGGTGAGAACCCACCTACACTTGAGTGGAAACCTCTGTGCTAACAGGCTGTCTCCCACTGTCTCTCCTACTGCCCAAGGCATTATCACTAAGGGATGGAGGGGGGACGGGAGAGGGGAAAAGAGCTTTTAATTTCAATGAGGCCTCAAGTATCTCAGGCTGACCTTGAATACTACAAGAATGACCTTAACCCCCCTCCCTTTGCCTCCACTGCCCAAAGGCTAGGATTACAAGTGGACCCCACCAGGTCCAGCTTATGCAGGGGTTTGTACAAGCTAGGCAAGTACTCTTCCAACGGAGCTACATGCTCAGCCCCTTATTTCTAATTCTTGTGATTATTTAGGAAACACACCAGAAGACCCCCATCCTTCACTGAAACCTTGTTTGACCGGAAGCCTGAACCATGGGCTCTCAGGAAGTACTCTGGGAACACCTGTGGGATCCATGAAGACAACTTCTGTCTTAGATGACTGATGTAAACATGGACCAAAGCAAGCTCTCTCCACATGGGTTGTGTTTGAACGGCAGACCCAGAGACTCACAGACCTCGAGGATTGAGTTTCTTTTCCTAAGACAGGATAGAGCCCAAAGGAGGGGTGCAGGAAAGGGTGAGACAGGATAGCGGTGAAACGGGCGTGAAGGAGCCAACAGCAGAACCCACGTTAACAGAGGCAAAGGCTGACCAGATGCTCACCGCACCTGGTCAACTCCACCCACTGGAAAAAGGAACAGCCTTAAAAACTGCAGCAACAAGAGCCCATCAAATGTTTCTGAGAAAGACACAATGTAACTGTTGGCCCTGATGGCCCTGACAAGGATATTTACTCATCAGGCTTCAGCTATGGTTTCTGTCCCAAAAGGAGAGACTAAATAAGCCAAAGCTTTAACTATCTGTCACCCAACTCCTCTACAAAAGTAACTTTACAGCATTTGGATTTTAAAACTCTTGTTAGGAAAGAGACTGGAACCAAAATAATAAAACAATATCAGAAAAATTTCCTGTAAACTTAAAATATATATATATATAGTTACAAGGCTTGGCACTTGAAAATAGTAAAAATATATGTTAGACTATACCAAGTTTCTCTAGTACACATGAAGGCATATAAGCTACAACAATACTTACTAGGTACCTGATAGACAGTGAGGCCTACAGTTTACAGGGATGTAATATAAATGAAGGCTCTGTGGAATGCATAGGTCACTAAGCATTACCCATAGAAAAGGCTGAAGGCCCTGCACTAAGGTTCACATAACTATCCTCATTTATTAGATAGCAACAATATTAAGATTTTTCAAATTAGTCACAATCCTAAGACCCTTAAAAAGAAATCCTTCATTCTTTCCAGCCCCTATTCATATGTGTCAGGTGACACCTTAAGCTAAAAATCGCAAACAAGAAAGGAAAGGAGCTCTCTGGTTTTTAAATTGTGATCAACTATTATATCAAAAATGTCAGCAAATGTGTACAACTTTACAGACAGGAATCAAAATTGCAACAGTCACTGTGAGTTGCTGGAAACAAGAGAAACACCTTTTGTGAGGACGTTCAGGACTGAACTCATTGTCATTTGCCTCCAGAGTGAGGTACACATTGATGCTCAAAGTCTACTCTCAGAGGCGAGCAGGGCTGACAGCAAGAGAGAAGACAAAGAAACAAAACAAAACTAGGACTGTTGTATCCTGGGCTGAGTTGAGCCCAGGTGGAGGACAGGAAGAAGGCAGCAGGTAGATGGTGCTGAGGGACCGAGGGTCAGGGGGACTTTAAGGAGGGCTGGGGTAGAATTATGGAATGAGCAGAGTTGGCAGATTTATGGCTGAGCAACACAGTAAAACCCGAGTTCTACCACAAGGAGACAGGAGAGGCTCCACATAGTTCCAGAGCGATTAGGAAGTTGGCCTCAGAGGCTCCCCACGGTCCATGGCAAATCCCTCAGCCAGAGCCAAGAGCCAGATAAGATAGGAGGGGCTCATTGTCACTAGCCTCCATATGGTCCACTGATGTCTTCTTATTTGGGTCAGCCAGAGACGTTTCAGCCACTCACAAGACAAAGCTCAGAATTTGCTCTGGTTTGTGTCACAGAACGTGGGTGAAGGCTGACTTGTGACTGATATGGCATGTAAGATGTTGGGGGCAGTACTTATCATTTCCAGATTTCATCTTCCCCATTTGCAAGCTAAAGATGAAAACATCTGGCACACCAACCCCATAGACTGAGGGTCAGGTATGGACATTTATGTGAAACCACCTTAAAAAATATGGCTACCACCGACTATAAACTAGTGATTTTATATAGTGTGACAACAAATCTAATGCCATCTGTCATTTCAGGTCTGATTTATGAGTCGCAAAGCCTTTTCTGTATTTATATAAAAATTCATTACTGTCTATTATGTCTGATTTTTTTCAATTCCCCCCAACTAATCAAAGCTTACAAAACAACATAATTTACAGGAGGTGTCAAATGCCCAAAACAATGGTCCAAACCACACACTTGAACACTTAGGTACCTGTGATTGAAAAGATGAGCAAGTAATCCCCAAAACTCATGGAGCAACTAACTATTAATGCCTTAAAGCACTCATTGTGAGCCAGGGTGACTGCTCTTTAGACAGCATTTAGCATGATTAAAGATACTGTTAAAGGTTACAGCCCCCAAGGACACACCCCTAAGAGACTGAGATCATGCTAATGGCATGTGTAGCAGCAATGCCAGAGATGTCACTTAACATCAGACAACACAACAGATCCCCACAATAAATGTCTAATCCAGTGTGCCTATTACTGCTTAAGCTGAGAAAACCATCTTTGTGTAACTACAAATCCACACGAAAGGGAGACATACATGTACAACAATAGCATTCAGCTTTAGAAAAGACTGAAACTTAAACTCAGTTAATATTGCCCAAACCTCCTCCTGTCATTTTTTGTCAATGAACCACAGAGTTCTAATTCTAAGACAACTTGAACTCAATGGGGTTAGCTGGCAGGCAAAGGAACATCTGGTCTCCGCAGGAATTTGTAATCTTTACAAACAGAGTGGGCAGGAAACAAGCTGCTGCTAAGTGCCTCTAAGCCCAGAAGCTCTATCAAGCCCAACCAGCTCTCTGTCAGTGCAGTGGGGGTCCTTTAACGGATGAAAGGGTCAGCCACTGGGCAGCACTGAATGCCCTAGGAGCCTGAGCTCAGTGGACAAGCATGGTTGACATTCAACAGGGGGAAAGTCATAAATTCCACAAGGACAATGACCCAGATCTGGGGCACAGTTCATCACCTTAGTTAAGCCCATTCGTCATATGGGAGTGGGAACAGAATTCACACCTGCTTTGTAAGAAACACTATCATCTGCAGTGTTCCACACAGGCTTGCTGTTCACACTAGGGCCTCATGGTGGGTCATGAAATTCCAATAATGAATCAACCTCAACAAAGAGTTGAGAGAAAGTGAGATTTAAAAATGGCAGAGTGTGTCCTAGTAAAGGTAAAACTGCTGTTTGCAACAATGTGTCTGGGCACTTGTTTATATACTAGATTATGCAACAATGTGTCTGAGCACTTATTTATATACTAGATTCTGCAACAGTGTATCTAGGTACTTGTTTATCTCCTGGTTCTGAAACAATATGTCTGGGTACTTGATTATATACTGGGTTCTACAACAGTATATCTGGGTACTTGTTTATATACTGGGTTCTGCAACAATGTGTCTGGGTATTTGTTTATATACTGGGTTGTGAAACATATTTAAGTCTTTTTGACAGTAAGTAGTTCCCAAAACATTTTAAAAACTATGTCATAGACATGAGTGGTGGCACACACCTTTAGTCTCAGCACTCAAGAGTCATGGTACATATATTTGTTGGAATAAAGCACCTGAATAATTATCAAAAACAAACAGGAATTATTTTATTCCTGATTTCAAAGTGTCTGTGTCACTTCGATACCTGTGGCTGGGCCTGTAGCAAGGCAGTACATATATCATGGTGGGTAGGAGCTTGCAGTAGAGCCTCTCTCTTTACTGTATGATGGGCAGGAAGTAGAACATTGGCAGGAAGGGGTCATGGCCAGATATTAGCCACATGAGAATGCACCCGAAGTGACCAGGCAGAGAAGGGTCCTATAATCTCCCAGTAATCTATTCAAAATGGGCTAGCTTCCCCATGATCTATCCTTGGAAAGCCCTCAGATGGTGTCCCACAGGTGTGCTACTAAACTCCTAACTGCTCCTTAATCAAACTGATAATCAAGATGAACCACCACACAGCCTGACGAAGACTTAAGGTCAGCCAAAATAAAGGTCTCCAAAAGCCAGGAAATCATCATCCAAGGCAAACACCTGGACTGCAACTAGGAGCCAGACAAGAAACATATCATCTAGAGCTGAGGGAAGTCTATGGTTCTTGTTCCTTTGTATTCTAATTTCCAAGAAAATGCAAAGAGAAGTTAAGGGCAACTCAAAGGGTGCATGGGATTCTGTCAGATAAGGGAGGGGGAGCAAAGAAGACAGGGCAATGGAAAATAGCAAGTCCAAAGGTTTGGGTGTCCTGTGGTTTCCTGACTCCATGTGTGACTGGAGCATCAACGGAGTAAGAGAAGGGACTCCAGCTTGTTCAGGCCCAGGTGGAAAGGTGACAATGCCCAAGTGTCAGTGACAAGGCTGTGAAGGAACGGGCGATGAGGATGGAGCACAGAGAGAGAGGCAGTCAAGCGCCCATCAACCCAATCCCATGACGTGGTCGTTTAGAGACACTTAGGGTCCCACTACAGGGTGGCACCGACAGGAAAAAATGTGTTTCTGGTCTTGACAGAAACTTGGGGAACTGAAAGGAAATAAATTGCTCCCCTCAGCAAGTCAGTGGGAATGGTTTGGAGACATCCCAGGACTCCTGAGAAGTGCTTGAAGGAAAACCAAAGGAGTGTAATGGGCTCCCTTCTTTGGAGAGACTGTCTGCCTGTGTGGGATGTGAGGCCGATTACACACATGAGGCCCACAGAGAAGCAGCAGAACACACAACTCCAGCAGCGCACAGACCACATCCCACAAATATTGCTGGTATGTTTGTGGAAAGCCAAGTAAATCGAACGGCTGGCTACAGCTGAACCATCACAGGAACTGAAAACATTTCATGGATCAAACAACAACAACAAAAATCCTTTCAAGTCAAATTACAGAATCGAATGAAATAGTCCTGATTATGAGGAAACATCATAAGAATTATCACAATGTTTTGTTTTCCAGCCAGACACTTTTCAAGTATGTTGCTGTTTGTTGTTGTTGTTGGTGGTGGTGGCAGTGGTGGCAGTCGTGGCAGTCGTGGCAGTCGTGGCAGCAGTGGCAGTGTGTGTGTGTACATGTGTTTGTGTATTTCTTTTTTTGCCTGTGTGTAAGTACATTTGTCTGTATGGGTGAGCATGCAGGTGTCTTGTTTCTGTGTAGAGGCAACAGGACCCCAACTGCTGTACCTCAGACAGCATCCACCTTGCTTACTTTGAGACAGGGTCTCTCTTTCACTGGTCTGGAACTAGCAGAGCAGGCCAGGCTCTCTGGCCAGGGATCCAGTTCTCTCTGCCTCTCCAGCACTGAGATTACCCACACGTGCCACACTGCACTGATTTTGTTGGCGGCGCCTTTGCTTTTGAACATGGAGTCTTGGGACTGAGCATAGGTCCCCAGGTTTGTAAGGCAAATGGTTCTGCCCACTGACCTATGTCCAACCCCTCGACCATTTTGCATTTGCTGTTTTTTTAAAAGATTTATTTATTTATTACATATACACCAGATTGAATTGTAGATGGTTGTGAGCCACCATGTGGTTGCTGGGAATTGAACTCAAGACCTCTGGAAGAGCAGTCAGTGCTCTTAACCTCTGAGCCATCTCTCCAGCCCCGCATTTACTGTTTTTTAATATATTAATGTTCTATCCTACTTCACATTTTCTCCCAGGTCTCCATCATTACCATCCAAAGTCTCCCCTCTACCCCAGTCCCACAAGACCTTGTGCTGTTCAGGGGCTGGCACCACAAGCAAATATTCTAATGAATTAGTATGGGTTTCAGATGGCTGTCTTCTGTAACTCACGACTCCCAGAGTCAAAACCGTCAGCCTGACTTTTAAGTAACCTCTCTTCATTAACGCTGCCTGAATCAGTCCACAAAAGCAAGCTTGGTTTCTGTAAGTGGCACCCACACTTCACACCACAATGCAGGCAGCATGGGGACTTGGACTGCAGGGCTGCAACCATTGGTTTCCTTGTTCCTGACTGCGGAGACCTGCGCATGAGACATGTGCCTCAGGAAATTGAAAGCAGACATTGAACCCCTGAGCCTCAAACACATTTTACAAGCAAAATATGCTCCAGTGATTCTACCAAGTTGTTCTTGGCAAACTCTTTCTTCATTATACACTGTTCCATTTAAACCTGAAAAATGAACGGGCATAAACCACACATTTTCCTCCTCCGTATAAATAGGTGTGTCCCCCCAGCCTTATAAATGTGTGACCATTCTGCTTTAACTGGAGGTGCAGCCCTACTTCATGGTTTACTTTTACAATGTTTCCATCTGAAGACTACTGTCTAAGTTACCCTTAAAAGAAAATAAGACTTTGCTGAACCCTCTCTTAACCCATGTGATTATACACAAACATACTAAGACTTTACCCAACAATTTATTAAAGCTTTGAGGGGAAAGTGAACAGGACGAGCAGGTCCAGTTTAAGGCTGCTGGTTTAGCTAGGCATGGTAACACACATCTGTAATCTCAACACTCAGGAGGCAGAAGTAGGAAGGTCAGAAGTTCAAGATCACCCTCAACTTGTTAGCAAGTCTGGAATTCTTGGTAGGTGGAGGCTGTCTGAGGTACAGCCTGGAATTCTTGAGGGCTTGACTCAAGAAAGTACAAAAAAATTTAACTTAAATTGTTTAAATTGCACAAGAGTTGTATTTTTTGAAACTTGAAGACTATGGATGCATGGAGGGTGGGAAGAATTTAGCATTTTCCAAATGCTGGTCTGTGCCAAAGATCCATGGGAAATAAGAACCCTCATTAATAACTTGCACAATTGCTCCTCCTTTATAGAAAAAGGACTTTAAGTCCCAAAGGGTTGAACAGCTTTGCTCAAGATCGCCTTTAATCCCAGCACTTGGGAGGCAGAGGCAGGCGGATCTCTGTGAGTTCGAGACCAGCCTGGACTACCAAGCGAGTTCCAGGACAGCCTCCAAAGCCACAGAGAAACCCTGTCTCGAAAAACCAAAGAAAAAAAAAAGATTGCTAAGAGGTTTTAAAAAAATAACTAGAAATCAAACCAGGATTTTTTTTTGTATACAGTATTCTGTCTGTATGTATGCCTGCAGGTCAGAAAAGGGCACCAGATCTCATTACAGATGGTTGTGAGTTACCATGTGGTTGCTGGGAATTGAACGCATGACCTCTGGAAGAGCAGCCAGTGGTACACATCTGTAATCCAGGTACTGGGGAGGCTGAGGCAGGAGAATCAAGAGCTAAGGGTACGTCTGAGATATAGACACACAGAGTGAAAGACTGTCTAAAATTTAAAATCTCCTAAAGGCCCATAGATTAAAGTCTTAGCTGCCAGACCATAGCACATCTGGAAGGAGATGAATACAGCATTTTGGGAATGGGAGTGCCCTTAAAGGAGATACTAGGACACTGAGCTCTCTCTCTCTCTCTCTCTCTCTCTCTCTCTCTCTCTCTCTCTCTCTCTCTCTCTCTCTCTCTCTCTCTCTCTCTGTGTGTGTGTGTGTGTGTGTGTCTGTCCGTCTGTCTGTCTCTCTCTCTCCCTCTCTGTCTGTCTGTCTGTCTGTCTCTCTCTCTCCCCTGTTGCCACAAAATGGGCCACTCTGCTCCCCCATGCTCTCTGCCATGATGTAGGCTTCATCACAGGTCCCAACACAACAGCCAATCAGCCCCAGACCCCGACTGAAGCGACTGCTGTCATGAGATCCAAACCACCCATCCCTCTTGACAGTTGACTATCTCAGTATTTTGTCACATCAGAGGGAAGCTGACTAATATGAAAGATTAGGGACTCAACACTAGACATGCTAGGCTTGAGAGTGTAGGCTAGACATGAGCGTGACCATGTTGAGTGGGATAGTTGGATATGTAAGACTGTAGTCAGGCAGGGTAAGCTAGACAAAACTGGATGAGCTCTGTGCATGCAAACCAAAGGAAGCCAGGGACTCCAACAGTAAGAGGTCAAGGAGACAAGGAGAAGCCCATAAAGGTAACAGAGCGGGGGGGGGGTATGGCAGAGGGCACGAGGTGGAGAGCCAAACATTCAGATCCGCACTAGCCACGTAAACACTGGGTGGTTTGGTGACCTGCTGTAATTCCAGTCTCAGAAAGTAGAGGCAGGATCCCCAGAGCAAAGTGGCTAGAAAGAGTAGCCACACTGGTGAGCTCTGGGTTTGATTGAGAGACCTTGCCTCAATGGACAAGATGGAAAAGTGGCTGAGGTAGTGGCCTCCACCAGAAGCTGAGATGATCGAGGGAGGCTCTTCTCAGAGTCTCAGGAGTATGGCCTTGCTGTACTATGATCCCAGACTTCCAGCCTCCAGAGTTCGCAAGTGCTCTAGGGGGCTGAAACCTTAAATTCACCCTGGAGAAACCCAGCTGATAGGCTAACGTTGACCCAGAGAGCAGGGGACTTTTTTCCAACTAACACATGATAAGGAGCATTCCTGCCTGCCGTGGTTTGTGTCCCCTACAATCCATGTTTGAAATTTCTTTTGCCAATATCCAGTATTTGGGGGGAGTGGCGCCTAGAAATGCCATCCATCATTTAGTGCCAGGCCCTTCTCCCTGGATTGTTCTAATTCTTGCACGTATGTAGGGTGTCTCACTACAGCAAAACTGAATTTCGTTACTGTGAGGAAATCTTGTCATGAAGTGAATCTGCCTACTTCTTGTCTCCTTGTATCGTGCTCTTGAATTTCTTGAATTTAAAAACCATTAGCAAAAATGAACTATGTTCCCCTCCACTTTGGTTTCTTTTGCTTTTCAAGACAGGGGTTGTTCTGTAGCCCTGACTGTCCTCAAACTCAGAGATCCGCCTGCCTCTGCCCCCCAAGTGCTGGGATTAAAGGCGTGAGCCACCACTGTCCTGCAATTCGGTGTGGCTTATAGAGCAAGGGTGAACAAATGCAACAACTCAAAGAAAGAGGAATCCCACCTCCTAATCAACGGCTGACTTGGGAGCAGACTGGCACAGAAGTATCCATCACAGCTGCCTTACCAAGCAGGTTAGGGTAACTTGTGTGCGTTGGAAGCTCTCCACAGCAACTGTACAAAAGATGAGGGCCATGGTTTGAGAGGAGTTTTGAACTGTTAAACATCTTCCTCTGCAGAGATGTTTAAATCTGCCAGGCTCCACTCAATACTTAGTCTACAATTTAATCCCAGCACCCAGAAGGCAGGGGCAGAGTTTGGGGCCAGCATGGACTACATACCGAGTTCCAAGATAGCCAAGGCTATGCAGAGAAACTATGTCTCAAAAAAAAACTAAACAAAACAACAAGAAGATTTGGAAAGACTATAAAGATCAAGGGAGGGGAGGCAGAGAGGAAGGAATGGAAAATGAATGCTTGGGACAGTTAATCTTCCCAACAGTGGCTAGCCAGTTTTAAGGGCAACTGGGAAACTAAGGCTTTAGCTCAATAGCAGAGTACTTGCCTCATATGCAAGAGACCTTGGATTCTAACCCCAGAATGACAGAAAATGAAATTATACCCAGGCAGGACTGATGGGGGATGTCCTTCTATGTTTCTCTGATTGGTTGGTGAATAAAACACTAATTGGCCAGATTCAGGCAGGAAGACAGGCAGGGCTACCAGACCAGGAGAAGGCAGTGTAGAGGAAGGCAGAGAGGAGGCCCCAAGAGACTGCTGAAGGAGTAACAGGCCCGATTATGGGTAAGTCACAGCCTTGTGGCAATACATAGACTAATAGAAATGAGTTAATAATTAAGACAGAGCTAGCCAGTAAGAAGCCCTGGCCATTGGCCAATAATTTTATAATTAATGTAGTGTTCATGTGTTTATTTGGGGTAAAGTGGGACCAGGCAGGAAAGAATCTGTGCCCACACAGTACTATCAGGGATTCATACCTATAGTTCACTAAGCAGGACTGCATAACAAAAAATATCCAATCACTGCTATTAAAATCCAATTATTAGCTCCATGTATCTTGTATCATTAACAGCTTTATTTTCTTCAATATCAATAGTTTCCTTCAGTCCTATCAATTCTCTATATCCTATCAGAAATGCACGCCTTTTTGATCCTCAGAAAGGCATCACTTTTTTGACCTGTACCTAAGACACATTTACCTTCAAAGGAGAAAACGCTATTTCTTAAAAAGTGAAATAGTCCAGAATGACCTTGGCTCTGAAATGTTCTGTGAACAGGAAACACGTTTTTAAGAAATCTGACAGGTGAGTTGCAGGATCACACTAACTCAATTTATTATCCCCATGTAAGTGGACTTTGTGGAGTGGGGAAACCTGGAGGCCTGCCAGCACAGATCTGGGAAGGTGCCTCGGGTACTTGAGGAGTACAGCTCTGGGTTCATGCATGCACTCCATAGTTACGTCCCGAAGGGGTTGTGGAGAGTCATGCTAACTGGGAAGTAAGCGGGGCTCTACTCAACACTTACTGGACAGAGAGAGAGCTGTCCACCCTACTGAGTGAGTGCAAGCAGGGCCACGTTGGGAGGGCACTCTCTCCCCAAGGACCCTGAGCCTACCCTCGCCTTTTCCCCACATGCATGACCTGAAAAGGCTTTGCAGCCATCGCTGATGGTGCCAAATGTATTTGAAATGCTCTCTTAAGCCAGTGGTCTGGACCTGAGTCATTGAGTTCTGCAGCTTTGGCGTCTGTCTGTGAGCCTATGAAAACCAAAGCCAGGGCCAAGTGTCCAACTCAGCAGAAAAAGGGACCGAGAATCCCCACCCTGAACTGCCCCCCTCCATCACCCATCCGGTCTGGGCAACATTTCTGAGATTAAAAGGAATCAACAATGTAACCAATTATTCTGTGGGTAGTAATTGACCTGAACTTTACCCCCACGCCTCCACCCTGCCAAAGACATTTCTATAAAGGACAGGATGGACTGAGGGTACCCACCACACCCACGGGGAGACAGCTTTCCTACAGCTAAAAAGGAATTCTGCACAACCCACCCGTGTTCAGCATCTTTACAATGAAAGGAGGAAGACCATCAGATCCCTGGCCCCGACTTAAGGTCACAGTAAAACACTACAGCATCCTAGGAAATGCTCCAGGAGTCATACAGATGAACCCGGACTCTCAGATATCCTATAAATACACTCCCAAGTTATGACTTCAAAAGACCTTCATATTTTTGTTCTCAACCCACCAATTTTCTGAGAATTACATGCTGGGCCAAATGAACGGGAGGCCAATCAAGAGGTTTTCTCTGTCCTGCTGCCGGCACACACCCTCAGTTGGGACAGCATCCGCTCAGAGTTCAAGCCCTAATGAATGCCACCACTTGGATCCTTCGCTCTGCTTAAACTGAGGGTTTCCCAACCAGGCTACAACGGGTTCTATTTTCTCCAAAAGTTCAGGACAAGCCTTAAAAGAAAATGACACTCAACAGTGAAGAACAAAGTACAAGTTAGGAAAAAAAACCCTTACTTGACTAAAAGCTGCATTTGATAGAATCATGAGAATTTACAAAAATACAACCTGGGGTACATTTCAGCCTCCCACTACACGCCCCCAAAAACAGACTGGAAAAGATACGTCATGTAAGTTTTAACATAATCAGACTGAGAAAAAGGCACTTTCTTCAGACATCTTGGGGGAAAACAGTCCGTACAAATAGGCTTGGAGAATTTTCAATTCATAAAATATTCTACAGCAACTGTCATACATCACCCAGAGGTGTTTGGAAGCATACGTGCACTACTCTTGTAGATGATAATTCCTTTCTGCTCAGTAACGTGTGCTTTCTGAGAATAAACGACCACGAGACAAAGGCAGCACTCAAGGGTGAGCGGCCAAGCAAAGCTTTCAGAAAAGAACGCATCTCCCAGGTAAACTGTCTCGACTCAGAAATACAGAAATCTTCGTGACCTTACCTTGGTCAGAACTGTGGCTGTGGCCGGTTGTTCGCAGAAGTTTTCGGCCAGCTAGAAGCCATGGTCTGTCTTCCTTTGCCCTGCTGAGCCAGGAAACGGTGTCTAACACTTCAAACTGCTCAGCCGTTAAGAGCTAAAAACGGATTGTGTGCAATGCTGGATGTATTTCTGTCTGCTCGCTTGCTACACACCCTCATCATGTTCAATTTTTTCCACTGATGGAACAGTATGAGACAGACTTAACCAGAAAGTGGTTTTTCCATGGGCTGCCTGGAGTGAATACCCAGGACAGCCTGCCACCATGCTTCAGAGCCCACAACTAGGCTCTTGTTGGGCCGGCGATCCACCATGACCACTGAAGTTCCATAGGAGCCTGGCTCCAGGGCCTGCAGGATAAAGCCCTACTCACTCCAGAGTTGTCCCGGCCTCTTTCTAAAAGCCCTGGAGCCCTGAGAATACACACCTACCATCCTTGTGTTTGGGAAGGCAGTCAAAACCACAGATGGAATGCTATGGTCATAAAACTGTGCCTCAAGAGCAGCCCTTAGAAATGATGCTATGATTAGCAAAATATGAGATATACTTTCATTCTGTGTTCCCTGTTGGAATCATGTTTGTTTTGTTTTTAAGTTAGCTCGGCAACAGTGCTTTACACTCAGAGTCTTTATAACCTAAATGTGAAGCTATTTTATCAAGAGTATGCATTAAATTGTTGTAAATTAAAGTTGTACAGCAGAGGCAGAGTATTTTTAAGTCTCACTGTAACCTTTGATGAGAGATGTTAAATATAAAAATACACAAGATTTTTCAGTTCATTTTTATATTATATTTTTGCTGTTGCTGTTGTTGTTGGCTAGGTGCTGGACAGAACAGAATTACATCTCTGCTGTGGTGCTTAAATTCCACAGAAGAAACAAAAATCCTACATTCTTTTTTTTTTTTTTTTTTTTTTTTTGGTTTTTACGAGACAGGGTTTCTCTGTATTGTTTTGGAGGTTATCGGTCCAGCCCGGCCTCGAACTCACAGAGATCTGCCTGCCTCTACCTCCCGAATGCTGGGATTAAAGGCATGCGCCACCACCGCCCGGCTAAAATTCTACATTCTTAAGAGGTCTGTATTCTAAGTACAGATCCACAACTCAAGCTGAACATGTGACAAGAGCTGTGTAAAGTAGCATTCTCACCTTAAACATGTGACTAGGGCCATTGAGATGGCTCAGTGGTGAACTAAACTGCTTGCTAGAAAGCCCTAGAAGCCACATAAAATAACAAGATACGGTGGGGTACATCTGTAGCTCCAGCACTTCTACAGTAAGACAGGAGGAAAAGCTCCAGAAACTCAGTTAGACTGCAGTACACAGCACCCACCCCCACAAGGTTGAAGGTGAGAACCGATACCCATACATCGCCCCCTGACCATACATGTGGCATGTGTGCACATACAGGTAAGTTTTAAAAAGTGGATGGAGTTAAATATGTAATAGGTGAGTTATTAAGGATCGGATTCTACTATAGTCAGATAAACTTTTAATTCCTTACTTGGATTTTAAAACATACCTTAGTGACATGAACATATTGACATGTTAAAAAAAAACCACACCAAGAATAATATTTTACATAGTTTAACACATACTTGAGGGGATGCTTCCCTAACCTCAACTGGCAAATAAAAAACATTGCACAAAGTCACCAGTATAATATTTATAAAGCAAATAGAATTGCCACAAAAATTTAAATTAACACAGAGCCAAAAGCTTTTAATACTCGTGGAGAAGGTCTAAAAAAAAATCACCCAATTCAGCCTCCTCCCACTACATATTTTATAATTGATGGCTTGACCCACCATGGTGGTGCATGCCCAAAAGCCCAGAATCTGGGAGGCTGAGGCAGGAAAACTGTCAGGAGCTGAAAGTTAGCCTGGGCCACAGTGTGTTGCTATCTCAAGAATAAATAACACGTCGCTAACAGAGGCCAAGATTGAAGGCACAAGGTGGCAGAGCTGGTTGGCACCAGGCATCCTAGCAAAGACACACACCCAAATAACCGCAGCCCCTGACTGAGTAAGAGGGTTGCCATAGAAGCCAAGTCACAGAACAGAAAACTTGGGAATTCCCCCAAATAAGTGTTTTTGAGAGGCCCTAGGTAAATATGGAAGGACGAAGAGTACCATTAAGTCACTGACTGCTGAGTCTTTAAAAGAATGAGTAGGACTGGGGAGATGGCAAAGGGCGTGCCCAACAGGAAAATCTGATCCCATTGCCCACATAAAAGTGCATGCCTGGGACCCAGCACAGGAGTGGGGGACATAGGTGAATCTGAAAGTCCACTGGCTAGTCAAAATGATGAAACTCCAGGTTCAGTATGAGATCCTGTCTCAAAATAATGTGAAAAGCAATAGAAAAGATACTGGAAAGCCGGCATTTGCCCTCCAGACAGGGATGCAAGGATACATGCATCGTTGAAACCCACCACGTGCACACCTCACACTCAAACTCACACACACACACACACACACACACACACACACGACAAAATAAACAAACAGCGCATACAGAGAGGAAGCAGATAATCTAGAGTGGGGGAATAAAAAGTCTGCCATGTAACTCTGGCACGGGAGAAGACTCCTAGATACAAATGGAAACATTCTGCAGGAAGGGAGGCAGAAACCCCCACCAGCATCTGAGGGTGGGCAGCTATCAGTACAACTGCCTGTCTGCACCACAAGAGTATCTATGTGTTACTCCTGCCTCTAGAATAGAAGTGATCGTGCTGCACACTTTATAAGTAGGCTCAGAATGACAGGTGATAGCACGTCACTGCCAACCACCGCCCGACCTTTCACGTGGACTCCTGATGTCTGGTTGCACATTTTATTGCTGAAGATGCCCCCAGGAACTTCAGCTTTGAGCATGGACAAAGACAGCGCGGACCTTAAATGCTGTAAGATTTTCAAATTCCTTAGACACGGAAGCTTAGATAGAATACTCCCAATTTAGGTCTCCGTCCCCAAATTCCAAACCCAGCATATTTTCAAATCAGAAAACCAGTCTTCATCTTTTTACTCTCCGTTACAAGACGCTGTAACACAGCATACGCGTTAACAGGCATCTAAAATTAAACTCCTTGGCAAAGATCCCCAAGAAACATGTAAATTACTACTTGGGAAATATTCACTTCAGAAGCATATAATGCCAAAGTATAGCTAAAAGCAAATATCACAGAAATGTTAAAAATTATAGAATTTAAGTGGCAAGTTGATGGGTTCTCCCTGTATGATTCTTTTGATCTTTTTTGTATATATTCAGAAAAAAAATTTTTTGCAAATTTTCTTAATAAAAGGTGGGAGTAAGCAGCATATGTGTTCACACATGTCAGTCCATGAAAAACAGTATTTTAACTTAAATGCCTAGTGGAGGCTAAACAAAACTTGTCACCCTGATTGTAATGGAGAATATGAATATTGTACACTGCAGCAGCACACACATTCACAAAGGCACGCTCATGAGGGTTTCTGTGTCTACTGGAGAAGAAACGGGAGGTGCCAAATGATGAAATATGGTGTAGAAACTCCCCTAGAATGAAATGAAGTCTGGCCATGGAAGAGAGGGTAGCATGAAAAGCCAGGTGACACACAGGACAGCCGCAACATGTGGCCATAGCGCTCATGAACTTGCAGAAGCTGTGGGTGCCAGCACAGGGTCTATACAAGACTGGGCCCATCAGCACTCAGTCATGGGTAGGAGAGAGGCTCATGGGAAACAGCCCACGCAGGGCAGCTACTGGCAGTGGGGGGCTGCTGGGGGAGAGGAAGGCACTGCCTTCAGTGATGTAGGAGCTGGTGATTGGCAAACTCTAAGGGACAGCCCCACATCTGTGTCCACACAGCAGGCCACAAAGCAAAAGCAATGACACAATAGAAAGACATGGAGGTTGAATCTGGACATGGTGGAACCGGGGAATGGGTACGGGGAGAAGAGCATGGCAGAGGTGATAAGTGTGACCAGAATGGATCACACATACAGGGGTGAAGCCGCCAAATAATTTTTTTTAACTTTAAAGACTTTGTCATAAGTGTTCACTGGCATGCACAAGACCCTGGATTTGATATTCGGCCACACACAAAATCAAAATAATTTATACAAGCACATATGCCCTACTATCACAAACAATAAAAATAAGACTATGGTGAGTGTAATGGAAATATCTCACCAATTCACTTTAGCAATGCCAATGCCATCTGAAATCTGCTTGCTTCAACATAAAATGGAGTGGGTGACAGCAGCACTCGCCACAATGAAAACAAAAATAAACGAATTAAAGTGTAAAAAGGGCCAAGGAAAGCTAAAATTAATTTGTGCATTTTACTGACCTGCCTTTGTAGTTCTGACAGGATTCACCCTCAGCTGCTGCCACTAAGAGCAACCCCTGTGCGCATTCACTATGTTCCCTTTTAAAAGGGCAGAACAGAGTTGCATGGCTTCTTTCTTTCACGCTGCTTTTCTTTTTTCCCCAGCCCCTAAAATTTTATTTCCTTATTGTTTCTTTATGTGGCTTCATTAACATTAAATTGGTAGCATTCTTTCCTCTTGATCTTTTGGACTAGTTTAAGAAATCCTGGAGTCTGACATTGCTTAAGGCTCATCGCTAACATAAATTCTTGTTATACTCAGAGTTTGATCCGATGCCCAACACCTTCAAAAGTGCATGGGATCTTGCTGCTTTTCTTAAATTACAATGCACACAAATAAGAAAAACCTTCTGGATACCTTCTGTGGAGAAGGGTATCTCCTGAGGTATTTCTGTGGAAGAGTTGTTGCATGAAAAATAAAAGACTCAGAGACAAAACTTGAAGCTGAATATCAGAAAAGCAAAGCAACTGGCCACTAGCTCTTACTCTACCTCAGACTGATAGGCAATCCTGGCTCCACCAGACCTCAGACTGTAACCTCTCCTCAGTGTGGCTGGAGAATCCTGAGACTTCAGTGTCTTCCTATCCTCAATGTGGCTGGAGAATGAATCCCTGATACTGACTACTGAAGACCTTGGTCCTGTCTTTTTAAACCCCTGTAGTGCTCAGATTAAATGCATGTGATCCCAGGTACTGAGATGATCTTTGTGTGAGCTGTGTCTCTTTAGGACTGGATCAATCTTGTGTACTTCTGGGTGGCCTTGGACTCAGAGAGATCCCTCTACCTCTTAATCATAAATCCTAGGATTAAAGGTGTGTACCACCACCTCCTAGATTCTGACTGCTGGGTTTAAAGGTGTGTATCGCCACTGCCTTATACACATAGCTTCAGACTTTGCTTTCTGAATCCTCAGGTAAGCATTATTAAATAATAAATAGCATATCTCCACAAAGAGCATCCCTTCAAGCCACATGGCCTGAACCAACACAAAACTATAGAAGCACTGCAGGCAAGAACCCGAAGGTTTTCAGAAACAACACCCACTGACCCAGCTGACCAAAAACCCACACAAACACACAACAGACATATGTAGTTTGTTTGTCATTCATTTGTGGTACCCAGGAAGCTAACCGGTTCCCCCAGGATCAAGGCATTACAGTCTCTCCGGCCTGTCTTCCAATACTGCTCTGGGACTGTATACAAATGACTTAGTTCCTATGAGCCTGGTTCCCAATCTGTAAGACTGCCTCCTGGGGCTACTGTAAGGATCAAGTAAAACATTAAACATAAAGTCTGCCCAAGAGTGTAAACTGGAGAGAAGCTGGAGAGAAGGCCCAGTGGTTAAGAGCACTGGTTGCTCATCCAGAGACCCTGTAATTGATTCCCAACACACATGGTGGTTCACAACAGTCTGTAACTCCAGTTCTAGGGCATCTACTACCCCTTGGCCTCTGCAGCTATTGCACACGTGTGGTGCATACATATAAATATAGATGAAATGTTCATACGTGTAAATGGATATAAGCTGCATATTGCTGAGCTCTTGTAAAGGTCATATATTACTAGAAAGTGCACTATGTTTAAAAAGCACTGACACACAGCAAAGGTCCAGTAAGCAGGTTAGCGGATGCATGAATGAGTTAGAAGATGAATGAGAGAGAGAGGGGGGGGGGGGGGAGGGAGGGAGGGAGGGAGGGAGGGAGACAGCGTCCACAGCGGAGGGGGAAATACAGAAGAGAAGACTGTCTGCGACAGTCTGTCCTCCTATCAGAGGCTGCTTGGTGGCTTCTGTGGTGGTCTGACTAGGAATGGCACCCATAAACTCATGTATTCCAGTGCTTGGCCCTTAGGGAGTGGCACGATTTGGAGGTGTGGCCACGCCGTAGGAAGTGTATCACTGTGGAGGCGGACATTGAGGTCTCATATGCTCAAGCTACGCCCAGTGAAGCACATGGTCTCCTTCTGGTGCCTGCGGATCAAGATGCAGAACTCTAGGTTCTTCTCCAGCACCATGTCTGCCTGCATGCCGCCATGCTTTCCTGCCATGCTGATAATGAACTACAAACCAGCCCCAAGTAAACGTTTCCCTTTGTAAGAGTTGCCATGGTCATGGTGTGTCTTCACAGCAATAAAAACCCTACCTAAGACACCTTCCTTAAGAAGAAGGCAGCCTCAGGAAACTAAAAGCAAGGCTATCCTATGGAGCCAACTACCCCACGCAAAGGGACCTACAGGAAGGAAACTCAGGGGCCACTTGAGGGAGACACCTAAGCATCCATGTGTGCAGAAGCACTCGCTCCTCCCATAGTCAAGTTACAGAAGCAGTTTAGGAGCCCAACGGCGGGGGGCAAAGGATAAAGCATAGTATAAGCACGCAGTGGAGTTTTACTCGGCTCTAAGAATGAAATCGTGTCATTTGTGGGAAAGGGGGCAGAACTAACACCACATCAAATGAAATAAGTCAAACTTCAAAAGACAAAGCATCACATGCTTTCTCATACGTGCAATCTAGACATTTGAAAAGTCGCGAAGATAGGAAGGAGGCTATTTGTGAAGAGAAAAGGGTCCTCCAGGAGGAGAAGAGGTAGAGGAGGGCAGCGGAGAGTTATGAATGATCAAAAAGATCAAATACAGCTACGAAAATATCATCAGAAATCCATTATTTTGTACAGCGAATATATGCAAATAAGTAAATAAAACCATCCCATATGTGACCCCAGCTGTTCAAACAAAACTGTTGGGAGATTCTCCTTGTAGTCTCTCAGCCGTCCTTCCTAGCTGCTTCTGGCTCATGGGGTTGCCTAAGCAAGCCTCTAGCTGCAGCTTCAGCATCGGGACCACGCCACAGTGAAGAGGCACACTGCTGGCTGGCCACAGACTGGCCTCTTGCTGGTGATGACGGGGACCACACTGCGTAGGTCCCCAACATTGCTGCTGCATATGGAGTGCAAAATACATGTTTAACTTTTAAAGTAAACTTGAAATGACTTCAAAATCTCTAAGTCAAAGAAAATTCAAACTTAAATGTGTCACTCTAAAGCCGGTGTAAATCTAAATTCCAGAACAGAACCTTTTTCTGATTGCTTAAAAGATATCAGATGTGCAAAAATGCCTAAAGGAGTTGATCATTATGGAAATGAGGTTTATATCATGAATATTCAAATGGTCCATGTGTTATCCTACATCCTATAACAAGCAAGCCGACCTCATTAACTTTTCAAAACCTCTGTGCTAGTGTGTGCACGCATGTGTGCACTTGCATGTGCATTCACAACCCACTACATACACATGGAGGTCAGAGGACAACTTACAGAAGTCAGTCTCTTCTACAGCGTGAGTCCTGGGGAGTTGAACTCAGGTATTCAGATTTGGTGGCAGGCACCTTTACACACAGCCATCTTGCTGCCTAAACCTCATTAATTTAACAACTAGTGACTCTTCTAAGGGCAAAGAAGTATCATATGACAAGAATTAAAATATAAAATGAATTCTTCATAAGCCTTCCTTTCCAGGAATTTTTTTCCTGTAAGTTAACCCATCCAAATTAAGTTCACTTTGACAATTCAAACTGTAAGAGTGCAGTAAAACCTTTGAAGGATTTTTTTACATGTATGCATTGTGAGTTTTATTGATGTGTGTGCAATGGACCTGTCTGTATGCATACATACATGTGGATGCCTTCAGAGGCCAGAAGAGGGAATCAGACCCACTGGAGCTGGAGTTAGTTACCTGCAGTTGTGAGCTGCTCAGTGTGGATACTGGGAACTCAACTCAGGTTCTCTGAAAGAGTATCAAGTGCTCTTAACTACTGAGCCATCTCTCCAGTCCCTGGAAATTCAACAGATTGTTTTATAATAAGTGAATGGTGATATGATTGTGAAAGTCATGCAATGTGTATTTTGTGTGTGTGTTTTTAAAAGTCATGCTACTGAAAAGAAGCATACATGTTGAGTTTAAGGTAAAATGAACTTGTGGGTGGGGGGACAAAAATGTTTTTTAAGAAAAAGTGCTCATGAAACCCTGGCCCATAAATAGTGGCCATGAATGCTGTTTTGCAACATTTTAAAGAGTTATCCTTGAACACCTCAGAAAGTGACCCTACCTGCCTGACCTAAATGTATCTAAAGTGCTCTGTCCAGCCTCTCAGTCAACTCATGAGTAGATTTTGTAGACTAATGGACAGGCTGCAAGGCTCCTAATGTGTGCAAGCCAAAGTTGCTGAATCAAAGTTTGAGAAGAGATTAACAGAGTGGTCTACAAAGTCCATGCCTCCTCCACATCGCTTGCACAGATGGGCTGGGCTGCTCTCTTTTGTTTAAATACACTGAGCAAAGGGTGCCTCTCAGGGAAAAAAAAGATGTGAATGCCTCCCAGCTGGTTAAGCAATCGTTTAACCATGCTAAAACTCTTACTAATTAGGACTCCTCCTGTCACTATCTGCTCACACTCCATTCCCCTCTTCCCAACCTGCCTCCTCAAAGCTGAAGTCATGGGCCAGGAGTGCCCTTGCCCACACGGCAGTCTCTCCTGGTCTACCTCAACACATAAGCCAGAAGCGTGCCTGTCCATCACATAAAACAAAGGAAACAGACCCCGGGATGGTCTTCCTAGAGCTTGGGAAGTTCTGAGAAGACTCCTGAGACTTCGGTCTGTTTTTGGCTCCTGGTTAGGGCTGTGTCCAGCTGGAGTTGGGGTGCCCTGGACAAGCTGGTCCCAGGGTCCACACATATATGCAAATTATACATACTTTCCTTTTTATCAAGTTGTGAGATTTTAAGGAAAAGACAGGAGCAAGCCAGCCAAACTCAGGGTATGATCATTTTTAAACTGAGCTAGTATATTAAAAGAATCTATAATTTGAGAAGGGTGAGTAGGGTGGGACATGACTCAGTGAATAAAGCATTTATCCACAAGTGTGAGGTCCACAGTTCAGGTCCCAGCACCTATAGAAAAGCCATGTAGGTATAGCAGCCACCTTTAATCCTAACACTTGGAAGGTAGAGACGAGATCCTTAGGGCAAGCTGGCTAGCTAGAGAGGTCAAATTTGTACACTCTAGAATCAAGAGAGAGACCCTGCCTCAATATAAAAGGTGGAGAGTGACCAAGGAAGATGGTTGATGTCAACGTCTAGCCTCCACATACATGTACAACACACACACACACACACACACACACACACACACACACACACACACACACAGTGTTTCCCTAGAAACTCCAGCCTGACATAGACCTTGCCACCAAGCATGGGAACCCTTTCCCTCCAAAGTAGAGTCCAGAAAATTGTACTTTGGGGAATGAGTTCATCTCTTACTTACAGAGCATATTAGAATGATTACTCACAGAAACATAGACGATCCCCCCCACCACCACAAAGCAGCAATACCACCACCGAAAGGCTGGCCCCAACAGGGAATGGTGGCTTACCCAGAGCTACATAGATGGAGTCCCCTCACTTCAATTAATCTTCCACAGGCTACAAATTCCCTGCATCAGGAGGTACAGGCTTGAGGGAATGACTGGAATCTCAGGTAAAGGTCCAACGACCTACCCCCACCCCCCTACTCCCATAAGGAAAGGTCAACAGTCAACAGGCCAGGCTCAGGGGTCTTAAGTAGTGGCAGCTGTTCTGAAGATGGTGGCTACTTACTGTGTTCAGAGGACTGTGTTCTATAACATGGTTCAATTCCCAGAGCTCGTGTAAAAAAATATTCACGTGTGGCACAAGCCTGGAACCTGAGAGCTGGGGAAAACATACGGGTCTCTTGGGCTCATTGGCCAGCCACCCTAGCCAAATCAGCAAGCCAGGCCAGTGTGAAACTGTGTCTCAGGAAAAATGAAGATGGATGGCTCCTGAGGTTACCCCCTGGCTTCTATACCACTCAGAGACACATGATCACACTATGTCATGTCATAACACACACACACACGAATGCCTGTTCTGTGCCACATATCCAATGAAGACAAGAAGTTGATACACAGATACATGAACCAACAAACAAGCAAAGCAGTTATCAGGTAAGGACCAGCATTTGGCAGAAAATTAAACTACGGTGACAGAACCAGGGCTGCACAATCACTCAATTGGTGGCTTCTGGACCCTCAGGGGTAGATCCATGAGCAGAAAGCTAATTTTGTACAATGCAACCAACCAGGAAAACTAGGCAAAGGCTGTTGGGAGTTTGGTTTTTGATGTTTCTGCAAGGCATCATGGGCTGCAGACCCACTCAGCTTCCCAGCAGCCTTTCCCCCAGATACAGCCTGCAGTGCCAGCCTCTCCAGAAACGCATCTTCTGGGGAAGACCCGAGGATGGCACAGCCTAAAAGATGCAGTGGGAATCTTACCTCACCTTGGTGGATTCTTTATGTCCAGAGCTTGGGGCTTATCTACCCTACAACTCCAGCCAGAAACTGTGTTTCCTAAATGTTCTCAGATGGGAGGTTCTACTAACTGTGGAGTTTGAACATGTGTCAATCAGTAGTTGACATCCAAGACACAGCTGGTGAGCTCCATCTCATCCATCTAGAGCCCCAGAATGACCAGATCATCCAGCCAAGTGCCTTTGTGATAATTCACTCAGACTGGAACCCATGACTGCTACATCCTCCCTATGAACCCCGAGGAATCCACCGGCCTCCCCCATTCCCATACACTTCACAGCTACACAGGATGTGGTCATTCAGCAAAGACACCGGACTGACACAGACCCTCACAGATGTGAGACACAATGCCTCCAACTTACCCTTAAGTAGAAAAACGTGCGTCGACAGCGCTTAGTATTCTCATTCATTCATCCACAAGGAGCTGGCTGACGAAGTAGCTTTGTCAATCATTCAGCCCTGCCAAAAGACATCAGAGAGACAGAAGGAGTAAGAAACAGTTGTTCACAATTTGAATTTTGTGGCTAAAAGTCAATCTCTCAGCATTGTGCTATACCACATACTATAGAGAAATGTGTGCAGGGTTAAATGGTTAACTATAAAGGAAATCTAAGGGTCCTTTCCCTACCCTAACTAGAGGGGGAGGCTTCCTGCTCCATCCCATAACTTCATATGGATGAATGGAAGCCAGAAAGCACGGACGGATGGTAGGCAAGGGAGGAAGATGATGAGCAGGCAGGAGAAACGGGCAAAGGAGAGATAAATCAATAGGTAGGTAGAGGCATCTGGATATAGGTGATAAAGAGGTTGATAGATGCAAAGGCAGATAATAAGCAGGTAGAAAATTAAACAGACCAGACAGGCAGGTGAACTTAGGATGACCAAGCTACTCACTACTCCAGTAGCTGGGCATACCGTGTAGAACAGAGTCTGCAGTCACACTGAGCTTCATCAAACAGAAGCACTCAAAACAAGCAGAGGGCAAAGTTATGAAAATATCCTAGAGAGAGTTGTACTGTGCAGATAGACAGACTCTCAGGCAGCCAGGGACAAGTGGCTGCTTTAAAATAGAAGAGCAGGAAATGGCTCAATGAGCCAAAGGCAGCCCGAAGATCTCCCAGGCAGAGGGACTAGCCATGACTCTAGTGAGGCCGGCAGGTCTTCAAGAGTTATCATGGATTACAAAGTAGAACCCACATGCAGGGGAGGAGAGGCGGAGGATGAGGGATTTGTTCTCAGCAAACAGGCAGTCTGTAGGTTTCAAATTACAGGGAATGAAACCTGTGTTTGACATGCTCAAAAGAGATGTACTCATGCCCATTAGTCAGCATGCCAGAAAATACTCCCCCACATCCACCATCAAACAGGTTGCAGAGAATGAGGAGAGAGGGTGGGCTTGCCATTTTTTTCTCCATTTTTTTATTTAGAGCAGAGGTCTTGCTATATTGCTCAGGCTGGGCTCCAGCTCCCGAGTTCAGGGTCTTGCCTACCTTGGATCCTGAGTATGTGTCTTGGTTTAAGACCCAACAGAACCTCTGACACCTACAGGATACACAGAGAAGAGTGTCCCCTACCCAAACTCTCAGGAACATAACATTCCAGATTGCAGAGATGTTGTTCAGATTTCAGGAGTTGTATAGACAATGATACTCCAAAGGTTTCAGATTCCAGATTCCAGTTTTGTAGACTTAAGGGCCCAGCATGGACCACGTTAGATACTGAGGAGGTGGTGTAGACTCTCAATCTTTGACAGGAGAATACTAATTATGGAGTCAGTAGACTGACTCTGCCATGAAAACCTATGTTCCATAAACCACCCAGGTCTATCTATATTTCAGACAGTCTGAACCTCCAGCTTTTTCAACTGTAAGATAGAGGTGATATTCATTACTGTAATGTGATATTCGTTATTGAATGTGATAAAACATAAAAAGTACTTGATTGGGTGGTTAGAACAAGTCAAGTATTCAAAGCAGGAATGTGGCAGGACTGCTCTTTCATTGTAAAGTCACATGGGCAGACGCTTGATTCTCACCATGCCGCGTGCTATAGCTAGATAGCGGAATGTGATGAGGATAACAGTTTCAGCTTCCAGGGTTCAGGATAGCAGAGCTGGTACGGTCCTTCTAAAACCAGCCTAAGCCGCGTACAAGTGGTTCACATCTATAATCCTAACATTGGAAGACTGAGGCAGGAGGGCTACTATGAGTCCAAGCCCAGCCTGCCTACAGAATGAGACTCTGTCTCAAGAACAAGCAAACCTGAGCCAACCACTCACGGCACCTGCTGGCAAGCCCTGTAACCTGAGCTCCATCTTCAGGGGCCACAGTGGAAAGACAGAACTGAGCTTGTCCTCTGATGTCTGTGTGCGCCCACACACATACAGAAAATAAACAAATGTATACATTTTGTTTGTTTTAGATAGCCCTGGCTGGCCTGGAGCTTGCTACATAGACCAGGCTAGCCCGGAACTCACAGTGATCCTCCTGCCTCTACTTCCAGAGTGCTGAGATAAAAGGCATGCACCACCAAGCCCAGTTTATACAACATGAAATCT
Organism: Mesocricetus auratus; assembly: GCF_017639785.1. Classification (NCBI taxonomy): domain Eukaryota; kingdom Metazoa; phylum Chordata; class Mammalia; order Rodentia; family Cricetidae; genus Mesocricetus; species Mesocricetus auratus. Next base: position 40,596,054 of record NW_024429199.1, on the reverse strand, counting down.
ACCCTTTCCCTTTACTCTACAAGAGATAACTGAAGTTGTCCAAAAAGACAAACATGGCTCAAAGATAAATTTCAGGCATCTGGTCTATTAGTCAGGATTGCCTGCCAAATAGATTAAATCTCATGGTGACAAAATAATGCGATTCACTTTGATAACTCAGGTGAATCAAACTGAACTGGTAGGAAGAGAAAATTGAATTGAGCTTCATTGGAAAGCATCTAAATAGGACAAAACCCAAGAATTATCCTATTTCATGGATGGCTTGACAGAGAGCTGTTTTACTAACCAAAACACTATGAAATGCATGACTTGCCACGTTCGGCATTTTCTAATGATAGTGACATTGTGTCTCGGTACATGAGGTACATGATGTGACAACGCTGTGTGCCTTTCTATGAACAGGGCAGACTTTTATTCCACGTGTCTTTATACATACCTGTGTTCCCTAGAAATGCCCCCTGGAAGAACTCCCGATTACCCCTCAACACACAGCTTAAGTGGCCCCTCTACCATGCAGCCTTCCCCACTTACCTACCTCCCTCTCTCGAGTCTTGGAGGGTCAATGCTCTCCCAGTCCACGTTACCACTCTCGTGTAGTCTACTGCCTTGTGGTCATTTCCCCCCTTGTCTGCTTCCTACGAATTAGACTTTTTGGGTGAACACTGATCTTTCACGGTTTCATTTATGTGCACACTCCTGTATCTCTTTACTAGTTTTGTAGTGTCCCACAGACTTTAACTAGAACAGTCTATGCGATTCTGAGTTTGGAATCAGCCATCAGAGCCATAGGCTCACGGGTGGTTACACAGCTGGACGCCATGCTTCCCCGTCCTGGGATCTGTCATTTGTCAACAGATCAATAGTATGTGGCAGAGCCTCATGGGTCAACCCCTCCCACTAGGCTCCCATTAGAAGGGCCCAACTTCTGTTCACCCAGTGCCAGCAAGCACATCTATTGTGAGCCCATGGTTTCCGTGTTCGAATCCTGCTTAAAAGATAGCACTTTTGAGGACTTGCCCCATCTTCCCGACCCATGGTCTGCAGTGTTCCTTGAACCTCAAGGGAGTCGTAGGAATGTTTTATTTCTGTGTGTTTGGTTTATGTTTAAGACAGGGTCTCACCTACCCCAAACTGGCCCCAAACTCACAGTGCTAGACCAGCCTTGAGCCTCCAGCCCCTCCCCATCTCCATCTCTCTCACTCGATGGCATTTGGTGGCTGAGAAAGGGGACACACTGGGCGAGCTAGTTATCAAGACTAGCTGATCTGAGAGACCAGGCCTCAGCAAAGAAAGTGGAGAGTGACCAAGGAAGACACGTGTCATCAACCTCCGGCCTCCACACATGCATACGTGTGTGCTTTCATACATATGCAAGCACACATACACACATGCATACTTATGCACATTCATACACACACACATGCACATAAACACACATGCATACATATGTGCATTCATGCACATGCATATACACGCAGCACACACATACTAAACAAATAAATGTTACATGAGTCACATTAGAAAGCCAAACTAAGTGCCTCTGTTTATCCAATGTTCACTACCAGATGACCAAGAGTGGGACATAAAGTGGTTAGCGCAAATGTCAACGGAGGTCAGTGAGAAAGTTCTGAGGACAAAGACACGGTCACAACCCAACCCCCCACAAAGTATGCTGTTCCCACCCTACCTCAGCTAGGTAGAAATTTCTTTCCTTCCTGGTCCTGGGGACTGAAGCCCGGGCCTCATGAGTGGTAGCAGATGTTCCAACTGCCGCGGACAAACTTACTGACAAACTTTTCTCTCTCAAGTGCACAGCCTCTTCAAATTACAGCACCTCCTTGACCAATACGCTTTAGAGCTCCTGGGTTTGTTTTAGCCTACTATCAGCTCAGTAGCTTATCAGTGCAAGGGACTCAGTGTTAGGAGTCAAACAATGCAGCTCATGGGAAATTTTCCAGGCCTGGGAGTGAGAAATGAGATTCTGGTCTCCATTAAGCCCCCTCATGTGACTCAGGCTTGTTGTATCTGACTGAATCCCTCCAGGATCACCACTCACAGGGAGCTGACTTAGTGTGTCAGTTTCATGGGCCTTCAGAGGTTCAAGAGACAATAAGTAAGCCATTCAGAAGCCATTTTCAAGCATTAGGTAAGACTACATCACGACTAGCTGCGTGTCTCCTGCGACCATCTTTACCCCCCTCTCTCCCACCAGCACTAGAATGCAAAGGACAGGAGCCATCAGGGTCTGAACTCCACAAAGCAGAACCAAACACAGAACCACCCAGTGAACTGCAAGATGCTGGAAGAGTTGCCATTCATGACAAAGAGACGAAGACTCATTTTGATGAAAACAACAAGCTTTAGTCTTGACTGACTCCCACAAACCAAGAGAGAAGTCAACAGCCAGAGGCAGAACTAGAAGCATCCACCTGGTCCCCTGCATTCCTGGGCTGTGGTCCTATCAGCCAATTTAGCTTCCATTTAGAGTAAGTCAGTCTCCACTGGGATTCCCACAAGGCTTCATGTATCACCCCATCCAGTGACGAAATTCAAGGATACAAAAGTTAGCACTTTCCATTGTCAGTGGCTACATACAAGGCATTTGTTGGCTGAGTTAAATTCAATTCAAGAAGTAAGTGCTGGATAACTGTTCTATTCAAGGTACCATGCTAGGTGCTGAAACTATCGTGACTTACTCACAGTACTACAGTCCGTAAACAAGCAAGCATCAATCTCACCAGCCATCACCAAGCCTTCCTGTGCCTCCCAGGTGCTAGAATTAAAGCTGGCATCTGAATAGCTTTGTGTCACCCAAGACCACACATAACTCCTGCAGAGTTGCACAATACGAAAAAGAAACCCATGGCTTGGTGTGTAGCAGCACCTAAGATCCTTTCATGATGCTGTGATCCTTAGGTCATCACTGTGACCCTGCCTGGTTTGGGATCCCTGAGAAGACGAGAAGACAAACTGTTGAGAAAATTTCCAGGGAGGTTTAAGTGAGAAAGCTAAGCCCATGCTGAATGTCAGATGCACTGTCCTGTGGAATGGAGTCCCCAAATGAATTTAATAATAAAAGGATCACAAGAGCACCAGCACCCACCTCCCCTCAGCAGCCTTGAACACCCACTATTGTGACTTCCTATTTCCTCTCTACCTCAAGTGGAAACAAGCCTTTATTTCCTTGGACGGTTTTTTTGTAGAGTGTCTTGCACAGCAACAATCAAAGTAACTCATTACCTTGTAAGGCACAACGGAGAGAGTGAGTGAAGGAGAGAGCAGCGTAGGAATGGGTGAATCACCCAGGGTGCTGGTCACTGCTAGGTCCCTAGCAGCTCAGGATCCCAGCAGAGGGTGGAAAGATTAACTCTGCACGCATCGATGTGTCAGCCGCAATTGGCCCTTGTAGACGATGGAAATATTTTACTCTCCTAAACTTTTCGAAATTATTACATTTCCTTCCTGGAGACAGGGCACAGTCCATGATTCAAAGAACAAGTAAGCATGTTATAACTGACCGGCACCCTCATTATGGACCTTGAGGAAACCAATGACTTCATAGCCATGAGCTGAGCTGAGAGAGTAAGCACTGTAGCCCTCCCCAGGAGAAACACGAAATTCAACAGGGGAAGGCTCATTCCCAAAGTGCATCTATGGTGCCATTCCCTCTACTGACCTGACACTGGTTCATCCCAAGGCAAGAACTTGGGTCAAAACAGGAATCCTTATTTCACATGCTATTTTTAAAAGACTTATTTGTGTATACGTCTGTCTGAGTGTGTGCTGTCTATGTGCGTGGGTTGGGTATGTCTGTGTACACATGCAGGGGCCCTAAGCAGGTGCTGGGACCTTCGAAGTTGATGCTACAGGTATTTACAGGATGCCTGCTTTGTTACTTAGTGCTAAGACCTAAACTCCAGTCACTGGGCCATCTCTTCAGCCATGGAGCGCTACTTTTACTGCAATACAATATACCGTACTTTGATTTCACTGTGACTCAGGCAATGCCACCCTTGATACTTGAGGACACCCTGTCACTTTAAAAAGTTTTATCCAAAGCTAAACACTTAGAAAAATGAAAACCTCTGTTTATAGACTTGTCAGCAAAATATATTGTGTTTCTAAAAATAAATAATCTGTTAAGTTTTACACTGAATTCTCTTAAATGCCTTTCATAAATATTTTCATTTCCTCTCATTAACAAAGAATTTCAGTAAGATAAAGTGGTACCAGCTCTCTGAGAAGGTCCTGGTAATATGGGGCGGGGGCAATACTACAGAATCTGAGATAAAGCTTAAATGATGCTAGCAAGCCCCAAACTGAAGGCCACGAGGCAGATAATGGTGTCTTTCCAGAAGGTGAGAGAAACACTTGACAGAAGGCCGCTTCGGTCTTGATTCATCAATTATTTCTCTAGGAAGGGGCACTTGCATCAGCTTCCAGGGGTATGCAGGCATTTCCATCTTGTTCTACTGTCATAAACAAATCAAAATGTTCCAGGAGGTTAGCGGACACCAGAAACTATTTGACAATCAGGATGCCAGGGTTAAGCCCGAGGTTCCCACTCCGAATACCTGAATTTATAGTGGTTATGGCTTTGCCCCATATTGTCATGTGTAAGGAACAGGGACGTGCTATGTTGAATTCTGAATGCATCTCACATGGGAACAGCCGGACAAGCATCACGTACCATAGGTTTAGATTAATAGGAGAGAAAGACAACGGAAGGAATTGACGATCACTTATGATTAGAAGTGGGGTTAATGCTGGGGTGGAAGCCAAAAACCGCCATGAAAAAGAATGCCAGAGTCCTGGGATTAAAAAACAAACACAAAAGCAAGATTCCACTTGTAAGGACTCAAGCATTATGCTGGCTTGCCCCTGTCACCTGGCAGAATGCACTCATGCAGTACCCTGACTAGCCCAGGGTTCCATGGTTGCATAGTGTGCACACAGGTGCAAAGGACCCCTTTAAAAGACAGACACCTGGCCAATTGCATTCTCTGTCTGCTCTCTCTTTCCTGCTGTTCCCCTAGGGCAGATAGGACTTTTCCTGTCTCCCTCTTCTGTCTTCTCTCTCTCTCTCTCTGTGTCTCTGTGTCTCTTTACCTCTGTTCTCTTTCCTTCCCCCTTCCTTCCTCTTTCTAACAAAACTTCTCACTTAAGCTCCGTCTGCCTGGCATGTTTGTCCCCTGCCTCGGTCAACTTCGCCTGCCATGGAATTCGCAAAGGTCCCCCTCAAGCTGTATCAGAACACCAATCTGCTATAGCCGCTGCATGTATCTGAACTAGCCTTTAGCAGCAATCACCACTTAGAGATCGCCATGTTCAACTAAGGGAAGGAATAACTTGGACCCGTTTAAAGGAAGAAAACAAAGCACAGGACGGATGTCAGGTGCAGCACTGGCTTCCATAAGGAATCCGGCCTCCAAGCTCTGCGGGGGGGGAGGTGTTGAGAACGGGTGGAATCCATTTCCCGGGACTCGAAGACAGAGGCCATGCTCACTAGTGAGAGCAGGCTGAGGAGGAGAAAGATGGCTAGGAAGGATGCCCATGGGAGGCAAATGAGGAGGCTCACCCTGAGCCAGGGAGGGAGCACCTCCCGCTGGGGAGAGTTCAGACCAGAGCACAGGAGATGACCAGGTGGGGAGCCATCTCAGACCCTCCTGAGTGTGTCTGATGAGAAACAAATGGAACTACTACTGCTTAAGAGAGAACAGAACAGGGTACTGGCATGTTCTGGGAGTCCACAGAATAAACAACTTCCTGCTGACCCCCGGGCCTGATGTACAATAACATAGGAGGATACTGATCAATTAGCATAAATTGTTGAGCTAAACATTGGAAAGAAAAAGACAATACCTTTCACACAGTCAAGCAGGTGTGAATCAGGGATCTTTGTACTCATTGTGTTTTCAAGATTTTGTTCCTTAGGGTCAACCAATCTGACTTCACTGCTCCTGGTACATTACAAACTCCTCATAGAAATGATTGACAGTCACTCCTCCTAAATAACTTCTATTTCCCCCAAACAATGCTAACAAGGGAATTTCCTTTAATTCTAGTGACTTTAGCATGACATCACCAATACACCTCCCCCATTGGTACTTGATTTCTCGTGAGTATGTATAACTAAAATCTCAACCAGGAGAGAGCTGTAAACTGTGAAGGGTTGGAGAGGGGACAGTGACAGGCAGAGATTGATTTGTCACCTCCCCCCCACCATGAGATACATTCCAGGGATGTAGCTGAGAAGTATGATTTAAACCAGACCATCAGGTCCCTGGATGAAAGCCCCATCCCCTCCTGCCCCTTAAACTACCCAAGGAAGCGCCCCCCACCTCCTCTGTGGTTCATGTTCGACCCTGTTTACAAGTGGTCCTAGATGTAGCAACGGAACTATCTAGGATTCTCTGATTTTACAAGAAAAGCACACCCATACAACTATTGGATTCTGTAATTCCGGCGCAGCCATGCAATAAATTCCATGGGCTCTGGAAACCTTATTACAAGTCAGGCTTTGTGCTCTGAGTTTCTGCCTGAGCACAGATTAGCATCAGTGCTCTGGGCACATTTATCGAGGGCTAGGCTAGCTTCTGTGTTCAGCAAGGAAAGCTTATTAACTGTACTTTCAACTCTCAACATTTTCCATTTCTGATGAGTTACCGGACTGTAACTTCATGGTAAGTCGAGGGCCACCTTCAGTATTAACAGCTCTTCCGGGCTCTACTCTATTGAAACATCTAGTTGGCTTTTAGCTTTGCCTCAGTCATACCCCCAAGTGACATGTCCTCTCATCTCCTAGCCAAACTCTGTTCCTTATGAAAAACCCTCTCCCGTGTTATACTAATCCTAGACTTTTTTAAATGTTGCATTATATTTCATTTTACTTGATGTGTGTTTGGCCTGTGTGCATGTGCACTGTGTGTGCCCAGTGCCTGCGGAGGCCAGAACAGGACATCAGATCCCCTGCAGGCAGAGTTACAGATGGGTGTGAAGCACCATGTGGGTGCTGTGAACCAAACCCAGACTCTCCAAAAGACTACTCAGCAGCCTTGACCACTGAGCAATCCTGCCAGCCTGCCATCATGGATGCTTTTATACTAAATATTCTGTCGAATTTAGTTCTCACCTCATCCAAAATTCCAGCTACTTCCCAGTGACACCAGACATGGAAAGTGGAGGGGAGAGTGATCCCATGCCCCAAGAGAAGGCAAACCAAAGGTCAAGAATGAAGGCTTTCTTGGAGTTTTGATACAATTTAAGTCCCACAGTAAATACATACATGTGTTACTGTTTCAGCAGCATAGCTGTCCTCCCACAGCTACAACAGAACTTCATTGGGTACAGATAACCATGATAACAGACATGGATACAAAGTATCCTGTACTAATTACACTGAGGGTCTTTCCTTGTACTTTGTCTAACGTGGACATTTAGTCCAACCCATCAGCCCTCACTCCAAACACCCAGGGGGTCAGCACCACATTCCCAGCCTTCTATCCCACAAGGACTACAACCTCCTCCACCAAGCTGTGCAGAACCGTGACTGCCCTCCTCCTTGAGTTCTCCAAGGCAATGGTCCCCATCTCCGCCTCTGTGACAAGCCTCTGGGTCCACAGATTCAGACAGCTCTGAAGACAGAACACTAATCACATTTTAATAACCAAAAGGCTCTTGATCCCTTAGGAAGAACTTGAGCAAACAAGAAAAAGCCCATTGATAATAAAAATTTGGAAAAAAGCTTTCCATTGATTTAATTAAGCGAGATGAATAGTGCCACCAGGCCTGCTGACACAAGCCTCTAACTCTCAGTTTCTCAGAAGGAGGGATTTCAAATCCAAGGCCAGACTGAGCTGCAAAATGAAGTTTAAGTCCAGACTGGGCCAGTTCCGGACCTTCTGGAGAAGTACTTAGCCAATCTGAACCAAGAGTCAGGCATAACTAAAAATAAGCAATTCTTGAGAAAACCCTTCAAACCTGTAAACTTTAAACACAGATATTATATGCCAGCATTTGAGTAGACTGCAAAAATCAGCTGACCTAGTTCCTAGTCACAAATAAAAATGTGTGCATGTGCGTGTGTGCGCGCGTGCACGCACATGCTGCACATGGGCTGCACATATGTAGAGACATAAATCAGTCTTGGGCACCATTCCTCAGAATCCACCCAACCTTGGTTGGTTGATTGGTTTTGAAACAGGCTTTTTCATTGGCCTGGAGTCACCAAGCAGTGAGGTTGCCTAGGCAGGTATCAACAGCACCACAGAGCCTGATGCACCGGACAGCACCTATGCAACATAGCAGTGGGCACCTTGGTCCTGGTGCTGAGTGCTAAGCAGCCACTTGGGGGACAACACTCTCACCTTTGTCCTCACCCAGATGCTCTTAGTTCCCACCTCCTGCTCAAAGGGATTCTGTGGGGATTACTGATGCCTGGGAGACCTTTCATCTCTGTGGATGAAAGGTGCTAATGAAAGTTTGTAGACAAGCACTCCCACTCTGCCCTATGGGAAGGTTCCCAGCTCTTCTAAGGGTGTCTTCTGCAGGTAGCAAGACATGCTGTTTGAAGTGGAAATCACTGTAGACTTTTAATTAGGGGAAAGTGGGGGAGCTTGCTATTAAGCAGAGACCAGATTTTTCCTCGGCTGCCCTGGTAGACCTGACCTTGAGGCTCGTTTCCTGTGATGCAAATCTAGGTTCAGTGCACAAAGCCACCATGTGACCCGGGGCTCACATGATGGGAAACCAAAGCGAAGCAGGAAGCACGTGTGTAACACTGCACTAGTGCGAAGTGGCTCAAGGCCTTCTGGAGAAGCATGCAGCCAACCTGAAACAAGAGAAGAGGCAAGCATTTCTGCAGACAGACAAGCCTTTAGGAAACCCTTCAACCTGTAGCATTTGGCAAGTTTTAGGCATCGTACCACTGTATAAGTGATGCCCAAAAACGAGTTGACTTAGTTCCTAGTCACAAACAAAGATTTGCATGTGAGCATGTTTGCACATGTGGGTACGTGTGGATGGAGGGCAAAGGCAAGGCGGTCCAGTCATCTGTCCATCTTCCCGGCACTAGGATGGCAAAAGCAGATACTGTCATGCCCAACTTTATCACGTGGGGTCTGGGGTTCAAACCCAAGTCCTCACACTTGTAGGGCAAGCATTTCATAGACTGACCCATCTTCCCATCTATGAGTAAGGACTTCAGTGCAGTTGACACAATCTTCCTTAGTAGCATTTTAGTCTGTCAGCAATGTAAAATTAAGACAAACTCTATTCCATGTCTTAATATATTAAACCTCTTTATTGTTGTGTGTGCATGGGGGTTGTGTGTACCACAGCACACATGTGAATCCAGAGAACAACTCTGTGGGGCTGGTTCTCTCCTTCAACCCTGAAGTGTATTCCAGAGGTTACATTCAGGCATTAGGTTTGTACGGCAGGTGCTGAGCTGAACCACCTTGCTGGCCCCTCTCCGTGCAACATCTTGAAGCTCTACCCTTCATCCCCATCCACTCTTGTGATTCAAATCCTGACCCTCAGCCTCCATCCCAAGCATCTATGCTTCATCTCTTCCTAGGATATACCCATGCTCTCTGGGGGCTTCTTGCTGGTCCTCATACCCTCTTTTGGGATGACTGCATGGCTCTCACTATCATTGACCACAGTCTCCTCTCTGTCACTTCTTGGCCCTAAACCCAGGTACCTATCCCCTGCATATGCTGCCTCCAGATCAACATGATGCGAACAGTGTGACTTCCTAACTGCCCCACACTCTGTTCCCAGGTGACCCGAGTCTTCCTCTATGTACCAAACCAAGATGATGATTCCTCCCTCCCGTCTGGCACAAAGGATAGACACCCGTCAATTATCCCAGGCTATTTCCACTTTCCCTCATCTTATATATCAAGGTAGTTATTAAATCCTCCGACTTCTCCTTCCTAAGCTTCTCTTTTATGTGTAGAGATATTTTTATTGCATTTGTTTCTTTATTTGGATGTAGGTGTGGATAGGTAGATGCATACATGTCATGGCACGCATATGGAGGTCAGCAGATGACTTATGGGAGTCAGTTCTCTCCTTCTGCCAAGTGGGTCCTGAAGACCATCGACTCAAGCTGCCCAGCTTGCTGTCAAGCACTTTAACCCACTAAGCTACCTTGTAGCTAGTCCTGCTTCTGGAGAACCCTTCTCCACTCCCTGGAACCATCCCAGACTCACACAGGCTGACTCCAGTGATGCCTCTACTAGTTCCTACTAGAGTATTTTCCATACCTTTCCCTAGCCACTTCTCTCACCATTGCATCAGAAGAAAATTCTAGAGCATTAATCGGATCCTATTGTGCTCCATCTCTAAACTTTGACTGTCATCCATACCTTTCCCTTCAAACCCCAAGCTTCCCCTAGCGCATGGCACAGACATCCACTAGGAGCTCCAGTTCCTGTCCCCCAGACTCCCATGAAGTTCTTGGAGCTGATGTCCTATCACAAACTCCAAATGCCTCCATGATTTCTATTCTCTGAAATGTTCCCCTCAACCTTGACAGTTGAGCACATCATCCTTCAACCTCAGAGCTACGTGAGTACATGAAGCAACAGCAAAAGGTGGGGTGGTAGCAAGATGAGCGAGAGAAGCTTGCAGAAGAATTAGAGCTCGGAGGAGCAGGGGTACAGAGTCAGCCAAGTGCTGGCCATTCCCCAGGGGAAGGGACAATAGCTCAAGTGGATTTTCTTAGATATTCAAAGGGAAGGAGAACATACTCAACCTCATACTCATAGGGCATATTAGAAAAAGACTGCTAGAATTTGAAGAGCGGCCCAGAGCTAGGTAGGGGTGGGGGGCCCTGGACATCAGTGACCGCACAAGGTTAACCCTTTATAATGTGAAGTCATGTGTGATGTGTGTAATGTATAATGTGCACTGCAGAAAACTGGCGCCCTCTGTGCCACACTGGGTCTTCAGGTCCGGGTGACTTTGGGACTCTCCAGTGACTATTGCCATGCTGCAAAACCCTGTGTGTAATATTTCCTCTGACAACCCTACATACCCGGCAGGTTGAATGACCTAACAGGAATGTCTGCTAACCAACTGAACTTTACTTCAACACATCAAGAAAGTCAACAAAAACATTTTTTTCTCCAAATTCTGCAAGTTTGTTGTTAAAATCTGAGTCTCTTTTCCGAGTCTGAAATTCAAGTTGGTTATAAACGAGCAAAACAAAGGGGGAAAACCCAAGCCAGAGAGGAAAAGAACACACCAGAAACAGCATAGAACACTGAACTCTTTCTACAAAAGGCTTTTGCTAAAAACTTGTGCACACACACACACACACACACACACACACACGCACGCACGCACGCACGCACGCAGGCAGGCAGGCAGACAGGCAGACAGACAGACAGACAGACACCACTTCAATTAGGAAGAAACTTGGGTCTGCAATCTGTTGGAGGAAGTCCTGTGCATTTGTCAATAAAGTACTGTTGAGCCTATAGGAAACCTAGATAGGAGGGACTAGGAGTCCAGGAGAACTCTGGGAAGGAGAAAGACAAGAGAGTCGACATGTGACGCCATAGGGGTAGGAAGCCGGGAACTATTCTCCGGTAAGAAACATACTTAGATTAACAATTATGGGATAATTACTTAAGGCAGAGCTAGCCAGTAAGAGACAAGCAAGGCCAACAGCTTCATAATTAATATAGCCTCCTGTGTGTTTATTTGGGACTGATGCGGATCTAGAACCAGGCTGGCGCGGCAGAGCCCAGGCGACTGGCAGGGGATATACCAAATCGGCAAGCAAGGAAAAAGCTTCTCTTAACATAATGGTGTCAGGAGTGGGATCATGAATTTCCACGCAAAATAACAAAAGCTTTAAAGGAATTTTAGAAACAGAAGAATGGAGAGAAGCACAGATTTTTGGTAGCAACATTTTTCTCAGGTGTTTTGCTAGCGACAAGCCGAGATTCACGTGGCTCGCTTACCGGAGTCTTCCTGACTCGGCATTAAAAAAAAAAAAAAAAAAAGCCAGCAAGGTTGTTTTAAAAGACTCTGCTAACGATTGAAAGGGGTGTACGTACAGCTGGAAATGGCAGCATTTGCTGGATGTCAGCATGGACTGAGGCGGTAAGCTGGAGTCACGCTTACGCCCGCCATCTTGAAACGGCAGTTTAAAACAGCCGCAGTTTTAACAGATAAGACACGTGGCCAGAAAAACATAAAGATTTACAGTAAAGTCAGACTTGGATGAACAAAACCTCTAAAGGTTTACAGTGTGTTTAAAAATATACATGAGATTGAGAGAGAAAATGAAACGACAAAGTGGTAAATAAATAAAAAAAGCCGGCGTTGTGGTGGCGCACACTGGTAGGATTTACTCCAGAGGCAGAGGCAGGCGGATTTCCAAAGAGAAATCCTGTCTCAAAGAAAAATAACTAAAAGTAAAATAAATAAAGTAATAATAGATAAATAAATAAGCCACATAAAGATGGAAAATACACAGAGAGTCTGGATACTGTACGCTATTATGTTTTTCAGTTTTTTGATTGCTAAGGAAGGAACAGCTGCTAAAGTACACTTGATTATAAATGCTGCTGAATTAATCCAACTTCTATCTTTTGAAAATGCCTTGACTTCAAAATTTAAGTATAAGGATATGTTACTTGGAAAAGAAGTTTTTATTTATGTTTCTACAGAAAATGAAAAGCTCAGGATTCCTTCCAGGCTTCTGTGGTTTGACGAACCAAGACCCCCGGAAGCAGTGGACCAGGTGTTCCAACAATCGAAACAGCGAAGATGATGCAGTCTTACAGACCCCGAAAATATGGACTTATACAGGTTTCTGAGTTTTGTCATGATCCCCATGGTGTGAACAGCGCCCCCTTCCAGCAGGAAGCAGTTTGGAATGAGCGACGTCCCAATTCCCATCTTGTTTATAAATCTTTGTTTTCATTTAAATGGGATTGTTTATAATTGGCTAGTGATCACAGCCAATCTTCTTTTAATGGTAAAAAGGGGAATTATGGTATGGGTATTGTTTTTCATTTATTGATACAAATTCAAGGTCAATTTTGTGATATGTATATTTCTCTTGATTAAGTATTGTGCTTATACTGATCTTTTAAAATGTAATACATAATTGAATACAGACTATAGATAGTTACTTACAATAGAACTTATAGTTAGGTAAGTTAGGTTTTCTAGATATACAGAAATATATTTGAGATAGACAGTCTTCAAACCTCTCAAAGACCTTCAGAACATGGCATTTAAAATGGTTTAGGGTTTGTCTTGACAATGAGAAATGTGTGCTCCTGGCAGCACCAATTACGTCTGAGAGGAAGATGGGCATCGAAGAAACCTGTTATAAAGTTTGCTTTCAACATGGCAAGATTAGCCATTTGGGCAAGAAACTGCTCTTGCCTAGATTGTTTGACTGTTGTTGTATCATCTGGACATGCAGGACCCATAGGAAAGTGACTACTGAACTCAGTCTTACAGGATTCCTGCTTGATGAAGAGTCTACGAGACTTGCTGCATGACAAAGAAAAATGACTGACAGACTGCCAACGCAGATGGACAGTTTGAAATTTCCTGCTTTGCTGAGAAATCTTCTGGATACATTGTGGCCTATGGGCTGAAGATGGATGCCCCAACGTTACAGAGGAACTTCGGGTGACTGTCCAGGCAGTAAGATGTCTCTGTCAATCCTAGTGTTTATATATTATCCTTCTGTGGTCTTTGATGGAGCTGGACAGATAGTTATAATTATAGTTTTCCTTAGTTATGATAAAAGAAAAGCTGCATATAGGACTTTGTACTCACAAGGATGGGATGGATGATATTTTCTTTAAATCTTGCTAAATGTTGATAGACAAAATATTACAACTGTATTCTTACTTGATAACTGTTCTGTTATATATGATTTGACTATGTCAAAGTTAAGACCTTTCTTTTTGTTTAAACAGAAAAGAGGAGATGTTGGAGAAGTCCTGTGCATTTGTCAATAAAGCACTGTTGAGCCTATAGGAAACCTAGATAGGAGGGACTAGGAGTCCAGGAGAACTCTGGGAAGGAGAAAGACAAGAGAGTCGACATGTGACGCCATAGGGGTAAGAAGCCGGGAACTATTCTCCGGTAAGAAACATACTTAGATTAACAATTATGGGGTAATTACTTAAGGCAGAGCTAGCCAGTAAGGGACAAACAAGGCCAACAGCTTCATAATTAATATAGCCTCCTGTGTGTTTATTTGGGACTGATGCGGATCTAGAACCAGGCTGGCGCGGCAGAGCCCAGGCGACTGGCGGGGGATAAACCAAAGCGGCTAGCAAAAGAAAAAGCTTCTCTTAACAGCAATCCTCCCTGGTTCCTTCCCACTTTCCAATAATAAACAGCAAAATTGTTGCTGGGCAGTGGTGGTGCACGCCTTTAATCCCAGCACTCGGGAGGCAGAGGCAGGCGGATCTCTGTGAGTTCAAGTCCAGGCTGGACCGACAGCCTCCAAAACAATACAGAGAAACTCTGTCTCGTAAAAAACCAAAAAAAAAAAAAAAAAAAAAAGAGAGTAAATAAACAGCAAAATTAAGGAAACAGAAATAAACAGAAACCTGACAGGTAGAGCCTGTGATTATGGGAAGGCTTCAGAGTAGGGTTGGAGTCTTAAATATTAAGGATCTCCCACTGTAAGGGTTTCTGGATAGGGCCGAAACCACTTGTCTTCAAACTAAACACTGTCAGTCCAATCCCCTCAGCCTCACTGGGGTACTCACCACACAATAGAGTAGCTGGCTACACCAAGGTTGTAATGCCTGTCTGCTCCTGCCCGGTGGCCCCAGTGTCTCTTAGCCAGTCCCTCTCCTGTATGTTAGCTCATTATTTTCACACAGAGGCAAAAAAATCACACTTTAACCCTCCAGGGGAGAGAGATGCTTCGTCATCAAGAACAAACTTGTGGCTTTCATTCAAAATAACAAAGTCATAGGCTTTGCACAGCTTGGATCTAAGTAAACATGAAAAAAAAGAATGAACTAAAAATACATTTATACAAAAATAAAGTCTTACTAATATCCTATTCTGGAGATGGGAGGAAAGGAAGGATCCTTGGTAACAAAGATGGAGAAAGGATAACAGGAGATCAGAGGGGAGTGCCAGGTGGGATGGGTGAAACGGGAACCCTTAAGGAAAGAGTAACCTGACCCGAGGAGAGTCTAAACAAATGACTTGTTTCTTCCCAAACTGGGTGAACACAAATTACTAGCTGTACAGTCAGTGCAGCATAATTATGTAACTTAGTTCTAATGTCCAAACCCGATCTCCACCCTACACATAAATTACCCAAAAGCCTCTGGCTCCATTGATGAACAGTTGGCTATAGTATTACTCCTGCCCCTCCTCACTCCCTTCCCTAGTGAAACAAACTGCTGGACGCCGGCCCACTCACACGCCACTTGGTTCTGGGCCAGACCAAAAGTTCCGGAGAAGTCAAATAGTCAAACTCCAGCTACATCCACGATTCACAACTGAGGCATAGGCAAGCCAGATCCATAAAACTAAATGCATCAGGGTTTGTTTTTCAACGTTTCTCAGACTACACAATTAAGCTACGCAGTTTTTATGTCCAAGAAGAAAGCTAGACTCTTAAGTTTGCCTAGAATTCAGACTTAACTCTTAAATAGGTGGCATTACACTTTATCTTATTCTGATATTCACCAACGACCATACACACCTATTCTGGCAAAGGAAATCTTTTGGGTAACATTAAATATAAAGAATGAAAGGAGCTTTTAAAAGAATTGAAGGTAAATTTGTCAATTAGCACCAAGACTGTAGGTTACTTAATCATTTACTATTATCCAGACAGACTGAGCACTTTGCAAAGCTGTAAGACACCAGCTGATGGGTAGTAAGGTATACAATGGCCCAGGCCAAACTGGGTCTTCCTGGAATGATCAGGCAGGATTCCACAGAAATCCTTAGCCATATTTATTCACGTATTACCTCCTGTATCACGTCTGTTTTGTCCTATGTCTTTTTTCTATCCAAAGCTGGTATTTAGCTTTACTATCTTCCCTCTGAATGCAGGAGATGTGCCCACACTTGTGAATGCACATATTAACCTTGTCCCCCATATCCACACACAGATCCACACACATATACCAACACACATGCTCCATCCTTGGGAATGCTATAAGGCTGTGGTATAAACAATCAGTTGACCACCCCATGATGACGGATTGCTAAAACACTGCCTTTTAGTCATGGGGACTAAATAAAATCACTTAAAGTATCATTTACGGTGCGTTGCGGAATTCTTGTTATTGCATTCTTAAGTTTTGAATCACGACCCCTTTTATTAAATTATGTTGCCTTCCCACTAAATCTGAGCCCGTTATTTTCTTTACAAAAACACTACAAGTCACAGGCTAGGACAAATACTTCTTTGTAAGTCATACATCTGATAAAAGCTGTGTACACAAAATACATATAAGGAATTGCTAAAAAGTAGCCAGGAATAGTGGCAAAAGCCTTTAATCCCCGCACTCAGGAGGCAGAAGCAGGCAGATCTCTGTGAGTTTGAGGCCAGCCTGTTTTACATAGTTCTAGGATAGCCAGAGCTACACAGATAAAACCTGTCTCAAGAAGCAAATTAAGCAAACAAACAACAAAAAACCCTAAAATAATTAAATAAAAAAAGTAACAAGAAAACCATCAAGGCAATGTTTTAAACTGATTTCAAGAGAAACGTCTTCAAAGCCGGTATGTGTGGAGGCTAGACAGAGAAAGGGTGCAGCGCTTGAGAGCACTGGCTGCTCCTGCAGAGGATCTGCATGCAGTTCCCAGCCGCACGGCAGCTCACAATTGTTTGTAACTCCAGTTCCAGGGTATCCAGCATCCTCCTCTGGCCGCTGTGGGCATTAACATACATGTTTACACTTAACATGTATGCGGGCAGACAGTCACACACATAAAATAAAAGGCACACGCAACAAGTGCATGAAAAACAGATGAGAAAAGAAATGCAAACACAAACCGTGAGGGCGGCATGAGGTGTGGCGGTGCATGCCTGTAACCCCTCCGCTTGGGAGACGGAGACAGAGATGCTTCATAGATCTGAGGCCATGCCAGTCTACACAGGAACTGTGGGGCCAGCCAAGGCCACAAAGCAAGACCCTGTCTCAAGAAAATATAGAAAAACAAAACCACAAGGATGTGTCCCTATAGACACCTCAGAACGGCTGAAGCAAAAATAAATGAGTAAATTAAGAGGCAAGTTTACACCAGCAAAAACTGGGGAGGATGAAACAGAGGGGGTGGCCATATGGAGAAACAGCAGCTGGCTTGGAGAACAGGCAGGCACAGGTCCAGACTCACAGACAGACAGAAGACATGGGAAGCAAGAAGAAGAGAATTCAAATCTGGGCTCACTCTTCATTAAATGACACCAAGGGGAAGGTTTCTATTTTTTTTTCCTTAATTCCTTAATTCAACACTGAGGCACATTGGTAACTTGGAGTTTATTACTAATGAGTTTAATCATTAACAACAGACAGACAGACACACACACTCACACACACACACACACACACACACACACACACACACACACACACACACACCAGATAGACTTGGTGGCCCACGCCTTCGATTTCAGCTCCTGGGAGGCAGAGGCAGGCAGATCTCTGTGAGCTCAAATAAACAAACAAAAGGAAATGTCCATCGGGGTGTCAAGCTATCTCAGGATGAAATAAGGAAAAGCAAACAAGAGGACTGGACAGATGGCTGAGTGGGTATGAGTATTTACTGTTCAAGCCTGAGAACCTGTGTAGAGATCACAGATCGCAGGCACCCATGTCAACAGGTGTGGCTATGCATGTGCCTGTAGCCCCAGCACATGGAGGACAGACACAGATTGCCAGGGCTTACTAACCAGCTTGTCGAGACAGAAGAGGATAGCTCCAAGTTCAACCAGAGACTGTTTCTCCAGGTACTGAGGCAGAGAACAGTAGATCAGGGCACCTTCCTCTGGCCTTCGCATCACACACACACACACACACACACACACACACACACACACACACACACACACACACACACCAATCCTATGGACAGGTAACATCACTTCACCAGGATGGGAGAAAGAAGCTGGCCCAAATACCTTCACAATCTGATATGCTAACCAGATACTATATACCAGGAACAGAAAAACAAAACAAAGATGACAAACACTATTTGTTGAGTACACAGCTGCCACCAGGGTGCGAGGCAGCTACTCTGATCATTGGTAGGACTGGACAGATTTGTAAAGTGGAGATAACGAGGCCCCAGATCTCACTGGTTTTGGAAGACGTTTGTACAGGAACATGACTCTTTCTGACACAGAAGAGGACCACAGGCTCTCCTTTAGGCGTCCATTTCTATCTCCACATTACCATGAAAGGAATAAGTCAAGAGCTTAGAGGAAGCTAGCCCAGGAAGCAGCACACATTTTTATAACCTTAGGAAGTATGTTCTGGAACAATCAGTGATCCAGACCAACTTCTTCTAACACAAAACACACCCAAGTAATGACTCCCCAAGAGGAGGAAATGGCTCTGGTTTACAAGTGTACAGCCAACAACCACAGTCCAGGCCTTCCCAAAGCCATGAAATGTTCTCATCCACCCCACACCAGGACTATGAGAAATAACTGAAATCATTTCTTCAAGTAAACTAACATCTGTAATCAAATGGCAGGTGCTAAGATACTTACCCCTGCCACCCCCTCCCCAAATGTCACAGTTCACAAACTGAATACCCTGGAGTTTCCTGAAGTAGCTTTACAAGAATGTATGCCAATCTAAGCAGTCTGGCTGATGACAGCAGGTTCTTTATTACACAATTCCAACAGTCCATCTTAAAAAGACACTGCTCATGGAACATGGAAAACTGTTTATAACTACACGAACTTACAGTGTGCACTACCAAATCATTACTCAACCTCCTCTGGCCCCCACCCCTACCTCAGTCTATTTCTGAGATTGCCTCTGGGCATCAGTAGCACCAAGAAATTAATTGTATTAAAAGCCTGGCTTTCACTCAAGGAACCTGTGTGAACCTCGAGCAATGAACTCCCCACTGACAGTTGCTACCCTCTAGGTGAGAGGGAACAATATCTGCTGGAACTTTTAAAATGTTTCTCATAGGTTCATGTATTTGAGGTCCTCATATGATGGCACAGTCTGGGGAGTTTATGGACTTTTAGGATGTGTGGAGTCTTGCCAGAGGAAGTATGTCACAGAGGATAGGATTGGGGTGTTTATAGCTAACCCCACTTCTAGTTCACTCTCTTGGCTTCTTATATGACAAAAAGTGACCAGCCAGCTTACACACACACACACACACACACACACACACACACACACACAGCCACTGCCACTGTCACCACCACCACCATCACTAACATTTACTTACATGTCTAGAAAAGAAAGGAAATAATTGCAACAGATGACAGAAATGCAGTTGTTCCCTGCAGACTTTACTGGGCTTAGGTTTCTCCAGGGGGTTGTCTCATGCTAGATCTAGACCGTGGCTCCTGTTTCCTAAGATGGTCCATAATTAAAGTCAGTAAGAGCACACAGTCTGATAACTATTAATTAGCAGAATACTTGGTTTTAGAAGCCCGTCCTTCAAAAAGTGGTCCCGGGAGCAGTTACAAAGTCATTGCTTTGATTTTTTTTTAAATCTCAAGTATTAAAACAAGCAACTATCACTTCATTAATATCATCTTAACTGTAATGTCATAATCAATTATTATGGAGAGCTGTGTCCCAGCTAATCAGGAGGCTGAGGTAGGAGAATCAGAGGTTTGTAGCGTGCCTGGGTTACTCAGCAAACACCTGCCTTGAAAAAAAATACACACAGGGCTAGGGTGGAACTCAGTGATAGAACTTATACCTAAGCATGCACACGGCCCTGCAATCCACACTGGAAAAATTAAAAAGCCAGCTATTTAACAAAAAAGGGGGTGTCTGGGTATACAGCACACAAGGTTCTGAATTCAATACTCCACACAGCAAGGGAAAAAAGCATTTTTAGGCAAATTAGTGCTCAGAGAGTTTGTTTTATGCCACAATATGATAGTGGTATTCTTACCTATTGGAGGACAGCTCCAGACACTCTGAACCCAAAGTGGAGATAGACTCACTTCCTTATCTTACCTGCCGAGAAGGTGTCTATGAAACCATCTAAGGTCACTCTGCTTCCAGAGAAAGCTCGGGCATCATGCCATGTCTCTCATCAAGGCATGTTTAAAATACATTTTTGGCTTTAACTACCACCTTCATTTTCAGCCAAATAAGATGGGATGTCTGCTGTTTTTTGGTTTGGGGGGAGCTTTTTATGTGTGTAATTTAGAAAGAAAATTATAAATGAAAGTATCTTGCTTGGGCTAAGGTTAATTAGTCTCTTTTCCTTTCACACTATACATTTATACCATTTTTTTAAATTAATGCTCTTTTTAAAGACTATTATTTCAAATTAGAATCATTCTGATAAATAGACCAATTAGAAAGCCCAGAGCTTAGAACCAGTTGTTAAAATGTGCCCACAACACAAGGATAGCTACTGTTAACGCAACAGACACGCCAGGACTCAGCTGCAGGCAAAACCATACAAACTTCCCGGTGCCGGCCAAAACTAACAATTATCATGGCGCTAATGAGCCATCCCTGATGAGCCAGTCTTATAACTCAATGGACAAAAGCAGGGAAAACAGACTAAACAGAATCCTATCCCATTATCATAGATTGGCCGGTTGATTGATTGGTATCGGGGATTAAACCTAGGGCCTTGCCGAGTGCGTGCAAGGCTAGACATTTATGCCAATTGAGCCAAATCCCCAGCCCAATTACCCAATTCTTTTAAGACTCAGAGATGAGCTAACTACAGAACAGACCTGTTGTGAAGATGCACACCTCTCTCCTGCCTCCACCGGGTGACCTACCCTTGAGTCCTCTCCTCTCTGAGAAGATGACAAGCAGGGATGGTTCGGTTCTCTCCATAGAACGGGGCTGGGGGTCCAGTCCTCATCTCTCCTCTGCATGTGCACGTAGCAGGGAGTCCAAACCCAAAACGCAGCAGCCCTGGTTCCGTGTTGCAACGAGGAGCGCCTGCCTTTCAAAGGCTGCAGTGAGGATCTTGTGTTCCCTTTCTGCCCAAGCATGCCCTGTGTGTGTTTGTTGCATCATCACCCTATAAAAATATTATTCTGCAGTAATTCCAGCAAAGCTCTCCCACAGTCCTTACGCTGCCTTCCCAAACACATCGGAGCCCTCCCCAAGTCCTCTTTCCCATCGCAGCTGAGCTTCACCCCACCCATGCTGTCATGGGGGCTTTGGATGACACACCCGCTCTCCCAACGCCCCCACCCCCCACCAACCCTCTTGCTGCCATGACACTTTCCCCCTGGCTCCATCCATCCGCTTGCTGTTTTTCCTCTTCCGAGGGTGTACCCGTACCTAGCAGGCTAGCAGGGGATGTACCGTGTGAATTTCAGTAAGACCTTGGCTTGGCTATGCTGACTGACACCAGCAGTGGCCGTTCAGTGTGTGACTCCACTGTTGGCTCCAAGCAGAGCCTCCCGTGCATCAGTGGCGTTTGTCTGTTTCTCGCCCTAGCCGTCCTCTCCAAAGCCAAATGGAGAGGGGCCAGCGAGATGCTCAGCAGATAAAGATGCTTGCTGCTGCGTTTGACAGCCTAAGTGTGGTTCCCCAGGACCCACATGATGAAAGAACAGAGTCAGCTTCCGTTAAGTTGTCCTCTGACCTCTCCACATTTACACAAACATTTATACACATGCACACACACACACACACACACACACACTAAATAATGCCACACGAGAATTTAAAACATGAACAGAGAGGTGGTAGTATGGCAGACACCGCGTCCTGCTCTACCCGCCTCTCCTGATCTTGGCTTTAGGGGGAGAGGGCTTCCTGCTCGCCCCTCTGCACCTCCATGGGCCTGGAAGAAGCCTGTGAAAAGATCCATAGGACACTGGGGAGGGGGTGCTGCTGGGTCTCCCCCCTTCACCAGATCAGGCTTAGTGTTGAAAGCCCTGAGAGCACTGCCCTCAGGGGTGAAGCTAGGATAAGGACACGCTCAGAGGAACAGTGTATATACCGGAAATACTCAACTTAGAAAACTGAAGAATCCAGGCCAGGGCAGAAACCGGAGAACCAGCCACACACTTACCCCTTCTCCTTTCCTGATCCCTCAGTCAACTTCCCAAATCTGTCTGAAACATAATCTCCAGAGATATCCCACAGAGGCATCCCCACAGAGACATCCCCACAGAGATCTCTCCAGAGACACACCCACAGAGATCTCTCCAGAGACACACCCACAGAGATCTCTCCAGAGACATACCCACAGAGATCTCTCCAGAGACATCTCCACAGATGCCTGTGGTTCCCCCTGAATCTCTCACATCACACCTAGTTTCCAACAGGAACAAATCAAAGTCGGGCTGACAGACACGAAGCTGGGGGTGCATAATGGCGGAGACAAGAGAAGGCCCCTCTGTAGGTGGTTCATCTTGTGTGTTCCCCCTTCTGTAAAGAGGCCCAGTGTGTTGACAGGAAGTTCCCAGAGAAGCCCAAAACTCATGCTGAAATACAGAAAGGATTCCTGTCACTCAAGAGTCCCACAGCTGACAGGCCATCTTCTAGCTGGAGGCTACAGGGAAGCTAAAAGCAACTCCCACCCTCCCGGTGCTAAAACAACGGCGAACTTTCAAATAAAACAAACCATGCTATAAACAGGAAAAAAGGCACTTGGTGAACCACAAAGTTTGAGGAAATCTTGGAAAGGAGGGGGGAAAAAGTCACATCAACAGCAAGGATCCAAACAGGAGTAACTGCAGCTTCAGGGGGTGAGAGAGCCAGTGAAGGGCATGCGGGGAGCCATGGTGTGTCTCTGCTGATGAGACAAGAGGCAAAGGCAAACAGTGTCATGAGCTCCCAGTTCTGCATCCCCCATCTTTCATTTTCCCAGAAAAAGACAATTCTTAGAAGCCAGGGGCCATGGCAGAGAAAATGGGCCCTGTGACTTCGGGAGTGTCCGTGTGGTGTTAAAGAGGAACTGAAAGTTGTTTAGAAACGCCCTACCATCCTCACTTCCCCTCGGAGGGTCTGACCACTTTCTATGACATCACCAGGGATGGAGAGTCAGTCAGTCTGCTTCTTAAGGCAAGGCCTGTTTTGGAGACTCCACAACTGCAGAGGAGATCAAAGGCGGTTCCACAAATAAATAAATAAACAGACAAGACCAGAGCTTGTGACTTACTTGAGGAAATCCCAAATACAATGAGAGCACTGGCCCCAGAGGAAACATAATGCAGACCCCATAGTCATAGGACAGAAAGGTCATTTAAAGAATCTCTAAGGACCTTGGGAAAGACTTTAAATACTATTGGGTGAGTGAGGCAAGAGCACACTGCTCTGAAGAGGAGGCAATAAATCAGAAGAGGGAAAATTAGAAACGACTGCTCAAAAGAAACCAATGGACTTGAGAAATAAAATGAACCGTGGAAACTCCCAAAGCCATTATCCTAAAGAGAAGATACTGGAAAACACTCAAGAGCAAAGCCCAAACCCCCCAGATTTAGGGAATGTGTGTTCAGAGCTGGAAGAAGAAAGAAGTTCAGAGCACGTCCCTAAGACAATGACAGAAGAGCAGTTTGTCCTTTAATCAAGGTGCAGATCCTCCGGCCTAAGGGTTGAATAAAGTCCAGCTACCAGAATGTACCCTCAAGTGGGCTCTGAATACGAGGCATGCAGGCTTTGGAAACTAAAGCTGGTTATGTGGTTCCATGGCAACAGATCAAAGCATGACTGAGAACACTTCACTCTGTTCTCAGCTAGAGGGACACCTTGCAGGATGCTACATGTAGCCTCTGCATCCATCTCTTCGGGGAAAATAGATAATCTCATCTCCCCTGGGTATGTTGTCGTTATTTATTGAAACAACCCATTGAGGAGAGAGGCCCACAACCTAAACCATCGCTGGAGATGATACATAGAGAACAGTAAACAGGATTATAATTTAAGGTGTGAGTCACATGTGCTATTTCATCCAATATGCACAGGATCGTATTACAACAAGCTCTGCCTACCACCCTCACTCAAGTGGCCTGCATAATGTGGGGTAAGCCACTCCTCAAATGAAGTTCCCCGTGTCTGGATTCTACTGTCAGGACAGGTAATAATTAAGAGATTGGGAGCTATACAAGATCAAGGGCTAAATTCTTGCTTCCAACTACCTAGTCTGTTGGGCTTCAAATTCTGAAAACAGGGAACTGAACTAGAGTAGTCGTCACCAACCTGTCTGTGAGCAGCATCACCTGGGGGAGCTCCTAAAAACAAGGACCGACCCCTGGCAGATCTGACTGGCAGATTAGCGAGAGGCCACCTGCATGGCCACGGCTGAGGGCCCACTGATGGTGACTTCAATAGGTCCCTCGAGCTCTGCTCGGTGAAAGATGAAGAGTCTGAACCCAGAGAACCCACACCTTTCCATCTGCAGTGCCAATGGATTTCTAATCCTGAAGAGTCTCAAAAGTAACAGTGGTGTCAGGAGGCCTAAATTAAAACTACACAGAAACCAGGCACAGCCCCTGGCACTTGTAAAGGGGCTCAGAAAATGTTAATTATTATAATTACACTTCAGTAATTAAGGCACAGGGTGGAGTAAGTAAGCTGAAAATATCAGCGCTCCCCAGAAGGAAATAGCATCTCTTTTAAAGTGACCTAACTGTGCCTAACATCATCTGACAATTAGAATGCCTCAGGGGTCCTCAGTCTTTATAACGATACAATCCTTTGACACAGTTCCTCATACTGTGGTGGCCCCCAAGCAGAAAGTCATTCCATTGATATTTCCTAACTGTAATTCTGCTACCGTTATAAACTGTAATGTCAACATCTGATATGTGACCCCTCCCCACCAAAGGGCTCTTGACCCATAGGTTGAGAACCACTGCCCCAGCTGATGAGGGAAAGACGCGTCAAGAAACACGTATTAAAACAAATCTTACCGCTTGTACTTAAAAGTATTCTAAGGTTATAGCTTAAGGAGCTTAGTTGGGATTTCTACTGCTGTGAAAAGACACCACGACCAGGGCAGGCCTTATAGAGAAAGCATTTCACTGTGGCGGATGAGTTGCAGAGGCCTAGTCCATATCACCGTGGTGGGAAGCAAGGCAGACACAGCGCTAAAGAAGGAGCTGAGAGTCCTTACGTCTTGACTCACAGAAAACAGGAAGTGGTCTGTTTTTGTCTCACTGGGAGATGTATCTTGAGCATATATGAGACCTCAAAGCCCTGCCTCCACAGTGACACACTTCCTCCAACAAGGCCACACCTCCTAATAGTGGCACTCCCTTTGGAGGCCATTTTCTTTTAAACTACCACCACAGGAGTGTTTACCAAATATCCATGGGTAGCACAACCCACAAGCAGACATTTGTTTTACGTGAAAGCTGTAGCATGATGTATCAATTATTTTTTATCTAACTTAAAAAAAATATCTTCCTCTTACAC
This sequence comes from Mesocricetus auratus, assembly GCF_017639785.1. Taxonomy (NCBI): domain Eukaryota; kingdom Metazoa; phylum Chordata; class Mammalia; order Rodentia; family Cricetidae; genus Mesocricetus; species Mesocricetus auratus. The sequence continues at coordinate 40,570,477 of NW_024429199.1, read as the reverse complement.
AGATCACAGGAACTCGGACACAAAACTCCTCTGTGTTCCACTCATTCTTGCTATAGTTCTATTTTCCCCCCCACCGGCCCAAAATAACCGTACTAAATGCAAACACATGGACATGTCAAGCAAACATTCAAGTTTGGCTTTTGGTTTGTTTGGGTCCCCCCCCCCTCGATCTTCTGAGTATGTGTTTGTGTGTGTACACACGCACGTGTATGGAAGAAAGTGACTTCCACATGTGTGTCAGAGCAAATAGCAAACTCCACGCTTTCCTCCTTGATACAGAGACCTCTCACAGCTGCGCGCAGCCAGCCAGCTTTCCCTCCATCTTCTGGACATTCTCCTCTCCACCTCCATCTCCCCATAGGAGCGCTGGGATGGCAGGTGTGTGCAAGCGTTGCTTGTCTGGCTTTTGACGTCGCTTCTTGGAATCTGAACTCAGGCTGTCAAGCTTGCACAATGAATACTTTGCCCACCAAGCCATCTCCCCAGCCCTCAACTCCATTTCCCCTAAACTAGCCTTAGGAGCCGTTGACCTATTGCAGACACGAACAAGTTCTATAAAGTTCTGCCTCACACAGTCCATGAAAATCCAAGAAAAACTTTTCTCAACAACTTTCTACCAGGCAAGCGGTTTGAAATAGCATAGAAATGTGGGACCTCCACACATGTACGTGTCTGTCCTTCCATGACAGTGGGGTTTAACTGGGCTAGAGAAGGTGACTCTCATACTTAGCTCATGACTCAAATTCTGACCTTGTTCAAGAAGTGACAACAAATTTGGCAAGAATCATCAAGTGCTCGGCTGTCTGCTTGAACAATGGGCAATCTGGCTGCGGAAAGCCATAGCCAAAAGCCAAAGTCCCAGCTAAACTGGAAAGCCTGAATGGCAGCTGTCCACACCCTACTCGGTATTGCCAGGTCTGAGCTCCCTCAGGAAGGATTCTGTTAGAAATACAAAATGGCAGGATGGGGCAATATCTTACTGGGTAAAGTGCTTGCTACACTTGCACGAGGATGTGATGGTCAGATCACACCTTAGGGGGTGGGGCAGGCATGATGGTGCATGCTGGTAATCCCACCTACAACGGTAGGAAGTCGGGAAGATACCCGAGGCTCATCAGTCAGCCAGTCTAGACAAGACAGTGAGCTCTGGACCAGTGAGAGATCAAGATGGACACCTATGATTGACCTCTGACCTCCACGCATATGCACATGCACACACAGAATAAGCCACGTTCTCTGATTTTTTTCCTTGACTTTCATAAAACTGAACAAACGTAATTGTTCATCTTAAAGCCTCATTTCTCTTACAAGAAAAGGAAATCAGAGGAGAGAAGAGACAACACCACTCCTAAAGGTGAAAAGCGCTCGGCTAACAGCCAGCCCAGGCTCCCTCCATGCTCCCTCCTCTGTGTCATTAGAGCTTCCCCTGGCATTCTGCAAGCTGATCCCAGGGAGTCCATCTGGTCCCTAAGTGGTGCTCTGGATGGTAACAGTTCCCTCACAACTGCATTAAAGCCTGGAGCCGCCAGAGGAATTCCCACAGGTAATGAGATTATTCTAATCTCTGATTGATGAACTCTTTTTCTAAGTAAGGAAACAGATAGGAAGATTATTCGGAGAGGGGGTAAAGATGAAAACGTAATTACCAGACAGAGGAGAGTGGATTATGCATCTTCTTTGACACCAGAATATCTCAAGGTCATAATTACCATGGAAATTTTAGTCTATTTCTCAGAAAATGCTTCTAAAATTGTATAAATCAGCCTTCTAGGAGAGAAACTCAAAAGTTAATTGGTTTTGGTCAAAGGTCACTTTGTAGTACTAAATTACTGTACAAATTATTGCCAAATGGAAAACTGGGAAAAAACATGGACTGTAGTTGGGTTTAAACTGTATAAACCATTTTCCATCCCTAGTGCCTTCCCAGCTACGTGTCAAAACTTCTCAATGCAGCACATTTTTCCAAATCTTTGCTTCTGAGAATAAGGCCTGGAGCAATCACACACTGCAGTATATAAGTGGCCCTTTATTCTACCTTTCATTTTGGAACAGAAACAAGTTATATCTAACTAAGGAATCTTAAGCCTCGGGGCTCCTTTTAAAGCCTGGGAAGAGCCCCAACAATGTGCTTGCAACAAATCTCGCTATAGAATCCAGAAGAATGGTCTTTTGTGCACTGTTTCTTAACGATCCTCCCCACAAATTATATGAGTTTGAGAGCCAACAAAAACGTGGGTCCTGTCGAAGAGAATATTTGCAAACTATATTTCTGACAGGGTGTTCACATCGAGAATACACAAAAAAATTCCAAGTATTCAACAGGAGAAAAAAAACTAATCTAAAACCCAGCAACCTGGCTATCAAGACAGCTCAACGGGTAAGGGTGCTAACCACCAAGCGATGACCCGAGTTTGATCCCTGGTAGAGAAAGGAAGTGACTTCTGCACGTACATGTACACGTGCACATACATGCACATATGCACAAACACACAGAGACACACATACAAATGTAGAAAGTAATTTAAAAGGACAAGGCTTAAATAACTATTTATAAAGAAGACATGCAATTGGCCAACAGGTATATTAAAGCATACTACTAGTATCATTAGGGTCAACACCATCACCACCACCCCTAATATCACCACCCCCATCTCCTCTAATATCACCACTATCACCACCACCATCACCACCCTTACCAGCATCACTACCACTGACATCACCACCAATATCAGTCACCACCACCAACAAAACTAACATCACCACCACCGCCACCACCACTAACATCACTACTAACCAAAGAAAGGCAAGTCAAAACCACCATGAACCATCAGCCACTGGAGTATGAAGGCTTATTATCAAAAAGACTAAACAAAATGAACCCCACACGCTGATGTCGGGACTCCAGTCATTGTGTAAAACAGTACAGATTTTTACAAAAAGACAGTATCTTCAAAATATTGAAAACAGATCTAACCTACAACCCAGCAATCCCAGCACTATATCCAAGAAATCAGTGGCTCAAAGAGAGGTCTTTCCTGCCATACTCACTGAAGTCTCATCCGTGATAGCCAGAGAATGCAAAACATCTGCTGATAGCAGATAAGGGAGACGTCATACGTGCGCATGATGAAATATTGGACAGCCATAAAGAAGAACGAGACCCTGCCCATTCACAGCAGCAGGAATGGAACTGAGATCATGAAGCTCGCCAGGCAGAGAATTATGACTACACGTAACTGCTCAGACAGAGAACGCAAAACCCTTAATCTCACAGGAGGCGATGTGCAGAGCTCCCCTCGTCTTCTCTGCCTCCTACACCTGCCCACAAGGAAACGGAGCAAGACACAGGCCCATTGAGAACAAACTCCAGTCCCTCTTACCCCAGACTTGCCTGAGGGAAAAGAGGGGGATGAGAAGCAACCACTCCAGGCCCGGCACAACCAGTGGGAGATGGAGGTCAGAGGGCACCAGGGGCTGAAATGCTTCTCACCATAGGTGGGCAACCAGGAAAGATCACAGGGGCCTGGGAGCTAAGGAAAGCTTGGAGCAGTGAGAGTCCTTCCCTTTCCAAGCCATCATGGCCCAGTTGTGAGCAGACGGAGATAAGCCACTGGGAACCAGGCTAGGATTTGCATCCTTCCCCCTCAATAAATACATATACATATACATACATACATATATATATATATATATATATATATATATTCTTCTTAGGGAGCAATTTTGCCCAAAAGATCAATCTTGCTTATTCTATGGCTGAGAAAAGATTCCTCCTTAGTTTCTAAAAGTGAAATGGAGGAACAAAGAATTTCTTCTGATCAAGTAGGTACCACACAAACAAGATGGAGAAAAAGTAAAACAAAACAAACTCTGCTGGTAGTGACACTCGCATTTAATCTCAGCACCCAAGAACTAAAGTCAGGCAGATCTCTGTGAGTTCGAGGCCAGCCCTGGCTACAGAGTGAGTTCCTGGACATCCAGGGCTATAGAGTGAGTTCCAGGACAGGCTCCAAAGCTACACATAGAAATCATGTTTCAAAAAAAAAAAAAAAAAGTAAAAAACCCAAACAAACAAACAAAGGTAAAGAAAATGGTGACAACAATTTACAGTGACCCCACCACATGAGGGGAAAGAGTGCTCCTTTCTGGGAGACAGGAGGGGACAGTGCTCCTAGACAATCCAACCCATAGGACAACAGGGGCACCAAAAACTTAAAATCAATCATTTGAAGCAGAAAATTGTAACACACCGTGAATGCCTGCAGCCCCTACCAGGCAGGAGGCTGAAGCAGGACAGTCTCACCCTGAGCAATGCAGCAAACCCTCATGTCCACAGAACAAACAAACGTGAGAGAGGGGGAAGGAAGGGGGAGGGGAGGGGAAGGGGAGGGGGAGAGGAGGAGAGGGGAGGGGAGGGGGAGGGGTGAGGGAGGGGAGGAGAGGGGAGAGGGAGGGGAGGGGAGGAGAGGGGAGGGGAGGGGGAGGGGAGGGGAGGGATGGGGGAGGGGAGGGGTGGGGCGGGGGGGAGGGGGAGGAAATATGAAGCAGAGAAGGGAGAGGAGATAAACTGCTCTGGCATTTTTTAATCACCCAATATACAAAGCTCAGTCATACCATTTGAAGCTCACACTTAAACTTGAGGGAAATATTTTACTGCTCCCATTTTACAAACAAGAAAATAGGGGCCCAGAAAATCAGCCTCAAGTGTACAAAAGTAACAGTCAACGGAGAAAAGATCTGGGCCCAGTCACAGTGCGCGGTGAGCGGCTAACACATCCCAGGATGATCTTGAACAATGGGATGGGACAAGGCAAAAACCACCCGGTGAAGAGAGACAAGTTTCGGAGAGTTATAGAAGGATTATGTGAAGCCCCTCACAATACAACCTCAGTGTAGCGACTCTTAGATTTCTAGACCTTCATATACTTTCCAAATGCTAGAAGTAATGAGACCTATGGGATCAACCTGATTGCCTAAAGAAAACGAAAATGAAACAAGCGAGGGCTAGAGGTTCTGGGGGACACAGCTCAGCTGTATGTAGGCAACCTGCTCAGCCTGCTCAACGGTGTGGGAGCAGAGGGTGTGAAGAAGTCAAGACACAAGTCACGCCCCCAGCACTACCCCTTCTGCTCCCTCTTCCTCTGTCTTCCTCGAACTGAAGGCCTGCTATGTGGGGTGCGCCTCTAAGACGACAATTAATCATCTCCTCAACGTTGTACCTAAAAGGCCTATGTGACACGCCTGTCCTGTATATGCAGTTTTTCTTTCTTATTCCAGACTTACCCAAAGACAGACCAGCAATTACAACAATTATTGATAAAGCACCAAACTCCAAGTCCTGATGAAATTAAAAATTCTAATTACGAAAATGTTTCTGTATCGATGGGCAGTGGTGGCACATGCCTTTAATCCCAGTGCTCAGGAAGTAGAGGCAGGAGGATCTCTGTGAGTTCGAGGCCAGTCTGGTCCACAGAGTGAGTTCCAGGACAGCCAGGTCTACACAGAGAAACCCTGCCTTGAAAACAACAACAACAACAAAAAAAAAAAACCAAAGTTCCTGTTTCAAAAAGCAAACATGTTGTAGTATTGTTATCACAGCCATGAAAGGGACATTTGCATCAACCATGCAAGGACTATGAATGACCCTGTCCCAAACATAGCCACCATCTGCTGCATGCCATCCTCTTAAGTTACGTGATTGTGTTTTGATTAGCACAATTCTCATGAGCACAGGAACTTCCAGGCATTTCCAGAGACCTCTTCTGAGACTGAATTGGGTTTAATTTTCCTAATTATAGAACAAAGAGGAGCTTAATTAAATTTCACATGTATAGATTTTTCAATCCCAGCAATGATGGCCAGTATGCATGCACACGGAGATGACAAGCCTCCTTCAACACTGTTTGAGCCTTTCAGACCATTTAAAATAACAGAAAGATACATATAATGCCAGGAATTTTTTAAAGTAAAATTAACCTTATACTATTTGCATGTCTAGTCAGAAAACAGGAAATTGGTGCGCAAACAAAATTCTCACTCCCTTCAAACCACACTTCTATTTTTTCCTCTTCAATTGTGACAGCATCTTTAGTTCACATCAGTTTCATTGAAACTATTTTTGGTTCCTATGTGTCTAATAAGTAGGTTTGGGGGTTGGGTGTTTTGTTTTTCTTAGTACAGATCCTCTCAGTATTAAAATGTTTAACTTAAAATCAGCTAGTAATGGCCAGGAGGTGGTGGCACACACCTTTAATCCCAGCACTCAGGAGGCAGAGGCAGACGGATCTCTCTGAGTTCGAGGCCAGGCTGGACCGACAGCCTCCAAAACAATACAGAGAAACCCTGTCTCATAAAAACCAAAAAAAAAAAAATCAGCTAGTAATAAGTATCTTTCATCTTTAATAAAACTTCCTAGTAGGGCATTGATGAGATGGCTCAGTGGCTAACAGTGTTTTCCCCTAGGCCTAAAAACCTGAGTTGAATCCCAGGCATCACATGATGGAAGAAGAGAACCGACTCCTGAAAGTAGTCCTCTGACCCACACACACATAACAAGACACACGCGTGCAGGCACACACGTGTGTGCACATACTTACCAAATAAGTGTAATTTATTCTAACTTCATAATTGGACTGGAGATGTATCTCTGTGGTAAAGTACATGTCTAGCATGGAGGAAAAGTCCTAGGTTTGAGGACTTTTCAGAAGAAAGGAAAAAGAACAAAAGAAACCTACATAACTGACACAGCAACAGTAGAGGCTACAAAAATAAAAGTATTTTCATCTGGTCAAGAGGATATAATCTCTAGCCTTGGTGGAGTCCTACTGTGACAACATCTGGACAGGGCCCATGGCTTGGCTAAAGAACTATCCTCAGAAAGGCAGGTTCATCTTAAACTGTATTCCACTGAGATAGGTGGAATAATCATCCCTTTAATGAGATACTGTATTTCTCCTTCCCAGAATTCCCAGCCCTTACTGAAGTCCCTTTCAGGGGTGCAACCATGTGGCCTTGAAAGTCTGTCTGCTTTCCTGAATTTCTCAGAAGACCATGCCTTTCCCTTCCTGTCTCTGTTCTGAGCATGCTCTAACATGTTGGGATTCTTTCTCTTCCTCTAAAGCCCCTCTTTCTGCCACAGGGCCAAATGACCCCCACACACGCTTAACTCAAATGTTATGGCCCCGCTCACCCCCTTCTCTGTCCTCCTCCTCCAGGCAAATATAGAGATTTGTAGTTTGCTTGACCTAGAGATTATCTTTTAAAACCTAATAAACCTGTCCTTGAGCTTCTGTTTGAATCCTTTCTTAAGTTGTTTTATTAATGAGCCTCAGTACCCCCCACCCCCACAAAGGGGATCCCAGTTTTGCAGTATCATAATGAAGGGAATCTAGGAAAACACAGCTAACATCATGTAGTGACCAGTCCCCCATTTTAGCAGCCATTACAGGCTACCATGTACTTGCATGACCTTGCCGCTCCTGTCCTGGTCACTAAGGTCAGATGCCCTCCTCGTGGCAAGGAGCCAATCAGAAGTTAGCTGGCAGTGCTGTGCTTTACGACTCTGGGTGTGCTTTACAGACAAGTGCACAACAGTGACATGCAGAGCATAGGAACTGCCCTGGGAGGGCCTATGGGCCATAACAACCAGTTGACCAATCAACACAGGGCAGGTCACCCAAACCTGGAAGCACACCAATCCTGAGACTGTTTCATACCCCTAGACACTCCCCTTACGCTGCCCTTTAAGATCCCTGCCTCAAGGTTGCTTGCGGTCTTTTCTCCAGCCATTTGCCATGGTGGCGGGGTGAAGGGCCCGAGCTAATGGGGTTAGCTCGTTAAACATCTACAATAAAAGATTCTTTGCTTTTGCATCGAAATGGGCTTCTTGGTGATTTTGGGGTTCAGAATTTGGGCACAACAATTACACTGATGGAGACAGGAAAATAGCCAACTCAGCTCTGGGGCAGGAGCTCCACCAAGAGACAACTAAGAAGCACAAAGGGCTTTGCTAACGTGAAGCACTAAGATGTCATTAAGAATCAGATGCAGACATCTGGGAGAAGTTATCAACAAGAGAGGGGGGTCCCACCTGGAGGTGTACTGACTGAGCGTGTAATTGGCATGTCAAGATAGTAGTAGGAACCCTTGGGGAGCATGGAGGAAGTAGAAGAGAAGTAGAATCTGAAAGGAGTTGGGGGAAAGAAGGCTCATCAAAAATGGAAGAATGCCAAGAGAAGGGAACCATCTGAATCCAACAGCAAAAAGACGCTTTAAGGAGACAGTATTTGAGGAAGCAGGTCAGGGTGCTAAAAAAGCCATGCATGGGCAAATCTAGAGCAAACTTCATTCTTCTGATCAAAGCTCACATCTGCCATCTTCCTAAGGCACCTTCCCACTGTACTTTTTAATGCCTAAAACCAGGCATCGCTCTGTGTCTTAAGTCTAAATTCCAGAAGCAAGTATTATTTCTACCAATTACACAGTAACAGTACCAACTGGACAGTAATAATCAGAAAATAGGAATATTGTAGATCATAACGCTGCTCCAAGGAGGAATGAGGCTGTATTTGGTCTCTAACGGTTGTTCTTTACTGGTCGTCCTGCTGTCCTCGGGGAACTAAGAGGCACACAGCCTAGCCAGGGTTCCAATGGTCAACAACTCTCTTTGGTGCCTAACTCAACAACTGCTCAGTCAAGGCTTAGAGGGGTCCTGGATACTCAGAATGGGATCCAGCTGCCTTAGTTAACTTCCAAGGTCTAGGAAGAGAAACAGATGGTCTGGGAACAAGAAGAGTCAAACCAGTTTGACCACTTGACATGCAATTTAAGAAACAGCCTAAGCACACGGGCAAGAGAGCAGAGACAACACTTAATGACCTGTGGTACTGAAACTTCAAGCAGCAATCACTTCACACAGCTGTCTTCCACTTAAAGACAGAAAATATTAGAAGACATAACTCTTCTATGGACCCAAGACTCCATCAGTCAACAGCACAGACACTTAGAAGGAAGAATGTCTTCTCCATGCTCAAGCGCCTCCGAACGAAGCAAAGACAGAGGAAAAGGAAGGCTGAGGACCTCAAAGGGGTCTCCTGGAATGTCTTGGCAGATGCCTCAGTTCTCTGCTGAATTTTGCTTTTGTGGACAGAGATATAATGATAAATTCCCTGCCTCTGGCTTTTCAAACGCGAGCCCACTGAGTGGCTCACTCTACGGACAACCAGGCAAGCAGCTAGTGAGGAAAAGACCCCTCTATACATAACTTTTCCCAGTTTTAATCCCACTCACAGTTAAGTAGGCCAGTTCAAACGGGCTTCAAAATTTGCGCATATACCAGTAGAAAACACAAAGACAGAGACAAACATTGGGGCCAACAGCGCATGCTCAGTGTAAACAATCGCTTTTCTTGCAATTACTGTGGCCTCACACCTTCCCCTGTCTCGCAGACCTACTGAGCATTCTATAAAGCACACTCTACACTTCGCTGTGCCAAAATGGTATGTACAGGATTTGTGTTGTCAGTTCACATAACAGTTCTGATACTGCTCATGGACACCTTATATATACAAATATGCTTTTACTCACAGAAATTTGTTTTGCTCTTGATTCAATCCAAAAGCCAATAAAGTAAACATGATGATGTGAATTGATAGCATTACATTTCGGTCATTCGGTTACATTTATTATTCATTAGATTTTTGAGAAATCGTTGCTAGCTGATATGGTCTTGAACTCCTCTGTTCAAACGATGCCCCACAGCATGCCCAGTTCTAGCTCCTTTTATTTAGATATGAGTCTTGTATAGTTTGACAAGTCATAAAAGGCTACAGGGCTATACAAAAAATGTTAGGTGTCCAACTGCGTGTCACAATACCAACTGCATTAGACATTTATAAAGTCTCCATTCCATGTGAGAAAAAGGGAAGTAAGAACAATTGGAGAGGTAAAGGTACCTTGTGGGAACAGACAACTAGTGGACACCATTACAGTAGATGTTCCTCACCTTTGACTCCAGGACTTCTAAGAAGGTAGCTAAAATTTTAAAGAGGGAGGGACCAAGATTCTAAAGGGGGGAGGGGTCAAGATCCTAAAGGGGAGAGGCCAAGATTATAAAGGGGCCTGGGCTAGGATTACCAAGGGGGAGAGGCCAAGATTATAAAGGGGCCTGGGCTAAGATTACAGAGGGGGAGGGGCCAAGATTATAAAGGGGCAAGGTCTTAGATTATAAAGGGGGAGGGGCCAAGATTATAAAGGGGCCTGGGCTTAGATTATAAAGGGGGGAGGGACCAAGATCATAAAGGGGATAAGGCCTTAATCCCCTTAACTGAAATAGATGAAGACTCTTCCTGCTAAGCTCACAGCTATACTCCCCAAAACTAACAATGGGATCAAAAACCTGAGCCCCACCCTGAGAGAGAGGAGGCTTCCTCCAGAGTTGCAGATTCAGACTACTGCAGAGACAAGGGAAAAGCCAGTCTTCTTCCACAACCAAATCCTCCACGGCCAGTGTTCCCAGAGGAGAGAAGTAGCTGAGGTACACACAGTCAAAGTGGGTGAACAGACCAGGAAGTCTTTGTCTGGAAGAAGAAGACGCCAGACTCACCAGCCACCTCCTCCCATCGGCTGCCTTAGCCAATGTTTAGCCATTGTTCCTTACCCCATAATGTCTCAAGGGATCCTAAAACCAGAATGTGAGATGCTACCACAAAGTTTGCAAGTTGACTCCTGACTGACAGAACACAGCTCGGTGTAACTTTAACAGCTGTCTACTTCCTTGTTGGGGGGAGGTGCAGAAGTTGTCAATATTAATGCAATCAAGGCTTTGAAGTTCCTCCAGCGCTCAGGATCGCCCTCCTGCATACCTAAGGCTCACACCTTCTAGACTAAGGCAGATACCACCTCTCACTCCCTTTTTACAACCACTGATACTTTTTTCCCCTCCTCCTCCTCCTCCCTTTGAGATAGGGTTGCTGTTCCCAAACTCCTAGGCTTAGCTGACCCTTCTGCCTCAGCCTCAAACTCTGTCATCTTAGGAATTCCCCATAATACACAAATAATCTCCCGCCCTTGTGTTTCGCCACTGATACTGAAGACACCCCCAGTCAACTTTACATCTACATGTGACGTCTGACTCCTGAGCAAACAAAAAGGAGAGAGGGAGTATGAAATCACTCTCAAATCCCAAGGTAGTAAGAAAGACAAAACAAGAAGCAAGACACACATACCACTTTGACTTAAGATGGTATCATATATACCCAGACAAACTAAAGACAGTCAAATAGGCATTCGAGTAGATTTCCATACATCAGCAATAACCAACAATAGAGGCATTGGGGGAGGGAAGTCCTTTATGAGATGGGTGTGTTGGCACATACCTGACTCCTCAATACTTGGAAGGCTGAATCAGAAGGATTACTACAAGTCTGAGGCTAGCCTGGGCTACATAAGGAACTCTAGCCTAAGCTGTCCCAAAACAAAACAAAATTAATTAAAATCTTTTTTAACCAGGTGGTGGTGATGCAAGCCTTTAATCGGAGCACTTGGGAGGCAGAGATAGCCAGATCTCTGTGTTCAAAACCAGCCTGGTCTACCAGAGTGAGTTCCAGGACAATTAGAACTGTTACACAGAGAAACCCTGTCTCAAAAAACAAACAAACAAAAAAAAAAACACAGGCTGGTTCTAAAGTTTATAAAGAATAATAACTGTGCAAAGATTCTTCAAGAAAGGATATGTTGAGAGGAAAAAGAACTAAGGCACAGCAGATGCAACTTACGCGGAGACTGGGACTTACTCGGAGACTGGGACTTACACGGAGACTGGGAGCTTGGTACAGAAGGCATTTCAGGCTGGCAGTGATGGGTTTCCCACCAATGAAAAGGCTTGTTTTCCTCTCCCCAACCCAGTGCACCAAGGAGCAAGTCCCACAACCTCCCCAGACAAGGCTGAAGACCAAAGGGTTGTGACAGTCTACATTCCCACGGCAGGCCAGACTTCTGTCTTCACCTTTCCTGTTCTTGTGGGATCAGCAAGGATCCGCCTCTATTCTCTCAGCAGCTGCTTGCAGGCCCGTGGGCCACTGGGTCTGCGGGGTGACTCACGGTGAGTCAGTGCTTCCCTGCCTGCCAGTCCCCGCTTGAAAGCATCCACACCAGCATGCAGCCCCTTCATTACAAAGATATCCCCAGCCCTGTGTTGGAGAGTTGTCAGTTCCCTTCGAAAAGTGATGATCAACCACAGAGAATTTTTCAGGGAACAGTAACTGCTTAGCATTAAGACAGTCTATGCCTCACGGCAGGGAAGAAAAGAGTGAGAAACTCAGTTTTCACTACAAAGGTTGACTTTTGCTCCTGGTGTTAGGAAGTAAACACAGACCCCCCCTAAGATGCTAGGGAAAGCTCTACTATTGAGCAGTACCCCAGGTCCCTAGGATCCTGATTTTAATTTTGATTTTTTATTAGTTCTTTGAGAATTCCATCCAATGTGTTTTGATCATATTAATTCCCCCATACCCACACAACTTTTCACCAATCCACATACCCCCTTTTCCTTTTTTCCTTTTTTTTTTTTTTTTTTTTTTTTTTGTATTCTTCCAGACCCATCTTGGGTGTATGGTACTCCACTAGAGCAACTTACCAGGAGTTGCAAACCCTTCACTTCCCAGCAGCTAACAGGTGATGACGGCTCCACCTCTAGGGGTAGGACTGTGCAGGCCAGTTTCCCTCTCCATGCTGGGATTTTATCTGCTTGGGCATACACAGGAGTTATACATGCTGCCACATGGCTGTAAGTTCTTCCATGCAGCTGCCCTGATAAATCCAGCAGATGTAGCTTTGTGGTCATCCACCATCCATCTCTGACAGGCTTTCTTCCCTTCTCTAGTGATTCCTGACCCTGGGGGAGGGAATACAGTAACTGTGTCCCTTTTGGGGCTGAGCATTCTTTTTTTTTTTAAAGATGTATTTATTTATCACATGCAGTGTTCTGCCTGCAAGCCAGAAGAGGGCACCAGATTGAATTACAGATGATTATGAGCCACCACATGGTTGCTGGGAATTGAACTCAGGACTTCTGGAAGAGCAGTCAGTGCTCTTAACCTCTGAGCCATCTCTCTAGCTCCAGGGCTGAGCATTCTGCAGTCTCTTATTCACCACACCCTAAAGACACCACCAGGAAACTTCAGCTGATGCACACATTCAGTAAAGTAGTAGGACACAAAATTAACTTCATATATACAAGTGACAAACATACCGAGAAAGAAACCAAGGAACTGGTGCCATTCATAATCCCCTCAATAAATAAAAAAAGATACCAGAAAGGAAGACACCCCCCACCCTCACCCCCAACCCTCCACTGCGGCCCCCAGGAAGATTCCTAATAGGGAGAACTCAGGACACAACCAGAAATGGTGTCAATAACATTTGCTTGCTGGAGAATCACCTACAATTTTCCAAAGTTGAAAGTCTCTGTGTCCCTAAGGAGAATTCTAATGAAACAGCCTACCCACATCTTAAATACCAGCCCCCCAACCCTCAGCAGAAGTTCTGAAAGCCAGGGTGGGCTCAGGATCATAATCCCAGCACTTGGGAAGTTGAAGCGGTTGTCTTGGGACCAGACAGCTTAGGGTCTAGAGTACATAGCGGCTCCAGGCCGGGGCTGCAGAGTGAAGCCGTCTCAAAAGAAATGGGGCCACAAGATGGCTCAGCAAGTCAGGGATTTGTCTTGCAAGCCTGACAGCCTGAGCATAATTCCAAACCCAGAAAAGCCTGATGTACTGTGCAACCCGGTAAACCCAGCACTCCCGCAGGAACAGAAAGTGAAGACAAGACGCTCTCCTGGAAGCTCCAAGGCCAACGCATCTGGAGTACTCAGTGAGGCAGAAACAAGAGAGACTGTACCTCAGCAAAGCAGTAGACCAGAGCCAGCTCCCAAGAGTTGTCCTTGACCTCCATGTGTACATCATGCCGGCACACCCACTTTGATATACGAACACACATACTAGTAAGTAAAACAGTTTTCCAAGGTTTCCCATAGCCAGTATCTGGCCAAGGTTGAGGAGCCTTTAAGTAAACGCCTGGCTATAGGTTGCTCCAGGTTTCCCGGCAGAAGCCCAGCTTGTCACTCTTAGGGCTCTGGAGGAGCTGCAGGGTACTCCTGAGGGAGAACATGATACTTACAGAGCTGATTGCATCTCTGAGCTGGACCAGGCCAGTCAATGCTGGCCCCCATTCCACATCACAGAGTTCTTAGGGAGGCTAGCATCCACCATCACTCAATGGGAAAGGTCTAGCTCTTTCTAGAGGGTTCCAATGGTTTTCTTCCTCTCTTTTGATGCTGTTAGGGATAGGGTTGTTAGAGGAATGAGAAATGTTCATCTGTGTGTGTGTGTGTGTGTGTGTGTGTACACGCGCATGTGTACGCAGAGAGAAGAAAAGAAATTATCAACATTTATGAGCGTATCTTACATAATTTCCACTCAGTATGATGACTTATACCTATAATCCTAGTATTGAGGAGGCTTGGAGCAGTTTGAAGCCAGCTTTGACCTCTCAGCAGTTTATTCTCTCTCAAAAAACAATCACCCACCTTTTAAAGTTAAACTAGGTTCCATGGAATATTCCTGAACCAAAATGGCACATGACAAAGTGACATGACCGAGCATGTCACTCTCCTGGATTTCATGTATCGCATGCACAGCCACAGGGACAATGTCCAACATTGAGCTGTCTGCAATTATTTATATAATCTTACTCTGAGACGTATGCATCCCCCCTCAGCCATTACAGGTCACGAAGGGAAAATTAAGCTCAGGCACATTTGTTCAGTACAAGAAAATCCCAACTTTTCTCTCCTATGATTTCATTTGCTTTTTATAGCTTGACTTTCCAACATAGTAATTGCTTTCTCTTTTTAAAGACATGGATTTATACCACATTTAATTTGAATGTCCCTATATATAGATTTCAGCCTATAATAATATCCACTTCACCAGTGCCCACTGCTGAAAACCTAAAAATAACTGCAATTGAGTAATAGGATTTTTCTTTTCCCTATGAAGTAAAAACATTAGTGTAGGAAAACGATAGTTGATCTATCTCCCATCAAAACATAACCCTTAAACATAGCTCTGATCCCCTAGAGGCAAAGAAAATACTCTATTTCTCCCACAAAACCTGTTGTCCAAGAAGTATAGGGTTTTGTGAGAGAGAGAGAGAGAGAGAGAGAGAGAGAGAGAGAGGTAGAGAGAGACAGAGAGAGAGACAGAGACAAGCAGAGAGACAGAGACAGACATAGACAGAGGCAGACAGAGTTTCTCTACATAGCCCAAGCTGGCCTGGAACTATGTAGACCAGACTTGGCCTTGAATTCACAGAGATTAACCTGTCTCTTCCTCCCAAGTGCTGGGATTAAAGGCATGTTTCACAATGCCCATCAAGAATTGCAGGAAGATTTTAAATTCAGATGATGCTATCTTATTTAGTTAGCGATGACACTCTGATTCAGGTGTTAGCAATTACATCTTCTCCTGGGGGAGGAAAGAAGCTAATCTTTACTCGCCCTGTCCTTGTACAGAAGATGTAGAACTCAACTGCTCTTCAATTCAATGGAAGAAAACACTGTTTTTCTGGAATCATAAATCTATAGAGAGCAGCAAGATGCAAGGGACCAATGCTCAACCCCAGACCCACTGTGAGGTTCCTCACACTCAAGCCCGAATCCCACTTTGCAGTGTGGGAAGAAATGGGCCTTCAAGAACTGTGTGCACGATATAAATTTGGTTGTTTGCTTTGGTGCCAAGGATGCAGATCAGGATATAGAATGTGACCCTGATAATGTGTCTGGACTTTATACAAAGTCCAAGTAAGAGATGCTGCGGCCTGTGATGGAACAGGGTTTGGGAAATACTTCCTCTGATCCCTTCATTATGCAGGTGAGGACCACAGAATTTATACACTGTATAAGGCAGCAACCTGCAGACGACCTGCAGCTCGGCGAGTGGGTTACAGAGAGAGTCAACTGAAGTTCTCGTGAAGATGCCCAAGCATTCGTAACAATGCACGGTGATGCTTAAGTCTACATGGGGCTTCTCACAAAGAAGGGCAAGCTCTCACATGTCACCGCTGCTAAGTGAGCACA
Source organism: Mesocricetus auratus (assembly GCF_017639785.1). Taxonomy (NCBI): domain Eukaryota; kingdom Metazoa; phylum Chordata; class Mammalia; order Rodentia; family Cricetidae; genus Mesocricetus; species Mesocricetus auratus. Next base: position 40,554,342 of record NW_024429199.1, on the reverse strand, counting down.
GAAGACAGACTCTGCTTGGGAGGCCTCCAAAGGATGATGGATAAGATCTGCTTTATTCTCCTTCAAATAAGCCTCTGTCTTTGCTTGGCCACTTAAAACCATTCACTTCCAGCTGGTTCCAGGCCAAGGCACCATCCATCCACAGCTCAGAGCTGCAGAAGCAGGAGTGATGCCCACAGACACCAGACCATCCACACCCACACTAGACCCAGCCTCAGGGGTGTGCAAGCTGAAACAGAAGAGCAAAGATGAATGTGGAGAGACAAACTCTGTCGATAAACTTTCACTAAGAAGTCCTTCTGCCCAGATTAACACACACACACACACACACACACACGCCCATCCACACACAATGTGTACAGACAGGGCTTCACACTCTAGATTTAACTTCAAGCTGCATCTTGGTTTAAAGGGAGCTGAGTGTTTCCTAGGCTGCCATATCCACCAGGATCCTCCACAGGCGCTTGCTCCAAGTGGTTGGAAATAAACCCAGTTACAGTCAGAGACACCTTAAACAAACAAAACAAAGGTGACAGATTTCAGAATTGACTGATGATGATGATGATGAACAATAGGAAAGAGAGAAAATAAAGCAGGGGTCACCGCCTGTGATACTGTCAGTCTACGAGGGGGTGATTAAACTGACAGGTGACAATTGAGCAGCAGCTCTGAGGAAGCAGCAGCGATGGGCAGGTCAAGCACAGGTCTTGACTCGTGCCATCTTGACTGCCACTCGCACAGGACAGCAGCAGCTGGTGCACACTGAGTCAGAATGGATGTACGACCAGTGCACAGGCCACAGTGAAAGTAAGGTAACTTGAACTCGAGCCCTGTCCTTGACAGCACAAGCTATGTGACGAGACATGCGGTCAAGCCAATTCGCATGCACACACTAAGCGCCTTATCTGCTTAAGTGAGGCTGTGCAGTGGTTGAGTGCCAGGCTCTTGCTGGTTTTTGTTAGAAAGAATTTAGAACCCTCAAAATGGAAAGGAGGAGAGAGGCCAGCACTGGAACTTTCTCTGAGCACCATTCTCGTAACTCTGAAGACTTTAGCTCATGGAGCCACGTGATTAGGAAGGGATGGCCAGTGGCTCCGAAGGAGGTTGGGTGTTTGCATTTAAAACGGGTGTGCATCGTGTGAATGGCTGTCAGTGGTCCTCAGGAGGGGTCCCACCACCAGTCACCACTTTAAATGGAAGAGGGAAGTGTGTCTGTCAACTAGTGATGGTTGAACTTTGACTGGGTGTCTTGGAGATTATTCTAAAACATTGCCCACAATTAGTGGGTTTTAAAAATCAGTTTGGTGGGGGCATTACAAGTATTTTTAAAAAGGGGCCCAACAAGGGACTTCAGCTGGGTTGGAACAGTGTGTACAATGGGTCATATTTGTAAGTAAAGCATACTGGTTCTAGTTTTAAACATACATGTGTTTATACTATACCAATATGTAGGCAATATTTTTTAATTCTACCCTAAAATACATGTTTTTTTTAAAAACCTAACATACTACACAAGAAAAAAGTAGGGCCCTTATGTACTCTTGATGAGAATGTAAATGATGTAGTAAGAAAAATTAGTTATAGCAGTTCCCCCAAAATAATCAAAAATAAAATTGCCATGTGATGCAGCAGCTACACTTCTAGATAAATATCAAAAGAGTTAAAATGTGGGCTCCTGACGAGATATTTGCACACTCACGTTCACAGCAGGATGGGTTCCCATCCTCAACTGCTCTTTGATAGCTTCCCAATGATCCCCTAAGTCCTAAAACCAAGCACCTCGCTTTAGACACTTGTAATCAATCATTGAAAAAAAAATCAGCTGCATCTCCTCACTCCAAGGTGCCCACATATAACTTGGTACATGCCCTTCATTCTGTCTATACAAAACCACTTACACAGACTTCCCGAGATTTTGTACCTAAAGACAGCTCAGAAACGGCCTTTTCACCCACCATTTGTCCATGTCTCCCAACCTTCCAATCTCACTCCTCCCAAGCAACATAGACACAACAATATGTTTATCCTTTCGTATGTACAAAACTGAGATGTTATTTTACATGCTCTTCATTCTTTCCTCACAGAATCCTTCTAGTTCAGGTCACACCAAAATCCAAAATTCAGATCTGCCACATCTTATCCAACGGTCCCTCCCTCTGTAAAGCATTAAACAATACAGTTTCCACCTCTTTCTTACTGCAATCGACACTGCGGCAAATATTCTTCTACAAGCAAATCACACGCAGCGACTTTGATATCCACAGGCTAGGGTGTCAGGGGAGGAAATTACCAGGTCAAAAGCCATGTGCATTTGAAATTTTAATACACTGAGCTAAACGTCTTTCTCAAATGCCTGGAAGCAACACTGGAAGACTTCTTGCTGGGAGCAGCATTAACAAGGTTTAAACGTTGTATCAGCCTTGATGGTCTGGTGCACATGAAATCTGCAGGCTCTAACCCCACCCCCGCCCCCAACCCCCCTCACCCCCGAACCTGCTCCATGTCTGGGAAAGACATTCTTCTCTCACAGAACTTTTTCTGTCTGCCATCCTTTCAACTACCCAAGATGAGCATCAACCAGGTCTGTCCCCTGCATTGCTCTCCTCTAATCTCTCTCTCTCTCTCTCTCTCTCTCTCTCTCTCTCTCTCTCTCTCTCTCTCTCTCTCGTGTGTGTGTGTGTGTGTGTGTGTGTGTGTGTGTGTGTGTGTGTGTGTGTGTGTGTGTGCTGTATACAGAGAGGTCATAGCGCAACCTCAAGCACCTCCCTCGATGACTCTCCACCTTGTTCTTTGAGGCAGGGTGCCTCTCTGACCCTGGATCTCACTCAAGGACTACACTGGTTAACCAGCAAGTTCCAGGGATCTATTTGTCTGCCCTCAAAGTGCCATCGTTACAGAGGCACCCAACTTTCTGGGAGTGTTGGGAATCAGGTGCTCACGCTTGCGAAGCAAGCACTTTACTGACGAGCCATCTCCCCAAGCCCTCTCCTGACACTGTTTTGTGTGGGTTTAGGTCTAAGGATGAATGTAAATCTACACACAAAGCTGGAACTTCTCTCAAGTGCCAGATTCCTAGCTGTGACACTCAGACTCACTCAGATCAAACCAAAATCCTCTTTGTCCTGAACCAATTTCTCCTCTCTCTCTCTCTCTCTCTCTCTCTCTCTCTCTCTCTCTCTCTCTCTCTCTCTCTCTCTCTCTCTCTCTCTCTCTCTCTCTCTCTCTCTCTCTCTCTCGCTCTCTCTCTCTCTGTCTGTCTCTCTCTCTCCCCCCCCTCACTCCCTCCCTCCCTCTCACTCCCTCCCTCTCTCTTTCTCTCTCTGTCTCTCTCTCTCTGTCTCTCTCTCTCCCCCTCACTCCCTCTCTCTCCCTGTCTCTCTCCCTGTCTCTCTCTCTCTCTCTGTCTCTCTCTCTGTCTCTCTCCCTGTCTCTCTCTCTCTGTCTCTCTCTGTCTCTCTCCCTGTCTCTCTCTCTCTCTGTCTGTCTCTTTCTCTCTCTCTCTGTCTGTCTCTCTCTCTCTCTCCCCCTCACTCCCTCCCTCCCTCTCTCTCCCTGTGTCTCTCCCTGTGTCTCTCCCTGTCTCTCTCCCTGTCTCTCTCTCTCTCTCCCTGTCTCTCTCTGTCTCTCTCTGTCTCTGTGTGTGTGTGTGTAGGTACTGGGGACTTATTTGTGAACCCCGACAAGAGCAGCACATGCTCGTAACCACAGAACCATCTCTCCGGCCCCCTCCTCCCAGTGCTGAAGCACAGAAGCAGCAACATTACCAAAGATCCCAAGTTTGCATCCCCTATGTCAGCATTTGCTTCTCCTGACCCAAACCAGGCAATGCCATCCAAACAGTTCTTACACATCTCTTTTATCCATGCGGCACAGACTCCTCTCACAGATAACTGGGCCCAGGGACACACTCCAGCTTGTCCCTCAAGCTCCAGGATACAGTAAGCCCCACCCTGGCAAGAAAAACTATACCCAGACATCAGAATCACACTTCTCTGCGTGTGCATGTGTGCAAGCCAATGCATGCGCGTGTGTGCCATGTTTCTGAAGGTCACAGTTCAGCATCAGATACCTGTCTTCCTCTGTCGCTCTCCACCCCTTTCTTCCCATCCTGTTCTTTTGTTTCCATTTATTCATCTTGAGCAGAGGGTCATGTGTGTGCCAAGACATGCACGTGACAGTTAGAGGACGAGTTACGGTAGTTGGTCCTTCCCCTCCACCACATGGGTTCCAGACATAAAACTCAGGTCATCAGACTTGATGGAAAAGCCTCTGCCTTCTTGGTCGTCCCGTCAGCTCTCCCCTCTACTTACTGTTCTGAGGCAGGGTCTCTCATGGAGCCTGCAACTCATCAGCTAGGCTGGCTGGTTAGTGAGCTCCAAGAATCCGCCCATCTCTGCCTCCGCAGAGCTGCCAGGGGTTACAGATGCACGTGCCTGACCTTTCATTTGGGTCCCGGGGAATCCCAACTCGGGTCTTCATGTTTCCCTGGCACCCATCTACTCCAGCCCACTAAACCCCACTTCTGAGCTCAGTTCTGATCCATGCCTCCAGCCTCTTGACTCAGAACCCCTTTGTACTCCAAAGGCAACAAGAGCACCCCTGTTTGGTACGTTTGAGGTTTAAGAAGGATCCACGGAGAACACAAGGGAAACAGATGCTTACTGGAATCGCCTTTGCTACCCTGGGCATACCCAGCTAAGGAATTGTCTTCTTTTCAGTTATATAAACAAGGGTTTACAGAAGAGATCGTAATACAGAATAGTGAGAACCTACAATATTATAGTATATTGATATATTCAGGAAATGACCAAACACAGGAGACTGGCCCACTACGGTCAAGAGCATCCCACACTCATGCCAACCTTGCAGAATCATTTCGCATCCATTACCCGTCTCATGATGAGTGAGTTTCATGATCAGATATAAATCATGAAAACCCAGCAGAGCAATACATAGCGGTTTTTTCCCATTATTGTCTACTATGCATGATAATGAAAACTAAATCCCAGTGTAAACTAAATAAAACTCGCAGGGGCTGGGAGCAGGGCTTGGCTCAACGATAGAGCATTTGCCTGGCATGTGTAAGACCCCCAGTGTAGGGAGCGGGTGAGACTTCCTCTTCCTCTTTAGTAATTTGAAAGAGGAGTAATGAAATTGACTACTTCGTCAGCACATAGTGGCTCTGAAATTCTAACCTGCCCAACTGAGGGAAGACATGAAATAAAAGACAGGTCAGCACGTCTCAGAGAAGACCAACGCCAGCTCGGCAGTCAGTGCGCAGAAAAGAAGGGATGGAAAATATTCTTGAAAGGCCAGGATTTAATGAAAATGGGAGATGAATATGATTAGCAAGAGACTGGTAAAAAGAGATTCTGTGGACATTAGCTCATGTAAAACGTGCATGTCTTCTTAGTCTTTGCCTCGTTTTCTACAATGCAGTGACTTGTCACACTTGAGGATGGGCAGGTGACGAAGATGAACACATGTGTGACTCTCCGGCAGCACCAGCACTCCTGGTACCAGTTGCACTGACTGAACATGGAGGAAAGCCTGTGAGGTCTCCTCCAGCCCTCAGAGCCGGGCCTCTTCTGACGGAAACTGTCAACCATCCATCATCCCGGCTAATGGTAGGATGCGGTGTCACAGATAATTTAAACAGCTGTCAGAGCTGCACAGCTCTTCAGATTCCATATGGCGTGTGTAAGGCGCACATGTGCTCTAAGCCCATCCCCCTCCAGAGAACAAGCTGGGAGGCACGACGTTAAGTCAGACACGTTGGGACTCGGGCCCAGATCTGGGCTGCAATATGCTCATATGCAACATCCACACTTCTCAGCAGAGGGGGCCGTTCATCTGAAAAGCCATGTGAATGTGCCCCGTGACACACCTGACACGCATACGCAAAGCATCGCGGGCCCTCAGACTCTGACTGCTCTGCAACGTGAAACTTCCTAAGCGCCAGCAAGGCTCTCTCTCAAAGGGCTTCTAGACTACCGCAGGCACTCTCAAGAGCACAAGTGACTTCAGATGACTGCAGACCCCAAACCCAGCTGTCACACGGGGCACTGAGTACACCAGACTCTTAGAGGGTCTGTCAGCCCCGCCAGGTAGATGTGTGAGAAGCCAGGAGAGAAGCCATAGAAGGCCAAGTTCCGCCAGGTGAGAGAACTAACCCTCTCACCTCCATCCTTCAAAGTGAATCCAAGCTCACACTGCCCCATCTGTACTTCCTGATTCCAATACATTGGGGCGTCCAAACGTCACAACGGAAGACTGCAAAGATGGGAGGGGAGGTGTATGTGTGAGGAGAACTTACAATAGTGTCAGAGAAACTGTGCTGGGGTTAATTCTGTAAAGCTAATTTTACACATATAACGGAACCACGAATTAGCCGGGTCTGGTCAGTGGTTTATGGAATGTCCCCCCACCCAGGCCAAAGGTAGAATATTTTTCCTAAGACTGCTTGCTTTCAACCAGAGGCTCAATAGAGGAGTTGGGGGAATGGGGACCAAAATATGATAAGAATCCTCCTCCCTTCCTGCTCTGTGAACATCCTTTGACTTTAGTTAACTCTCACCCTAAAAACAGGATGAAAAAAATACAGCTCTTGCGCCAGGTGTCATGGTCACACCTGTCTTCCCAGCATGCAAGAGGCAGAGGAAGGAGGACCACAAGGTCATGGCACTCTGGGCTACAGGTAAGGGCAAGACCAACCAGCCCAGTGAATGAGACCCTGCCCCAAGAAATAAAGATGACCAATGCCAGCCAGGCGGAGCTGCACAGGGTTATAAATTTAGCTGCTTGGCAGGCTAAGGCAAAAGGATCCCAAGTGCAAGGTCAGCCCAGGCTCCAGAGGGAGTTCAAGGGCAGCTTGTACTACTAACGAGTCCTCTTTCAAAATAAAAGAAAACACGAAGGGAACAGCGATGTAACTCAGTGGGGTAGCATGTGCCTAGCATGTGCAGTGCAGCCGTTTCTACTCCCCAAAAGTGGCCCTAAAGGGAGGGGCTGCACACTACGAGGGAGGCGCAGAGAGAAACGGGACTGGAAATACAATCTTTACAAGAACCTGGCCTCGAGGAAAGAGCGCCTCTTTGAAATCACGGACTCCGCTCAAACACGCTACAGTTCTTATTAAACACCCCCTCTTTTCTTCCACAAAGAAAACCCATGCGTCTCAGCCTGGATATATCTGGAGGATGCCCAAGGCCTACATTTGGTTTTTAAAGATGGCTCTTCCTACATGGCAGCTATCCCCAAAGGCCAAGGCACACATGCAGAGAAGCCCAGCCTCTCGTTAGCATTTTCCTAGCGTACAGTAGCTGTGTGCCATTTGGCACCATCTCCGTCCCTCCCGAAGCACCCAAGGGCTGCCAGCTTCCCTGTGCGCTTACAATAAGATTTCTAGAAAAAAGCATCTCTTTGCAGAAGAATTCCACTTTTGCTGGGATAGTCATCAAGAGTTTACTGTCTCCCCAAGGACCGTTGACCGGCTTTTAGTGACTTGGCCCAATATCAGAATAGCTGCAATTAAATGGAATTACGAGGGTCAGATGAGGTATTAAAACACAGGGCTATCCCTATGGAACTAAAATCATGCTTACCACATGTTCCAAGTTGCACACCCCACCCAGGGCAAATGGCTGTCAGACATACCTCTCAGGAGAAAAAAGCAGGCCAACGTAACTCCCCGAGGTGTTCATAGGGATAAGAAGACGCACAATGCAGAATGGACCCGGGCTGAAGCAACTATCCAGGTTGCTCAAAATCAGAACCTCGATATCTTTAATGGAGACAAAGCTGAGAACCCACAAGGATCTTAAATCAGTGTTTGCAAAAGTGGGAACACACGCCAGGGGTGTAGCTCTACAGTGTGCGTCTAAGGAAGAAAACTAACTCGCGCACTAGATGATGCCCTATCTTGAAAGTTTCTCAGCCAATGCTAATTCTAGAATTCCCATGCACCTGTTAATGACAGGTTCACCTTAAAAACAGGAATCATTTGATATCATTTCATGCATCAGAGGGCTTGCCCACGACTAACAAGGCCTGAAGAGACAGTTCCTAAATATAATCAGTTTTTGTACCTCCTCCCAAGGCTTAAGAAGACAATCCTGTTGGGTATATGATTGCAATGGGAGCACTTGGGAGGATGGCAAGACCAGAGCAAGCCTGGACTGCGTGGCGAGAGCTGAAAGGAGTGAACAGGGAAGAGGAAGGTGGAGGCAAAGGCGGAAGGGGGGAGAGGCAGGGAGGGGGCTCTGGAGGGAAAAAGGAGAAATGAACAGAAACCAACTGCTGGGTTATATGTGTGGACACATGTCCAAGATCCTCTTTTCATCATCTCAGGAGAAACATCACCCAGTACAGAACTGGTCACCTGTGAGTCATGGGGTAGCTGCAATGTTTTCATGGCTTTGCTGTTCCAACACAACTGTAAAACCGTTAGGGTTGCCATGGAGATCTCTGAGGATGTGGCTCAAATTCCTACCAACCACACATTCTTGCCATAGATGCCTCTGTAGTCACTACATCTGAACACAACAGAGAGGGGTTCGGGTGGGGCAAACAAACTTCTGGAGAGTCTGCAACCATGTGGGGTGACACTGGTCATCCCAGTGACCTCATCATACAAAGCCTCTGCCCTGAGGAGCTTTTCCCCTCACCAGCACAACGGCACCAAAAACCAGCCAGTCCGTCAGCCCTCCCTGTCATTACTTAAGATCCTGATAAGGAGGGCTGGGATGACGGCTCAGTAGGTAGGACTTGCTTTCCATCCCCAGTACCATGTGAAAAAGTCAAGTATAAAGAATAAAGGATTATTTTTAGGTCAGCCTTGGCTAAATAAAAAAAAGGAAAACATCTCTATCTGTTACAGAGAGAGAGAGAGAGAGAACAAAATAAATAAGAGACTGAGAAGATGGTTCAGTGGGTAAGAATTCTGGCTGCACAAGCACCCCAGTTCAGATCCCAGATCCCCAACATGACTCCCCACGTGCCTATAACCCCAGTGCTGTGGGGTTGATACAGAATTTGCTGGCCACTGGTCTAGCTCCAGGTTCCGTATAGAGCAGGGTACCTGATATCCTCCTCTGGACTTTCCCTGGAGTGACTAATAACTGGTCAAAGAGATGAGACTACATGACTGTTGACCTCTCATCTACAAATGGGACATTCATGTGTGTAGGCACGTGCATGCTGCCAGTGCCCGTGTGTGTGTGTGTGTGTGTGTGTGTGTGCGCGCGCGCGCGCCCACATGTGAGTGTGTATACATGCACATATGCATAAAACCTCCTCTAACGGCACAGAAGTGGGGGCAGAAAGCATGTGAGAGCCAGTGAAAGAGGTAGAGTAGACACACTCTTGAACTCTGACAGGCCGTGGTTACTTACAAAAGACCTGGACAAGGTTGGGCCCATCAACATCTCGTCACGGGAGAACAGGCTCTTCCCTTCCTGGGGATTTACAGGCCAGTGAGGTTGATGGGGGTGGGAGAGACATTTTCTTCAGTTGTGGCACCTATCCTCACTATGCTCCCTTTAATGAACAGACATGCTCCACGGGTCATCCACTGTCTAGATAACACTGTCATCGTGAACTAAGGCCGAGCAAGTAGTAAGCTAAGAAGCTATTATTGCCTTTACTAGTTCCCAGGATTCACTAGTAAAGACAAGAGTGGTGCTGTCCTCCTGAAATCCCCACACAGGGGAGGCTAACACACCATGATCCTGAGTTCAAAGCCAGTCGGAAGTATATTGCAAGTTCCAGGTCAGCCTGAAAAACATAATGAAAACCTGTCTTGGGAAAACAGAGCAGAGATTTTTCCATTGAAAAAACATAAAATATTTTCCAGCATTTTTGTAGAAGTCTCACAAAAAGATCTTCTAATTCTTAAGCATGGAAAAACCTGAAGAATTGTATCTAGCCTTTAATCAGCTTCTAGGAAGGAGACAGTTAAAGACATGTATGTGCATATGTACATGTGTATACATGTATTTACATGCACATAGGGGCCCAGAACTTGATGTCTAGTGTCTTCTTTAATTGTTCTTCACCTTAGTTTTTAAGACAGGGTCTCATAACAAACCTAGAGCTCACTGATTTGGCAAATCTGGCTGAACAGTGAGCCCTAGGGGCCACTCCCCACTCCCAGCCCTCACCCCGGTCTCCACCCACCCCAGTACTGGTATTAGGAACGCAGACCACCAAGCTCAGCTTTTTACACAGGTACTGGGATCCAGACGCGGGTCCTCTTGCTTGCATGGCAAGTACTTGACTGAGACATCTCACCAACCTTGAAGCAAGTCTTCCAACTAACCAGAAACAGCAAGTTTCCCTTCTGAGAAGTGGTTTGAATTAGATGATTCCTAAAGTATACATTATACACATGGGATTCGTTAGAATGGTACAGGATTGTCATGACTGGGGGTCACAGTCTTTCCTATATGTATCTGTGAACAAGACACATTCTCTCTGAATATCATAGTTGCTTATATTTAAAATATTTGTAGTGACATCTGCCACACACAGGTCACTATAGCCTATAAATTACATCTAGAAATTATTCAAAAATGTCCCATGCACTCTATAAATATGCAGTGGGTTTCCTTTAGACAATGGGAAGTCGCACAAGGTGTTATTCAGTGCTGACAGTAGCCCGTGTATGCACCACTAGCTGATTGATTCACTGAAAATTCCTGGTGTTAGCTGTCGACTCAGTAGATTCCAAGCTTTGGTGAATTTTCCAACTAATCTGATTTATCAGGCCACAAAATTCAGGCAGCTTTTCAAAAACTGCCACAATGCAATGACATCTCTCCTCAGTATACACAAGACTCCAGCAACATAAAGCGTGTTTCCAGAGCCAATGTCTCTGTGCACTTACTAGACTAACGACAGCCAGACAGAGTGACAGCTCTAAAATCTCTTTAAGATAGGTTAATTTTAAAACCCCAATTCCATGGAAAGTGGAAGTACAAGCAGGCAAACTTCCTCATGCCCGTGTCCTTTTCAAAAACGGACAGATAAAGAGGTTGCAGTTACTACAAAGCACATGTTTCTAATGAGGCCAACGCTGTTTCTAAATGTCTCTCACTGTCTTTGACACATTATATTAATACAGACTCTGTTCTTTAGACACCAGATGTATCCCATTAAAAACAGTTTGGGGGAAAAAAGTTTCTGTTAAACTACAAATCTACCATCAGCACCAGCTCTGTTTGCTGATCTTGCCTATACAGCCCACTGCTGAAGTGACGTGACAGTCAGTCTTCGGGTTTCTGTTGCTGTGAAGGGTCACCATGACCATAACAACTCTTACAGAGGCAAGCATTTAATGGAGGTGTCAGCTTACAGTTTCAGAGGTTTAGTCCATTGCCATCATGGTTGGGAGCATGGCACCTGGGAGTACGGTGGCGTGCGGGCAGACATGTTGTTGGAGAGTTCTATATCTTGATCCAAAGGCAACAGGAAGTGAACTGAGACACTGGGCATGGCTTGAGCATGTGTGAGACCTCAGAGCCCGCCTCTACAGTGACACACTTCCTTCCAACAAGGTCATACCTACTCCAACAAAGCCACACCTCCAAATAGTGCTACTCCTTTTGGGGGGGGACATTTTATTTCAAACCACCCCATGGCCTAAAACTCATCACCCAGGTCTGCAACATTAATTTACATGGCTGGGTCTTTATAATTCTGTACAAGCCATTCCACACAAATATCATGAAAGGAGATAGACTGGAAAGAGATGTGGGCTCTGTGCCTCCACTCTCTCCCCCCAAGTGGTGTCTCTTAGACACATCTCACGCCTGTTAGTATATAATAGTGTTGTTGCTGCTGTTGAGACAGTCTCACCATGTGGCCTTAGCTGACTTATAAGTCACTGTAAACTGCCCTCAAGCTTGCAGTAGCTCTCCTGTCTCTGTCACACACACCCCAAATCCTAAGATTACAGGCACAGTCATCACACCAGGCATATTCCAAGGCCTTACCCTGGACCTCCTGAATTACAACCTGAGAAAGATCTGGAAGAATTCACATCTTAGCACACTCTTCGAGGATACCAACCATGCTCCAGTTTGAGCACCCCATTTGTTGGTTGCAGTGTTTCTACAAGAAAAGACTCATAGAGACTTGTTAAGCATATAGAATCTGATTTATGGTCCAACTATGCTCCAGTTTGAGCACCCCAATTGCTGGTTGCAGTGTCTCTACAAGAAAAGACTCAGAGACTTGCTAAGCATGTAGAATCTGACTGTGGTCACATCTGCCTTATTAGTTTAGCAGTGCCACCACACATAGTGGTGCACGCCTTTAAGCCCAGCTTTTGGGAGGCAGAGGCAGGGAGATCTCTGCCAATTCAAGGACAGCCTGGTGTACACAGTTACAGGGCAGCCAAGACTACATAGAGATCCTGTCTCAAAGAATAAAACAAAAAGTCAGTGTTGCCAACACTCTCTAAGAAGGATTATGCATTAGCTTGCCCAGTGTCTCCCTTTGCCCTACACGGATACTGTTTGTACTTTGCTCTTCATCCAAGCTCTTTCTATCTTGATCTTCACAACCGGCCTTCATTGCATCCTGCTTCAATTCCTTCCTGGATGCTTCTTGGTCTAGATGAAATCCTCAACGTCTTTAAGTCCTGAGGGCTTGAAATGTGCAGCATCCACAGCCCCAAGATCATGAAAAATAACCTAATCTTCACATCTAATTGCTCATTATCGGTTTATAACACACACACCACACTCCCCCACACATCTTCCACACACCCCATACACCCCACACATGCACCCCACACACCCCATACACCACACACATGCACCCCACACACCCCATATACCACACACATGCACCCCACACACCCCATATACCCCACACATACATACCACACACCATACACCCCACACATACCACACACACACACACACCACACACACCACACATGCATCCCACACATCACACACACACACACACACATACACCACACACACCACACATGCATCACACACACACACACACACACACACACACACACACACACACACACACACTGACTTCGCTTACTCAGGTTGGGTGATGGTTGTCTGCCATCTAGACCTGTTCCGATGGCAGGGGACAGAACAGCACACTGCAGACTCACCGCTCTCCCATAAACACAGATGGTTTCCATCGACTCTGTCACACTCCACAGTTGCACAGAACACTGATTTTCACAGTTTAAACTCTCTCTAAAGATCAGCTAGCTTGCTGTAACTTCCTGCCCACCAAAGTCACAAATTGAGAAATGAAAGCCAGAGGCTAGAGAGATGGCCCCGGCCCCGTCTAAGGCATGAGGACCTGAGTTCCTGGCCATTCTGCCTAGAAAAATCAGTAAGCAAGGCAATAAAAACTGCAGAAGAGATCTGAGATGGCGCTCCAGTCACCAAACATATACACAAATGCATGCACACAAACATACATGCATGCTCACACGTGTGCAAACACTCAGAAATGAAAACCAGAGAGAATATAAAATTTGATTCAAGATTACATAGCTACTCTTCCCAAAGCTATCCAGAAACTAGAGATTCAGTCTTCTCTTTGGTGGGCTACCTCACCTATTACTTCTGATCACAAAGGACAACAACAGTTCACACACACACACACACACACACACACGAGTAGCTTTTGAATAGTTCAGTTCCTCCTTTGCTTTTCATCAGAATGGATAAGAATAAAGGCACTGATGAAAATCACATCCTAAAACATTGCAAACATACCAACCACTCTGTATAGATAGCATGGCCAAACACACACACACACACACACACACACACACACACACACACACACACAAGCATGCACACAAACATATATGCATGCTGGTCAGCTTTTGTCAACTTGACACAAGTTAGTCACCTGAGAAGGGGAAACCTCACCTGAGAAAATGCCTCCATCAGATTACCCTGTATGCAAGTCTGTGGGGTGTTCCCTTGATTAATGATTTCTGTGAAAAGGCCCAACTCACTGGGAGCAATTCCTCCCCTAGACAGGTGGTCCTGGGTTGTATATAAACAAACAGGCAGAGCAAACCATGGAGAGCAAGTCAGTAAGCAGCATCCTCCACAGCCTCCGCTCCAGTTCCTGCCTCCAGGTTCCTGCTTGAGATCCTGCCCTGAAGTCCTTTAATGATGGACGGGGACAGAGAAATGTAAGCCAAATAAACCCTTTCCTCCTGAAGTAGACTGTGGTTGAGGTGTCTTACTGAAGCAGTGAAAAAGCAAACTAGGACATCTGTCAAGGGAAAGCAAGTGTATAAATACAGCTTTGCAAAATGATTAAGATTCTCCAGAATGGGAACTAAGTGTTGATGAGTTGAAGGAAAATACCTTGGTTTCTGATTCAGCGACACTCATCAGGGTTCAATGAACTCACACAGTGGGTACCCCTTCGTTCATGTTGACATCTTTGTTTCTTTTAACACATTTTTACAGTCTTCATGCTCCCCTCCCCATTTCCTCCAAGATTTGCCCCTGCTTTCCTAATCACCCCTCTGTACCCTTTAACACAAACATCAAGTCCAGTTTGTGTTGTCCCAATAGTCTTGGGTGATGGCCATCCACTGCAAGTAGAGTGAGCCTACCACGGGTCACACACTTAAAGAAACCTGAGTCTCTCTCTCTCTCTTTCTCTCTCTCTCTCTCCTCTCTCCTCTCTCCTCTCTCCTCTCTCCTCTCTCCTCTCTCCTCTCTCCTCTCTCCTCTCTCCTCTCTCCTCTCTCCTCTCTCCCTCTCTCTCCTCTCTCCTCTCTCCTCTCTCTCTCTCTCTCTCTCTCTCTCTCTCCTCTCTCCTCTCTCCTCTCTCCTCTCTCCTCTCTCTCTCTCTCTCTCTCTCTCCTCTCTCTCTCTCTCCTCTCTCCTCTCTCCTCTCTCCTCTCTCTCTCTCTCTCTCTCTCTCTCTCTCTCTCTCTCTCTCTCTCTCTCTCTCTCTCTCTCTCTCTCTCTCTCTCTCTCTCTCTCTCTCTCTCTCTCTCTCTCTCTCTCTCTCTCTCTCTCTCTCTCTCTCTCTCTCTCTCTCTCTCTCTCTCTCTCTCTCTCTCTCTCTCTCTCTCTCTCTCTCTCTCTCTGCTAGATACTATCAGTTGCCCATGGCTCCTTGGGGAGAGTGCTTAGGAATGGTAGGATTGATATGGAAGTGACCGCCCTACCAAAAGCAACCTACCAATCAAGTGCAATCCCCATGTGACCTGTGACACCTTGACCTTTCCCTCTGTTTCAATTTGCACACACAAACACCTTCTTTTCTTTCAAGACTGTTTTCCCTTTTGACTCTGTGTCTGTGGGTGGGTTTGTGCACATGAGTGCAGCACACACAGAGTCCAGAAAAAGGAGTCTGAACGCCTGGAGCTACAGTAGCTAGCCATGTGAGCCATGGGGCATGGATGCTGGGAACAAAATTGAGATTCTCTGCAAGAGCAGCAAGTGTTGAGTTAAGTAATGATAAGCCATCTATACAGACTGCACACACTTTCATTTTTGTTTGTTTGATTTGTTTGTGGGGGCAGGGTTATTCTGTATAACCCTGGCTGTACTGGAATTGGCTCTGTAGACTAGGGACTGGCCTCAAGCTCAGAGATCAACCTGCCTCTGCCTCCCAAGTGCTGGGATTAAAGGTGTGCACCACCACTGCCCAGCTTGCACACCCTCTTTTCTTTTTTTTTTTTTTCTTTTTTTTTTTTACGAGTCAGGGTTTCTCTGTACTGTTTTGGAGGCTGTCGGTCCAGCCTGGCCTCGAACTCACAGAGATCCACCTGCCTCTGCCTCCCGAGTGCTGGGATTAAAAAAGGCGTGCACCACCACCGCCCGGTGCACAACCTCTTTGCAAAGCGCATGATTTTACAAAGTTTCAGTTACCCAGAATTCGAGGGCAAGTCAGAGCTGTAAGAGAAAGTTAATGAGGAGGGTCGGGTGCCCCCCAAGATCAGAAAACACTGGGAATATCTCAAGAACTGTATCACTCTTCCTCTGGAAGAAAAGGTCTTTAAATGTTAAAATGACTTGCCAAATGAGTAAGAAGCCTACTGTAGACTAGAATGCAGATCTACTGATATCCAGTATAAGGACACAGCTACTACTCCACGTTTTGAAACACAAGGCAACTCTTTACTTAAATGCCAACGCTTTATTACTGGTAAGACCCATCTAAAGAGTCCAAGAGGCGGGGCCCAGGAAACTGCTCAGTGGATAAAGGGCCTGCCACACAAGCATGAAGATATGAATTCAATTTCCTGGACCCATGTTAAAGAAGAATGAGGGGGCTCTGCAAAGGCACACAGCCAGGTGAGCCTGTAATCTCAGTGCTGAGTTGGCAGAGATGAGGAACCCTTGGGGCCTCCTGACCAGTCAGTCCAGCTGAATCAGAAAGCTCCGGGTTCAATGAGAGACCTTGCATCCAAAAGGAGAAAGGAGAGGGCAATTAAGGAAGATATCCGGCATCAACCTCTGCCCTACATGTGTGTTTACATATGTGCACCCTACCACACATGTTTTTTGTTTTGTTTGTTTGTTTGTTTGTTTGTTTGGTTGGTTGGTTGGTTTTACGAGACAGGGTTTCTCTGTATTGTTTTGGAGGCTGTTGGTCCAGCCCGGCCTCGAACTCACAGAGATCCGCCTGCCTCTGCCTCCTGAGCACTGGGATTAAAGGCCCGTGCCACCACCGCCTGGCTCCTACCACACATGTAAACAAGCACATATACACACATTTTTTTAGAGTCTGGATTTGACATAGGCTCACTCAACTTTGTTGAGACATATTTGTCAGGATACCGTCAATAACAGTTTCAACACGTCACACAAAGTGACACCGCCCTTTTATCATCGTTTTCAAAGCACGGGGCTCCACCTGGAAAGGACCCGCCAGTAAAATAAGCAGCAGTCCCAGTGTGATGGGAAGTTACCCACAACAGAACAGCACCGGGCACTCTAGCAACGGACACGAACCACACAATGGCAAAGATCCTCATGGGGAGGGCTCCGTGGTCTGCTAGGGAGAACCAGAAAGGGCAGGGAAGGCAAGCCAGGGAAAGACACGGGATGACAGCAAAGAAAAAAGACAAGAAGAAAATAGCTAGCTCCGCCTGCTTCTTGCACGTTTGCTTGCGTTTGCTTTTGTTTTGCTTTTGTTGGAGACAGGATGACTCCTGATCCTCCTGCCTCCGCCTCCTGGCTTCTTCCATCACAGGTGTCCCACCACACCTGGTTTATTTTATTGTGTGGTCAAAACCCAGGGCTTTTGCGCATGCAAGGCAAACTCTACTGGCTGAGTCACATCCCCCAGGGTCCCTGAAGTCTACAGTGACAGGCACAAGTACCTAATGTCAGTTAGCATCCATGTCTCAGTTCTCTCAATAGCTACCGCTGTCATCCTTCACCTTGAGGAAGTCCCACAGTATACAATGCTAACCAAGAGCAAAGCTCTGAAATTTTAAAGTGAAATAACGTGCTAAAACTCATCATTCTGTTTTAAAGCCATCAGGAATTCCCTCACTGTCACCACTTGAAGGATCAATGAGCGAATTCGTTAGCTGTTTCACAAAGTGCTGACAAAAGAACCTTCAGCATTCTCCTTTCGCATGGTCAGTAACAATAACTCTTAGAGTACCTCGTCCAGATGACACATTTGGAAATCCAAGCCCTCAATGAAAAGAAACCTGATCACCAGACACCAGGAAATACAGTTAACACTGCAGTCCAAATTCTGTCACCTCATCTACAAACCTCATAAAATGGAAACCAAGCTGGCCGCCAATCCCCCATGAGATGGAGTGGGAGGGAGGGAGGGAGAGAGAGAGAGAGAGAGAGAGAGAGAGAGAGAGAGAGAGAGAGAGAGAGAGAGAGAGAGAGAGAGAAGGCAAGCTTGCCAGAGCCTGGGCCACACAACTCAACACAGGAAGGGTCTGCTGTTATTTGCCTCAATCATCTGGGGTTGAGCACTTTCTTCTCATCAATCTGTCATAATACAAAATCTAACTTTCACATTTTAGGCAGCTCAGACCATGATCTCTGATTTGTTTATAGTGGGCACACTAGCTAGGCAATTTCCTAATGGTGCGACCCTGGGTGCCAATTCGCAGGTCCCTAACTGATGTAGATGAACAGCCCAGATGTCATCTTTCTTCAGATTTCATTCTCCCAGCCCTCTCTCATTAAGTCTGTTCTACCTCTACAGTTCTGGCCTCTTCCTCCTCATCTGTCCCTCTGATGCTTCCGTTATCTCCTCGGATCACAGCCTACAACTGATGGCTCCATCAGTCTTGCCTCCCCAAGTACACTCCAGACCATCTCCAGAGGGACCTCTCCCCCCTCCACTGACTGTAGGCATTGGCTTTGGGCGTTGCTTAATGTCGCTCCCTGTTGACCAGGTGAAGTTCTCTCACACAGTCTTTGGAGCTTGACAGTTTTGACAGATAGGCAGCACACTCAAACCTTGCCCATTGCTGAAGGAGAACTGTGTGTACTAGGTTTCTCCCTAGCCCACAAAGCCTTACTTTTCTTTATTCCGAGCGATAAATGTGGTAAAAATTACACAGAGACACAACAGTGTCTCACAGTGCTTGCTACAGGTTCTATGATTTTTGGCCCAAAGTTTGCAAAGTGCTTTGACACACATGAGCCCCTGGGAACCCTTCTAACAACTGAAACTTCTCAGGGAACACTAAAGGGAGGACTAGGGTTGTGAAACAGAGGCCCATCGGACCAGGCTACCTCAGTGTGCCTTTCTGTCATGACTTCTGGCTTCTTTCTAGAAAATAATATGAAATGGAATTTAAAACAAAACTGGTCTTCCCCATGTCAGACCCAGTGTGTTCCAACATAGGGGACAGATATCCATCTCAATCATGCATATCCTCTGCCTTTTATTACACTTCAGGGATATGTGCACAAAGGCCAAATTCCATGCACTACAGCAGACCCCAGAGGACTTTAGTTTGCTTCAAATCCTGTGCTCGCTTTAAATTAGTATCCACCACCCCATTCACACGTGGTCCCTCCATCCAGGAGACAGTTATCAGCTGCTGACACTGGGTGCTGCCTTGGTCCTTGTCCTGACATGTTAAGACAGTTTATGATTTCAAAATGTCCCCGACAAGCCAGTGACAGAAAGTAGAGAATGCCTGTTGTTCCTACAGGAGCTTGGATGGACAGTGACAATCCAGAAGCCACTAACGCTGAGCGCCCCCCAGGGCTGTGCCCCTTCAGAAGCTTGTTGACTTGGATACGACCCTGGCACTAAGCGTCTTCGTCCACAAAAATGAGAGAATGGTCCATATTATCCTTACTGTCATTTCAACATGAAGAACCCCAGGATTTCATTTAGGCAGACAGCCACAGTGACATCTACCATGCATATACGTCATACCAAAATTCCACAAGTTTTTGAGATGTTCCCTGTTTTGCCTATAATTTGAACAAATGCTACAGATTATCCCACAAATTGATAATCTAACTACAAATCTGGAGCATTTGTTAGAGCCCATGGAAAATTGCCCATACATCAAAACTGTGTTTATATGAGCAGATTAGGACGTGAAATGACCCCGCTGGGGACATGAAATAAATCACACCAGGCACCCCTCTTACTGTCTCTTCTGTGATCCGTCACTTTGGGGTGACTTAAATTCTTCCATACAAAATGCGTTTTAACCGCAGTCACTGGCCCATATTTACAGAAGCGAAGCTCCTGAGGCCTTACTCTCTCTGCAGACCATGATTAGACATGAGCACTTTGGTGCCTGGAAAGGTGGTTGGCTGAGAACAGTCATGTGATACAAGGCCGCTGCCCACCCATGGACCCTTCCTTGTCATCAGAGACATGTCTAATCATCACTTGCACAGCCTGACAGAAAATCTGAGTTTCTATAAAAGCACATTTCAGCTGGGAGTTGGTAGCCCACGCCTTTAATCCCAGCACTCTGGAGGCAGAGGCAGGCGGATCGCTGTGAGTTCGAGGCCAGCCTGGTCTACAGAGAGAGTTCCAGGACAGCCTCCAAAACAATACAGAGAAAACCCTGTCTCGAAAAACCGAAAAAAGAAAGAAAGAAAGAAAAAAAGCACATTTCTATACACTTACACACAAAAGGAAAACTTGTTCCCAAATGTTTCTCTGTGGAGCTTATTAGATACACACCTTTCTTTTGTCATTTGCCCAGGGGCCCTTCATCATTTACAGTGATCTGTGGTGAATACAGAAGTACGGGGCTTGGGCAGTGACCCACATTGTACCTGTGAGCAAGAAGAGTCCCCTCCCAGCGGGTGAGAGTGCACCAGGGGCGTGACAAATGGAGTGTGAATTGATTTTAGACTCTGCTGGCCTGTTGGTAAGGTTGACCTTGGACAATAAACACAGGACTGAGCAAGGTGATGTGGCAGAATATGTAAATTTAGACTGTGCCCTAGTGCAGACACAACCAGAGGAGGAAGCTTTGCCAGGAGACATGGGAAATGAAGCTAGCCTCCTTGGAGAAGACATCTGACTGATGCGTGATGGAAGTGCGGGCAGTCAACAGATGGAGAAGGGGAGTGAGAGGCGCATGAGCAGAAAGCTGTGCCTCCTAGATAACGGCCTGGAAACAAGCTGTGGCGTGAGGAGTCTGGAGCAGACAGTATGCCGCACTCCCAAGAGGGAAGGGGGGGGGAGCAAAGGACAGCAGGGCCTCATTGTCAAGGACCCCGAGTGATATGTGGCCTTGCTTTGTGGTTTGCATTTATGGGTTGCCTTTTTTTATTATCATTAATTTATATTTTACATTCCAACCCCAGTTCCCCTCCCTCCTCTCCTCCTGCTCCCCCCATTGACCTCCCCACATCTCATCTGCTCCTCGGTGAGGGTGAGGCTTCCCCTAAGAAGTCTACTAAGTCTGTCCCATCATCTCCTTGAGGCAGGACCAGGGCACCTCTCCACCCCACACCCCTGTGTCTATGCTCTCCATGTAGAATGGGCTCCACTAAGTCAGTTTGTGCATCAGGGTCAGGCTTTCACTCTGTAGCTCGGGCTAATCTTGAACTTGAGACTTGCCTGCTTCCGCTTGCCCCCACCAAGTGCCGGGGGCTGGCATTAAAGGTGTGTGCCACACCGGTGTTCCTGTTAGTGTATGGTTTTGCTATGAGCCCAGGCGGTCCTACAACAAGGCATGCCTCCTGAACTGGAACTACAGGAAGGACAGACACACATTCGTGTATCGTCTATGAGATGTTAGAGGAGGAGACTTTGGCCCTGTGGGAGCCTGCTTGCCTACAGTAACAAACTTTCCTTCAGATATACCTCACTTTCATCTATTTACTTATCTGTTTGTTTGTTTTCCATTTACCCACCAAAAATAACCTTTACCACCCTAAAGCAACAGCTTCCACTTTCCTTTCAACTGAGCAGGGAAATTCCAATGATATGGAAATGTCCCTTTTGAATCCATCTTAATATTGGACTTTTTGATTTTTTGACATGACAAATGTTTTTTAAAAACCATTTGCTTTATTGTGTGTGTGTGTGTGTGTGTGTGTGTGTGTGTGTGTGTGTGTGTGTGTAGGGGGAGAGGGAGGAGAGGAGGAGGAGGAGGAGGTCATCAGAGGGATATCTGGTCATCTAGAGCTGGAGTTACAGTTGTGAGCTGCTCTGATGTGGATTCTGGGACTCGAACTTGGGTCATCTGCAACAACAGTATATGCTCTTAACCACTGTCCTCTTAACCACCGAGCTACCTCTCCAGTCTCACACACACACACACACACACACACACACACACTTTTTCTGGAAGGGGGCGGGCTTGGCCTCAAACTCCAGAGATCTGCTGCGATTAGAAGCATGCACTACCACACCTGGCTAGCGCGACAACGGTGAAGTATTTTTTAAGAATTTACAGACTACGGGGGAAGTGGCTGAAAGGGCACATGTGTACTAGAGGAGCCGCGGCTAAGCAATCGTAAGAGGAGCAGGTGGCACTCTTTACGCACATCACATGATCTGCACCTGGAAGAAACTTGGAAGGCATTTAAAAAAAAAGCTCTTAGAGACATCCTATTTTCAATCTTCAATTGGAGATGGCGGTGTTATCAGTTAAATGAGGACCGCAGTCGATCTTGGGAACCAGAAGGCAGAAGGTGTAAACTGCCCCCCAGAAGAGAACCTCCCACACCCGGACTGTAAACTTGCAGAGCACACCAAGTCTGCCTGGGAATGTCACCTAGCGGCCTCTCTTCCAGGAGCAGCAGAGAGCGAACAGCAGGAAAACCTCCCCTGAATGGAATTATCTTCGCGATCAAGCAGCCTCCCCCACCCATAATATAAAGTTACTCTATTTTTCTTTATTTTTTTTTAAGTAAGGAGAGCCATGGAAGCGCGTCCATATTAAGTTTCCGGTCTCGGAGATAAAAAACGCCTCGCGGAATCCTAATCGCAGACTTTGCTGTTGGAAGAATGGGCCCTTTTCTTCCTCAACTGTTTGTGGTAAATACGATCCATCGGGGACACAATGTTGTCGGCTTTCACAGAAACTTGGCACCGCGGTCGGCGGGGAGCCGCTCTGGTCTGGGTGGTCGCAGGGCGAGCGATCCTCGTCCCCTCCCGGATGGCCAAGCCCGGAGGCTCACCTGCTCCCCGCTGCGCCCTTCGCCCCGGGGCGAAAAGAGCAGCGTCGGGATGAACGGCGCCGCCACCTCCAAAACTGCCAACCTGGAGGACCCAGCAGGACCCTAAAGTGTCCGCGCCGCACGTGGGGGCGGGGCAGGACCCGGCTGCGGAGTCTTTGGGAAGGGATCGCTGGACGCGAGAGATCGCGAAGCCTGAGAGCTGCCACCCTCCCGGAGCAAAGCGTCCCCGCCGCGCCCCTGGTCGCCTCCAAAGCCGGCGGGGAGAAAGGGCGAGGCTGGCCCACTGGTGGAGGTCAGGGCAGTGCTGCGGGACGCCCCGCGGCAGGAAACCCACGCGAGACGCCCGGGCCGGGCCGCGCCGCCCTCGCTCGCGTCCCCGCCAGCGTCGCTCTTACCTCGGTCCCCGTCCCGCCACAGCGGACCTCTCGAGCCCCGCTCTGCGCCCCTGAGCGAGGTCCCGCGGGGACACCGGGAGCACTCGGGGAAGTTTCCTCCGTGACTTTGTTCTCAGCTCGCTGAGCCTGCGAAGGTCAAGGCTGCCCCGGGTCCGCACAGCTCCAGCGAGGCCAGAGTCGCGGCCACACCTTTCTGCGCGCCGCTCGGCCCGCCCCGCCCCGCCCGGATACGCCCATGGCACGCCCCGCCCCGCAGGGACACGCCCCCTCCTCCACCCCTGGCTGGGACCCCTTTGCCTGCTGGTCTGGCTCCTGCCGCACATTACGTCCCCAGCAACCAAAAACAACTCACAGCTTGGAGCCCGCGAGCCAGCCAGTCGCTGTGGCCCAGACCGCAAACTGCGAAGCACGCGCGATCCTGCCCCTTCCCCCAGAGTGTGCGGCAAAGACGTGTCCTCGGGTACCACCCAGAAGAACTCAGAAGCAAAGGACTCCGCGGTAGCAAAGGCCACCCATCTTCCTCCCTTCGGAGACATGCTGGGCGTGACAGCCGAAAGGAGGGGGGCACTGCTGACTTGGGCCACCCGCAGGGCTTACTAGGCAAACCTGAGTGAGCTGGTGAACCCATGTGAGGGAAAGGCGGGCTGGGACCACCATCCTCCCCAGAGACCCGGAGGCTCCACATCAGGGAGGAGAGGAGAAGGGGATATGGATGTGGTCCAATGTGTGGAGGGAACTCTCTCCCTGGAGAGACAGCTATACTCCTTATAGCACCACAGACAAACCGAAGTAGGACTCCACTGAAGTTCACCTTAGGGAAGGAACCAGGGAGTTTATTGGGCTCACAGAGGGAGTGTACAGAAGGTGAGTGTGGGGCAGTCCTTACCCTAGCATGGACTGCTCACAGACTCATAGCTGTGTATTTGGAATCCCCCTCAGTTAACCTTCCGTAGTCCACGGGATCTGGCACTTCTCAAGACTAAGTCCACTCACTATCTGGAAGGTGCTGGAGGGAGGGACTGGAATCTCAAGTGAGGGTCCAAAGACCCTCTCCACCCACTCCTGTAAGGGAACATCAACAGTCCACAGGCCTGATCTGGGGGGTCACAGCTGCTCTGTTACTGTGGACCCCCAAGATAAAGGCACCAATGTGAGACTAGCACAGAGGGTCTTCATAGCAAATGGATATGGAACTAAATGAGAAGGTGTGTGTGTGTGTGTGTGTGTGTGTGTGTGTGTGTGTGTGTGTCTGTATCTCTGTGTGTGTGTCTGTCTGTCTGTATGTGTGACTCTGTGTGTATCTATGTCTGTGTGTGTGACTGTGTGTGTGTATCTGTGTCTGTCTGTGTGTGTGACTGTGTGTGTCTCTGTGTGTGTGTCTCTGTGTGTGTGACTGTGTGTGTCTCTGTGTGTGTGACTGTGTGTGTGTGTGTGTGTGTGTGTGTAGAAATGCCTCGGTGGTTAAAAACACTTGTTCTTACAGAAAGTCAGGTTTCCATTCCCAGCACCGACATAGTAGGTCACAACCATTTATAACCCCGATACAGGGAATTCCAGCTCCCTCCTCTCACCTCAGAGGACACCCGGAATGCATAAAGGCAAAACACTCATACACACAAAAATAAATAATTTTTAAAACATTCAAATGTGGTCAGATGGTTGTGGCACACACCTTTAATCCCAGCACTTGGGAGGCAGAGGTGGGCAGATCTATGTGAGTTCAAGGTCAGCCTGGTCTACAAAGCTACACAGAGAAACCCTGTCTTGAAAAACCAAAGATAGATAGATAGATAGACAGACAGACAGACAGACAGACGGAAATTTAAATGTGACGGGAGCTGGGGAGAGAGTCAAACGGCCCCACATGAAGGAGAGAAGCAAGTAGCCACCCTAACCTGAGACCTATAACCATGGTGAGTTGTGTGACCTCACTATGTATATGTAACACAAACACACTAAATAAATATATTGCAGAATATTACTTTAGGCAAAAATGTGTTACATTTGTTTATGCTGCATTTGTTTAACAATGTAAAGATGTGTTGCTTTCCCTGCCTAAGGCACCTGATTGGTCTATTAGAAAGCTGATGGGCCAATAAGCAGGCAATAGAGGGCAGAGCTGGAGGGCAGAGAGAGTAAGTAGGAGGAGTTGAGGCCCAGAGAGAATGAGAAGAGAGGAGGAAGAGAGGGAGACACCCCCGGCCAGCCAGGCAGTCACCAGTCAGCCATAGAGTAGGATTTACAGAATGAAAGAAAAGCAAAAAGCCCTGAGGCAAAACGTAAATGAAAAGAAATTGGTTTAAGTTAAAAGAGCTAAAGGGACAAGCATAAGATAAGGCTAAACATTCATAATTAATAAGTAAATAAGTCTTTGTGTCACGATTTGGGAGCTGACTGGTGGACACACACACACACACACACACACACACTTCTGATTACGAAAGTCATGTGTTCACTGCACAAACTTAGAAAAGTACCTGTGGCAGAAATGCTTCCAAGCAACTTCTTGATGGGCAGGTGTGCTAATTTTTTGTTCTTGATGGGCAGGTGTGCTAATTTTTTGTTCTTGATGAACAGGTGTGCTTGTTTTTGTTCTTGATGGGCAGGTGTGTTAGGGTTTTTGTTTGTTTGTTTGTTTTGTTTGTTTTTTTTGCTGTGACCTAGTACATGACAAGAAGCAGTTTACAATAGGATGGATTTACTTGGGGTCCTGGTTGGGAGGTGTAGTCTATCATGCTCAGGGGGCAGAGTGGACCTGTTCGTGGGTGAGCAGCAGAACTGGACAGCTGTTTGTTCACATCTCGGTGAACCAGGAAGCAGAGATCTAGAAATGACGACTGTCTTCCAGCTTCTCTTTTTTCCTGTTTGTTCAGCCTTGGTCTCCTGTTGGGGGGATGGTGCCACAATCAAGGTGGGTCTTCCCACCTCATTTTCTCTGGAAACACTCAGACATGTCCAGAAGTGGGTCTTCTAGAAAATTCTAAATCTAGTCCCACTAAAAGTGAAGACTGACTATCACTCCATGTAACCAGAGTCTGGGCACAATCCCATGCACAGCAATAAAGAGAGAGAAGCCATAGAGAAATTTAAATTAATATGAAGAAGTGTTAGCCTCAACGAGGCTTCCAGTCATGAGAGGGAAAACCAGAAGAAAATAGAACTAGCAGGTGCCAGGACTTAAACATCAGGGGAGGGATGTCCTCAGAATTCTGGGGCTAGAGAGGATCTTGTTGGGACAGTCACATTTGAGCTGAGTTCTGAAGGAATGGCTGAGGAATGGATCTGTCCAGATGGAGGGCCCTGGGGCTCTTCAGTGTGGGGGAAGTAGCTAGAACACTCTGAATGAGGGACCTCAGTTCAGAGTGACAGGAGATAAAGACAGAGAAGCATGAAAAAGCCAGCCAGGTGGGCATGCGATGTGAAGGACTTGGGACATTAATTCATCAACAAAGGACATCCCTGCAAAAGGGTTTAAGTGCCACTAGGCTATCGTTTGGAGGGTGCATTCAAGAAGAATCTACTTGGGGGAATATTGGGAAACCAGACCACGCCAGTGCTGAGGAAAGACTTGAACTTGGATACTTAGGGGATAATAGGTGTGCAGAAATTATGTCTAGCCATAACCTGGCTGATAAGCCCTAGATAGATACTGTGGAGTGAAGTGAAACAGAAAAAAAAGTGAAGGCAGATTAGCAAAGAGAACCGGGAAAGGGCGGGGGAGGGGGGAAATGGAGTGGTGCTGATGCTGAGCTGCCTTTACCGTCTGCACATCATCAGCTTGCCTATAGGATCAAGTCAAGGCCATCCGTCTGCACATCATCAGCTTGCTTATAGGATAAAATCAAGGCCATCCGCTCTCAGTGACAACTTGACATTTCCATGCTGGCAGAGGGAAGGACAGCATGAAGGCGGTGGTGGCACACACCTTTAATCCCAGCACTCGGGAGGCAGAGGCAGGTGGATCTCTGTGAGTTCGAGGCCGGGCTGGACTGACAGCCTCCAAAACAATACAGAGAAACCCTGTCTCCTAAAACCAAAAAAAAAAAAAACAGACTGCCCCACTCTGCTGATCACATCCACCATTCATAGCCATCAAGGTATCCAAGCCGCTCGGTTATGTGAACAACTTTGCTCAGAGTTAAAGGAGATTGCCTCTCTAGCATCTACACAATGACATCTCTTACAGACCCGTTATGCTTAACTTACACAGATGCTAGGGAAGGGGTCCCAATCAATGCACTCTTTCATCTCTAGTAACTCAGAAAAATTTCTGACAAATACGATGTACCTAGAAATATTTGCAAAATGAATTCTGTCAAGCATGGTGGTATGAGATCATAATCCAAGTACTTGAGACAGGTGGATAGAAAGTCGGAAGCCAGCCTGGGCTACATTAGCAAGTCTCTATTGAGAGGAATGGGGAGAGAACACAGAGGAGGAGTGGAAATTTAAAAAAAAAAGCTTTACATTGCACTGGACCAATATCAGAAACAAACAATCCTTCCCTGACTCCCCAACAAAGAGTTTATTTAGAATACTCTTCTCCCTTTTTGAAGGTCAAGTAATAGTTTTTTCATTCCATTCCTTCATTTCACAGCACCTGAAATGTCCTTCTGCCATGTAAACCCTTGGCCTCAGGAGGAGCATTACCAACACATAAGGGACACACACACACACACACACACACACACACACACACACACACACACACACACACACACACACACTGTCGTAAGCCCATAGAAAATGATTGAGTCGAATTCCTTTCTCCTGGGAGTTCAGGTATAAGTCTGATAGCCTGTTTGTAGAAGACACCAGTATCCCCACCCCTAACCCAGGCTCCTCCTATTAAGGTATGTATTTCCAGGGCTGATGAGAGAGATCAGTGGGTAAAAAGGCGATTGCTGCCAAGCCTGACAGCATGAGTTCAATCCCCAAGACTCATATTGTAGAGGGAAAGAACAATTCCAAGAAGTTCCCTGTCCTCCACAAATAGGCACACACACACCATATCAATCAATCAATCAATCTTTAAAGTGCTTTTCCATCTCTTGCTGCCAAGAACACTCACAGGCTAACATGCAGCCTCCCTTCCAGGACCCCAGGATTTAGGAAGTGGACAACAGCTGTACTGACTCCAGTCCAGTCATGTGTTGGGCACAGCTGGGCAGCTCTGCCAATGGATCAAGTGACTCTGCAGATGTTGAGACTTCTGGAGGGCAGCCTCTCCCTTCTGATTATCAGTAGCCAAATGCAAATGGACCTCTCCTGGCCACTCGGACAGGTTGCTTGACTCGGTTTCCAGTCCCTACAAGAAAGAAAGATGAAGGCTTGGTTGGAGTCCCAAAGAAGCTGATTTTAGCCCCCAAGTCTGTTCTGCCTTCCTTTGCCTTCAAACTACGTGAGAGAGAGAGTGTGTGTGTGTGTGTGTGTGTAATGTGTGGAGTGCCATTGAGTGGTATGGCCAGGTGTCTGTGAACTTGTGCAAGGAGAAAGATTCTCTTTTTATTCTCTGGGACTTACTTTAGCCGTTTCCCTTACAACTGATAAGGCACTAGAATCTCACTTATACATCCTGCATAGGCTACTAAAAACAACAAAAGTGTCTTATGGTATCACCATTCATGAAGAAAAGCCATGCTTTGTCCCAGGTACGCTTGGAACAGTGTGACTTGACACTGTTGTCTACAAGCTCCATGCTGAGAAACTATATGATCAATTTTTTAAGCTTACAATGTTACAAATACATTTATTATTTGCATTGGGCTGCATTCATAGCTATTCTGGGGAATATGCAGTCTGAATGCTACAGGTTGAACACACCTGAGGCACTCGGCCATTTATGGCTCAGAGTTGAAATTTTAAACCTTATCAGTGCCATAGAGAATCTACTCTAGCCAGGACCAGTATGGTCCCTACCCATCCCTGACCGGAAAGCATCCCCAGGCATCTCCAAAGAAGAAACAGCAGATCTCAGTGTCCCCTGGGGAAAAGCATGTCATTCTTAAGTTGTATGTTGGCAGAGCTTTTTGTTGTTTGGTTTTGGTGGTGGCGGTGGTGGTGGCGGTGGTTTTGGTTTTGGTTTTGGTTTTGGTTTTGGGTTTTTTTGTTTTGTTTTGTTTTGTTTTGTTTTTTGTTTTTCCAGACAGTTTCTCTGTGTAACAGTCCTGGCTGTCCTGGAACTCACTCTGTAGACCAGGCTGGCTTGAACTCACAGAGATCCGCCTGCCTCTGTCTCTGGAGTGCTGGGATTAAAGGTGTTTGTCATCACAGCCCAGGCTGATCTAGAGCTCATTATGTAGCCCAGGTTGGACTTGCACTCTTGCCTCTGCCTTCAGAGTGCTGGGATTATAAGGGTACATTGGTGAGTTTATGAGTATGTTTTGAATGGAGTGGTTTGAATTGCCCATTCATCAGCCTGGCTCTTGAGATGTTCAGATACAGACAGAATGCAGTGCACAGACAGACTTAAGATTCTTCACCCTCCAAAGTGAAATCCTAGGAAAGGTTACCTGATGAGGGAAGTCCTATGTATATGTCAATAAAGCACTGTTGGGCCAATAGGGAACCAAGATAGGTGGGACTAGGAGTCCAGGAGGACTCTGGGAAGGAGAAACACAGAGAGTCAAGATGTAACGCCATGGGGTAGAAAGCCCGGAACTATTCTCCAGTAAGAGAAATACTTAGATTAACAATTATGGGATAAATACTTAAGTCAGAGCTAGCCAGTAAGAAACAAGCAAGGCCAACAGCTTCATAATTAATATAGACTCCTGTGTGTTTATTTGGGACTGATGCAGCTCTGGAACCAGGCTGGCGGGAAGGCTTCTCTCAAGGAAAAGGCTTCCCTTTACAGTTACTTACACCTCTGATTATCTAAATGAATGAAACTCATATTAAGTTTAATATATTCTGAATAATGCATACAATTAGACAAATAAGCCAATCTTAAAATGTAAAAGTTAATATTCTGTGCATCAAAAATATTAATCCCTGGGCTGGGACTGTAGCTCAGTTGGTAGTGTCTGTCTAGCACGCATGAAGCCTTGCGTTAGATTCTCAGCATCTCATAAACCAGATGTGGGAATGCCCACTCTCAGTCTCCGCATTTGGGGGAATGGAGGTAGGGGAATCAGGAGTTTAAGGTTCACCTCAGCTACATACTGAGTTCCTTGCCAGCCTGTGGTGCAGGAGACCATGTCTCAAAAACAAACAACAAATACTGTGACAACACTGTATATCAGTGTGACTCACCACCTGGTTTTATAGTCAGCAATTATTTTCACAGCCCCCATCCCGAGATATGCTGAACACACAAACTTACAGTGAGATACAGCAACTCAGTGTGAGCACACTTTTGTTTGAGCATGCCTTGTGTGAGCACACATCTATCCTTGGTTTTTCAGCTTGACTGCATCCGGAATTAGCCAAAACCCAAGTGGCTGGGTACACCTGTGAGAGCTTTTTTTTCCTGATTAAATCAGTTGAAGTGGGAAGACTGCTTTCCTACGGGCCACCCCTTCTGCTGGCAGCCTGTATAAAGGACAGGAAGAAGGGAGCTGCCTCTCTCTTTGACTGCTTGTCCTCAATTCCTTCCCTGGCATTAGAGCCTCCTTCTTCCAGCATATACTGAAAGCCAGCTGAGATATCCACCTTCATGGACTGAACAACTCCTGGACTCTTGGACCTTCTATTGGCAGACAGCCATTATTGGACTAGCGAGACCATGACCTGTAAGTCATTCTAATAAACCCCATATGTATGTATGTATATGGGATATACATATTTGCTGTTGTAATAAATTCCATATATGTATGTATATGGGATATGTGTGTGTGTTATTCTTTTTTTTTTTTTTGGTTTTTCGAGACAGGGTTTCTCTGTGGCTTTGGAAGCTGTCCTGGAACTCACTTTGTAGACCAGGCTGGCCTTGAACTCAGAGATCCACCTGCCTCTGCCTCCCGAGTGCTGAGATTAAAGGCATGCTCCAGCAACACCCAGTGTGTGTGTGCTATTCTAATAAATCCTATATATAAGCCATTCTAATAAATCCCATATGTACATATAGGTTTTACTAGAATGGCAAATACATATATATATGTATATATATGTATATACACACACACATATCCCATATATACAGGCATGCACACACTATCAGTTCTGTTTCTCTAGTGAACTGTAGCTAATACACCTTTCTTCTTAACTTTTCCTTCATAGCCCTGAGACCTACTCTTCCAATTTGCAGGTTCCATGGAGCTTGGATTTGCACTTCCTGGAAGCCTTCTCTGGTTGGATTCGCTTCAAGTTCCTCTGACTCCCTCCCAGCCCTCTCTTAAGATCAGTCATGCCCACCCAGCCCTGGCAGCGTAGCCTTCCAAGCTTTTCCACTGTAGACATGTTGCTTCTTTTCGTTGGTGGAAGTTCTGGGGCTTGGGCCACACATTTCTGACACCAAGGGAGGGAAACAAAGTCTGCTTGCCCACAAAGATCAGTTGAGCTGCACTTGATGTTGAGTGTTGTTGGCACAGGACCATCTAGTGTGTGAATGGGATCTTTGGAGAGGCAGTAGTTTTTAAAATCATACTAGCTACAGAGTGGACTTGAGTGACAGTGTTGTGTAATGTAAAGTGTTTTTTTTTGTCCCAGCTAGTCCTGCCACCCTTCAGCTCCAAAATAAACACACAGAAACATATATTAATTATGAAACTGTTGGCCGGTGACTAGGGTTTCTTATTGGATAGCTCTGTCTTAATTACTAACCCATTTCTATTAATCCATGTATTTCCACATGGTCTTGGCTTACCAGGAAATGCCGAACCTGCAACTCTTTTGCCTGCTACATGATGGCTACTCAGCATCTCTGCAGAGAGGAGAGCGATTTCCTGTTTGTCCCTGCTTATATCCTGATTCTGACCAGCTATGTCACTTCCTGTCTGGCCAATCAGCCAATCAGTGTTTTATTCATTAACCAGTAAGAGAATCATATATACAAAAGAACACTCCCCGTCAGTGTTGGAACTTGCAGCTTTTATTCGTGCAGGAGAGTTACTGGATCTATTCAGGTATGATGGTGAGTGGATGGACGGACGGACGCTGAAGTAAAACTTCTCCAAAAATGTTAGAGTTTGGGGAGGACATATAATTTGGAAGCTTGAGTTTCAAGGATAAGGAATTAAAGGAGTTAAAATTGAACTTGCATTCATTTTATATAATTGCATACTTCTTCTCAGTTTAAGAGGAAGAAAAATAACCTAGGGTTTCAAATAATGAACATATCAGCATATCAGTACATATAGACATATGTAACCTGTTTAAAAGACTAAGGCTATTATACTTATTTTTCCTTTTGGTGTGTGTGTGTATGTTTCATCATTTTGTGGGGTCGCATGACTCATGTAGCTCAGGCTGACCTGCAACTCACTATAGAGTAAGGATGACCTTGAATTTCTAAGCCTCTTACCTTCTGAGTGCTAGGATTATAGGTGTGCAACACCACATCTGTTTCATACATTGCTGGATACACGGCTCAAAGTTTCATGCCTTCAGGGCAACGCTAAGCTATGTCTCCAATTCTGCCCAGCCAGCCTCCATTTAAATGTTATGCCTTCACACATAATGTAAACACATACTGAATTAACTGATGCATGAATTAAGTTTAATGTTTTAAGTTTGGAAAATAGCACCTGAACAATAACCTTGGTGTGATTACTTGCTTTCAATCCAAAGTACCTAACTATAATTTTATGTAAGCCACAAAAACTAAAAATCTAATGGAGACTTTTAAGTTGGATACTTACTTTCCTATGGGACTGGCTAAAAGGTAAGATTGTATCATGCCTCGTAATAAGCAGCAGTGTGGTGGTTTGGATTAGAATGGCCCTAATAAGTACATATATTTGAACGCTTGGCCCACAGGTGTTGGAACTCTCTGGGAAGGATTAGGAGGCGTGACCTTGTTGGAGGAGATGTGTCATTGGAAATGGACTCTGAGGTTTCAAAAGCCCAGGCCATTCTCAGCTGGTGGTCTCTCTCTCTCTCCCTCTCTCTCTCTCTCTCTCTCTCTCTCTCTCTCTCTCTCTCTCTCTCTCTCTCTCTCTCTCTCTCTCTGTCTCTCTCTCTCCCTCCCTCCCCCTCTGTGTGTGTGTGTGTGTGCGCGTGCGTGTCTCTCTGTCTGTCTCTGTGTGTGTCTCTCTGTGTGTGTGTGTGTGTGTGTGTGTGTGTGTGTGTGTGTGTCTGCCTCCAACTTGTTGATCAGGATTTATAGCTCTCAGCTGCTGCTCCATAGAGCACCATGCCTGTCTTCTTCTGGCCATGAATGGTCATGGACTCACCCTCTGAAATTGTAAGCAAGCCTCCAATTAAATGGTTTCTTTTATAGGTTGCCTTGATAATAGTATCTCTTCACAGCAATAGGGAAGTAACTAAGGCAGACAGTTTTAAAGAGAAAAGGCAAGAAAATGTAGTTGATAGCTAACTCCTTTTGTATCTCTAACGATCTCCTTCCCTCCTCATTCCCACCTCTGCCTCAGCTCCTGTACCTGTATATTTATTAAGATTTCTATGTGATTTTTAAAGCGAGAGTCTTGGCAAACATATTCCCCCACACGGAATCCCCTACTAACAACAGACAACCCACTTTGAACAAATAAGCCACTCTGGGAGAGACAAAAGCGACACTCAGGACAAGAGGCTGTGGCTCTCTCCTCTCTTTATCCCACACTCAGCCAGCAAGTGGCACCAAAAAAATGCCAACATCACCAAGATTCGTCAAAAAGTCTAATTACGTATTCTAAAAAACTTGGTTTGAAGTTTTGTTTTGTTATATTACATTTGGTTTGGTTTCTTTGAGTGGGGGTGTCACATAGCCCAGGCTGGCCTCTCAGTCACTAATATAGCTGAAGATGACCATAAACTTCTGGTCCTCCTGTATCTGCATTCCAAGTGCTAAGATTGGACATACAGAATTTTCTTTTCCCTAAGACAGGATCTCATGTAACCCAGGTTTGCCTCAAACTCTTTATGTAGCCAAGGATGGCCTTGAACTCCCGATTCTCCAGCCTCTACCCCCACCACACACACACACACACACACACACACACACACACACACACACACACATACACACACACACACACACACACACTAGTGTGTCAATATGCCTGTCTTTTCAGGGATGGGATGTACCTCCTTGATGGTATGTACACAGTATTTATCCACCACCAGGGATAGGACCCAGAGCTCCTGTCTCCTAGTCAAGCATTCTACTCAACTGAACTGCATCTCCAGCCCAAACCTTTGTTGAAATACATTTTTCTTTGTTTTGCTATTTTTGTTTTTAAAGAAACTGGGTTTCACTCCATTACCGAGGCTGGCTTCCAACTCTTGGGCTTCAGCCCTGGCCTCCTAAGCGGCTTGGGGCCATACCCATATGCTGCCAGACCCAGAGCAAGTAGAATTTTCCGTAACAAGAAGTGTTTATTTTTATTTCTTTAGGTGCTATGGATGAGCAACTCAGCGAGCAATCTATCACTGAGCCACAGACCCAGCCAGGAGGGACACTATTGATGGAAAAGGAGCCCTACCGGGACCTGAAATCTCACTAAGAGATGCCATCTCTCAAGCTCATGTTCTTAGAGATCCCTGACAAGCAGTCAGTGCCACTCAGAGGCTATTCTCCAATCCTACTCACACTGAGGCCAGGCCAAGTTCACTCAGTGGTGAGGGAAGCCCTGGGGGAAAAGTCCCTTTCCTTCTCAGTTTGAGGGAGGTGACAGCACCAGGTGATAACAGAAGGAACCTGTAAGCACATACGGTGCACACAGCATAGAGGGCAAATGGCTCACTAATAGTCTAAGGACCTACCAGCTTGTGCTAAGACTAAGTAAATGTACAATTGAAGAAGCAGAAGACTGGAGGTCAGAATAAACCCACAACCCCACATCTCTTCTTCACCTATAAGGTCCCATTTTGTTTTACTTTCCCATCCGATACTTTTATCAGTACAAAAGCAGTAGTGGGGACCGACCGAGGCTGTAACTCAGTTGCTAGAGGGCTTGCCAAAGATGCATGAAGTCCTGGGTCAATCCCCACTATTGCCTATACTCGAAGCAGGAAGTAGAGGTGGAAGGATTAGGAATTCAGGGTCATCCTTGGCTACACAAAAAGTTTAAGGCTAGCCTGGTCTATGTGAAACTCTCTCAAAGGAAAAATGATAGTCGAGATTCCCAAGTTAATTATCACTGTGACTGCATGGATGTTAATTAACTTGGTTGTAGATGATTACGATGATCTACCCCAAGGCCAAATTGACAGGCTGTCCCTGGCCTTCTTAGGTCCATCCTCAATGTCTCCTTTAGATCCCAGACAAGAAGAAATCATGAAACAAACAGTTTTGCACTCTAGATGAGAACCTGTAGGCCCAAGATTATCGGTGTTTTAGTTGAAAAACTGACAATCCCCGAAGAGTACCAAAGGCAGGAAGCTGACCACAGGAATCTCATACCCACTCAGAAGCTATGAATGCCACTTGATGAAGGATTTCCATTCCAAGAGGACAGACAGAACCATACCCAGAGGACAGACAGACAGACAGACCCTGATAATGACTGTTCACAAGGGAAGACACCATCACTGCACAGGGTAATTTCAGTCCCTCCTTTCCCAGTGAGACCGTGGCCTGAGAGTTTTGTTTTGTTTTGTTTGCTTCTGCAAAGTATATGTGATTATTTTATGCACCTGTTTCCTACGTTAGTATAAAACCTGACTCAAGCCAATTTCGGCTAGCTTAACCAAATGAGAACTAGATTTGCAAATGGCTCCCAACACTTCCAAGTGTCTGAGGCAAATGATGTTAGCTTGGGGAGTCCACAAATGGAGAGAGACAAGTCACCATTCTGTGTGCAGAGATTCCAAGAATCAAAATGTGACATGGGGTAGCCGTGTAAGGAAAACTCAAGTACAAATCCCAAGTTTAATATAAATTATGATTGTGGGCCCAGAAATGTAATTGTCTTTTCCTATAACTTGTCTGTTCACAGTTTGTAGACTGTACTGTCTGCTGGGACTCCCAGAATAAATGACAGCCAACAATAGGAACATATTACTCTGGGAGCTAGAGGTGTGACACCTGGGCACCAGCTTTGCTTTGGCTGAGGTTGGGGGGGGCAGCCTGGGCTGCGCATTTCTCTCGGCCTCTGGTAGTTTCAGCTGACCCTTGGTGTTCTGTGGCCGGTAGACAAGGCACTCTGGTCTCTGCCTCTGTAGTCACGAGGTGTTCTTCTGTCTACGTGGTCAAGCCCCACACCCCTGAGCTCTACTCCAGGCCCTGACTCCTTTCTATCCTCTGGATAATTCAGGGCCCCTGCCAGTCTCCCACTCCTCTTCTCTATAGCTGGAAGTGAGATGTGGCATAGACAATACATTCTCCTTTTGATTTTCATTTGTTTTCTCTGAAGCAAGGTCTAGCTTTGAAGTTCTCCTCCTTCTGTCTCCCAAGTGATGAGATTATAAGCACCTACCACCAACCCAGGCTCTTTTTTTTTCTATTAAAAAAGAAATAATTCCTCTACTGGATGGGGCTTCCCAAACTTACACAACTAACCCTGAAATCATGGTTTGATGTCTATAAATCTTGTTTTCCTCTTCTTGTGTCCCCATTCCTATCAACAAGACCTCATGAGGAGTCACAGGACAAGAGCCAGAGTGGTAGTCATCTAATCTCTTCCTGTCCCTATCCCCAGCTCCCTCACCTTAGTCCCAGGCCTGAAAAGGAGCTCATCTCGGTGTGTACCCACAGCATGACTTTCCTTTGAAATGCCCTGAACCTGAACGACACTCCCAAGATAGAAGATCGGTTTATACTAGGCCGATCTTTATGATATGACAGACAGACAGGGACTATGATTGAAATGCTAACTATACACATGGCGCATGCTTATGAACGAGCTGCCCAGACTCTGAGATGAGAAAAGGGGAGGCTGGAGAGTGACCCCAGCCTTCGGCTTCTGTTTCTCAGAGGCATTTGCCAGCTATGATGCTCCAAGATAGTCAGAGAAACCACGTCTCCATCAACTACATCCAATAAAGGTCTGGCCTGGGAATAGAGCTGTGAGGAAAAAATCAATTAAAAAATAAACAGTTGCAGTTAGAAAAGAGTGGAGCAGCCACTGTTAGCTGGGGGGCAGAAGACATCCAAACAACTAATGCGCACCAACGCCACCCCAACTGGGAGCTGGATAGATGCCTCCTGGTAAGGCTTGCAAAGGGATGGTAGACAGAAGGCCCTAGGAGGTGTGATGTACAGCATCCCAGCTCTCCAGCTGATCTCCAGGCTTCTTGGGGTGTGCTTACACATGCATCCTCATTAATTCCTACTGCAGTCAACCAACAAGGAAATTAGCGCCCTGGAGACTTTAGAATTCACAGTGTCCTTTCCTTCAGCATGGAAAACTCGTAGAGAGCAGACTCCTCCTCTGTGCCCAGCCCAAGGCTCAGGGCCATCACCCCAGACCTGACCCCTCTGCCACCTTCCTCCATGTTGTCTTTGTACAGCTCACCTGTTGCCTAGGAACCTCTGGGTGTTGGCAGCTGCTCTTTGACACCAGGTCCCATCCTGCAACTTCAGGGCGGCAGGTCCCACACCTTGCCTTCCATTCCTTTCTTACTTTCATTTCTTTTAAAACGCTGCCTCCTTGCCATGGTCCCTGGAGTGATACTGATTGCTCGGCACCATCTACTTCCAGATGGATAGCAGTAAGTATTTCCCTTCTTAGCCTCCTGAGATGATAAGGTGGCAGGAAATGAAGCATGGCTTAGTCTTTTATTTTTATTTACTTACTCGTTTTTTGAGTCAGAATCTCACATGGACCAGACTGACCTTGGACCATTTATGTAGCTGAGGGTGACCTTGAACTCAGCTCCAGGCTAGGTGAAGCTGGCCTAGAAGTAACTACCTAGCCCAGGCTAGCCTGGAGCTTGCTGCACCCTCCCTGCCATAGCCTCCTGAATGTTGGGAATACAGATGTGAGCCTCTAGGCCTGGCTTTGTTTCGTTGTCTTAATAGAAGAACACATCAAGTTTAAATTGTTCAAGGATTCGCTACACAAGTACATCACTGAGTACAATGGTTTGTATGAACTTGACCTGCACTCCAGCATGGTTCCTATTTAGGGTTCTAAACTTTAGAGAAAGGAGTCTTGGGGCCTCCTAAAAGCTCTAGCCATTTAGTATTGCAGGAAATAACTACTGCTCATGCCATGTTTTTTATTTATTTGCACAAAGAAGTCTTTCCGGGAGGCTTCCTTGGTTGTACATTCTTTTATTAAAAGTTTGGCCCATGGGTTCCAAACCTGGGAGCTGAGACACCCTTCTAGTAATATTTTCACAAAACCAGTATGAGGTTGAAAGCCCCCTCCTTCTGTGCCCATTAGCACACTCAAGAGCCAGGCACCGCTCAACTCAGGAACAACAAAGCACAGCTCCTGCCTTGGAGAAAGTTCTAGTCTAGAGCAGCATAAGTGGAGGCCTGCTCCTTCTCCAGGCTGCTGCTGGGAGCTGGGGTGAGGGGACCAATACCTACATACCTACATCCTGCCAGCCATGAGGAAAGCAAGGAAGCCCACCCTTGGGGTCCGGAGCCATCCGCCCCTTCTCCATCAGTCTTGATGGTTTTCACATGATTACCGTGTGATAGGTTCATGTCATGGCCCTGTCAGATGCGTGTCTCTCTCGGCATGGTGAGAAAGGCCTTAGGGGCACTTTGCAGACTACACACCAGAGCCAGAATCAAAAGGAAAATTGGAAATTCTGTCACGTGTCAAAGCTTTGTTGCATCTTGGTATTTTCTTCCTTTGTTTTCCAACTAACCCAAAACTCCAAAGCCTTTACTTATCTTCTGTTTATTCCTTTGTTCACCTGGCAGTGCCAAGGACCAAAACCAGGGCCTTAGCCTGCTAGGCATGTGGTCTGTTGTGATGAGTCGCATCACTAGCCCTGTTGGTGTTATTAAATAAAAGGGAAATGGTGTCCCTGTTGAGTCACTGGTTGTGGAAAGAGGAATACAAGAAAATCAGATTCTGAGAATGAACAGCAGGTAAGCTGGGGGTGTGGCCCAGCTGGGGGAGTGTGTGCGCAGAAATCCTGGGGTTCAACATCCAGTAAAGTGTAAGCAAGACATGGGAATCTGAGCTTGTGGTCTCAGCACATTTGGGAGGAAGAGGCAGGGAGATCAGAAGCTGAAGGGCATTCTCAGCCACACAGTGAGTTTGAGACCATCCTGAGAGGATGGTAGCCGGGTGTTGGTGGTGCATGCCTTTAATCCCAGCACTCGGGAGGCAGAGGCAGGCGGATCTCTGTGAGTTAGAGGCCAGCCTGGTCTACAAAGCGAGTTTCAGGACAGCCAGAGCTGTCACACAGAGAAACCCTGTCTCTAAAAAAAACAAACAAACAAAAACAAAACAAAAAACAAAACAAAACAACCACAAGAGGACAGCCGGCTTACTTTCAGCTGGTCTGTGACAGTCTGGGCAGAGCAGACATGGTGCTACATGGTACACATACTACATAGATGCATGGAACTCTACCACGTGGAGCCACCTTTACCTGCACAGAGAATCAGTAATCAAGGCACCTGCTCTAGCATTTATGACAAGGCGGCACAGCACAAAGTCACCAAGGTGAGCTCTGGGGTCAAAGTGAGCTGACAGAAATGCCACTCCATCACTTTCAGCTGTCTGGCTTGGGGCCCAACACTTGGCCTTCCCAAGGCTTTGGGTTTTCTCCTGTCCGTCCAAAGTGGGACTAACACCAATGATGAGAGTGTGTGTGTGTGTGTGTGTGTGTATGTGTGTGAGTGTGTGTGAGTTTGTGAGTGTGTGTGACTGTGTGTGTATGTATGGGTGTGACTGTGTGTATGTGTGAGTGTGAGTGTATGTATGTGTATGTGCGTCTGTATGTGTGTGTGACTGTGTGTGACTGTGTGTATGTGTGAGTGTGTGTGTATGTATGTGTGTGACTGTGTGTATGTGTGAGTGTGTATGTGTGAGTGTGTGTGAGTGTGTGTGACTGTGTGTGTATGTGTGAGTGTGTGTGAGTGTATATGTGTGAGTGTGTGTGTGACTGTGTGTGTATATGTATGTGTGTATATGTATGAGTGTGTGTGTGTGTGTGCACGCGCATGCACACTGGACATTGAATCTAAGGCTTCATGTGCCCTATGCAAGCACTCTACCTCTGAACTACATCCTGTTTTTTGTATTTTTGTATTTTTATTGAGATAGAGTCTCACTAAATTGACCAGGGGAGACTTGAACTCACTCTGTACCTCAGGAAGCTCTTGAACATGAGATCCTCCCATCCCCGCCTCCCACATCTCTGGGACTGCAGGCGTGCACCATCAGGCTGATTTCGTGAAGTTATTGGGAAGCATCATTACAACCATACAAGGCCTTTGTTCATTTCTCTGGCCTATGGCAGGTACACATTTGAAAATTTTTAACATTTCTAGCATTTAACTATAAAATTCCCCAAAATTACAAATAGGCTTTGGACCATTGGGAATTTTCAATGTTTTAAAGGAGGCAACTTTTTAAATATAAAAGTACACCGGCCTGCGTGGGCTCTTAAAAAAATGACATTGGACAGCATTGTATCCTGGTGTTCCCCAATTTTTCTTTGCAAGTGAGAAACAGTCATAAAAGTCAAACACAACTGCCCCCTCCACACTAACATGTCTCCCCCACATCTGTTTTTGTACACCCCCTGGCATCTATTTAGTCTCTCTGTGAATAGCTTCCTTAATTATATGAAATTAGCCATTTACTATGTAGTAAGAATGTACCAGGAGAGAGCAGTCAGGCGTTCCGGGGCTCGGGAAGTGTTCTGGAAGGCCTGGGATCAGAAACAGGAAATGCCATAAGTAGAGTAATGAGAGCCTGGCACACTGTGAGTGAGCTCTTGTGTGGCTTACACTGGGTTTCCACATCCAGGGAGGCTGGACAGGCAGGGTGTGTCTTCCTGACAGACACAATGGATTGCTCCCAATTCTGCAGAGCCCTGAAAAACGTTTGGAGCAGCCCCCGAAAACACAGACCCCTTCCCCAAAAGGCAGCATGGTTTATGTTTGGGGCAGGCCCCATAGGCAGAACATACCTCTCAAACCCCTTCCTCAAATGGCAGCCTGCGTAGACA
Source organism: Mesocricetus auratus (assembly GCF_017639785.1). Taxonomy (NCBI): domain Eukaryota; kingdom Metazoa; phylum Chordata; class Mammalia; order Rodentia; family Cricetidae; genus Mesocricetus; species Mesocricetus auratus. The sequence goes on along the minus strand of NW_024429199.1, from coordinate 40,513,136 downwards.
GGACACACCCCCTCATGGCAGTGTGGTTTGAGCAGCCCCTGTAGACAGGAGACCCCACCCCCATGGCAGCGTGGTTTAGCTCAAACTCGCTGCAAATTCATCCGACATTACTTTGTTCCAACAATGGAGCAAAAACTGGCTTCCTGTGTTTTGTTTTCACTTAGTATTTATGACATTTCTATGGCTCTTGTGATGTGTAACTGTATGTGGAAGACCAGATGGCATCTCTGAGGCACAAGGAACAAGATGACAGGGAAGCCCACCCCCCAGCTGAGGTGCAGAGAGGTGGTTCTTCTCCCCCAGCAAAGCATCACGGTGCATTAGAAAAAAAGAGCCACCCACTTCAGCACTTCCCTAGGAAAGAAACAAAAGCTTGCATCCTCTTTGTGGAGACCCGCCCACAAGCTAGAATAAAAAAAAAAATCCATTCAGACCTGGCTGTGGTGGTGCGTGCTTGTAATCCTAGCACTGGAAATGCTGAGGCAGGAGGATTGCTTCTAGTACAAGATCAGCCTAAGATACACAGCCAGGACTAGAGAGCAAGACCGTATCTCCAAAGGTAAAAACAATCCAGTCCGGCTGAGGGGTGCGTCTTAGTCATGGGGGACTTGTGTAGAATATGCAAAACTTTGGATTTGATCCCCAGCATGGAAAAGGAAGAGAGGGCACAGCACATGAGTGACAGCTCAGAAGAGAGACCTGTGTTAATAGAGTGACTTCTTTAAAGTAAAAGTGACTGTGAAGGGAAACCCGGGCACATTCCAAGACAGATGTGGAGGACTATGACTCTTGAATTCAGGCAGTTGCCGCAGGAAAGTCCTTAAGTTGTATTGATGGAAAAAGGAGAACTTTTTCTTAAAGATTTGTTTATTTTATGTATATGGTGCTCTGTCTACACACAGAGTCAACAGGCCAGAAGAGGGCATCAGATCTCACTATGGATGGTTGTGAGCCTCCATGTGGTTGCTTGGAATCGAACTCAGGACCTCTGGAAGAGCTGCCAATATACTTAACCGCTGAGCCATCTCTCCAGCCCCCAGGGAGAACATTTTTCTAAATAGGTGGAAAGAAAAAGACATGAAGAGCAGAGCTGTGGGCTTCTCAGGGAAAAGTTGCAGTATGGAAGACATACCAAAGTAGGGGCACTGGTTTCTCAGGGGAGGGTGGCCTGGTCTTTGAAAATACAATAGCTCTTTCATGAATCTTATCGTTAGAGATATTCCAGTACAAATAAGGGAAATTTTTGTTTGGAAAAATTTTTTTAAAGATTTATTTATTTATTATGAATACAACATCCTGCCTCCATGTATGTCTGCACGCCAGAAGAGGCACCAGATCTTATTACAGATGGTTGTGAGCCACCATGTGGTTACTGGGAATTGAACTCAGGACCCCTGGAAGAGCAGTCAGTGCTCTTAACCTCTGAGCCATCTCTCCAGCCCCCGGAAAAATTTTTTTAAAAATACATTGTCCAGCATCTCCTCAAAGTCTACCATTATCTAAAACGTATTTACAGAAATAGAGGAGGAGTCAGTGTCCTGACAGCACAGATGTCATAGGTCAGTCTACATGTGTCTACTGATTTATAATAGGTATTATAAAACAAGCACTATTATTCTGTTGCTACAGGTTTAAAGCCACTGAGTTTCAAAAGGGAGTCCAAGAAGACTCCAGCAAAGTTCCAAGCTTGTGATCCTTCCCATGTTTCAGAGACATCGTTTCCTGAGTGAGTGTTTAGCATCTTGAGGTGTCATCAGCATCCTGACTGCCACCAGTAAGTAGGTGCATTGATTGGTGGCTTTTAATGCCTAGAGCTCAACCCAGGGATTTGTTTACTCAGTGATGTCCTGAGCCCCAGTCACTAAGGAGATGGGACCCAGCTGACAAAGCTAAATATCAACACCCACTTAAGGTAACCCAAGTTGCCAGTCAAAAGCATAGTTTCAACAAAAGGCCAACTCCTCTGTTAAAAGAATGTACTGCCCATCGCTTCGGAAAGCTGCGCTTGAATGGAACTTTGCAGTGGTAGGCTGCCTGCCACAGACGTGCAAAGTCCCTGAGGCCATGTGTCATCTGTAAGTCAGGCAGCACCAGAGATTCTGGGGCTCCATGGCTGTCTCTGCCCACGTAGTCACTGAGAAGGGAATGAAGAGGCACTGACATGAGAGGGAGAAATCAGGTCCAAAGTCTAGGTCCCTGTCCCCAGAGAAGGTTAGCGGTGGAGGAGAAACCTGAGCATGTCCTGATGGGGATCATAATCCAATTGAAGAGATAAGAGACCCTGTGGGCGTGAGCAGTAGGTGGCTGTGTGCCAAAACACTGGATGTGGCTGTGAGGAGGGCAACCTCAAGGTGTGGGAGTGGTTGAGGAAAGGAAACCCAGCAGGAGATGAGGAGGAGGAGAGGGCATGGGAGGGGAAGCCCCGGAGCAGAGGTCAGGCCGGCCTAGCAGTGGCCTGCCTGCAGGTCACATGGAAGACAGACAGACATCCCACCCCCACCTCCGCCGGACACCCAGACAAACGCAGGAGCCACGCTAAGAGGGAAAGAGAAGTACGAGTCAGTCGCTTGGGGACAGGGCCCCAGGACCACGGTCAGCATCTTGGTCCCTGGGTTCAGGGGTGGGTGTGTATTTCCCAGGCTTGCTCCACATCACTCGCTAGGAAATGAGAAGCTGATATTGCAATTTACCTTTTTTTTTTTGTAATCTCACCTTCTTGGGCTTCTACCTCACGTATTTTAAATGAGCCCACTAGTGTTAACAGAAAGTTCACCTGACACGTAAGCCATCTAAAAGAGGAAGAGTTAAAAGTTGGACGTGCTGGCTTGCATATGCGATTCCCATCCCCCCATCCCTCCCACCCCCTCACCCCCGCTAAGACATGAGGGCTGCCGCAAGTTCAAGGACAGCCTGAGCTACACACATACATGTGTTTACTCTCTAGATTTCTACAGTGTAAAATCACAGGCTGACTCTGATAATGAGGCAATAAAACAGTCACTGCCTGAGCCCTGGCCTCTCAGCAGGCCTGGGAAGAAAGGTTTATCCTGGATCCTCTGGCAGCTGCTAATACAATGAGGAAGTAATAGAAAGAGCCATCCAGGAAGGAAGTCTGAAAGCCTTGCGAATTCTCTTATCCAAACACAACAAACCCTCCCCAATGCTAGACTGTGGGCACAGGCTGTGAAATTCCACACAAGCTGAACCCTCCCGATGTGAGAACTTTCGCAGTGAATTTATCTGTGGAGAATCACACAGGAAATCAAAGCACTTCACAAGTGTAGGGAAAAGCAATGCTGAAATCAGTTGTTTCTTTCTTTCCTTTTCTTTTCTTCTTTTCTGGTGCTTGGAGCAGAACCTAGGGTTTGGAGCAAGCCGGGAAACACCTATCCCACCAGCCAGCTGCTATGTTTTGTTTTGTTTTGCTTTTTAAAGCTGTTCCCAGCCCAGACAGGACTTAGCAGGATATGGGGGCAGAAACGGGCTGCAGACGGGCAGAAGGAAGCACGAAGCAGTGGCTGCCTGCAGACTAGCCCCTGGAGGAGGCCAAAGGCAGCTGCGAGAAAGAGCAAGGTATGGGAAGTAAAGGTGCCTTTAATCCACAAAGGGTTCTCACAACTCCAGCTGCCGAGAAGAAACACACTCTCTCTCTCTTGCACAAGATTGATCCCTGGGAATGGCCCAGACTTCTGGATAGGTGGGCCTTGCACCTCCAAAGTATCTCAGAGCCTTGAAGAAAGCAGCCAGCTGGGGTGATGCCAGCTACCATGGAGCACACGGGGGGGGGGGCTTTGAGCACTGAGTATTTCTGAAACTCTTGGGGCTGGTCTCAACATTATAGCTCTCTCTTTGCAGGACGACCACATTCAGGCAGGCTACTCCTGCTGCCTGCAGGGGTGGTACACAGAGCAACCGCTGGGCTCCCTAGGCACATGCAGAGAGTGGCCACACAGATGGGCACTCACAGTACCGGGAGTGGACACACTTTGGAACTGTCATGACCATGTCCCTTCACATCTGCAAGCTTGTGTGGAGGACATGGTCAGCGGAGTGAGGATCACAGACTAGCATGCTATGAGTAAGAGGAGATGGGGACACAGAGATGCAGGCACCACACATCCGTTCACTCTGGAGAAAGATGAGATCTCTGCCACCAGAGTCACACACCTGCACAGGTGCAGGACTGGGTAGGTTTCTCCCCTGACACAGTAAGGCAGGTCAAGCTGAATTAAGAAGTAAAAGATCAGGTTTATTGGGCAAAGCACTCCCAGGTGACCTTCCAACCCCCCAGAGATCAGGGCAGGGGAAGAGGGTAGGAAAAAAAATCACATGGCTGTCCAAAAGGAGGGGCTTAAATACCCTAGGGGGGGCAGGGAGGGTCTGGGGGAGGGTGATGATGTGTCTTCCACACGCTGGGCTTGTGCCTTAGTGTTGGGCGGGATTGTGAAGCTGGCAGTCTCTGAGGAGGAGCCACCACTTGGCAGGTTTTCCTGAGAGGGCAGGGTCTGGAGAGAGAGAACTGGGTCTGAGCTGGAGTTCCAGCTGAAGGGATTTATACCACGGCAATACTCTGGGAGCCTCCAAGAGGACAGCAAGCATACAAGGAGTGTGGCATCTTCCTGGCTGGCCTGGTGATTCTATTGCAGGTCCCTCCACCGTCATAGAATATTATACTTGCACCCCATTCCTTCAGCAGGTAAACTCCCAAAAGACTCACAGAAGCTATAAATCATTACTGAAAAAGTTATGTGGCTTCAGTCCTCAAGGTCAAACACTTTCCTGTGTCGAGCTCTAATCACTGATAGATAACACACAGCATGGGTGTGTATTGCCATGAACCTGACACAGGCCTCACACCTTCACGCCCAACCCTACATATCCCAAACCATGACTGTCAACATCTTCATCTCCCCCATTTCAAAATGAGGACAGTAGCCTGGGAAGAGATGATGATGTCCAAGACCACTATCACTGAACCACAGATTAGAGTTTGAATCTACAAAGTGGAGCCCTGAGGTCTGAACCTTTGTCACTACATCGTCATATCTTGGAAATAAGGAAGGATCCAGTCCCAGTGTCACAGACCTTCGATCCGAGCTACAAACTGCAGGGGCAGCCATGCCACCCTGAGCATTTCACTCTTAACCCTGGAGGGGATTAGTGGGCTGGTAGTTTGAATGTCACTGGCTCCCATAAGCTCACAGGGAGTGGCACTATTAGGAGGTGTGGCTTTGTTAGAGTAGATGTGTCCTTGTTTGGAGGAAGTGTGTCACTGTGGAGGCAGGTTTTGAGGTCTCACATATGCTCAAGCCATGTCCACTGTTATCTATGGGATCAAGATGTAGCTCGTTCTCCACCCTCAGCTCCTCCAACACCATGTCTGCCGCCATGTCCCACCACGATGATAATGGACTAACCCTCTGAAACTCTGAGCCACCAGTTAAATGCTTTCCTTTATAAGAGTTGCCGTGGCCATGGTGTCTCTTCACAGCAGTAGAAACCCTACCTAAGACAGTAGATAATGTGCTTTACATGTAAAATGTGCCCCCCAGGCTCATATATTTGAACACTTGGTCCCCGGCTGGTGGTGCTGTTTGGGGAGGTGGGATCTAGCAGGAAGAAGTGGATCACTAGGGGCCAGCTTTGTGGGTAATAGCCTGGCCTTACTTACGGTCTACCTGCTTCTGCTTCCTGTTCTGACAAGGGGGCAGGTGAGGAACACCCCCCCTCCCCGCAGCACACTAGCACATCCGTGGAGCCATCTGCTGTCATGCCCTCAAGCCATGAGCCAAAATAAACCTCTCTCTTCCTTTAAGTTCTTATGTGAGATATTTGATCACAGGAGTAAGAAAAGGAGTCATCCAATGGGCCTGATGTAAGTGTGGCTCTTGCCCTACCCTCAGGCCAGTTCTTGCTCATAGAGGCAAATGGAAGTCACTACTGACCTCCAACTGTAGCCAGGCTGCGGAAGGTGAGCTACTTCACATCCTCCGGGAAGATAAGATTCTCGGCAATCGTCTGGATCATTCTGTTCTGAAAGAAAGCAACAAACAGGCTCATTAAATTATTAGCAGTGAACTATCTGAATTCACACAGCATTAAATGAAACACATTTCATGAGCAAGGTGAGGTACAATTCAGAATGAAAGTCTGTGTTGATACCTGCAAAAGTTCTCTATTTGAGGTTTCTCTTATTCTGGTAAGAGCAAGTATCCCTTCCAATGGCAGAGGTGGTAGAAATGGTTACAATGTATCCTTCATACACAATGGTGGTGAGAAATAGTTACAGTGTATCCTTTCCATTCAGTGATGAGAAATGGTTACAGTGTATCTTTCCTAGGCCAAGGTGGTGGGAAATGGTTACAGTGTATCCTTCCTATGCAATGGTGGCAGGAAATGGCTGTAGTGTATCTTTCCTATACTATGGCTGTGAGAAACAGTTATGGAAAACCAAGGTTGACAATGGGAAGTTGAAGAAACCATTGTTGGGATGTTTTCCCCTTGTTGCTTGTGTTCTGGTGAATGTAAAATGAAGGATACCTCAAGTCTGTACTTGGAAGTTCAGAATTTTGTGCAGGACACTTCCATTGTATACGAGAAGGGACAAGGTACAGTCTGTCACTTACGGTCTAGGTCTAGCAGCCTGATTCTGGTCAAGTCAAAAGTTCAGTAACCAGAGTTCTTCCTGTGAAATGGTACTTAATTGTAGCTTTACAAAGCTTTTGATCTAGAAAACTTCTGAGTTTCATGTTGATTTATAACTTATTTTATAATCTCTCTAAATATGGCAGTGATTTTCTAATAAAAAGTCCAAGTCTCTATATTTCATAGAAAAATGAGTCCTTCGGGTTCAATAAAAAGGTCCTCCAGGACAATTCCATATTTTCACACAGAGGTTGACTTGTCCCCAAAGAGCAATTTGCTTCCTGCCATCTCAGAAAATCTTAGTGCTTGAGCTGGTTGGGGCCTTGGCCTAATGGAGTCCAAACCTCTCATCACACTTAGAGGTGCCGCACTGTGGAGAAAGTCAATTAGAGATCTATCTGGCTGGAGGAAACCAGAGGAGATGGATGGTACATGAGCCTCTCTCAGTGCCAGGCTCCAGGCTCTCTGCTTCAAACACGAGACCTCAAATGCTGCTCTCAGTCGTCCATGAAGTATGCACAGCATGTCTCCATTTGTCACATAAATCACAAAAGACCAGAGAGGCTGTGTTCTTTGGCTCAGCTCTTATATCTGAGCATGTGCTGCAAGGCAGGGACCAAGTAGGTGCTATGTACACAAAGGGATGATTAGCACATTTTCTGACTGCAGTGAGCTCACAATGTAGTGTGGGTGGGGAGGGGAATTAGGTAGAATTAAATAGAAATTAGGGAATTAAATAGAAATCTACTGTTCAAACTCCAGTTTCTAATATTTTAAGAAGGACATGATTTTTTTAAATAGATCTTTTTTTCCCTCTTCCCTTCCCCTCAGCACTGCAGAGCAAACCAAGAGCCCTGTGCGTGTAAAGGCAAGTGTTCTTCCACTGAAGCATGACCCCAGCCCTATTTTTACTTTTCATTTTGAGACAGGGTCTCACTAAATTGCTCAGGGTGGCTTTGAACAAACTCTATAACTCAAGGAGGGCCTTGAACTTGAAATCCTCCGGTCTTGGATTCCCCAGAAGAGATTTAGGCCTTCTCCACCAAAACCAGATGAGGTGTGCAATGTTAGCTCAGTACTTTAGAGGTCAAGGCAGAAGGATCTCAAGTTCCAGGCATAGTATCAACACCCTTGCCGGAAAAAAATACATATACGTGTGTGTGTGTGTGTGTGTGTGTGTGTGTGTGTGTGTGTGTGTGTGTAAAAACAGAATAGGACAGATTAGAAAACAGCATGAATGAAGTGACTGCAGGGAAACTCACAGAGATGTGTATTTCTCAGTCATTCACCAGCCTATACACTGTTTTGCAGTATAAAATAAATTTGCATTCATACGTCATGGTGGAAAACAGGTATGAAGGCTGCTGAGTTTGGAACAAAGTGGCCACTGTTTTCCTAGAGGTTCATATAAAACGATGAGCGCAAAGGAACCAGTGTCTGTCTGGGGATGAACCAGCATGGAGATCCAGAATAAACTGGCTACAGCTTGTTTCTTACCAAGGATGAGATGAAGCACTCTTAACTAATTTCAGGGGTAGAGCAGTGTTCTGGCTAGTTCTTCGTCAACTTGACACAAGCGATAACCGTTAGAGAGGAGGAATCCCCAATTGAGAAAATGCCTCTATAATATCAGACTGTATTTAAAGTGCATTTTCTTGATTAGTGATTAATGTGAGTGGTACCATTATGGGTTGTTGGCCCTTGGTTCTATAAAAAAGCAGACTGAGCAAGCCACGAGGGGCAAGCCAGTGAGCAGCTCCCCTCCACGGCCTCTGCATCAGCTCCTGCCTCCAGTTTCCTGCCCTGTTTGAGTTCCTGCCCTGACTTCCTTTGGTGAGGAACAGTGTTGTGGAATTTGCTTTTGGCTATGGTGTTTCATTACAGCAAAAGTAACCCTAACTAAGACAGACTCCTCCAACAAGAGTTGGGGGTTCCCTTTTCCTTCAACTTGAGACTAAGGGGTGGGAATCTACGAAGCCATGGGGAAGCACCATGGCATCAGCTCTGTGTTTATGACAGAGCCCTATGCCTATCTCTATTAGAACTGAAGATGCTGCCAGAGTGCCAGAAGATTGACAAAGCTGAGTGGGAAGGATCCCCTCCCCCACTATCACTCAAGGGTAGGAGAGCGTGGAAAACAGGAAGTCAGGAGGAGGTGAGCCCAACTCCAGCTCAGACTTCAGCTGGAACTCAGAAGCACAGTGTCCTTCAGGATGGCATGTTATTGTGATATGTGACAGCCTTTTTCAGAACGAACAGGTATTAAATATCCTGTTCTTTTTTATAAAACTTCCTTCAGACATGTTTGGGCTACCATAGTTACTAGTCAGGCATTTGTGGCAACCCACTTAGGTTTCTGAATACAAAGTCATGGCTAGAGAGACGAGATCCAATCAGAGAATGGCCATGCACCGCCACACATTGTACTTCCCTCTGACAAAGGGTGTGTGATGACAAGGCCAGGGCCAGTCAACATCTTGTGCTACTTTGGTGACTTACTAATTGCATATTTACCTGTTAAGCAATGACATGAGATGAGGCCACTACTGAATCTACATTTTACTAGGCAGGTGCATGGCAATCATGACAAGAACTAAATACCATACAAAATAAATAGTTCCAGAGACAAAAAATAATAACAGTAATAATGGGGGAGGGAGAGGGACCTGGGATTGACATGTGAAGCAAGCTTGTTTCTAATTTAAAATTTAAAAAGGGAAAAAATTTTAAATCTACAAAAAAAATGACTCGATGATCATGCTTTACCCATTATTCACGATACAACTGCAGACCACAAGGTCCTAGGCAAGTCCTCCCTCGTTCTAGGTCGTAGCTAACAAGGAAACACTAGCCAGTACCTAATACAGAAGAAATAAGGCATGGTCTTTGTTTTAATTCTATTAATCAGTAAATCAAGGAGCTGGGCAGGTGGCTCAACAGGTCCTGGGTTCAGTTGGGGGTGGGAGGGAGGGACTGACACCATATCAGGCAGTTCACAACCCCCTGACCATCCAGTTCCAAGAGATCCAGTGCCCTCTTCTGGTCTCTGTAAACATTGCACCTAAGTGTGCAAACAGCCACACTCACACGTATTTACATACTCTTCAAAAAATAAAAAAATAAAAATCTGGGGCTGGAGAGATGGCTCAGAGGTTAAGAACACTGCATATTCTTCCAGAAGTCCTGAGTTCAATTCCCAGCAACCACATGGTGGCTCACAACCATCTATAATGAGGTCTGATGCCTTCTGCTGGGGTACAAGTATATACACAGATTAAAAAACTGTATGCATAATAAATAATTTAAAAAATAAAAATCTGAGCTAAAGAGGTGACTCAGTGGTTAAGAACATGTACTGCTCTTCCAGGGGACCTGAGTTCAATCCCCAGCACCCACATCATACAGCTAATAACTGCCCTGTACCTCCAACTGCAGGGAGATCTGATACCTACACTCATGTGCATGTACCCACAAACACACACACATACACATAGTTAAAAAATAAAAGGAAGCATTAAATGAAAAGTCAATTTAGTTTTAAAAAAGTAAATGGTTACTGCATTTGATGTTTTTTGAGTTTATAGTTTTCACACATCTTTAGTCTTTATTCGGTCATTTGCCTACTAATTTGTAGAGCCTCATTATATTGAACAGACTAGCCTCAACCTTGCGACCCCCTTAGCCTCCAAAGTATTGGGATTATAGGTGGAGCCCCACCACATCTGGACCACACTATAATTATTTTTAGGCCAAGGCCTCTGATTTGGCAATACAGCAGAGAGTTGAATACACAATTGCCCTCCATAATCGGAGTGCATGTGGATTTGGGTTAGTAGATTGGTCATATAATCTTCATTTTAGTGGAGAAGAAACATGTCGAGGGGGCGGGGTTAATGATTGGCCCAGATCTCAGAACAGGTCTCGGTGACTCCAAAGCCTGAACTTGCTCATGAGATTATGATGTTTCTGCTGTTTATTCTAGAGCTACAGGCTGTTTTTGTTCTTTATAAGAAGAGGTAACGCAGAAGATGATGCCAGTGTTTATTATAATCACGCATGTCACAAAATCAAAGGTCTCAAGAGACCAGAAGCCTTTCCGAGGGCCAGCAAGCCTTACCCTTCACTGTTAGTCTAGACTCAAAAGAGTTCATCTGCCCCTTTACAGCTTAAATATTTTTAGGTTTCACTGTTTCACTTGAGATTGGGTGGTAAACTCTGTTTTTAAGTCTCAAAAGTGGGCATGGAGAGATGACTCAGCAGTTCAGAGTACTTGCTGCCCTTGCAGAGGACCTGGTTCAATTCCCAGCACCCACAGAGCAGTTAACAACCATCTATAACTCCAGTTCTGGAAGAGCTGACATAGTCATCTGTCACTATATGTTCATGGTACATAGACATACACACAGGCAAAACACCCATACATATAAGATATAAATAAATCTTGTTTGAGAATCTCAAATTTGTAGGTAACACATATGGCATAGTGACTAAAAGAATAATAAAATTACATTAAATTTTTAAAAAATGAATCTATTGGTTGGCAGGATTTAACTGAATTGCTTCTGAGTTTATCTAAAGGTTGTTCAACAGACAAAGTGTAAGGAGACATTTGCAGTAATAAAATGGAAAGAAAAATGAACGGTGTGTTTTTAGTTCTTTATTTTGGGTGTTGAAGATTCAGTCTAGGCCCTCACACTTGTTGAATGTATTTTGCAATGGGTAAGATTATGCTTTGGAAGGCGGCGGTGCACAGTGGGGTGCGGAGTCTGCTAAGAGGAAAACAGGGAACTGGGGACCACAGGAAGAGAGAAGATGGACTGTTGAATCACAGAGGGGATGGGGCTGTGTTTGGGGAGGGGAGCTGGATGCAGGGACCAGGTTTCTGGGACAGGAGCATGCACTCTTTTCTTGTCGGCTTCAATGGTGTTCGCCTATAATAATGCATTACACCATACACTTGGTGTGGCTTTCTGTATTTGTGGACTTTCCTCTTAAACTAAAGGGATTTACAAGAAGGCATCATTAGTTTGAAACAAGGAACCAGCGATGTGGGGATGGATTGCTTGGTATTTCCAGACCTGGTAGGACCAACACAATTAAGTTAGCTCTTTTCCTTCATTTGGCAAGAGAGCGACTGTGCGGTGAGGGGTGTGGTCATTGTGAGCTCTGTTACCCTGGCAGGAGCCACTCCTCCTCTCTAAGCAGGTGCAAGGGTAAGATAGCACGTGTGTGTAATGTACTGTTCCAAGGGAGAGCGGTCTTATAGCTTGGGGACTCAAAGTCTGGGGTATAACTGTTTTAGTTTTCTTGCTTGTGTGTGTGTGTGTGTGTGTGTGTGTGTATGTGTGCGTGTGCACATGTGTGTGGTGTATGTGTATGTACGTGTGTGTGCATTGTGTGTGGCATGTGTGTATCTGTGTGGGGGAGGGGTGAGTATATATATATGTATATGTATATACATATATATATATATATATTGTGCATTTGCTCAAATACAGATACCAAAATGTCTTTCACCATCCCTGTCACCTTTTATTTTTGAGACAGGATCTCTCAAGGAACAGAGAGCTTGCTGATTTGTCTGGGCTCGCTGGCCAGCCAGCCTCTGCCTGTCTGCATCCCTGGTGCTAGGGTTACAGGCACATTGTGGGGTGCCCTAGCCTTTTGTGTGGATGCTGGACCCAAACTGAGGTCCTCACGCTGGTGCAGCAAGCATGTGTACCCACCGAGCCCTCTCCCCAGTCCTGTTTTTAGGTTTTGTTCCAATTCAGGGCAGTTCAGAATTTCTTCTTCCAACAGAAATGACTGATACAGACCCCAGGTAAATCCTTCCAATCACAGGCCAACTCACACTGCTTGCTGGACATGGTGCCTGCGCGCCCAACTCCCACTAGCCACGGCCTCCCAGGACCTCCTGGCCAGACTCCAGGGTGAGAAAAGCCAGCCCATGTCCAAAGCAGAGCCTGGCTATGCAACTGCAGCTCTCCAGAGTCCAACTTCTCTCCTTCGTCCATCACGGGGTGAAACCCGGCCCTTTCTGTTTATTTTCTCCCAGAGCTCTTTAACATACGAACACAAAGAAGGAGTGCCATGTGGACCAAAATGATCTCCAATCACAATAAACACTCCCAAAGAGGGAGGAAGATGGTAAGCGATAGATTTCCTTTCTAACATTCTTTCAAATAAATGCAGAGCCTTTGGGAGGCAGCCTGACATGTTTCCACTAGACGAAGAGGGTGGAGACAAGCAGCGCTTTGTGTACTAGCTGCCTGTGCCAGACCCCATTCCAGCCCAGAGTTTGGCAACTATATCCCAGGGGACAAAGGGTCTGGAGCTTGTCCACAAAGCAAAGACGGAGCGGCTGTCCTGAATCAACAAGGATTCTTTCCCTTTCGTTAGCCCTTGGCAGTGTGACATCCTGAAGACACTGGGCTCTGACCTATTCTCTAGGGACTCTTGCATCTTCCAAGCTGCATCTTGGCTTGGTGAGAAATACCAGGATGGTTGAGGAACCTCAGCCACAGCAGGCTTCAACAGTGAGGAAGCCAAACCTAAATTCTAGGGCACCACATTTTGGAGACGTTTTCCCCCCGAAGCATGTGAGCAAAATGTGCAAAGTTTTAACGTAACATGTGGTGGTTCCGAATAAAGGGATGGCCATTTCTCCATCCACTTCCACAGATTGCCCACTCTAGTGGCAGGGTCCGTGTGTCTTTCTGCATTGCTCACTGTGAACATGGCATGGGACAAGCTATATGCTGGGAAGCCTAGAACATATCATCAACAAAAGACCCCTGTCTTCCCATCGCTGTCAAGAGATGACATAAAAACGCCATTTCTTAAGGGCTCTTGATGAGAAATACAAGGCAGGGCTCGATGGCTCAAGCCTGTAAGCCTAGGATTCAGGGGGAAGAGGCAGGGGATTTACTGACAGTTCAAAGCCAACCTGGGCTATGAAGTGAGCACAGGTCAGCCTGAGCTACAGAGTGGGAACCCTTCTCCGAAAGGTGGGCGTGGGATGGGGTGGGGAGTTGTAGCAGTGGGATATGCCTGCAATTTCATCACTTAGAAAGGCTGAAACAGAGGGAATGACTTGAGCCAGGAGTTCTAGGCACCCTGGGCAAAAGAGCAAGGTCTCATAGGGAGAGAAAGATGTGGAAAGCAGAAAGAGATGGGGAGAGGGAGGGAAGAAGGAGACTGGAGAGATGACTCAGTGGTTAAAACATGGACCACTCATCTAGAGGACCCTTGCTGAGTTCCCAGCACCTACACTGGGCAGTTCATCAGCACCTGTAACACCAGCTCCAGGGGGTCCAACTCCTGCACACACACACACACACACACACACACACACACACACACCTATACCCATAGTTGATTTTATATAATATTTAAAAGTGACAGAGTAGGGAAGGAAGGAGGGAAAAAAAGAAAAAGAAGAAGGAAAGTTTCTGTTATATTTAACATGAAAAGACACCACCTGGCCCCTCCTAAGCCACGGAACAATCCCACCAGATAACAAATCCTTGCAAATCTATCCAACTTCCGCCATCAATGCCTTTGTTTTTTACTGAAAGCAACTGCCTTGATGTTGAGCTACAGGACACACAGAGGCTTTATGAGGTGACCTAGTGTTGTGATCAGTGCTGCCCCCTAGAGGTGTGCAGGGCATGACCTGTGAGGTTCCAAGTCTCTCCACTGTTGGGATTATAGGCACATGCTACCACACTAGGCATTCCCTCTCTCTCTCTCTCTCTCTCTCTCTCTCTCTCTCTCTCTCTCTCTCTCTCTCTCTCTCTCTCTCTCTCTCTCTCTTTCCACAGTTGTGCAGGACCTGAAGTTGTACCACAAGCATTTTAGTCACTGAACCATCTCCCCAACCCCAGATTTATCTAGGAAAACATTTGGCTTTATTTTACATGTATGAGTGTTTTTGCTTGCATGCATGTGTGCCCTATGTGTGCCTAAGTGCCCACGGACGCTAGAAGAGGGTGAGTCCTTTGGAACTGAAGTAACAGATGGTTGTGAATTGTGATGTGGCCTCTAGGAGCCAAATTCAGGTCTTCTGCAAGTGTTCTCAACCCCTTCCGAGTGGCCCCTCCCCATTTTTAATATTTATAGATCATTGCCTCATCTCCAAGGTTTAGGAGACTTTCTCTAGGTCACTGTCCAGAGAATATTTGTTCTTGGGGTACACCCCTATCATAACCAATGCAATTGGTAACCCACAATTATCTCTTTAAATGCCCACAATTCCCAGCACACTGGGGCAGCCCCTGTATTCTAATTAGTCATGCCTTCAGCTCCTGACACATGACCTGGCACTCAGATATGTCACACCCAAAGCCGTCATTGTCTTTGTACTGCCTCCACCTCATTTGTCCCCGTGAGCCTGTCTCCTTCCCCAGTGTGGCAAAAGGCAGTTTCTCTAGAATCTGTGTTTGGTGAAAGTGGTTTCCTGAGGCTTAACTGAGCCTGGAACCAGCATGCCAAGGCCACTGGAATGCACATGAAAAGGACAAGAATCTGTGCTCTAAGATAAACGGCTTCCCTTTTTCCTTCTATTTCTTCTTACCTTTTTAAAGAGGAGGAAGCTGATTTGTCTAATCAGGAGACATCATTTTTATATATTTGAACACATGACTAAACAGCATATTTTTGAAAATCTATTTCAAATAAGTTAATGCCCGTTTCCTCATTTAGCCTAGACTAGAGAATCACTTAAGATATGGAAGCTGCCCTCCAGAAAATTGTTTTCAGGGGCTACATTTTAGTTAACGATAGTTCCACAATATCCCCCAAAGGGAGACATTACAACCCATAGCTACAAAGTGGCTGTGCTGGCTAGTTCTATGCCAACTTGACACAAGCTAGAATATCTGAGGGGAGAAAACCTCAACAGAGAAAATGCCTCCGTAAGACTGAGCTGTAGGCAAGCCTGGAGAGCGTTTTCTCAACTGGTGATTGACAGGAGCCGGCCCAGCCATTGTGGGTAGTACCACCCTGGGTTGATTGTTCCAGGTTCTATAGGAAAGTAGGCTGAGCAAGCCAGGAGGAGCAAGCCAGTAAGCAGCGCCCCTCCATGGTCTCTGCATCAGCTCCTTCCC
Source organism: Mesocricetus auratus (assembly GCF_017639785.1). Lineage (NCBI taxonomy): Eukaryota > Metazoa > Chordata > Mammalia > Rodentia > Cricetidae > Mesocricetus > Mesocricetus auratus. Next base: position 40,497,384 of record NW_024429199.1, on the reverse strand, counting down.
CGTCTGAGTTCCTGCCCTGACCCTTTCTTCCCCAACTTGCTCTGGGTCACAGTGTTTCATCCCACAGCAGTTGTGACCCTGACTAAGACCTTGTAGAGTAAAGGGGATATCCCAAGGTGAATGACTGAAGCAAAAGCACAAACTATAGAAAAAAACATGCCTGGGGGGCTGGAGAGATGGCTCAGAGGTTAAGAGCACTGACTGCTCTTCCAGAGGTCCTGAGTTCAATTCCCAGCAACCACATGGTGGCTCAAAACCACCTATAACGAAATCTAGTGTCCTCTTCTGGCCTGCAGACATATATGGAGATAGGATGTTGTATTCATAACAAGTAAATAAATAAATCTTTTAAAAAAAGAAAAAGAAAAACATGCCTGGAAATTACAGTCTACACATAAACAGTCATCAGAGGTGGATGGGCATGGAAGAAGACATTTACCACTTCTGTGGCAGCCATGAGATAGGCCAAGGAGTCACAGGGCAGGTGAGGCCTGCCTATGGTCTCCTTGGCCAAACATCATGGTAGGTAAGAAAAGTTTTCTCATCAGCAAATGGGATCCCTGAGCTCATCAACCAGGTGATGGGGGGGGGGCAGGAACACTGGGAGGAAACCCTGACACTCCAGAGGCCCACCACTGCTCCTCTCCAGAAAAAAATCACATACTACGTGCTTGCCCTTCTCCTGGCAACCATCTGAAGTGGCAGCAGGGTGAGATCTGCAAAAATAGGTGACATCTTACATACTTCCTAAGCCAAATCCATCTTCTCCTCCAGGAGGCTATGTGGGCAGAGCTGGCATTGGGGTCAGCGTTTGTGAAGACTGCAAGACTCCAGTCAACCAACACTAGGTAAAGTGTGGGGTGGGGAGGGGTGGGGTGGGGTGGGGAGGGGTGGGGTGGGGTTGTAGCTTCAGTTCACACTGAGGAAGTTGAACTTCACAGCAACTTAAGAACCCTTCCAGAGAGTTCTGAAGAAAGGTACAGCTGTGCTGTTCTGCTGGGGACACTCATTCCAGAGTGATGGTCCCCCTGTGTTCCAGACAGGGGAACAGACATTTCAGACCCTGATGCGGTTGGCTTCCTGTGCCTTTGCTTGTACGAAGGAAGCTTCATTACTTTTTAAACCTTTATGTGGAGTGGACTTTAGAGAAGAAAGAACATGGCCTGATAGGGGGAAAGACTCAGAGATCCACCTCTGCCTATCCATTTCCACAAGCCTTCGAAGCAAATTCGGTCTGACCCAGAGCAATTCTGCCTGGCAGAGACACCTGTGCTCCCAAGGACCAAGGCAAGGAAGGAGACGAGCATCAGCAAACATGAACTTCGAAAGGCATCTAATCACCACCCTTCCACATCAACGCCAGCCCCCAGGTTGAAGAGGAGTCACCTCCCACCTCCAGAGCTCCCCCAAAACACACATCTCCCATGCTGTCCCCAGCAGTCACTTGAATCCCTCCTAGCCAAACCAGGGCCACTCGTGAAAGAGCTTGTGTTTAGCTGTTTAGCTTCTCTCTCCATTTAGTCCCTGTGCTGCCTTCCAGCCAGCCAATCTGTCTGTAATTAAAGTCACATTGCTGCAAACCTTAGCTGGTATGAAAAGTCTTACCAGATGTATACAATTGACTAGCTTGTAGCATTTGGCATGCCTGCAACGGTCCCATTAAAGAGGGGCGAGCCGGGTCTGATCCAGAGTGTGGGTTATAAGCTTTGGACCCGTCATGTTGTTTTGCACTTACACTAAAGCCGTGTGTGACGCTTAATCCTTTTTCAACAATCACAAGGTTGTGGGCCTGTATTTCAATCAACAAAGAAGACCGCTTGCTGCACACCATCAGACACTAAGTCGGATGGATAGCCCAGTGGTTAAGGACCCTGAATGCCTTTCCGAAAGACCTGGGCTTGGTTGTCAGCACCCTGTGGTTGCTCATGACCTCCTGTAATGTCAGATCCAAGGGCTCCAGTGCCCTCTTCTGCCTTCTGGAGGCACCACAAGAGCTCCAGCGCCCTCTTCTGCCTTCTGGAGGCACCACAAGAGCTCCAGCGCCCTCTTCTGCCTTCTGGAGGCACCACAAGAGCTCCAGCGCCCTCTTCTGCCTTCTGGAGGCACCACAAGAGCTCCAGCGCCCTCTTCTGCCTTCTGGAGGCACCACAAGAGCTCCAGCGCCCTCTTCTGCCTTCTGAAGGCACCGGGCACACTTATGGTGCACAAACATATATACAGGCAAAGCATGCATGTACATAAAATAAGATACAAAATTAAAAAATAAACAACTATTTGTGGGGTTGGGGTTGGGGAGATGGGTGAGGCAATAAAGTGTTTGTCATACAAGCATGAAGATTTGACTCAAACCCCCAGAACCCATATTTTAAAAAAAAATCTAGGTGTGGTAGTTCACACTTACAATCCCTTCACTGGGGCTTGCTTGACCTCCAGTCAGCCTACCCTGGTTGGTAAGCTGCAGGTCAGGGAGAGACCTGGCCAAAAACTAAACAAGATACAAGCAAAACACACACACACACACACACACACTCTCTCTCTCTCTCTCTGTCTCTCTCTCTCTCTCTCTCTCTCTCTCTCACACACACACACACACACACACACACACAAACAACTATATGACTGTTTGAGGAAGTCCCCTTTGAAAATTTCTCCATCTTCTGAACTCAAATTAGGCTTCTTGGTGTACAAAAGCCAATGCTGTCAGAGCCTCCACAGTGGTGTCGACTCGGGATGGAGAAAATGCAGATGCAACAGTGACTTACACGCGCAAAAAGCAACAGGCACTCCAGAGATAGTGAGGTAACTTTAGGACAAAGAGGGGAAGTCCTGTGCTACTGTAGATAATAAGATTTGAAACTCGTGTTCCAAGAGGGAGCAGATAAAATACAGACAGAGTCGAGGAGTGAGCTGAAGGCATGCTGACAAAACCCACTTCTGAGGTGCATTCCTGACTTCTGAGACTGTTATCAGGGAGGGAGACAAGTCCCCACCTTATCACCCTCCCCTACACACCCACACTGCACCCTTCCCTACACGCCGGCACTGGGGCTACCATTCTACAAGAAAAATGGACAGACCACCTAAGGGCAATAATAACAATGATAACTAATAATAATAAAAATAATGGGAGGCTGACGTGACCCTTAACACTCTCTGGGCCACAACAGCCATATTTGATACAATTTGTAGACCATATAGCTACATAGTTACAATTTTGCTTTAAAGGCATTCTTAAATACAGACTTCAGAAACGGCTGAATGCTCTCACAGCATGTGACAGGAAGAAACATATGTTCTTAATCTGTGGGTTTAAATTGTTTAAGGATTACATCAATGAGCCTTCTCAGGAAGAAAAAAATCAGGCCACCAACCCCAGACACAAGAGCATAAGAGCAGCGATGGGTAATCTGGCTTTCGAGCTTCGTGTCCGACAGCAAATCAGTTGTTAAAATTCTCTCTTAAATGCACTTCCATTCGGAGCCAAAGAAGTAAGAAACACAGGCACCCTGGGAACTAGAAAGGCCTAGTTTCTGGCTAGAGGTGTGTCCTGTAGCGGTGGCTGGAGTGAGGTCCCAAGGTCCCCACTACCTCAAGAGAGACAGCCAGAGAGGATTGTCCTTCCAACACCAGTAAGAGCGGATTCCCAAATGAGAATGCAAGCATCGGGCTCTCAGAACTCAGTGGCAAGCCAGGGAGCATCGCTGGGCTGGGGATGAGGCTCACCTGGTACAGCGCCGGTCTAGCACGCCTGCAGCCCAGCACTGCAGCAGCAGACGTGCTGGCACTCTTCTAGAATTCTAGCACTTGGGAGGTTTAGGCAATAGAATTAGAAGTTCAAGATCGTCTTCGACTATATAGGAAGTCTGAGACCAGCCTGGGCTGCATGAGACTGTCTAAAACAAACAAAACCCCCATAAAATTGCCAAGTGAGACTAAAGAACACATTCTGTAACAGAGGAAGGTTGTGGTGTTGCTCAGTGATAGAAGACTGTTAGCTTAGTATGTGGGAAGTCACGCGCACGCGCACACACACACACACACACACACACACAGCAAAAGAGGAAGGTATCATGGCATGATTGAAGTAATTTTGGAGGCACATAGTAAGCTATGAAAATCATGATAGCTCATGGGCTAGGGAAAAGGGTAAATTGAAAATAAAAATGAAGGAAGATGCTACAGTAGGAATAACCAACTGGACCAACGGGAAAGATGAGGTCATACACAAATCGAGGAGAAGTGGTCTAGGCTACCACTAGAATGGAAGATAGGGATGGTCATTGCCTGCACTGTCATCCTCAAAGTCCATCACCTGTCCAGCGCTGTTCTTAAACAATGGCCCCGTCTGTACTAACACCCCGTGGCAGTATGAAGGAAATTCCTCTAAGAGTCTCAGGTATCTGAATGCGTGGTCCCCAGCTGGTAGGGCTGATTGGGAGGTTTAGGGGTGTGGCCTTGCTAGGGGAGGAACCTCATGCTATCGAGGTTTCAAAGGCCTCCCACCATTCCCATTGTGCTCTCTGCTCCTTGGTTGTGGTTCAGAATTGAACCCTCAGCATTCAGTTTCCCGTTCCTCCCTGCTGCCATGTTTCTCCACCATGATGGTGAAAGACTCTCAATCTTATGGAATCATATACCCAAATAAGACCTTCCTTCTGTAAGTGGCCTTGGTCATGGTGTCTGTATCACAACAACAGAAAAGTACTTAAGATGCCCCCAGTTAACAGAGGAGAACCCAAAGGCTGGATGGGATCCAGGCCCCAATGTCACAGGGGTAAACCATTGTGTCCCCCTGAACTCTGAGCACTTTTCCATTCTGCTGTCATTTCTGATGCCATAAATCATCTGAGGACAATATAGACAACAAGTATTTCACCTTGTTTTTTGCTTGCACATCTGTCACATGAAGGCAAGGGTCAACAGATGAGCTGTCACATGCCGGTGAGCACAGGGTGTGGAAGGCTGAGGGAGAGTAAGCGTCTAAGGTCAGCTTGGGCCATGTAATGAGTTCAAGACCATTTCAAGCAGACAACCAAAAGACTTTGGACACAAACACTCCAACAGGCTCCAAATGTGTTTTTCCTGTTTGGAAAGTGTGATCCATGAATTTGTTTACTTAGTTCTAGGGATCAAACCCAGCATCACACACATGCTAAGTAAGTGTTCTATAACTGATTACACATGTGGAGTAGGAAGCGTAGTCATGACATTACAATAGAAATAACTCAGATAGTCATCGGATTTTTTTTTAATTTCTAATATTATTGGAGGCCAGGGAGCACCTCCCACAGAGCACGCCTAGAGGCCAGAGGACAGTTGTGGAGTCTGCACTCTCCTTCAACCTTTACATGGGTCCTGGGACTCAAACTAGGGTCATCAGGCTTCCAAGGCAAGCTCCTCTACCTCATGAGCTGTCTAAGTGGCCCCTTGTCACATTGTTTCTGAGATAATGCCATGACATCCTTCTCAATCATTATCTCAGCCTCTTACACATTGGGGGCAACCGGCAGGCTCTCCATCTGGCTGGAGGGAGGGGCTCTGCTCTCTCATGACCTCGTTCTTTCACTGAGGGACCTGCCACATGGACCAAAGATGACAGATGGGATACATGAAGCTCTGTGTAGCATCAGGTAGAAACAGTAACTTACATGAAGAAATCACAGCAAAGAAACCTTATCTACACAGATGAGGAACCTAAGAATGGGACCTAAGTATCTCCAGTCAAGGGGTGTTGAAGAACTCTGCAGAGGAGCCTGGGTGCTCACACCCACACTTTCCCTGTGGTTAGCTACAAATGTTTTGCTTTTTTCCTCAGCTTTCTCTTATGCTGCAATAGATTTTTTTTTACATCAACTCAGAGTCTTGCACAGGCTGAGTATGGGACTTTTTTCTTCAATGCCTATTACTTATCTAAAGATGAAAGCCCATTGGAACAAATAGCTCCCCATTTGTTCAAAACATCCTAGGATATCTGCCTCTTGACTGATAAAATATAGAATTTTTATCTTGGATATTTCCCCTTGCCAATGAACATATGCAGTTTTAAATTTTTGGCTTCTTGGCTCAAATTAAGTTTTTAATGCCTCCCCACACTCTCTCCCTCCCCCATCTCCCTCCTTTGCTGTCTTTTTTGAGAGGAGTTGGATGGAGTGGGTCCGTGCGAGTGTAGTTCAGTATGAAGACTTTAACTTAGAAGAATTTCCAGGACTGGGGCCATGACTTAGTAGGTAAAGGCCTTACCATAAAGCATAAGGATCTGAGTTTGGATCCCCAGCACCCACATAAAAAACCGGGTGACGTAGCACTCCCAAAGTTGGTGAGGCAGAAACAAGAGGATCCCCAGGGGTTCACTAGCCACTCAGTCTAGTCAAATCAATGTGCTCCAGGTTCAGGGAGTGACCCTGTCTCAAAAAACAAGGGAAAGAGTGATGGATAAAGATACCCAACACTGATCTCTGGCCTCTACACACACATATGTAGAATGTGTCTGTTGCTCAATGTTGCTCTTGCTGACTGTAGGTCTTAATTTGTGTATGTTTTTACCTTTTCTTCTCCTGGAATATGCTTGGTATTTGTAAAGACAGACAGACAGACACACACACACACACACACACACACACACACACAGAGAGAGAGAGAGAGAGAGAGAGAGAGAGAGAGGGAGAGAGAGAGAGAGAGATTCTCTATTGGTCCAAGGGGCTGGGTCTCCATAGCCACGTGAATCTTAGCTGATAGAGAAACAAAAGATGCTTTAATGCAAACTACCCCCTCCATGCTGCCCTTATAGGAACTCACAAGATTTAAATTCATCATTTTCTCAAGCGTGGAAAAATGTTAAACACTGTCAACCCAGGAAATTGAGAAATTCCCTTCCCAGGAGACTGAGAACTATGTGACAGTAAGGAGGGGGTCTGCTTGGAGGGGAGGAGGACAAGGTTGGCCTTTGTCCTTCCATAATCCTATTAACTGGCCCCTTGAAGAATCTGGTGAAGTGGATGGCTGGGAGATAACAGAGCTTTGATGTTGAGTGTCCCATACCCATAGTGCTGAAACTGTCCTCTTGGTCCTCAAGACCTCATAAGCATAGTCAAACACTGGGCATGAGGGCCCTCCAAGGAGCCTGCTCCCTGGGCAGCCGGCTGGGCTGGGAGCAGTCTTTGCAAAACACTCCTTGGAGATCGCTTTAGGGAGCTCACCTTCCTCAAGTGGAAGCAATTTACTCCGCTGCTCACTAGGCTCCGAGGTTGACCTCGAGGGTTTAAGTGAACTCTTCAGTTGCTCCCTTGCCCTGACAAAGACCTCGGGCTCCCTCTCACAGCAATTATAATCAATCTCGAGATGTCCTTCCAGGAACAAAGGATGCCGAGACAACTGCTCTTCATTAGCAGAGAAAATTAAATCAAAACCCATTGTGTGTGGAGGGCTCATTGGCTGGCGGCAGCTCGGTTCCCTGTGGCTTTCTCTCTCTCCATCCACTTTAGTGAGGATGCTGTTTTGGTCTAGTATTTCCACCAATTACTGAAGAAGGGGTGTGATTATGGATTTACCAGTGATGTCCTTAAATTCTGTTACTGTTCCTTTATGTATTTAAGCTCCCTTATGTGGTGTATCAATTGGTTACTGTTCTATGTCCTTGGGAAAATCTCCACTTGCCCTTCTGGTAACTTTGATCATCTTGAAGTCCCCTTAATCACATACTGAGACTTTTTTGTTTGTTTGTTTGTCTTTTTTAAAGATTTATTTATTTATTATGTACACAGTGTTATTTCTGCATGTATGCCTGCAGGTCAAAAGAGGGCACCAGATCTCACTACAGATGGTTGTGAGCCACCATGTGGTTACTGGGAATTGAACTCAGGACCCCTGGAAGAGCAGTCAGTGCTTTTAACCTCTGAGCCATATCTCCAGTCCCTTGTTTGATTGTCTTAGCTCTTTTTTTAATAGTCTCTATAGCTCAGGCTGGCCTAGAGCTCACTACATATCCCAATTTATTCTCAGGTCACAGCCACTCTCTTGCTTCAGCTTCCTTAGTCCTGAGATTACATGCATGGCCACCGTGCCTGATTCACACACTGTTTTCTACGACATACATTTGCCACCGTGCCTGATTCACACACTGTTTCCTACGACATACATTCCCCCATCCACTTACTTTTTGCATTTATATTTAAAGGCATTATTTAGCTGGAACTCCCCCAGCTCTAGAGTCTCTGCCTTTAAGTAGAAATGTTTTAGTCCATCTATATTTACTGTTAATTATCAATGTGTTTGTATTTAAGCCTGACATCCTAATTCATTTTCTGTTGATCCCATCCATTTTAAATGTCTTACTGCTCCTCCTTCAGATGAATGAAACATTATTTAGAATTCCATTCTTATTTTCCCCCTACACACATTTTTAAAATCTCTGTTTCTGCATTTCCCCCCAGAACTAGTACGAGACTTGAAAGAACAAAAACAAATACCTAGCACCCTGTGCCTTGAGACACTGTGTCAATGACGGACAGTAGCCCCCTGGAGCTATAGTTTTGCCTTTGCATGTCAGTTACTGTCCTAATTAGACTTACCCGTTAACATGATACAACCTCAAAGTCACCTGAGGAGGAAGTCTCAATTGAGGAGCTTCCCAGGTAGGTCCACATAGTCTGTGAGCATGTCTCTGGGGGCCCGGGACAGTCTCCATCATCAATTAACATAGGAGGACCCAGCTGACTCGGGTTGTAGGTGGTCTCCGGACAGATAAGAAATCTAGTTAAGCATGGGCCTGAGAGTAAGGTACCAGGTAGTGTCCCTCCGGAGCTACAAGTGAGTTCTCAGATTGTCGGAAATGTTGTGTGGGAAAGTGGCCTGCTTTCAAGGTCCTGTTTGAGTTTCTGTCCTGATTTCCTTGCTCCTTAAATTGCTTTTGGTCAGAGTGGTTTTCTTTCTTTCTTTCCTTCCTTCCTTCCTTTCTTTTTTTCTTTTAATCACAGCCAGACTTGAAAGCAGTACAGTTACCCCAGGTCAAGAGCAATCCAAGATAGCAAACAATCAAACAAAAAAATACCATCAAAACCATATGTTTTGTTTGTTTTGCTTTTTTTGACACAGCTTCCTGTGTGACTCAAGCTGGGAGATCTTCCTACATCTGCCTTCAAAAGGCTAGAGTTACAGGCCAGTGCCACTCTGCCCAAAGACAATTCCTGAGATAAATTTATTTATTATTGTTGTGAGACAGAATGCCATGTAGCCCAGGATGGCCCTGAACTCTTCATATAGCTGAGGATGGCCTTGAACCTCCCCCTGACTCTATTTTGTATGCTACAATGACGGGCATGTGCCACCACATCTGTTTTACACGGTGTTGGGACTTTGGGCTGCTCAGCAAGCACTCAGCCTATCCATTATTATATTTTACTCTATTACTTGTTAATATGTCATATCACTTTCCCTGTAAGCTAAACACAAATACGACGAGGGAAAAACACAGTGCACTCAGGACTTGGAGCTATGGTAGCGTCAGGCATCTATGGGGTGTCTTGGAACACTTAAGGGGTGGGGGTTGGAGGCTACTTAAATGAGGAACTAGGGAAAGCTGAGGATGTTCCCTTCCTGGCCGTTAAGACTGGGGGGGGCGTGGTGGTGTGTACCTGTGATCCCAGTGCTTTGGAGGCAGGAGGATCACAAGTGTGAGGACAGCCTGGGCTCCATAGGGAGTTCTGGGTCAGTCTCGACTCCCCAAGGAGAGCCTGTGTCAGATTCTTCCTGTCATCTTAACAGTCCTGCTGCTGTGGCACCACACAGGGGACAGGTGAAAGAGGCGTCGCCTGAGTCATCTTTATCATAACCCTAAGTTCCTGGGCCCTCGTCACTTAGATCTTGTGAGCTTTGCTGGATAGGCAGTTTTTCTGTTACTGTCATTGTCAGACCCTTTACAAGCGGTCCCGTAGTCAGTCTCTCTCTCTCTCTCTCTCTCTCTCTCTCTCTCTCTCTCTCTCTCTCTCTGTCTCTGTCTTTCTCTCTCTCTCTGTCTCTGTCTCTCTGTCTCTGTCTCTCTCTTTCTCTCTCTCTGTCTGTCTCTCTGTCTCTGTCTCTGTCTCTCTCTCTGTCTCTGTTTCTCTGTCTCTGTCTCTCTCTCTCTCATTTATTTTGTGCTGCCTGCCTGTCTATATGGGTTGAGCACAGGAGCTTGTGGAGGAAGCCAGATCCCCTGGAACTGGAATTACAGGCAGTTGTGAGCTGCCTGGCATCGGTGGGATGACCTGGGAACGGAACTCAGATGCTCTGGAAGAGCAGCAGGCATTCTTAGCCGTGGAGTCATCTCTCCAGCCCTGCTGAGGCAAGGCGTTCTGCAGCATACAGAAAGAAAGAAAGGGACGGGGAGAGAGAGGGAGAAGAGAAGAGAGAAGAAACGAAAAGAAAGAAAAGAGAAGAGAAAATTCTTCCAGGCGGTGGTGCACGCCTTTAATCCCACGCTTGGTAGGCAGAGACAAGTGAATCTGAGTTCCAGGACAGACAAGGTTACACTGTCTTGGAAAATAAAAGCTAACTAACTCTAACACTTAAAAACAAAGATAAGCAAGCAAACCCCTCGGGTTTCTGCATTTTTCATTTCGTTTTCTGAGCAGCTGTTCCTCTGCGCTCACACGGGACTGTAATCTTTTTTTCTGCCTGTCGAGAACCGAGTAGATTAAAGGCTTGTGCGGAGCGCCCTCTTGAGGCGGCTTTTAGAAAGACGTCGAAACTCCTGCTGGGAGTTTCTCAGCCGCTGCACTAGTGGAGCTAATAAAAATCTATCCGAGGATGCAAGTGTCTAGTGTGGATGCGCTGTCCCCTCACTAGAAGTGAATTCCCTCTCTCCGGAGTCGGGATAATCGGCGGCAGAAATGTAACAAAATCACAATGGCTGACTAAATGCCTTCGTGCATGTAAAATAACAAAGTAGAGGTGAGCTGACAAGGAGACGTCTGGGTGAGTGAGAGTAGGGCTTCAGAGTCTGTCTCCGCTAGTTTAGACAGTGTTCCAAATCTTGAAGACACGGGGGCAGCGTGGGGCGCTAGGTGTGAGGATGTCACAATCCTTAGGGGATGTGTTTGTATATTTGTTGTATTTTTTGTTTGTGAGACGGGGTCTGGCCTTGAATTCGCCTCCTAGCTGAGTCTGTGTTGTCCGAATGCTCAAGCGACCGACCGTCTTGTAAGCCGATGTTTACCCTGTGGCAGTTTGGGAGTTTGCTAAGCACGGCTACCACCCACCTAGGTCATGCGCACAACGGAGGTGATAGGGGAATCCGTTTCCAAGGGCTTTGAAGGGAACCCGGTAATAAAACATACACACAGCACAGACCTCTGAACTGGGAGCTAAAAGGGTTATCTGAATTTTCATGGGAACTTTTAATGAGAAACTTTTCTTTTTAATTATCACATTGGTTTCTTATGTCCCTGATCATTGAACCCTCTCAACTTAAATTTAGGGGGAAAAATTGCTTTTAGAACTTTGCTATCAGCCGGGCGTTGGTGGCGCATGCCTTTAATCCCAGCACTTGGGAGGCAGAGGCAGGCGGATCCCTGTGAGTTCGAGGCCAGCATGGTCTACAGAGCAAGTTCCAGGACAGCCTCCAAAACAATACAGAGAAACCTTGTCTCGAAACATAAAAAAAAAAAAGAAAAGAAAAAGAAAAAAGACAAAGGAGCTTTGCTATCCTTGTAGACTACGTTAGGACAGCAGCAAATGAGTGTCATTCTGGTGGCAGGCCTATGACTCCTGACTCACAATGACCAGTGGGGACAGTACTCATTCAAACCACAGCAGCTCAGTTAATGCTATCCACACAGTTAGAGGTTCTGTTCCCCCGTGAGCCTTGTGTCCTGTGCTCCTGATACGATGCTAAAGGTGAGAATGTCTGGATTTGGAGTCCATCCCAGGCCCCTTTTATTTGCCAGCCTGGCATGCCAGCAGAGGGGACACTCACCGACTCTTCTGTGAGTCTGGCCGCTGACGGGCTCCGTCAGCTCTGAGCCTCCTATTTGGTAGATTTTCTTCCAGTCTCTGCTGAAGTGTTCAAATCACTAAGACTTTTTGTTTTGGTTTGGTTTTGAGGAGCCCGCCACCCAGCTCCGAACTGAATCCCACATGGAGGCTTATCTTAGTTATGAACGTCTGACCTTAGCTTGGCTTGCTTCTAACCAGTTTTCCTTAACTTATATTATCCCATCTACCTTTTGTCTCTGGGCTTTTCCTGCTCTCTTACTTCTGTAAATCTTGCTCTGTGGATGGGCTGCTGTGTAGCTGGGTGGCTGGGTGGCTGGGTGGCTGGGTGGCTGGGTGGCTGGGCGGCTGGGTGGCTGGGTGACTGAGTAGCTGGTCCCTGACATCCTCCTCTCCTTGTTCTCTCGATGCTCCTCCTTCTCCTCATTTCTCCTTCTATTTATCCTCTCTGCCTCGCTATTGGCTGGTCGTTCAGCTCTTTATTAGACCATCAGGTGTTTGAGACCAAGAACCACAGCTTCACAGAGTCAAACAAATGCAACATAAACAAAAGTCTGAATGCATCCAAAGGGAACAGAACGGACCAAGCAAGAAAGGGGACTGAGAGTCATCTGGGACGTGGACTACAGCTCTGCTGCAGCAGCCTTGCCAGGGACCCAAGCACAGAGAACCAAGACTCGTCGGTTAAGACAAACCTATATTCTAGACAGGAGGGTACAGCTGACACAGTTTGACCGTCACACGGGAGCTTTAAGCAAAGCAGCTACTTTGCAGGCGGCCCAGTGCACAACGCACAGATGGCTTCGTTCCCTCTGTTGCCCGCAAGCGTACCTGGGTGGGAGAAGCAGGACACTCGGCTCTGAGGCCATCGTGACAATGCCAGGCTCATGCTCTGACACTCAGAGTGCCTCTGACATGTCGGTTCTATAGAGGACAGGTATACTTGGGGAGATGAGCAGGAACGTCCAGGGAGAAACACACATGGTCTCAGTGGGGGACTCAGATTTGTTATAGATACTGGACAGGTATCTCCCTACAGGACTGTGTCCACCCCGTCCTAGAGATGAGAAGATCTGCTGATTTGGCAGGCAGAGGGTAGCGTGACTAAGGCGGTGTGTGTCCAGGGAGAGCTTCAACAGTAAACAGCCTGTTTGCATCTTCCCACCTTCCTCTTGGGACCTAGGAAGGCCTGGGAGGGTCCCCAAGGTGTAAACAGAAGCTGCACATTCCATTTCCCCAAAGTCTCTCCGTCACTCCTTCTCACGTCTTCCCAGGCTCCAGGCAGGAAACTCAAGGGGACAGTGATAACCAACCAGGCAGCCTTGAAGATGCACTCAAGACTTCCAGCCGCATCCCAGACCTTAGTGTGGGTGGTTACCATGGCCACAGCGAGCCACTGCCATTAGGATTGCTAGCGAATCTGTGGGAATGCTGGCCTCTGGTTTGCTGAGTGGTAGCGGGAGGGGGCGAACAGGAGGAAAGAGGAGGAGAGTGAGAAGGGTCTAAAGGTCCAAGTAGGAAAACCTTTAGGGTTTTTGTTTTTAAACATTTTTTGAGACAGGGTCTCATGAAACACAGGCTGGGTTCAAACTCCCCAGGTAGCCAAGGATGACTTTGAACTTCTGCTCCTCCTGCCTTCATCTTCCAAGTACTAGGATTACATGTGTGCACCACCACACCCTGTTTATTCTGCGTTGCTGATGGAACCCTGGGCTTGGTGCACATTAATCTACGTACTCTACCAACTGAGCTGCACCCCCAGACCTACTTCTACTTCACAACAACAACAAGCCTTCCGATCATTGCAGCTCACACCCTGTGATATAATGAACTACAGCGACCCCCACCCACTCATGAGGCTTGTCTTTCCTCCCCGTCCCCTTCCCTCTTATGCTCTGACTTAGACACTATAGAATGCTGCCCATGCCTACCACCATGGCCGTGGTCAGCCAATGAACCTCGAGTTCCAGCTCTGCAACAGCATCCTGACCAATGGTCTGCCATGTTTCTGCTTTGACCCGGCCCTGGCTCCTTCAGTCCTCCAGCCAACCACGGCAGGACCTTTTTTTTTTTTTTTTTTTTTTTTGCTTTGCAACCTATGTCCTTCATCTTGGAAAACCAAAACTGAACTGGCACCCAGAGACACTACCGTTATTTGAGCCACAAAGATCCCCAAGGTACTAAGCGACACCAGTGTGTGACGGAATATCGCACATCTGATGGCCAAGTCCTGCAATCTCGGCCTCGGTTCCCTGATAGCAACAGCAGTGAAACCTTCACTGTGTCTCAGATACCATCAAGCAGCGTGTCATTTGTGCAACAGACTTGCCATCTCCATGACCCACCTCCTTGCATTACTCCAGGTAGCCAGGGAGACTACGGAGGAAAGACACAGACAGCCCTGTAAAACATAAAGTGCCAGACCCACCATAGAGGACAATGGCGACGGTGACTATAGTAGTGACAGGTCTGACCAGGGACACGCGCTGGTCATTCGGGAAGTCTCCAGGCGATCAGACCCATTCCAGGAGCACACATTTCCCTGGCATGTGGCACTATAATTCTTGATAAGTCACCAGGTACCATAGTGAATAATACTAAAGCCTGCTTCACTGCACAAGCAAAGAGAAAAAGGGGAGGGGTCCTCTTGGGTGGTGACCATGAACCGTGAGCAAGTGAGAAGAACCAGAGGTCTGCAGTGTCCAGGTGCCCAGTGAATTTCGAGGAGAGAACCAAGAAGCACACACAGACGCACTGAGGTGTGCTCGTTTGTGGGAAGACAGCCTAGGGATGTGACAAGGGCATCTGGCCCTGGAAGAGAGATCAAAGACAGCACTGTGCAGCCCCGAGGGACCCCCATCTGAGGTAAGAGGGGTCAGCCAGGTGCAGTCCTGGAAGACAGAGGGCGCATGTAAGAGAGATGTGAGAATCGGGAAAGGAAGACGGGAGGACTGGAGTTCGAAACTGGCTAAACGTAGGGAAGTAAACACCGCTGGGCCTAGTGCTAGAGTTTAGTGGTCATGAAGGCCTTGCTGCCCTTCAAGACTCTCGCAGGCTGGATGCTGTCCCTACCCACAACGCCTGCAGTACATGGGAGCTGGCTGCAACCCTGACTGTACTCCCAGAAGTTCACACTCTGAAGCTGGCATCCAAAAACCTTTAAAATATTCCTGTGCCCAGAAATACTTCTTGTGGCAGGTGGGTGCATTTTAACATTTGATGCAGTGTGAGCTGGAAGATTTCAATATAAAAGTCCCTTGGGCCTGAGGCTCCAGGTCCTGAGATGATGCCAGGGCGGGACACGCCGGGAGAGGGAGAATGACAGTCCTGAGGTCGGGAGAGCACAGTGAGGGTAGAGAGGTGGGGGGGTACAGCCTCCAACGCCAGGCCTGCAACGGGGGGGGGGGTGCAGCCTCCAACGCCAGGCCTGCAACGGGGGGGGGGGCAGATCTCTTGCTTATTCTGTAGTGCAGGGAATGAACCCAGAGCCTCATGTGTGCCAGCAAGCTACACCTCAGAGTGTGTGTGAGAGACAGAGAGGGAGAGGGGGGTGGGGGAGGGGAGGGAAAGGAGAGACAGAGAGAGAGAGAAAGAGAGAGAGGGTGGGGGGAGGGAGAAGGAAAGGGAGATGGAGAGAGAGAGAGAGAGAGAGAGAGAGAGAGAGAGAGAGAGAGAGAGAGAGAGAGAGAGAGAGAGAGAGAGAGAGAGAGAGAACATACAGGTATGGGGAGGCCGAGACAGGTCTATCACCCAACAGGAAACTCATCACTTAGACCAGGCTAGCCAAACAGCAGGCTCTCAGGGTCTGCCTTGTATGTTCCCAATGTTGGGATTACAAGCATCTGCATCCATGCTCAGTTTTTACCTGAGTGCTAGAGATTCGAACTCAGGCCTCAAGGTTACAGAACAAGGTCTCCTACCCTCACCCAGCACCCCCCCTGGCTGGGTCCTCTTCTTGAGAGAGAGGATAGGCATGCACATGTATATATGCATGCATGGGGGTATGGAAAGGGATGGTCAGAGAGAAAGCATGGAGACACAAGAATTCAGGGTGTAGGCAGGGAGAGGCACTCAGATTTAAGGGTCTTTTAGTCTTTTGCTTAGTTTTGTTTTGAGATGGGTCTCAGGTGTCCCAAGAGTCAAGTGTGGTACACACACCTGGAATCCACAGCACTCTGGAGGTGAAAGCAGAGAGATCAGGAATTCTAGATTATGCATGGCTGGCTATCTACGGAAACAGAGACAAAGGCCAACTTGGGCTATATGAGACCCTATATCTAAACAATAAAATCAAATCAAGACTTTATGGTTGAGGTCAGCCATAGAAGGGCAAGGACCAGAAAGAGTAAGCAAAAAGGGCTCTATTTTCTCAGACTGTGAGCTTGAACAGCAGATCCTAGTCCTTCCTGGAGAGTTAGCTCCGTCCACTTTTTGTTATAAGAAGTAACAACACCATGGTTCCACAACCCAAAGTATATCTGACACAACGCACATGACAGGACCAGCTACACGCCTAATCTACTTTCAGCGATCTTTGAAATGGTCCAACAAGCAGGCACCTTTATCCCCATTTTTATAGCCAGGGAAACCAAGGTTTAGAGGAAGGGGATCCCTAACATATAATAGAACTGAGAAATCTTTAGTCAAGATGAAACAGGTATGAAGCCTGAACCACTAACCATTAGCCTGTCCTCTCCTGGGCGGGACACACACACACACACACACACACACACACACACACACACACACACACACACACACAAATCCCTCAGCTGTTCCCAGGGTTCCCCCTGGCTGTTGCAATCCTGGTTGCCCACAGAACTGGATGAGCCCAGTGTGGTCACTATTATTATTGTGGGAACCCTGTTAGTGTCAGAGTTTAACGCTCTCATTGAAAGCTATCAAATACCTTCACTATGTAAAACTCCGCTGGGTCCATGAGCCTTGTAAAAAAGAAAAGCAAGTCCAAACCAGGCTTGTTGGTCTTATGTCACATATCTTCTTTGTGGCTTCTTTGTGGCCTGTCTCCTGGGCCTGCCGGACTCTGCCGTGGTGGTAGACCCAAGAACGCTGTCCATCAGCAACCACAGCCCAGCTTTCTTTCCAGGGGCTTCGGGCAACTCGATAGCCCAAGCCAACAGTAGCAGAGTCTACGCCTCTCACTCGCCTCTGCTTTCATTGTCTCCTGACTGCCCTCGCAGTTTTGAACTGTTAGTAATAATATGGATTCTCCGTTTTGGGGGGCTATCAAGCTCTTTGTAACTCAGATTTTTAAAAAAAATCTTAGTCTTTATTTATCAAATAGAGAACTAACCGTGTCACAAGTGCTGTGTAGAATTCCACAGTGTTCAGTTAAGGAGCTTGAGGCTCGGTGCTGGGCTGGGTTCCTCCCTGCTCCGACACCGAGATCTTTTGACGGTTCCATCCCAGACAAGTGCGCACACATCCCAGGGCTCTCCTCCTCAGGCTGTGCACGGTGACGAGCTACACCGCTCACACGCGCCTGCACCGTCAAGAGCGACACTGTGCACAGGCGCATGCACCGTCAAGAGCTACACTGCGCAAGCGCAGAGCGGGAAGGCTCTGTCCTCGCGTCTGCACAACGGGAATCACGTCCATCCCCAAAGGCATGTTTTCGTAGATTTCTTTTTCTTTACAAAAATAGGTTGGTTTCTGTTTATTTGAATAAATACAAAACAGGTAATAAAAAAAGAGGCGGGGGACAGGAGAAACTTGCTAGGAGTCTGTGACAATATAATCCTTGTCCCTTCATTTCTTTTCCCTTCTGCACTTGGGGACATCCCTGGACTGCAATGAAGTGACATTAACTATGTGCCCCTCGCCTCACCCCAAACTCAGACACTCAGCAGGCCTTATTCAAAGGGTTCACTTCCTAAATGTCTCTGGATTTATCTGCCAAGCAGATCCCATTGGTCCCACCCTGGGAAAACAGAGTGCACAATAAATAGCATTATCTCTCCATAAAGCTTGTGACAGAGGAGCCATTCAATTGTCCGGGGGGGGGGGGGGGGGGCGAACAAAGGAAGAGTCCCCCCGAGAGCCCGGATGTCGCCCTTCTGGTTTGCACTTTCATTAGTCCGACATCCCTTAATCAACCAACGGTTCTATAACTTCATTTTACTTTAGGGAGTAATGACAGCCGTCATTTCCTGAGGGCCCAGCCTGTGCTGAGCCGGTGGTATCCTGAGTCACACACAACAACAGATGATATTTTCATTGTATGCACCAGAGAGCTGCTATTGTGGCTATGTCCCTCCCCTAGCCCAGGACAGCTAGGTCTCCATGAATAACGCACGGAGTCAGGGGTGGGACCCACACCCTGACACCAACCCTTCCCGTTCTTCTCTTCCCATCTGTGCCCAATAGTGTCTCCAATGACGGAATCTATGTGGACATCTTCTAAGACTCCCGATGTCCAGGGCACATCCTGGGACAACCCAAGTGTCATCCCCAGGGGGCCCTACAAGGAGAGAACGGACTTGCACATGTCGTCCTCTGACGGTCGGTCACACACCCCAAGGCATGCGCACTTCTCTCCCTCCTCACGCAAAATACGGAAATGCTAACGAAATGGTTAAACTGTGGTGACAGCTCATAGACCTTCCATTGGAAGAAAGTGATGATGGTCCGGGTGTGGAGACTAGACTTAGGAGGAATACAAGTGGGACTTTAAGCGACATCTACAGTATCCACCACCTGTGTCTCTCAAGCCTCACATTCCAGGCAGTTGTGACCACTGCTGCTGGCCTCTGTCCAGGGGAGAGACTAATGGTGAACTCAACTCAGTTCGTGGAGCAGCTTCGGACTTTAGTTTTCTCTTTTGTATTGGGTAAGTACCTTTCTAAGTCAGATTCATGCAGTCAGTCTTTCTCTGCCCAATGCCAAATGAAGCAAAGATCTGCTTAAACCGCCTTGCCTTCATGCACCTTGACGGTAGCCCCACATCAGAAAATAGCTGAGCTTCCAGTAACTATATTCTGTCCCATGCGCTTTCTGGGAAATATCTGTGTCCCACTAAATACTTGTGTATATGTATCTATCTATATAATTTCAAATTTTTAAAAATATCATTTCATGTATACGAGTGTTTCGACTGCATGCCTGTTTGTGCACCATGTGCATGCATGCAGTACCCTTAGGGTCAGAAGAGGTCACCGAATTCCCAGGAACTGGAGATACAGATGATTGTGACCTACCATGTAGGTGCTAAGAATCGAACCCTGTTCTTCTGCAAGAGCAGCCAGTGCTCTTAACCAGCGAGTCATCTCTCCAGCCCCTTTATCTTATTCTTTAGGCCAGAGTGGCCTCAAACTGACTGTGTAGCTGAGGATACCCTTGATCTGCTGATGCTCCTGCCTCCACCTCTGTGTGCAGGGATTACAGGCGTGAGACATCACACCTGGTTTATACCGTGCTGGGACTGAACCCAGGTTTGTGTATGCTAGGCAAGCACTCTGTCAATTAAGATACAGCCCCGGGGCTGGAGAGATGGCTCAGAGGTTAAGAGCACTGACTGCTCTTCCAGAGGTCCTGAGTTCAACTCCCAGCAACCACATGATGGCTCACGACCATCTGTAATGAGACCTGGTGCCCTCTTCTCACCTGCAGGCAGAACACTATATACATAATAAATAAATCTTTAAAAAAAAAGATACAGCCCCAATCCCCTCAATATTAATATCCTAATAGGAAAGCTGTTTCGAAAACTAGACGACATTGGACTTCATAGTAGAAATAGCGTCTTACATTTTACTTATAATTTCCAAAGACTGTAAAAGCCAGCCATTGTGCTTGCATTCTTAGCGGTTTTCTCTTCTCTTTATTGTTGAAACCTGATGGTTCTTAAGTTGAATCTGTCAGCCACATCTATGGGTGGTCAGACTTACAGAGTAGCCATAAATATTAGGAGCTCAGAAAACAGGGGTCCCATTTAAGAGCAGCTGGGAACATATTTGTAGGATCATATGTGAGTTTGAGTAAAGAAAATGTATTGTCATGTTATGCTCTCAAATCATCTCTCCTGTGCCCAAGACTAGAAAGGTCTTCATCTTCAAAGTCAGGCAATTCCACCTGAATGTCCGTTGCTTTTGGAATCTTGCTGTGATAATCTCTGTAAGACCTAGAAATCATACGAAAAGTCCTTGGAAGTCCTATACTTGAAGAAGAAATGGCTCATTGTTGTAAGTCAGCTGAACCCTGATGTTTTGGAGTCTAAATAAAAACAACAAACTTGTTGCAGACTAGGACAGAGCAAAAGTACTTACCAACTCTTACATAGGAACCATTTTAATTTCCGTTATGAGGAAACTACTAATTTGGACCTGCCTTCTGCATTCACTTTCTGGGGGACCGTAATACGCTCCTGTATTCTAGTGACAGGGACGTTCATGTGTCACGGGTTCCAGTTTTGATCCCAGGCATAGTAGTGAGCACTTGGTGAATGCTGAATAAACTTGTGTCTGAAGACATGTCTTTGCTTCTCCTAAAAGCCCTACTGCGGGAGCAGTCATCGGTGGACATCCGTGGCTTCTGTTATGGGAAGGATGCCCACTTCTGCTGAAGAAGCCGGGCCAGGGCTCTGGGGCCTTCTGCTCTCTCAGTCCTCCCCATCAGGGCTCGACTTTATGTGTTTTCCTTTTCTATGACCTAAGATTGTGGTCAGTGGACTCGGTGCCTCCAACTGCATGGCCTGCTCATACACGAATGCATACTTACTTCCACATGGGCGAAACCAAACTCCTGATAATATGCCATTTGGGGCAGAAATTACTGCCTTTTCCCTAGTAACTCTTTTTTCCCTGACAGTAAGAAGAGGCAATGCAATGATAATCGGCAGAGGTCAGACCCATCTGTGCTCTTGGCCTAGCCTGCTTGACACTGGGAGGTGAGGGGGAAGGGAGTTGCAAATGTGAGTCCAGTCTTTGGTGAAGGTTCTTTTAAAGATTCAGTTCGGACTTCACAACGTTTCAAAAAACGATCTCTGACTCGTGCTCCCTTCTACTCCATAACATTCTCCTTACCTGGGATCAGCTGAGCGCAACTGAAGAAGGCATAGTCAGGGTTTTTTTTTTTTTCCTCCTTAACTGTGCAAGCTGACCCTCTTAAGCACCTGGAAGTCACAGCTGTGTCTAGAACTTTGGACGCTTCGGTGGAATTTAAAGTTTGCGTTTAGTTCATGGAAGTTGTCCTAAGAAACCACATCAGAGCACAGCGCTCGAAATTGCATTCAAGTTCAGCTAATAAAATGCATTTTATATTTTTCTGGTTCATGATTTTCACTAAACCAGGTTAATAGGAATTTAATCTACTTGTGTCCTACTGGACTGGAAGGACTTAATTGTTATGACACAAGAGTAGGTAACAATGAGCCCACATTTTGCTTCCATGTAGCCTGTGATTGGAGTCTTCTCTTCCAGGTTTTTGGTGGTGAGCCTAGCCTCGAACAGCTGAGCCGTCTCTCTAGCCCTTGAGTCTTCTTTTCTATTAGAAACAACACTGTGAGAGAGATGTGTGTCTCAGAAGAAATAAGAGGAGTATGCCAAACCCCCCCCCCTACACTAAAAGCTGTGATGAAGGCCTCAAGAGAAAATATCGTGAGACAGGCTGACACCCGCCACTCTATAATCCCGAGAGAGTGTGCAGTCAAGAAAATGATTGCACTCGGGGCCACTGGAAGGATGTGGGGTGTTCCCAATCTTAATAAGCTAATGCAGACGTCACTAGCAATGAACAGAGGGGGCCAACAGACTCACTTAATTGCTTAAAGCACAAATGACTGGAGCAACTATGCGCAGCATTCTGAAGCAGAGTGGTTTTTTTTTTATTTGTTTTTAGTTTCCCCCCTTCTATGAAGAACTGATCAACCACAAAGAAACTGCTTCAGACCACCCTCGTCACCTGAATGAAAATCACCAAATAAGAACACAGGTGGGAGAGGCTGGCTCTCACAGGAACCAAGCAACCCAACCCAAGGCCGCTGCCCTATAGTTGCAGCCTATCAGTCACCTACTGCTGTTTCAAAACCCAGACGGCATCTGAAGTCTCTCCAGAAGGGGGCTGTGAACAGCTTCCTTTGCTTTGCGGCTGGCTGTAGGCTAGGGGAGCATGGGCAATAGCATGATGACTACAGAGGGTTGGCCGGATGCTGGCGAGAAGAGGGGTTTTCTGAGACCAGTCAGCCATGCCAGCACCAACATCTGCCACTTAGACGGTTGTCCTTGGGTGTTCAAAAGACAACTCCTCCCATAGATAATCCCTCCATGCCCACAACTTTCCGAGAAGCATCTCCGACTTAGTGCTGACTGCCTGCGTGCTAGTTTCTGAAGTAACAAGCCCCGGTTTGAATTCCTTTACAACCCTGCTTTGTCTCATCCATGGAAGAAAACTTTCTGGACCTGCTATGATTCCCCAATTTAAGGGTTTTTTCAATCAAAGGAGGACAGCTACCTGACACCCCACTAAATCAAGAACGGGAAAGAACCCAGGAGTCTGTGACTGGCCTGGGAAACAGTGATGTCCCATGTCTAACAAAGAGATGGTTAAATCGGTTTGTGTGCAAGCCATACATTAACCTGAGGTGCTGTTTCTTGGGGGCTGGCCAACATCTTTTTTTTGAGCCATTGTCTCTCACTAGGATTTGGGACTTATTGACTAGGCCAGGCTGGCTGGCCTACAGACACCAAAGATCCCCGTTTCTACCTCCCCAGCACCGGGATCCAAATATACATCACCACACCTGGCTTTTTACATAGGTGCTGAGTATCAAACTCAAGACCCCACGTTGTGTGGCAGTCACCTCCTGACTGAGCCATCTCCCCAGCCCCCAAAGTCCCCAGATCACTTGTTCATATATGTACCAGAATAGCCTGGTGAACCCCAAATCTGTGTGGCTTTTCTGTGGGGATAAGGGTTAGGTACTGGGAGGTACCTAGGTGGGCGGCACACCTGCCCATTGTGGGACTAATTATGAAAACGGAAAGTGATCATCATTTCTTACTGCCACAGCAGATTCAGTAAGAGTGCCAAGCAAGATTCTAAGCAGTCTTCTGAAGACTGGCATGTTTGGACTTTTTGGAAGCTGTTTTCTTTCTTAACTGAAGGGTTCTGGAATACATAAAATGACACCCCAACATGCCGGGGGAGTCAAACAAAGATGTTCTGAAAAACCCACACCATGTCACTGTAGCAGCCACAGCCTCCTCCGGCTTCCAGTTCGTCAACAGAAACTACATCACAGCCAGGATGTATCCCACCACATTATGACTGATGTAATAGAAAATATAAGTAGAAACTCAAGAAAAGCCTTGGTACAGTCCTTGGGAATTATCTCTAACCCATGTTGTAATGCATATTCAAAAAGATCTTGGCATTCAAAGAAATCTCGATCTTCCAGGAAATAACAGAAGAGTGGCTGTTCAGAGTTGGAAACTGTCACTCACCCAATAAAAAACGACGGGGGTGGGGAGCTTGAAAGATGAGTGTATCTTTGTGTACACACCGGTGCAGACAGCATGGGTGCCAGGCAAAGGTAAATCAAGACATATGTACCAAACAAGGCAAAAGAAAGGACTTGCAGCCAAAAGGAGTTTCAGCTTTTATTATGAATGTCCAAAGTGACAGCATACTGTGGGAGATGTCAGGTTCTCGTTGAATACATTCCAAGGGACCACAGATAAAGAATTCCAAGCACTTTAATCTTTTTGACAAAACAAACAAAAGGATGATTAAGAATATTCTTCCGGGTATAAACGATGCTGATATTTGAGCTTTTGAGTCCCCCTCCCCCGGGTATTATGTGAACACTGGTGGTTGTCAACAACACAGATCAGTCTGGACTTCTGCAGCAATCTGTCACCATCTCTGCCTGAATTAGAAGCTCCTAGGAAATGACTCATGAAGTGTGTCAAACTACCAGGCAGTCGGCCTGAGCATAACCATGCTCCTTCCTCTCCCACAAGGCTCCACCTGGGTGTCTGCTGCTTGCACGACAGGATAGGGAGACCGGAGCAAAGGGTTCAGGACAGTGTGTTGAACCCTGGGTTTTCTCAAAGTTGCATTAAAAATGATTTTAAAAATGAAAGTTATAACATTCAGTGTTTTTGAGTGTTCAAGGAAGTAACTAATGACAATGGATTGAAGCCACAGCCAGGCTTTGTACGTGGCTTTACAGTAGTAAGCATCTACCGTGTTCAAGGGGGAAAAAAAAACCAAAAACGCTGGTGTAGTATCTCTATGGTTCTGGGTATCTGTAGTTCCAGCACAGTATGACTCTCCCAGGGAGGGATTCCTCGCCCTCTGTCCTTCCCATCATGCACTGGACGATGCTACTGATGGAGTTTGTTGCCACTGATTCCTCAACCAGTTCTGGGCAGTGGGAATGCGTTATCTCTTACAGATGTAATACTGTTCGTCTGAGTGGATCCTCAAAAAGAACAACTATGAACTAGAAACTCATAGAGTTTGTGTCTAGAAATTTATAAAATTAAACCTGCTCCGACAGGTAATACAGGGAGGCATGCTCGTAACCTCAGGATTCAATCGGAAACCACGCCTGAGAGCACAGAGCCTTCTCAACAGGCAACGGCGGGGCTCCTTTTAATGCTTCCGGTGTGATGCCCATTAGAACTGTGAAGCACGTCTGTCTCATTTATTTCTACAAGGCCTGGGACACGGGAAGCTGCCAGGACTTCATTCATCATCTTGCCTGTTGACAAAAGGAATAATAGCGTCATCACCGGTAAATGGAATAACTTTCCTAATTTTTTCCCCCTAAAGAAGGGATGGTGTCGATCGACACAATAGCAAACGCTTCAATGCTTGGCTTTCTGTGCCCAGAACTGCCATGCATTTCTTCAAGTAGAGCAAGAAAACCCAAGTTATGCAGAAATAGTTGGGAGACAGACCTTCCCAAAAGTCAGTGGATCTAGGCTCCAAGTAAGCCTCTACCAAGAACCCATTCAGTCCCCTGACATTGCTGTGCCCTACACTGTATACATACACTAAGTATTTTGATCAATGATGCCTAAGG
This sequence comes from Mesocricetus auratus, assembly GCF_017639785.1. Classification (NCBI taxonomy): domain Eukaryota; kingdom Metazoa; phylum Chordata; class Mammalia; order Rodentia; family Cricetidae; genus Mesocricetus; species Mesocricetus auratus. Next base: position 40,472,369 of record NW_024429199.1, on the reverse strand, counting down.
CGATGGCTATCCAAGGCTCTTTCAATGCATCTATGTATTCCTGTCTTCTCAGATCCCTACAGAGCATAGCCAGGACTGGCCATGTCAGTCTTTGCCAATGGATAGGCTTACAGCTCTACACAAGGGTGCTGACTTTGCTCTGTATTGAGAATCAGCCAAATTCAGAGAAACTTCAACATATATGTTAGCATCTGAAGTTAATCAAAACTTCACAAATGATAGTATACCTGTACTATATGAGTGAAAAGTCTAGAAATCTCCCATCCATTTTCATGTCTTTTGCTATGACCTTCACCCCCCACCCCACCCCCCAAAAATCAAATAAAATGCAAGGAACAATGGGAGGTGTGGAGACGGTGAGCCAGCAGCTTTTCAAGCATGGTGCTTGCTTTTGGAAGCCATGGGTGGGCTTGCTGGCTCTTACAACAGGGAACCCAGCTTCCCTACAGGCAGCCAAATTGGGATTGCACTGGAGACTGGCTCAGCATTAGGTAGAGCAGGTCCTAGACTGGGGCAGCAACCAGGCCTTTTCCTTCCTGGGCCAGTTCTCTGTTCTTAGCACTGAATACTGGCAGACTCGTCCTTAGTACCCATCTCTCTTGCAAGCCTCTGTGAATAGTGTTAGCTCTGAGAGATTACGCACTTTACGAAGACTGCTTGGGAAGACAGAACTATCTGCACAAAGAAGCAGGTGTCAGGACACACCTTGCCCAGCATCCCACTGACAAAGGCTAATAAGCCAGAGCTCCCAGCTTTGATGCTTAAATTGCACGGCCTCCGAGTGCTCTACCATGCGCGCCATCTGGGTCTTGCCATGGACTGTCAAGCAGAACTTGTGCAGCTCTGTAGGTATCAAATCCTACAGAAGCTGCTAAGCCTGGAGCATGGTCACAAGAGGGAAGCTCTGCTGGGCGTGGTCGTGCGTGGTCGTGCACGTCTGTAATCCCAGCACCCAGAAGGCTGAGGCAGGAGGACTGCGAGTTTGAGTTGAGTCTGGGCTACAAGCAAGACTGTCTCAAGTAAACAAGCAAACAAAACAAAACAAAAAAAGCCCCAAACAAACAAAACAACAAAAACTCAAACCAGGGAACCTGCTTCAGAAAGCCCCCAACACAATGCTAAGTGTCTTCCAAATCACAGTAAGAGCGTGGCTCACAGTGAGATTCTGTGAAGAAATGAGTTCTCACGTGACCTGAGGTTACTCTTCGTGTTATCTGAGTGGCTCATGACTCGCCAAGACATCACCCATAATTCCACAGTATCAGGACCAGACCTGGTAGCACGGGTACAAAGGGTTCAGAGGCACCAGTGGTATCTGGATGTCCTGGAACCAGTTTCTCTAGCTCAAGTCACCATCAGTAATGAGTCTGCCTCCATGTCTTTCACTTGGACCAGCACAACTATTGTCATCCTGCTGTAAAGGCTGGGGGAGAGGAACGTGCTTCACACTCGGGTGTCAAGGAGCCTGCAGAGCCTACCCGAATAGCCCTGGAGGGAAATGTACTCATGTACCCCTTCTTTCAGAGGAGCGAACAGGCTGGTTAAATAACCAAGTCAGGAGGGCACACGGGACAGTGTTGGAGACTGGTTCTCAGGCTAAGCAAGTCTGGCCCCTTAATTCCATGTCTTTCCTATCAGTCCATTCCCTTGACACAAGGAAGTGGCACAGCTACCAGATGCCATGATTCACAGGTGCCGAGGGCCACAAGGAGGTTCAGCTGTTCCTATGTCCATTGAAGTCTCTCTTACTACACACGTCCAGCTGTGGGGACAGTGGTCAAGCGGCCAGATGCCTAGGTCAGCACACTGAGAAGAAGACAGATGAAGAAATAGGCAAAGATGTGTCCCACCTTTAGGACATGACTCCAGGGACCAATAGCATGGAGAAACGCAAGTGCTTCTCCCATTTATTATGGAGAGGATCCTGTGGTCTGGTTGGGTTTTCCATCTTAACCATTTTAACAGATAGTCCTGTTTGCAGGCCATATAACCAAAGAGTCATTTCTCAGTGACAGCCATGAAGAGAGACGGCAGGGAGAACAGTATGAGAAGAAGCCCACAGAGAGTCACTGACCCCTTTGTAAGTTACCACCCCCCGCCAGTACATCTCTCATAAAAGCTGCCAGTAGCCAGCAAAGGTTCCAACTGGAAAACCCACAACGCCTTTAACTTCTGCTTTGCATCAAAGATGAAGGTGTGTGATTGAGAAGCCAAGGGGACAGAAAGTCAGCACCAGAGCAATGTGTTCCGCTGAAGATCCTGGATTAACATCCAGGGGGTCCCATGGGAAGGTGACACAGGCACACTCGGCATGCACGTGTGGCTTCCCAAAAGACGCTCAGACCCAGCCCCAGCCCCAGCCAGCCCGTCCTAACATGTGGGAAGGGAAACAAGGGCCAGAGGTATTCACGGATGCCAGACCCCATCTGCCCTGGCCTGCTTGATCTATTTGGTCAGCCCATATGGGCTCGTGGTGGCTGGCCCAGGACGGGGACTATCAGTCGCTGCAGATGCCGTCTAACAATTTGCTCTGTTTTATTGTTCAGTAGTTTAAAACTTAGTTAGAATGCATCGAGCTTCATCCCATTAGACTGAAACAACAGGAAGCTGTGTCTTTCCAAACACCAACTATGGGGATAATTAAAATAACAAAGGCATCCACTACCCGGTGAGGAAGTTTAATCTATGATGGGGAATACCTAGGGCTCCTCTGGTCAACTGAGGTCACACTGCCTGTCTGATGGCCACATGTGTATGGCATGCACAGTTACTCAAGCGTAGCCACTAAGCCCAAAGCAGCCACCTAAATCACCATAATAAAAGGAGCCACATCAGCACAGACCTTGGGAGTCATTTTAACCTGAAGAAAACTGAAGAGCCCAACTTCTTCCCCTGGACTCACAAATGAGACGAAGTGATGCCTGAATTCTTGGTCCCTCAATACCCCCTATTCATTTAATTTAAAGAAAGAACATTCTTGGGGGCTGGAGAGATGACTCAGAGGTTAAGAGCACTGGCTTTTCTTCCAGAGGTCCTGAGTTCAGTTCCCAACAACCACATGGTGGTTCACAGCCACTGTAATGAGATCTGGTGCCCTCTTCTGGTCTGCAGGTGTACATGCAGGCAGAACACTGCATACATAACAAATAAATCTGAGAAAGAGAGAGAGAGAGAGAGGGAGGGAGAGAGGGAGGGAGGGAGGGAGGGAGGGAGGGAGGGAGGGAGGGAGGGAGGGAGGAAGGGAGGGAGGGAGGGAAACCCTGAAAAGTTAAGCCATCAAGCACAATGGATTTCATTATAGGCTTCTTGGACTATCATGGACTGAGTTGTTTCCATAAATACTATAATACTGTGTGCTGCTGGGAAGGAGTTGGGGACAGCATTCCCGGCCTGGCAGAGCCCCCCCCCGGCCCCGTAAGTTCATTCACCTACAGAGAGGTGACTGAGAACATGCACTGTAGACTCAGACACCCTGGCAAGTCCTTGGGTGAACTCCGCCACCGATGTGAGCACCAAGGGAAAGATTGCGTGGGAAGTGTGAGGGGGGGGGAGGACGGACATACGGACATAGGACTGTAAGGCCTTTCTTCCTTTTGCCAGCCATGTTCCCAAGCAGCCCTAAGGCAAGCCAGCAAGGAGACTCATGGAGGGGACTTGAAGGCTGAGGCTTTGCGTGGCCTCCGTCTAGGAGGTACATCCCCTCCTGTCCCTACCATGGGAGAACTCAGTGAGCCACCATCAGGTCATTGAGCAGCCTCTACTATAACACCTTCCTCAGAGGCTAAAGCTACAGTCTCCAGTTCCCAGGTTCATGTATAGACAGGCAGACAGACAGACAGACAGACAGACAGACACAGACACACACACACACCTTTCCTGCTTTCTGGGAGCTCCTCTGTGACTGATGGAAATGCAAAGGGCATAGGCTTCACCCTGCTAAGGACCTGGGTGACAGTGACTGTACAGACAACATCCCACCACACCCTGTCTCTACCCACAATCCAAGCCTCTTCCCTCCCCTCCCATCTCCCAGGGCTACCCTCTTCTCTCTGGATCATTCTCCTCAGTCAATGCTAAAGAAGGAAGAAAAGTCAACGCTCGTCTCTGCTGCAGTGCGGGAAAGAACCAGAGTTTCTGCTAAGCACGCACAGAAAGCGAAAGCCCAGCATGCGGGGTGGCAGCGGCTCTGCATTCTGACACCCTCAACCCTGGGGTGGAGGCTGGGAGAGAAGACACAGTCGAGGGCGGAAAGAACGGGCTATCCGAGGCACTGTTCTGCTGCCATCCAACAGACAACCAGGTCTACAAGATGGGCGCACGTTGGGCTGTATGAGAGCAAAGCCCGGGCACTGACTCTTTCCTTAGGTCTTGGGGTTCGGTGGACACTCAATGACCGGCAAATGCAGGGCTCGGCGGATAACACCAGTCATCCAGGAAGACTCAAGTCTACCTGCTAACTACTGCTTGAGACTCTGGTCTCCCTTCCACAGGCAGCAGAAGCACCCTGCGGGCTGGACAAAGTGGGGCCAGGAGAGAGCGTTAAGTCGTAATGCCTATGACCTACAGAAGCTTGAGGCAGTTCCCCTCGGGATATAGGCTTCAAAGCTTACTTTTGCCTCCCTCCCCTCCACTATCCGCCCCATCCCTGGGCACTGGGGACTGAGCCCAGAACCTTGCACATGCTTGGCAGGCACTGGACCACTGATAACGCTCCTGTCACTTGAGTTGGGTTTCTAACCACAGATGGAAATCATTCTATGGGAGATTGCACAGCAGGACTCCCTTTTTCCAAACATGGGTTCAAGCAATCATTTAAGTAGGATATATCCCTTTATTCCCTTTCTCTCTCTCCCTTTCCTCTCCCCTCCCCCTCCTTTTCCCTCTCCCTCTCCCTCTCTCTCCTGTCTCTCCTCTCTCAGGAGAAGAAGCAAGAAGGAGCCGTTTGAAAAGTGAACAGCCCTCTCAGGCTTCAGAGCTCCCTATATATCCAATCTTAAAGAAGCAAACTCAATCTGGTTCCTCAGCTGCTGTCACGGCTTAGCTGCAGAGACTGCGTGGCGGCTTACTTGCACACGTGATATTGTTTAAAAGGCTGCAGAAACTAACTCGAAAACTGAGTTAGAGACAGTGAACTGACATGACACGCCACTCACTTTCCTTGAATGCCCAGGAGAAAAAGAGATCCTGGAAAGACTCAAGACTGAAACAGCCGCTCGCAGCTCTGCGAAACCTCCATCTCTGGATACCAGAGTAGCGGTACCCTGCCTGGGCACCTACAGTAGCCGGGCTAGCCAGCAGCCAGGCTGCACCTTCCCAGACTCTTCTCTGCATCAGGTTCCTTGCTGCATGCATGCATGGGCTTTCTCTCCTTACCCAGGAGCATTTGAAAGGGGGGAACAGGCTGCTTTCAAAGTGCTGATAGGAAGGACGGTGAGTGAAATTTAAGAGGTATCTGCTGCTGTGTTTGCAGAGGTCGACTAGTAAATGCTTTCCTGCCTGGCTGAATGGAGGATCTGATCTTCGTGCTCATACAGTTCCTGACAGGATCTGGGGTCCACATCATAAAGCAGGCACAGGGCAGAGCTGGAAAATCCAACAACTAGGATCACAGTTACTTAAAAACACAAGGGGGTAGGACGACTCCCCAAAGGCAATTAATTGTCACCTGTGATGCCCGCACAGCTACATAGTGTGTGGTTTATTAGTGTAACTCTGATGCCAGAGAAATCTGACAGGATTGCTTTGCTTAAATATAGAGTACTGGGCTTGTCCAGACCTAGTCCAAACGAGTGAACCGCTAATTGCTCTTGTCCTCCTACAACACAGCACTGTTTTAGGAACAAGTGTCCCCCGCAAGCCCAAAAGCACACACTAGAAGGGAAAATGACTGCTTTTGTTGTGGTTTTAAAAGTGGGTAGTTTCCAGGATCAAATTCCTCAGAAGCCTTGGCTAGGACTGGGGATAAGGAAGGGAACCTCTTTGCAGTATTTGTGGGAGCTGCTGTGTTCTGCATCTGTCCCCCACAGAGAATCCAATTCCTCACGTGGAGTTGGAGCAGAGAACCTTCCAGAACACACCTCTGGTAATTCCCTCGGGCACAGCACCTGCATTCCAGGGCCTTGAACATATCGCAGAAGACTTCAGACTTGTGGGAGGGGCATATCCTAGACACTAGCAGATGTCAAGTGGCAAATCCCAGCATCCTACAACGCAATCCTCTCAGTAAAACAGACAGGCCGTGGAGAATAAGAAAGGCTGAGTGGATGTACAGACGATGGCCATCAACGGGGCTGACTCACCCTGCTAAGCAGTATGCTGCCACCAACCAGCCTGCCGTCCATACTACACTCATTTGTGCTTCACCAAAATGACACGATTCTATGCCATGAGGCAGCCATAAATGTCACAGGCAGTGATGCGTGGAACCCAAGCATTGGTTTGCAGCTAGATCCTGGTTATAAAACTGGGAGAGTACAGGTGTTAGCTGTGTGCGATTGGGGAGGAGGTGGGCATGCCCAGGCCCCACAGATAGCCTGTACCCTCTTGCTCCATCCACAGCCTCTGAAGTAGGACTCTGGGCACCGCAGAAAAATTATTGTCAGTGAATCTGTTCCAACTGGAAGCCTATGCCAATGTAACCCACCTCAGAAAACCCACGTCAGAAAAGCTGGGCATGGTGGCAAATGCTTGGGATGTCACTGCTGGAGAGGTAAGGAAACCTGGGTCTCCCCAGCCAGCCAGTCTGCTCTACCTGGGGAGTTCTAGGCAAAGAGAACATTGTGTCTCAAAACAAAAACAAAATACAGAAACAAACAAAAGCCCCAAAGGCTGATGGCCTGAGGAACCACACCTGGTTGACTTCTGGCTTCCACATCCTGGCAGATATATGCACGCCCACACCCGTCCACATTCACGAAACACCAGAGAGTCACAGGAAGACTCCGTCTCTTGGGAACTCGGGAGATTTTCTCAACCGGGTCTAATGTCTTTTCATTTCTGTGTGGGACTGGACCCTTGCCGACACTCAGAAGCAGACCCTAGAGGTCAGAAAGTCTCCCTGGGGATGAACCCCTTGCTGAAGTCACAATGTGCATTGTGGGAAAGCTTGATCCATCCCACAAATGAGAACTCCGAGTCAACGAGGTTAGATGTCAACAAATGACTCCTTTTTTTCCTCTTTAGGTTTCTCCCTTTCGCCCTTTCGCCCTTTCTTTGGTGAACTTCATGCACACTGAGAAAGAAACAGTCACAAAAAGCTCAAGACTTAAGTGTATATATATATCATCATATATGTAGCGTTTTATACATAATGATGTATATTATTTGTTATCTGAACTTGACTGATAAGCAGATCGTGTGAGTGACACCTTACTCAGCTCTACCACGACAAAGGGCTACGAGGCTGGTGAAGCTGGATCATAATTCAGGACAGGGTAGGTGTTCTTGGCTCTAGAGCCTTGACTTTGAGACAGGACAGAGAAGAAAGTAAAATTCCAGCAGGTCTCAAGGACACGTGGTTGTCCACCCTTTGTTAAGAGTTTTACAGGGCCAGAAGACTGTGTCTTGAGACACAGCCAATTTACAAGTTTACAAAAGAATTTCCATCTTCATTTCTCCCTCCAGTCTTCTCCATTGCTTTCAAAGAAAACATTTCCTGTTCTTCCGATGATCCTTGTAACCGTCTTCCCTCCTTCCTTATGTAGGGGAGCCCTTATTAAGGCTCGTGGCTGGACTGTAGGAAGGAGGGAAGGGAAGATCTGAACTGTCTGGTGTGAGCTGGATCCAGACCACAGCATGTGCTCAGCGGCAGCCCTTCTCACCGATCCCATCCCGGGGACACACGACCGGATTCCTTGACTCCCTGGCTTATACTGTGCGGAGCAGGTGGAGCTAAACTTTTCTGTGACATTTCAACAAGGAGTTGCTCATCCCCCAAGGGACTCTCGGGGTGATAAGTCACAGACGGGACCGGTCTTCCAACTGCAGATTGGGAGTGGGAGGAAACTTCCGCCAGGGTATAGCGTGAGCCTGACCCCACAAAGGCCTTCTTTGCATCCACTGCTGGTCTGAGCTGCCAGAGGAGCTTAACTGAGGAAATCAGCTAAAGTGAGTCTAGCTGGCCCCCTCTACCACCCCACCCCAAAATGGTATCAAAACTTTTGGCTCTTTCTCTCTTTGGAACTGTGGCAAGCTAGATTTATCCCCTTTTATGGAGCTCATTCTTTGGAATTCTCCCTAGGCTGCATAACAGTGCTTTGGGGAATGTGCCCACAATCTGTGTGGTACCTGGACTTACACAGACACCCAGCAAGGGGCTCAAGGGGCCAGTGCCCGGGGCGGCAACAGAGGGAAAGTAACCCGTCATTAGCAGTAACAGGAGCAACCACAGGGTCGCAGGGATGGGAAGACTGGCGCTCACCTGTCACTGTCTGGTGTCACACTTAGCACAGACAGTTCTTTCAGGATCGCAACTGCTGACAGACAGTAGGTGCTTGAGTGGAAGAAAAGAACTCAAATACTCACTGTCTGTTGGCTTGTTTCTTACTCACAGAAGAGAGATGAAGGCTGAGATAGAATTTAGCTTTGGCCGTATGTTAAGAGTCTCTTTTGAAAAAAAAAAAGTCAAATCCTTGCCCACGTTTCAAAGTAATGATTTGAAAATTATCCCTCTGAATTATGGCATATTCTCTACTTGGGGTTTATTCCAATTGTGCTGACGATGGCTTCTAACATCTCTGGTATTTTTTAATCCAATTAGACAATTTCTACAGTTAATAAACAATGGAAAATTCAGCAGTGACTGTTAACTGTAAAGAGACATGCCTGCTGCCTATCTACAAGGGTTAGCTCTTTGTATTTCCAATAACTTTCACTACAGTTACTTAAATGGGCTTGAGGTGGAATTCATTTTGCCACATAGTAACTGTTACAGCCTCACTGCTAACAATATATGCATTTCAGGCTCTTTTCCCAGTAGCCAGGCAGTCTTGACCTAGCCAACTCTCTTTACAAAGGTCCCTTTTGGAGACACAAATATTATCTTTTTTTTTCTCTCTTGCCAATAAAACATCCCCTCACCCACTCCATTCTTGTTTCTGACTTTTAAATTCTAGGCCCTGCATGTTCAACCTCAAGGTGACTCTGCCCAGTGAGTTATCTACCCACTGGGAGGGGTCTCATGTCAATTGTTAAGTTCAGTTACACCAATAAAGTCTAAATCTGCACATCTATTTCCCACAGTAACAACGAAAGGGCTCTGCAGCAATTATACTCAGCACGCTTTCTAGACTGCACACAAGGAAGACTTAAGAGGTGTGTGCATCAAACCAAGCAGGGTTCTGGATGAGGCTTGGTTCCAATCAGCCGTACTTCATGCCAGGAACAAGGCTGATGGCCGTTTTCTCTTAAGAAAATTGTAGCAAGTGCTCAAATAACTAACCTAAATCCGGTTGCTATATACCAGGGAATGTCATCCACCTCACTAACTAGAAATTCATGGTTAGTCAATTTTAGCATGAGTTTATGCCAAATATTGCATGGGGTGTGTTTATACTAACATTTCTTTCTTGCTTATCTTAAGCTTACAGTCCACTGGCTAGCCTGTGCTTTCTCTCCCATCCAACCTGCGCTGGCATTACGGGGTGTGTTCATTTCTACAGCGAGCCAGAAACGAAGGTGGCTTCAGGGCATTTGTCTTTTGTTACTGACCCCCAGCTATAAACAGTGTCCTTCTTTCCTCCCTCATTCAGTCACCTTGAGCTCATGGCTGAGAAAGAGCTGAGGACGGGTGAGTGAAACATCTGTGCCTTCCCCCAGCACTGGGGTGGAGGTGGGACTTGCTTTACACATGTGGGCACTGGGATGGACTCTTCCTCTCCCCGTGGCAACCCCGCTGTGGGTAAGGACAGTGCACAGGGTGACAGTGAGTACAGCCTGTCTCACCGGGACAACAGGTGCCTGGGAATATGTCGGGAACCAAGTTCCCATGGCTCTTGTAGCTCCCCCAAGCCCCATTCAGAGGGACAAGAACAAACGTGATCACAGGTTCTGACATTCAGGTATCAGCCAATGCCAGGGACCCTGCCATCATTTATCTTAGTTTGATGACACGTGTCTTTGGCTTGCACCCAAAGTACTATGAAAGGACTTTTATGTTTACAACAAACAGCTTAAAATCTTAAATACAGCCAGTTGCCCATCCTTAGTAACCCCATCTACTAGCAAAGTAACAAACAAAACTCAACTCATTCTATCCCATTCACAAGAGCAGTTCTCCTGTGGCCAGTAGAGGAGATATGCAAATCAGCCTGAGAGCCTCAGTCAATGACCTGTCTTCTGGTCTCTCATCTCCATTAAGTTCCTCCCCAGGGGCTGCTGGACAGGGCTATTCTATACTGGACATGGCTGAGCTTGCCACAGGGGCACAGAGCTCATCTGACACTGTTGGCGTGCTCTCTCTCTCTCTCTCTCTCTCTCTCTCTCTCTCTCTCTCGCTCTCTCTCTCTCTCTCTCTCTCTCCCCTCACATTACACCATTGGCTTAATTTAATTTATGGCCTGATATCTACTTCCTCACTCACATAAATGATTAACAGGTCACAGGGGACAGATCTGAGGTCAGAAGTTCCCATGAGCCTTTTAAAGGGGCCTTCAGAACTTCCTGAGGACAAGAGGAGGAAGGAAGGGATGGCACCCGTCTCCGGCACTATCCCAACGCCTCTGGGCAGTGGTCATGTGACTTGGGCTTGGCTTCCTCCCTCTGACCCAGGCAGGCCGTGGCTTCCTACTATTGCACACTCTAAGGCAAGGGTCAGGCAGGGCACTGTTGAGATTCAGGGCTGAGGGGCTGCCTGGAGTGCCCTCTTCGCTGGGTTGACTCTGGTCCGTTATTGGGTAGGCTGTGCCCCAGACCAGACTCCATCTGCATGGAATGTAGAAAGCCTCTGCTGTGACACTTGGCAAACATGTTTTGAAAATTACAAAGATTTACAAAATAGAGATGTTGTTGTCTGTGTGTGTGTGTGTGTGTGTATGTGTGTGTGTATGTGTATGTGTGTGTGTGTGGGGTGCTTGCATGGACATAGTCTCCAACCCTGCTAACCCACCTCCTCTCCATTCAGACCACAGAGCCCATGGTGACTCCCATTTTTAATAAAACATGGCTTTTGAATGGACTGGCCAATGTGTTCCAGACTGAAGACAGAAAAGCCCTGCCTTTTGAACCCCTCAGGGAGGCAACCATGCCGAACGCCTGTAAAATTATGGAGGGACCTGGGCTCTGTGCCTTGGAAAATTAATTACATTCACTTAACTAACGTGAAGATTTGGAGAGTTTTCTGAATATATTATAGTGACATGCACTAGGTTTGCGTGCTGAGAAATGCCACACATGTAGCCTGAGTTCCCTTCACAACTACAGTTACTGACGGCCACCGGAGCTCTATTTCAGAGATACTACATTTGACCCATGTGGTTTCTCCACAAACTACTCAGTCAATAAAAATAGCTTAATTCTGCCCAGGGTAAGCCTCTGGGAAATCAGCCGTGTACTTGGGATATAACACAAACAGGAATACTTTGTGTGAGCCGAACAGTAAGGTTAGACTAAAATGTATATTTCATACTTTAAAAAGTTACAGAGATCAATGGTTTGGCAGCTGGCTGAGAAGATGCCACGCCTTAAAAATCTGGAGGTTGCATCTGTTAGCAGTTTTGAGTTTCTACTGCGGACTGCCAGTTTGGTGCTAGCAAGCTGTCTTCCAATTAATGTTCCAGGAAACATTTATTTCAAGATCTGTGGAGGGAGAGCCAAACTTCCTGGGATTCATGTATGTGAGACGCCATCACTATTTTTGCCTTTTGTGCATCTTCCATGTCCAGGGTTAATAAGCAACTTGTCTCAAAGATGCTCTGCTTGCTTTTCTAAAGAGGAGCCTGAGTTCGGACTCTTTAAGGGGTTTTTCATCTTGCACAACTGAACGAATAATGTGAAGATATTTAAAGCCAGGCTGGAGACATGGCTATGCAGGCGAAGGTGCAAGCTGAAAGCTTGGAGATCTGAGTCTGAATCCCAGAACACAAGAAAACACACACACACACACACACACACACACAGAGAGAGAACTGACTCTGCAAAGCTGTGGTCTGACCTTCACATGTGAACATGATGCACACACACACACACACACACACACACACACACACACACCACCGTCAATAAAAATATTTAAAAGATGTTCAAAACCACTGTCACAATGTATACAACATTCCCTTTCCCAAATCTGCAGTCTGTTGTCTTCTGCCATAGAAAATTGTGACTCCAAGACTTGAGAGGTCTGTCTAGTCCCCACCCCCCCACACCTCCTCACAGCCAGCCTCTGTATAATCCCATCCCAGTATCCTTCTTGGCGAGGCTGTGGGACAGGACCCTCTTTCCAGCCCACGGTAGCACTACTCTGCAGTGTCCACGGTTTACATGCCTCCCTGATGTCTGCCACTGACACCCTTCGCGTTTCTCCAGTACCTGGAAGTGCAAGGCCGCTTGACTATCTGTTGAGTGAACAAATAACCGAACGGTGCCTAAGCTCATTCTTCACATCAAAAACCTGAAGCTGTACAGGCAGGTACTGATTTCACTGAAACCAGGAAAAGTGGTTGAAGGTCTGATACTCGACATGAGTCACATCCTAAGTTCTTGGTTTTTCCTATCATCACCTGCAAGCTTTCCAGACATGGGAATCATGATCACGCTACCGCTGACGAGACAAAGCACCAGTCACACAGCTCACAACACTGACCCACACAGGCGATGGGGACCTACTGTTGGAGTATACTTGCTGTGGCGATCTGCGAAAACTGGTTTCTTTTCCTTTCTATTTTTGCGAGACATTACAGCATTCGGGATATGAGACATAGGCCCAAGGGTAAAAGGGGTCTAAGGAAGGTGGAGAGACAGGATCCGACACCCAGTGTGACAGTAAATATTGTCACCGTGACAGGATTTAGAATCACCTACAAGTCAAGCTTCTATCTTGATTAGGTTACCCTTGACAATGGATGGCACCATTCTCCTGGCACCAAGGCCCTCCCAAGCCATGTGTCCTCATTCGCACCAGGAAGTGAGATGCTATCTCTTCCGCGTTATTCTGTCCCACCTCCCACGCTTCTTGGTCTGCCACTCACTGTAGCCCCCAGCTGTACCTGTTCCACTGGCTCTGGTTTTACATTCTACAAGAGACATGCAAAACATTCCACTTAGAGGAGACCTCTCGCCACAAACACAAACCTCACCATATTGTCTTTACACAGAAAACTTTTTTTTTTTCTGGAAGTGAGAGGTACTCGACCAAGTGCTCACTAGCAGATCCATAAACACAGGCCCCTAAACTTCAAAGTATATAAACAATGCTTACAGGTGACAAACGTTTCTAGCTGAGAATAACGAAGACTGGTCACTTTAAATAGAATTTCCATGGGGAAATACAAGAAGTGTCTAGGTTTTCCCAGAAAAGTGTCTTTCTACAACAACTGCACCCAGTGCTAAAAGACTGTCCCACATGAATGCTAGCCAACACAGCTGGCTTCCTGGCATCAGGCAATGAACTTTGGGAACAGGTCAGAATATAACAGACTCATTTCCAATTCCATTTTTGCAAGAACCATCAAGTCCAGCACATACATAGTGCCTTCTGCTTGTTCCTTAGAAGGGAACCCCCCCCCACACACACACTGTGTCACACAGGCTGCAGTAAAATGAAAAATGGCATTACATCTACTGAAATGATTGTGTGAAGATCCAGTCTAGTAAGCTGAAGGTCAGAAAGACATTGTCAAGAAAACTAGCTATTGTAAACTTCCTTTTTCAAAGAAAAAAATCCAGCCCTTTCTTCAACGGGTAAACTTTACATTTCTCTGTCACCCACTATCACTCCTGGATCCCCCAGGACTCTACCTCCCGAGACAAAGACGCTTATGTCCAGCAGCATCACCGTGACCCTGGACTCTCTCAAGTTAGGACAGACAGTGCACGGGTAAGAGCTCTGGGCAGCCATGGGACTACACCGTGGCAGGGCCTGGAAGGAAGACTGTGCTCACCACCTACAGGATGCTTCAGGACAACATCCAAATGAGACACCTGTCACAGTTCTCAGAGCACTGTGCTAGGACTGGATGTGCTCATGCCACCACCTCGAGTCCTGTGCGGAATACTCAGCTACCGGCCTTGTTGCATGGCCCGGGGAGGGAGGCCATACTTAGATCACGGAGTCATTTCCAGAACCCTCAATGCAGTGATATGGCAGGTGTTGCCTCTGAGTTGGAAGACATGGTGGCACTAGCTGTTTCATGGTCAACGACCTTTGCTTTTAGTTTGGGGGGGCAGCTTTGCTACTGTTTTTATCCAACAACAAAAGTCAGCTTTCTTAATTATGCTGGGAGAATCTCCGTGTTTTCAAATGAAAATAACACAATTAAGCAGAGCACGGTTTGGAAAAACAGTTGGTGTGGAGGGAGAAGAGCGAATCGTACGTACTGTTCACCAGCATGGTGAAGAGAAGCCACAGCCACGGCCTCCGGGTGCTGAAAGTAGAAAAGGCGGCTCCTTGTAAATCAGTCAGGAAACACAAACCAGGCTTCCAGGGTCGTGCGGGAATCCCTAACTCAGTTCAGTCACAGAAACTAACTTGGGGGTGGGAAGACAGCTCTTGCTAGGCAAGCATGAGGACCTGAGTTTGAATCTCCTGTGTAAGAACCTGGCCTGAGCCGGGCGTTGGTAGTGCACACCTTTAATCCCAGCACTGGGGAGGCAGAGACAGGCGGATCTCTGTGAGTTCCAGGCCAGCCTGGTCTACAGAGTGAGTTTCAGGACAGCCTCCAAAGCTACACAGAGAAACCTTGTCTCGAAAAACCAAACCAAACCAAACAAACAAACAAAAAACAAAAAGAACGTGGCCTGGTGGCTGGCACATGTGTCTCTATCCCCAGTGCGGAGGGGTGGAGAAAGGCAGAACCCAGAGGGTTGCTGTCCAGCCAGCCTAGTCAAAGAGACCCCGCCTCAAGAAAAAAAAAAAACTGAGGTGAAGATGTGAGGAAAATACTCCAGTGTCAACTGCTAGCCTTGGCACATTCCCTTCAGGCAAGTGTGTACTCGTGCGCATGCATGACACACACACACACACACATCTAACTTGGAATGGAACAGGTAAGCTGTCTACAACAAACACGAAATCTCAGTTATCTGCAATATGGAGAGATAGAGCAGTGTTTTCAGAGCCACAACTGCACCTGAAATGTAAATCCAAGCCAAGCTTGGTGGCACACACACGCCTTTAATCCCAGCTCTCAGGAGGCAGAGGCGGGCAGATCTCTGTGAGTTCGAGACCAGCCTGGTCTATATAGTGTGTTCGAGGACACAGAGAAGCTTTGTTTCAAAAAACCAAACCCCTGCCCCCCACATACATCCGATTCAATCTAATTATTTAGACAACTACACAAGAGGTCGGTGGGGTGACCTTACTCCTTTTTTTGCCCAGGCTTTTTATATGGGCACGCGCATTTTAAGTAATATAATTGTCCAAACCTCTATATTCTGGGCAGTTCGTGATCAAGGAGATCTTTTATTTAGAGGAATTTTGAGGGACAGTTAATGTGACAATGCCACCTCGATGGCCCTGTTCTATTTCAGGTCTTGTACACTGATGAATTCTGAAGGGCAGCAAATGCTAACTGTGGGTCCCACCACAGGAGTGCTGAAAAATCAAATGTTGCCTGGAAGGAGAAAGCACTTGCTAGAGAATAAAGCTTCAAGAGTATTTTCCCCATTAATCCCCCTTTCTCATTAACTGGGCAAGAGTCCTGAGTTAGACCCTCAAGATTAAAAAATTACAAAAACAAACAACAAAAAACCTATAAATATACAATAATAAAAATGTTATAATGAGATTTATAATTCTGTTTGCTAGTTAATTACTATTTTCAAAACACAGGCCAAAAAAACCAAATTTTTTCTTCTATAAAAAAAAAGATAAAACACTGAACAGGGGCTGGGGCTGTAGCTCACTTCATAGCGTGTTTGCCTGGAATGCATGCAGCCTCAGGTTCAATCCCCAACACCACATAAAGCAGGCAAGGCATGGCAGCAGATACCCGGAATTCCAGCATTTGGGACGCAGAGGCAGAGAAACCAGAAAGTCATGGCTACCCTATACCGAGAGGCTGAGGACAGCCTGGGCTACATGATTCTGTCTCAACAAGACACAGCTGAGCAGGAGCATGCTTTCCCAGCGTGACTTCCTGTTTACAGCCTATTCTTCGGCCACTTTTCTCCCCTCTAGTTATAACTCCACTGCAGGAAGAAAACTTATCACACCTCAGAATTCTTATTCTTTTCCGTGCCTGTTTTAATGATGAAAGTGGGATGTTGCTTCCTTATTGGAAAAAATATCATACTGGAACAGGAAAACTTTACCAAGATAAATTTATATTGAAGTTTCATTATTGGACACAGGAGGGAAAGTCTTACGTGACAGAGCAGGGGTGCTAACTGATGTGGTGTGGCGCGTGGTGATAATGCCTCGAAGTAAGTTCGAATGCAATTAAGAGAAAATAGTCACTCACAGGAAGCTCTGGCTTTGGAAGAATTTTTCCTTACTGGTCTGTATAAAACTCCCTAGAGAATTCTGTCGTATTAGTTTCGGGAAAAGTTGGATACGTCATACTGGTACGACATATGCGTACACAATGAACAAAGGGAGGAAACGTGTGGTACCTCACACATGACGACGACATCAACAGCCTCCACGGGGCTCTCAGTTTCACGGGGCACACCAACAGGTGAGTCATCACGGGGTACATCAACAGGTGACTCAATATACATATGCATTTTAAGAGAAATACTTTACAGCTGATTTTGCTATTTCTACAAGTCTTGTCTATCTTGGATGACTGAAATGTTTTAGAATTTAGATGTTCCTATTCCAGGGCAGTTAACAATGAAGGAGACATGTGAGATGAGATGGGGGGGGGGTCCTCCATTTCTCTGTTGTAACGTAAGGGACATGAACAGCTCAAGCCCTTGATTTCAATTCAGCGGATTCCCAGAGACACAGGCCTGCCCTGGCATTCTGGGCACTGGACAAATGGCTCAACGGTGAAGAACTCTGGCTGCTCTTCCCGAGAACTGGGGTTCGGTTCCCAGCACCCACACAGCAGCTGACAACCATCTGGAACTCCAGTTCCAGGGGATCCAATGCTGTCTTCTGGCCTCCACGGGCACTAGGCACACATGTGGTGCAGACATACACTCAGGCAAAAAACACTCATACACGTTAATAAATAAACAAATGAGAATCAATGCATGAAGTCAATAACTGAACTGGAAAAAGTCAGCCCCCTAGTTCCCCCTACACCCCTCATCATCTTGGCTTTCGGCTACTATTGTCGTTTACAGAGTCCCATGTAGGAACACATATGACTTCTGTACTGATGGGAACAGATGCATAAGTTAATTTTTTAAACTGCACCTCACGATTTGAGTAATTGAAATAAGATGCTGTTTTTGGCTATACTGTGACCTTATACTAGACCTAGCATTGGAGTATACACGTATCCCAGCTCCATCATCAAAATGTTGACAAGGACTCTTAGCAAGGTAGGCCCCTGCCACCTTTTGTGGCTTGGTTTCTCATTTAAAAGACACTGAGTATAAATGGCTCTCACTGAAAATTTTTTAAAGATGTGGTTTATATGTAAATTGGCTATGGAAACCCAAATGACAGATGTGGAATGCAATTGCCCAACTGTCACGTGCAGCTGTCAAGTACGGCTCACAGGAACGGACAAGATGACAAAGGCGAGGCCTTGTTCCTTAGGAGGCAAGCACAGGCGGCTCTCGGGGGCTGGGACCCTGTCTGGGGACAAGTGAGTCTGCACACAGGGCCGGCCAGAGTACAGCCGAGGTTTTACATTCTCCTCACTAAAATCTCTGCAATTCAACTAAACCAAGCCCTCGGCTGCCAGCCTGAGGGAAGCAGAAAAATACCCCACTCTAAAAGGATGCACTGGCCATTCTTAGAAAGGTGCAAGATGTCTAAGTTTGTCAAATTTAACTGATCTTGAGTGAAAAAAAAAATTACACTGTCACCCTTTCAAAGTCCTGACACTAGGAACTTGGCAAAAGAGATGTAAGTCAGAGAACTGGCCTATAGACATAAGCTTTAAATACAAACTAATTGATAAAATACTTTTCAACAACAGATTTCTATTCTTTTTCATTAAGATTTATTTATTTATCACATATACAGTGTTCTGCCTACATGCCAGAAGAGGGCACCAGATTGAATTGTAGATGGTTGTGAGCCACCATGTGGTTGCTGGGAATTGAACTCAGGACCCCTGGAAGAGCAGTCAGTGCTCTTAATCTCTGAGCCATCTCTCCAGCCCCAGATTTCTATTCTTAAATATGCATGTGATCAGCGGATAGGGTTCAGGTGCAGGTAGCCTTCTACATCTTTCCTGGACTGTTAACATGAGCCCACATAACTCGGGCTGCGGTACAGAAAGTTGGGAAGGGACCTGGACCTACTTGTTTCAGAAGGGATCGAAGTATACAGTATCCTAATCAGCAGGATGAAGTGTTTGCAGGCTGGGGAGGTGGCTCAATGGATATATGCACTCGCCACAGAAACCTGATGCCCTGAGTTTAACTCCTTGAGTCCGTGTAAAAGAGACAGCGGCGCTCACTTGCAATCCCAGCATTAGCACAGCGAGACAGGAGGTGGAGACGGGTATCTCCCAGGCCACAGTCTAGAGTGTGCAGTGTCACATGCAGCAGAAACAGTGAGAGGACCCATACCAAGATGTGTTCTATGGCATGTATGTGCCCATACTTACACATGACTGCATGCATGAACACACACGCACACATAAATGGCTGCAAACAAAGTGAGCCCACTTGGAGTCTAAAGAGAAACTGACACGCATATAAACTTACAATTGGCGGTTCTGAGGAAAAGTCCCTATCTCTGATTGTGAAGGAAAACGAGGCGATGCGTGGGAGTTGGGGAGCTGGCTTGGTGGCGAAAAGCACTGGCTGTAAAGTCCCTATCTCTGATTGTGAAGGAAAACGAGGCAATGCGTGGGAGTTGGGGAGCTGGCTTGGTGGCGAAAAGCACTGGCTGCACCTGGTTGAAATTGCTAGCACCCGCATGGCCACGCACAGCTACCTGCGGCTTCTGCTCCAGGGCTGCAATGCCCTTTCCTGGCCCCTGCAGACACTGCATACACGGGACACACAGACATGCATGCAGGCAAAGCAAACTCTTAAGATACTACACAAAGAAAATAAAACCATCTAGTAAGTTCTGTCGTGCTGCCAACCACAAGCCCTTCTGATCCAAATCCTGTAGCGTGGGCATTAGGAACACGGCACATCGTCAGGACGATGTCCTTTGGCTTGATTCCGCTCAGACCAGCTGTGCGACCTGAGGGGCTACACGCTGAGCTCGTCTGTGAGGAGTATCATCACAGCCATTCTTGTAGGCTTGTGAGGATATGAGAAGGAAATAAGTTATATAAAGATCCTAGCACAGCGGGGGCTTGATCCATAGCAATCATCAGTATTACCCTTCAGTAACCCTAATAAACACAACTCGGGGTGCTGAAGGATGGCTCCGCTTTTCTTGCGGAGAACCTGGGTTTGATTCCCAGCCCCTACATGGCGGCTCACAGCCATCTGTAACTCCAGTTCTAGGAGATCCAACACCAGACAGACACACATGCAGGCAAAACACCCGTGCACAAAAATTAAAATTAAAAAGCAAAAAGCATGTGTCATGTAAGCATGAGCATTAGAGTTTGAGTCCCTAGAACCCATGTAAAGGCAGGGTAGCTGCCCTGTAGTCTCGGCGCTTGAGGAAGTGGTGACAGGAGATTCCCAGAGCATGATGGCTAACCAGACTAGCTAGGGTGGAGCCGTTTGGAGCTGCCCTGTCATCTCGCGGCTGTGGCTGACCTCAGTCCCCTGCCCCTTCTCAGGGAGAGACCCAGGCACCTCCCTCACAAGAAAAGCTTCACTCTGCATTTCCACACAAAGCAGCGCTAGCATGCCCTCCGGGGTTCTTACCCAGGGACTAGAAGATCTCGAGGCCTCTAATTTTATCTGTGACACACAAAGTTGCTAAGTCCTGAGTATGTGGCTCTAGTCCTCAGCCTGCTGCTCTGTGTATCCCATCAGCAAGACACATCCTGCCACATCAAAACCCAGCCCCCATGGAAGCTCTTAGTGCCTGTGGCTGCAACCTGCTTGCCGGGCACAGGTACGACCCCACTTTACCAGGCATCGAAGCCAAGGCTATCCTGACTGGGAGAGCATTCCAGATCATCAGACTCCCAGCGACTGGCTCACTAGTGCCAGCTGGGTCTTTGGGGACAGTCCTGCTCTTCTCTGCACAGAGCTGCCTCCTTTTTCTCCTCCATGCTTCTCCTCCATGTTTCGTGGGTGGCTTTGTGTCTACATGCTCCTGGTTTTCAACAATTAATCCAAGATGGCGGAGGCCTGGCTTTAAATTGCATCCCACCCACACCTGATATAGACGTTGAACACATATTTGGTAACAGGTGTGCTTTCCTGACGGACTGATAGAGGAAACAGGAGACAACGTTCATTGAGGATTCCTCTCCTATCCCAACACTTTTCCTGCCACTTTCTAGGACACTTAGGAATGAACGCCAGAGCGAGGGGACAACAGGGACAGAAGAGGGTAAAACAGATGACTATGATGTACACCTATGAAAATGTTATAGTGAAGCTCATTTCTGTGCATAACTAATACATCTTAATAAAACTTTCAAGTGATCAAAGTTCGAAAAAACTTGTAGTCAGAAGTGCAGATGTGTGCAGATGTAAAATCTGGGCATGAAACAGAAGGTAAGGGGAAACAACGATGCTTCCTTCTGATACAGCAGATGGCCTGTCTCATCAAGGCTGGGGCAGGGAGCAGGCGAGGAGGGAGGTTGTAGGGGTCCTAGGACCACAGATGACTCCTGAGTCACATGACGTTACTGAGAAGAAAGTGAGGTGCCTGTGACCTGGGTGGGTCTGTCAACAGCACTGGGTCCCTGGGCAGAGGCCCCTGTACTCAGAAGAGAACCTAGAGAGCTTTCTCCTTGCTCGTCACCAACTTGACTGTGTCCTTTAAAAACAGTGCAGGTGCGCCCGACCTCTGGCAATCACAAGCCCTCCCTTGACATCTTCCCCTTTCCCAAGCCAGCCTTCCCGTGGCTGCTTGGTCCTGGATGTCTCCGCGGCACACTGCTTCATCCAGGAACGACAGGTGACCTGATCCAGTCAGCTGTCTGCTTACGGGATTGCCTTGTGACTGCACTGGAATTGCTCACATGAGCCTGGTCCTGACACAGCTGTTGAGTGAGTGAGTGAGTGATGGTCAGGAAAATAATCTCAGCTGTAATCAGGTTGAAAGTATAATAAATTTAATAGATACAGTCTAAGCTAGAGCTTCAATTTGCCAGGAAAATAATGATAGCGTAAACTTACGAATTTATTCCTTCAAATACTTCCACTAGTATTTAATAAAAGTACTGAAGTTTTAGAAAGAAAAGTTTCAATAAATCCCATTTAAAAAGTCACAAGTGCCTGTTATAATGAAAGAATTGCTGGAATTCATGTAAATATTATTCTAGGCAACTCTCTGAGTTTCTGTAAAAGACCTACTGATCAAATGAACCTGAAACAAAGTTATGCTGAAAAACTAACATGAGCTGGGAAACTAATATTTTATCAGCAGTGGCTTATACACTAAACATACAAAATGCATGGGAAACCGAAAAGCAATGATCCTTTTTGTCTCTCTAACACACACCACCACTCCTGCCCTTGCAACTTCCGAGATAGTAACATATTCCAGTGACATCCCCGCTGTCCCCTAACAATTGGACAATCTGGGCCAATGGACTTGACTCAGCTCTCTGAATGTCACACCTAACACTCACGTGGCTGGAGAAAACCTCAGATCACTGCCTTCCAGAACTATTAACACCCAGTCACACATAAAGTTACCGTTCTGTTACTAGAAAGTTCCATTCTCGTTGTCTGTGTGTGGTGGGGGTGTCCACATGTGACACCTCCTGCATGCCTGCTCTGGCACGTGTGAGCCCTCACAACAATCAACCTAATTAAGACACTTAGAAAATGCTTCCAAAATCCTTCTGTGTCAAACACCGGTTTGCTCACCTACAACTGGTCTATGGGAACTTTGAACATAGAGACTTTGGTGGCCAGATTTCTGTTCTTTATAAATGGTCAGACCACTGCTCTGAATTGACTTGAACACCACTGCCTTATAATCAGTAAGATGGGCTTCTAAAAAAAAAATCAGCAAATTGAAATGTTACAGCAAGATCTTGCAAAAACAAAAAAAAGTCTCATGTCTTCCACTGAAACCACCACCCTTGAATGCAAAGTAAATTACACAGTAACACATTACACAACTCACTAAGCAGAGTGGCTGCAGGTGAGTATTCCAGAAGAGAATGTTGGACCAGTAGAGGGAGCTCACTCAATAAATAGCCACAGGCACAACTTTGAAGGAGAAAACAAAAAAACCTTAACCACTGGCCATACACTTATCTTATTCCTTGATATGGAACCAAGAAAAACTATGGGTTAATTAGGAGGAACACAAAATAAGCTCTTTTGATCCATGGGGTGTAAGGATTGAGCTCTTAAACCCTGCTTGGGGTTTACTTAGAAGGCTGATGGTAGCAGCAGCCTGAGTTCTCACTGGGTGAGCTACCTTGGTGGCTGCATCCCACACCAGGAGGCAGGTAGGCCAGGACTCAACTGTCACCCAGATGAGGATGGTGACACCGAAAAGATCTATAAGCCTAGCGTGTTCCACAGTGGTGTGTGTTAACTCCCAGCGGCTTGCTGCTCCAGAGTTCCTTCTTACCTCGGCCACCCAGGCTAGTCTGAGGTTTTCACAGCTTGGCTATCTGCGGAGGGATCTTGTGACAATCTTATTCAAATCACAACTGAGCTTTGTTCTTAAACATCCTTGCTATCAGCAAAAGCAGACAACCGTAGAGGAAGGGGGGCTTCCAGCAGACATCCCTGGGGGGTGACAGGGATAGGACAGAGGAGTAACAAGCGTGTGACTGTGTGGAAGCTACCAGCCATTCACAGCTAAGTACGCATGCGTGTGTCATCAGCTAACCTGCCTGGGTATATTATGGGAAGAAGTCGATGATTCCATGGAGCTTTATCGGGCTATGGCCTCCTGATGTGGCTCTCTTGAAGGGCAAGAGGCAAATGATTGCAGGGAAGGGGTGACTGTGTGTGGATCGGGAAGGTAAGCCCTCAGAAACATCAGTTAACTACTGATTCAAAGCCACCATGACACCTCTGGTCGCCTTCTACAGGGGCACAGTGACCTCTACTGGTAGAAACACAGAATGCTGATTTTTCTCCCTTGAACATCCCAATTGAAGTAGGCCGCACATGTTAGCAAGGACAGAAAGAACTGCACAGCATTTCAGCTCACAAGTTAATCCCGCTGGCAATTCAGAGCACTGCTGTATTCATCGAAGCAGCTATAAGAATATATTTGGGGGTATCTCCAGCATAACTGGTTTCCACGGGCACCAACCACAGGATAAAAGAATACATCGAGATGCATCGAAACTTCCCACTTTCTCGTCAACACTTGTGTTCCTGTTTTCAAAACCACAGCTGAAGCTTCGCTTTCTCTTTTAATTCCACACAGTTGTCAGAAATAAATTGTAGACATTTTTAAGTTTTTAGTAACTTGGATAATTAAACTTCATCTTGAAATAAAACAAACAAAAAAACGACAAATGACATACCTGACCCCAAAGGTCCCAAAACTCCACTACATAGCCATCAGAACACGTGTGTACAAATGATGGGAATGTATCGTATGAGTCCACAGCACACATTTACAAGAGCCCATAAGGGCATGTTTAAATCATCTGGCTGAAAGAATGTCCTTAATAACTTCATTTCCAGAAGTTATTTTTCTGCAGAGAACGAGGCAGTAAAGAATCCAGAATGACCCTTTCAGTCATGTCTATTAAAAGTTTATCCTGAAATTGGAGAAATGACAGCATCTTTAATCCTGCCTCTGTGTGTGTGGTGTGTGTGTGATGTGTGTGTGATGTGTGTGTGGTGTGTGTGTGTGATGTGTGTGTGTATGTGGTGTGTGTGTGGTGTGTGTGTGGTGTGTGTGTGTGTGTGTGTGGTATGTGTGTGTGGTGTGTGTGTGGTGTGTATGTGGTGTGTGTGTGGTGTGTGTGTGTGGTGTGTGTGTGATGTGTGTGTGGTGTGTGTGTGTGGTGTGTGTGTGGTGTGTGTGTGTGTGATGTGTGTGTGGTGTGTGTGTGATGTGTGTGTGATGTGTGTGTGTGTGTGGTGTGTATGTGGTGTGTGTGTGGTGTGTGTGTGTGATGTGTGTGTGGTGTGTGTGTGGTGTGTATGTGGTGTGTGTGTGGTGTGTGTGTGGTGTGTGTGTGGTGTGTGTGTGTGATGTGTGTGTGGTGTGTGTGTGGTGTGTGTGTGTGTGTGGTGTGTATGTGTGTGGTGTGTGTGGTGTGTGGTGTGTGTGTGTGTGTGTGGTGTGTGTGTGTGGTGTGTGTGTGGTGTGTGTGTGTGTGATGTGTGTGTGGTGTGTGTGTGATGTGTGTGTGATGTGTGTGTGTGGTGTGTATGTGGTGTGTGTGTGGTGTGTGTGTGTGATGTGTGTGTGGTGTGTGTGTGGTGTGTATGTGGTGTGTGTGTGGTGTGTGTGTGGTGTGTGTGTGGTGTGTGTGTGTGATGTGTGTGTGGTGTGTGTGTGTGGTGTGTGTGTGTGTGTGTGGTGTGTGTGGTGTGTGTGTGTGTGGTGTGTGGTGTGTGTGTGTGTGGTGTGTGTGTGTGGTGTGTGTGTGTGTGGTGTGTGTGGTGTGTGTGTGTGGTGTGTGTGTGATGTGTGTGGTGTGTGTGTGTGTGTGTGGTGTGTGTGATGTGTGTGTGTGTGATGTGTGTGTGGTGTGTGTGTGTGATGTGTGTGTGGTGTGGGTGTGTGTGTGGGGGGGGGTTGTTGATGGGGGAAGTCCTGTACATTTGTCAATAAAGCACTGTCTGGCCCACTGTTTCTGGGGGTCTTGGTTCATCAAACCATAGAAGCCTAGAAGGAATCCTCAGCTTTTCATTTTCTGTGGAAACATAAACTAAAACTCCTTTTCCGAGTAACATATCCTTATACTTAAATTTTGAAGTCAAGGCATTTTTAAAAGATATAAGTTGAATTAATTTAGCAGCATTTATAAGTAAGTGTACTTTATCATTTGTTCCTTCCTTAGCAATGAAAAAACTGAAAAACACAATAGCATACAGTATCCAGACTCTCTGTGTATTTTCCATCTTTACGTGGCTTATTTATTTATCTATTATTACTTTATTTCTTTCACTTTCATTTATTTTTCTCTGAGACAGGGTTTCTCTTTGGAAATCTGCCTGCCTCTGCCTCTGGAGCAATTCCTACCGGCGTGCCCCACCACAGCCGGCTTCTTTTTCTCTCAATCTTACGTATATTTTTAAACACACTGTAAACCTTTAGAGGTTTTGTTCATCCAAGTCTGACTTTACTGTAAATCTTTATGTTTTTCTGGCCACATGTTTTATCTGTAAAACCGAGGCTGTTTTAAACTGCCGTTTCAAGATGGCGGGCGTAAGCTAGATTCCAGCTTACCGCCTCAGTCCATGCTGACATCCAGCAAAAGCTGCCACTTCCAGCTGTACGTACACACCTTTAAATCGTTAGCAGAGTCTTTTAAAACAACCTTGCTGGCTGTTTTTTTTTTTTTTTCTTTTTATGCCGAGTCAGGAAGACTCCCATAAGTGAGCCGCGTGGATCTCGGCTTGTCGCTAGCAAAACAGAGCACACCTGAGGAAAATGCTGCTACCAAAAATCTGTGCTTCTCTCCGTTCTTCTGTTTCTAAAATTCCTTTAAAGCTTTTGCTATTTTGCGTGGAAATTCATGATCCCACTCCTGATCACCATTTTGTAAAGAGAAGCTTTTTCTTTGCTAGCCGCTTTGGTTTATCCCCTGCCAGCTGCCTGGGTTCTGCCGCATTGTAGTCCCCAAATAAACACACAAGACGCTGTATTAATTATGAAGCTGTTGACCTTGCTTGTCTCTTACTGGCTAGCTCTGCTTTAAGTAATTACCCCATAATTGTTAATCTAAGTATGTCTCTTACCAGAGAATAGTTCCGGGCTCCTACCCCATGGCGTTACATGTTGACTCTCCTGTGTTTCTCCTTCCCAGAATCCTCCTGGATTCCTAACTCCACCTATCTAGATTCCTATTGGCCAGACAGTGCTTTATTGACAAATGTACAGGACTTCCCCCATCAGGTTGTGTGTGGTGTGTTGTGTGTGTGTTGTGTGTGTGTTGTGTGTATGTGTGGTGTGTGTGTGTGGTGTGTGTGTGTGCTCCAAATAAAAGTAAGCACAAAGTGGTGGGCTGGGCCTATGTACAGAAAAGACAGAGCTTGGGCCGGAGCGATGGCCTATGCATTAGGTGAGGTTCACTACCAAAGTCTAAAGGAGACACAGGGCTTAGGTGCAGAGCTTACTGACAGGAAGGAGTGGGTATGTTAAGGGTTCCGTACTTAACTATGTGAATACATCATCTGTTCATTGATTCTATCTGCTAATGGCATTTGCGGCTGTGTATACAAGACACAGCCAGGGACACAAGGGCAAACGAAAGATCATCCTTGCTCCGAGGAACTAGAAGTAGGACTATTGATTAAGAAAGTATAAGCATACATTTTAAGCAGCTCTTGCTTAAAACAGAGGTTTTCAACAACAATGACCTAAGTTATAAGTTCCCTCCCTCCCTTCAGGCAACACCATTGGCACCCAAAAGCACCCTGCTGCTGAAGACCTGCACTCCCCTCCCCTCTTAGACCAGGGTTTCTCAACCTGTGGGTCACGGCCACATTGGGTTCAAAAGACTCTTTTATGGGGGAGGTCACGTAAAACCATTGGAAAACACAGATATTTATATTAGGATTAATAACAGTAGCAAAATTACAGTTATGAAGTAGCAACGAAAATTTTTATGGTTGGGGTCAGCACATGAGGAAATGGATTAAAGGGTCACTGCATCAGGAAGTTGAGAACCACTGTCTTGGATGGATGGGAAGAGATAGGTTAGTTCAAGGGTTATTGACGTTATCAAGAATACGAACAATGGAGACTTAGCTAATCAATGGCATCAGGGCATGTCAGGATGGAGGCAGGACAGAAAGATGGGGAAAATTAAGAAGTGAGAAATAGAACGAGTCCCGCCCCTCACTCCAGAGGATCTGGGTTGTGGCACTTGATGGCTGAGAGAGCACCCAGAGTGTCAACATGGGTGACCAAGCCACTGCAAAGATCACCTGCACAGAAACTGTCCTCCGTTTGTAGGGGAGATGTCTCAAGAGTTCTAAAGCAGTTAAGGGGGAAGGGGAGGGGTGCGGGTCAGTTAGTAGAATGCTGGCTTAACAATGCATGAGAACCCCAGGGGTGAATCAAGCACCACAGAAAACCAGAGGAGGAGGAGGTTCACACCAGTGACCCCAGAGGAGGAGGAGGTTCACACCAGTGACCCCAGAGGAGGAGGAGGTTCACACCAGTGACCCCAGAGGAGGAGGAGGTTCACACCAGTGACCCCAGAGGAGGAGGAGGTTCACACCAGTGACCCCAGAGGAGGAGGAGGTTCACACCAGTGACCCCAGAGGAGGAGGAGGTTCACACCAGTGACCCCAGAGGAGGAGGAGGTTCACACCAGTGACCCCAGAGGAGGAGGAGGAGGTTCACACCAGTGACCCCAGAGGAGGAGGAAGTTCACACCAGTGACCCCAGAGGAGGAGAGGAGGAGGTTCACACCAGTGACCCCAGAGGAGGAGGAGGTTCACACCAGTGACCCCAGAGGAGGAGGAGGAGGTTCATACCAGTGACCCCAGAGGAGGAGGAGGAGGAGGTTCACACCAGTGACCCCAGCCCCAGGGCAGAGAAGGCAAAGGGCCACAAATTCAAGGTCATTTTCAGTTATCTGTCAGCCCAAGGGCAGGCGGTCCTTAGGGGAAGGTGAGGTGAACGGAGGGGCTGCCTGGCCTCCCCTCCTCATGCTCCCTCCCAGTCCACAGGATGGAGCCTTCCTTCCACAAGGTTGATTGACACCAGACACCACAAAGTCAACTCCAGCCTTCGGAAAGAGTTCAGGGCTTTAAATACCATGAGTTCTCAGTAAAGAACTCCCACAAAAATATTGAAACCTTCATGGTCCCTCGAAAGACCACAGCCAGAAATACAGTAATGTCATTAAAACTCTGCCTAAACCGGGTACAAGGGAGAGAAACACAGGAAATGACTAAAATAATCAATCCACAGGACATTTGGTTAATGGGATTATGGCTAACCAGGGAGTGGAACATGACAGCAGCTCCACAGAACAAATGCATGCTTGACATGTAGTGGAGGCATCCAGGCATCCGTGCAATCGGAAACAGTAATGTCCCTGCAAAATGAGGCTGGCCAGCCAGCTGGGTGTTAGCTCATACGTTATGGTAGTGCTTGAATTGTACATGGTAAATATCTAGTAAGACAGACGATAGTGTCATTAAATAAAAATACCATTCTGAAAGCTATGGAGATAGCTCAGTAGATAAGACAGCTGGCTCTACAAGGATAGGACATGGGTTCAAATCCCAAGCACCCATGTCAAAACATAAAAATTAAAGCCAGGCTGTGATGGTGGCACACGCCTTTAAGCCCAGCACTCAGGAGGCAGAGGCAGATGGATCTGTATGAGCTCGAGGACAGCCTGGTCTACAGAGCGAGTTCCAGGACAGGCTCCAAAGCTATACAGAGAACCCTGTCTCGAAAAACCCTAAAACAAACAAGTAAACAAATGGAGGAAATTAAAGCAAAAAACAAAGCCCTTGGCTGCATGTGCCTATGACTCTGGGATTACAGAGACACAAAGCTCACTGGTTAGACCCTGTCTCAAAGCAGTGAGGTGAGTGCCGTGGAGGAAGACACCTCATGTCCCACTATGGCCTCCTGCTCGTTCTCATGGTAAGTGCCCAAACACACTCACACTCATGGGGGGGGCACACTTCTGAATGACAAAAGGAAAAGGAAACTGAGTATAAAGAAAAGCATTACAAGGTCAGTATGAGAGGTTTTCAAAGCAAAACACACAGGTGAGGTGTCTGGCCTTTAGTATTTTCTGGCCAAGTGAATTAGTCTAATACATTCATTTGTCAAAACAAGGATCAGTTTGGAAGAACATTTAAAAGACTGAGGTGGTAAAATGCTAGTGTTCGTAAAAGGAAACAAACCCTTCATGAAGGTCACAAGGCGGCAGGAGTCATTTCATAAAAGATTTTCTGTTTGCGATTCTCACAGATTTCCTTACTCCTTGACTTTAGTCAAAGCATCACCCTAAATGGCCACACTCAGGGAATCAGCTCTGGGGAAAACGACTTCCTCTATTGGGGGCAGATGGGAGCACATTCTCTCTGTGTGGCCCTGTCTGACCTGGAACTCAGAGATCCGCCTGCCCCTGCCTCCTGAGTGCTGGAATTAAAGGTGTGCGACACCAACGCCCTGTGACTGTCTTTTATCTGTGGGAAGTCCAGACCAGCTCAGTCTACACAGCAAAACCCTGTCTCTCCTGCCCCCCAAAAAACACCATCACAGAAAGCAGCAACGAAACTGTAACACACCCCAGAGCGGATTTTGTATACATTGTCTCCTGAACATTAAAACCCACTGGCTACCCTGGAGGTGAGGGGCCATCCTTTAAGGAAGCTCAGAGTGTTTTATATCCAGCTAATATTCTCAGGCCACAGCCAAATGTAATGGAGACGGTTTCACTTCTGTGTTTATGGGAGAGCCTTCGGGTGCTCCATTTTAACATCAGCATGATGCAGCCCATTACGGATTACAAAGCTCAACATAGTCTATAATTTCTAGAAAACTGATAACTGAAACCTAATGTTTACTGTGCCTTCCCTATATATTTTAAAGGTGTGTGTGTGTGTGTGTGTGTGTGTGTGTGTGTGTGTGTGTGTGTGTGTGTCTGTGCCTGAGTGCAATGCCTGCAGAGGCCAGAAGAGGGCACCAGCTCCTCTGGAGCTGGAGTTACATGGGTGCTGGGAACCAAAGTTGGCCTTTTGAAAGGATAGCAGGCGCTCTAAATACTGAGCTGCATCCCTAGCTGCAGCACTTTTATTTTTAACCGAGGGTCTCATGTCGTCCAGGTGGGCTTTGAACTCCCGACATGAGCAGCTAGCTGTTCTTCAACTCCTAATTCCCCTGCCTCTCCTGAGTTCTGGGTTACAGTGTGAGTGACCATGGTTTTCACCCAGGAGCAATGCTTTGTCTGAAATTTTCTGATGACAGGAACTTCAAACTCTACGTTTTTTACTAAGAAACTTAAACCAGGTATTTTGAGTCACAGGCTTTGGCTACTTCTTGTCTTTCTGGGAATCAATGAAGCCTCTTAGTCTTCATTGAAACACACAGCTGGGCTGCAAAGAGAAACAGCAAACCACCAGGACTACAGTTCGATGCACACCCAGTGTGCTTCACCACAGAGTCTGGAAACCCCACTGACCACCAAACACCTCTTCCTTTCTCTAAAAAAAATAAAAACAATCTATACTAAAAATCAGATCAGCATAGGAGACAACACAGGAAAAAAGGTGAGGCCGGGGCGAATCCTTAGAAACACTTTTACAGGAGGAGGACAGACAGCACAGCCACTCCAAACCCTCCCCCTCTTTTAATCAAATACAGCTGCTTACGGATCTGAACGTGGGTGAACAGATCCCCTCCCCCTACAGCTTTGTCTCTCCCATTACAGACAGCACAAGAGGGAGTAGAAACCTCTCAGCGCTTAGAACCAGTCAATGCTGGCACTGTCAGAGGGCGTGGCAAACACTGCAGGCTGGCCCGTTTTGCTGACTGTTCTACTCCTGTGTGCTTCACCGCGCAACAAGAACAAACCGCTACAAAAAACTCCAGGCTGGAGATGGCTCGGTGGTTTTCTAAAAGTGCTTGCTGTACAAGTGAGAAGACCTGAGTTCAAATCCCCGGGACCCACGTAAAGCCAGAAGCACAGTTCCAGAGCCTGTAATCTCAGCCTTCCTATGGGGAGATGTGTGTAGGAAACGGGAGAACCCTAGAAACTCAAAGGCCAGCTAGGCTCGCATATGCAGTAGAAAAACAGATCCTGCCTCAGTGTGAAAGCCAAGGACCAACACCCAAGGCTGTCCCTCCAGACCCCACATGGACAGCGGCATGCCCATGCAATGTCTCATGGATAGGCATGCACACACACACGGAATAAAAAACAGTACACAATTAGTTCCAAATACAAGTAGATTATTCTTTCAGCGTCCACTTGATAATAAGATGTCACATACAACAGGAGCTACCTGGAAATGCCCCAACTAAGACAGACACTGGTAGGAAATAAATCTGAATGTCTTATCAGGATGACAATTCCATAGGAACTTACATTTCAGGATCTAGATTAGCTCAACTGGGCTTTGAGGGGCTGGGCTTTCATTGTTTCCTTAAACTACATTCGTGTGTGTGTGTGTGTGTGTGTGTGTGTGTGTGTGTGTGTGTGTGTGTGTGTGTGTGTGTGAAGGTCTGAGGACAGCCTGTGGGAGTCGATCCTCTCTTCCACACTGCTCCCCAGGACGGAACTCGGGTTGTCAGATTTGGTGGCAGGCGCCTTTGACCGGCTGAGCCATCTCACCAGCCCTTGACCTGGATTCTTGAGCAAGTCCACTGCGATATTCTTATCATTGTGAGGTTATCCTCGCTCTCCCTACACAACGAGAGGAACTCTGACGTTGGGGGTGTGAGCTAGCTTCCCAGTGCAATGTCCTGCGCTGTGTGTCCCCATCCCGAAGTGTGACTTCTCCACATCTAACCTAAAGCCAGTGAAATCCTAACAAGGAGCTGATTGACACTTGTCATTTGAGAGGCTGTGAGGTACTTTCAAAACGAGATCAGCCCCTAACCACGTGCTCTCTGAGTGACAGATGTCTAGTGTTATTATGACTATAACAAGGGGAGTGGAAAAAAAGATACCAACAGTGGAACAAAAGGCAAAAGAAACAGGCTATTTATAGCCATGCATAGACAGCTTTAAATTTCATAAAACATACGTGGACTATCATGTCTACACTGGAGCTGCCCAGCTGATGCTTAGGCTTCCAAATAAGTCGGGCTCAACCCGTCAAGCCCAGAGCCCCTGCCTCCCAGTGTGAGTCTGACGGCTCTCAGCGCATGGGGCTCAAACCCTGTTCACCCTCGAGTTCACCTTCTGCTATAAACCTTTGTTCTCGCTTGTGCCCCATCTGGGATGACCGTGACCCTTTCTCTGCCTTCCCGGTGGCCTCCTTTCCTTGTCTCATACCCCGTGGCATCTTTACCTCCCCTCACCTAAGCACTCACTCGTATTCGGTCTTAGGTTCTGCTATCCTCTCTCTCCCTCCTCTCCCCAGTAAACTTCCCTTGTACGTCCACCCCTACCCAGACTCTCAAGGAGAATGTCCGTGTAACAGAAACACAGCTTGATAAACAACTCTCACAACTGTGGCTCTCGGCAAATCCCAACCCAAGACATGATTATAATTTATTATGCAAATATGTGTATTTGTAATATTATGTGCACGTGCAAATATAAATGACTGTGTAAATACTGGCGTGACCACCACACATCGGAAGCACACCCGGAACTGTCTTTGTCCTCCGCTGTTGATTACAAAGCCTTTAAAACGGGAATCACCTTTTCCTGCCGCCAGTCTTGGGAAGGTGTTCTTCAGAGCCCTCTTTACCACAGCTTCTAAGAGGCAAGAGGGGCCCTCTGTACATACCCAGGCTCCCAGCACTGCCCTCCCCAGACAAGCAGAAGTAGCTGTTCCGTCCTTGGACATGAAGATGCCAAGATGAGTGTGCAGTTTATTTCCATGGTGCCCTGAAGGCGTGGATGTAAAGATTTCACTAGACCCAAGATAAATTAAAAAATGGGTGTTTATTGGGGAACACTTACACAGATAAAGGACCCTGGGAGCGCTTCTCTGCCCTTCCTAACGGATCGCCTGACCCAAGAGAAGAAAGAAGCCAACCCCTCAAGAGTCCCTCTTTCCACTTCCATTCACCTGAGGCCACGCCCAAAGGGGTGTGGCCACCATTACAGGTTCTCCAGCAAGACCACTACAGACAGGAACGTTAGATAGTGGCTGTATTAACGTCTATCTTTAAAACCAGCAACAACCTAAAGACACGGACAATCTGTCTTTGGTGAGGGTTTTAATGATTCCCAATGCTCATGAGATTTGGTATTATTTTTCTAAGCTGCTAGGGCCAGAGAAATGGTTCCGGGGGTAAAGACTCTATGTCCGAGTTGGATCATCTGAATTCCATCCCAGGAACTCTAGGGTGGAGGGTGAGAACTGACCCTGAAATCTGCTCTCTGACCTCCACACACACAGGGCAGTGGCATACATATGCCTAAACATGCACACACAGAATAAACTTTAAAATGTGGTGAAATTCACCCGACACAAATGTCACCATCTTAATAGAATAGCTAACACCTGCATTTGGAAACTCCTGTTTATCTGATACAGTACTGCTGGCAAAAGTAATTACAACGGATTATCACGGTTAAATTACTGGCATTTCGGGTATGATATGCTAAGTATACTTAGCTAGTTTTCCTGTATTCCTTTATAGTTCACAAGTAGACCCTGAGAGTAGCAGCTAATAATCCTTATGAAGGGCATAATGACTGCTTTTCTTCTTCTTTTTTTTAAAGATTTACTTATTTATTACATATACATTGTTCTGCCTACACGCCAGAAGAGCATGCCAGGTTGAATTGTAGATGGTTGTGAGCCACCATGTGGTTGCTGGGAATTGAACTCAGGACCCCTGGAAGAGCAGTCAGTGCTCTTAACCTCTGAGAAGCCATCTCTCCAGCCCATGACTGCTTTTCTTTTTTTTTTTTTTTTCTTTTGGTTTTACGAAACAGGGTTTCTCTGTATTGTTTTGGAGGCTGTCGGTCCAGCCCGGCCTCGGAACTCACAGAGATCCACCTGCCTCTGCCTCCCGAGTGCTGGGATTAAAGGCGTGCGCCACCAACGCCCAGAGCTTGACTGCTTTTATAATTGAGGCTTTTCAAAAACTTTTACTGAAAGTATTTTTTCTCACATAACATATACTGACTATGGATTCTCATTCCCCTACTTCTTCCAGCTCCTCCTCTCCCGTCCCCTTTCTGTCTCTCATTAGAAAACAAACAAGCATCTAAAAGATATAGTAAAATAAAACAAAAACTAACACATAGGATGAAACAAAGGAAAAGAGCCCAAGAAAAGGCACAGGAAGCAGATACAGATGCAGAGACCTGCCCAGTCTCACACTCAAGAATCCCATAAAAAAACTAAGCTGGAAACCATAGTATATATGCAAAGGACCTTGTAGGGTAAAAAAAGAGAGAAGAAAAAACATAAATAAAAACAAGATTTTTTAAAAATGTGACATTAGGAGACAAAGAAGCTTTTGAGTTCATTTGCTGTTGGCCATCTATTGCTGCGTATGCAACTGACCCTAAAGTTTCCACTCACACACAATGAGCCTCACGTAATTTCCAAGAGGATGATGTCACCCACTGACTGTTCCAAAGTCGAGCAACAATCAAAAATCAGGATGTTTGCATCTCCCTGAACAGCAGCTGTGCCGCCGGCCGACATGCCTCCTCCTCCCTGCCCCTCCCCCCCCTCTACAGACGAGACAAGACATTTCATATGTAAGCCATTTAGCATGTGGTCTTTGTAGCCGCCTTCTTTGGTCTAGCGTTATCTTCAGGGTCAATCCTATAGTACGTATATTAACTGCTTGTTACCTGTTGGCGCTTCTGGGTGCCCACTGCAGGCAGGAATATGGCTGTAAACAGCAGGGGGTGACATTCTGATTGGACACTGAAGAGGGGCCGGGCCGACACGGTGTGTTAGAAGCATCTCTAATCAAGTATTTTAGGAAAAACCCATTCGTTCCAATGACAACCAGGCCTTGATACAAGCAGAGTAGAAAAACCACCACCTGAAGGTCAGTATGTTCACATAGTGACTGTATACAATGAAGACGCTAGGTCTCCCTCCTTAGCTCCAAGGAAGTGAAAACTGCACATAATTCAGAAGCAACTGGGACATGCAAATCAAAATAGTAATATTCACACAAAGAGCAGCCTTGGCATAAATAACCCAATCAGTTACAAACCAAATTTGAAACTGATAGAAAACCTTGTTATCTATTTCCCACTAGGAATTATTAAACCAATCTGGATTCCGGGGCCAACATTAAACAAATTGTATTTCACTGGGCACTGTGATGAATTCACAATCCTGTGTTCACTCAAGGTCCAACCTGGACAAGGTTTAGAGACTTGATTTGACTTTCTTTTCATAAACATGATCGAGCTCTCTGGGGAACTCAAAAGTTGCTGGTAAAGCCATGTGCATTGATTCCCATAGTCACACAGTATTTGCCAACCTATGTGAGTACACCAATCACATCACTCAACTCTGGGCCAACCACTAGCTCATAAACGTGGAGACTTCATCCCCAGATGAAATCTGGGTGTTACACAGTTGCTCTTTCCCTAAATTGTCTTTGTACTCATTTTTCACTAGTTCGTTTCCACTGGGAAATAACAAACGCTTGCCAATCCTAATTCCATTTTTTCTCTTAATTCTGTTTCCTCATAAAATCTCATTCTCTCATGTTGTTCAATAAATTTTCCCTTTCTTTGAAAAAATAAGGTAGCAACATTAAAAAAGAACTGTCCTGTGGACGTGGCTCAACGGGCAGGGGCACCTGCTGCCACGTGTGACCCCTGGAACCGACATGACTCCCACAAGCTGCCTAACCCCGGCACCCCTCCACAAATACATGAAGGTAAAGGAGATGCTCTTAGAGAGAAATGAACTGTGTCCTAAAGCAGGAGTGTGCTGGCCTGCTTCTGATGATTTTAAATAGTTTCAGTGACGAGGCTACCATCTACCTAAGGCAACAAAGGTGTGACTAGCTCTCGTAAGGACGTCATCAAGGACTCCTTCCCTATGCACACCTGAAAACAAGGCCAGACTAGTCATCAGGACTTCCCGGGCCCCCTGGAAAGAAGAGCTGACAAATGCCGTGTGGATTGCTATGTTTGTTTCTAAGAACGTCAACCAGGAACGCACACACTTGAATGAGTCGTAAGGCGGTTGACAGCAAGGCCTTCCGGAATGATCTCAGTGGTGCCCTCACACCAAGTTCACTGGTGTTACACATCATGCAACAGTTTAAGAACTACAAAGCTACCAGCAAGCGAAGACATTGAAGCGACTGTTCCAAAACAACAAGTATTATTGGTAAAGTGCCCCAAAAGCCAGGGCTGACACTAAATCGGACACGGAATGGTCACCTGGACAGCCAATGAGGTGGGGCGGGGGCATTTTCTTCACTGCTGTAACTAAGGATCCCATGCTCCAGTGAATAAACCCCTCCCACGCTTGCTCGTGCAAGCAACCCTAAACTCAATGTATCACAAACACCAGGACATGAAAAACGGGGGGGCGGCACGGGGTGTTGAGAAGAACTGAAGGGGTTCGGCAGTGTGGAAAGAGTAATGGCAGGTGAAGATGACCAAGACGTGCACGGATGGTCAGAGAATAAAAGCAAGAAGAAGCAGCTGCCTGGGCGAAGCCAGCTGTTGGGTTTGGGCGGCAGAGTGTCCTGACGTGAAGCTGCAAGGCAAACCCGCCCCTGCACCTACAGGTCTTCCATGTCTGCAAGAAAATAGTGATTTCCAATTCTGACCGGTATATGTTAGATATTCTTGGACTCCCGGGGTTTTGTTCTGGTTTGTCTGTTTTGACACATTACAGGGGAAAGCACTTTCAAGTGGGCTCCTCCTCTAGGCTGTCAAAGACGCTTCCTATCAAACCAAAGCTGTTAAGATCAGGTCTTGCTGGAGCCAGCAGCACAGGTGCTTGGGTCTCAATAACTCTGCTCAGGGTTTGCATTGTTTTGAGAAGAGAAGGGTATAGGAACAAGTATAGAGGCACGAGGGTATTCTGTGTGCTATCCACCCTCATTTACTAAGACTGATTTACCAGTAGAGGCCCAGAGTACATGAGGTAGTCAGGACAGGGGCACCCAACCAGAGAAATGCCTGGAGTTTAACAAAACAAAAACTTAAAAAAAAAAAACAAAACCACTGTGTAAATGTACATTTTCTCTATCCACTCTTCAGTTGAGGGGCATCTAGGTATTTACACAATGGAGTACTATTCAGCAGAAAAAAACAATGGAATCCTGAAATTTGCAGGCAAATGGAAGAAACCATCCTGAGTGAGGTAACCCAGTCAAAAAAAGAGAAACATGACATGTACTCTCTCATATATGGATTTTAGACATAGATCTGGGGAGTGCCAGCCTACAATCCCATGCCCAGAGAGTCTGGGAAACAGAACCTTCATTCAGTGGCTGATGGAAGAAGAGGCAGACTCCCACGGCTAAGCACTGAGCTGAACTCAAGAAATCCAGTGACAGAGAGGGAGGACTGATGACCAAAGGGGTTAAGACTGGGCTGGTTTAACCCCCAGAAACAGCTGACCTGACAAGGGTTAGCTCTTGAATCCCAGACTGATGGCTGGGAATCCAGCATGGGACTGATCAAGACCCCCTGAATGTGGGTGTCAGTGAGGAGGCCTAGGTAATCTATTGAGCCTTGGGTAGTAGATCAGTATTTATCCCTGGCATACAAATGGACTTTGGGTGTCCATCCAACAATGAGAGATGCTCTCTCACCCTGAACTCTTGGGGGAGGGTCTAGGCCCTGCCCTGGATGAAATGACAGACTATGGCACCCCCATGGAGGGCCTCACCCTCCATGGGGAAATGAGGGGATATTGGAGGGGTAGGTAGGAGGCAGGGAGGGAAAGGGAGAGGGACCTGGAATTGACATGTGAAGCAACCTTGTTTCTAATTTAAATTTAAATAAAAAAACACAAGAAACCTACTTTATACTTTGAATATGCCTTCCAGATGTACAATGAGCCCAGGCCTATCTTTCTTCTCTATACACACAGGTTCACTGAACTAAAGTACTCTGCAATCCACCAGTCTAACAAAGTTTGTAACAGTGGTCAGTAAATTACCAAGTCTAAGATCCGTAAAATAACCTTTTAACACACACACACACACACACACACACACACACACACACACGCGCGCGCGCGCGGTGGTGGCACACGCCTTTAGTCCCAGCACTCAGGAGGCAGAGGCAGGCGGATCTCCGTGAGTTCGAGGCCAGGCTGGACCGACAGCCTCCAAAACAATACAGAGAAACCCTGTCTCGTAAAACCAAAACCAAACCAAAACAACAACAACAAGAAAACACACCCCCCCCACACACACACACAAGAAGGAAGATTTGTTCTTGGACACTGACTACAAAGCAGTCAAGTCAGACACAACTACTCCTTGCTGTACCACACTGAGATCACTCTTCTCTCAGAACCCTGGTAGTCTCAAACCAACCTTTGGTATTTTTGCCTCAAATGGCCTGAAAGAAGTTGAAGCAAATTCACAAAAACAAGCCACACTATGGAGGCTATAAACAACACTAACTAGGCAGTAATTTAGACAGCCATGTAGGCCACAGAAAGTCACAAGATGAATCAACGACCCAAATGACAGTCAGGTTGTGGTGGTGCACACCTTTAATCCCAGCACTCATGAGGCAGAGGCGGGCGGATCTCTGTGAGTTCGAGGCCAGCCTGGTCTACAAAGCTACAGAGAGAAACCTTGTCTCAAAAAAAAAAAGTTTCTGTTCATCAAATGACTTAGGAATGCTTTTTCACGCCTGCCACCACTGAGGAAGCACAGCCAGTGTCTTCCATGCTCTCCCACTCGCTGTGGTCGTGGTCATTGTCCTAAAGCCTGAGTTGACCCTGATGAGAAACAATTAGGAGCTAACATTCTAGGTCCTAACAAGTGTCACAAACAGATGTGAGTCTTAAGCAAAAAAGGAAATACTGGCTTTAAGTTGTCTACTTCTATGAGAATATCAAAGTTACCAATACAAAATATAAAGAAATCTACAGGGCTTTGTGAAGGATGAGGCACCCAATTAAACACATGTGTATGTGTACTGCATATGTGCACACACCTAATTCCAGAATTTTATTTCTAGGAACTATTTTGAAATGCTAAACTAAAAATGTAAATTGCTAAAAACAAAAACAAAAACCAAACTTTTTCCGTGGGAGAGGGTAGGACAAAATGGCTCAACCACTCCCAGCCAGAATAGGTGTCTGTTCAGGCTGCCTTTGTATTTGACACTGTGCAGGAAAAAGTGGGCTGTGTGATCATGCCTTTGTCCGCCAGGTCAATCATACAAAGCTTTACAGGAGACTGTAAAGGACTGGAGAACTGTCCAGAGGAGAAACAAAATCCACCTGGGGGAACTGAATGACTACGCAGTCCCTGCCTCAATCTTGTGACCCTGCAAACCTGGTTATACCTTGAACTCACTTCTGCCTGAGGTCTGGTGGTTTACAAAGCTTCTAGGCAACACCCCTGAGGCCCACCCCCAGTTATCCAGCACATTCCAATTAGCTGCAGACTGGCAGAAAGACAACTAGTGTGTCCTCAGATACTCTTCATCTGTTGTTCATCCACACGTGCAAGTCCCCACGCCCACATGTCTGCTTTTACTACCACATAAATGGAATTGCTCAGGGGCTAGAGAAGGCTCCTTTCTGGCCCCATGTAAACAATAATTTGGGATTCAATCTTCCTTACATAGACTGCATCGGGAAGCCCTGATCCTCTTTGCCCTTGGGCTCTGAAATGTGAGTCCTGGGCAGGCGGACTATACAAGCTTCTCCGTGTGCTACCTTCCACACCCCTGTGACCCAGCAATGAAAGAGCACTTGCAGGATTGTGCCTTTTCAGCTGCAGCCTTTAGATGAAGGGACAATTTTTCATGCCCCCTCAGGAATCAGCTGGTCTTTTTCCTACTTGTTAATTTGATAAGGAAACGACTACTCTGTATCTGAAGACACAGATCAGGATAATTTGGGCTCTGCTTTTTGATGCTGGGCTTCTCTCTATGTGACCCTTGGCTGTCCTGCAACTCTCTTGTAGGCAAAGCTGGCCTCCAACTCGGCAATCTACCTACCCCTGCCTCCAGAGTGAAAGGCATGCGCCAGCCACCACTGCCTGGCCTAATTTTGACATTTTTTTGACTGCCCATGGGGCTGAGATTTCTACTATGTCTAAACTGACTGTTACTAAAAAAAAAAAAAAAAAAAATCACTGGGTCTAGAATTAGACTGGAGACTGGAAATAATGTAATACTCCAGGAACTACAGATTTGGGCTAGCAGTCATTTTCTTTCTCTCTCTCAAACACAGCTCTTTTGAGATCTTGAATCATAACACTTATTTAAGGGTGAACTGGTTCATAATATGCTTGAGGTTTCAATATCATATGGTGGGGAGGCATAAAAGGAACTCTAAAAAACTCTAAATACAATGAGTCAGACACAACCCATGAGGTGATCAACACAATTTATTTCCAGGATTAACATCTTTTTACGCATGGATAGAGCCAAGGGAAAAGTCTTTGTTTTGCTCAATTTCAAAAGAACGGACCTTTTCCAATTACCACTGGGGGGGGGGGCAACCTGAAAAACCTCATTCCTCACTTTATTGCATAAGAAATTCAGCAATACTGATCTATTCAGGAAACTTACTACCTGGGCATGACCAGACAAGGAAGGACGGGAAGGAAGCTCTTAGGGCACCTCCCCCATGATGGCCCTCCACCTAGTACATTAGACCATGGCCCTGCCTGGGCCTAAGGAGTTTGGGGATTAGGAGGCACCCATAGAACATCACAAACTACCCAATGCCGCCCTTTCCTCTCTAACACCTAATTCGGCATAAGTAATCCCTTAATTGTTGCAATTACCACAGAGCACTAACGTGCGCATTCACCAGGGCTACACTGGCCATAATGAACACCCAGCTAGTAAGTGAGGGAGTGCTGCCTGTTCCCCCACAAACCGCTCAGGGAAATGCTCAACTCAACGTCTGTAAAAGCTACCGGAGTCATAGTTAAGACAGCTACTCGGCCTGGACCTTTCCATACTCGCCAAACTCGGATTTCAATCAGACTTACGCTGTTTTGTTTTTAAACTTGATATTGCTAATTGTGTGAAAAAATGAGAAAGGTTTTAAGGTTACACTGTATTGTTAAATCTCACACCTACTAAGCCACTGAAAGAGTAAAGAATGGGTCATACAGTTTAACCAGCAAACAAAACAGAAAATATAAATATTCCCAGTTTTTTGATAACACGACAAAATGAGTTACTGAATGCTACGGAATGCACCTAAAAAGCCTCCACCTTCACAAATCTGTACTCTTTCCCTTTCATTCCGGAGATCAAACCCAGGGTCGTGCATATGCTAGACAGGCATCTCATCACTTAAGTCCAAGTTCATCGATCGCTTTCTAATGGAAGAATTTACGGTGGCTGCTTGTTATGATTTAACAATAACATTACTGGATTTTTTTCTGCACATTGCATTAGCTCAAGTGTTAACAGTAACGTATAGGCATTACACATTCTTCTGAAAAGGTAGGCAATGCAGACTATCCTGTTTCGTGGTTTGGAATAAACAGCAATTTTAAATTTCACTACTGTAACAGAGTGACTTTATACTGGAGCTCCATAAATACAGGCCCTGTCACTCTGATGTTGTCCACGCTTTCACTATGTTCTGAGGAGGTCAATTTACATGGATTTTAAATAGCTACCCAATTTAGTCTTAGGCTGTTGTGGATGGGGCAGTTATTGGCCCTGAAAAATATTCTGAGGTAGTCAGACCTCTTGGTGAAAAAAAAAGTGAGCACAGACACGCACTCACAGGAGAGGCAGGCAGACACCACAGGTGGAATCTGCAACTCAAGGGCAGTACAGGGGCTGCTGACTACGGCCAGGCTATGCAACAGGGAGGCTGTCTCCCACGCCTGGGGGAGGGGCGGGGCTCTGCCAACCCCCTGACTCACACTGCTGGCTACTACTTCTTGGTGTGTTGCCACAGCAGCTCCAGGAAGCTCATCAACACCGTGCACGT
This sequence comes from Mesocricetus auratus, assembly GCF_017639785.1. Lineage (NCBI taxonomy): Eukaryota > Metazoa > Chordata > Mammalia > Rodentia > Cricetidae > Mesocricetus > Mesocricetus auratus. The sequence continues at coordinate 40,430,075 of NW_024429199.1, read as the reverse complement.
ATTAACACCACAGCTCGAAAGGTGAGGACTACAACCTCTGGGAGCACAGCTTTAGTCAGTAAAGGCCAGGTGGGAGAGGACACACAGGCAAGCCAAGAGGGGCGGACAAGGCATGTTTAAAAACAGGAGGTTTCTGAGCATCCCCTGTGACTAACATAAACTGTACGCTGGTGCCATTCAGGGGCTAAAACGCCTTCTACTCCAAGTCCCTCTGTGCCTGCGGTGAGAAAACTAACTAACACAGCCACGGATGTGGGCAACTGGAGACAGCAACTGAGAAAGTAATGGATTCAGAAGAGTATTAAACTAGCCTTCAAAACCTGTAAAGGACAAGTCCATAGTTCACTATTGCCAGAACTAACTTAAAAATTGACTACCAATGACATATGAAAGTCCCATTATCAAAAGAATACCAGAGTAACATTTTATTTCATGCTAACAGTCATAAGCAAAATAAGTAGATTTGCTAAGATTAGCAGAAATGCCAGTTTACCTAACAAATTATATAAGCATGTCTTTTGAGGGAAAGACTGGGCAGTAATATAGCCAATATTCAGTCGCTGGTTCTAGAACTCTGGAAAAGGTATCATCACATGGTGTAAACTAAGTTTATATGCAGCTAGCTTGGGAATTTGAATACTTGAAGATTCCTACTATGCATTTTAATAAGGTAAAATTGCAAATTAACCATTACCACAAAGCACAAAGGCTAGCCTCTAAACTGTGTGAATTCAAGTGTCAAGCAAATATTAATAATTCTCAATATATGTACTATAACTTCATACTTGTTTAATCCAAGCCCAGTGGACTATTTATAGAACAGTTTTATTGATGGAAACAGACAACTAACTCTTGATTATACATACAGTGTATAAAACTGAGTTTCAGAAGCTGTCAAAACCACACCCTCAAAGGCAAGTCTGCAAAGAAGTCCTCACTGGTTAAGGAGCATCCTCAAGGAGAAAGGGAAATGGGAAACGGTTCTCACATTTTATTTGTGAGCAATGTGATTTCTAAAGGAAACCTTATTTAGCATCAATGCAGTATAAACCTGCCTTCAGACTAGGTGAAAGTATGTCACTGTGCAAACTTGAAACCATTAAGTGAGTTCTTAGATAGTGTAAGAGGAGGAGTAACAATGTACATGTGTAACCACAAAAAGGGAACTTCAGTGGCTGATGCAACCATACATCCTGGAAGGCCTGGTTGGGCCTTTTCTGAACTGGCATATACTAATTTCTAAATCTACTAACAGCAGTTCAATGTTCACTCAAATACAAATTATGAGACTTAAGGAAGCCTGGGACTCAAGTTTCTCTTAAGTAAAACAGAAACTACAAAGACTATTTTCCCGGGTGGCCATAGAACTGCCTCTCAAACACGATGCAATTCATTATTCCACTCCCCAACCGAGTGTATGTCCCGAGTACTAGCTATGGGTATCTTTACTGACTGGATGCTCAGTAGTATGCCTGAAGACAGTCTAGCAACTGTTAAGGCCCATGTGTAAAGCCCAAAAGTGGTAACTTTAAATTATAATTTTAAATGCATTATTTTAAGAGTGTTTCAACGCTGTTAGTTTTTCCTCCCCCCAACTTTTCTTCTTCAACTTGTTGTTCACAAAATAGAAAGCCTAATATTGTACAGCATCTGGTTTTTTTGTTTTTGTTTTGTTTTTTTGGTGAAAGACATGGAGATTCACTGTGTGACTCGTCAAACTCAAGACCTTACTGCTTCAGATTCCTGAGTGTCCTGTGTTCTATGACATTCAGCATGGTAAGGAACTGAAATGCTAGAAGCAGTCTAAAGATGAGGATAGGGAGGCAACTCACTTGTAACGGAAGTCACGATTTCAGTTGCCAGTCCTGCCCGCTCCATCATAGCCAGGAGAGCTGGGAAGGAAACTGCCAACACGACAGTGCAGATTGGTAGGAGACAAAGAACAGCGGCACTCAGGTCCCCTGCACTCAGAAACCCTGCTCTGGAGGACTCGTCAACTCAGATTCAGATGACAAGTACTTGAGAAACCAAGAGTCTATATTGAACGCACACACTCTTTTCCTTGTCATTATCCCCTAACAATAGAGTACAATAACAACCAACACTGCCTCACATTCACTAGGCTTAAAAGTAAACTCCAGCCGGGCGGTGGTGGCGCACGCCTTTAATCCCAGCACTCGGGAGGCAGAGGCAGGCGGATCTCTGTGAGTTCGAGGCCAGGCTGGACCGATAGCCTCCAAAACAATACAGAGAAACCCTGTCTCGTAAAAACCAAAAAAAAAAAAGTAAACTCCATGCCGGGTGCCAGGATAAGCTCCAAAGCTACAGAGAGAAAGAAACCCTGTCTTGAAAACCAAAACAAAAGTAAACTCCAGCTCATTGAAAGCACATGGGAGGATAGAACTGGGCTTCTGTCGACTTTGGTACCTGGAGGAAAGTCTTAGTACCAATCCCCTACAGACTGCTTCAGGGGACAATGTGTACAGCCATTAAACCATGTGTCTGGTCTTATGCAAAGGATACACTCATTAAACCATGCATCCATCTGGCCTTGTGCAAATGTGGTCTCAGTTTACTGCATGAAGCAGCTAGCATTTTATACAATTTGGAGTTATGCCATTATACCTTTCTCCCCCTTTGATATAGACCAACAGGAGAAAGACAGAGGAGGGGGGGGAAAGAAAGGAGGCTCAAGGCATTTGTTCTCTATTTTTGACAATCTTCAGAACAAAGCAGGGTAATTCTAAGTGCACACATGGGATAAAGACACTGTTTAACGCGCGTTGGAGGGGGGGAGTGAGAAGCAAGGAGCCCATCAAGAGAAAGCACTGATTTGTGTTAGTTCCTGATGTAAAGCGCACCGATGCAATCCTACTAATGACACTGATGCCAGTTTCTGACCAACTGAACCATTGTAATTTTGCCCACTAAAGGTTCTTTCTGCAAGAAAAACATCTGATCACATAATAAAGTAAAAGCTTGATTTATCCTATAAAGAGCACATTCAGTAAGTAAAGAAAATGCTTCCTGTAGTCATCTCATTGATTTCTTCTCAATTCTTTTCTTGGTGACAATAGTTCATTTTTAAAACTATGAATTTAAACTATGAAGACCTCTACATTTTAGTCACTCTCCATTATAACCTGCCATAAATGTATTGTTTTTTTTGTAACACTAAAAATAATTCTATGAAACCAGAATATTTTAAACAATTTAAATAATATTGCATGTAAGCCAGGTATAATGCCTATTGCACATTTATAATTCCAGTGCTAGTGAACAGGAGGACTGTCATGAGTTCAAGGCCAGTCTAATCTATGGAGTGAGACCCTGACCCAAAAATGAGAGGGGGAGGGGACATAGTCAATGTCTATCTGAAATGTTCAGAAGTGTGTGGGTAGGATTAAGCAAGCAGTACACACACTAAGGAAGGTGTGTTTACATAACTTATACATCTATGAGTGGGTAGTCTGGAGTGACTACCCGCACAGCTTCTCCCGATTCTCAGTGCTGACACTTCTAGAAAGGGGAAACCACAGGGAGCAGCACACTACAAATCACTTTCTGTGTGTGCCTACACTAAAGTATGCCATTACCGATTTTAATGTCTACCTTCACAAAGTTTTGCTGAATCAAAATATCACTTTTAACCCTTCATTAAATTTATGATTTTTTCCTTTAGATGTGAACATTAAACTTTTAGTGCCCACAGCTCACATGGTTGAAAAGATGTTGTATTTTTTATAGAAAAAAAAATCACAGCAAGAACACTTAGGAAAAAACATAATTCTATGTCACTCTACAGAATCTGTGATTAAATAATTTAGTGTTTTACCTGTCTGTCTTAAAAATGAATTACAGATATTTGTTCTCATATTCTGAAGTATGTAGTAAAATACTTTTTTGCAAAAGGAAAAATAGGTACTGAAATATTTTACTAACACAGCAAGCACCTAGTAAATAATGTCTTAGTAATATAAAGGCACATCGGCACAGCAAATATTTTAATTGACTATAAAATGCCCTTGGTTCAAAGGCCATGCCCATCTGAATACGCAGTGAGGGAAATATAATATTCTTGGAATCTCTCAGTGGATGTGTACTAAAAGAGCAGGAAATATGTTCAAATTCACTCACTAGTAGTAATATTCACACATACTAATTAAACTGTCCACCATCTACTTAGTCTTTTTCTTTGAGTCTATGACCCTTTTAACTCTTAAGTATCTCTGAGTTAGCAATTATTTTATAGTCAATGGTATGTCTTATTGGAAACAGCTTATTTCTGAGTAGTGTTGCTTGCAATTAATGGCATTTTATCCAATGAAATTCACTCTGTGGCATCACATTAAAACTATGTGGGGTTGTTGAATGTATCTCAGTGGGAGAACACTCAGTATGCAACTGGCCAGGGGTCAATCCCCAGTAACAAACAAATATCCCCTATGTGACTCAGTGTCTCACACAGCACTGCCTGCAAAGCCACAGAGCACTGTATTAAGAGGTTGGGCCACGCCTCACATACTTGCAACTGGTAGCATTCTAGAGACAAAACTGTGATCAAAGATACACAAAATGTGGCAGGTCCTAAGCTGAATTTATCAAGATAAAACAACTTTGCTCTTGGGTGGTTAAAAACTGGTGAAGGAAATCTTAGTTCAGTAAACGAGGCCAGGTATTCCCTTCCTTAACATTATATAACTAGACGGGGCAAGGGAGGAGCAAAGTCATTTCTTTTAAAACATATGAAACTGTCCCCAGACATGTTCAAGATGACACACTGCTGACAACTAATAAGGTTGGTTAACTTGCACTTTCTTTTTTTTTTTTAAAGATTTATTTATTATGAATATAACATTCTGCTTCCATTTATGTCTGCACACCAGAAGAGGGCACCAGATCTCATTATGGATGGTTGTGAGCCACCATGTGGTTGCTGGGAATTGAACTCAGGACCTCTGGAAGAGCAGTCAGTGCTCTTAACCTCTGAGCCATTTCTACAGCCCTCTTTTTTTTTTTTTTTTAACGTGCACTTTCTATAACCTTCAAACCAGTGCAAGTGCAACCCACCTCAAGCAGTCACAAGGTCAAAGGCTTAGAATTAAAAAAAAAAATCACTAACAAGCAAGTCTTTTTTATGTTGCCACTTAACTTGAACAAATGTCCATTACTTTTGATCAGAGTAAACAGAGCAAAAGTCCTTTGAGAAACTGTGCTCAGTATCATCATTTCCTTAAGGTCAAAGCCAGTCCTTTTTGAATATTTACTTTGCCCCAAGGTTGCAATTTTGACTCTTTGTCCTAAGAGAAAGACCTGAAATCAAATCAGACTGAGTTACTTTGGAACTAAACATTCAAACATTTCTACTCTCACCTACTTTCCCCAAATAACCTAATATCTCATGTCCTACTATCTGTACTTAGACCATGTGAGGAAAAGACTATTTTGGCCGCCATAAAACTTAGAGCTCTCTAAGTATACAAACAAATCTTATTTGAAGTGGCTGGTGTACTGTCACAGCTTAGAGACTTTAGACAGAGCACATGATGAACTGGTGGAAACGCTCACAGAGTCCTATGAAAGCGTTCCAGGGGAAACTAAAAACGACGTGTATACACTGTATGCAGAAAACAAATGAAACTTAAGGTAAAAGCAAACAAGAAGCCAACCCTGAATCCTTCTACTCAGGTTACCTTAGAGCCTTGTCTGAGAAATGCTACCCAGAGCTTACAAACACATGATGGACACTTTATTCCTGGTACATTAAAATCTTAGTCCATCAACACCAGTATCATTCTGTGTAATAAATTTCATGGCAGGCAGTGAACCAAGCTCCTTAAGGACAGTGTATCTCCACAGACAGAACAGCAAATAGAAGGAGAGCTGGGAGCCCTTATGTGAACCCTGACTGCACACTGCACCTGGCCTTGTACTTAGCTAAGAGTCCACAAAAGCACTGCAGAACTGTCCCTTGGCCAATAGAGTGCTTTCTAATTTCTTCACATTTATCGACATTAAAAGCCATAACTATGAGCGGCGTTAATTTATTCAATGTTTCCAATTTTCGATCAAGTTTTAAAGAGTATCTTACTAAACTTTTAAAAAACATTCTACCTTTTCTCTGTATGAGCATAGAGACAGGCATACAGAGAAAAAAACTACATGGCTTACACAATAAATAGACATGGATACTGTACACATATTAACCCTATTGCATGGTTTCTCAATGAAGGTACAGGCTTTTCATAACTATTCATTGTTGTTAAAGGGTAATGGGAAACTCCCATAGCTAAGTGCACGCTCCTAACAATTCGGCTTTAAGAATTTGTAGGTTAAAAAAATACAATTCCTAGAACACTGTTATCAAACAAGTAAGTTTTATTGGCATCTAAAAACAAAATTCACCCAACATTGAAACGTATTTTAATGTTTATGTTGTTTGCTTTTTTTTAATCTTTTTTACTCACTGCAGTATGAGGAACAAATCACACACACTTACTTTGGAGTAACAGAGACCATAGTGGAGATTTTTACAAAATCACTTCTTAAAATCTCTGTATTATGCTCCTCAAGAATCTAGAGCCAGTCCTTGCATAAAATGTCACAGCTTTGTTTGTTACCTTAAAATCCTGCAGCAGCCTAGAGCTATGGAGAAGATATGCCACACCTTGCTGTTCTGAAATGTCATTACCATGACCAACCCAATGACAAGTGTCTAAAACCCTCTCTTCCATAGGAAGTCTCGACAAGCTGTTAGCATCTCCTTGACGTTAAAAGAGTGTGGGGCAACATTTATACTTTATCAGAAAAATAAAAAAATGTTTACCTACCATGTTCATATTAAGAACAATGTCTATACAAGTCAGTTGTACAATTATTTTAAGAGAAAGGTGAACATGAACATCAGATTAACTTAGTTCTGGCAGATAAACGTGAACAAGTGTGGTGCAGTCAGCGGTTAACCTTGTACAGAGATGACAACTTTACAAAAGGGTTCTTTTACCTACTGAGCGATGGTTATGTCCCCTCAGTCTCTGTGCTCTCTACCACCACTGCTTCACTTCCTACACCAGCAACTGTGCCGCTCTCCTCCTTGTCTACGTCCCCTGATGACGCCAGTTTGTCATAGAGTTCAGGGTCCTTCTGTACTGGTAAAGGCGGTGGCTGAGCATGTCTCTCTGTATTTTCACCGTTAACTTGAGGCACGTTATCACCTTTTCGATGAGAAGTGGCCCCTTCGAAATAATCAAAAACCCGAGCATGAGGAGGGGGGACCCAAGTGTTTGGAATTCTATCTCGTCCAAGACGATTTCCATTAATTTCTCTGCAGAAATCAAAATCTCTGTCATCCCTATCCCTTTGCCTCTCCCAGGGTCTTCTTCGGTCATCAAAATCTCTAGGAACTTCTTGCCCAAATCCTCTGTTCCAAGGACCACTTCTAGGATCAAATCGGTAACTTCCGGCCCGAAATCTACCTCTTTCTTCATGTAAGCCTTTTGGACCACCAAAGACAGGCAGAACTCGATGCTCTCTCTCATCAAAATCTCTAAGCCCCCAGGGCTTCTCTGGAGGAAAGCCAAAGTGGTCTCTTCGACCAAGATGATCTAGACCTGGCCTCCCAAGATTCTCTCTCATGTCCACAGGAGCTCTTCCAAAATGATCCCTACCATCTAACGGAGGCCTTCCAGGGCCTTCTCTGGGATCTATAGGCCGTCCAACCACATCCCTAACATCCACCGGGGGCGGTCTACTAATGCCTTCCCTTGTTTCTACAGGAGGAAACCGGTAGTCTCTATCACCTTCCTGCTGAATACTGTCATTCCCAAGTGGTATCCGTTTATCTGGGTTGGGAACGTTGTCTAGATTTGGTCTTCCAGGAGCTAGAAAAGGTCTTTCTGGCTGATTGAAAAGGTCTCCTGGAGGGAAAGGTCCACGGGGTGGTGGGTGAAGAGCTGCATCAAGTACCGCTGGAGGAGGGACACCCCGCTGGGGGGGAATTCCAGGCTGTAGTAAAGGGAACCTTGGTCCCGGAGCCTGTGGTATCAGTCCTGGACGGATGTCTAGCATCGGCAATGCAGGCACCCTTTGAGCTGGGATACTTAAGGGAGGTAAGTTCTGAGGTCCAATCGGTGGCTGTGTTCCCATGAGTCCAGCAGGATTTGTAACATTTGGTGGCTGTAGTCCTACAAGTCCAGAGTTGTTGGGCAAGTTTGGAGGCAGTACCCCAAGAAGTCCAGAGCCACTCGAAACATTTGGTGGCTGTATGCCCAAAATTCCAGAGTTATTTAGAATATTTGGTGGCTGGGCTCCAATAATTGCAGCACTACTGGAAACATTAGCTGGCCGAACCCCCAGAATTTCAGAATTACTTGACACATTTGGTCTCTGCACACACAGGATCCCAGAGGTGTTTGCGGGGCCAGGCGGCTGTGCTAACATTGCAGCACTACTTGGAATATCATTTGGAATCACTAAAACAGAAAGAGAAGAAATCACCTGAGGTAAGCTATTGTTATAAAACAGGAAACAAATTATTAATGCATGAACTTCAGCTATCTCCCCTCAAGGAGTCATGATTTACCAGATACCAGATGAGCACCAGACCTAAGATTATTAATGGCACACAGAGTAAATTCACATGTTAAACCAAAATAATGGGCACTGATCCTTTCCAACAAAAATGTCAAATGTCTTTGCATGTGATTAAGATATCAAACACTAGGACCATTAAAAATACCTGATGCTTTCGAACAACATTTCTAGCTGGACAATACTCTGGCACATGTCTGGTATTCACCCTAGCGTTGCTGATCCTTGTCTTCTGACCACAATGCCCAAGAGCAGCACCAGGGGCCTCAAAAGGATGCACGCTGGGTCTTAATGAAAACAGTCTAACAAGTATTTCTCTAAACAGGATGTCATCTGTAACTGTCTTTACAAAACTGGGCATTAAAATAAGGGGCCTTGTAAATGTTAGGCAAGCCCCTATCACTGAGCTATGTCTCCAATTCTTTAGAAAGCCACTGTGAAAGTGATCCCGCAGGGCATAGAGAGAACCCTGTGGACAACAGTGCAGTTTCCCTTTAAAATCTAGGACTAATCTTCTTTATGTCTAGGGTTTCACAGTCACTGGTTTTGTTCTTACCTGGTCTGGTGTTTTCTGCAGAAGGAATCTGGTGTTCTGCAAGGTGAGGTACTTTTTCTTCAGGCTCTGCTTTATTGGGAGGATTGAAAACATTCCCAGCTGGAAGAGCTGAAGGAGCAAGACTGCTGGCGACAGAGCCACCTGGTAAGACAAGGCCACCAAATCCAGCATCTTTCACAGTTTCCGGGGTCATGGACAATGGTGGTTGCACCAAAGCTGTTTAAACAGGACAAAATATATTTCAGACTTAATTTGTGAGCTAGCTTTCTGGCAGCTGGAGTGATTTACTTAGGGCATCTCTTTATTACTAAGCATGTTATATAATAAACAATGCTCAAATGACTCATCATAAAAGAAGAAGCTCATTTCTATTTACAACGTTTCATTCACTCTTTTGGCATAGAAGAAATAATTTTCAGAAATATTTTCATCAAAAGGGCTGATACAGCAAGAATCACTGGTGAAGAAGTATATCCTAGTAAAAACAACAACAACAAAAATTTTCTAAGAATGCCAACTAAGTGAATACTAAATACCCAGAAATGATAGCAGAAATAGACAAAGTAGAAAGTAGACATCAGAATGAAAGCCTGGCCAATCTTCTTCATGACAATGTGTGTGGGGGAGAGATCCTGTTACAGTCATTATAATGCTATAAACATTATGTTCTAAAAAGGTTGGTAAAAACCCTCCATATGTGTATGCCATTACATGCTAAAAGTCAGAACCAAAGAATGTAACAGTCTTAGCAATCCTAGCAAAGGGTATGTCATATGGAAACCTGTTGAGTTGGACACTTTAAGCACAGGTACCCACTCCCTCCATATTCTCCTCTAGAATTACTTGGACAAACTGTCAGTATACTATAGAGATATAACACTGGAACAAAACCACCTATGATCATGAACAGGAATTAAGGGAGACGTGAAGAATAGCAAAATTCCATGCACTAGTAATTTATTTATCCCGGGTTTGGAAACTATAATTATTGAAAGACAAGCTATAGCACAAGCCTCTTTGAGTGATGAATTAAAAAACCAACTTCTGAACATTGAAATTTTCAAAAGATTTGAAAGCTGCCTAAATAACGAGAGGAAAACATTTTTAAATGTAAGGGAAGTGGATTTAAATTCTAAGAAACAAACATCTCTATTTTATGTACTCTCATGAAAGGTCTTTTGGAATCTATTTTTTAAAGCAGTGTTGCTCAAAATTACTGAATGCTTCTTGAGAAGCCCTGTGTTTAGTAACAGGAAAAGGGAAATAGAAAATTAAAAGATAATTAAACGTTTACAGGTGTTTGTTTTTGTAATCCCTTAGATTAGTGTGGCTTCAGTAAGTGCACATGTACTCTGAAGGCGAAGACATAAGCAAAGAATCTCATTTCTTCAGGAAGCCTGGATAGCATGGCCATCTGTTTAACAACTTGCAGTGTCTATAACTCTGTGGGTTTATACTGCAAGGCGGGGGTAAGTATTCATGTCATCATTTCAGTATGGTAACAGATCAAGTATAAAAACATAGCTAAGTAAAATATGTTGCAAACTTCTCCTTGGAGCTGTTTTACAGTGCACATTTATAATTTTTCTATTCAGATACGTATTTCCTAGTTTTGTCCACTGAAAATTTTTTCACTCAACAAGATCCTCAGAGAAAACACAATCTAGTAGCCAGATTGTGGTCTCTATATGTCATCCTACATTAGAAGTGCCTGGTTCAGACTACAGTGGAAGACACAGTATGAGTTGGGGACAATCTTGCTGAAAACCCTGAGACCTCTCTCAGAAGCTAACGTAGCTAACTCCAAGATACAGAGAAGTGGCATATGCCACGGTAAAACCATTTGAACATCAAAAAAAAAAAAAGAGAGAGAATACAGCAGATAGGAAGTAATCTATTAATCCATGAAAACACAGATTAAAAAATGAAGAAACAAAGGCCAGTGGGGATCAAAGAAGAGAAATAACAAGCACTCCCTGCACTCTAGTCACACCCACTGCACACTGCGCATGCTGTCACCTAGGGAAAGGCATGGATGGTGCCTACCCCGACTCTCCTGTGCACTATGTCTCAAGGTAACTAAGCACCGTCAGCTGTAAAACCCTAACGAAGAAATTACTATTTAGAAAGACAACCAATTTGCAATTATTAATGGCAGATTAAAGCCATAATAATCAATAAGCAAAAACATCATTAAAAACCAAACAGGTAAGCATTTTCAACAGTCAAGTTCCAATACCCGAACACCCTCAATCTAACAGTTAAATGTGTACGAAAACACCAAGTGCAAACAAACCCTAATACAAAGTATGCATTTGAGTAATAATGAACACATAAATTCATGTTCTCTAACTAGGTCTCTTTCTGGGGGAATGATAAGACAAGTTGTGCAGAAGTAGAGACAGGGACATACAAGTAATTTCTATACCTTTCTCAAACTGCCATGAAAACTATTGTCTGTTTTGTTCAAAAGGAGCAAAAAGACACTAGTCTGACATAATGCAAGTCTAAGATGTTTTGCTTGCATTCCTATGAGAAAAAGGTGATCCATAATCTAAGCAAGTCTTTGGTGCTAACTCCCACCTTACAGGGATCTTGTACCTAGAGGAATGGGTTCGTAGTCATCAAGACTATGAAGCAACCTGGGCAACGTGGCTCTAGACGAGACATTTACAATAAAACACAACAAAACAACACAGCAATGGGGAGAACAGGCTGTGAGTCTTCACCAAAGGAAGTAGGCTATGGAAATACATTTTGGGACAACGGAGGAAACACGAATAAGAACTTCTGAGATACTATTCATCTGTTGGAAAACTACCATTTTACAGGAATGAGCGCAAAACCATTAAGACTCTCTAGGATAAAGAGACTCTGTAAGTCAGTAACTCACATGTTGGTACGACTGGTGGGATGGCAGGGGGAGGCACCACAGGTGGGGGAACCGGAGGAGGCATAAAACCTACACAGGTGAAAAAAGACCAGAAGAAAACAGCACAAAGAAAATTATTTGTTTAAATCAAAAGGCTCCAGATTTGTGAATGATCTTCCTTCCACATTTTCTTATTGTTTTACCCTGGGGTCCTCACTCTGCTAGTCAGCTGGTGTGGAGCCTGTGGGTTAAGTCATTCTATTTTAACCTCCTGAGGAATGGGGATGTTGTGGAATGTTACTTTAACTATGTAAAGATGTGTTACATTTGTTTATGATGAGGAATATTACTTTAGCTATATAAAGGTGTGTTACATTTGTTTATGCTGTATGCACTTAGCGATGTAGAGACGTGTTGACCTGCCTGCTTAAGTAAGGCACCTGATTGGTCTAACATAAAGCCGAACAGCCAATAACTAGGCAGTAGAGGGCAGAGCCTGTGGGCAGAGAGAATAAGTAGGAGAGAACTAGAAGAGAGGAGGAAGAGAGGGAGACACGCTGGGCCAGCCAGGCAGCCAGCCACCAGCCAGACATGGAGTAGGACATACAGACTCAAAGAAAGGTAAGAAGTCCTGAGGCAAAGTATAGATGAAGAGAAACAGGTTAAGTTTTAAGAGCTAGAGGGACAAGCATAAGTTAAGGCCGAGCATTCACGACTTGTGTATATACTTGTCCTATAAGCCAGATAAAGCAGTGACCCTGATCATAACGTTCCACTCACTCACCCACCCACCCATCCACCCACCCACACTCACCCACCCACCCACCCACTCACTCACTCACTCACTCAAGTCTTGTAAAGTGCTTTGCTTTGTAGATGGGTACCATGTCGGAATGCTGACCACAGGGAAAGTGCTAAATCCATTTCAAGCTACCAGTCACAGTAGATAAAATAACGCTATCCACCTGTCAGCCATTTCATTTCTTTGACACAGTGCAGTCTTTACTGCTGGGTTAAAATATTTTGGCTACTTTAGATGATAAGATGTGTTTTTGAATAAATCTTTAACTATAATGACATTTTTATGATCCTACAGACCACATAACCAAATTATATACATCTGCTTCTTTGCAGTTTTTACAGGTAGAGTCACTATTAAATTAAATTAGAAAACAGTGAGTCGAAAGAAAAGCGGATGAAAGCTGTGACCCAATGGATCACGAGTCTGGAGAACGTATCCAACAAACTAGTTCTGTTGTGTGCAGGTCTGAGAACCCCTGCTCTATGGCACGGAGATGAGAAGAACACCAACCATATTCTAAACAGAGTTAAAACAGGAAGACATACACTCCTTACCAGGAGGTGGTTGTGAAGGGTTAAAACTTGCTCGTAGAAAAGGAGGTGGAGGGATTGGGCTGAATCCAGGAGGGGGGACCGGCATTGACACAGGAAACGCTGGTGGAACTAAACTAACTGCAGGAACGGCTGGAGCTACTGGAATCTTTTGTAGGCAGAAAAACATCCGTTAGCCAATTTATCCACCTGAAGTATTACCATGTTTCGGCATAATAAGGTAAAATTACAGCTTTTAGAATTGAAAGCAATAAATGACATTGCATTTAAGTTTTTCTCTTTTTGTGTACTTTTGAGAGAATCTACTCAAGGTTAAAGCAGACCGTATGAGTCAATAGTTAATTCACCTGGAGACTGTAAGGTATCTCTTACATTCAAATGAACTAGTGAGACCTCAGCTAAGCACTGAGGCTCAGGCTGGGACTCATTAGTACTTCCCCGCCAGGCTGCCTCTGCAAAGCTCGAATAGCAGCTTTCGAAGAGCACCTTTGTTTTCAAATTTTAACACAAATATCTTTGATTCATCACAGCTACAAAAAGCCCCAAACCTCTTTGTAGCATGGCTTTATCTCATTCCTGAGCCTCCACTTTTACCAAGCCTGTTCAGCATCTCATTGTCACTGTCTAAAGAGTACTGGAGAGGTCACATGCAGAGAAGATGAAGTCCCAATTCTTATTCTCAAGAGATGGCTCCTCACATTACTTTCTATTCTGAGAAGATGGCAGCTCCCGTATGTCTAATTTCTTGGAGCAAGTATCTTCCTCCCCCCTTTTCACAACTCCACATCTAGCAAGTAAGCCCCACTGGCTGTGCCTTCCAAGCCATCTACTATCTGCCCCTCCTCTTGACTTTTGGTAGTCTTCTTATCCCCTTCACCTCTCACCTATGCGACTGCTGAGTTCTTTTCACTCATGTCTTCTTGTACAAGTGTTCAATGTGGCCTATTCACTACAAACCGTATCCAGCAATCCTTTACAAGTCATTTCCCTGAGCATCTCCTTCATTCAGAATGAAGACGGACTCCTTTGAGATCTGAGCTTACAGACTGACTTGCAGAGGCCAGGAGAACCATGAAGACTCCTGGCAAATGACCTCCAGTGTGGACTTCTGCTTGTAATGCTCTTGCCCAGATGCTGGAACAGCTCATGTCTTCACCCCCTAGTTATTCAACTAGGTGCACCCTCTCTCCACTGTCTTAAGACGGCAGGCAGAGGTGCAGACACGCTTGACCACTGTGTGCTACTCTTCCTATCCAGAGGATCTCATTCTCTTACAGTCTCTGTCCCCCGAATGACAATGAAAGCTCCACGTTTACCACAGGTATACCGAAGCCCCAGAGCTTCTACATTAGTGCACAATTCAGCACTGGCACTCAGTACATATTTAATGCATAAACACTGAAGTATGAATAATACAGTTTCCAACAATAATGATCTTCAAAATGTTTCACTAAATTCATTAAAATAACCATTAATCTAATGAAATTACCAAATAATGTTATTAATACAAATTTGCTTACACACAAAGCATAAATCTAAAGAAAATGCTGCAAGTCTGAAGGCTTTATAGCTCCCTATTCACCTGTTTAATCCTTCATGTGTTTAGCACAGTGATGCACTGCACGTGTAGAATGTTCTAGCATGTGAAAGACAGCAATTATCTGTCCTAATGTGGACAACAAAATGTCACATATTAACAAATCAGATACAGAAGATACATGATTACTAACTAATAAGTCAGCTAGTACTAACCTGCAGCATGGCCACAGGAGGAGGGAAAACCTCTGCCTGTGTTGTGACCACTGACTCCTTTTCAACTGGAGTTGGACTCTGTGCAGGCTGGGTCGTCTCTTTAACAGGTTCTGAGGTTTTCACAGTTTCCCATTCTAAACAAAATATTTGAAATTCATTTCCTTTAAATTCAGCTTTTCAGTTTTTCTCCCATTTATTTTACCATCTAAACCCTTGCCAGATCTATCTTGTCAAAAATAACAACACTGAGCTGAAATAAAAATGACAACACTGAGCTGTAACAAACACACCATATAAGTCACCTGATAATGAAAAACCAGTCCTGTTTTGTGTATTATCAACCACAACTAACAAAGTATTTAACTCAATACAGAGAAACCTTCCAAAGAAGACAAGAACAAAAACGTGACTTGTGGGCATGCGGCAGGCACATCACGTGCCAGAACAGAGCACTTAGGAGGTAGGTCCACTAGGACAGGAGTGGGAGGCAGCCTGGGCAATGAGAAGTTAGGCAGGGTCCTCTTGTCCTTTTCAGAGCCAAGAGCAAACATAACTCACGAGCTTTAGCTTTTCTGTGTATCTCCCTCCATCTTCTCTGTGTTCCGTGTTCACTAATCTCTGGCATGCTGCTTCCCAAATCTTCATATATGCTCTACCCACAAAGACCTACATCCACTCACAATGTAATATTCCCACGGCCCAGCTCCCTTCCCAGTCTCTGTCTCTGTCTCCCCTCTCTGAGACAGGCTCTCACCAAACAGCCTGATCTGGAACGGTGTGTGGACCAGGCTAGCCTCAAACTCATACAGATATCTGTCTCCCAAAAAACAGGATTAAAAACACGTGCTCCACCAGGCCTGGTCTGTGATTTACACCAACACACACCCTATATAGGATTTTTTTGCTTATCTATTTCTTTTGAGTAGGACATGGTTTTGTTTTATTTTGTTTGTTTTTAGTACACAATAGAGATTCTACACACCAGGGGTCTCTCTGTTCTAAATATATACTTTGCTTCAATAAATAAACAGGATAGAAGGAGGAAACAAGACAGACAGAGACAAAGAGGGGAGGGAGGGAGGGAGGGAGGGAGGGAGGGAGGGAGGGAGGGAGGGAGGGCAGGCGGGCGGGCGGGCGGGCGGGCGGGCGGGCGGGCGGGCGGGCGGGCAGGCCTGAAAAATATGTGTGCAAGCAAGTATAGCTGTGAGCCCACAGGACTTCTTTTTCACAAGAGGCCACCGGCAGGTTCCAGCGTAAACTATAGGCTCTGGGAGCTTGTGGCATACAAGTCAAACGTGATTCTTGCTTTCTGTTTCCCTATCACAAAGCCAGTCCCTGAAGAATCAAGTTGTCACACCAGAAACTCAGACAAGTGAAAGAAAGACTGTCCTAAGAAACAGGTACAGGACACAGGAAGCACAATAAACTGTGTTGATCTGGGTGGTCCTGGGGTTCGAACCAAGGACCATGCGCATGCTAAGAACACGTTCTCCTACCTGAAGGCCATCTCCAGGGAAAAGGTAGCAACATCAAGATGTTTGCGCATGTTCAAAAACATGACAACTACCCTGAACAGACTAGTTTTGGTAAGAGAGCTAAGACTTGGAGAAACAAAAGAACGTACCATAATTTGGATCAATCTCAAATATCAATTAGATTATTCCCTTCTGGTTGTAGCTGATTGTGAGTTTGTAACTGTGAATTTTTAAAAATTAAAAGAAAAATAAGCAGGGCATATGATCATTTGGTTATGGGCAATATAGGAAGTGTTTCAGAAGGTATTACACTGCAGTACTTGATCTGCATGGGAGAGTCTGATACTCAAAATGAACTCTATCTAAAATCTGATGCAATTCTCTGAGACGTTTCCTAAACCCTCAGTTCCCACTTAAAACTCATGGAATTAAAAAAAAAATCCTTACTTCAACAAATCCTCCATGGTACAAAGCTTTCTCTTAAATATAATGAAAATGTTGCCGGGCGGTGGTGCACGCCTTTAATCCTAGCACTCGGAAGGCAGAGGCAGGTGGATCTCTGTGAGTTCGAGGCTGGGCTGGACCGACGGCCTCCAAAACAATACAGAGAAACCCTGTCTCGTAAAAACCAAAAAAAAAGAAAATGTTAAGTTATAAAAGAAAAAAAAAGCTACATTTGCAGGCTTCCATTCAGCAGTTTTCTAAACTTCCTCAACACCTACAGAATTCAAGAACTGAAGAAGCAATATCAGAAATGGCATCAACTCTTCTTTTTGGACCTGAGTCCAGGGAATAAGCATGGTTTCCTCTGCCTCCCCAAACACGTTTGCATTACAACCTTCTGAAGTACCCCTTAAATAATGAAAAGCATTGAGTATTCTCACCAGCATTTACAGTTTCCTGGTCTATCATGCCTCCTTCTGCAAAGCCATCCAAGTCATCCACTTTAACTTTTTCCCAGGGTATATATGTTACTCCAAGATCCACATCCCAGAACTGTTTGTATTCTGTCTTTACACCTTTGTTCAAAGCCCAAGCAATCTATAGAGAATGGGGAGAGGAAAAGAAGGAAGATCACAGATACACTATATTAAAAATAAAGTTCAAAATCATACTTAAGCAAATAGAAAAAAAAACTCATTTTTCTTCAGTATTTGTTTTAAACTTGCAATGCAGATCATATTTGCAATATAGGATTTGTTTCCACTTCTTAGCCAACTCTAAACTCATTTCTGGAGAAAACAGAAATCTAATTTTCACAATAAAATATCAGTTCATTGACAATAACTAGGATTGTTATCACAAGTATCAAAAAACTTTGTATATCATGACAGGATACATAAACAATACCTGAGTTTATACACATAAACTATCAAGAAATGGTAAAACATGACATACATACTCTTTAGTTTTAATTTAGGCACAGAAGCTGACTGAATGCATTCTCTAAATAGAGTCAAAATGAAATTCTGAGTCAATCACAAGGATTGAGAAAACACTTCATAAATTCTTAATTTAAAGACTAAGAAGAAAACAAATGCTTACAAGGTGGCTGGCTAGCTAAAATGAGAAGAAAAAATGTAAAGAAGTGTTGGGTGAAAAAGACTAATTTGTAAATAGGAAAAAGCGCACACCAAAGTGAGGGGTGAACTGGCACAGACTCGTGCAGGTGTGAACTTAAGGAACAAACAAGCTGAAATGTTCGCTAGTAAGTTATAACTCAATAATAGCTTAACCATACGCTTGCTGGGCACATTAAGATAAGCTGAGTATAAACTCAGTGTAAGAATATATGCTTAAACCAGGTGGGAGTGGTGCGTGCCTTCAGTCCCAGCACTCGGAAGGCAGAGGTGGGCAGATCTCTGTGAGTTTGAGGTCAGCCTGATCGACAAGAGTTAGTTCCTGGACAGCTAGAGAAACAGGGGTGGGATGGGGGTGGATGTGCTTAAATTAACATGTTAAAGGCCCAGAGTCTGATCCACATCAAGGAGCAAGGTCAGGGGATGGGCAGAAAGAACTGGGGCAATCTAACAACCCAAACAATTAAGACCATATGATCTTTCCAATGAAAATCTTAACCCTGACATCACTGTAGCATAAACTCATCCACAAAAACTCACCTTAATGACCTTGGAACCAATTTTATAGGATCCTGAACTCAGTTTCTGAAGAGCCCGAAATGAATCTTGTCGATGAACCATACAGACATATGCACAGCCCCTGGGTGGAATCATCTGTGAGGGAAAAATCCTTTCATAACAGACAGCAAAAGGCTGGGAATTCATCCTGACATTTGCTTCTAGTGAAACAGAACACGATGACAACTAAGTCTAAAATACAATTTTTTGTAGATGACCAAATTAATTTTCTTTCTACCTCCAATTGTTTATTGATACAACATATGTAATTAATTAATTATTCAGTTTTAGTAAGTCCCATATTCTGCTTCCATTTCATGATAAGGGTGAAATCTTAAATACATGTTATCAGTTCCTTAACTATGGAATATAGAACTTACTATTAAAGAAATATACAGACCACTTTCAAGCTGGAAGGTAAAATAGAGGGGAAGGGATCTTGCTGACAAATACTTAATACTTTTTAAGAATTAACTGCTATTCTGCTATAAAACCCAATGAATATTTTGTGACGATACTTCATTAAAAATCACATATGCACAGCTTCAAAGCAAACACAGAAAAATAAACAAATCTTGTCAAGATGTGCATTACCAAAGGCAGATACTAGTAGCTTAATTAGGAAGTAAATAAAATAGAATGAAAACAAGGAATTTTAAAACACCATCTGAGTGCTTAAGAGATACCTACATTAATAGATTCAATCTGTCCAAACTCCTCGAAAAGGTTGGTTAGATCCTGTTGTGTAGCCTTCTTATCCACTTGGCCAACCCAGAGAGTAGTGCTGCACACTGTCAAGACGAAGAGCAGACGGTTTGAATAAAAGACACAGTTGCCTAGCATTAATAACAATAGATCAAACTGAAGGTAACATATGTTAAATGTCTGACAGCCACACACAGATAACTGTTATTGACAAGCCTGATGGTTCAGTGACTACTCTTCAAGAGGATGGGAGTTCAATTCCGGCACCTGCATGGTGGCTCACAACCATCTGTAACTCCACCCTCTAAGGATTGATATCCTTTTCTAGCTTATTGAGTTTTCCATCTTAAAATGTCTAACTAGTAAGAATAAAACAGCACCAGGTAGTGGGGGCAGTGCATGTCTTTAGTCTCAGCACTCAGAACGTAGAGAGAGGCAGGTGAATCTCTGTGGGTTCAAAGCCAGCCTGGTCTACAGAGTAAGTTCCAGGACAGCTGCGCCTAAACAGAGAAACCCTGTCTAGAAAACCCAAAACAAGCAAACAAACAAACAAACAAAAAACAGCAAAAGAAAATAAATTCCATTATAATTGAGCCACAAAAAGAAAATGAAATTCTGATCTTTGTGGAATACCCATGGAACCAGGGGGAAAATCATACAACAGGAAATAAGCCAAGACATACACACACCCAAAATGCTGTTGTGTGAATTCTAATTGATCTTAATAATACAAACCCGGAGTCAGGTATTGGGGGTGAAAGCTGAGACATCAGAGAAGCAGTGCAGCCAGCCACTGAACCCTCAGACTGAAGAGTCCTCAGACTATGTGAGTCCTCAGACTGCATTTCTTTCTCCAAATCCTCAAGGCTGTTCCTGAGCTCCCGTCTCCTCCCACCTTATATTCCTCTCGGCCCAGCCACATCCCTTCCTGTCTCCACCTCACTAGTGCTGGGATTACAGACCAGTGAGACTCCAAGTACCAGGACTAAAGGGCCACCACTGCATGCATGGCTCTAATTCTTTTAGATTGGATCCATCTTGTGTAGCCAAGGGTGGCTTGAACTCCGCCTCCTGAGTGCTGGAATTAAAGATGTGTGCCACCACTGCCTGGCCTCTATGGCTAACTAGTGGCTTAGCTCTGCACTGTGATCTTCAAGCAAGCTTTATTTATTAGATCATGAACAAAATATCACTACATTTCCCCCTTTTTTTGCCTAAAAAAAGGCTATAACTAATAAGAAAAACTACATAAAGTATAATAACTACATATAATATATACAGACAATAAATATATCAACAATGTCTAGCCCATCAACAATTGACAAATTCAGAGAAAATACTTCATATCTGTCCTATCTTGGTGAGTTCAAAAGATTATACCTAATTCACTTCCTATTTTAACCTTCCTATTACACCAAAATCACTTTTTTATGTCTCTCAACCTTACACTTTACATTTCTTTACTGAATTCTTTTCTCAATCTGGTAACAAAGAAAACTATAAAATAACTATAAAGTTTTCAATTCCCTCAGAGACCGAGAAGGAAATAATATTACCTGAGTAGACATGAAATGACAAAAACAGCTGGCTACCTAGACAGTCACCCACCCAAGGTTCCCTTACAACATTGAGGTTCCTCTTCAGCCTATTGGCCTAGAATATTCAACAGACTTTTCTATGAAGAAGGATTTTTTTTTTGAAGGATTGTCCTGCCGTATCTTGGCAAGGTTTGGCAGTCACCCTTGTTTGTGTCCTGCTTGTTCAATTAGGACAGCACACTGTCAGCAGTTCAGGCAAGGACACTCTCTTGCCCCATGGCTTACTTTTGCCACAAAGAAAGTAAACTCCATGTGAGTTTCTTAGATGCCCATCATCTTTTACAAAGTAAACTGGTGCTGCCAGGAGCAGACATGTCTCATTGCCATATAAAAAACCTGTTATTAAAACATCTTAAATGGCCGGGCGTTAGTGGCAGAGGCAAGCGGATCTCTGTAGACCAACTTGGTCTACAGAGCAAGTTCCAAGACAGCCTCCAAAACAATAGAGAAACCCTGTCTCAAAAAACAAAAACAAACAACAACAACAAAAAAACAAACAAAAAAATCTTAAATGCCATAATCTGTATATCTCTGAAGTGTCTGAAGATGACCTATCTAAAATATATTTGTTTGCCTTTGAAAACATGCCTAATATGACTACAAGTTTAATTGTAATAGGTGACTAATCATTAACCTGCATTTCCTTATTATCCTAAACAGCTGGTACTAATAACTTTCAAGAACTAGAAATTTGCATTATATTGTTAAATGAGCTATGTAGGCACACTACCTTGAACAAGATTAGAAACATGTGTAGACTATGTTTTAGCAAATTTAATCTCAAATTTGTTATCACTATATAAAATTTGTATACAACATACAAAAATCCAATCCAACATAAAATATTTAAAACTAGTAGCTTTTTGCATTGATTGATTGATTGGTTTTTCAAAGAAGAGTTTCTCTATGTAACAACCCTGACTGTCCTAGAACTCACTCTGTAGACCATGGCCTCAAACTCAAGAGACACACCTGCCTCTGCCTCCCAAGTGCTGGGATTAAAGACATGTGCCACCACTGCCCAGCTAGTATTTGCTTTCTCAAAGTAGATTCAATAATCTACCCTTTTATACTATCATATCTGTATCCTCCTTTTTTCTTTTCAAAACAAGAACTCTGAATTTTATCTCATTTGTTTAGCTTTTCTTTTCTGACCATTACCGATAACAACGTGTAACCAATCCCCTTAAACAGTGACAAATACCCATAACCCATTGATGACCAATATCCACCAACCCCACCTCTTGGGAATGTGGGCGTTGTGTTCACAAATCTACTTCCTACGATCTGGGGCAACAGCATCTTTAGGGAATCCATAAAAGAAAAATTTGGCTTAATTGTCAAGTCCCAGGAGAAGTAGCTATATCATTTGTTGTTCAGTTTCTGCATAATGGGAAAGTGCAGGGCTTGTCTCAAGTTCTGGTTAGAATAGTCTGGATCATCTCAGATGGCCACCATGAAACTGTCCTGAGCAGTCTGTAATCCAAAGCTCATCTTTTAGGTGGTGTTTTTCAGCTTAGTGGTGTTATTATAGTCCTGCTGGGATCGTCATTGTGGGGCCCCATCCTCCTTTTAGAGACTTCAAAGGTTCACTGTAGAAAACTGATAAGAGACTCAAACCCGAAATCATGTACAGGATGGTAGATGAAGTCCTTCTCTAGAATCAGTGCTCTGTATGAGCATTAATACGACAGAAAGTATAAAAAAATCTCAGAATGCTGTTCTCTCACTACGAGGTGTAAACTGAAAAGGCTGATGTCATAGAAGTGGAGACCCTAAGAAAGGAACAAATGCCTGGGGAAGGCTTCCATTCACAGGCAGAGGCTGACAGGTACAAAACAGCTCTGGCAAGAGGAACCTTGCCTGCAATGCATGCATGGATAACCGCAAACAAATGTAGGTGTGTATAATGTCTAAAACTTCAGAAAAGCGATTGAGAGCTCAATGATGGGTGATGAGGAAGGAAAAAAAGAACATGAGTCACAAAAGAATTTAAAAGTAATTTGTTTCAACTCCATCTCAGGGTTTCTTACATTGTCAGTAAGTGCATGCATGCAACTTTCCATGTCTACTGCAGCAGGCAGAATCGTTTTCACATCTAAAAGAACCCAGCACCTGCAATTCCTGAGGGAGCAAGCGTGGAGGCTGGGCTTCCTTCCTAATGCCCCTAACATTTCAGCAAGAGAACTAGACACCACAGGCCACTGAGACATGCACCACACTGAGCCACTTAGAATATGACTTTTTTTTTAATCTTCTAGGGGGAAGGTTATATAACCTGAAAAGTCCATGTTTTTCTTTGATGGAAAACTACATCAAAATTGTTCTACTATACTTTTACTTACCATGTAACCTACACTGTTCTATGTAAAATAAAGTGCAGCTTTATTTTTCAGAGGAATAATGATGCTCTACAACAGTAAGCCAGTTACAATCATTTGAGTTTTATGTTATCTGCTCTAATTTGATCATCACATGGTATCTGCATATACAGATTACTATGCTGTACGCCATAAGTGCATATAACCATGGAGTGTCAAACAAAATATTTGGGGACTGAAAAGAGGGCTCAGAAATTAAGAGCACCAGCTATTCGTACAGGAAACCCAGATTCAGTTCCTACCATCCACAGAGTAGCTCACAGCTTTCTATAACTCCAGTTAGAGAGGATTCAATGTTCTCACCTCCGTGGGCACCAAGTATGAACGGGGCATGGACACACATATACATGTACATGAAGACAAAACATTCATACATATAAATTTTTTTTTAAACCACAAAACTTTTAAAAGAGAAAACTGGATTCCATGCCTGGGTAATCTGGTTTTTATGTCAACATAAATCAGAGTCATCTGAGAGGAGGGAACCTCGACTGAGAAAGTGCCTTCATAAGATCAGACTGTAAGCCTGTAGAGCATTTTCTTAGTGACTGATGTGGTAGGCACTAGCCCAGTGATTCTCAACAAGTGTTTCTCTGCAAGCCAGTGAGCACCACCCCTCCATGGCCTCTACAAAAGCTCCTGTCTCCAGGTTCCTGTCCTGTTTAGTTCTTGTCCTAACTTCCTTTGACAAGAAACAGTGACATAGAACGGTAAATAAAATAAACCCTTTATTTCCCAAGTTGCTTTTGGTCATTGTGTTTTATCACAACAATAGAAACCTGAACTAAGACAGAAATTGGCACCAGGATAGTGGGGTGTTATTATGACTGACCTGACCCCACTGTTTTGGGGAGGATTATGGAAAGACTTTGGACCTCTGGACCAGAAAAGCCACTGGGTGTTCAAAGTTTCATGGGCCCTCTGCTGGCCTCCATAGCACTAGGCATGAAGTAGTGAACATACAAGCAGCCAAAACACCTGTACATACGAAATAAACATTAAAATAAAAAATTTAAAGGCAGAGACAAGCATCATTGAGGTAAAATTTTCTGTTTTCTCGGAGTTAGCACACAGGAGCTGCGTTCTACAAGCAAGAGGCCAAGTTGGCACCTTGTGCTGGAAGCCACACTTGATAGCATAAGAGTATACTGGCTATGAAGGGATAAAGAAGTAGACAGCAGCAGAGAGAGGCTTGGCATTGTGTGGCAGGACTGAATTCCCTGAGGAAAGCCCAGAAGACCGTATTGGTGAAAGAGCAGCCCAGTTGTAGCAAGGGACCCCAGCATTTGAGATGTCAGTACCATGGAATGATCAAGAACCACAGCAGCATAGAGTAGAGGCAGCCTGAGATTAGGACACAAGCTGTGTGTTTTGCGGAGGGTGGAGCCAGAGAAGTAACTCAAGCCCCTGGGAGGAGCACAGACATCCCAGGCACTGAGTTATTCACACAACTGCAGTCGAGCTATGCTTTACTCAGAGTGTGGCTGTACCCTGGTTCTTCCTTTCTCTGTTTGCTTGTTTTATGAGACAGAATTTTTTTAAACAGCCCTGGCTCTTGTGGAAATCACTCTGGAGACCAGGCTGGGGCCCAGGCTGGCCTGGAACTCACAGAGATCCACCTACCTCTGCAGTGCTTTAATCTCAAGTGCTGGATTAAAGGCAAGCACCACCACTGCCTGGCTTGGTTCTTCCTTCTTGAAGAAAGCACTTAACTTACTTTTGACTTTACAGAGCCCACAGTTAAAAGACTTTTGATTTTTAAAGAGCAATAACTTTTAAAGCATTTGAATTTGTAGAGACTGTGGAACCATAATGTTTGTAAATATGTTTTATATTGTACAACTAATATTAAAATGATATCAGGAGGGCAACAAGAAAAGAAAGATTATACTTAATTACTGATGTGTTTGAGTCAAGTTTGGCAAGGAGTCAATTGTGCCAGCTGGTTGTTACGTTAACTTGACACAAGCTAGAATTATCTCAGAGGAGGGAACCTCAACTGAGAAAACACCTCCATAGCATGGGGCTGTAGGAAAGCCTGTTGGGCATTTTCTAGATTAATAACTGATATGAGAGGGTATAGCCATTGTGGGTGGTGCCACTTCTGGTCCTGGATTCTATAAGAAAGCAGGCTGAGCAAGTCAATAAGCAACATCCTCCATAGCCTCTGCTTCAGCTTCTGCCTCCAGGGTCCTTCAATAATCAACAGTGAGGTGGAGCCATAAGCAAAATAAACTCTTCCCTCCCCAAGTTGGTTTTGGTCATGGCATTGTATTACAGTGATACTGACTCTAAGACAATGTTGAACAGCGTCACTAAGTGGGTGAGGAATTAATGAAGAGACATTAAATGAAAGTCCTACTGTTAATAATGGATTCTGAAAGACCCAGTGGTAATTACACGAGGATGTAGAGCAGAGATTTTTTTTTTCTCTTTTTAATCAGATTTCTTTTATATTTGTCAGCCAACACTAGAACATTTACACATGTGGTCCCTTAGGAGGAGGGGTAAATAGAATCTTCAGAAGTTGCACTGGCTCTTTATAATTTGAGAAGCTTCTGGAAAGATAACCAAGGTCTACTGAAACTGCCAGAACAATTAAAAGATGTCATTGTCCTTGATTTTGGGAGTATGAATTTCAAGATGCTCTAGCAGTTCCAAATGAGGGATTGAATTCATGTTCCAGGAGTCATGTAAAATGCCTAGGATCTGTGTGATTCCAGTGCAAGAAGGTCCACAATTACTGATGCTGAGGAAATTTATTTGAGAACCACCAGAAAGTAACACGAGTCCACTTTTATCTCTTGCGCAAAAATGACAATTTATTCTCTATCAAGTGCTCACCTGTAGTCTGTTAACTCTCTTTAGAAATGATAATGGAGTAACAAATCCCTAGACAGAACCTGGCAGAAACACAATTGATTTTGTTGTAATTAACGTGATTCTTACCCTAACCAGCTCCTCAAATAAAGGGTACCATGACCAAGTCTGTTAACTACACAAAACAGGTTATACTATAGCTATTTCTCTTCTTTTGGGGTAGGAGTTTAGCTCAGTTATACACCGATTTACCTAGCAGGTACAAAACCCTTGGATAAGTCTCCAACATCACACACACACACACACACCTCTGAATATATAAATAAGTCGGTAAAAATACAGCGAAGTATCTTTGTGTCATAATTACTCCTACAGATTTGAACACTCACAACTGGCAGTGTCATGTTACAGAGACCAGCTGGGTACGTTGTGTACCCTTATCTTGCATATATCTACTAATCTGTTTTTCTTTCACAAAAGCCCAAGTCAAGGCCACTTAACTGCCAGGCGTTGGTGGCGCCCGCCTTTAATCCCAGCACTCGGGAGGCAGAGGTAGGTGGATCTCTGTGAGTTCAAGGCCAGCCTGGTCTACAGAGCCAGTTCCAGAACAGCCTCCAAAACAATACAGAGAAACCCTGTCTCGAAAAAAAACAAAACAAACAAACAAAAAAAAAACCACTTAATTACTAACAAGCTCCTCCCTTTTCAGTTTTTTACTCTGAAAATGACATTGGGTAAGAGGTTTCTATAGCAGAAAGCTAGTTTTTCTTAATTATTTGTTCTAGATGAGGGAGTGACTTCATTACACGTAGAGACCAGAGACCAAGCTTAGGTGTGCTTCCTCAAGAACTTCAGGTTTGTTGAGGCACAGTCTCTGCTGGCCTGAGCTCACCGACTAGGCTGGGCTGGACAGTGTGGAATGCACCTGCGTCCACTTTCCAAGCATGGGTTACAGACCTTTCCAGGCCTTTCCTGTGGCTGTGGGAGATCAAACCCTGGTCCCTGGGCTTCTGCAGCAGGCACTCTGCTAACCTAGCCTGAGTTCTCTCCACAGCAATAGAAAACTAGTTTCTAACAGTGACTAAGAGGGAAGTCTGATCGAAGTATGTTACTCACCACTCAGCGTCTTTGATCTAACAGGAGGCAATCCCTTTTTCTGGCGCTCTTTCTCCCTCTCTCTGGCTCTTCTTTCACTTGAGTATGACCGTGACGATTTTCTCTTCCGTTCTCTTGAGCGGGAACGGGATCGCTTCCTGTGTTTACGCTTTCGAGAGCCAGATCGTGACCTGGACCTTCGTTTTCTTGGTGATCTACCAGAAAAAAAAAAGCCAGTTATTTTACTTCTAATGACATTATTATCTTTCCATGAAACCTTTCAATATGAAGTGAATGAGAAAAGGCAGTATTTGCCATATTTAACCACTTCTTCAACTAGCCTACAGTATTATCGACTATGTGTTTCACTGTAGTCTTATGCTATGGATGCTAGATGAATGATTCTAAGTCTGAGACTTTATTCATTAAAAACAGAGGAAAAATACAATTCAATAAAGGATCTCACAACCTCTTAGTGTCTTTCATTTCATTTTCACACAGAATAAGAGTAAAAGACTCTTTTTTATACATGTTTGCAACCATGTCAAGACTACCAAAGAATAGTGACTTGATTTGATTATAGGATGTGTTTTCTACTGCCTTGCAAGTATACTTAACATTTATAAAACATGTTTTGTGGCTGGCTGGGGAAAGATTTTTGGTAATTACTATACAAAAATTTGAATGCAAGAAATACAACCTAACTTATATGCTGTTCTAAAGCAGGTATCATGCTAGAATCAACTATATTCCAAAATCACAACTTCATGGTAACTGCTGTTCCTGTTACATAAAGTGCTCAAATAATAGGCGCACAGCAAAAGTTACCTGCTGATTTTAATTTTCAGTTACTTTCAAAGAATTCTTTTACGAAAGTATTTTTAAAATATTCACGTATTTCTTTTAATCCTGATGCAAAGGAAAAAAAGCAAAAAAAAAATACTGCTAAATATTATAGAACCTTGATCGAGATCGCGAATGAGTTCTTGATCTTGAGCGAACAGCTACTTTCTTAGCTTCTGGTTCAAAAATCTCCTCTTCAACAACATCTTGTCCTTCATCAATATCCATATCCTTGGAAAGCAAAGTTAAGAGAACATAGACAAAAAGCCCAGTTAAAATTTAGCATACAAGTATAGCTCTGCCTTAAAAATACTAGTAATAAAGGGTTAGAGTCTCACAGTAACAAAGCTAGGGGTATGGAGCACCCACAAGACAACCAGGACACACTATATTCACACGAACCTTGCGCAGTCAAATGGCGGACAAGCTACAACCAGGACACACTATATTCACACGAACCTTGCGCAGTCAAATGGCGGACAAGCTACAACCAGGACACACTATATTCACAACGAACCTTGCGCAGTCAAATGGCGGACAAGCTACAACCAGGACACACTATATTCACACGAACCTTGCGCAGTCAAATGGCGGACAAGCTACAACCAGGACACACTATATTCACACGAACCTTGCGCAGTCAAATGGCGGACAAGCTACAACCAGGACACACTATATTCACACGAACCTTGCGCACTCAAATGGCGGACAAGCTACAACCAGGACACACTATATTCACAACGAACCTTGCGCAGTCAAATGGCGGACAAGCTACAACCAGGACACACTATATTCACACGAACCTTGCGCAGTCAAATGGCGGACAAGCTACAACCAGGACACACTATATTCACACGAACCTTGCGCACTCAAATGGCGGACAAGCTACAACCAGGACACACTATATTCACACGAACCTTGCGCAGTCAAATGGCGGACAAGCTACAACCAGGACACACTATATTCACACGAACCTTGCGCAGTCAAATGGCGGACAAGCTACAACCAGGACACACTATATTTACAACGAACCTTGCGCACTCAAATGGCGGACAAGCTACAACCAGGACACACTATATTCACAACGAACCTTGCGCAGTCAAATGGCGGACAAGCTACAACCAGGACACACTATATTCACAACGAACCTTGCGCAGTCAAATGGCGGACAAGCTACAACCAGGACACACTATATTCACAAAGAACCTTGCACAGTCAAATGGCGTTGGACATTTATGACTCAGAAAACTACTGACTTTTACCTGTTGCTGAATGTCTATAGAATCATCTAAATTTACTTCAGGTTCCAGAAAATGCTGCTGGCTACTTCCTTGTGAGGGTGAAGCTGAGTGCTCTGACCCAAACGTTCCTTCCTGGCTATCTTGAGGAGTTACCTGCAGAGAACAAACAAGGGAGAACTTGAATACAGCAAACATCTCAAGTAAATGCTCAAGGGGAGTCCTATTCATGGCAAGTCATCCTTAGAGTAATTCAGCTGAAGCATTTTGTATAAATCCAAGTCTACTTTTAAAAGGGAAAGTCCCATAAGGAGGGCACTATATGTATTCATATGAAATAGTCATATGCAAAGTATTGTCTTCAAGAACATTTTTAAGTGTTGTGAAATAAAGTATTGAGAAATAATAAAGAGATAATATTGGCAATAAATTAGATGAATCTACAACTACATGGTTAATTAATAGCAACAAAATACACTGAAGGTCCAATATAAATCTTATATTCAAAAACTTAAATCACATATTATATGCCTAGAAGCAAAACAATATCCAAAGGTCACTACCAAAATTAGTGATCTAGCATAACTATTCCCAACTAGGGTCTTCCCCAACTACTTTCTCTAGGAATTTATAAAACGCTAATAGGAAATACAGTATGATGTGTAATATTTAGTTCTAGTACAAGTTAGGCAAATAAACATAGGGGAACAATGAATGCCACCCCACAGTGCCAAGAAGTAGTACAGTAACAGTCTGTAGTGATGCTGCGAACTTGATGTTAATGAATACGAACCTGGGTAACAATTTAAATGCTGATTTAGCTGAAACGTAAAGAAACCATTATGGGGAAAGCAACCTGGCAGAAAATCTTTCTAGAACATGATCTTTTAGGCTAAAACTGTTCAGGAATAATCAACTCCCAAAACAGGGAAGCAATTCACACCTTCAACATGCAAAAGAAAAATGGAGGCAAAAGGAAAGATATGATTCCACAAAGTACATACAGCAATGGATGTGCCTCATACTAATTCAGCAAGAAATAAACAGCTCTAGTTATGTTTAAGAAAGTCTATTTACCAGGTGTAGTATCACACACTTTTAAACCCACCCTTGGGAAGCAGAGGCAGGCGGAACTTTTGAGTTCAAGGCCAGCCTGAACATAGTGAGTTCCAGGATAGATGTGATGTATAATGAGACAGATTATACATCAAGAAAGTCTAGGCAATTAAACGGGTTACCACAGGAGATGAGACTTGCGAGTGAGGATAAGCTTCTCATCTCATGGTGATGTTCAACTAGCCTCTAGGACAGGACCTAGGAAGTTTTGTTCTTAGAAGTCATTAGAAGTCGGTATCCTCACTGTGAGAGGACCACAGGGCACTCTGTCTCTGCGTCTGTTGCACTGTACCTCAACAGACTCTACTGGTTATCTTTTTACTGAAACACCTTACAGGAAAAATGTCAAGCATATTCACTAACAGGATAAATGTGTCACAGTAATCCTGGAGTTGACCAGCCTTAGGAATTTTTTATCACCTTAGTATATAATATATATATAGTTTTCTAAATGTACATGTTTAGAATAAACTAAAAGTTCTATGAATGGTTTATTTCAAGTTCAGAATGTAAGGATTGGCAAGATGGTTCAGTGGGTGTAAAGTATCTGCCACCAAGCCTGAGCTCAACCTCTGAAGCTCACATAGTAGAGCAAGGGATCCAACTCCTGCAAGCTTTCATCTGACCTCACGCATGTACCACCCTAAATAAATTAATTAATGAAAGACAAATTAATCAAGTCAGGTGGTGGCGGCACAGGCCTTTAAACCCCCCAGCACCTAGGAGGCAGAGGCAGGCAGAGCTCTGTGAGTCAGAGGTCACAATGGTCTACAGAGTGAGTTCCAGGACAGCCAAGGACCTACAGAAACTGGGAGGAGGGGGTTTTCTCTCTCCATACTATACTTTTTTTACAAAAGTTACTTAGACTGGCTACAATCTGAAATCTATTTTTGCTCCATTACATTCTCAATGCAAATTACCAATGCAGAAACATAGAGTAATTATCTTAAGTTTATTTGGTTGCTTTATACACCTTTTACAATAAAATTAGGATTTCTGTAATGTTTAAGCTCCACTGAACCAACTGGCATAATAATTTGTTTACAAGGAAATTTAGAGTGTGTTGCTCTTATGAGTGGTACATTTTATATCTAAAAGAAAAGAAGGCATCAAAAATACTGGGCAGTGTTTTGAGTGACAATTGTTAAGTCCTTCAGTCTCTGAGGAACAGGCAGTTTCTGTTTTGTTCCAGAATTAATAACTATACATTAAGAAAAAGTCAGAACAGACAGACAAGAATCTACTGAATCACAATAGAACCAAGAAGGCAGTAAATGAGTGTGACCGTTGTTTTTCTTTTCCTAAACTTCACAGTAATGCCTGTTTTGTGGTATATCTGCGTGATACACGCATGCAGTGCCCAAGGAGGTCAGAAGAGGGCGATGGATCTCCTGGGCCTGGAAATGTAAACTACTGGGAGCATTCATGCAGATGGTGAGAAATCTACTCTGGGTCATCTTGGGAAGAGTAGCCAGTGCTCTTAACCACTGAGTTATCTCTAGCTCCAAACAAGTGCAATCTTCCAGAACTTATCAAAGCTCTAGCTGAAATGCTTAAACACAGCGGCAGCCGATGCTTGGGCATTTGGTCTTCTGAAGCTGGAGTGACGTGGAGTTTTGAGTCACTCAATGGATGCTGGGAACCAACCTCCAGTCCCTCTTCTAAGGAGCAGTAAGTGCTCTTAAACACTGAGCCATTACTCACGCCATCTTGAATCACACAACTTACTATATATACCTGTCACCCAGTTAGCATCCTGCTCTTTAACTCTGCCCGTTTCACACGCACTGTCCACTCCACACAGTAGCAAATGACTGCTTGTTTCTTCCTTACTTTACCACACCTTTTATCATTAACTTGGACAATAGGGACTTAACTTCTATTTCTTCTAAAGGGATCTTATTACAGTATGTGGTTAAAATTTGAAACTCATGGAGTAAGTGGCTTTGTTTTGGTTGGTAAGATTCTACAGACTTACTTCCTTCAAATTCCCAGCAACTTTTCATCGATTACTGCTTCTGCTAAACTTCCTGAAGTAAGAGTGACAAAAAGCAACTCGGTGGGTTCTACTTATGGCTGCTGTTACTCTGTAATTGCTGTACTGTGTGACCGACTGGCACAAGCATTCCAGTTGTTACCTTCTTATATTCTTCAGTAAGTATCACTTAAGCAAAAACTTTGCCTCTTTCTTAGACCAATTCAATCAGAACTAGTTCATTAGATCAGTCCGTGTTCGTGAGTTCCAGCAAGCATCCCTGGAATCTTCTACTTCATACTATTTGTATATACAAAAAGTTCAAACTCTATGTCTCAAACTGTTCTAAACATCAAAAGTACTGAGTCCTCTTCTATGATACCAGAATTTTGCATGTTTACTCCCACTAAAGAGACTATAGAACTAATTTTGCCGTGGGTTTACACAAATGCTTGTACTTCTTTAGAAAACAGGTTACATTACTTGTTTTCTAAACAAGGTCAGAACCATTTTCCTGTCCATCTTTCTATGTGTAACTTGCCTAAAAATGTATAATCACACATGATATATGTGCTTGTACATTGTCTTGAATTCATGACTGATGCCATTTTTTTATGATTAGGGCACAAGATGGACTGTTTTTCATATAGGTTACTAGTACGTTTTTAAGGTTAAAACTTACTCTATACCATATTTTTATCACTTCCAAAGTGAAACTTTTTTCTCTCACATTTTAGCATCTCTCAAAATGGCATAAGGATGCGGCACATTAGACTAAACTTCTTAGCTACATACAAAATAAAGGTACACCTTAAAACTCATCAGCTGTACATTCTGCACCAGATCTTCTATCTCACGATGCTTCAACTTCCTTTGGAGTAAAATGGGAATCATCATATCTACTTCATGAACATCACATATAAATATGCCTCTCCTATTAGTTGAGGCTCCTATGACATGGTATTAGCAGGGAAATTTTTACAAATTGAAGATGGCAATCTACTTTGGACATAATTGCCATTACCTTCCCAGACAAGGAAATAGAGCAGAAAGGGGAAATACAAGCTTTGAGAGGTAACTTCAAACCCACATCTGTTTTCTAGTCTCCTTCCAGGTCATGAAACTCCTTTCTAGAACATGGTCTGGTACACTGCAAGAAAACATTTTTTACGATAGAACAGCTACAAAGGTCTTAGAAAGGAACCATCATATAAAGGACATGAAGTGGCTGGAAAAACAAAGACTCCTAATGAACAGCTCCAAAGACTGAGCATGGCCTCTACCCAAGGACCCAAACAATGCCCATCGGCAGAGCACAGTAACTGCAGGTGGCACAGACCTTTTGAGGCTGCTGCTGCTCCAGGAGCTGCTGCCGCAGGTGCTCCAGATTCTGCTGCTGCAGCTGCTCTGCTATCTGATGGAAGATGGAGTTGTTCACAGATTCGGAAACATGAGAACTAAAATGAGAAACAAAGGATGAAAATGCATGTTAAAAATGCGCAAAGGTAATATGAAGGTGAGTATTCAGAGAGAACAAAAGCATCTCTGACACAATGTACCCTATTTCCTTTTAAAATATTAACACCCAAAATGGAATATTTTGGAGCATTAATACAATGGAAAAGAAATATCCTTAATAACGTTTAAACAAATAAACATTAGAGACACTGTTTATTAGACAGCTAACATCACTGCCTCATACTGCATACATGGGTATGCCATACATATAAATCAGTGGCTTTTATTTGAGTACTGTAAGAGAATCTCAAAACACTTGTAAAAAAAGGTAAAAGCATGTAAACATTGTCAATTTTTAATAACTCACGTTTAACTATGAGACAGTAGAAAACAGTCTACCAATCAGTATGTGTAAAATCTGTAATTTTCATTGCCTGTAAACTTTATAGAGTATGTTCCCTTTAGAAAAGCATCGTGTTATTAGGAATGTTAACAGAAACAGTGTTTAGATAAAAGATGAAATAATAATGTAACTATAGTCTGAGAAAGCCACACCTGTAATACGGCTGGAATTCTAAGTGTCATGAGGTAAGACATGAAAAAAGAGAGTATACCAAAAGGGGCAAGCAGAAGAATGGGGACAGGTCTTCAGACAGCTGAAAAACAGAGTACATCATCTGGAACAAACAAACCTATGGGGAAGAATGATATCTACCTTCAAATATTGAATGTCTATGAATTGAAAGACAATGGAGTCGATTTATTCCTTTCTTCAAAACATAAAGTTTGAATTAGTGCCTAGAAAATGACCAGCATGTGACGCTATCAGTCACAGAGCTCTTTCCTCAGTCGGTGGGAAGCACCGACTGTACCATCAGGACTAAGAAGAAGCTCTTACACTGTTCAGCTTCTTCATCTACGTGACCTAAAACGCCCTTTCTAACTTCACTATTTAGACTCCAACACACTACTTTTAAACTGTCAAGGAAAACCCCATGTATGGAAAGGATGTGTTTGTACTTTATGTGTTCATATACATTACCCCAGTATATAAAAGCAAGTTTTATCTGCTTGAATGAGAGTTCCAAAGGCTTTCATCACTCATGCTCCCTCTCCCTCTTCCCACACTCTCCTACTGATCTTTACAAATCCCCTCACAAAACACAGGACTCTGTACAACTGTTTAAGGGCAAAAGTTATCAATTTAAATAACAACACAAATCCATTTATTCTAACTAGTTTATTGCACTTCTCAGAAACTGGCATACTTTCTAGAAGTGGACTTCAGCAGAACCATTTTATAACAAATATCCTTACAATTAAGTTACTTAAAGTCAAGAGACATATTAAAAAAAATCACAACTAGACTTACCTATGCTTATCAATTTTCCTATAGGGAACTTTGATATATCCCAACTATTTGCACAGATCTGAAAGAGTCCAAAAAATCTAGGGAGGTAGTAAGACAGCAAGTCCACGGCCCTCCATAATTTCGGTGCTTACAGCCTGAAACAACACCCCAACTTATGAACAGCACACTCCAACTGTTTTTTAAGACTGTTAACATCCCACCCAACATTGAGAACAACAGAAAAAGAAAATACAGGTACAAAGAAAAACACAATTCTTACAGTTGAGGAGTAGGCATTTCCTTTTTGGATTCTTCACTATGCTCAGAATCTTCCCCAAAATCAAATCTGTCCATCAACTTCTATAAAAGGGGAGAAAGAGACAAATCAAAAAGTGCTTCCACATGGATATTATAAATGCTAATGTGAGGTAAGTATACTGAGCCATTTCGTACTATACCATAGTAGACTAAGGCAGTCTGAATGCATGCTTTTAGAGTACTATAACATACAGCAGTCCCCCTTACACATATTCATCTGTACAACTTCACTCACTCATTTGCAAGTGTAGTCTGGAAATATTATGGCCATGATTCTTTCAAGAGAAACCATCGCCGGGTGGTGGTGGCGCACGCCTTTAATCCCAGCACTCGGGAGGCAGAGGCAGACGCA
Organism: Mesocricetus auratus; assembly: GCF_017639785.1. Lineage (NCBI taxonomy): Eukaryota > Metazoa > Chordata > Mammalia > Rodentia > Cricetidae > Mesocricetus > Mesocricetus auratus. The sequence continues at coordinate 40,394,090 of NW_024429199.1, read as the reverse complement.
GACGGATCTCTGTGAGTTTGAGGCCGGGCTGGACCGACATTGAGAAACCCTGTCTCGTAAAACCAAGAGAGAGAGAGAGAGGAGAGAGAGGAGAGAGGGAAGAGAGGGGGGGGGAAGAGAGAGAGAGAGAGAGAGAGAGAGAGAGAGAGAGAGAGAGAGAGAGAGAGAGAGAGAGAGAGAGAGAGAGAGAGAGACCATCATACAGTTTCATTACTCTTTTTCTATTTCCACTGTGCCTAATTATCTTATTACACATTATCACAGGTATATGTACACATTCATGTATGGTTTCAAGCTCCTCCAGAGGTGCATGAATCATCTCCTGAGGACTCAAGGGACTGGTTCATCATCATAGAGGGAAATCATTTTGACACAGGCAGTAAAAACACTAAAAGGTCTGTTTGTCGAGACAGGGTTTCTCTGTGTAGCCCTGGCTGTCCTAGAACTTGCTTTGTAGACCAGTCTGGCCTCCAACTCAAGAGATCCACCTGCCTCTACCTCCCCAAGTACTGGAATTAAAGGAATGCCCAGAGAATGAAAGATTATGGAACTATAACTTTAAGTCATCTAGGGCCATAACCAATTGTTAACTAATCCTGGTAAGAACTTCATGCTAAAATGTGGTCTAGCTACTAGGACTAAATTAAGAATAACTGGCCAAATGGCTCATTCTCCAAGAAATAAAGTTATTAACCAAGAAATCAGTATTGATCTTCCTATGAAAATAATAGCAGAATAACATACATGTTGTAGAATATTAAAGATGAGTTACATTCATTTATGTTGTGAAGCATTTGTTTAATGCTGCAAACATGTGTTGCATTCTTTTATATTGCATTTGTTTAACTCTGTGAAGCTGTATTACTTTGCCTGTCTAAAAATCATGATTGTTCTAATAAACAGCTAGACAGTCAATAGCTAGGCAGGAGAGAAGAGGGAGAAATTAGAAGAGGAGATAGGATGCCAGGGGCCAGCCAGTCACCAGCCAGACAAGGAATAAGAAGGAAAGAAAAGATATAGAAAAACAGAAAAAGGAAAAAGCTCAGAGACAAAAGGTAGATAGGATAACTTAAGAAAAGCTGCCTAGAAATAAGCCAAGTTAAGGCTGGGCATTCATAAGAATAAGTCTCCATGTGACTATTGGTAGCTAGGTGGCGCTCCCAACAAAGTTTTAAAAAAAAAACTACATATACAGATTTGCATGCGCATATGTATATATGCATACCCATACCTCTTTATACACTCCTAACTGACAACTATGAAGATATAACAGAAAATTATTCATAAAACAGGCTAAACTTTAAAAACACTGTATTTTCACAGTTAAACCTAAACATAAAATATACAGTAATGTCAACTTACAGAAAAATCTTTCCTTTGAGCTTTCACATACTGATTATTTTATCAAGTCAAATTACAAAACATAAACCACCAAAATCAGCAGTTGAGAGGCTGAGGTAGGCAGACTGTATTAGAAGCCAACATGCAGTAGCTAAACAGAAAGGTCATATCAAAAAACACACACAACCAAAGTCTGTGATAAAATATAATTTACAAAGTAGAATCTAAATGTGACATGAAGTTTATCAGCTCACATAAACAAAGCTGGCATTTATAATGACTACCTTGTTGAAAGAGACTCCCTGATCCAAGGGTGTAAGTGAGTTGGCTGCTGCAGCTGCAGCTGTAAGTTGTGCGGTCAATGCCTGCAACTGAACCACAAGACCAGCATCCAGGGCCTGCAGGATGGATGGCTGGGGCTTCTGCTGTTGGATCTGTAAGGTCTGTATTAGCTGTTGAAGCTGGAAGGGGAAGGAAAAAGAAAAACATAATTTGGGGGGGTATTGGGTTTTTATGGATGAACATTTTTTCAAGATTTATTTATTATGTATACAGTGTTCTGTCTGCATGTATGCCTCTAGGCCAGAAGAGGGCACCAGATCTCATTATCAATGGTTGTGAGCCACCATGTAGTTGCTGGGGATTGAACTCAGGACCTCTGGAAGAACAGTCAGTGCTCTTAACCTCTGAGCCATCTGTCCAGCCCCCATGGCTAAACATTTTTAGCCAATAAATTTTATCGTCCTACAGATAAAGTGTTTTTAATGTGTGGTGGTTTGAATGAGACATGGAACAAGAGTTGCAAGTATTTGCACACAAAGGCCCCTTACGATTGTGCTGTTTGGGATGGCTATGAACATTTGGGTGGGAGTACAGCCTGCCAAAGAAGAAAACACAACACTGGAGGTATGGAGGACTTAGAGCCTTGCTTCACTTCCAGTTCACATTCTGTGCTTGTGTTTGTAGTTCAAGACGTGATCTCTGGGCTTCCTGTGCAACACAATGTGACCAGCCAGTATTTTGCTCTAGATACCTGCTGACATTTTTGCTTGACCACTCTGGATTTCCTCCCTCCGGACAGCTAAGCCAAAATAAACTATTCCATAGTCGCTTTTAGTCGTGGTTATGTTAACACAGAATGAAAATTATTATGGAAGTTGGACAACCTAAGGACATGAAACTTAATATGCTTGGCAGGCTGGACAGCTGGGGCAGAAGTATTTCCTCAGAGTCAGCATGGAAGCTGTGGATAGCAGAGGAGGCTGAGGCTGTATACATCAGGTGGCAAGACAATCTGGCAAATAATCTCTCCCTCGTGGGAGCCAGAGAGATGGTTTGTTCATTAAGAGCAGTGGCTGCTCTTCCAGCGGATTCCGGCTCAATGTCCACACACACATGGTAGTTCACAACTATCTGTAACTCTACTCCCAGGGACCAGACCCCATTTTTGGCCTCTGTGAGTACTAAGCAACAATGTGGTGTGCAATGTCAGGAGAAACACCCATACACATGAAATAAAAACAACAGAATGAAGAGAGGCACTATGTATCAGGGTCACAGTCCCTAAAGAAACCAGGTAAAGGACTCAGAGAGGTCTGCCTCAGTTGCAGTGGCAACCCCAGCATAGTGGAGATGCCAGGACTGCGGAAAGTCCACCAGAGACAGAAGCCCAAGTGAGGCAGAGCTGGCCTGAGCCTATGACACAAGCTGTGTGTGTGTCATGAACCGTGAATGAACAACACCTTGGACCGGCCCAGAAAATGAGTCAGACACTGAGGTTTTTTTGCTTGTTTATTTTTTGTTTTTGTTGGATATTGGCTTTAGGTCGATTTGACTGTCTGTGCCTTGGTTCTTCCTTCTTGGAATTAGAAAGTATGCAATGTACTCTGGAATTTATAGGAGCCCACAATGAAGGGACTTGTGAACTTTAAAAGAGATACTGGTCTCAAAGTGTTGAAATTTTTAAAGACTGTGGAACTTTTAAAGCTGTAGTGTGTTTTATATTATGACTTCATATAAAATTTGGTGAACCAACACAGGAAAAATTATGGTTTAGAGTGGTATTCGTTGTGTCAAAGTTAACAAAGGGTGGAATGTCATAGTTATATTTTAGGTGTCAACCTGACACAAACCTACTATCACTTGGGAAGAGGCAACCTCGACAGAAGAACTACCTCAGTCAGATTAGCAGCATCGTCATAACTACTAACTGAAGTAGGGCAGCCCAGGTCACATGTAAGGCAGCATGTAAGGAAGGTGCCTGGACATGAGCCAGAAGCTCTATGTCAACACTAACTCCCTCAAGGCTGGAGGGTCACCTGGAGGTAAGGGTAAGTAAGATCAAGGCCCCCCCTCCCCAGGTGCTTCAGGCAGTGTGCACCTCATCAAGTGGGTAGCGCAGGAGTCCATGAGAGCCCTGGCCTGCTTTAGGAAGTCACAAGTATCACACAGCAACAGTCACACACTAACAACAGAGAACACTCACAGACGCTGGATGCTGTCACCTAGCCTTTCATTCTTCAGGTAACTCCACAAGGGAGAAGCCCTGACCAGGCAACAGCTTTTCTATCAATCAGATTTACTATCTGAAAACACATTTCCTGAAACAGAAGAGAAACCTACTGAACAGGGAGAGTCGGGGACTTACCAGAATGTGTCATTAATGAGCAATAGCACAAACTACAGTCACAGCAATACCTATTCCTGCTCTTCACTCATCTTTAAGAAACGAAGCAAATGCACGGGGCTGAAAACAATGGCTCAGTGGTAGCACGTGCCATGCTTCCAAACTCAGGTTTGGTTCCCAACACCCAGGTGAGTCAGGTCACAACCACCTCTGTCCCCAGCTCCAGAAAATCCAACACTCTTTTCTGGCCTCCAGATATAAGCATAAATAAAACAAAATCAAAAAACACAACAAAACAAAAACACTTAAGAGAGCTCATGAGGTATCTCTGTGGGTAAGCTGGAGAACCTGGGTTTATTCAATCCCCAGGAACCACACAGTAGAAGGAGTGAATGAATCCATACACTTGGGTGCATGCACACACAAACACACCTAATAAGTTTTTAACAAGACCCTAATGCACCCACTCCAGGTTAAAGTTGAAGTATTAACCCTTTAATAGTTCCTCCTATAGCTGAGGGAGGAGTAAGAGATTAACTAACACTCTATAGCAAAGAACGGCAGTTAGAGCTGACGACTATTTTATCACATCCAATAAAGAGAATTTGACTGTTCACATCAAAAAGAATATATGCCTGAGGTGGTAAATATGCCATTTACCTCAATCTGCACATTTCAAATTTTAAATATGAATTGATTACTGCTTCATAAGCACATACAATTATACTGTTAATAAAACAAAAACCACAGTATACTTTTACAATTTATGAATCAGTCAAGATTAGAAAAAATGAAAATGGCAAAGCTACTATTAACTGGAAAAGATGTAAATACTATTTAAGTTACAAATAAATAATCACAATGTTAACACAACATATTAGGAAACAAACTGGAGTCGTGCAACTATTGAAACCATGTAATACAGTAGAAAACAACAACATGAACATGACCTTACTCCTGGGTCAACAATGACATAAAGACACATCCACTCTAAAGCACTAGGATGAAGGAAGCAGCACATGAAGACAAGGCAAACAGGACTGGCCTAGCCCTTCTTTACACATTCCTCCAACACCTCCATTTCCCCAAAGAGCACTGTTAAAATCACACAGCAGTAACTTTCTCTACAGTGACGTCATATTCTATTGGTTCCTACTACAATGACAAGAGGCAACATGCTGACTTATCAGTAGTATAGCAATGGCACCTAACAGTGGTTGGCACAAACTATGTACTATCGCAGTTTTCTAAAAGAGAAAGAACTTACCACAGAACAAACATTAATGGCAAGACAATGTTCACAATGAATTGCTGAGTGAAAACTACAAGTTACAGGAGTTAACTCCCCAGATACAGGAGTAGTGTTCCCATTGCTAAAAGGAAAGGAGAACGTAACTCCATGGTGGTGTGCTACGGACTACACATTAGCAAGAATATGCATGCCGAACCTTCTTGATATAGCACAAGGACTGCTCACCTGCTGACCTTGAGGACTTTGTAAGATCTGAGCAACAGCTGCCAGTGTGTCTGTGTTTGTTATCTGAGATACCCACGGATCAGGTAAGCCCTGGACCACATTGGCTGGAGTAACAGGTGTCACAGGCGTTCCTTTTAGAAAAGACATCACACACACATACTAAGTATGTGAACAACACTTGAAAAAGTAGACAGATTCATTCAGTTATATATAAAATATAATCAAATAGCTTATTTCCACTTTATAGCCTCCATCTTGAAAACTACCTCAGGCCTTTATGTAGTTTTACAGACAGGAAGAAAACCTCCACTCCACCCCCACGGGATCTGCTCATACCTGTCTTAAACAAACTAAGCTACCACTCTAATGCCTGTCATCAAAGGTTTGCAACAGAAAATTCTTTTTGTTTGGTTTTTTTTGTTGTTGTTGTTGTTGTTGTTTTTTCCAAGACAGGGTTTCTCTATAATTTTGGAGACTAGGCTGATCTCGAACTCACGGAGATCCCGAGTCCTGGGATTAAAGGCGTGCGCCACCAACGCCCAGCACAAAAAAATTCCTTTTTTGTTTTGTTTTTGTTTTTGGAGACACGGTTTCTCTGTGTAGCTCTGGCTGTCCTGGAACTCACTCTGTAGACCAGAATGGCCTTGATTTTGACAGAGATCTGCCTGCCTCTGCCTCCAGGGTGCTAGGATTAAATGGCTATGCCGCCGCCACCCAGCTTAGAAAAATTTTTAACAAAAGGAAACAACAAAGTTACAATCTTTTCTGATAAAAACTGTGAGTCTGTATAAAACCATGTTTTGTTCAAAATTTGTTTATGCATATAAATCTGCTTGTTGACAGTTGTACAACAAAAACTACATACCAAAAGGTTAACAAATGTTGGGTTCAGAGTAAAACTGAAAGTATCATTTAAATGTTCCATGAAGATAAAATTTTGGGATAATTACATTAAAGCAATCTTGGCTTTATTAAGCAATATTTTGAGATCTTAAAAATTACATCCCCCAAATTTCTTGTAAACATCAAGTTATATACAAGCTTAAGGAGTTACAAACAACCCAATCAGGAGAAGTTTCACTGAGGACTGGGGTTTGACTCAATGGAAGAGTACTGGTCTGGCATATTCGAGGCCCTGCATTCAATTCCTGGGAGTGCCAAAAAGAAAGACCTGTAATCAGCACATTTTTCAAAATGTGTGTTTCTGGCAATTGAAGAAAAAGAAACTCATTTTTTAAAAATTGCTTTATAAATTTTAGATTAACAGCAAAAGTAATTTTATTTCACAATCTCAAATAGATACACCTGCATCTGTCTCCACAGTATAAGGATTAAAAGCATGTGCCACCACCCCTGGTCTTCAAGTCACTTTCTTTCAATTATCTAATGATGGCCAAGTTGCTTTGAGCTGTTACCTTGTCATTTTACACATGAAAGATAGGGTAGGAGTATGGCTCAAGTCTGCACTAAGGTACATACCTGGAGTATTGCTCATAGCTGCAGTGGTGCTGGCCAAAACAGGGGTGACAACTGGGGGAGGAATTCCTGCTGCCATATCCAGAAGAGGCTGGATAATCTCACTCTTAAAAACATTATTCTTCTGCCATAAATTTAATACTCTCACTATTTTACTCTAGAAGAATAAAGAAAAAGAACAATGAATTTTTTGCTTTTAAAACATTAGCCAATTTGTTACACAGATTATTTGAACATAGGATGTAAAAGAGTAAAATATTTCTATTGTTAAATTGCATTTCAAAAATTGTTTTCAACTATTCTATATATTCTAACTTTTTCTGCTTTCAAAATCTTAGCACACTCATGTCATGTACGTTATTCAGGCATACAGTGTAAAAAGAGATTAAAGTATTTCTATGGTAAATTCCAACCTGAAATTGTTTTTAGCCATTGTGCAATCTCTAGCTGAGGCAATAAGGGTTACTTCTGATGCTACACAAGATAATGAAAGCTACACTTGGAGTAAGCAAGGTGACAACCAGGCTTCATTTGGTATGTACATCAGTCCCCATGAGATGGATAACACAGCTGGTGACAGAACTGTCCTAAACCCCCCTTTTACATGGTCCCAGGAGCAAATAGAGGTCAAGCATTTTCTTCATAGAGCTATGTCATCTGCCCTGCCCTAAGAACTCTGAGGCAAAGGCAGACTATATCTCAATTCCATACGTCCACATACATAAAGGTGAATTTAACCCTGACTCATACAATGCTTACCTTCTGAACTAGCAAGTAACTTCAGGACAAAGTCCTCATCTAATGTGACTCTTAACAAATTTCATCTTATAAGCTATTTAAATAATTTTAGAGAAGGCATTACTCCACTTAAGAAATGTAGCTCAGCGCCTGTGTTCAGCATGTTTCCCTGACCAAAAGAAAAAGGACAATTTACCAAACTCAATTTCTGCCTAAGAAGCTTGCCATAAATGTACTTTAAACCCAGAACAATAAATGTACCTATGTACAGCATGAGGCACAATCCTCTCCTCTATTCTTTAGTCACTGTGCCTACCTAATCTCTCCCAAGATGGATGAAGTCAATACCCCACTAGCTATTACTCATTTGGCCCTTAAAATAAGAATTATGTTCTATATCAATAATGCTCTACATTATGTGGTGACTATTAATCTGAGTCCTTTACCATTTTGCAAAAATAAATAGTAAAATCTGCACCTTCCCCATCTCGTCTCTCTCTGACAGACCCTCTGACTGCAGCTGTGTATCCAATTCACGCTCTCAAAGAATGTCAACCCACTCCTACGGTATGCCATGCTGTGTTTCAACCTCACTCTCTTCTGGGTTTCTCAAGTTTTTAGGGAAAGTCCCATTTTGGGTGAGGTTCATGCAGTTGTGTCCCATTTAAACAGAATCTATAAAACTCATGACTTATGTGCTTGACATTGCCTATTTACCCTGGTCCTAGGCTAACTATCAATAAATTTTACAAACACTTAAGCCCTCAATTTCATCATTTAGAAAATGAGACTGACTGTAACAGATTTTTCTTGTTCTTCTCCTGAACTGTGACCGTAACAAACGGTTCAGCCGCTAGCACGTGCGGACCTTAGCTACAAGTCCTTAGGGTAAAGCTACAGGATATCATCAGTCACAGCTCTACAACTAACTTGGAATCCTCACCTATCTCCAACAGAATTCATATGAAATCCCAACTTAGTTCTCAAATTCTATTGACTTAGTCGTGGCGCATTACTTATTCAGCATCATACAAACTTGAGAAGACAGGGTTACACACATCTCTGTGTCACATTTTATTGAGCCCAGAGATTGCTACGAAAGAATCTTGGTTGGGAGGGCTAGAGAGATGGCTCAGTAGTTTAGAGCAACTAGGGAATCCTGAGTTCAATTCTCAGCAACCACATGGTGGCTCACAACCATCTATTACGGGATCTGATGCCTTTTTTTTTTGGCATGCAGGTATACAAGCAGAGCACTCACACATAAATACAAATAAATTTTAAAAAATTAAAAATCTCCTTGAAGGACTGGTTACAGATCCTGTAAGTGTCAGGTCTACAGGCAGGAGTACATGCCCAGTGAAGGATATCCCAGGATGTTTTACCATACTTTTTTTTAACCTTAAAGGTTTCTCTACTAATTTTTAAAAAATAAACATTACACTTCCTTCTTGAAATAAATAACAACACTTGAAGTCATACTAAGACTAGAAAAACTATCCCTTAATGCCAGCATGGAACAATCTGAGTCACAGGTATCTGGCATAGGACCCAGAACCACCATTTCTATTCTAAAGCTATCTGATACATTAATAGAAAATTTTTAAATTAGAGGCTGCTATTAAGCATTGGAAAAGAAAACAAGTTATTCAATAGTATTTGATAATAGTAAAAGTAACAATTTTAAAAATAAAGACTTTGCTCACTTTAAATGACATGCAGGTTATAATAAATGTGTAAAACTTTATATTTTAAATGATGCATACAGCCAGGTCATGGGGATGATGTACACCTTTAATTCCGGCACTTGGGAGGCAGAGGCAGGGGATCTTGGTGAGTTCAAGGCCAAACAAAGCAAGTTCCAGGACAGCCAGAGCTATTACACAGAGAAACCCTATCCTGAAAAAAAACCAAAAGGGAGAAAATAAGGGAAAAATATACAATGCTTCTAGGCTTCTGATCAACTCCTGCCTCTGCACAATTAGGCACTTAGAAAGTACTGGGCAATCTTTTGGTTTATGTGGACATTTCTCAATGTCTGATACCCATGTTCTTGAAATCCCAGCAACATCATTCTGTTTATATATAGCATCCTCTATTATTACTGAGATTACGGATTCATATAATCTTCTTCAGATGGTTTTTAAAATACCTTACCCATAAAGACTATCCTGAGAGGTGTTAGTCATAAACCTACAAGATCAAGACTGATTTGTGCACTCTGTCAGAAATTCAAGTTCAAATCAGTATGATTTCTAAACCCAGTTGTTGCTACTTACTATTTCAAATTAATAAATTCTTTTACATGGGATTCTACTTTAAGAACTTACTAAGATGAGGGACTGAAAATCGGAAACATTCTTTAGGAGTACAGGCTTGGTTTACCATAATACCAAAATAACTAAAATAAAATACAAGGAATCACATCCAAGAATATTTACAGAGAATATGTAATAATAAATATATCCCCATAATAATGACTTTTAAAATTCAAGACACAATGGTGATTAAAAATAAAACTACCCAATCTTGTTGTAAGCTTTAGTTTTATGATTCTTCCTTGAAACAACCCTCACCAACTCTCTTCTCTTTTTAATGTGTTTGTCTGGGGGGGAGGGCAGAAGAGGGTGCTGAATCCTGGTATGTGTCTGATAGAAAAGTAAATGCTCTTACCAACTGAGCCATCTCCAGCCCTGTTCACCCACTCATAACCTTTTCCTAACTTGGTTTCTTTCTCTGTAGCTTTGCAGCCAATCTTGGAACTCTTGTAGACCAAGCTAGCCTCCAACTCACAGAGATCCGCCTGCCTCTGACTCCCGAGTACTGCGATTAAAGGCATGCACCACCTATGGCCAGCTACCTTTTCCTAAAAATCACTTCCAAATCAGCATTCAACTGAAGTAACCTAAGTAATGTTAGAAGGGATATGAAGGAAACATCTCCCTTTATTCTTGGCTCTTAATTCTTAACCTGCTAATTACAGAATACTTACGTACACTAAGATCTGAGTGTTGGTCATCAGAACTTACAAAATTGTAACACAAGAATTTTGATGTGTACTTTTCTATGAATGCTTGGCAAATCCTTTTTCTACAAAACTAAAATAGTAAACATCAACTCAAATACCCACAACCCTGAACTAAATGTGCAATATAATTCAAAATACTTCTGTATCCAATTTCTTTTAATAGAAGTTGCTCCAATAAATTAAAAAAGCAGCAAAAGCAATTACATCTTCTATTCTCTAAACCGTCTAAGAGTAAAAAGGAGTGTGACTGCTACAATAACTAAATATTAAAATTCAGAGTAACTAAAAGTAAATGATAACACAAGATCATATAAGATAATCTAAAGACACTAAGAAAAAGAGAGTAACTTCTCCTTTAACAAAATAATACCATACCTTGTCATCCCCAGGGCAACGATATAAATTCTGGAAAGTGCTAATGATGTTATTACTAAATCTGGGTGCAAACACGTCCTTTTCTTGACCAAATTGATGCCGGGATTGTCGCACAATGGAGTCAATAACATACAGTCCAGGTACCTTGTATTCTGGTTTACACTGGTGAGAAAAGGGTGAGAAGGAGGAGGAAACAAAAAGGTAAATCCTTAATAGAAAAAACAGTATAAACACTATTCAAACAAAAACTCTGCTCATGTCATAGGGAATAACCAGACTTTGCCAGGTCCTTACCATCCACCTCTGGAATGGTACCTTCAAGAATAAAATCTACTTTGGCTATGCAATGCATCAGATCAACTGTCACTCACCCAAATTCCAAACTAACACTGCATAACTGACTTCAATGTCTAAAAACAATCTCATAAATAAGACATTATTATAAAAAATATTTCATGATTTTGAAAAGCTAGAACAATGAGAGCAAAATCAGGAAAAAGGTTAGAAAATGTCCCGCAAGTATGTTCTAGACTCCACCTGAACATTACACTTCTGTATCAGTAGAAGAACAAATCGCACAGTCCAAAGTTTAAAGTTGTCTTAAATACCTCGTCTATAATAAAGGGGACATGACACTACCACCATAAAAATTCTGGGAAAATGCTAACCCTGAAACATGCCAGCATTTTCACACTAAGGCACTTATGTATTCTGTGAACTACAAGGCTCTCTACTTCTTGGCCCAGGGTTTCTAAGCTTATGTACTCTAGAACAAGAAACTTAAGAAAACTTGTCTTTCTCTTTATTTACTTTGTATGTATGAGTATTTGCCTGCGTATGACTGTGCACCACATACAAACCAGGTGCCTCCAAAATGAGAAGAGGGCATCAGATCCCCCTAGAAATGGAATTATAAATGGCTATAAGCTGCCAGCAAGGTGCTGGAAATAGAGCCCAGGTCCTCTGCAAGAGCAACATTGCTAGTGGCTATCCCAAGATACAGTCAGGGTGACACCATGTGGGTAATTTTTCTTTTTATCTGAAAAGTTGGTCTATGAACTGCCTATTTTAAGGTTCTAATAGCAAAAATCCATAATTTATAGACTGCATAGTAAGTATAAATTCTACACTAAGGACTGGAGAAATAGCTTAGTGGGTAAGAGTGCTTGCCATTTATCCATGAGGCCCTGAGTTCAAATCGGCATCCACATAAAACAGCTGGGTGTGACTATGCGCACCCGTGTGCCTGTCACCCCAGTGAAGACTATGGGAAGTTACTAGCCACCCTCCTCTTCATCAAAGGGCCTGGGTCACACTGTAAAGGTGCAAGAGATGACGGGCTAGGAAGATACCTCAGTTGGAAAAGAGCTCCCACACAAAAATGAAGACCTGAGTTCAACCCCCAGCATCTATAATCCTAGTGATAGGGAGATGGAGACAAGGCGATTCCTCAGAATCACTAGCCTAATCAGCAAGCCCCAGGTCCCAGTGACAGACCCATGGCATGGCAAGGTGGATGGCACAGGAGGAATAGTACTTCAAGTTGGCCTCTGGTCTCCATGTGCATGTGTGTGCACACCACACACAGACACACTCATGGGGGGTGGGAGATAAAAGGTGACCAATCTTTAATGATGTGAAGTGTCACTGAAGGATGATGGGAGAAGAAAACATTTAAAATCTCTATGAATTCTAGTGGCTGGAGGTAGTAATCCCTGCACTCAGGAGGCAGAAAGGCAGCAGCTTTCCAGGAGTTCCAGGACAGCCTCAACTACAGTGAGACCCTATGAGACACCACCAACCCCACCACCCCGCAAAAACAATCCTACTGATTGCCAGAGAAGATGTACTTCTTCCGGGATGAGCCCATTAGTAAGGTGTCACATCCCTTCAAATATCCCCCATCCACTCTCCCACCAAGTCACCAGAAAGGAGAAAGTATAAAAGGACTCAAGAGAGTGAGGGCTTTTGCCACCAAGCCTGATGACCTGAGTTTGATCCCTGGGACCTGCATGGTAGGAGATGACAAATTCCCCTAAGCTGTCTTCTGACTTCACATGTATTATAGATGAGTTCTCATCTCCAGTAAATAAATAATAAATGTTTAGAAAGTTTAAAGACAGCAGGAGGACTTGGGAAGAGAAAGGGTAGCAGGGTTAGAGACAATGGAAGGTAAGGGAGGGTCAAATGGATCAGAGTACACTTATTTACATGTGGAAACACCATCATGAAACCCAATTCAGGTGCAACTAATCCATGCTAAGGAAAACTAAAAAACAATAGGTTTTAGGATTTAGTGTTACATGGATGGACAACAAACAATGTGTCACACACCATGATAAAAGGGAACTTGATATGGTTAACCATCACTTCAGGAGACTAAAACTCACCATGGAAAAAGACTCCACCCATCACATCTGTGAGGGGGTTTCTAGATTAGGCTGGGGTGGGAAAGCCAATCCTAAGTGTGAAGAGCAGGGTCCTACGTGCTAGGGTCCCAGACTGAATACAAAGGACAGCAAATTGCCAGTGCTCCTCACTGTCTCTGAGCCCTATGATCTCACCTCCTGATGTCACCACGGTGGACTATAAGCCAAACTGTTGCCTCCCTAGGATGCTGCTGTCTGGTATATGGCAGTAGCAACAAGCCAAGTACCTGCTACACCTTATACCTGATGATCAGAGCTGTGCCTACTGATCCAGCTCTAGAACCCTTCCTTACAGATGTTAAGAACACTGACTTTAGAAACGGTGCCAGGTATCAGAATAGTGACAGAACTCCTATTTTCCTGAGGAATTTTTTAGCTTTTTTTTCTTTTTATTAGTGGAGTATTTAATGTTTCCATAATCTTGTTTACATTATGGTATCCCTGGAAAGACTGCTTCTGCTACAGATGGACATAAAAACATAACTACACACCCACACCACACCTCTAACATCTGAGCTATAAAATCTGAGTTTGGGGCAACTTAAGCTATGTAGCGAATTCTAGAAATTTGCTGTGCTGAGTTTTTATGATACACAAATTAATAGATTAGTTTAAAGACAATAAACTTAAAACTGTCCTCATTTGTACAGGAATAACACACTACAATAAATACAAAGAGTATTATCCAAGTGGGTTTGGTTATAGAAACTAATTTTCTGTAAATAATTAAAAACACAAGTCACACTTCTTGTAACATCAAACAAGGACAAACGAAATCTGACTGTGGTCACATAGGAAGAGAAAATGCAAGAGATTAAGAAAAGGTAGCTGGCTTTAGTTGCAAGAAATGAGTGGGCAATTAAAAAGTCTTGTCCTTACAAAAACATAGCTGTGTGTACAAAGACTTTCTGCATATGTACATATGCACTTCCTAACAAAATGTAAGACATTAGGCAATCATAACCAAGTTGCACCTGAAATACAGACTGAAGCCTTATGGCATTTAGAACTTACCTAAAATATCCTAGGACAAAAAAAGTTAGTAAAAAGTACATACGGACAAGGAGCCCCTGGAAATGAATTCCTTTCAAGTTACCTGTACCTAAAATGCCCAGGTCCTTGTGTACACACCCCAGGATAAAGAGTATATACATGATCAAACTCCATCGTTACTAGACTGAATGTTACATAAAAATGTATACATTTAAGGGCGACAACAAAGGTAACTACAGCAAGTATTTTCCAAAAGCCTGCCATTCTTTGTGGGAAAATAACACAGGACGAAAAACATATATAGCAAAGGGTGACCAACTGTGTTAGCTTCACTTTGGAACGGATGCTGGGGGGCTAGAGAGGTGCCAGCTCAGCAGCTAAGAACCCACACTGCTCTTGCAGAGGACCATGGTTTGGTTCCTGTACCCATGTCTGGTGGCTCACAACTACCTATAAGTACAGATCCAGGGGACCCAATGCCTCTAGACTCCAAAGACACAGACACACACATGTACACATAATTAAAAACTAGAACAGGGACCTGCTGAAAAGGATCAAGGCTTCTGGAAGGAAATTATGGTAGTGCCAAGAGTATTTGTCATGGTTTTTATTTATTTTTCATGTCTGTGTCCTAAAAGTGGCAACAAATGAGTCTCTTCTATTACTGACATAATGCAGTGGAAAACTGACAGGTTAATAAGTTTCCAACTGAGACAAAACATCATCAGAACCTAACCTAGGAAGATCACATGTTCTGTAGCCCTTAAGGCAGTCAACAGTAGCCAAAACAGCACTGAACGCAGCTCACTAAAACACAGCATCCAGACTGCATTAAAATAAACAGTGCTCACTGATACCATCAGTCCTATGTGAGTATATGAGAAAAATGAATTTGTAGTAATCATACAAAATGGTAGACTTCACAGGGACAAAAAAAAAAGATTTCAGGAATAGAGCTAAAGATTTCACTAGTACAATTCAAACTGGTAAAAAATACAATGGTTAGCTACAGGTAAGAGAAATGTCAGAAAATCATGAGGTCTTTGATTCAAAACTAATTTTGTGATTCAGATAACTAATACGTTGATTTTTTTAATAATACAAATAGTATAAGACAGATCTGACCTAAAAACAACTGCTAAAATGATAGTTCCTTAATGCCCATAGTTCTTGTCTTTGCTTCAGTCTTACAGAAAGTACACAAGATGGGGAGATGGCTCAGCCAGTGAATGCACCTGCCACCAAGCACTGGCGAACTGAGTTTGATCTCTAGGACCCACGAGGTAAAACAAAGAACTGAGTCCTGTTTCTTCATCTCCACCTGCACTATGACATACACGCACGTACTGTTTTTCACGCATGTACACCCACACAAAAATATGTAAGTGCATAGTGCTGTGAAATAACCCTGTACACTGTAAAGATGTGCTGCTCTCATTGTTAATTTAAAAACTGTTGGCAGTTGGCTAGGATGGAGCTTCAAGGCAGAGAGAATTCTGGGAAGAAAGGTGGAGTCTGAGGAGTCTTGAGCCAGGTGTGGAAGAAATATCATGGGAAGTTCATAGATGAGGTAAACTAGCCTCGGACAGCACATAGATTAATAGAAATGAGTTAAGTTACGTTTAAGAGCTAGCTAAAAACAAGCTTAAGCTATCAGTTAAGCTCTTATAATTAATAATAAATCTCTATGTGACTATTTGGGAGCAGTTGGAGGGACAGCTGATTGCAGTCCCAATGAAAACTCCGTCTACAGCATAAATTTAAACAAAAGCAGAGAATTATCAGAACATAGATTGTTTTATGGCTGCATTCATTAAATCAAAAGCTGGAGGCCCAAGTATTCTTTCTAAGCAGGTGTCCGTAAAGAAGTCAGTTTTTTGCCAGGCAGTGGTGACACACATCTCTAATCCCAGCACATGGGAGGCAGAGGCAGGTGGATCTCTATGAATTTGGAGCCAGCCTGGTCTACAAAGCAAGTACCAGGATACCCAAGGGCTACACAGAGAAACCCTGTCTTGAAAACCATCCCCACCCAAAAGTCAGTTTTAATGTCTTTTCATTTGTCACTATAACCCATCATTCCATCTATAAAATTCTCATGACTACTAACACACGGGACCATAGGTAACATCAAGTTTCTAAACACTTAATCCTTACCTGTGTTATTTGTTTATAGCACATAAATAAACATAAAATGTGACAATGCTTAACCTCTGAAACACCCTACAACAGAATTCCATGCAGAAACAAAAGGGAAGAAGTTACTTCATACATGTAACAACTAGAGAATACTTAAGCTCACAACTATTTCAAAAGGCTATACAATGCATGGCCCTATTTGTCCAACATTCTCTATCGAGTTTCAGGAGTATCAGGATGTCTTTTAAATGTTAGGATGTTGGAGCAATTTGGATTTTGGATTTTCAGATCAGGCATGTTGAATCTACACAAAATGTTGCCACCCAAGATAACTGAGTGAAAGTTACAAGTAATGTGTATTATTATGAGATGTTGGTCATTGATCTAATACACACATCTATAATTACTCTAGAGTTAAAAAATAAGCATAAGCAATTTGACCGTTACACGAATCTATCCATCCATCTTTAATTAAACAGGAATAGAGATAAAATAACTCATTTCTTGACCAGACTGACTTCTTCACATGACTGCGGGACAGTCTTATTGAAGCCTTTCCAAAACTTTTGCTTATTCAAACACACTTCCATCCTAAATCCCAAAGACGATTCATCTCCCCAAAACCTGACTATTCAAATGGATTTCTGTATGAATTGCTAAGAGATCAACCAGGAACTGGAGGAAATGCAGACCCCAGGCTCCTCCCCAAACTCATTCCAGCAGGACTCCCCATACAATTCCTACATAGTCAAATTTAAGGGCAATGGCTTCAATTTTGAACCTCTTAAAAGATTTACACTGGTGTAAAAATCTTTATCTAAACTTCTTAATCTCAAATGTTTAACCAACATTTTACGGAAAAAAACAAAGATTTTAAAATGCGGGAAAGGGGCAGAGGAATGGCTCAGTGCTTAACAGCATACACTGCTCTTCCAGAGGACCTGGATTCGATCCCCATCACTTATCTGACAGCTCACAATTGTCTATAGCTGCCATTCAAGGAAATTTGATGTCTTCCTCTGTCCACCATGAACACCAGCCACACATGGTCCACACACTTTCCATATATGCAAGCAAACACATACACAAAAAAACATAACAAGACATTTAATTTCTACTTTGTACTCATTGATTCTGTGAGACATGGTCTCTACATAACCCTGACTGTCCCAGAACTTACTATGATGTTGGCCTTTGATTCAGAGATTCTCCAGCCTCTGTGTCCTAAGTGCTAGGATTAAAGATGTGCACCAACAGCCCTGCCTAAACTGATCTTTGTTAAAGGAGGGTCAGAATAAAACACATCAAGTATTCAAGATAACTGAGTATAGAGAACGATACAGTAGTCGTACTTTGATCCCTTCACCTTCCGTAGCATACTGCAACCTTGCCACATGTTAATGCCAAGTATGAATAAGTAAAGTCTAAGTCCTAACAGTGTATTTCAGACTGGCATCAACAGTTTCAATCGTAAGTAGGAGTACAAAGAACAATGACCTATGCTACCTAGACTCTCAATAAAGACAGTAAATGTAAGTGTGCTGAATAGTTTTATGTCAACTTGACACAAACTAAAGTCATCTGAGAGGAGGAAGCCTCAATTAAGAAAACGTCTCCATAAGATAAAGCTGTGAGCCAGCATGCAGGGTATTTTCTTAATTAGCAATTGATGGGGGAAGGTCCAGCCCTTTGTGGGTTGTGCCATCCCTGGGCTGGTGGTCCTAGGTTCTACGAAAAAGCAGGCTGAGCAAATCATGAGGAGCAAGCCAGTAAGTACCGCCCCTCCATGGCCTCTGCATCAGCTCCTGCCTCCAGGTTCCCATCCAGGTTGAGTTCCTGCCTTGGCTTCCCTCAACCAACTGTGATTTAAGATAACAAAATAAGATGTATCCCTATTTAGTGCATTAATGGCTCAAACAAAATGAGAGAGCAAAAATGGTTGGGAGAAAATATTTCAACGCGTATTTTACATAGATACAAAAGTTGCTTTCTAAGCAACAGCTTAAAATAAATAGTGAGAATCTCCTTAAAGGCCATACACAGCAACAATTTAAAACATTTGAATAACCAATCATAATGGCATAAATGTTTTCAAGAAGCAAAGCAAACTTGGTAAAAATATCTGCTTAAAGGCTATCATTTTCAGACTTAACAAACCATCACTTTCATTTTATTTCTCAATAAAAAATAAAACAACTGGGGTCTTTTTGTTTTGAGAAAGAATCTGGCACAGTCCAGATGGGCATCTGCTTTGCTAAGCCTAACCATGAATCTCAATAGTGCCAGGGACTAAAACACTATGGCCCATGTGCCTGCACGATCCTATGGTACAAAGTGCTGAGACAGAATGCAGAGTCACTGGTGTGCTAGGCCAGCACTCCACCTGCAAAACTACATCGCAACACTTGCAAGTTTCTTTTTAACAGTCCATCAAAACTTAAGCTCAAGTTTTGATTTAAAGGAGAACATAAAGGGTTGGATGATGGCTCTGTGGATAAGAGTACTTGCTGCTCAGCCGGGCGTTGGTGGTGCATGCCTTTAATCCCAGCAGAGGCAGGCAGATCTCTGTGAGTTCAGGCCACCATGGTCTACAGAGTGAGTTCCAGGACAGCCAAAGTGCCAAGATTACATAGAGAAACCCTATCTTTGGGGGGAAGGGAGGGAGAAGATTTCTTTAAAAGTTAAATCACATGCTTAAAAATAAGTAAATGATGGCTAAGAACACAAGCATCAATACAAAACTACAGCACATTTAGCCTAGGTAGTAAAGAAAGAGCACATGTACTTACTTTCTGAATGAATTTTTCAACACTTTGTACCACGTGTTTATAGAACTGTAAGAAAAAAGAAAGTGTGATTCCAAAATCAGTTTGCACAGGATAGAATACTCTGCTGACCACAGGCTTGAGAAGGGCTCCAAAAGCCCATCAAATAAATGTCAGACAAATTCATGTCGTTCACCTTATGGGAAACTAGTTGTTTCTTTTAATTCTTCAAGCAATTCTTTGAAGCACATAGCATATAGCTAAAGTATATTATGAAACTTCCAACATTTTTATGAAAGCACACTTTGACAAATTGAATTGACAGCAAAATATTGTATACTGACAAATGTTATATTTTTTCCAGAGAGGGAAAACTTAGAATGTCCTACAGTATCATTTTAAGACCTAAATCAAGGTGGATACCAGAAAAAGCAAGTAACTCTACCTGCAGAACACTAACAAATGTGAGAGCCTATTTCAAGCACAGGCAGAGAAGAAGAAATGTGTTAATAAATCGTGTAGAATGAAATGAGATGATTCACTATCAAATATGAGAACACTTAATGTACAATAAAACATTCAACATAAACCTGAAAGTAAAACAGAAATTATAGACAACACAATTTTAATGTGTCAATGGTAATGTCACTATTAGAACATTTCTATTTTTAAGAACTTGAATTAAACTTCCAGTCTCATGACTTCTGCTTTACAAAGGATCGCCCCATCCCTTAGACTGAGGAGACATCAGAACTAAAGCCAGAACACTGAAATGTATACATGGGTTTACTATAAGAATAGTAGCACAAAAGCATTTTTATCAAAACAAATTCATACATGTTATCAACATACTGTGCTTTGGTTGTTCTCTAAGAAAATGTAGGGGCTGGAGAGATGGCTCAGCAGTTAAGAGCACTAATTGCTATTCCAGAGGACCTGGGTTCAATTCCCAGCACCCACATGGCAGCTCACAACTGTCTGTAACTCCAGTTCTAGGGCTTCTGACACCCTTACAGACACACATGCAAGCAAACATCAATGCAAGTAAAATAATAATAGTAATAATAATTTTTAAAACAATGAAAATGCCAATATTCTTAGAAGAGTTATATGCAAGCATATAGGGACCACTATTATTAAGGACATCTGAAACTGACATATAAAAGCCAGGAAAAAGTATCAGTGCAATGAGTATGTGTTTGTGTGTCAAGTTGACAAGGATGGATTAATCTTGGTTGTCAACATGACTACTGGAATCATTGAAAACCCAAGTTTCAGGGCACACCTACAGGGACTTTTTTTTTAAGATTTACTTATTATGTATACAGTATTCTGCATACATGTATGCCTGCAAGCCAGAAGAGGGCACCAGATCCCATTGCAGATGGTTGTGAGCCACCACGTGGTTTCTGGGAATTGAACACAGGACCTCTGGAAGAGCAGCCAGTGCTCTTAACCTCTGAGCCATCTCTCCAGCCCATACAGGGACTTTCTTAATCAAATCATTTGAGGTGGCAAACTCAGATTAAAGGTTACAGAAGAAGGAGGCTTGCCCTCATCCTTACTGGCAAGTTCATGGATCCTGGTGCTGAGGCATTTCTTCACTGGTATTAAAACCTACTTCTTCAGGAGTCCAATGTAGACTGAAGAGCAGCAGCTCTCCAGGAGGTCCAGCTCCAGTCTCCTGAACTGAACAGCTACCAGACTCTTGACTTTTCTGTCATAAGACAGCCAGTGTTGGACTATCCAGACCACAGCCTGTAAGTACTCTAATAAAACCCCTTTCAATAAATAAGTAAGACTCTCTTCTGTTTCTACAGGGAGCCGTGGATTAGCACAGTATTTTCCTGTTGCTGTGACAAAACATCCTAATGGAAGCAATCCAATACATTTCTATGTCAGATACAGGAACAGAGGCTTGAGACGCTTAGTCACACTGCATCCACATTCAAGGAGCACAGAAGACAAGAGATGTGGTTCAGTGGCTTAAAATAAAGTACTTCCCAAACAAACTCAAGGGCATGAGTTCAATCCTCACATCCCTGGTGAGGGAGAATGCTGCCCTCTGACCGCCACACATGCACCACAGCACGGAAGTGCCCACATTCACAAGCACAACCCCCAGAGTAACAAAAATAGAATTTAAAGCAGCAGCAGCAGCAGCAGCAGCAACAGATAGGAATGTCTGCTGCCGCTCAGTGCCCTTTCTCCATTTATATGGCAGAGGATAGTCCCACAACCCAGAGTGGACAAGGCTGCCCAGCTCAGTTAAGGCAATCAAGGCAATTCCCCACAGGCATGGCCCAAACCCATCTCCCAAGTGATTTCAGATCAAGTCATGCTGACAATCTAACACTACCCCACAGACTATCTCAAAAAAAAAAAGGTTGGAACACAATGGAGGAAGATGCCTGATAAAGCCTCTGGACTCTACATAACCCTTAAGAATGGCACACGTACAACGCGTGTGCGCACACACACGTGCACACACACACACACACACTCATACACACCAGGGTTATTTTACTTAAAGACAAATTTATTACGCACCTTAATGGCTTTGATGGCTGCCTTTGTAATCTGGGTCATTTTTGCTTTAGAAATAGGTGGTTTATAGTCATTCAGCGAATATAACTGATGAAAAAAAAGAAAAACAAATGTTAAATACATCACAAGTGCCTCTAAGCAATTGTGAAACTACTACCATTTTTATATTCTCAATGAAATAAGGGGTAACTTTAAAAAGTCCCAACAACACTAACACAGGGAAATGTACAATTACAATCAGCTATTGCCTCACACTTGCTTATTCATAATCAATATAAAGTTAGAAGAATAGAAAACTTAGAATCCCCATACACTGCCATTGTATGAGTACTACACTGAGTATTAAATGAGTATTAAAATATGCAGCAACTTTATAATATACTCAGGAGCTAGTGTGGCTCAGTGGGGAAAGTGTCTCCAAACCTAACAACGTGAGTTCATTTCTCAAATCCACACGGTGGAAACAGAGAACCAACTCTCCTTACACAGGCTTGCAGACACGTATCAAATGAAAAAATAAGACCGTGGCAGCTTCTCGAAAAATATTAAAAATGGTCACCATGTGATCAATTCCACTCCCAAGCATACAATAAATACTAAAATCTGTGCCTCTGATGCTGAGTGTGTGGGCAACACCTTTAACCTAGAAGTAGAGGCAGGCTGATTCTCTGTGAGTTTGAGGTCAACTTGGTCCACATAAGCAAATTCCAGAACAAGTCAGCCAGGACTAAACAGTGAGACTGCTCCAAAAATGAGGGAGGGAGGGAGGGAGGGAGGGAGGGAGGGAGGGAGGGAGGGAGGGAGGGAGGGAGGGAGGGAGGGAGGGAGGGAGGGAGGGAGGGAGGGACGGAGGGACGGAGGGACGGAGGGACAGAGGGACAGAGGGAGGGAGGGAGGGAGGGAGGAAGAGAGAGAGGAAAGAAGGGAGGGAGGGAAGAAGGGAGGGAAAACAAGGCATGTCCTCCTGCCACATTTATAGTTATCTTTAAAAAACAAAAACTACCTCACCACTTGACTTCAATAGTCAAGAACTTCCCTTTGAATAAAACTATAGTTAAGGCTCTCACGTGGTCAACTGCCTCTCATGTCATGTTTATAGCCTCTTGCTCATAGCACATACACTCTTCTCAGTTCCCTGCTACCGTACCCTTAAAATGAGATTTGCTCTCTTCTAGTCAGAATACTTCCTCCAAGGGTCTCCCCATTAGCTAATATGTACTTTTCCCTAAATCACCTAAAGAGGAAAGGCTTCCGTAACTCCCCATTACCAAGCTTCTATTTATGTATTCACTGTCTCACCATTTACCTTTTAAGTCATCAATTTGTCTGATTATGTCTAATATTTTAGTTTTCAAAAAAAATGCCACAAAGATATTGGTGACTGACACAAATAAAAGGTTAACATTCCTTTAATGCAATTTAAGTGATTAAGTGGCTAACTACACACCAAGTGCTTTGCAAACAGAAAGTAAGAAAATTAGCTAACAAACACCTCATCTGGGCTAGGGCTGCTGCCAAGGACCATGTCTGGATCCATGGTCCTACTGCAGCCAGGATCTGTGTTGATTTCCGTGTCTCTGGGCATCAAAGGCAACACCAATGCCAGGGGTCTAGGCCGCCACCTGGGGCCATGCTGGTGTCCAAGGGCCACGCCAATCTGAGTGGCCTCTGCTGCCACCTGGAGCCATGGTGACATCCAAGCACAGGCTGCTACCAAAGACCAAGTCTGGGCCCATGTTCCTACCACAGCTGGGGTCTGTGGCCCATGGTACCACCAAAGGTTACACAGATGCCTGAGATCTGGGCCACAACCGATGGCCAAGTTGGTGTGTGAGAGCTGTGTTGCCAACAGGGCCATGCCAATCTGGGTGGCCTTCACCGTGGGGGGGTGTCCTGGGTTGATGTTCATGGCTCCTGTTGCCACAAGGGGTAATAGGAGCTATATGTGTTGAAACCAGAGGGCCCTGCTGAGCCAACCCCACCCCTCACCAGGCCTGCCCCTCCCTGAACACTACAGCAAGACAGCTGCTAACACCACAACCAACCCTCTCCTGCACTTGGGAGAAATGGCCCGACTGCTCACCATGGGTGTGGGAGAGCTGGTCCAGATGGCATGGCCTAAGAGAGCTGGCTCTACCCATCCGCGATGGGGCGGTCCCAGTGGCCAGGACTGACCAGCTACCACGCAGACCCATATGTGGGCCTTGCGTTAGCTCACCCTAACATCTACCCAATCTATCACCTGCTGGAGTGCGTGAAGTGCAGAGTCACAACCAAGTATCTCCATGACTCAGAGCAATATCAGGACATTCAAAAGGAGTTGTAATGAGGGTTCAGCGATGATGGTTAGCCAGAGGCCTTAAATCAAACCAATGACTCACTGCAATGAACATTTTGTGGTGGGGCTGATAGGACAAAAGGTATATACTGCGTTCCTGATGTCAATAGGAGTAAATGAAGAAGTGTTGGAAAGACGGATGAGCAAGTTGGTTTTTGCTTGTTTTGTAAAATTTTAATTAAGTTGCAGGGGCATGATACAGGGTGAGGGGTGGATATGGAAGGACTAGGGGGTCAGTGGGATTGGGGTGCACGATATGAAATTCCCAAAGAATTATGTTGGAAACAATTACAAACAGCCTTTCTCTTCAATGCACTCTGGGGGCACCCACACATTCATTATATTATCTGACGAGATTCAGGTCCCAACAAGAAGACTGATTCCAACTATGGCAGTGGGATTTAAGAGGGGAGGCCTAGTGGGAGGTCCTCAAGCGACATGGGGCAATATCCACAGGATAAAGTTGTTCTCGTGTGACACTTCAGCAGTTTCTTGGGAAAAGCCAAGCTTGAACCTGGTCCCACTAAGTGCTCCGCTTCATGTGATCACAAGTGCACAGTAAATGCCCCTGCTGCCTATGAGGGTCCTCACCTGAACAGAACCCATTGCAGGCACCACATTCGAGAGATACCAAAACAGTAAGCTAAAAGGACTCTCTTTTGTATTAAGCATTTCAGTATCATCACAAAATGCTAATTAGTAAGGCCACACTGTTTCTACTCTAGCACATCTGTTCAGCTCTATTCTTGTAGCAAGACACTAATAAACTGTGTTTGAACCAAAACAACCAAACTATATGATAAAAGAACTTAGGAGTAAAAGCAACCTTTGAATCTGAGTAGTACCTTAACGCAGGGTGGTCTTTCCTCTTTTTGATAAAACATATCACTAGAGAGAATTCTCCTACCCTCATATGTACTGAGACTCATCACCCAATCTTAACAAAATATTTTCAAACTATTTCAAACAAAACTTTCAAAAACATTTCAGTGTCCCTGGAAATTTGATCAATATTCAACTAATCCTATGGCTCTGGAAGAGTCTAACAGAACTGGTCATAAACCAGAACCATCAACAGACATATGGCTGTGCATCAGTGCAGGTTTATCTACGCCTTCAAGGCTGCTGGCTTTTTGACCAGATGGATTAAAGAGTAAGTATGGATCAAAAATAAGAGTAATTCATCGTTTGAGACCAGCCTGGTCTACAAAAGCTAGTTCCAGGACAGCCTCCAAAGTCACAGAGAAACCCTGTCTCGAAAAACTAAAAAAGAAAAAAAAAAAAAAGAGTAATTAATCTTTTTCCAAAATAACCTTTTAGTGCTTTAATCTACAATCTCTCAAATCTCAATTTCTTAAATCTCCAAAGACACAAGAAACATCACAAAAGTTCCTGCCAATACAATTTTCACACTTTCAAGATGCGTGCTGACCAGAAGTACCATGACTTTCACAATGAAAAGAAACAAGGGAGGAGCAACAGGTAAGAGGGTGTCAGCTCCCAGACAGTGGAAAGGGGTTGGCAACTGATGAAACAAGGAAACCACAGCCATCGCACACATATAAGATGCAGTCACTGTACAAAACCTTCTTTTCACAGTCTCCATACTCAAGACCAAGGCATTAAAGATGGCAAAAGCAAGGGCTGAAGAGATAGCTCAGCTGTTAAGAGCACTGACTGCTGTCCCAGAGGACCTGGGTTCATTTCCCAGCACCCACATGGCAGCTCACAACTGTAACTCCAGTTTCACGGGATCTGATACCTTCACACAGACTTATACAACAAAACACGAGATGTACATTAAACAAAAATAAATTATAAAAAAGAGGGCAGAAGCAGCAACTGTGAATAAATGTCCTCATCTAATACTGCAACAACTATTAATGTCTAAAACTCAACTGACAGTTGGTATTAAATTTTACCTGGTGATATAAATAAAGTACTGGAAGAACTTAAGTGTTAAGTGAAAAACATTGTTCTTTGGGGGCAATCGAGGATATTCAGAGACTTCAAAACCACTTGTTTATGCTATCTCAAAGATTATATTTTATTATCTTTATTCTAGTCCACTTGTGCATACACCATCTTCACAGTTCACCTTCTCCAAAATTCTTATATTGAAGCCCTAACCTCCACTACAACTATATTTAGAAACAGGGTCTCCTTAATGATGGGGATGTCCTTCTGTATGCTGTGAAACAATGTTTCTCTTATTGGTTGATGAATAAAGTTACTTTGGCCAATGGACAGGCAGGATGTAGCCAGGCAGGAAGTATAGGCAGGACTACCAGACTAGGAGATGCTGGGAAGAGGGATGCAGGGAGTGAGAGACTCCATGTAGCTGCAGAGGGAGCAAGAGGTCTGGTAAGCCAAGACCATGTGGAGATACAGATTAACAGAAATGGGTTAATAACTAAGAGAAAGCTAACCAATAAGAAGCCTGAGCCATCAGTCAAACAGTTTATAATTAATATGAGCCTCTGTGTGTTTATCCAGGACTAAACGGCTGCAGAACTGGTCGGGAAAGACACTTCTGCCAACACTTTGGAGGTGATTAAATTACATCATATAGACAGACAGGAGGATGACGGTCTGTCAAAAGCCAGATAGCACAGTTTTGCTCACAGATGTGTATATATTCTTTCACAAACCCAAGCTCTTTCTGTACCCACCCCTCCCTTCCTCTGTGAGAAGGCAAGTATCCATCAGGCAGGAACAGTTTCTCCCAGGAACTCAATGGACAGCACGTGGAGCCTCGACTGCCTAGGCTCAAGAACCATAAGGAAAAAAAATTGTTTAAAACACTATTAAAAAATGGGTTATATGAAACTTTCCTACCAATTAAAAGCATGTTATTGTTATTAGTAAACCAATTACAACATTGAGAAAAAGACTAAAATATATTCATAGCTGTTAAGCACATATGTCCTCCAAATTGAACATTATTTCCAGTAAAGGGGGAAGGAGGGGAATCCTCACATTCAGGAAACTCAGCAGGCAAGATTCACATAAGAGGTTCAGGAAGTTCATGAAACATACCAGACACAGGAAGCTCTAGGATATGGGTTTCGTGAGCCAGCACCCATGCTGGATGGGCCTTTCAATAGTGTAAGAGCTAACTGTGAGTCATCTGTACTACTGGAACTAGCACTAATAAACTTACTGGTTCATCCAGCTAGAAGGATGGAACTGTTTCTTTGGTTTGTCATCAGTGCCCTATCCAGGATAAAGACATGTTTGCATTCTTTTCCACAGGAATAGTCATATAACACAACTGGTGCCCAAGCATGACTAACGTAACCAAAGTAAAGAGGAGGAAAACATACACAGCCCCTGCAAAGGATGGTAAAACAAGCAAATGAAGCCATTCTGTCTGAAGATGAAGAATCCATGGAAGCAATCCCAATATGACTACATTTTCCCAATATGCGCTAAAGGATAGTGTGGCTCCTTGTTGTAATGACAGCTGTGTGTTCCCTGTGTTATAACACACAGACTCTAGATGGAGCCATTTGAGTGGAGCATCATTTGGGAAAGGGGACAATTTTCCAATAGCCACTGTCTACACAGTATGGGATAGCATTATCACCTTGATGAATAGCATCCCACACAATTATGAAGTTATATGGCTGCCCTAATATTCTTAACTGGCTGAAGAATACATTTACAATCCCTCAAGTACTGACTATGAAGTTGTAGTGGCAGTTGTGTGATATTTGCTTTGGGCCATACAGCATTCAAATGAAGCTCATCTTAAGTCCAACAGGAAGGGAATTACAGGGATGTAGAGAAGGTTCAGCGATTAAGAGCATTGGCTGCTATTTCAGAGGACCCGAGGGATCAATTCCCAGCACCCACATGGCAGCTCATAACTATTTGTAACTCCAGTTACAGGGGACCTAACACCCTCACACAGACATACATGCAGACAAAACACCAGTGCATATAAAAAATAAAATTATTAAAACAAAGAAAGGAATTACAAAAAAAATTAAAAAGAATGTATGCTATCCCATTCTCTGTACTGACCTCTAATTTAGCACACGCACACAAAAGTAAAATAAGGAAGGATGACAAGGAGACATTGGTCTGCTGTTTGTAACAGCTAGTGAGACCTAAAGAAATACCGATCATTATCTATCCTTAAAAACCCTTACCAGACACAAAGATTTGTCACCTGGAACAAAAATTAAGTAGTGAAGGAGAATGTGAAATAGAAGAGACGATACTCATAATGGGCTGGTGAAATAGCTTCTGTGTAAAGGAGCCTGCTTGGCTAGAAATCCAAGTTTGACACCTAAAATCCACATAAGGAGGAAGCAGAGAATGGATTCCTTAAAATCAGCCTCTAACCTGCATACACATACCACATCACATGTACCCCACCACACATATATCATGTACACACATATATATCATATGCACACACACACATAGCATATCACATGCACCCCACCACACATACATCATGTGTACACACAGACGCATATCACATGCACCCCCACCACACATATATCATGTACACACATATATATCATATGCACACACACACATAGCATATCACATGCACCCCACCACACATACATCATGTGTACACACACATAGCATATCACATGCACCCCACCACACATTATCATGTACACACTCATATATCATGTGCACACACACACATCACATGCACCCCGCCACACATATATCATGTGCACACACACATACTATATCACATGCACCCCACCACACATACATCATGTATACACACATATATCATGTTCACACACACATACCACATCACATGCACCCCACCATACATATATCATGTACACACACACATACCACATCACATGCACCCCACCACGCACATATCATGTACACACATATATATCATGTACACACACATACCACATCACATGCACCCCACCACACATATATCATGTACACACACACATACCACATCACATGCACCCCACCACATATATATCATGTACACACACACATACCACATCACATGCACCCCACCACGCATATATCATGTACACACACATATGAAATAAACATTATTAATTTAAAAAGATATATACTTCACGGGCCTGACCTTTAATACAGGATGGACAAACAAGCATGCAGATGAGGGCCTTAACAATGAACCAGTTCAGAAACTATGATAAACAAGACATATACTCCTCTGAACTGTTTAGACTGGAGACTTTTAAACAAGCAAAGAACTCCCCAAGGTCTTGTTCATGAGGCTATGGGCCATGGGGGTAGATCAGATCAGTCTGAGTGCCAGGAGAATGGAGAAGCCAGAACAAGTCCTAGCCACCTGTCCTTGAGACAAAGGCAGTACAATCTGAGACAATATAATGGAATCCCTGATTCCACCAGCCATTACAGACACTTCGCTATAGTCTGTTAAGAGTCCCATAAATAAAGCAGGAAGCAAAAAGAGACATTATTGAGGAAAACTGGGTGCATGAGAGGCAATGTTTCATCCCAATTCACCAGGCCCTACAGGACTGTGCACAGGGGAGCTGGAAAGACCAGCAGGTGCTTCACAACTGGTATGGGGCTTCAGCCCCAACACTGAGCCCATGGTAGGGAAGGATCTTTATGAGACAGGACAAGTTCTGTGGATGTGAATGGCTTCAGAGTGGTATGGGATAAGGTTCACAAACTGCTCAAGCACTCAAGATAGCACAAGGCAAAACAAAGGGGTCTGTCCAGGTCTCCTGAAGACAGAAATGCCAAAGCCCAAATGCTGCACTCGTGAGTCTCTAGAAGGCTTGAGCAACAGCTCACCAAAAGGAAGAGATGATACAACAGCACAAGTTTAAGAAAAAAGACCAGGAAAGGGGCAAAAACAATCAGTGTCCTCGAGTATGTTATGCACATTTCACTGATGCGACAAGTATACTGGGGTAGAGCCCAGAGGTTACAAGTCAGCTACAGTGGCAGTCAAGGTAGTCAAAAAAAAAGTGATCCTGCTTCCCCTGATCCCTAGCCAGGTCCACCGAGCCCCTGGAAGCACTCAAGGATGAAGAAGCAGGATAGCTCATGGAAACTGACTCTAAATCACAGAGAGCAACACAGTAATGTCTCCCATCACATTGCTGCACCGCATCACTGCTCTTCTGCCAGAACAACTGACACAATCTTTGCATGCCACACTGAACTTGCTAAGTGATCTTTTTAATATTCTGCTAAGCACTGCATCCTAAAACCAACAAGTACTTCCTCAAAAAGGACAGGCATGGATTGTCAAAGATCTTGCTCACCCTTTGCAAAAAGGTTTCATTATATAATACCAGCTGATTTAGAAAACAGCTGAAAAAACTGGGCGTTGGTGGTGCACACCTTTAATTCCAGCACTCGGGAGGCAGAGGCAGGCAGATCTCTGTGAGTTCCAGGCCAGCCTCCAAAACAATACAGAGAAACCCTGTCTTGAGGAAAAAAAACAAAAAAAACGAAGAGTTAATTTAAATAAACTCACTCTACATTAAAAAAGATATAAAACACTCACAGAAACTGTAGGCTGTTAAATGAAAACTCCCTGTGGCCAGAGAGAGCTCCACCCCTCTTGAGTTGTTGGTCAGGGAGGACCCCACACCCTATGTATAAATCACAAAGGCTATGGTCACTAGTGTTGGTTGCTCACACAAATTAGGACAGAAGAGGCTTTCATTTCAGGACTGGGAGAAGTTCAACCATTATGAGCTCGGTGTGTCCTGCCCTGTCTACTGACTTTTTGGAAGACACTCCACAATCTGCTGTGCAAAAACTGTCCCTAACAATCACACTTGATTATGGACTCTGACCACACACTATCAACATGTGTCTGCAGGTATAATGGTAATGGATGAGATCCCTATTTTCTGATCTACTTTAAAAATACCTTCCTTTAAGGAAACCATATTTGTTACTCTAAGCTACTCTTAGCCAGATGTGCTGTGCCTGTCAAACTACCTTCTAGACATCTGTGTTTACTCCCACAGCTGCTTATGTTGCCATCCTCTCTTCAGGAAGGATATTCTTCTTTGCAGTGGGCAGCGGCTACTGCAGAAACTCATAACCATTCATACTAAAATAATCATTGCTGTGGTACGATGACCCCATGCTGAGCCATAAATAGGGAGTTAAGCAGACATGTATACTACTCCTTTCTGAGCTCAGAGCATCACGCAAGAAGGGGCAGAGGAAATACGAAGAGGTAGACAGAGGGAAAATGGAGTGCTGTGTAGTTATTTCTTCAAGCTGAAACACAACACCCCTTGGAGGGCTGAGGAAGGCTCACTCCACCAGACACACAAAAAGCTCCTGAAACTTTTAAAACTCAAGAAATACTGGGATTATAGATGAATATCATAGCTTCAAAGAATTTAGTGTAATACACAAAAACCCACATTGTACACTTCAACAGATGAAATGTATAGTGTGCATATGTCTCAATAAAGCTGCTGTCTCTAATTGGAGGTTTCTAGTCCCGCCTGCCAGTTCCCCAATAACCACTCTAAGGCTTAATATTAATTATAATTGTTTGACCAATGGCTCAGACATATAGCTCTCACAAATGAACCCATTTCTATTATTCTGTATTTTTACCACAAGGCTCGTGGCTTGTTACTCATATCTTACTTCCCCAGTGGCTACATGGCCTCTCTGTGACTCATCTTTCTCTCTGGATCTTTGTTTGGACTTCCCGCCTGACTCTATTCTGCCTGGTCATTGGTCAAAACAGTTTTATTCATCAACCAATAAAGGCAACCCATATTCACAGCATACAGAAGGACATCCCACTGCAGTTGTCTAAAATAAAAATAAAGTGAGGCATGGTAGTACAGACTTTTTAACCCCAGCACTTGGGAGGCAGGGGTATGTCTGTGTTTGAGGCCAGTCAGGGCTACACAGAGAAACTCTGTCTGAGAAAAACAAAAAAAAACAAAACAAACAAAAAATAAATTAAAAACTCTCAAAGGCCTCAAAATTCTGCAAATGGCCCACGGCCCCTCCCCCAGGTTATACAAGCAGTAAGCAACAGAAGGCACAAGCTAGTAGAGCGGCCTGCAACTCCAAGGATGCAGCAGTCACCCATGCTGTGGCAGCCCTCTCAGTGACCCAGCTGCCTCTAAGTCACCATGCTCCTGTAAGTAACCTCAATGAGCGTAGGGGCGACATTGGGCACAGTCCTCTCTCCAGCCTTTCCTGAGGCAAGTAGACATCAGCTGGGGCTCTTTCAGGAAAGTCACACTCTGCTTTTTTAAACAGATACCTCTAACTCACAGTACTTTCTGTCTCATGTCCCAAATCCCATGATAAAGGATGAAATGAATATAGTTCGTGCGGCTGGCAATTCAATGAATTTTGTCAAACTTCCTAATTATTTATTTTATTTAGATCATCACCGACATTCTCTTAACTCTTCACAAAAAAATTTCTAAGACTTTCAGTTTCTTTGTAGAACATGAAATATAAATCTAAGCAACATGAGCTGAAGTTACAACTGTCTTTTAAAAAAAAATCCATGATTTTAAAGAGTTGGAGCTGATGGGAGGTGCAAGATTTTTGCAATTCCCCAGACTGGGTTTTCTAAGGCACAGGTGATTCCTACTTCATACTAAAAACCTTAGAATCAAGTGATCCAAAGGCATCTTTGGGGAAAGGGGCAGAATATCTAACTATAAACAATAAAACAAAAACTTATTTATAATAAAAATAAAACTTATCAAACATAACTCTTTTCTTATTTTTTGTTTGTTTGGGTTTTTGTTTTGTTTTGTTTTGGTTGGGTTTTGTTTTTGTTTTTTTTTTTTTTTTTTTTTTTTTGGTTTTTCGAGACAGGGTTTCTCTGTGGCTTTGGAGGCTGTCCTGGAACTAACTCTTGTAGACCAAGCTGGCCTCAGCCTCCTGAGTGCTGGGATTAAAGGTGTGCACCACAACAACTTTTCTTAATTTTAAAGGAATGCTTAGCATCATTCTTTTCCCCCATTAGCCGTGTGTGGGTATGTGTACACATGCAAGTGGAAGTCGGAGGACAACTTGCAGGAGCTGCTTCTCTCATGTCACATGGGTAAGATCATCTGGCTTGACACCAAGTGGATTTATCCACTGAGCTATCTCCCTGACTGACCTTTATTTTCCAGTTCAAAATATTTTAATACAGAAAATCTTGAATGTTTTAAAAACCACTAAAGAAAAATACTCTCACAATTCATCGCTCGTTGAAAACCTACTGATACAAGCCACTGGGAATGCAAGACAAGGCCATCAAGTCTGTCTAAGCTCACATGCTTCTAGAACAGGACAGAGAAGGTACAAAGTGAAGACAGCATTGAGAAGAGTATGCAATAATGTACACTTTCTCAGAATAGAAAAAAATCTAAAACACTTTTTGAAGTACAAGATATCTAGAAAGAGAAATATTGGTTTTCCAGCATTATAGCCCTAAAGTAGTTTAAGCAGCAGACTTGGTGTTTAGTATGTGTGACACCTGGCTGCACAATCCCCAGCACCAAAATTACAAAGGAAGTAACTACAGACACTAATGGATCAACATGAATTTTGATACGTTTGGTTGGTTGGTTTGGAGGCAGGGTTTCTCTATGTGCCTTTGGAGCCTATCCTAGTACTCACTCTGTAGATCAGACTGGTCTCAAACTCATAAAGATCCACTTGCCTCTGACTCCCAAGTGCTGAGATTAAAGGCATCCATCACCAATGCCTGGCATGTGGGTATATTTTACAGCTAGTCACACTATAAGCATTCTTGTACGGATAACAATTAAAAAACATCCTATTTTTCAAATCTGGCAATTGCCTAAGGATATTATAGTTTTTGAATACTATTCGAAAGGAAAATATTTTAGAATCTAAGTAAACTGAAAATTGCATTTGCAGTGAAAAGTCAACATTCCCTATAGACAAATTTTTTTTGTTTTGGTTTTGGTTTTTCGAGACAGGGTTTCTTTGTGGCTTTGGAGGCTAACCTGGAACTAGCTCTTGTAGACCAGGGTGGTCTCGAACTCACAGAGATCTGCCTGCCTCTGCCTCCCGAGTGCTGGGATTAAAGGCATGTGCCACCAACGCCCGGCGACAAATATTATTTAAAGAACTATACTTAAACCACAAAAGCTTGTACATAAAGGTTCTTTCAAGTCAAATTCTTGGAATGGGAAGGCTAAAAATACTCTTAAGAAGTACACAGTTCAGGTCAAGATGGATAGATAGGTCAAATACATGTCCCCTTCTGGAATCCCTCCCTGATGGCAACTGCAAACCCTGGACTAAACAGAACTATCCATGAGGAAGACCAGTGTCAATTAAGCCTTACACTGACAGTGCAGGCATGAGGAGGCGTTGTGACAGGAGCTAAGCTCCAGAGCAACACATACTCCTCCATCAGGGTTTGAGCCGAATGCTGGCAGAGACCAAAGAACTATGAAGCCAACAAGAGCAAAGCAGCCCATAGAAATCTGCCTGGATCCAATCAGAAGAGCAGAGAAAAGCGATCTGGGAAGATGGCAAGGAGAAGCAGAAAAGGCAAGGAGAGACAGAACTTTTCTTCCCCTTCTCATGCTTCTTTCTTACTGGCTGTAACATGAGCTGAAAGGCAACCCCATTTACAATATGAGCATCTACCCAGGAGCACAAAGAAAAGAAGCACACATTATCTAAGAAATGGAGAGAGGAGGTAGTCCTGTTTGTTTTTTAACAACTTTCTGAATAGAAAACAGAAGAGCCCTAAAAACTAGTCAAGACGGTGGGAACAGGGGACACTCTTCTGAGTCTGAACTAACAAGTCCCGGGCACTTTCTGAACTATGCCTCCATAAAAGACGTCTGAAGAAGCAAAGCAAAGGCTGAGAATCACTGTCAACTACTAGTAACTTTCAGACTACCTCAAGTGAAATATGTGCTAGGTATACTCAAAGGACACTATGACCTCACACTCACTCACAGACACAGAGACAGACACAGACACACACACACACACACACACCAATTAAATGCTAATCTCAAAAGGACAACTACATTGGAGTCCTCAAGAAACTTTAAAGAAAATGGTAAAATGCCCATGCTTCAGTAACACCACACCACTGTTTGTGCAAGCAACCCTAATTAAACTGAGTGGGCCATTAAAAAGGAGGGGCATGAAAGCGGACCTGTTGGGAAGAAAAGGGGGTTCAGAGGAGGTGGGAGGGGGATAGAGGGTAATGGGTGAGTATGACCAAAACATACTATCTACATGACTGAAACTGTCAAAGAAATCAACTTTTAACAAATACTTTAAAGAAATTAAAATTCCTCTCAGTAAGGACAATATGAACCTTTGAAATAAATATGCACACAAGTTTTCAGCACTGAAAGAGAACCTACCAAGGAGGAGTGGGGAGAAATCCCTAGAACACACATAAAGATGGAGAGAGCTAACTCTACAAGTTGTCCTCTGACTTTTCCATGTGTACAATGGCACCACACCCATGCCATGAAAAAACATTTGTAAAGACATTCTTATATATACTTGCCTCATTTATTTATTTATTTATTTATTTATTTGTTTGTTTGTTTGTTTGTTTGTTTTTCAAGACAGGGTTTCTCTGTGGCTTTGGAGGCTGTCCTGGAACTAGCTCTTGTAGACCAGGCTGGCCTCGAATTCACAGAGATCCACCTGCCTCTGCCTCCCAAGTGCTGGGATTAAAGGCGTGCGCCACCAACACCCGGCCCGCCTCATTTGAGAGTTGATCATTAACTCTCTCTTTTATAGTCTCATGGAAAGCCTTATAGACAAAATATTTAAAAAAGAGTCTGAAAGTTTTTAAATTTCTGTTTTGTTTTGAGACAGATCTCTATGTAGGCCAGTCTGTAAACCAGCCAGGGTGGCCTTTGAACTCACAGAAATCTGCTTGCCTCTGCCTCCCAAGTGTTGGGATTAAAGGCATGTGCCCCAATGCCCAATTTCAAACTCTTAAAAATGTGACTAATGAAAAACTGAAGAGATTAAGGAGAAAGGATGAGTACAAGGATTAAAGACGTAATGCAGAGACTGAAAAGGCAGGGAAGGGCAGAAGGATGCAGGATGCACTGGAAAGCAGCCCACTGGACTGCATGACTGAAGACGACACATGAAATCCCACGTTTCTGTGTCAGTTTTTATTCACCAAGTAAACTGAAGTCTAAAAGCAGGAAGTGAATTGAAGAAAAAATTAGATTTGGGGTGACAGCAGCCTGACTGTAAGTATACCTTATGCAAAAAATCTAGGTGATGTGGAATTAAACTCCATAAAACAAAAATTTAAAAAGGAAATAACTCCTGAAGAGGTCATGGGAGAGAGATAAATAAATGCTGACAACTAGAAGAAAAGTACAAGAGTCAAGAGGTCGTAAGATCAAGCTTTCAGAAGGAAGAGGAGCCACATGCAAGAAGAGGACACCAGATCTGTGGCACTCACTCTGCCAACGATCCAGCACTGTCAGGGCTCCTTCAGAAAGGCCCCACAAGACTGACAGTATTTGAATTTTCTCCATTTAAAAACCATGATAACTAAACTAAAATTGATACAGTACCACATCAAGTATGTCATAGACTCATGTCTCAAACACAAAAGTAGCCATGCACGCAGGGCATGCTCACAACAGTATGGCAGCCCATGCCAGTACCTGGTATGGGCACTGAGTAGGAAGAGGAAGCTCAGGGCAGCAAAGATATATAGCAAGCCCTTGTCTTTAAAAAAAGAGAGCAAGAGCAAATGGGCCTGGCAAGAGCACCAGCGGGTTCAATTCACAAGGGCTCAAATGGCAGCTCACAGCTTTAACTCTTCAGGCTCCTGACACACAAGTGACACACGGTGATACACAGACATCTATGCAGACAAAACACCCATAAACATAAAATAAAAAACAACTAAGTAGGGGCTGGAGAGATGGCTAAGAGGTTAAGAGCACTGACTGCTCTTCCAGATGTCCTGAGTTCAATCCCCAGCAACCACATGGTGGCTCACAACCATCTACAATTCAATCTGATGTCCTCTTCTGACATGTAGGCAGAACACTGTATATGTAATATATGTAGTGAGATGGAGACAGGGAGGGATATGACTGGGCGGAGAGGAATATAAGGCAGGAGGAGACGGGAGCTCATTGCAGTGTAGGCAGTCAATCTAAAGCAGTCTGAGGAGTACTGCAGTCAGAGGCAGTCAGTCTGGGAATGCAAGCTGAGGTTTCATAGAGGTAGCTGCAGTCTAGGCAATCAGTCTGAGGACGCATTCAGTCTGAGGATTTCTAGAAATAGGATCACCCCTTTGGTATGAGGATTCAGCAGAGGTAAGAACTAGTGTTTGGCTGTTGTGCTTCTCTGATCTTTCAGCTCCCCTTGCTCAATATCTGACTCTGGATTTTTATTATTAATACTGATTAGAATTCATGCTATACTGTGAGTTGCTTGCTCATCTTGGTAAGTGGTGCTGTAGCAAGCTGAAGATGATGCTTATACAGTAAGCACACTTCAGCTTCGTGGGCCTCAAGCATTGATACAGAAAAGCATACCTACCCTCAGACTGTAGATGCATTCAGGAGAAAGTACCCACCCCTGAACATGCATCTTTTCAGATATAACAAAAGAATCCACACTATTTGAAATGTGTCTTCCTTCTACCTAAGTTTCTCTCAACGATTAACTCTGAACTTCACCATGCTGTTTTGAAGAACGCTAAATAAATGGTTTGATGTCACAAGTGATCACAATCCTAAAGCTATGAAGATGGCCAGGCAGAACAGTGTAGACCTTTCATCCCAGCACTTGTGAGGAAGCTATCTCTGCTGAGTTCCAGGTCAGCCTGTTCCACATAGTTCCAGAACAGCCAGGGCTACAGAGAAATCCTGTCTTAAAAAGAAAGTAAAAGGTAATTAAAGCTAATTTATCTTTAATGATTCAAATTATTAATAAAGAGAAAGCAAAAATGAAATATAAGGAGGAAAAAACAGAACCTAGTTATATTGCAAATGAATAACAGATCACATTAAAAGAGGAAAAAGACCCAACCCAAATTATTTTTTAACTGGTATGTTAACTATATGATTCTCAGGCTAAACAAAAAAAGACAACTATAAAAAAGTATTAAGCCTTAGCTAGTACAGTCTGTTTGCAAAGACATATGCCTTAGCCTTGAAGCTTCTTCTGTGCTTTAGGTCGAGTAAATAACCAGTAAGCATAGTACAGAGTAGTGGGTCAAACAACTCTTTGACAGGGGTCAAAGTTTCTGATAACCTAATATCAGATATTTACATTACAATTATAACTAGCAAAATTACAGTTATAAAATAGCAACAAAAAGCTGGGCGGTGGTGGCGCACACCTTAATCCCAGCACTAGGGAGGCAGAGGCAGGCGGATCTGTCAGTTCCAGACCAGCCTGGTTTACAAAAGCTAGTTCCAAGACAGCCTCCAAAGCCACAGAGAAACCCTGTCTCTCGAAAAACCAAAAAAAGCAACAAAAATAACTTCATGGCTGGGGGTGGGGGGGTAACCACAACATACAGAACTGTATTAAAGGGTTGCAGCATTAGAAAGGTTGAAAACCACTGCTATAGATAATAGAAGTCAGGGTTCTCACTAACAGGAAAGTAAATACAGATGGACCTTGTGAAGGTATGATGAAATCACAGTTTTGTAGATGTGTCTAGAATTGTGTTTGTAAAATAAAATGTCTAGTTTGATCTACTGACACACTTATAGCCACCAAATGAAGCCTGAGTTTCTTGAAGAAATGGCCAGACAAAGTTTAGGCAGGAATAGCTTACAGTATCAGAAAATAAGGGGATATTCCAAAAACGTATTAGTACTTGTCAAAGGGCCAAAAAGGTTGGCTTGAAGAATCTCTGATTAGTCAAAACTGGCCATGGAAGATCTTTAAAGGCCAGTGAACAAAAAAGAATACATGAGTTTACAATAATATACACAATTATATTTACATATAAATTAAGAAAAGGGAAAGCTCTCACAGATGCAAAGAAATACAGACACAACAAACTCAGAAAATAACATTTGGTGACTATATTAGTACTGACACAGGCAAGAAATGAATTTATGCAGCCAGGGGTTGGTGGCACACTCCTTTAATCCCAGCACTCGGAAGGCAGAGGCAGGAGGATCTCTGTTAGTTCCAGGCCAGCCTAGTCTACAGAGCAAATTTCAGGACAGCCTCCAAAAAAATACAGAGAAACCCTGACCCTATCTCAGAAAGAAAAAGAAAAAAAAAAAAAAAAAGAAATGAGTTTATGCTAAAAACAAAAAACAAGTGGGCAAATTTAGGTGATATTTTTTATATTTGCAACAAAATATCTTGCCAATAAGAGAGAAGGTACAAAGGTAGAGAAAGCAGAGAAACCTGTAATCAAGAACCACTATGCCTGCCTGCTGATGACACAGATGCTCGTAAGTCAAGTTGCACAATGCTAATTCTGAAGGACTCCTGCCTAAAATGCATAAAATTATACAGCAATGAGTCAATATGGAGAGAAATCTAAATTGCCCTGCTGTCATCAAACACCACCACTTCAAGCTCTTAGGGGAAAAAAAAAAGAGTAACTTCCAAATTATGAGATAAAACATTAAAGTGTGGTATAGAGGGAAGACTGTGGGTACAATATATAGCTAAATTAGGCAAAAATCTCTCAATGTTAACCTCCCAATGGATAATACTGTGTTATGATTAAACAAATATCCTTTTAAAAGAAAATAAACAGCTATTCAGAGGAAACTGGCACTTTGAATTGGAATTTACTCTCAAAAATTCAGGAAAAAGAGTTGTGTTCGTATACTGTAAAGAGAAAGAAAGAAAGCAAATGTGGCCAGGCCGTGTTGGCGCACGCCTTTAATCCCAGCACTCGGGAGGCAGAGGCAGGCAGATCTCTGTGAGTTCGAGACCAGCCTGGTCTACAAGTGCTAGCTAGTTCCAGGACAGCCTCCAAAGCCACAGAGAAACCCTGGCTTGGAAAAAAAACAAAAAACAAAAAAGAAAGCAAATGTGTTTAACACCAAGATCTGGGCTAGAGATAGAGAGATGGTGCAGCAGTCCTCCTTCAGAGGACTCAGTTCAACCCTCAGCACCCAGTGTCTCAGAGCCATCTAATTCCAGTGGCAGGGGATCCGACACTCTCTTCTGACTCCTGTGAGGCACCCACTTGATACACATCACACACACAAGCAAAGCACTCAAACATTTGGACATGATGTCAATTAAGCTACTAAAAA
Source organism: Mesocricetus auratus (assembly GCF_017639785.1). Lineage (NCBI taxonomy): Eukaryota > Metazoa > Chordata > Mammalia > Rodentia > Cricetidae > Mesocricetus > Mesocricetus auratus. The sequence goes on along the minus strand of NW_024429199.1, from coordinate 40,353,580 downwards.
ATTAACCAATGGGCCTCCTTACAAAAGGTAAGGAAGAGGACTGGAGGCATCTTGCCACCCCGCCCCCCCAATCACGATCCCAGGTCAGGTTGCTGGGTACCTCTGGTTCGAACAGAACTCATAGGCAGTGTGACCTAATCCGCAGCGAGAACCTACGCATTGGGTTGCTTGTATTAGTGTACTCCCAGGCTTTTTACATTTACAAATGTCTGAGCTGATCCTTGTCTTTATATCTGCAAAAATGGGCAAGTTCATGAAACCCTAGACAGTGGTGTTGGTCTTGTCTGAACAATACTCCAGACAAAGAGCCACCATCATGAACAGTAATGATGATGACACTTCAGATCATACTTATATCCATGTGTTGGTTGGTGGCTGGAACTGACAGCTGCCACCAGAAGGAAAATCACCAAAAGATCAAAGTCCTTTGTGAAAGTTTATAATTATGTCACCTCATGCCCACAAGGTGCTCTGTGGATATCCTCCCCTTAGACAAAACTGTTGTCAACAAGGATGTCTGTAGAGACCAAGCTCTGAAACACAAGACCAGGCAGGAGGCTAAGGTCAAGTCTGAGGAACGGTGGAAGACAAGGCAGAACAAATGGTTTTTCCACAAGCTTTGCATGGTTTTTCCACAAGCTTTGCATTTAGGTATATTTTTGTTTTGTCAGTAAATTTTTTTAAAAAAAGAAAAAACCACAAAGGCTAATTCACACCTTTCTTTCTGTCCGAATACCTACAAAAAGTGCATTTCTTTGGTAAAAATCACAATGGCTGATATCAGTTTCCCATCTACAAATGGAATAGCACCCCCCATCCTTTTATACAGCTCTCCTAAAGAGTGCCTGAAACACAGCAACTGTTTGGGAGGAGGCAGAGTTTAAACAATAAACACAAATGAACTACCTTAATTCAAACACTGTCAACTTTATGGCATCAACAGAATTACTCAATTAAAGAAAGTCATTACATCAGTTTGGGGTAACCTTTACAGTATCACTATATAGAGATTTCTACATTACTGCCTAGGTTGTATAACTTCAACTTTTTGTACTTTAGCTGTAAGGAAGAAAACGAGCTCTGAGGAACACATCAAATTCAGAAGGTATTAAAATAAAGATACCAATTTTTGCCAGGCGGTGGTGGCGCATGCTTTTAATCCCAGCACTCCGGAGGCAGAGGCAGGCGGATCTCTGTGAGTTCGAGGCCAGGCTGGACCGACAGCCTCCAAAACAATACAGAGAAACCCTGTCTCGTAAAATAAAAAAATAAAAAAAAGATAATGTCTGAGGTACTTCTTAACTCACAGTGGGTATACTTACAAACCCATGGGTTGTCAGTTCTTATAACATAGAATTATAAAGATGAAATAAATGCATAAAATCTGAATCACAAGGAACAAATATATTCACCATCAAGTCTGAAACAGACCACGTAAGCACTCACAGGCACAGAACACTGCTCCCCAGCACTCACAGATACAGAACCCTGCTCACCAACTCTGATTTCTGAGACATGTGTAGCATAACTAACCTCTAGGAAAACTAAAATATGATTTAGTTTTGTTTCTCCATTTCTGTAGCATACATCATTAATTTATTTCCAACCCTTAAGTTATGAGGTCTGTAAGTAACTCATATCAATGAAAATGTAGGGAAACTACATAATACAGAATGCAGGTAAATTTAATGCAAATTTATGACATATGCTTACTATTAAGCCCAGTAACTTTTCCTTCCCCATTTTTAAAGAAATTCCAACATTTCTCATAAAGCAATTATCTTTTATTCCCTATGTGATCTTTTGAAGACTACTAACATATTTAAAGCAGCAAACTCGACCTGCTTGCCAAGTACTGCCCATACAAGCAATACAGAACTTCACTATCAAGTACACCTAGCACTTCCCAGAGCCTGCCTTAGTGGTCAGTCACCTTCCTATGGTTCTCGTGTTCGTGCTGCTGGGAAAGCAGTCCGTACAAGAAGAAGTAGAGGCACAGCCCTGAGAAAGGAGCAGAGAAAGACACTGAGAAAACAAAACAGACAAAACGAGCTCACTGAAGAGTCTGAGCTCAGCCAGTGTTCAAGGTCATTGTTGATCACACTTTTATCATATCACAGGGTCAGAAACTGTCCAGTTACAGCAAATATGGCCTAGAAAGAGATATCTAAAATCGCATATGGAACTAATAAAATCAATTCTCTAAAGTACTCACTGCAAATGATCAATAAAATATGACTGTTAGGAGAATGAAGATATACAAGTCCCTTAAATATCAACAGACTTATTCTATCTAACAAACTTAATACTAGTATAGAACACCATGATTTAATAATCTATGAAATGGATTTCAATAGTGACAATTTTTTTGTAATCTTGAATGGTTGTGGCATATATACTCTGAAATCATACAATATCAAAATCTATTCAATCTGAATCATTACTGTAGTCTAAATCTTTATTACTGTGGGTAAGAAAAAAACTATTAGTGTATAATCATTTTAAAACACTAAATCTAAAACAGGCCTGAACACAATTACTATTCAACATAAAATTCCGGTATGTTCTAATTGGAAACCTCATTACAGAAGTCCTGCCCCCTCATCCTACTCCCAATGAAAATTAAAAATAAATTAAGAGTTCTGACTTAAATTTTTTCACCTAGCCCAGCAGTGATGGCATATGCCTTTATTCCCAGAACTAGGGAGGCAGAGGCAGGTGGATCTCTGTGAGTCCAAGGCCAGCCTGGTCTACGAAGCAACAAAGAGAAACCCTGTCTCAAAAAGCCAAAGAATTTTTCACCTAATCTATATTTCTACAATGCCCTAAAATTTACCTTTAAAAGCAATGCCTGAGAGGCATACTACGTTCTCGAAAATTTAATTATATTCTATTAGTCAAACATTCTTCCCACTAAAAGAATATCCAAGCTAAAAAAACAAAATCACTTATGCATTTTAAAACCATGTGTTCAGAAATATTAGCTACTTCAGTACCTAGTAAACAATCATTCCCTCACTGACTTGAAACGTGCTCATGTGGGCTCCATGCTATATTCTAAATGCCCTGCTGTGTGCCCCAAATCTGAAGCAACACTTCATCACTGTTCTCATTAAGCTTGTAACCTGGGGAAAGACTAAAACGTCAAAGTAGAATCATTATTAGGAGAGTACAAAGTGCTCTAAGACACTTTAATGAAACCTAAATCCATGATTCTCAACCAAGATTACGTTACTCCTCCCTTAAGGGATAATTGATAAATGCCTGAAGACAGAGTTGGATGCCACCAACAGGGAGGGTACTACATAGCATCTGGGGTGTTAAAAGCTGGGATGCTGCCAAATGACCTACACTTCACAAGACTGCTTGCTCCTCACAGCAAATAACTATGCAGCCCCAAATATCACAGTACAAAGTTAAGAAGCACTGATCCAAACCACTAGGGTCCTGTCAGTAAAGGCATCCTTAGTTTTAAAACACTAAGTATGTTCATCTTTAAAAAGATTTCAACAAGGTAGAAAAGAAACTTACAGCCTGATACAACTAACCAAACTTCCCTACAAAACAAAACAGGAAAAGGGTGACATACGCCTATGAGATGAAAATCAAAAACAAAAGTTTTACAAATGTTTCCCATAAATGTTTTCCCTGTGCCACAAATAAAGCAAAAACTCACAAACCAAAATAAACTTAGCATGTTATTCTACCGTTTTCATTTGTTTCGACCAACGCATGGCTACTACTAGATATTGGTGGGCCTGCCTATTAAAAGCTCTATAGTTACACAGATTGCCCACTCCGAATACGAGACTAGACGTGAAGGAAAATTTGGACTATGAAAATGTACTGGGTATGAGTCTTAAAGTGTACATCCTAGAATGGTTCAGAGTGAGCTATCCAATAACCAACGGGTGCCAACGAGATGAGCACTACAGACTTCGGCATCCTAACAATGATAGCTAGGGTCAGATATGCTGACACATGCCTGTGATCTCATCTAGCCCTGGCAGGCGGAGGCAAGAGGGTTCCCCCAATTCTAGACTAGCCTCTACAAAGAGGGCAGCCACGACTACCAGACTATCCCAAAATCAGACTGGTCAATTTTCAGAAAGATGAAAATAGAATCTTTCCACAATTTATCAACTGAGGTAAATCTAAGAGTTAAACTGCAATTCATTTTCTAGCATATCTTAAATCCTACCTTCTACTCAGCCAACTCAGAGCTAGACATGAAACACAGCATGGGGCAAGTAGTCTTCACCAACATCACCAGTTAGAAAAGCAACCCACAGAAACTCATCACTGAAGCCATCCTAGTTTTTTTCTTTTGGTTTGTGTTTATTTGTTTGTTTGTTTGTTTTCGAGACAGGGTTTCTCTGTATAGCTTTGGAGCCTGTCCTGGAACTCGCTCTGTAGACCAGGTTGGCCTAGAATCCACAGACATCCACCTGCCCACCACCTAGCATTGTTAATTTTTTTGACAGTGTAAAAAATATGGTTCAGTCTGGCCTAGAACAAAATATGTAGCCCAGGCCAGCTCAAATTCAGAGTAATCCTCCTGTCTCAACCTCCTAGGTGCTGAAATTACTAGTGTGTGTCAGGACACCCAACTTTCATATTTTAAGTACTTGAAGGTTTAAAACTGTCTTGCTAATAAACCATAATGATATTCTTTGACCTAGTCAAGAGTGTGGTGACACACACCAGTAATCCTGTAAACTTTTAAGTTCTTAAATTAAATGACTCAAATACGGAAATAAGATTCACCTCCTCTGGTTTTGTCCAGGCATAACCACTGCTAATCCACTCTTAAACTTTTCATGCATTATCTTAAGAGTGTGTTTTAAGAATTTCATCTCCAACTGCACTGAAATTTTCTAAAGAAGATATCATGTAAAACCATTCTTTCCTTTTGTTTTTTAAAAAAACGAGGCAGATGAGGCCCCTGTCAGAATGACCTCCATGCAGTTAGCAATCTCTGCATGCAGAGCATGGACAGCAGTTCACATGAAGATGCTAGCTACCAAGAACACTCAAGGCAGTCCCAAGTCGTCCATACAGTTAAGCTGTCCTTCTCACTAGGTGCAGTGGACTCCAAGTCACTGTAAGAAGTGAATACCTGTAACAGCAGCAACTACAATTCCTGGCAACGATTAATCCATGTTCAGTTTAGCTGCTCCACTGAAGCTTTGATTCTCAGGGAGTCTTCCAAAATAAGGACAACTTTCTCTCATTGTATCAAATTGACAATAATGCTGGGCGATGGTGCCGCACGCCTTTAATCCCAGCACTTGAGAGGCAGGGGCAGGCGGATCTCTCTGAATTCCAGGCCAGCCTGGTCTATAGTGCCAGTTCCAGGGCAGGTTCCAAAGCTACAGAGAAACCCTGTCTCAAAAAAAAAAAAATAGAAGAAAACAAAACAAAACAGAATTGACAATAATGGCCATGGAAATAACTCTCATTCAACTCATGACAATGAAGAGGAATTCACCACAAAAACTCTTGAATAAAGGATCTCCTGATACAGTATCTTTAATATAGTTATGAAAGACAGAGAAATACTTTGAGAAATTATGATAGGAGGAAGCTGACAGAGGATGATGACACAGACTAATTTTGTTTTACATTTTGCAGATTAACTAAAAAAAAAAGGGCTGTATTCTTAGTACACAATGTCTAGCATCTTATTTTCAAGATAATGTCCTCTGCTAAACAGGAAATAAGACTGGGGTTAAGTCAGTCTTATAAAACCTAAGAATTAGCAAGCCTTTGCTAAGCATTTCATATTTTAAACATCTGTTTGTTTTGTTTTTGTTTCAGACAGGGCTGTACAATGTGGTCCCGTCTAGCCTAGAAAAAAGTATGTAGCCCAGGCCAGCTCAAATTCAGAGCAATTCTCCTGCCTCAACCTCCTAGGTGCTGGAATTACTAGTGTATGTCAGGATAATAGAAAAAAGTATGTAGCCCAGGCCAGCTCAAATTCAGAGCAATTCTCCTGCCTCAACCTCCTAGGTGCTGGAATTACTAGTGTATGTCAGGATAATAGAAAAAAGTATGTAGCCCAGGCCAGCTCAAATTCAGAGCAATTCTCCTGCCTCAACCTCCTAGGTGCTGGAATTACTAGTGTATGTCAGGATACCCAACTCTCATATTTTAAGTACTTGAAGGTTTAAAACTGTCTTGCTAACAAACAGTAATGACAATTCTTTGAACTAGCCCAGAGTGTGGTGCCACACACCTGTGATTCTAGCACTCAGGAAGGTGAACCAACAACAAGACCCTGCCTCAACAATACTAATGACAGCTATTACTATCATGAGCTAAATTTTGATGCCTTAAAAGCCAAATTCATGCGAGCACTTGAAAACATGATTTCCTCCCAAGCCTGTAATTCGGACTCCTTTTCATTTCTGTACTTTGCAAAACATGACTTAATAGAACAGTAATGAATGAGCTGTCCCGGGGCTGGATTGTAGTAACAAAACACGCACTACAGCAGCAACACACACACAATATTATAATCAGTATCTTCTTTCCCAAATTCACAAGGCTATGCATTTCGTACTTAAACAAAAGTATACAGAGCCAAGCTTGGTGCAAGCCTAGAACCCTGCTCCTAGAGAAGCTGAGGCAGGAGGATCACATAATAAACACAAGTCTTATCTGGACTACAGGGTGAGCTCAAGTGCTACCTAGACAATCTAAATAAGAATTTCTCTCAAAATAAAAAAGAGGACTGGGATAGTCTAACTCAGTGGTGTGGCCCTCACCTGAGCATGGAAAGGGCCCTTCGTTCAATTTGCAATCTGACATAGGTTCTGGATGTTTCCTAAACATATTTATCTTCCTCAACTTGGAGTTAATCCCATTATAAATCACCTTAAAAGTTTACATATTAAGATGGAAAGGTAAAGATTTAAGTTGTCTGAAATCCTTAGGGGAAAGAGAGGAATGGAAGAGTGCTACACACTAAAATTGGACCCAAACTCTCCTCCAATAGACACAAAGGGAAAAAGAGGTAGGCATCCAAAAGTGTGTAACAGCCAGGCTCCTTATCCTTTCAACTAAAATGGACAGCCCGCCCATTCCTCCTCCACGCTACTCTACCATGGCCTCAGAGCACTAATACTTGTTTACACCAATCATTGTGGGATCTCCTGTAAAACCCTGGGGAGAAGGGAAGACACATTAGGGATCTCTTAAACAAAGAGGGAAAGTCACCAGAAAGGAAAAGTGCTAAGTCCAGTAACTTGGAAACAAGAGAATGGAGGGGGTTTTGTTTAGTTTTGATAGAGGGTCTCTATATTATAGCTCTGGCTGTCCTAGAACTCGCTCTGTAGACCAGGCTGGCCTTGAATACAGAGATTCACATGCCTCTGCCTCTGCCTCAGTGCTGAGATCAAGTTCCACTAAGGGAGATTTTTGTAACTAAAGAACTTGAATATTAATGCTGTATGCAGCAAACAAAAAAGCCAAGTGGCTATTTGTTATACAGTTATAAAACATTAAAATTAGCTAATTGTAATTTCACTAAATTCCTTTTATTCCATATTCTAAATATAGATCATTGGGTGAGAGGATTAAGTTTTATATAAGGGAATATCTGACCAAGTTATCAGTTACAAATTCACAAGCTTCTTAAATGCACTGCTCTCATTATCAGCAAGTTGACCACTACTTAAAGTAATATGCATAATTAAAATGGCATGAACTTAACTTTTAACCTCTGTTTCCTATGTGCTACCTTAAACAGAAAAAAATTAAGATGAAATTGCAGAAAGGCATTTAAAAACACTGTCCCATTTGGACATCCATAAATGCTATCTTAACAGATCATGTACTTAAGACATTAATTGTCATATTACTGAGTAAAAGCATCAGCACGTCCAAAACAAAAGTTCTGAGAACTATGCTAATTAGTTAACCTACATCTCAATATTTTTCTAAGAGGTACAAGACTACAAGGCCAATGGAGACTCGGCTTGTATTTGCTACATTTAATGTTTGAATTAAGTCTTAAGTGATATTGTTCCTTAAAAAGAAATTCATTTTCCCCGGAAGCTCAGTACATTCAGCAAACAGTGAAAACAGGACACCTACCTTTAAATATGTATGTATGTATGTATGAATGTATATGTATGTATATGTATGCTTAACTTGACACGTGAATGGCAAATGATTCTCCCAGCTTCTTCCCTGCTGGGTGTACAATTTGTCTTTCTCCCTAACTGATGATCAGAAGGGCAAGTAGAAATAGGAAAAGAGGGGGAAGGGGAGAGGAGAGGAAGAGAGGGAGGTAAGAGACGGAGAGAGGGAGGTATGGGAGGGAGGAAGGGAGGGAGGGAGATCACAGAATAATGTTGCCTCCCTACCAACCATCCAATTAGCTAAGTCCCTGGCTGGCGAGTTACCGAGTCAACAGAACCTCAATAATAAACACTACACGTAACGTGACTTTCGGATCCCCACCCCGTGGGTCCTCTCCCAGGCCTCGCGTCCGTGTGTCAGCTTCCTCGGTCACCCGGGAGGACCTGCAGAGTGATGTCCTGCAACAGTTCAGACCCTGCCAGGGCCACGGGCTGCGGGCGGACCAGGCTCCGCTGGAACCCACCGCGGAGCGTGGCGCGGCCGCCTCGGGAGCCGGCCCGGCCTCCCGCCCTCCCCCGGCCCTCCCCCTGCCCTGCCCGGCCCGGGGAGGGGCGCGGGCCGTTCCCCTCCCCCACGGCCGCCCGGCCGCCTTCGCCCCACCCGGGGGGGAACTGCGGCCCGCGCCCTGGCTCGCTCGGCACGCGAACCCCGGGCCGGGCCGGGCCGGGCCGGGTCGGGTCGGGCCGAGCCTGGCGGGAGGCCGGGCTGAGGTACGAACCTCGCTGTTGAAGGTCTTCACGGCCTCCATGTTGCCTGCGCAGAGGCCCGGGGCCCGGCGAAGGAAGAGGCGGCGGCCGGCGCGTTGCGTGCGGAAGGGCGGGCGGGCGGACGGGCGGGCGACGGGCCCGGGAGGCCGCGCAGCGAGGCGAGCAGGCGACGCTCCTCAGCGCCGGCGAGGCCCCGGCATGGCCGCGGGGCGGGCGCAGCGAGCAGGACGGAGGCCGCCGGGGCGGGTCGGCGGCGGGGGAGGGGCTGGCGCGGCGCCTTCGCTGCTTCTCCGCCCCGCTCGGCAGCGGCCTCCACGCTCAGGCCCCGGTCCCCTCCGCTCCCCACCCCCTTGCCCTCCTTCCTCTTCCTCCCACGGGCTCCTGTGTCCCCTCCCTGCCGCCCAGGCCGCGGGAACCTGCAGCGCGCAGCGAAGACACAGGAGGAAGCGCTGACCGCGGCGGCTGCGGCATCCAATATGGCGGACGCGGTCGGGCCGCGCACTCGGAGGCGGCGGCGCCGGCCAGCGCGCCCCCTGGCGGCCAGGCCGCGAGACGCCCCGCGGCCGCGCCAGACCATCGAGACGGCGGCGGCCCAGAGCGGCCCGAGTCGCTGAGGCGGGCGAGGGGACCGCGGCCCCGGGTCCGGGAGCGAGCGCTGCGGCGCGGACGGAGGAGCTCGCGGTGGCGGGTCCCCGCGGGTGTGCGCGCTGCTCGGAGACGAACCCCAAAGTGCAAGGCGGGGAGGCCGGACGGAGGCAGGGAACGGCCGGGTCTGCATTGCCCTTCCCCGGTGGGATGGCCTCGGCCCCGGAGGCGGGGTGCGAGTGCCTTGGAGAACTTTCAGGGCGTCCTGACTGAGAGGAGAAGCCCCGGGAGGATTCCTCGTCGTCGCCGCGTCCCCGAGCGTCCACACAAAAGCTCCTGGCAAGGGACGCGTGCAGCGGCCCTGCGGGAAATGCGGGCTCAGCGATCCGAGCGGGAAGGAACCCCAAACGCCCCCGTTTGGACGCGGAAACGCAACCCGTATTTTATTTATTTACTTATTTATTTGCGGGATTTTGTTTTTTAGGAAGTGGGTTGTTCTCAAGGAGATTTTGCCCCACATCATCGGTGCAGAGGATGGTTGCAGATTTTAGGATCGAGACGCGCCACTGGTGGAGTCCCTTGGTACTTGTTTGAAGTTGAACGAGGCGGGGTGTTCCCGTGACACATAATGCCACCCTTGTTGAAAGTCACTTTTGCCTTCGCTCTCGCCAGATTCAGGCAAAGGAAGAGGAGAAAATGGGCTGCTTTAGATTTAAGTCTTTCCTAAGTGCAGAGCCCTGTGAGACACAAAGCAGGTTCCTCCCCTGGCGTTTTAGGGTCTTTGCTTCCGCTTCATTCACAGATCTGCCGTCGGCACTGACTGTTTTCAGAAGGTAAAAATGATGGGGGGAGCCTTCCATTATTTTTCACCTGCTATGTCAAATGCACACCCACCGCTTCCGGTGTCCACAGGCCATGCCTGAGGACCCTGCTGTCCCCTCGTACCTTGCATTATCTCGACAGTAGCCAGGAGGATCTATGTTAGATACGGCCCTGTAACACGAAAAATAAAAGACCCAGAAACTGATACTGGGTTCAGACTTCAAGCGTAAGTTCAGAAAAGCAAAGGACTAGCCACTGGCTCTCACCTCTAGCTGAGGCCTGGCTTCTATGGCTTGTGGCTGACTTTGCTTTCTGAATCCTCAGGCACTCTCCGCGCTGTCCCTCTGTTAACGTGACACCACACAGCATTTGCCCCCATGAGTATTCCTATTGCCTCTTCCCGGAGCTAGCTGCTGTTGCTCATGGTTGGTTGGTTTTGGTTTTCATAGCGGATCCAACAAGAGGTTTCTGATCATGCCATGCTAGGACTTGAGGAATTGAGGTTCACGCAAGCCAGGTTGACATTGTCGTAGGAGTTCCTGACGCCTTGGCCATATTTACTCAGTCACACATAGAACAAGTGTGACTGAGCTACACAGGTCGAGTGATTAAAATGCAGTATAAACCACGGACATAAAACAGTTAATGTGCTGTACAATTTAAGGATTCCTCGGTGGATGGTGGTGCACACCTTTAATCCCAGCATTTAAGAGGCAGAGACAGGCAGATAGGTCTCTGTGAGAATTCCAGGACAGCCAGAACAGTTACACGGAGAAACCCTGTCTCAAAAAAAAAAAAAAAAAAAAAAAAAAAGGATTCCTCATCCAGGAAAATGCCAGAGGACTTTGAGGGGGTAGCCTCAGTGTCCTCTGCAGATGAGACAATAAAGCAAGGGGGGGAGGAAGTAAAAGTAGAAGAATCTAGAGACTTGGAACCTGAACAATTTGCAAGGTTTACGTGCAATTACACACAACTCCAGAATGTAAAAACCTTGGCACTCATACCCACATGACATGTGTATTTCTATATGCAGACTACAAGTAAGGATTATGATTCCCAATATCAAAAAACAGTTGAGCTAGTTTAAGCATAAAAATTCCCTGTGCATGGTTTTTGGGTTTTGGTTTTGTTTGTTTTTGTTTTTATACAGGTTTTCTCTCTGTAACCCTGGCCATCCTGGAACTCCTTCTGTAGACCAGATCCACCTGCCTCTGCCTCCTTAGTGCTGGGATTAAAGGCCGTGGGTCACCACTGCCTATTTGTGTTTACTTTTGAAAGCAACCCACTTCAAGAATTCAGCCAAGCAAGGGGAGAACAAAAACCAAAATACAGAAAACCTAAGAGGTTTTCTTTTCTTCTCTTCAACTGTTTGGAATAATGGAACATAACTAATACTTCTGGTTTTATAATTCTAGACATTTAGAGGACTCATTTGAGAACTTCTCCTCAGATCCAAATTCCTAACAGAATGAAGGAATTTTGTTGACCCACCTTAGATCAGATGGACCATCACCCAAAATGAAAACCATTCTGGTAAGGGAATAGATGGAGTATGGCCATCTCTGGAATCTTGACATTTCCCAGAGTCTAAGGCACTCTCCTCTGAACATGGTTATCACTGACCTGTCCCTTAGAACTGAGTCACTTCTCGGGACTACTCAGGGTACAATGCAGCCATAACCAGGCCAGAGTCAAAACAGAGCAGCACTCTCCATAGAACTTTCTGGAATGGATGGAGTGTTCTACAGTTCAGTAGCATAGGCCCCATGTGACAGCTATGCATTTAAAGTGTGACTGGTGCAACTGAGGAAAGTATGACTGTTGCCTACCATGTTGGGACGCTCGAACCTAGCTAGAGGCAATGGCCATCTGGATGGGATTCCTCCTAGAGACCAGGGATGCTCCAGCCTAGCTAGAGGCAGTGACCATCTGGATAGGATACCTCCTGGAGACCAGGGGTGCTCAAGCCTAGCTGGAGGCAATGACCATCTGGATAGGATGCCTCCTAGAGACCAGGGGAATGTAAAACAGCACTAATCGAGGAGCGATTTATCAGATCTCAGACAGAATGATAGCTTTCTACCGTCTTTTAACTAATACAAACATCTGGAGTATTAGTTAATTCAGAACTAATAATTCTCAGAAAAATGGAGACCTGAGACTCAGCATTCACTCGGGAAGCAGAGGCAGGCAGATCTCTGTGAGTTCGAGGCCAGCCTGGTCTACAGAGTCCAGGGCAGCCTCCAAAACAATACAGAGAAACCCTGTCTCCAAAACCAAAAAAAGAAAAAAAGGAAGAAAAACTCCTCTCCTAAGAAGCCCTATATAAGCCCTGTGCCTGTTCAGGTTGCTGCTGTCTTCCACCCTAGCAGAGGCAGCCACTCCCTTGGTTTCTTCCCTCCTAATAAATCTCTTGAATGAGGATTGGGTGAGACCTTCCTTCAGGGAGGTGGAGACACAATGACACACCTTCCCCCAGCGTGTGGTGTTGTTACATTCCATCCACAGGTAACATCTTCTCTGGGTTAGCCCTCCCCTGCCAGAGCAGAGGTGTTACACTGGGGAAGCCTTTCCCTAGAGTCAGGGAAACCCTCTCCTGCCTGAGTACAACTGTTACACTGGGAAACCGTTCCCTGGAGCAGGGCTGTAAGCTGCTATGCTTACTGTGACCTGTGGTATTTGGCAGCTCCCGAGTGCAACACTCAGATGTGCCAGAATACATTTCCATCTGAGCTGTATGTAATGTTTACACTTATATAATAATAATAATAATAATAATACATCTGAGCTGTAATGTTTACACTTATATAATAACAACAACAACAACCTATTTAGTCCTGAAAAAGAAAGGGACTTCTGATAACACTGTCAACATGATTGGGACAAAGAAAATCTGCTAAGTGAAATAAGCCAGTCACGGAAGAACACACATTGAATGATTTGTGTAGATAGACCGAGGTGACTGAGTGGTAAGGTGAGGGACAAGTTGTTATGTAATCACTTCAGGTTCAGTTTAGGAAGGTAAAAGGGTCGTGGAGAGATTTGGTCCAAGGTACCTGCCCCCAAAGAACAGAGGTGGTCTGACTGCTGTAGGGTGGCGGCAGGTTGGTGGCGGTGTATGGTGGTGGACTACACAGCAGCAGAGACACACTTCTATTCTAACTAGTACGACTGCTGGGAATTAAAGGTGTGCATCACCATTGCCTGACTCCGGCTGTGTCTGGCTTTGCATTTTGATCTCCAGTGGTTTTATTAGATCGTAAACAATATATCACCCCACTCAAGCCTCTGAAGAAGCAGCCTTGTTCTTGACCTCCATGGCTCTTGAAGAGTGAGGACTTAACACGCTTGCTGCTTTTGCTTCTGCCTTCCATCTGAGGCATTTATCACGGACTCGTGGAGCCAGCACAGGTTGTATACGGCACTCTGCGGCTAGGAACCCAACGCTTTCCAAGATTTGCAGGCTAAAGGCAGCGAGGACAGTTGGCATCTGTCGTTGTTGTTGTTGTTGTTGTTGTTGTTAGACATTTGAATTCTCCTTTTGAGAGGGAATTGTTCTTTACTGAGAAGGGCTGCTATTTTTGTTTACAAAGGTAAATTCAGCTTTTTCTGCAGTGCAGCTCAGGGAAGTAAAGCACCCTCCCATAGCTCTCTGTGACTCCATACACAGGTGTTGGTATTGCTGGCAAAGTTCTTAGGCCAACTGAGAGTTGGAATCAGATTGTGACAGGAGGAGAAAATGGATTCCGGCTCATCACGGGCCTTGCCTGGGAGAGATTTTGCCCAAGGTACCTGCCGCCAAGTGCAGAGGTAACCTGACTGCTGTAGGATGCTAGCAGGTTGGAAACTATTTGAATTTTCCTGCTTTCCTGTTAGTTTAGCACAACAAAACATGTTTTGCAGGTAAATAAAACAGAGGCTCAGAATGGTGTGATTTGCTGAGGGTGGGGGTGGTGCACACCTTTAATCCCAGCTCTCAAGAGGCAGAGGCAGGCAGGACTCTGTGAGTTCAAGGCCAGCCTGGTCTACAGATCGAGTTTCAGGACAGCCAGGGCTGCACAGAGAGATCCCATCTCAAAAAACAAAAACAAATAAAACTAAAAAAAAAAAAAAGAAGAAGAAGAAGAATGATGTCATTTGTGCCGTGAAGGGAGAGAGATAGGACAATTCGGTTACATGTCAAAGGCAACCCAACCCCCGCCACCACCTCCCTTCCTCCTAAATAAACCTTTTATGTTTTTAAGCCTTTTCTTGAATTTCTCTTTGACTCCTCTTGCCCTGATACTTTTGTTTTGTTTTGCCCATATAATCAACGGAATACATAAAGCTGAGTAAGATACAATGACAGTGATGTAAAAAGGAACAAGGATGAAGAGACGAATTCTGCCTGTGGTAGTGGCGGTGGTGTACTCCTGTAATCCCAGCACTCAGGAGCAGAGGCAGACGATCTCTGAGCTCATCATGGCCAGCCTGGTCTACAGAGCGAGTTCCAGGACAACCAGAGTTACACTGAAAAACCCTGTCTCAAAAAAAAACAAGAAAAAGAAAGAGAGAACAGAAGAAGAAAGAAGGAAAAGGTAAATTCTTACAGGAAAAGAATGGTGAGGAGGTGACAGAGGTGGCCTGATAGCTAGGTAGCCAGACGGAGGTTTGGGCGCTCCTTTAAATTTAGTAAAAAGAGTTCATTCCCCTGTGGCTTGCAGTAAGGATCTTCAGGCTTGAGGACAGTACCAGTTCTGACATTCGTTGGTGGCCTTTCTTCCAGTCTACACAAAAAGGGAAGAAGGTACTGAGGCAGCATGCACTTGTAACCCAGGATGTGCAAAGCCCCAAGTTGGATCCCCAGCACTGAATAAATGGTGTTACACACCATTGAAATCCAAGCACTCAAACACCCAAGTTCAAGGCCAGCCTCAGCCGTATATCACATTCAAAGACAATCTGAGTCACTTAATGCCCTATCTCAAAAACAAAATGATACGCAAAAGCCAACATGGTTGATACAAGGGTGTAGTTAGCAGCCCAGATGGCTTCAAAGTTTTACACGCCTGCCCGACAAGCATGGGCATTCTGTGTGTGAGTTATATATTTAAGCGTGGAAAGCACAGGCTAACATCAGCAACAAAGTGGCTGAAGTCTACAGGGAGCTGGAGGCACCAAAATACCCGTAGGCCAGGAGGGGGACAGACAAGAAGGACACTAGTCTGAGTCAACATTGGAAACAAGCTAAGAGAGAGAAAAGGCTCCCTTGAGAATTTGTAACCACAAGTCAGACCTCAAAAGCAGATGTGTGGTGTAATTCCTAATACCTGGGCGATGTGAAAAACCTCCTGCAAAGAAAAGATTTTAAGTTGGTATTGGGCTGGCCATCTGCCAGGCAGCTGAGAAGATGCGTAGAAGCTCTAGGAGGAAAGCAAATGACAGAAGCGGTAAAGAAGGCTGGCAAAAGTCCAGTGCGAATATGATTAAAGAACTGAACGTTGGCTGAAAAGGAAGTCATGTTTTGATTTTTTTTTTTCCCCATCTTAAGCGCAGGCCAGCTCAGGCGCTCTTTGCCCAGAGCAAGTGTTCACACAATGGTAGTGGGAAGTCATGCTTGGAAGCTTCCAGAAACAAGCAACATGAGTCCAGGAAGTGGACTTG
Organism: Mesocricetus auratus; assembly: GCF_017639785.1. Classification (NCBI taxonomy): domain Eukaryota; kingdom Metazoa; phylum Chordata; class Mammalia; order Rodentia; family Cricetidae; genus Mesocricetus; species Mesocricetus auratus. The sequence goes on along the minus strand of NW_024429199.1, from coordinate 40,337,675 downwards.
ACAGAATCAGAATGCAAATTTTTAATAAGCTTCCTGCAATCCGAGCAGCCGCACTGATGGAAACAGCGAATACTGAGAGAAAACTGCGTGGTGGGCTCTGAAAGCACTGAGCACGAGATGAAGACTGAAGACACGGAGAGGAACGCGGGGCCCTGAAGCGGCCTTTGCCTTGAGAGCATTTTCTCATTCCGGGCACATTTGAACTTTGGGCTCTGACGGGCTCCTAGGCGAAAGAGGGCAAAAGCCAAAGCTTAGAACCTGGCCCCGGGAGAACCACGTGGGATCTCAGAGGGCTCTATCCCAGGTCAGGGTGAAAAGGGAGCCCGCTCATGCTCATTTGTCCCCTGCACTTCAGGGGACCTAGAGAACCTCGACCTGAGCTAAAGGAGAGAGGGCTGCATAATGGAAGCCCAGCCCAGCACCGGCTCTTCACCCAGAGCCTTAGTGTAAAGTGTTCCCATAGTGGTTGTGCGGGTAGGGCACCAATAGTAATAGCAATAGTAAATCCACTCTCACGGCTGCTCTAATAGCTCACTGCCAACTTGGCCTAGAACAAGAAACTGGAGATGATGATTCAGTGGTTAAGAGCCCTGATTACCATTTTTTTTTTTTTTTTGGTTTTTCGAGACAGGGCTTTGGAGGCTGTCCTGGAACTTGCTTGGTAGTCCAGGCTGGTCTCGAACTCACAGAGATCCGCCTGCCTTTGCCTCCTGAGTGCTGGGACTAAAGATATGCACCACCACCAGACCAGCTCCAAGAACTTTTTATGTGAACTGGATAGCGTAGGGACATGAACCAGGTGTACAAGCAAAAACATTCACTAAAACCGAATCACACATTCTATTGCATTTTGTTTGTACTCCTTCCGGTTGGGAGATATTTACAAGATTCCGATTGGGCATTTTAGGTGTTTGCCAGCTGTTTCTCAAACCCTAAACTTGCTCATTCTCTCTTTAAACTTATCAGTACCTAGGGTATTTCATCACCTTAGCCACCTCCTGAACTTGACAGTAAGAAATTAGGTTTTGAGTCTTTGGAAACACGCTATCTTGTTTCTGCCGCTAGAGCAGTGGTCCTCAACCTGTGGGTCTCGACCCCTTTGAGGTCAAGTGACCCTTCTACAGGGATCACATACCAGATATCCTGCATATCATACATTTACATTATGATTTTTTTTTTTTTTGGTTTTTCGAGACAGGGTTTCTCTGTGGCTTTGGAGGCTGTCCTGGAACTCGCTTGGTAGTCCAGGCTGGTCTCGAACTTACAGAGATCCGCCTGCCTCTGCCTCCCGAGTGCTGGGATTACATTATGATTCTTAACAGTAGTAAAATTAAGGTTATGAAGCAGCAAGGAAAATAATTGTATGCTTTGGAGTCACCACAATACGAGGAACTGCATTAAAGTGTCACAACATTAGGAAGGTTGAGAACCACTGGTCTAGAGTACCCGGTGTCTCTGTTGTCTCCAGCCTAGGTTTCTGTGTGCTCTGGAATTGTCCTGCATTTCTTTTCCTTCTAACAAAGTTTTCCAAGAGTGCGTGTATTCAGAGAGAACTTCATATTGCTGTGGGGTACCCATCAGAGAAGACTGACTGGACACAAGGTTAAGCCAATAGAAACTCTTCAATAGCAGTCCAGCAACTTACACTGGGTGTTCAGGATCCCAGCAGAGCCCTGATCCATTCTCAGGGTGATCATTTAAGCACAAAAACCATGTCTTGGGTTGACATACTTCGGTTAACAAGAGTGGTTAGTCAGAAGTAGAACTACAGAAACCAAAAAGCAAGGTTAATACATTGCGAGACTTTCCCAGGACTATGGACTTTGATGGATTAGGCCTTTGTTTTCCTTTTGGCTGGTGACACTGTCCACAAACTGGATTATATGGCCTGAATGATATTTCCACCATGGAGTCAGTTGTCCTAAGGTTTGGGGACCTGTTACAATATGACAAACTCTGAGCCCTTCTGTCTTAAAGTGTATTAGTTACTTTCTGGTTGCTGTGACCAAATACCTATCAAAATGACAGAAGGAAGGATTTACTTTGGCCTGCAGTTACGTGTCAGTCCAGCATGGTGGTGAAGCCATGGCATCAGGAGCCTGAGATGTGTGTTTCACTGAACACCCAGTAGGAAACAGACACGAATGCTGCTGTTGCTCACATCTAGGGAGGGCCTTCCCTTTTCAGTTAAACCAGTTTGGAGACACACCTTGGCCTTTGTTTCCAGGAGACTTTAAATCCAACCAAGTTGACAATCAAAATTGCTCATCATAGCTGGGTGTGGTGGTGCCTGCTTTTCATCCCAGCACTAAGGCAGCAAAGGCAGGCAAATCACTGTGAGTTCAAGGTCAGCCTGATCTACATGGTGATATCCAGGCCAGCCATGGCTACACAATGAGAACCTGCCTCAAAAAAAAAAAAAATATATATATATATATACACCATCACACAAAGTGTATCTTTATACATGTATATATACATATACATATATATACTTTATTTTTTATTTTGTGTTCATGAGTGTCTATGTATGTGCATGCACACATGTGTGCAGGTGCCTATGGTGGGTGTCTGGGCCCCCTGAGCTTCAGTTGCAGTGTAAGCTGTCAGACACGGGTGCTGGGACAGGAACTCAGGTCTCCGAGAGAGCAGTGTGTATTCTTAACCACTGAGCCCTCTCTCCAGCTTGCCCCATCCCCAAAGTGTATCTTTGTTGTAGTCTCGCCTTTTTTGAAGGTTTAGAAGAACAGGAAGGTTTTTTGTTTATTTTTTTAAAGATTTATATTATTTATTACATATACACCAGATTGAATTGTAGATGGTTGTGAGCCACCATGTGGTTGCTGGGAATTGAACTCAAGACCTCTGGAAGAGCAGTCAGTGCTCTTAACCTCTGAGCCATCTCTCCAGTCCTTTTGTTTATTTTTTTGTCACTTTAAAAAACGTATCCCCTGCCTTTCCTGTATCCAGTGTTGCTTTTGCTGCCACTCAGGGTGCTCGCTTTCTTGTGGGTGTTTCATTCTCCTCCCAAATGCTTTCAGAACTCTCTCTCTGTCTTGGGTGAATAAACATGTCATTTTCCTTGGCAGTTTAGAGTCCTTTCCTCAGATCTCTCAGCTTTCTTTAATTCAGGAAAATTACTCATTATTATTCTTAAAATATTTCTTCACCAGAGTCTCCTGTTATTTAAGTGTTGACAGCTCTGCTTCTCACTTTCATAAGTTTTCAAGACTTCCCAACTTGTGTTCCTTCCTTCTGTCTCCAGAAAGGGTCCCATCTTCCTGACAGGGTGAGTGAATCTGAGTTCTCCTAGGACTTCCGGGTTCTAACACAAAAAGCCCTCGGTCGTGTGGTGTTTCCCAGCTCTGCCCAAACCAGGATGATGTGCCTCCTCCTCCAGGTAAGATAGATAGAGCCTGTTTGTCTGATTTCAATGATTTCATTTCATATTCTATTTTCCCTTTGATTCTGCTTTATGGTCATCCATTTTTTCATAACTTTCTGTGAGGGAAGCTTTCTTCTCTTTCTCCTTCTCCTTCTCCTCCTCCTCCTCCTCCTCCTCCTCCTCGTCCTCCTTCTCCTCTTCCTCCTCCTCCTCTTCCTCCTCCTCCTCCTTTCTTCCTCCTTTTCAGAGAGGGTCTCATATAGCCTAGGCTGGCCCCAAACTCCCTGTGTAACCCAGGCAAGCCTTGAACTCCTTACCCTCCTGTTTCTGTCTCCTAGATGCTGAGATTATAGGATGTGTCATTATTCCTGGGGGAAGTTACTTTGAAATAGTAACCAAGATAGCCCATTAATTCTCCCATGCGCTGATAACATTCTGTTTGCTCAGTGGCTGTTTTTTCACCATCTCCACACCCTCAGCAGTGGTCACGATGAGGAGGATGTCTTGATTAGGAACTTTCAGCAGAACCAGCAGATGCCCAAGCTTCACTTCCTGCCCTCTGGGTGAGTTAGGGGTGTGGTAGGTGTGTCTGTGTGTGTGTGTGTGTGTGTGTAGAAGCCAGAGGCCCACTAGTGGGAATCACTTTTTTCTTTATACCACATGGTTCCCAGGGATCAAATTCAGCGGGTCATCAGATTTGGTGGCAGGAGTCTTCCTTACTGAACCATCTCACAGAGCCACAACCCTTTTTTTATGTATGTGTATATGTATACGTCTGTGTGTATATCCATGTTCAGATGCCCTTGGAGGCCAGAAGGGGCCTCAGAACCTGTCTAAAAACACCAAGGACTGAAGGCACGGGGAGCTAGGTCAGCGGAAGAGCACCAGCCTAGCAAGCACAAGAGTGGCTTTTGTCACCACACCACACAGTAGGTAGACAATTGTTCATTGTTGTCTTTTTCTTCTGCTCTCTATAGTTCTATATGCGGATTACATGTTCTGTGCCATATCATGAATGTTTTAAGGGGAATTTACAAGTTCACACTCTGGAACTGGCAGGTCTGGCATTTAATTATCTGTTCCACAGATGAAAATATGATTTGTTGTATCAATCTGTATATATGTCAATAATCTTTAATTTGTAGCTTCTTCATCCATAAGAATGAAATAATCGCCGGGTGTTGGTGGCACACGCCTTTAATCCCAGCACTCAGGAGGCAGAGGCAGGTGGATCTCTGTGAGTTCGAGGCCAGCCTGGTCTACAAAGCGAGTTCCAGGACAGTCTCCAAAACAATACAGAGAAACCCTGTCTCGAAAAACCAAAAAAAAAAAAAAAAAAAAAAAAGAAATAATCAACCAGGCGTTGGTGGTGCACACCTTTAATCCCAGCACTCGGGAGGCAGAGGCAGGTGGATCTCTGAGTTTGAGACCAGCCTGGTCTACAGAGCGAGTTCCAGGACAGCCTCCAAAACAATACAGAGAAACCCTGTCTTGAAAAACAAACAAACAAAAAGGATGAAATAATCCTTGTTTCATAAAGTAATTGTGTGAACTAAAAAAACAGACGATGCATGTAATGATCTTTGTATAATCCATAGTCAGTAGCTAACGATTACTATTCCACATTTACTATTGGGATAGGCTACCAATATTGAATATTAGTATTTCCTTCCTTTTTTTTTCAAGACAGGGTTTCTCTGTGTTGCCCTGGCTGTCCTGGAACTCCCTCTGTAGACCAGGCTGGCCTTGAACTCAGAGATCTGCCTGCCTCTTCCTCCCAAGGACTGGGATTAGAGGTGTGCACCACCATGTCTCGCTGAGCATTAGTGTTTTCAGGATCAGTCTTGAACCTATGCATCTAAAGTGGTAAAAACAGGGCTGGAGAGACGGCTCAGAACTTAGGAGTACTTGCTGCTCTTGAAGAGGACTACAGTTCGGCTCTCAGCACCCATGTTTTGTGGCTCACAAACACTTGTAATTCCAGATCCAGGGGTTCTGAGGCCCCTTCTGGCCTCCAAGGGCATCTGAACATATGTATGGATGCACACACAGACATATACATATACACATACATAAAACAAATAGATTACTCATTAAAGTGGTTAGCGTCAAGTGTGTGTGTGTGTGTGTGTGTGTGTGTGTGTGTGTGTGTGTGTGTGTGATTGTGGGGATGGAATTCAGGGCCTCAGGCATATGCTGGCAGTGGCTATGACTACCCCTGAATTCCACCCCCAGCCAATTCTCTCCCACTTGACAGTTTATATGCTGTTTAATTGTCTCTGCTCCCTACCTCCTCACCTCTGAAACTAACCTAGACATTGTTAAACTGCTTTTAATAATACCTAATTTAATTTTGAGAATAAACTTTAACACTTGGTTTGTTGTATTATAAATCTACAGTTGATTATTGTTTAATATCAGTGAGCCTTTGAGGCAGTCTTGTTTGGGCAGGAAGCAAAACTATGAAGTATGCTGAACCATGCAGAAGGTGCTGTCTGCAGAACTGAGGTCCAAGAGGTACTGAGGCCTTGTGTATCTCATTCACTCCCACTCAAAGTGAGTGCTCATTTGACCCCAAGTGAGGAGGAGCAACACTAGGAGTACTTAGCTACCTTTATGTGCTTTGTGCTCTCTCTATACAAAGAGAGCTCCATAACTAATTTTAATTGAGAACTCTGTGTTGAGGCAGGGATAATGATTCACGGGACTAGGCTCAAATATTAAATATAATTTATTTCGGGGAGAAGTCGCTTACATAAGAAGCAGATGGCTGCCACTGGTTCCCTGCTCTAAGGATGCCCTCAGGCTGCTGCTGCCTGTGACCCGACCAGACCTAGACAATGGAGAGAGCCACCTGCTGGGACCCCAGACCTAAACTTACTCCCTGTCAAGTCCTCACCTGTGACCACGCCCAAACTGCGCAGTGGGATGAATATCTCACTGCAATTCCTCTTTTAGTCTAAAGAAAAAGATTTAGGCTTCATACAAAACCATATACAAAGACAGCAAATATCAAGTGTGCTCTAGGAGAAGGAAAAGTAAGACCAATATACTTAAGACCTATTGCCAGTGAAGCAGCTAGAGCAAAAAGTAAGAACCACATATCCAGTCCTAGGGTGAAGGCACAGCAGAGATTACTATAGAGTTGTCCGAACATAGAAAGTTTAAGTCTTGTATCTAATATTTCTATCTAGAGAGAACAATAATTGTGACAATCTAATCTTTAACCTCATCAAAGACCTAAGAAGGAGGATAACAATACTAGGATAGGCAGGAAGTACATTCGAGCAACTTCCAAAAAGTACAGCGAAGACAGAAACAGCAGGCTACCTGGAAAGTCCCAAAGTGTCACAACAGCGTAGGGGCAACCAGCTTTGGCTAAGGCCCAGAGTATCTGACTGACCAACACAGAAGCAGGGAGGTAGAAAAGCCATCTTACCCTGACTTGGCAGGGTTCAGCACTCTTCTAAACTATATCCTGCAAGCACAGTAGGACAGCATGTCCAAAGTCAATGGTTGACGTGGGGTAGTTCTCTGCCCAAGAGGCCATTAGCTGAGGAGAGAATGGACTCAAGAAGGAGTGACATCAGTGCCCAACATTTTCTTGGGAAAAACTGGGTGCTGTCAGGAGCAATTGTGTCTCATGTCAACGGAGTAGCAATATTCAAACATTTAGTCTGTAATTCTCAGAAACATAGATGTGCAATGGCCTCCCGAGTGCTGGGATTAAAGGCATATACCACCTGACTAAACTGTGTTCTTTTTTTTTGGTGGGGGATGCTTATAACTCTTGATGTAACTGAAAATTTGCTTGATTCTCACTGCAGAGTCCAGGAAATGTTTTTATACCCATTAGCATTCACAAACTACGGGCATGTGAGCCATGAAGACAGTTCATCAGGTAAAGGTGTCTGCATCAAGGCTGGATGCCTGGGTTCAGTCCCTGGGACCCATCATAGTGGGAGTAGAGAATCAACTGTCCAAGCTGTGCTCTGACCTCCCCATGTATGCAGTGGTGCGTGCTACCCCTATACACACATATGCACACAAAATAAATGGATACATGTAAAAAGTTCATTTTAAGAGCAAAAAACTGTTGACATGTCTAACGTCATCTCCCCCCTTATCTAGTTTTAAAAAATGAAAACAACCTCTACACTATAAAATAAATGTTAGAAAATTCAGTACAGGAACAGGGATGATGACTCCGTTGCTAAAATACCTGCCTTGTAAGCACAGGGACATGAACTCAATCTTGAGACCTCCTACACAACCTAGGCACAGCAGCTTCAGTCTGTGACGTCAGCATTGGGGTGGTGAAGACAGGAAGCCCCCTCAGGCCTGCTGGCCAGGCACGCTAACAGGTTCAGTGGAGGCCCATCTCAAAAAAAAAAAAAAAAAAACCCAACAACAACAACAAAAAAAAACAAGATTGTGGAGTGCCTGAGGGAGACACAGGATGTCAACCTCTGGTCTCCACAGGCATGGGCTCACATGTGCAAGTGCCTTTCCCAAGCATGTATGTCTACACACACACAAGGAAATCCAGAGCAATTCTAGGATTTTGGTGATTACATCAATGTATGCAAATGGATTTGGAAAACAACCGTCACGATTTCCTGGCTCTTTTGGAGCCCTGTAAATATATGATTTGTTGGTTTGTTGGGCCATCTAGTGTTGAGCCGCTTCTCCCCCAAGATTCAATGAGCCAGAGTGTAAACACCAAGTACTAGAAGAGGTAAGGACCAAATGTCTGTGTGAAGCTGTTAAGTGGAGGTAACGGAGATGGTGGAGACCATAGCACATTTCTGGAGCACTCTCCTTTAAGAGCAGCAGCTCTGAGCTGGGCGTGGTGCTGCATGCCTTTAATCCCAGCACTCGGGAGGCAGAGGCAGGAGGATCTCTGTGAGTTCCAGACTAGCCTGGTCTACAAGAGCTAGTTCCAGGACAGCCTCCAAAGCCACAGAGAAACCCTGTCTCGAAAAACCAAACAAACAAAATGGAGCAGCAGCTCTGATCAGTTCTGCTAAGAGTGAACGGAGGCCAGAGAAGGCCAGATCTGACTGTGTAAGAGAATCATATGCATTCACGAGGTGACTCCTAGAAACTTCTTAGTCAGTAACATAACTACTAAGTTATGTTCACGGCACTTGCTGGGCCAATAAAACTCAGGCTGGAACAAAATCCAGGTGGGCAGGTCCTGGTTTATAACCTCACCCATGAGTGTTCTAATGGCTTCTGAGATTTTGAACTGATGCCAATTCGGATTAAACTCACCATCATTTGACAGGGTAGGTTCTCTGAGATGAAAGGACAATGGGGACATCTCCAAGGTCTTCCCATTTAGAATGTGCGATAGATATGGTAACTCAAGATGTAAAAAAAAAAAAAATGGTGCTGTGGAAACTGGCTGCAGCTTCTCTACTAAGCAGTCAAAATCTCTACAGTAAACTACGCATGTTCCAAGCACTATATTCAAGTAAACAACATGACACATGCCAAGCAACACTCCTTGGACTGCACTCCAATGAACTACGTAGCACATGCCAAGCAACACTCCTTGGACTGCACTTCAATGAACTACATGACACAGGCCAAGTACCCACAGTTTACTGAGGGAAGCTGAAGAGGAACTCAACCTGGATGGAACCTGGAGGCAGGAGCTGATGCAGAGGCCATGGAGGGGCGCTGCTTACTGGCTTGTTCCTCACGGCTTGCTCCGACTGCTTTCTTCTAGAATCCAAGACCAGCAGCCCAGGGATGGCCCCACCCATCATAAGCTGGGCCCTCCCCCATTGATCACTAATTAAGAAAATGCCCTACAGGCTTGCCTGCAGCTCCATCCTATAGAGGCATCTTCTCAACTGAAGCTCCTTCCCCCCTGATGACTTTAGCTTGCGTCAAGTTGACAGAAGACTTAACCAGCACACATTGCAATTGGTTCCTCTTACTTTTGACCTTAACACTAAGACAAATTCCATAACTACCCTATTTCTAGATCTAGTTAACCACCTTTATAACCTTTTTGGAGCTTTTTGGAGTGGGGGTTTGGGTGCTAGAGATAGGGTTTTTCTGTGTAGCCCTGGTTGTTCGGAAACTCGACTCTGTAGACTAGGCTGGCCCAGAACTCAGATTTACCTGCCTCTGCCTCCTGAGAGTCGTGATTAAAGCCTGCTTACTTTTTTTTAAAATGGGGTCTCATTACAGAGCCCGAGCCAATCTCGAAAGTGGGATCCTCCTGCCTCATCCATCTGATGGTTGGGATTAATACAGTTTTGCCCTCTCTTTCTCCCTCCCTCTCTCCCATTTCTCCTTTGCTCTGTCTCTTTTCTCGCTCATGTATTTTTAACAGCACAAAATTGTTTTTCATCTCACTTACAGAGTCGTTTTCTAACAATTACATAGACCATTTTAATTGCAAATGCAGTGCCTCCAAATAGCTAGGCAAATTAGCATAAACACAGAACCGAAAGCTGTCAGGGTAGTCTTAAATTAAGCAGGCTACAAGAGGAGCTTGTGGTTAGCAAGGAAGGTTAACCACAGACAACTCACATAAGTGCTATGGTCGTTCTGGCTCTTGGCCGCTTACAGCTGTGCGCACTTCTTCCTCGGCAAAGAGCGCTCCTGGAACCCCGTGCTCTCGATACACACCTGCCGGGAGAATGAGTGAATGAATGAGGAGGCTGGCTCTGCTCACTTTCCGTTTGCATTCATTCTGCTTCTCTCTCTCTCTCTCTCTCTCTCTCTCTCTCTCTCTCTCTCTCTCTCTCTCTCTCTCTGTGTGTGTGTGTGTGTGTCTTTGGAGAGTCCCGTTTCTCCATCACTGTGGGCTTTGGGGTGGAACTCAGGTCATCATTGCTTGTGCAATGAATTCCTTTACCCAATGGAACCATCTCGCCAGCCTACACCATGTACTCATCTAGATGCCTCCTCTGGCTGATGTTGTTAATAGGCTGATTTGATCATACCATCCCTCAACTAAAATAGTTTGCACTGCAGTAGGTGGTGTGCCCTGCCCCCAGGGCGGGGGTGGGTATGGCATTTGTGTGGCATTCAGAGGACAACTTTCAGATGTCAGCCTTGGCCTTTCCATTTTGTTTGAGACAGGGTCTCTTTCCTGTGGCATCGTACAGCTAGATGGTCCTCTAACTTCTGGAGAATCCTCTTTGTGGTAGTTTGAATGTAATTGACACCTAAGTTCACAGGGAGTGGCACTATTAGAAGGTGTGGCTTTTAAGTAGGTGTGGCCTTGTTGGAGGAAGTGTGTCATTGTGGAGGCGGGCTCTGAGGTCTCATATATACTCAAGGCACAGGCAATGTCACCTACAGGATCACAGATGTAGGATCCTCAGCTCCTTCTCCAGCACCGTGTCTGCCTACCCACCACCATGTCCCACCATGATGGTAATGGACCGAACCTCTGAACTATAAGCCACCTAATTCAATGTTCTTCTTTATAGGAGTTACTGTGGCCGTGGTGTCTCTTCACAATGATAGAAACCCAGACTAAGACACTCTTGTCCCTACCGTACTCATCATAGAGCTTTACTTAGGTTCTGGGTACCCAAACTCAAGTCATCAGGTTTACATGGCAAGGGCTTTTCCTCACTGAGCTGTAAATGAAATCATTGTAAAGTCTTGTTTCCATACTATTTTCTTTTTTTTTTTTTCCCTGAGGGTTTCATAGGCACACAGTGGACTCTGATCATAGTCATTTGCTTCGAATTTAAACTGTTGTTACTGATACTACAATAAGTCCATCCTTCTGCCCCCATTCAAGTGGCTCACCTCCTACAATACATACCCATGACCTTTTTATGTCACTGACAACCAAATAAATCCTCCATGCATGAATTGGTGCAGCTGATAGCTCATTTCCTTAGTGAAACATTCCTTGGGCGTGATCAGCTTACTTTGCATTTATATTTATCTAGTGAATAGCGCAACACCTGGCTCCCTGGCTCATCCCCAGATCACACCAATAAACTCTCTAGAGGAATGAAACCTTTCCCCAGGGACAGGAAAGAACAGGAAACCAGCTGCAAAGACAAACAAACACACATACACCTTTTTTTTTTTTTTTTGGTTGTCTGAGATAGGGTTTCTCTGTGTAGCTTTGGAGTCTATCCTGGCACTCACTCTGTAGCCCAGGCTGATCTCGAACTCACAGAGATCCGCCTGCCTCTGCCTCCTGAGTGCTGGGATTAAAGGCGTGCACCACCAACGCCCGGCTCCTCTTTTCTTTAAATGCAGTGGAAGACAGCCTTTTACTGGCTGTTTCCACTTTCTCTCCTCATAAGGTAATATGCTCCAGCCGTAGGAGACTCTGTCAATCTTCAATACTTGCTTCTCTGTCCCAAACATGGTAGTAGTAGATGCTTTAACATTCCTGGCACACAATGAGATCCTCTGGTAAAAAGTTTTGCCTAGGCAAATGTATAGAAATGCAATTGGAATATTGTTTCCTAGTGGAGGTATTTATGAAGAGCAAACACTCAGTAAGCGTTAATGATCCTCATTCGGTTAGTGTGCTACCCTTAGTTTCCTCATCAGAGCAAAACACCTGACAGAACCTGGGCGAGCGGGGAGGAATTGTTTATTTTGCTCATCATAGGCATCTGGTTGCCTGGCCCCAGGTGCTTGAACCGACTATGAAGCTTTGTGGCTGGAGGAGGCTCTGTGCACAGAACACAACCCACAAGAGTTCATACCGAGGTGGGCAGGAACGCAGCAGGGGGTAGCTATACCAGGTGTGAGCATCATACAGCCAAGGACACACCCATCCCGTGGCCAACCAGGCCTCACAGCTCTACCGACTCCCTGCAGCCCGTTGAAATTCTGAACCTACCAATGGATCAACTCATCGACTAGGTGAGAGCTCTGATGTTCTAATTGTCTCTTCAGAGGTCCTCACCAACACACCCAGAGGTGAGCCTGACTAATCCTCTAGGTTCTTCTCTGCCCAATCAAGCTGACAATTGAAACTGCCCTTCTCAGTCAGGATCCGAAGTGTTTCACATCCTCCGTGTTACGAGTGAAAGAAGGCACACAAGATGCTTTGGGAACAAACTCTCCCCAGTGGCTTATCCAATAGGGTCTATGTGTATGGACTGATGTTGGTGCAGTTCCAGAACAAATCCCTTCATGGATATTAACTAAGTGAGGAACATGAAAGGAAACATGAGTCTTGTGAAAGCCAAGGTTCTTAAATTTCATCATCAGCTCAGATTGTTTTATGTTTATTGGGTGGGGCCTGGATTTGCACCAACATGTCTTCAATCTGAGTTCCAGGGGTATTTCAGTATTGTCAGCTGTTTTGAAACCGATTCGGTGGCCTTCAAGACTATCTCCCTCCTGTATGAAACAGGGAGCAGACACAGCCTCTGCTTCCAAAGGGAGAAACCCTAATTGGAGTGGTTTGTTAAAAGGAGCTGAGATAGAATCTAACGGGCGTTCAAAGGAACTATAATATGAGTTTGCCCTGGAAGGAAGCTCATAGGAATTTGTAGTGTTTCCTGCACAAGTCACAACCTTCTTCATAAACAGCTAGTGATGGTGACCATCCACAGCACATCCATTTACATTTGCAGTATGTGGTTACATACATACATACATACATACATACATACATACATGCATACTTGCATAAGTATGATAAGGCTATTTGTGAGTTCCCACGTGCACGTGCTGGCTGAACTCTTTTTGCTTTGTAAGTACTGTGTGCAATGCCCCGCCTCGCTTGAATGGCTCGCAAACCCTTCCAGGTGCAGGCTTCTGCAGTCATTTTCTTGTCCAGATGAAGGCAAGAGCTCCATCCCCCATTGTCCTAGTAGTGTCACAAGGCAGCTGCGTCTGCTTAACATCTCGTTTCTCCATTTGTAAATCATTTCAAGTTGTCTTGTTCTGTGGTGTCTTTTGAGCACCCAGAAAGTTGACTTTGTCTTGCGATGAGAAGGAATCAGTGAAAGTGTGTGGACCGGGAGAAACTAACAGTCAGCAGGGAGCAGTAGGTCCTGGGAGGTACCGAAACTTCCCCTAAGATCTCCCCCATCGAAAAGCACAAAATCGAGGGACCGTGGTGGCGCAGCCTTTAATCCTGAGCATCCCAGAAGCAGAGGCAGCTGAATCTCTGAGTTAGAGGCCAGTGCGCTCTACAGAGCGAGTTCCAGGATGACATGGCTGTTATACAGAGAAAAACCCTGTCTCCAAAAAAACCAAACCAAACCAAACCAGCAAACCACCATCACCAAAAACCAACTTTCAAAACCATACAAAACTGCTTTGTTCTAGATACCGTCTCATTACAAAGTTGAAAACAAAGGAGAATAAATAAGAGGAAAGCTGTGTGGTAGCCTGTTTATCTGACTGCAAATTTCATACTCAGTTCCTAATGTCTCTGTGGGCCCTACTCCCTATGTCTCATATCCAATGGGGAAGTGGTCAGTTACTGCGTTACAGCTATTTCACTATTGTGCCAGGGGTGTTGGAGGATGCAGGGTTTGGTGCTTGGCGGCCATCACTCATGTCTTTTCTCCGCCAGCAGCCAGGGTGGCGCCTTCCTGCCCTGTGAAAGCAGCGAGGATGCACTCAACCTACGCGAGATTCATTTCTTTATGTCCTGCAGCCCAAGTGAGTGATGTCTTCATCAAGAGGGTCTTTGTGACGGCGATTCACGTGCAATTTAGAACTGAGTGAAGAACCTGCACGTCCCCTAGGACGGATCAGGGGACTTCTCCATGTTGCAGGTTACTAAAGCAAGGCATGGCAACAGTGATGAATGGGGAAGGCTTGGGCCTGAGAAAGCCCATGGATTGCTTCGTAAATGTATCGTGCCTGGCTGCTGGTTGCAGGGATTTGAGTACAAAATGCACCACATAGGCTTGTATGCTGAATGCTTCTTTCCCAGCCCGCGGTGGTATTTTGGGAGGTGTTAGAAGCTAGGCGATGGGACCTAGCTGGAGGAAGTGAGTCCCTGAGGCTTGCTTGCCTCTGAGAGCATAGGTCTGGTTCCAGGTCCTTAGCTCTCTACTTCCGGGAAATAAGGAGGCAAGCGCTTCATCTGCTCCATGTTCAGGCAGCCATGACACTCAGGCCCACTACAGACTCTGAGTGGCACCAAAGACCGCAGACGGGAATCTGTGAAACAATGAGAAAAATAAAGAATTCTCTTTAAGGTACGGAGATCACGGCAAGCCCAAGTCCCTTGGCACTAAATCCCTTCTCAAGACGACTAAACAGGAGTTGTTGCATCCTTAGAGGTTTTAAGACTCTAGTAGTTTTGTTTTTAGATGGGCAGGAAGGCACCACGAGACTGAGAGCATCAGGAGTTTGACTCGCCCCCGTGATCTTCAGAAAGGAAGTTTTGTCCTCTCCTCTCACGCTCGTGCGCGAGTGAAAAGAGCCTGTCTGTGACACACTGGAAGTGTAGCTGAGGGAACAGGAAGCTTAGCATGGTAGAGGGCCTTGGGCTAGTCCTGGGCACCATAAAATAAAAATAAAATCGTTAATAAGAGGCAGAAGTGCCGGGCGTTGGTGGCGCACGCCTTTAATCCCAGCACTTGGGAGGCAGAGACAGGCGGATCTTTGTGAGTTCGAGACCAGCCTGGTCTACAAAGTGAGTTCCAGGACAGCCTCCAAAGCCACCGAGAAACCCTGTCTCGAAAAACCAAAAAAAAAAAAAAAAAAAAAAAAAAAAAAGAGGCAGAACTAAGGGATATGGTAGAGGACTTACTGAGGTTTGAGGTGGTGACCCCCAGAGACCTTAAGATTTTAATTCGTTTCTGGCGATTGACTGACTCATGGGACAATTTCTTGCTTACTTATTTATAGACATCTGACTCACTCTCTAAGAGGAGCGGACTCCATGGAACCCACACAAGAAGCTGGGTGGTGCGTCCTAGCCTTGGGGAGGCAGAGGCAGGAGGATTTCTGGGGCTCCTGGGCTAACCCACCCACCTGTGCTAGTTGGGGATGTCCAGGCCAATGCCACCCTGTCTCACAGATCTAAGTGGGACACTCCTGAGGAGTGACAGCTGAAGTTTGTCCCCTGACCTCCACACGTAACGCACATGTGTACATTCATACATACCCTCTCCACACACAAACACAGGTGGATGTCCTGCTTCTGCCATCCAAACATGGGACTGCCGTCCCTCACTCTCTTCTCCACATTCCCTATAAGACTCTCGACAGGCGCTGGGCTCTGCATTTAGATGAGGGACCTTGGTGCATGTCTTCTGTAGGTTGCAGCTACTCATGGATCCGTCAAGTGAAGCCCCCAAGACTAGAAGTCAGTAGGGCTGCTGTAGGCCTCGGGAGCACAGGAGTGAGAGGCTGAGGTAAGCGGCTCAGACTTTCTTGCTAAGTGGTGGGATGGATGCTTGGTGATGAGGGGGCCTCCCATGACACCAAAAGCCATGAACATACTGTGGGTACCCCACCCACCACCCAGGTCGTCACTTAACCTGCCCCACATGGACCACCCACGCAACTAGGAAGAGAGATGGTGGAAAACACTGGAAACCCGTGGTCTCATCACCTGAAAACTCAGTCTGAGCTGTCATTCCTGTCAACTAAATCTCTCTCACATCCTCTTTAGCTTGTTATTTCTAACAACCTATCTGGTTTTGATTTTTCTTTTCAGAAGACAAGTGAGTTTGTGTGTAGACTATACTGACAACGAAATAATGTCATACTGAAACATGCATTAAAATCATGCACTTAGCAGCAGCCTGCCCTGAGGGAATGTAAACTGTTGTCAGACCTGCACGGCTAAAGCAGCAACCTCTGGATCTTCGGGATTTTATTGCCATCTGCTGGTCACATTGATGTCTGCAGCCAAGACCGGGCCAACTTGGCGGTCCTCCTCTTAGAGGCAGCAAAAGGCAACCGTAAGCCCACCGCTAGAAGGGCGACCTCTAGTGCACAGACCTTGACATTTTCCCTTTTTATGGAATTTGCAAAGGTTCAGGATGCCATTCGGGCAAGTTACAGTTAGAGGGTAAAAATCAAAAGCTCTTAGCTATGTCCAACTCCTTTTATTCTAAAAAAAAATGTCCTGTGTAATAGAACTAGACTGATGGTAGCAGCCTACTTTATAGATGTATTATTTTGAATTCACGTGTTGTTTTATAATAATTTCTTATTAAGAACTCTAGACTCAGGGCTGGAGACATGCTCAGTAGTTAAGAGTGTGTATTGCTCTTGCAGAGGACCTGAGTTTGGTTACCAGTTCCCACGCTGGTCAGCTTACAAACACCTGAAACTCTAGCTATAGGGGGTTTCTGACGCCCTCTTCTGGCCTCCACGGGCACTGCACTTGCCATGATTGCCATGATGGGAGCATGCACTTTCCCTCTCCCTCTCCCTCTTTCTTCCTCTCCCTCTCCCCCTCCCTCCCTCCCTCCCTCCCTCCCTCCCTCCCTCCCTCCCTCTCTCTCTCTCTCTCTCTCTCTCTCACACACACACACACACACACACATACACACACCCCAATAAAATAAATCCAGCAAGAAAAGAGCTCTAGAGTAATAGGTGGGTTAAAGCATAGACTTTACTCCTGCTAACATTTGTGTAGAGTAGATTTCTTGGCTTCTCCATGTCCTGGTTTCCTTGACTTAAAGTGGGGACAACTGTATCTATGCCACAGATTAAAACAGTGCTTGAGGCGAAATGTAGCACTTGACCAGTGTTACCTGTTTTGATGAACTGAAGACTAAAGTAAACCAAAAGTTGTAATTTGTGCATTCTGAGATGACATTGGTCACCAGAGCATCTGTTTTTGGTGGCTGAGAGAAAGCTGAAGATGGGTGGCTTGTTCCGAGGATTCAGAAGAAAGAGAATTCATAGGAGTCCAATGCTGGGCACATGTTTTCTTCTCCAGACATTTGGTGTTGTTCTTTTTTCTTTGTTTGTTTGACAGAATCTCACTATGCAGCGCTGGCTATCCTGGAACTCCCTTCATAGAACAGGCTAGCCTCCAACTCACAGAAATCTGCTTGCCTCTGCCTTAAAGGTGCTAGGATTAAAGGTGTGTGGCAGCATGCCCAGCTATTTGGATAATCTTAAGAAGACCCGAGTTAGAGAGGTGAGAAATTGAGCAAGAAAAGGCTGGCAAGCAGTGAGTCCGAACTTTATGCATAATAAGCATTTCTGACTGGCACACCTTCAACTTCCTAACCTGCATGAAGATCAGACCACAAAACGCATCCAGGACTCTGCCATGTCTCTCTTGGTCAGTTACTTCACAGATAGTCATTAATCTCACATTGGCTGCCTCGAGTTCATTTTGCTAGTTTTTAAAATATAAGAGTGGAATCATGTCCTACGGATTCTTCTGCTTGTGGGTTCCCCCCCTCATCTTTAAGTCTAGGAGTCATCCATGTTGCATACATCAATACTGATTATGCAAAATATGTCATGGACTCTGTCTATTAGTCTTCTACAATCTGTCTACAAACTCTTGGTGCGAATTTGGATCGTGTGCATGTTTTTTTTTTGACTACTTTGAATAAAGCTTGCATAAGCATTCCTGCAGACATATTTTTGATGGATAGAGCACTCATTTGGCTCACTATGTACCTGGAAGTAGACTTGCGAGGCAATTGGAAATATGTGGGTTTAGTCTTAGAAAATTTTATGCAATGTCTCCCAGAATGGTGCACTAATTTACAGCTTTACAGGAGCGCTTGGTCTGAAAAAATATTCTTCTACTGCAAAGTCACAAAGCAATTCATTTGCTCTGAAACCACACTCTCAAGCTTGGATTTGTGGCTTCTGAGATGTGTATCTCTTTCAGCTTCTCCCCCATTTTTTCCCACCTCTCTGTGCTTCCGCCTTCAACATTGCTTCCATCCATCAATGGGATGGCTTGTATTTGCATACTTCTATTTGATAATCACCTCATTATTTCTGCCAATCGATAACAACAATGAAATTCATAAAACAAATCTCTAGCTGGGTAAGATTTTTTAAAAGTTTACATTGAAACTATAAATCAGTTGGAAGATTTTTGACTGGGGTTGTAGTGAACATGTTGGCAATTTGTGTTTGCCTTGCGTGGTTGTGGCGGTGCAAGATGCCAAGGTGTGTGTGGAAATCAGAGGAACTCCAGTGGAGTGGGTTCTCTCTTCCTATTCTATGTGAGTTCTGGGGTAGAGTTCAGGTCCCCAGACTTGTACAGCAGGTGCCTTTGTCTGCTGAACCATCTCACAGGTTCATAATCATATTTTTAAATGTTGGTAATATCTGTAGTTATGTCTTCTTTCATTCTTTTTTTTTTTTTCTTTCGAGACAGGGTTTCTCTGTATTGTTTTGGAGGCTGTCCTGGAACTCACTCTGTAGAGCAGGCTGGCCTGGAACTCACAGAGATCCGCCTGCCTCTGCCTCCTGGCTGATGGGATTAAAGGCTTGTGCCACCAATGAATGTCTGTGTTTGGGGAGGTGGCGTGGTCTGTTTGAGAAGTTCCCTAATAGGTGATGCCTTCCAGGAGAGGCCAGCAGGGGCTCATGCCACATGGGTTGGAACTAAATCCTCTTATTTTCAGTGTCTGGCACACAGACAGTGTCCCATGAATACAGAGTAAATAAACAAGCAGGAAGGGTGTGAACTGAGGTTATCAGACTTCAAATCCAAGTCATTGCAGAAACTGCGTTTGCTTTTAGTCCATTCGGAGTTCAGGTTCTTTATGCCAAGTCCAGGGTAGAGCCTGGTAAATAACCCCAAGGAGGTTCTAGATGATCAGAGAGGCCATTGCCAAGCCTGGACTTCCTCCCATCTATTCACACTTCTGCTCTGCTTCTTTTTACTCTATCCAACCCATTTTCTTTGGTGAGGACTTTGGTTTCCATCTTAAAGTCTGGGGACCATAAGCCTTGAAATCTGTGAAATGTTGTATCCTTAGAGAAAGCTGGGGGCTTGTCGACATAGTCTCGCCCCCCCCCCATTCCTCCCTGTCATGCTGTGTCTAACCCAATTAACCAGGGTGGAGAAGGCAGGGAGTTTCGGGGGAGCTCAAGGGCTAAGGGGGTATCATCTCTCTTGGGTTGTTTCATAGCAGAAAGAAGGCAGTTCCTTTTGAATTATTTTGAACTTTAATAAAGTGACCACATTAATAGTCCAGCGAACAAAGCCTTCACTTTAGTATGCTGTCTTCTACAAAACACACAACATATTTCCAAAATCTTGTCCTCTTTTTTGGCAGGTTTGTTAACAATTATTTTTCTTTCTCCCTTTTCTCATTTCTTCTATTGACCTTCGTCAGATTTCCACTTTAACCACCACAGACATTCCTTTATATTTAGTCCAAATGAACAAAAGCATGTATTCACAAAGGAGACCAAGAAGACAGTAAGAAAAGATAGTAAAATAAAACAATTCCACTTTATTGAATGATGTAATTTTTTTGCAGTGTCAGGAATGGAATCTAGGTTCTTTACATGACAGGCAATTTCTCTGCCACTGAGCCACATGTGCACATAGGTATGCGTGTCTCATAGCTACTTATTAACATTGTCTTAGGTCAGAGAGTTGATTGCCCCAACTGGACTTACACTGTTCCTGTGAAAGGTTATTTCCTCCCCCAATCTCCCTTCTCTCTGTCTCCCATTCTCTCTCTCCTCTCTTTTTTCCTTTATAGCAGGCAAGGTACGTATTTTCTATTTGGAAGGCATGGAGCTGACAGGGTAGAGAAGGGAAGAGGAGAGAAGAGAGAGAAGAGAGAGAAGAGAAGAGAGAGAAGGAAAGAGGAAAAGGGGAGAGGAGAAGGGAAGAGGGGCAAGTCAAGTGACTTGGGTTGGTTTGAGAGAGCCCTGTCCTGCTTCCAGTGAGCTGATCCCCAGCAGGGTGGGCTGACAGGGAGCTGAGGGAGGCACAGACCTGATTTCTGAAGGAGAGGGAAAAAGTCACAGCAAGGATGCAGTATTTGAGAAATGTCCATCTTCTTTGTGATTTACTAATCACCTGCAATCTTCCCCACAGAACAGAACCCAAACCTGCTGAGGGCCATACGGTCAATCTAGGCAAAAATAAGGACACAGATGGAGACTGTGAGTGAGGAGCTCAGGTGAGGCCAGGAGTAGGTTTGGTACACATGCACCCTATGCGGTTACCATCTGCTAGGGTGCTCTGGACGGGGGTAGGCTTCTAACCTGGGCCCAGCGTTCTGGCAGACATGGTGGAAAGAGACAGATGGCCACCAATAAAATCTGTGTGAATTAGAGCTCAGGGGATGGACCAAAGACATATATTTAGAAATAGCTTTTTATGTAGTTCTGATGTGTGTTTACGTCATTAGCCTAGAGTTACTTTCTGTCTCTGCTCTCTGGACAGGGATGTTCCTTGTAGACATTCTTTTTTTTTTTTTTTTGGTTTTTCAAGACAGGGTTTCTCTGTGGCTTTGGAGGCTGTCCTGGAACTCACTCTGTAGACCAGGCTGGCCTCGAACTTACAGAGATCCGCCTGCCTCTGCCTCCCGAGTGCTGGGATTAAAGGCGTGCGCTACCAACGCCCGGCATCATTCTTATACTGCTCTTTAGGCGATGTCATGCTACACATTCTAGACGAGGCCTGGGAAAAGCCTTTTGCAGCAGCATCAACTTTGAAAGGAATTTGCTTCCATTGATAACTATCAGACGACCCAAGTGGGATAATGGGAAGAAGCTGTGGAGAATTCCGGGGTAGAATAGACCTTCCTGTAAGAGCTGAATAGTCTAGAATTTATAATTTCAGACATCCATAAAGATAAGCTGAGGAGTCCACAGATTTTATTTTATATGTACGCTATTTTGTTTTTTAGACAAAGTTTTGCAGTGCAGAGCAAGGTGGCTTCAAACTCCTGATCCTCCTGCCTCAGCCTCTTGAATGTTGAGATCATAGGCCTATGCCATCATGCCCAGCCGAGGTCCCTGAGTTTTCATTGTGATAGTTATTTAACAGAATTCTCAGTTCTTAAGGGGAAACGTGTGTTCATCGATTGGGCCAAACCTTGGTGAAGCCATTGGATTTTATATGCTTGAATCTTGCTCACTTGGGAACTCATACTTTATAACCACTCAGAGAAGGCTTCCAGGGGCTAGATGCCATTGTTAGCACTGTTTCAACCTTATGTTAAGTAGAGAGAATGAGCTAAGAAGGTCATATGTATTCCCTCCGGGTCTGCCCCAGAGATCATGGACGTGAGGTGTGGGTTGATTTTCCTGAGTGATTTACGGTAATAGGGCGGCATCAGAATCCGTAGTGCATGGTTCTGGCCACTCTCTCTGATGTCACTGTAAGTGAAGTGGCTCAGAAGCACAAAAGGCCACATGAGGCATGTACACAGAATCGGCTGACGGTGTTTGTAACGGTACCGAGTGTGCCTGGTGACTGTCCTCGCCTCTTCTCAGAAGCCCGGTAAAGCCATCATTTCCTTCCGTATTTCAGTTGCTGCTCATTATAGATGAAGTGTTTATTGCTACTGCGTCCCCTCCACTGGCAAGAGGGAGGAGACAGTGCGAACTCTTCCCTTTAGTTTCATGCTTAGGAGTGACAGGCTCACTCAGTCTGTAAAAATATTTATCTGTTTATTTGCATATGTGTGCGTGCGTGCGTGCGTGAGTGCATGTGTGTGTGTGTGTGTGTGTGTGTGTGTGTGTGTGTGTATCCATGTGTGCACATGTGGAGGTCTGGGTCATCACTGCATGTTTCCCTCTGCTGCTCTCCTCCTCACTTTTTGAGACAGAGTCTCTCATTGAACTTGATCTTGCCATTTTTCTGCTTGGCTGCCTGGCCAGTGAGCCCCTGGCTTCTCCTGTGTCTGGTCCTCCCTTCAGGGCTGGGATTATGGGCATACATGGTCTCCCTGTCTTTCACATGGGTACTGAGAATCCAAAGCCAGATCCTCATGATTTCACAGTCACATCCCCAATATCTTTTTTTGTCTGTTTTATTGAGATGTAGTCTCACTGTGTATCCCCTGGAACTTGATATATAGGCCAGGCTGGTCTTGAACTCAGAAATATCTGCGTCTTGAGTGCTTGGATTAAAGATGTGCCACCATGATGGCACTCTGGCTTCTTTAGAATCCTTTCTTTAAAATGACTTATTTATTTTTTTATATGCGTTGGTGTTTTGCCTGCATGTCTGTCTGTGTGAGAGTGTCAGATCCTCTGGAACTGGAGTTACAGACAGTTGTGAGCTGCCATGTGAGTGCTGGGAATTGAACCTGGGTCCTTTAGAAGAACGGTCAATGCTCTTAACTGCTGGGTCATTTCTCCACCCTCCCTGCTAGGTTCTTATTCCCTGTAATTCCCTGTTCTGATCATCAGTCCACTTTCCACATCCATGTGGTAGGAGGCAGGGCTCTGCAGAATATGCTGTGGAGCAGAGATGATTCTGGAATCTGGCGCCTTCATCCAATACGGTTCTGTCTCATTCACACTGTCTGCAGCTTATCACTGGCTCTCATGCAAGCCCAGAGCCCAGAACTCTAAATCTGTCTGAGAGGATGGTTTCCCCACACAGTCTTCCATAAGCAAACTCTCCTTTCCCGAAGGGGAAGGAGGAAGATGGAAGGTGGCCCTCTCATAAGGACAGGGGCCACAGCTAAATCCTCTAAGTCACACAGTCCAAAGTTACAAAGCACTTTTACATTCTGTAGTGTAGACCCGGAGATAGATGTTTAACGCGTAAGCTGCAGTTTCTGATGGGCAGGGTCCAGCCCTTTGGCTCTGCCTGGCCTGGCTTGTTGACACTGACAGGAAAGGCTGCTGTGACAACAGGGAAACACAGGCTGTACAGGAAGGCCTCCCTTGATGCCTTAGCCACATCCCTGCCTGGCCACTGGCTGTGAGCTGCCAGAACATTGGGGAGTTTCCAGCCCTGCTTTGGATGCTCTTCCCTGGGTGTCCCTCCTCCTAGAACCAAGTTAAGTTTCCCACATGACTACAAACAAGGTAAAAATTACACAGCACACCACAAACAAGAAATGCCAGCTGACCCACCAGCTCCTCCTTTATTTCTGTTGAGTTAGAAACTTGGACTAGCATCATCTTCTGCACCCAACCACAGACACACACACACACACACACACACACACACACACACACTCACACAGACACACACACTCACACACTCACATACACTCACACACACTCACACAGACACACACTCACACACTCACACAGACACACACTCACACAGACACACACACTCACACACACACACACACACTCACACACCCCAAAGCTGCTTTAAGAGATAAACACTAGACATAAACTTTCTAGCTATGAGAGAACAGAAAGATAAAATGTGGTAGAATATTACTTTAAGGTGTGTGACTTTTGTTTGTGCTGCATTTGTTTAACTCTGTGAAGCTGTGATTCTTTGCCCATCTAAAACACCTAGGGGTTCTAATAAAGAGTTGAATGGCCAATAGAGAGGCAGGAGCAAGGGTAGGAGGGGCTGACAGGCAGAGAGGAGAAATAGAAGGAGAAACGAGGAAGAGGAGAATGAGAGAACAAGGAGAGGAGGATGCCCAGGGCCAGTCACCTAACCACGCAACCACCCAGCCACCCAGCCACCCAGCCACCCAGCCACCCAGCCACCCAACCACCCAGCCACCCAACCACCCAGCCACCCAGCCACCCAGCCACCCAGCCACCCAACCACCCAACCACCCAGCCACCCAACCACTCAGCCACCCAGCCACCCAGACACCCAGACACCCAGACACCCAGCCACCCAGCCACCCAGTCACCCAACCACCCAACCACCCAGCAACCCAGTCACCCAGCTATACAGCAATTCATAGAGTGAGAGTAAGAGAACAAGAAAAGCCCAGAGGCAAAAGGTAGACTGGATAAGATAAGAAAAGCTGGTGAGATACAAGCCAAGACAGCCTCCTGAGACTTGGGCCCTATGCACAGGGTGGGGGTGGGGATGGAGGACCCATCCAAAGTCTGCCAGCATCCTAGTCCCAACTCCACCCATGGGAAGAGGAGAGCCATTGGAGTATTGGACCTGCTTGCACCCTCTGGAAGAGAGCCTTGGTCTTGTACCCACCAGGAGAGGGAGGGACCCCCTGGTACCCACTGGAAGAAGGGATGGAAAGACAACAGTATAAGAACACAGTCAACAACAGAAAGATCAATATGATGCCACCAGAATCTAGGGACTCCACACCAGGAAGACCTGAGCATCCCAACACAGATGAAGCAGAAGAGAACAACCCTAAAAACAACTTCATGAAGATGATAGAGACCCTCAAAGAGGTAATGAGAAAATCCCTTAAAGAAATGGAAGAAAAACCAAAAAATCAAGAAATGGAGGAAAAGACAAACCAAAAGTTGCAAGAAAGAATTCAAACAGTGCAAGGTTTGAAAGCTGAAATAGAGACAAAGACAAAAACTGAAAAAAACAAAAAAACCACAGTCTGAGGGAATGCTGGAATTAGAAAAGCTAGGTAAATGATCAGGAAATACAGGTGCAAGCATAACCAACAGAATACAAGAGATGGAAGAGAGAATCTCAGGCCTTGAAGATACACTAGGATGTAGGGCAGAGCTCACGCATCTGAGATGCTGGCCACGCCCGTTTGGGGTGTGGACAGAGGGACCTGGGAAAGGCAAGAGAGCTCCAAATGATGTGACAGACTTCGAAGATCCCCCATGGAAGGCCTCACCCTCCCTGGGGAGCAGAAAGGAGATGGGATAGGGGGCTGGTGGAGGCAGGGGAGGAGGGGAAGGGAGAGGGAACTGGGATTGACATGTAAAACAAGCTTGTTTCTAATTTAAATTAAAAAAAGAAGAAGAAGAAGAAAGAAAGAAACAAGCCAACCTAAGGCTGAGCATTCATAACTAATAATAATACTCTGGGTGTGATTCTCTTGGGAGCTGGATGGAGGGCCCCCAAAGAGAAAAAAAAATCTTACTACAGTGAAACATAACTGAGTTCTAAGCAACAGTGCTTTTCTTCAAGGGGGTTTCTAGGACTCTGTCTGGTTTGTCTTTACCTCTGTTCTGCTTCCGTTCTGGCCTAGCTTTTCATCTTCTGGACTCACTGGCCTGTCACTCCCTCAAGGCCCCCTGCTGGTGGCCTGCGGTGATGGTATATAGAATGAATTCAAATTTCACCTTTCACTGAGTCTTCTCCAAGGCCTAAACACCCCAGCCTCTGTTTAGCGATGCTGTGTAAGGGTCAGAAGGCCACCACAGGAGACGGCCATGCCTCTGTCACATTCTTTTATCAGATCACTTGACTGGCAAGCTGGTGAGCAGAGGAAGCCATGTTCCCCAGCTACAAGCTCTAGGTGGTGCAGACACTTGGGTTGAATCAAAGAAACAGAGGCTCCCAGAGGAAGAGGGGTCCAGGGTGTGAGATGGAGAAAGCTGTGATTCTGCGTCGGTTTGGACTCTTCCATGTATGGTGCCGACCAGAGTTTCTGTTTTACAAAAAGACATTTAAAAAAAATAGGAAGAAGAAATAAAATTAGAATGAAAACCATAGAGCAGTGCGAGGAATAACCTGTCTAAGAACTTACAAGATAGCACAGCCTGGACCCTGATCCTCTCATAGTGTCATTCGGGTTTAATCATTTCAGATACGCGCCCTTTTAGAAACTGTTGAGGGTTAGCGCGAAGACACAACGACTAATGTTTTGTGATCTAAATGTTTATTTGTTATTGCCAGCTGATTTCCTTTCTTTCTTTCTTTCTGTTTTTTTGTTTTTGTTTTTGTTTTTTTTTCGAGGCAGGGTTTCTCTGTGGCTTTGGGGACTGTCCTGGAACTAGCTCTTGTAGACTAGGCTAGTCTCGAACTCACAGAGATTCACCTGCCTCAGCCTCCCGAGTGCTGGGACTAAAGGTGTGCGCCACCACCGCCTGGTCATGTCAGCTGATTTTCAAGGCAGATGCCAGGGATGCACAGTGGAGGAGGGGCAGTGGCTTCCCGAAGTGTGCTGGGACAACAGGGGAGGGAGGGGGGCACATGCAGAATGATCCCAGATCCCCTGGGGGCACATGCAGAATGATCTCAGATCCCCCCGGGGGCACATGCAGAATGATCTCAGATCCCCCGGGGGCACATGCAGAATGATCTCAGATCCCCTTGGGGGTACATGCAGAATGATCCCAGATCCCCTCGGGACACATGCAGAATGATCCCAGATCCTTCTCTGGCAGCCTGCTATGCCTGGGTATTTGCCCTCTAAAATTCATGTGTTGGCAGTTGGGTTCCCAATACAGCACTGTTAGGATGTAGGGGCTGGCAAAGGCGACTGGGCCATGGGGGCCCCACCTTCCTGGTTGGTTTAAGGCCAGTCTGGATGTAGACAGTCAGTCCTCTTGGAGTGGTTTGTCTCAGCAAATGGGCTCTTCCACACACACTGACTGCCTCCTCTGCTCCCTGAGGAGGTCTTCCCCTCTATGAATAGGACGTCTACACAGGGCACGTGACACAGAAACAAAGTCTGGCACTTGTTCCACTGAGCTTGTGACTGTCACTAACGAGATTTTTATCAAGTCCTTCGGGAAGATTTGCCCCTCCCCCACACCCTGTAACAGAAGTATATATGGTGATTGACGTATCTGTTTTCCAGTAGATGGTGCTATCTTGTCAGGGTCATGGCAGACCCACAGGTCCATCTTCTGCAGTTACCCAGCTGTGTTCAGGCATATCTAGCACAGTGAGACATTGAGATAGTCTTAAATAGAATTTCTTAAAAACTCTAGCAATGTATGTATTTACTTTAACAACTACTTTTCTTCCTTAGTAATGTCTTTTCATTGAAGGTCAGACATACAATAGATTTGTAACTTGCTTCTGACTTCCTTTCTGTTATTTGTTTTAGTTTTGTATGTATGAAAGTTTGCCCATGTGCATGTATGTGCACCCTGCGGCAGAGGCCAGCGGAGAGTGTGGAACTCCCTGGAACTAGAGTTGATGGTTGTATACTGCCGTGTGAGTGCTGGTAATCAAACCCGGGCCCTCTGCAAGAGCAATGATTACTGTCAGCTGCTGAGCCGTCTCTCCAACACCAACTTTGGTCTCCTTAAAAAAAAAAAAGTAATTACTTCTGGGCCATACTGTTGCATGACTTTAATCCCAGCATTCAAGAGGCAGAGGCAGGCCGATTTCCGTGAGTTTGAGACCAGACTGCTCTGCTCTACAGAGAGAGTTCCAGGCGCCACTAACGCCCGGCTCTTTCTGGTATCTTTAAAAGCCATGGCTGCAGCACGGCTTTCTGAAGGACTTGTAGTTCTGCGGGAGCGATCGTCAGTGAGTCCGGACAGGTGCAGATAGGACAAAGCGTGACTGCAGGCACCGCCATGTCTCAGAAAACTCCGGAAGAGATTCTGATGGATTTAGGAATTCACATCTTCATTCCTATGTGTCCGTCAAAACTTCCAAAGCGACTTAACACAGAGCCACCTTCTCTCCCTTTTCCCGCACTGTTCGCATGCAGCCAGGGCCTGAAGTTGGGCTCTTCTTGCAGTTGGTTAAGGGGTAGAGACGGCTTTCTTCCTCCTCTGCTCCCCGTCCCCTTCTTCGTTACTATGGGGCAGAGATAGGGAAGAGGCATTGGAACACAAAAGCGCTCTTTCCCCGGGCTCTGTCATGAAGTGGCTTAGCATTGTCAGAACCCAGCAGGTTTTATTGGGCAGATGACCCCTCCTTTCTGTCACTCTTACCTCTATTTTCTATGCAGAGAATGCAGTTTCAGCCTAGCTGGTTTCCATAGCAACTAGATGGCCTCTGATGACCAGTTCTACTTTTCTCTGCTGAGGTCTTTGTGTCCCCTAACTCATCTTTCCCACTCCACCAAGTGCTGGTGACCAGGACAATGGCCAATCACTCCTTAGTCCATTCATTGATTACTGATCATCTTATGCCTTGTTGGAGATTTCTCAGCTAAGTGTCTAACAACAATGAGTTTACTGTCACCCTGAGTTCACAGACCCCACTTCGTCTTTCCTTAGTTAGCTTTATAAAAGGGACAAAGAAGCCAGGCGTTGGTAGCACACGCCTTTAATCCCAGCACTTGGGACGTAGAGGCAGGCGGATCTCTGTGAGTTCGAGGCCAACCTGGTCTACAGAGAGAGTTCCAGGACAGCTTCCAAAGCCACAGAGAAACCCTGTCTCGAAAAGAAAAAAAAAAGGGACAAAGATCTCCAATGACAGGGGAGACAGGGGATAGGGGGAAGGCATTCATGGGATCCCCTATCTAAAATAGCTACATGTGCTCTTACTACTTAAAAGACCCAGTGCAGTGAGAGACTCATCATCTGGGGAACCCTTAGCAATCTGCAGTGTTTGATACTTCACTCGGGAGTGTCTGCTCTACTTTGAGATAGTTCTGAGTCACGTAGGTTTCCATCGTGAGCACACTGTTGTCTGTAGCTGTCCCAGGAGATGGGTTTCAGGTGCAGTTCTATCCCAGATACTCCAAACCCACAGGTTCTGATTACTTATGTAAACTGATACAGTGTTTGCATGTGACCTGAAATACACTTTGATCATCTATAGCCCACTCTTCTATCTGCGTTCATCAGCCCCTTGCGACTATGTAAAGGCCTGAGACAAACAATTTATAGAGAGAAGTGGTTTTTATTTGGTTCACAGTGGTGGGTGGGAGGAGGCTTAAGATCTTCCCATTATATCCTGCACCTTCTTCAAGATGGTAGCTCCAATAACTTGCAGCCTTCTGCTAAACTTCACCTCCTGAAGGCTTTACCATTTCCTGATAGCACCAAAGTGGGAACTAGTTGACAATTCAGTGCAAGATGTGGAGATCGGGGCTGGAGAGATGGTTAAGAGTACTGACTGCTCTTCCAGAAGACCAGGGTTCAAATCACAGCACTCTCATGTCGGCTCATAAATAAATAAATCTTAAAAAAAAGGTGTGGAGCTCATGGGCACAAACACACACACACACACACATACACCATACACACCACACCCACACATGCACAGACACACATTGCACACACATCACACATACACAGACACAAATCATACACACCACACTCACACTCTCACCACACATGCACAGACACACCACACACACACATACACACACCCACATACCACACAGACATACACACACAGACACACATCATACACACCACACATACATGTAGCCATGATTCACTAAGCAGCATGGATTTTGGCAAATGTGTCATTAGATGACTTCAGCACCCAGACATCACTAGGTGGCTGTGATGTCACCAGATTACATGAACTCATGGGACCATTATCATGTCCATCATTGTGCAAGCCTCATTATGCAGTGCACAACTGCGTGCATGGGTGTGTGTGCATGCGTACATGCTTTCCTCAACACAGAAAAAAATATTTGTTCATCTAAAACAAGTGATGGAAGTCAGAATAATCGTGTTTCGATGATTCTAGGAAGAGGGGACAGGAAAGCAGCAGAGCTGTACAGATATGTGTCTGTCGTCTCTGTGCATGTGTGTGTGTGTTAGTATGTGTTTGCGTGTATGCATGGGAAAGCCAAGAGGAGACATTAGGCGTCATCCTCAGTGGTACTCCACCTTATTTTCTGAGACTGGTTCTCTCACCGAGTCTGACGCTCACCAGATTAACTTGCCAGGAAGCTCCAGAGAGCATCTCCCCAGTGCCGAGATTTCATGCCATGGTGTCCGGGTTCTATGAGGATTCTGCAGATCTGAAATCAGGTCCCCAGGCTCACGCAGTGGACACACAGCTGACTGAGCCATTTCCAGTCCTGATACACAGCTCCAGGTAACGTAAACACACTTTTTCTGACTTCTCAAGACCTGGTTTCTCATTAAGACAATAACATAATTCTTTTGGGATATTATGATGCACTAAAGACAGTGTTTGAAAGCTTCTTAGTCACATGCTCGGTTTGGCAAACTTCCGCTGCCGGGTATCACGGCTGTAAATCTACAGGAGTTACGACAGCATGGCACCGTGCTAACATTCCCTAAGAACACAGCCAGGGTGCTGAGACTGGACAGATAATTGACTAGCAGGTCCCAGTGTGTTTTTGCTCATGGCTGTACTGTATTACAAGAGGACACTCAACAAGTCTTGTGTTGTGGTGGAAGGAGACAGAACACAACACGTCAAGTGAGATCAGCACATGGAAACGTGGAGGGCAGGACCCGAAGGGAGGCAGACAAGGCGCCAGGATTCCCTGTCCACAGGCTCCCTGTGGAGCCACACAGAGTGTGTATAATGTTCTCTGTGAGTTACGGCCATTCATGTGGAATGTCTGTCATAGAAGCTCAGAAGAGACTTAATATCCGGGAAGGGGGCGTCTCATGGAGGCCCTCCGCCAGGCATGAGCCCAGGCTGCAGGCTCCCAGAAGGAAAGCAAGTCTCCAACAGACACTCTATGTTCACATAAGCATTTTAGACACAATGGGCTATTCTTACCCATCTTAAAAATGATGGCGACTCTTCCCAAATCTAATTTCCCAGATGTCAGCCACGGGTTAATCTCATATGCAGGCCTATCAAAGGAGAGTATAGGCTAGCCTCCTTGGTTAACAGCATTACGAACAGGTGCAAAGATGGGAAATTATAATAGGACAGAAACTAGTTCAGAAATAGACCTATCTACAAGTGGCCACCCAATGAATGACAAATCTGGCACTGTGATAGAGCAGAGAAAAGATATTTTTAATAATTCTATTTTATTTTTAATTATTTTTATTTAATAATTCTTAGTAAATGATACTGATTATTGGTGTATCCATATGGAAAAAATAATTCTGGCCCTTATTTTATGCTATACCCAAATATCAGTTCTAGATGGTCCCGATAATAAAGCCTGTGCTAAGGAACCTGCTGTTTTCTTCAGTGGTGTAGCTGTTGGTCCCCTTGATCCAGTGAATAACTTCCCATTTGTGCTCATGCAAGCATGCATCTATTACACACAGGGGGTCACAAAAAGACCAAACCAAACCAGAACCCAAGGAAGTAGAAGGGAGACCCACTGAGAAGAGGGGTGATGGAGGTTACGAATGAACAAAATGCATCTTAGACATTTAGGAAATTGTCAAAGAATGAAAACAATAAAGTAACGAGTCAAAACATTCTGCATCATCATCAACAAATAAATGAAAACAATGTATGTAATAGCATATGTGATGCCTTTATGACCTCAGAGGCCAGGTCTGTCTGTCCTTCTTTCTTCCTTCCTCTCTTCATATCTCTCTTTCTTCCTTCCTTCCTTTCTTCCTTCCTTCTTCTCTTCTCTTCCTCCCTCCCTCCCTCCCTTCCTTCCTTTCTTCCTTTATTTTTGTTTGTTTGGTTTTTTTGAGACAGGGTTTCTCTATGTAGACCTAACTGTCCTGGAACTAGTTCTGTAGACCAAACTGACCTTGAACTCACAGAAATCACCCTGCCTTTGCCTCCCAAGTGCTGGGATCAAAGACGTGCACCATTACATCCAGCTCCAAGGCAATGTTTTCTTAAATACACAGAAAAAGCACTAACTGCACAAGATAAGATAGATAAATCAGGTATAATTAAATCAGGAAGCTGGCTTTATTAAAAAAACTACCATTAAGAAATATAAATAAATCAACTAGGAATGGGAGATTATATTATAGAGTTTTCCACACAACAGTTGAATGTACAATATTCGAGAAACTCCCACAAATCAAAGATAAAAGAGAAGGCTGGCAAGATGGCTCAGTGCTTCCTGTACAGGCTCTCAACCCGAGTTTGGTTCCTGGTACCCACACGAATGAGGAAAGAGAGAACAGTCCACAAAGATGTCCTCTGACCTCTATACACTGCGGCATCTCTCTCTCTCTCCCTCCCTCCCTCCCTCCCTCTCTCTCTCTCTCTCTCTCTCTCTCTCTCTCTCTCTCTCTCTCTGTCTCTTTGTCTCTGTCTCTGTCTCTGTCTCTCTCTCTCTCTCTCACACACACACACACACACAGACTCTCTCTCTCTCTGTCTCTCTGTCTCACATACACACACACATACTAAAATTAAAAATAAAAGAACACTAGAACATTGTAACGTGAACAAAAAGTTTAACCATGCAAACATTTCACAAAAGGGATGTCTAGACAGTCAATAAGCGCACACAGAGGTTATGTGAGTTTTCTTTTTGCTACCACAACAAGTTACCTCGGACTTAGTGGCCTGCTTTGGAAGAGTCCCAACAAGAGAGAGCATCAGTGTGCACACAGATATACACACTGGGACGCTCATTGCAGCTTGAGTCAGTCGGGAAAGGCTCCAAATACCCACCAACAGTTGAATGGACAAATGGTAGCACGTCCGCACAGAGGAGTATTAAACAATAAGGAGAACAGAGGAGTTATTACTTGACTATACATGTCTACACGGATGAACCTCTCAAATATAATATGAAGTAACATCGTGCGATGTCCCAGAGTACATATGTCTGATTCCTGTATCATAGAGTTGAAAAATAGGCAACCGAGTAGTGTACCTTCAGCTGTCGGGACTGTGGCCCTGGTGAAGGCATGGCAGTGACGAGGAGGGAGGAATGGAGGATTTGGCAGTGCAGGAAATGTTGCACCCCTTCATTTGGGGCCGGTCACACTGATACATTCATTCCTCAGCAGTCTATCAAGGGCTGGAGATGTAGCTCAGTTGGTAAAGTGTTAGAGCGTTTGGCTAGTATGCATATGTTGTTAACTCTGCTATCAGCATCATGTCAATCAGGATGCCGGCTTATGCTTTCAGCCCCAGCATTTGGGAGTTGGAAGCAATAAGATAAGTTTAAGGTGGTCTTCAAGCCGCACAGTGTATTTGAGGCCAGCCCAGGATACACGAGACACTGTTTGAAGAACATCTCCATCTAGTTGTTCACTCATGGTCTGTGTACTTTTCTGACACATGGCAGCATGTTATACGTTGGTAAATAGTGGTTTACTTACAGAGTGCAATATATACCAAGAATCATGCATACAATCCTTTGATGTCTGTCTGAAAGAGGAATAGGGCATTGTCAAGCGTACTTTTCTAGGTCCCACAGGCCCTGACTTTTTTTTTTCCACTTGAAGAACAGGTTGTTTTCCTTTTCAGCCCCCTCACACCCTCCAGTCATTGCAGTTTGTGGAGTAGTTGGAAAGTTGAGGATTTCCTTTCAGGAAGCAGGTCCTGGATTTTCTGGATGTCCTTCGGAGATTACAGAGAGAGGCCCAGTGGCATTTCAGCCTCCACATTTAATTACGGCTGCCCACTGCCCTCAGCTAGAAATCCCAGTGAGTCACCCCAGGTCCTGACAGTGAGACTGAGCTGGGTTGGGAGCTTGGGGCTGGTAAGCAGGCTTCTCTCTACTGTGGCCTTGTAGATAGTGCCAGTTGCTTTCACCCATCTGACCAAAACTGTTCCCCCAAGGACAATATTTCACATACCAATTCGAATTAAAAATCACTGTACCCGTCAGCTTATTCCTATTATTTATTTATTATGAATTTGCTTGGAGACATTCTCCAGTGAAAGAACACAAAAAAGGAAGGCTAATTCTTTCCATCAAGTATCACTTTAATGTCACACAGCCACACAAAGCCCAATCCCAAGAATGTGCTGTTTTTCCTTTGGGGCTCAGGAGGCATGGGAATATTACCCTGTGGAACTGAACAGATTTGCCCGTTAGAAAGGAAGTAGGATTCTGTTGAGGGTGAAGAAGGGAAGCAGGAGGAGGAGTAGGGGAGAGCAAGGCATGTACCAAGGAAAACATGAATAATAAGGTAGTTTGTCTTAGTTCTGTCTACTGTGACAAAGGACAGTCTCGGTGACTTGTGCATCATGGACGTTTCTTTTCTTTTTTTTTTGTTTGGTTTTTTGAGACAAGGTTTCTCTGTGGCTTTGAAGGCTGTCCTGGAACTCACTCTGTAGACCAGGCTGGCCTCGAACTCACAGAGATCCACCTGCCTCTGCCTCCCGAGTGCTGGGATTAAAGGCACGCGCCACCAACGCCCAACAGACATTTATTTTCTTGCAGTGTTAGAGGCTGGGAAACTTGAGACGGGGGTGTCAACACTATTGGGGCTGGGGAGGGTCTTTTTCTCAGAGATTGCTGTTTATTATTGTGTCATTTTTTGGTGTTTTAAATTTAAAGAGCACAAAATATTAATTATACGCAATGATGTGTTTCATTTTCACATTTTCACACATGTATATAATGGATTTGGGGCATATTCATCCCTCCCACGCCTGTGGACCCCCTTCCTCTTTCCAATTGGTCCTGCTTTTACTTTTGTGTCTTTGTTGCTGGTGTAGAAACAATGACTTTAATTAGGATCACCTGTAGGAGCAAGAGATGCTGCTGCTGAACCCTCATTCGCTGCTGAAGTACCTTACATGTCTGTATGTCTGTATATACCATAATGAAAACCATTCCTTTGTGCAATAAACATCTACCAAGAAAAAAGAAAAAGTTAGCTTTTAACCCCAACAGTCTGGAGGCAGAAGCAGGTTTAAGGACAGCCTGGTCTACAGAGCGAGTTATAGGCTCTAAAACTACACAGAGAAACTCTGTGTGTGTGTGTGTGTGTGTGTGTGTGTGAGAGAGAGAGAGAGAGAGAGAGAGAGAGAGAGAGAGAGAGAGAGAGAGAGAGAGAGAGAGAGAGAGAATGTGAGCATGTTAGACTAAGTAACCAGGAGAAGAAGAGAGAGGAGAGACATTCAAGAGGGAACAAGCATAGCCAGGTGGTGGTGGCACTCGGGAGGCAGGTGGATCTCTGCGTTTGAGACCATCCTGCTCTACAAAGTGAGTTCCAGGATGGCCAGGAATACACAGAGAAACCCTGTCTCAAAAAAACCAAAATAAAAACAGAAAGAAAGAAAGAAAGAGATGAAATAAGTACGATCATACCCAATGTGACTGTACCCTTGCAACCAGTAAGAGCCTGCTTAGACTAAATCACACATGAATCTACTTTGAGGTCTGCATCTACAGAAAGAAGACAGAGACTTTAATTATTGAGTGCTGGATGCATGAGTGAGGTTGGTCTTCCCTTTCAAAGGAAATACTGCCTCTTCTGGCCCTTTCTAAGGCTCTTATTCCTGGCTGTATAGGGGTATATATTCAAAACACGGTCTTTTCATAGAAAAATACAGTTGCTCCTGAAGATGGATTGGAAACAACATAAAATATACCAAAATATTAACCAAAGATTTACAGCAGTTTGTGGGTGGTCTGGCTTGCTAATTGCAAAATAAAGCCCTTTACTGTTACATTGGAAAAAATGTGAAAACCAAACAAAAATTTGGTCCAAGAGAGGATACTTAATACTGATCATTCCGTGGGAGAAAGGGCATTGGAAGTTGAGGCATAAGCTGATTGCTCTGGTGAGCATTCATGGTGAATAAAACAGTTAATAGCCCCTTGTGTCCAAACCCCTGGTCCCACATCCAAGCCAGCTGCTCACGCCGGAGAAATTCTCATCAGCTGTGTTGAGTTTAGTCTAAGTGGACCTTTTCATTTCTATTGTTTCTCTGGGTAAGTGGGTTTATCTTGGTTCCTGTTATTTTAAGGAGATGCTTTGGTTCCTGGTTCCTGTCTTTTTTCCTGCCAAAGGCATGGTGGGGGGAAGGAAGAGAGAGAGACCGAGGGAGGAAGGGAAGGAGGGAGGGAGGTGGAGAAGGAGAGAGAGAGAGAGAGAGAGGGAGAGGGGGAAAGGGAGCGTTCGCTCTCTCTCTCTCTCGTGTGTGTGTGTGTGTGTGTGTGTGTGTGTGTGTGTGTGTGTGTGTGTGTGTGTGTGTCCATTGCATGGTCAGAGGCTCTGAAGTTTTAATTCTGTTCTTAGGGCTCTGTGTATGAAACATGCACTTTGGTGTATATACATTCTGATTAAATGTCTTGTTTACAATAGCTATTGTGGTTTGAGTGTGAAATGCTCCCCCCCCCATAAACTCATGGTTTTGAATACTGGGTCCTCTGTTGGGAATCAGCCTTGAGGTATAAGCCTAGCTGGAGGTAGGAGTGGGTCACTGTCGGGTCAGACCTCCTTTAAGCTGTACTTGCCATGGATTGATCGCCACCATGAGAAAAACAACCAACTTAATAGCTTTTGGCTCGTAAAAGTTTTGATTACATTTGTTGTTTACAATCGCTTAAGCAGTGAGAGGCCTATTGTACCGCTGCGGCTATGGATGTAGTTTTGCTATTAGTAGCTATGGACTGCTCTTAGTAATTGTTTTGTAATCAGATTGTCATCAGTGTGTGTGAGCAGCCCATATCCACTGCTGTAGGTTCCTCAGGGTGACACCAGGTCCAGCAAAGTAGTTCAGAGGAAAAGATGTTTGCCGCACAAACTGGATGGCCCAGGTTTGGTCCCCAGGACCGACAGCTGAAAATCTGCACCAGGCCCTCTGTGTATATGTTACGGTTTAGCGTTTTTTAAGCTAAATGGAGTTCCTGAGTGAGGGAATGAGTAGGTCTCTGCTTCCTGTACCTTCTCTTGGGTTCTTTTCCTTCTGCTGGTTTATCTTTCCATCTTTGATGTGATCATTTTTGTTTTAACTTATCTTATTTTATTTTGTTATGTTAAAAAATGAATGGATGGCTGGGCAGTGGTGGCACATGCCTTTAACCCCAGCACTCGGGAGGCAGAGGCAGGCGGATCTCTGTGAGTTCGAGGCCAGCCTGGTCTACCGAGCGAGTTCCAGGACAGGCTCCAAAACAACACAGAGAAACCCTGTCTCGAAAAAAAACCAAAAAAAAAAAAATAATGGATGAATAAAAACCTAGCCCCTAGGATAAAGATTAACACCTAACCCCTAGGATAAAGATTAACAGCTGTACTGTCATGTTGGGAGAGGGAAAATCAGTTTTCTCCAATGGAGCGATACTGGGTATACCAACCAACCTAG
Organism: Mesocricetus auratus; assembly: GCF_017639785.1. Taxonomy (NCBI): domain Eukaryota; kingdom Metazoa; phylum Chordata; class Mammalia; order Rodentia; family Cricetidae; genus Mesocricetus; species Mesocricetus auratus. Next base: position 40,300,458 of record NW_024429199.1, on the reverse strand, counting down.
GAGAGGCCTCATGTTCAGGAGTAGCTGACCAGCATACAATGCACTCCGCAATCTTTGTGTGTGTGTGTGTGTGTGTGTGTGTGTGTGTGCACGCGCGTGCACTTTTTTTCAGTTACAGTTTGATGGTTTTTTGTTTGTCTCTTTTGTTTTGGCTTCTGGGGGTTTATTTTGTTTTCTTGGTTTTGGAGGTTTCACTGTTGTGTTGGGTTTTTGTTTGTTTTTTGAGAAAGAACTTAAAAAGTTGGATGGGTAGAGAGGGGGAAAGGATCCTAAAGGACTTGGGAGAGGGGAAGAATATGATCAAAATATATCCAAATTTAGAAATTGTTTTAAATAATAAAATATAATGTGTGTATGTGTGTGTGTGAGAGAGAGACAGAGAGAGAGAGAGAGGGAAACTCAGAACTGACTCCTGCAAGCTGTCCTCCGGGCCTCTTATGACCTGAGGTACAGGTATATCAGCCGCCCTGGCCTGGAACTCCGCACTCACTTGGTCCTCCTCCTTCCTCTGCTTACCAACTGCTGGACTATACACGTGGACCACACATGACTGACAAATTCACTATCTAAGGCGTACAACATGGTGCTTTGACGTGTAAGTAGTGTAAGTAGCTATTTAGTGACCCCCCCATGCTAAGTGTGCCATGCCCCACCCTGACACAGATAGCTCTGCCTTTTGTGTTGAGGACACAGGTTTCTGGAGTTTCAAATGTGTAACATACCATTATTAACTATAGTCATCAGCCGAGTGTGAGAGCTCCAGAATGTATGCATTCTCACAACTAAAAGTTGGAATGCTCTGACAAATATCTCCCCACTTCTTTTTAGGTTTAGCAATTTGGGTGGTTTTTTTTTGTTTATTTATTTGTTTTTGTTTTTTAAATAGGGTCTCATAAGGCCCAGGCTAGCCTCAAGCTCTCTATTTTGTCAAGAATGATGTTGAACGTCTGATCCTCCTGTCTCTACCTCTCAAGTGTTGGGGTTGCAAACATGTGCTACCACACCTACCAAGTTCAGCACTTCTTGTGTGAATTGTAGATTTATAGCCTAAGGCCTTCTTGTTTACAGCTCTGGCATACAGCACAGGGGCTAGAATCCTGGAGTTATACACTGGACATTTGCTGAGAGACTAGGTCATTTCAGTAATGGCATGGAAATTTATTCATATTCAAAACAATGGGTTATATTTAGAGTAATAATTATATAAAGCTAATATCATTGATGATCTGAAGAAGTCATTCATCTTTAAAAGTAATTAACATATATTAATTCTACAATATGTTTCATTAAGTTGTCTTTTCTTTTTGAGACAAGGTTCTCTGTGTAGCCCTGGCTATGCTGGAACTCACTCTAGACCAGGTTGGCCTCAGATTCACAGAGATCCACCTGCCTTTGCCTCCTGAGTGCTGGGATTAAAGGCATATGCCAGGACAGCCTGGCTAAACAGTCATTCTTTTAAAGTAAAAAAGTATAAAGTAAGAATATACAAAGAAGAAGCCGGGCAGTGGTGGCACACGCCTTTAGTCTCAGCACTTGGGAGGCAGAGGCAGGTGGATCTCTGTGAGTTCGAGGCCAGCCTGGTCTACAGAGCAAGTGCCAGGATAGGCTCCAAAGCTAAATAAAGAAGCCCTGTCTCCCAAAACCAAACAAACAAAAAGAATATACAGGGAAGGAAGGAAGGAAGTAGAAGTCGGGGGACATCTGGAAGCCATGACTTGGATTTGTAACTACAAGTTGCCGGGCTTTGTATGGAAACATATGGAAAGAATAAGTATTTCAAATTCTGTGGGAAAATTGTTTGGTTACTATTTACTATGACCAAGTGATCAGAGCTAGACAGAGGACTCCATAAGCCCATTACTACTTACAGAATGACCTAAGGAGCCTTAAGAGTTTGTTCTCAACAGTATGCCAAAGGACACCTCTGAGGACAGCACCCACAGAAACTGGAGCATGGACAGGAGTCCTCCTACACAGTGTCCTGCAGATCAGATGGGCCAGCCTGTCCAAATGAGCCAGGCTTCCTGTGTTGGCATCAGTCCCCTGACAACCCCAGGTCCTTGGCAACGAGTACTAAGGACCATCACAGCTACTAGCCAGAAAGCTACCCCATCCGACATCTGAGAGGATCCTAAGAAACCTTGAACCACACCATCCAGAGTGTACACAGAAGGCCACAGGCAAATGCTTTTGGTTTGGCCCTAACCTGACTCCATATTCATTGCCTTATGCCATTGCAGGAGTCCCCAGACATCTTCACTTCTCCATGGAACCCCAGGGTCTTGAGAAGTGGCAATGGGCAGCTCTGATGCAACCAGGGACATGGGAACCCATGAAAACGACACGGTTTTCTTAGCTTTGGCAAATTACTTTGAAAAGCACAGAGTCAACCGTACCTCTGTTCACTTTGTTTTACGATTGTGTTTCTTTCAGATAATCTTCTATTGCCTTGACATCGGTAGGCAGCATCATAGACAATTCCAAACACCCTTTAAGCTGCACGCCTGCCTTGAAGACCCTACCTATCTATTAGCATCCTAACCCTCTTTGCAGACATCAAGAGCAATGTTTTATGAACTCTTTTGCCATTTAATTGCCCATGATGCTCAATCCAGTGAGTCTAACTGAGTCTTAGAAACCACGAAGCCAGTATACACCTCTGTAAGACTCCTCGGTGTCATCCAGTAGTAATAGGCCTTTTGGAGCTACGAGGAAGCCTCTATGCTGTCACTGCTCTGCCATGGCCTCTACCACCTTCCAGCTGGTACCCTGACCTGAGAGCAGATTTTCAGCTGCTTTTCCAAATAAACCAAGCACTGTGTGAGAGGACAGATAGGAGAATCCGCTCACTCTTACTATTAGTGATTATTTCATCATATGCACCAAAACATTGAGGATGGGGTGGGAGGGGGAAGCTGACACAGTGGTTAAGGGTACTTACTGCTCTTCCAGAGAACCCACAGCGGAGACTCACACTGTAACTCCAGCTCCAGGGGATCTGGATTCCCTTTCTGGCCACTGAGGACACCTGCATATATATGGCATATACACAGATGCACACACACACACATAAAATTTAAAGATATTTTAAAAAATCACAGATGACATTTTAAACATATATGGAATAAAATAATAAAAAGTAGAAGTCCTTCTCAACTATGATTTCAAAATGGCTTCTTAAGAATTTCTCAGTCTTAGCTGGCGTTGGTGGCGCACACCTTTAATCCCAGCACGCTGGGAGGCAGAGACAGGTGGATCTCTGTGAGTTCGAGGCCAGCCTGGTCTACAGAGTGAGTGCCAGGACAGCCTCCAAAAGCAATACAGAGAAACTCTGTCTCAAAAAACCAAAAAAAATAAAAAAAAGAATTTCTTAGTCTTAATGTTTTATGATAACCTTGTCAGCCTCCCATGTCATGAGGTGATGTATATAGAACCAGCAGTGGCTTCTGAAAGGGGAAAGAGATGAGATCTAAATAGAAACAAACCATCCCTGGGAGATCACATGAAACAAAAAGCAAAAACAAACCAACCCCCCAATACAAAAACAAGAAACTCTGAAAATATAACTGTAAACTGTTGACTGAATGTGTTTTGCATAACACAAACAAATCTTCACTGTCTCATCAAAAGAGATCTTTATATTGCCTCCTGAAAAATTTGTTTTACATAATTTGAAGCTGAATGTGACTGCATCTCTCCAAAGTAAATAGTTTTTGCAAAACACTCAGTGTCTCACATATCAGATAAAGAAAGTCTCATCAGTGTGTTTCAGGAGGACCTTCCATGTGACAGAGGTTGTTTTTCTGAGCTCGGGCCACAAAGAAGCTTTTTGTATCATTGGGCTCCACCAATATGGGAACATTGGAAGGATTCCACAGAGGGAGTATAGGAAAACTCAGCGCACAAATTTCAAGGCCAAAGACAGAAGAAAACAAGTAGCAATTTTCTCTGGTGTTTTGATAACTTTTACTGAGTTTAAGAAAATTTTAAGGAAAACAAAATTCATCCAACGGAATGAACAATTTTTTTATGTGCATTGTTGTTTTGCCATGGGTGTCAGGTCCCCTGGAATTGGAGTTACAGACAGTTGTGAGCTGCCACGTGGGTGCTAGGAATTGAATTCAGGTCCTCTGGAGGTACAGCTGGTGCTCTTAGCCACTGAGCCATCTCTCCAGCGCCCTGAAATGAACATTTTTTGAGTTCATAACCCCTGAAGAATGGCCGTGGTATTTACTGTGTTCTTTGTATGTGTGATGGGGAGCCTATGGGAAGAACAAATTTATGATTTGTGAACAAGGATTTTTGTTGAGAGTTCAGATTAACTGCAGAAAGTTAGCTTAGAGATCATCTTTGAAATCTTTTCATTTTGTTCGTTAAGACCACAGGGCTCCAGCCTGGACTACCAAGCGAGTTCCAGGACAGTCTCCAAAGCCACAGAGAAACCCTGTCTCGAAAAACAAAACAAACAAACAAACAAACAAACAAACAAACAAAGATCACAGGGCTCTGAGTGTACTGTGTCTACCTGTATTCCCAGTACTGGGTAGGCTAAGGCAGGGGGACTGTGAGTTCAGGGTTAGGCCATACAGTGAGACCTTTCAAAATAAAACAAGCAAACAAACAAAACCAAAACAAAAATGCATGAACTAAGCCTGTCTATAATCTCAGTATATGAGGCCGGAGGCAGGAATTTCAGAAGTCCAAGATCTTCCTTGGCTACGTAGTGAGTTTGATGCTAGCCTGGGCTACATGACACCCTGTTGAAGTCCATAAATAGAGATGCAGGGTAGAGTAAGAGCGAGCAAGTGAATGAGTGAGTGGGGTAGAGACAGAACAGGTCATTAGGTATTTCCATAGGCTTAATTAACAAGTATTTTTAATTGAAGTATTTATAGATTTGTTAATGCTTATAAAAACATACAGAGTGGAGAAGGCAAAATGTGTACCCTTTGTAAGGGAAACATTTGACTATGCCAGGAGCCTGTGAATCCTTGAAGCTAGATGCCTAGCTAAATCCATGAGCTCCAGGTTCAGTGTGGGACTATGTCCGTGTGTCTATAGAGAAAGGTCAAGGAAGGCGTTAACACAGACCTCTGGTCTTCATACAAACACATGCGTGTGCATCCACACCTACAGGTGGACACAACTATAGGAACATATACAAGCACACACATATGCATTCACAGCATAGTCTGAAATAAAGTTTCAAGATTAAAATAAAATAAAATAAAAACTTAAGAGCTATTTTGAGATGTAGGCTAATGACCTTACCAACGAAGACTAAGTACATGGGATGTATTTCCTCAGAAGATCTTTCCTGTTAAGCCAAATAGAAAGTGAGTTTACATGTTTTTATAATGACCAAGAGATCTAAACGCCGAGAGCTTTTCTGAGCACACAATTGACTTCTTGTGTTTCCAGAACATGTTCCTGTCAGGAGAGCAGGTTTTCCGAATGAGAGTCAGTTATATAGAAATGACATCATAGCCCACTGAGTCATCATAAACTTTCTATCAGGAAATTAACCTTTAGAAATAAAAACATAGAATGGGTCAGAGATGCGGGAGAGCCTTCCTCTAAACGTCTGGTATTATTAGAAGTACAATTATGTCAGTTGCCTGTTTAGATGACTGGGAAGTTGTCTGGAGGCAGGATCTGGACCATTCAATTCTGAAAGAAATCAAGTCTTTGAGGGCCAGGGTACCACGGTGAGAACCGTGAAATGAAAAGAGGCTTCATGTTCAGAATTTGTCACAGTCTTTGCATTCCCACAGACAGCTTTTATTCTTTAAAAAAACAAATCAGAAGGACGAGGTTGCAGCTCAGTTGATAGTGTTTGCCTCCTGTGCACAATGCCCAGTACCTCACGTTCTGGGTGTGGTGGCATGCACTCATGACCCCACTGTTTGGGAGGCAGAGCTCTAGAAGGAGCAGAAGTTCAAGGTCACCCACGGCTACATGTTGAGTTCAAGGCCACCTTACAGGATACCTTGTCTCAAAAACACCCCAAACCGAAACCACCATCATCGGCCGCATCAGCAGCAGTGACAGAACAGGAAGTTCCTTCCCAGTCGTCGACTCCCCTGATTCAGAAACCAACAAGGTCCTCAGAAGTAACGGAGGGGTTACGAACGTCCCACAAACCTCAACACGGAATTCACAACCTGGTCTTTCTCATCATGTGTTTATGGGACGGGGATCGACGGCATTTTGGGAAATTGAGGACAACAGATGCAGAAAATATGAAAAACGAAAAGGGGGAAATGCAGGCAGCTCCCTCTGAGCTGCACCCCTAGGATTCCCCCTCCCCCGCCCCCCCGTTCTTAGCTGAGATGCTCCTTCGCCTTATGCCTCTTTCATTCAAATTATTGAGCATAGTAGGTCCAGTTCCTCTGTAGTGTGGGTTTCAGTTTTTCATCTGTCTCTCCCCAGGCCTGTAACGTTTTCTCTCCCAAGCGACTGCATTTGAGGTTTGGAAACTGAAAAAAACCTCATGTGTGTGCTTTTCACGGTTCAGCGAAGTTGGGGTGCAGGCATAGCTTCTACCTAGATGGAGAAACAGGTCATATGGCAGAGACTGCTGGGTACCAGTTCAGTCAGTGAACCTTAGGCAGGGTGTGCCATGTTTGGGAGCCTCAGTATTCTAACCTGCAGAATGGGACAGTTTCTTAGGGGGTTCGTTTGACAAGGTGAGGTCAGTGTGTCTGGCTTAGAATGTGGTTTGTTCGGCATCCATCTCACAGAACACAGAGCTCTTCTAGACCAAGCTGTGTAGCAGAGCAGGGACAACTGAGCCCATCCATGGTGTTGGCGGTGGCGCCTACCCAAGGTCTCCTGGGGCTTGGCAACCCCCTAGTTCCTTTTTATGGCCGTGATTACGGCTTCCTTTGGTTTTGTTGTTTTTGCAAACTCTCAACCTTCTGGTTTGAGAGTTATTCAGCAACCTTCTAGAAAATTCCTTTTCTGCTTTGTTTGTCCTCTGTGTCCCTACCTACCCAGGCCTTGGTGACCCTTGTGTCTCTGTTTTGCTTAGTTCATCAAGCACCCCACCATGAAAAGAGAAGTAACAGTCTTTCAACAGCAAGACTCCTACCTCACCCTTTCTCTGTATCTACCACGTAATTGGCACTGCACCAGGTGCCAAACCTCTTTTATCACTGGTAGTTACAGGGGGGAGGGGCACAGGATTTTATTTCCAGGGCATGCGGAGTGAAGGATGATCGGATGGTGAGGCATTTGATGGGTACTGTCTACCTCAGAATGCTGACATTGTTGAGTTATGCCATCAACCCTGTAACAACCTACTTAAACGTTTAAATTATCGTTAGTGTGTGCATGTATGTGTGTGTTGGTCAGAGGACAATGTGCAAGGGTCAATTTTCTCCTTCCATTGTGAGGGTCCCAGGGACTGAACTTTGGTCCTTCTTCAGGCTGATCAACAAGCACCCCCTGAGCCATCTCAATAGCCCAAGACAACTTTTTAAGTGATTTACTATTTATTTACTTTTTTGTGTATGTATATATATATACATATATACATACATACACACACACACACACACACACACATATATATATATATATATATGGGTGTTCATGAGTGCAGAGGTAAGAAATCCCTTTCAATTTCTACCTTTGTTGTTCTCTGACTTATTTGTTTATTTGTTTTGAGACAAATTCTCTAACTGGACTTAGAGCTCATCATTTTGGGCTAGACTGGTTGGTTGGTCAGCAAACCCCTGAGATCTGCTAGAGATAAGCACCGCCATGCCCACTTTTTATGTAGGTGCTAGAGATCAAACGGAGGTCCTCACTTTTCAGTGAAAGCATTTTACCAGTTACATTTTTAAAATTTATTCTTATGTGCATGGCTGTTTTGCTCCCATGTATGTCTGATGACCACTTGGGCACCAGGTGCCTGCAGAAGCAAGAAGAGGGCATCAGATCCCCTGGGGCTGGAGTTACAGATGGTTGTGAGCTGCCACGTGGGTGCTGAGGATCAAACCTGGGTCCTCTGGAAGAGCAGCCAGTGATCTGAATCACTGAACTGTCTCTTCAGCCAGTTTTTAACAAGTTTCCAATTAAGGGAGGTAAAAATCTTCATGTTTGTCATTTTGGTTTTTTTGTTTTGTTTTGTTTTTGTTTTTTTGAGACAGGGTTTCTCTGCATTGCTTTGGAGCCTGTGCTGGAGCTTGCTCTATAGACAAGGCAGGCCTTGAACTCAACAGAGATCTACCTCACCCGCCTCTGCCTCCTGAGTGCTGGGATTAAAGGCGTGCACCACCACCACCCAGCATGGGTTTTCTTTTCATTCACTTATCACCTCCAAAGAGTAGTCCTTGCCATGTCTTTATGCTTTCATTTTACACTCATTGGTGTTTTGCCTGTACGTATGACTGTATACTACATGCACAAAGTGCCCACCAAGGTAAGAAGAGGGGGTCAGATCCCCTGGAACCAGAGTAACGACTATGGTCGTCGTGACTCACCATGTGGATGCTGGTCTCCACATCTGGATCCTCTGGAAGAGCAACAAGTGCCCTTAATCTCCTAGCTGTCTCTCCAGGTCCACTTTTGTCTTTGAGAAGTTATTTATCACGTACTCTACAAAGTTCCCTTGGGAACAAATACTAATCTGCAAAACCTTGTATAGCCCATCGAAACTAGCACCACGTCCTTAAATATTTCAGGTGAATTTTCGCATGCTGAAGATTAAATAGAAGATGCAGGTGTGTAGATTCTAATGGAGGTCCTCTTTTTAAGCTTTATGTTAAAATTTGAGGTTGGGGTGGTTGCTAGGTTGGTACGGTGCCTCACGCAAAAGTGTAAGGAACTGAATCCAATATCCATCATACACATAAAAACCAGGTGTTGTATTGTGTGCCTATAATCCCAGTTACGGTACAGTGGAGGCAGGAGGATTTCTGGGACTTGCTGTGAGAGACCATGTTTCAAATAGTGAGGTAGAAAATGATTGAAGAAGACACCAGATGTCAACTCTGACCTTCACATGCATGCATACACACATGACACACATACATGAGCGTGTATACATATATGCACCTATATAAACATGTATACACAATGCACACACATGAACATGTATACATATATACACGTACAGTATTACATTAATCAATTGTCTTGCTAATTAAAGGATAATAAAGAGATTCTTTTGTACATATTCGGGACGTGAAAACAAATGGAAAATTTTTTTTCTGTTTAATTCTGAGCTGCGTCAATAGTCTGCTTTGTTTTGTTTTACAGAGCTATTTTACAAAAACAGATTGAGTCAATACAGAACAACAAATTTGAGAACCCCCAGCAAACCTTTGGAACTATTTCCATGGGAGCTTTGGTCTGACCACCAACCTGAAACGCAGCTCACAAGCCAGACAATCTCTCCATGCTGTCTCTCTTCAAGGGATGTTAAGTCAAGTGCAGACTTGGGGGGGGAGGAGGGAGGAGCCAGATTTTAATAATATCCAGCCTTAGATGCCATTAGTAAGATGACATTTCCTGGAAAGAGCTATGTTATTACAGGATTATTATTTGTAATGATTTGCTCTATATGATCAACAAAGAAAAAGTAAATTATCCAAATGGGACTTCTGGCAGGCATCTGCATTCTCATTAAGGAGAACACCAGTGGGCCTCACACATTTGAGTAAACATGGAGATGGGCTTGATGTTAGGAAGGGGGAGGCGCCTCCGGGGGGTTGCTGCTGAGGGAGACCACAAGAATGTGAAGCCTCAGAATTCTGATTTCGACCACTTCCAGGGAAACCTTTGCCAGACTTTTTGCAGCCTGAGTCAGGATTTATATATATGGAAAATTTAGAAGTCAAAACTAGTTGCTGGGCAGTGGTGGTGCACACCTTTAATTCCAGCACTTGGCGGGCAGAGGCAGGCTGATCTCTATGAGTTCGAGGCCAGCCTGTTCTACAGAGTGATTTCCAGGACGGCCAAGACTATACAGTGAAAACCTGTCTCAAAAAACAAAAAACCAAACCATAACAAGCAAACAAATAAACCTAAAATGACAACAACAAACAAAACAAGCAAACACAAACACAACAGTTGAGATAATGTCACTGCTTCATCATTGCTGTCTTTGAGGCACGAAGATGCAATGTCATAGATACTGGAGCTCCTGGAAAGACAGCAGAGGGAGTGGAGGGGCAGAAGGTTCCAGATTCATTGCCAAGAGTTTACAAGGTTTCAAGCCTACGCTAGGACAACAACTTTGACAATGCGGTTGATGCTCACTTTGCAACAGGCAAACTCCAACACAAAACTGCAGCACCCTCATCTGCAAGTTCATTATAAAAGAAACTCAGTAAAACACAGTTATGGGTTATGAGATGGCTCCTCAGTTAAAGGTGCTTATTGCCTGAAAGGTGGAAGGAGAGAATGGACTCCACAGAGTTGTTCTCTGAGATCCACACACATGCTGTGGCACATTTATACACATATACACACAACAACAATAACAACAACAACAACAATAATAATAATATTAATGAAACAAGTAAAATTAAACTAAAATTAGAAGCCCAAAACCCATATAGTATTATTTTACTTTTACCTTACTTTGGACAATTGATTTTAAAAATTATATGCCCTGGACCTGGGGAGATGGCTCAGGGGGTAAAGGCATCTGAGGCCAAGCCTGACCTCGGTTTGATCCCTATGTCTCACATGGTAGAATGAAGGAATTGACTCCCCCACAGGTGTCCTCTGAACTCTAGTTCATGTGTTCAGCCCACCTTAAAAAATAATATTACATGTAATGAAAAGAACAAAGACAATTTAAGTTAATTGAATGATATTCTGATAGTTGAATTTTGATGAACAGCCATCAGTCCCAATCACAATAAATGTCAATATTATTTTCTGAAAATCTTTGTGTAAGTGTAGGATTTCTGAAAATCTTTGTGTAAATGATTTGGATTAAATGTGAGTTGGATAAGATCACTGGGCAAGGAGACATTGATTTAGAGTCACTTGAAATAGATCTATATTTAGTATTTAGACCACTCAAGTAATTTTTTCTGAAGTTATTTTTATTATTATTGTTTTTCATGTAATTTATGGTATATGTGTGTTGTGGTGGTTTGAAAAAAAATGACCCCTAAAGGGATTGGCACTATTAGGAAGTATGGCCATGTTGGAGTAGGTGTGGTCTTGTTGAAGGAAGTGTGTCACTGTGGAGGTGGGGTTTGAGGTCTCATATATGCTCAAGCCACACCCAGTGATATAGACCACGTCCTGTTGCCTGAAAGTCAAGAGGCAGGACTCTCAGCTCCTTCTCCAGCACCATGTCTGCCTGCATGCCACCATGTCCCACCATGACGATAATGGACTGAACCTCTGAACTGTAATCCACCCAATTAAATGTTTTTCCTTTATAAGAGTTGCTGTGGTCATAGTGTCTCTTTACAGCAATAGAAACCCTAACTTAAGATGTGTGTGTGTGTGCACGCACGCACATGTAGGCCAGAGGTCATTGTTGGATGTCTTCCTCGATTGCTCTCCACGTTATTTCATTTATTTATTTATTTATTTTAATACAATGTCTCTGATTGAACCCAGGGCACAAGGAGACAATAAGACTAGCTGGGCAGCAAGTTCTAGGGATCCTCCCATCTCTGCCTCCCAGGGCTAGGACCACAGACTCACCATGACCATAATTTTACCCGTGCTATGGTTCTGAATTCAGGTCCTCATGATTGTACAGTAAGTACTTAATTGACTAAAGTCATCTCCCTAGCCCCTAAAGCCATTTTTAAAGATACAGGATACCATTATGAACATTTTTTTTTATGACTCTTGCCTTCTGCCTGATGCCAGGTGGAACATGGGATCTCTGTTATCCCACACTTGGAGTAATCACAGGCCTTGTGAGTTGAAGGGGAGTCAAGAGGGTGCCATTTATACCACCCCTGCTCCCTGAAAATCCACATCTTCATCTTGGGGTTCATAGTACCTCCAGGTCCTTCAAGTGGTCTTTGCCACAGGGCCAGCGGCGCCCCTCACACATCATGACTTTGGTCCAGTCTTGGTCTTTCCTCTATCTATCCCTAGCCGCATGGTGCCACTTTCTCAGGCTGGTAGGTGTAGCCTGGGACGTGGGACTTGATGGTTACAAGGTCTTCTGAGTATCAGCATCCAGGACTGTCTCAGGAGTGTGCCAGTAAATGCATATTTTCTGGGAAAAAATACAGGATACATGTTCTGTCTTAATTAAAAAAATGAACATATGTTGCTGTCCGTTTTGCAGTTCATGCTGAGAAATGAGTCAATCTGGAATGATACTCTGTATTTGAAGTAAGTACAGTTGATTCATTTAGGAATTAAAAAAACCCAACACTTTATGCAAAAATGTCCCCAAATCTTCCTGAGGTGTTGGATCCACGTGTTTAAATCAGGAATGGGTTACGAATTCACACATTCGCTTGTCACGGTGAAGCAAGTGAAGCATGCACTGAACCTGGGGTCTGATTTTTCACAGCTCTTTTCAGGTTATCCTGATGGACTATGGTGGCTCATCAAAGGCAGGTTGCCCTACACGGCCGCGTGCTGTTGTTAATGAGCAATTACAAATGTAAGCCAAGGGTGGACGCTCACGCCTCTAATTCTAGCATTCGGGAGGCAGAGGCACGAGGAAAGGCCCGCCTCGATTACACAGTGGGTTCCAGGCAAGCGTGGGTTACGAGTGAGACCCTGACTCAGACAAGACAGGAGCGAACAGAAGGAAGCCTTTCTCGCTCTCTTCTTCTGTCTCCTCTCTTCCTCTCCCTCTTTGAGTCCCCATTCCCGGCATCCGTATGCGTAGGATGGAGTTCCAGGTAGATGACAAACTTGAGCCTCTTTGTCAGCTCTTGGGTCGAAACACTACGCACCTGGGCACGGATACACAGGTACTAGTCTTGATTCTTTGGCTGATGGTTACCGTGCTGCAATGGAAAAGCAGATGGAAACTGATCCTTTGGAGCCAACATTTGCAGATGTCTTGGCTCTGATATGATTGGACAGAGGCTATTCAGCCCAGGTGATGATAACCATGACTGCTGTCCAA